>NC_062282.1:6231887-7456274 GCF_902655055.1 Lutra lutra
TCGTTCAGTAGCAGTTTCTCTAATGTGCTCTTGACCCTATCTGCCAGCTTTACAAAATGTATCCAGCTCCGAACTCCAATCTGGTGCCCAGCCCAAAGTTGCTCTCTCTATCGTGGATGGTCAGGCTGGTAGCTCCAGGGCCCTGAAGTGGGCGATGGTCTGGTCTTCTCATTCACTCCTTCTCCTTCACACTCCAGGCTTGGTGAGTGGAGGAAGGCACCAAGGCCCAGTCCTGGAACACCTTCTTCCCTTCATCTGTGCAGAGCCCAGCTTGTCTGGCTCGGGGTGATGGGGAACAGTGGATAGGGAATGTGGAGTACACCCTTATTTTATCGCCGGGGTGCCACCTTGTGTCTGCTGGTCCTGGTCTCTGCTGCCTCTCTGGAAAACCTCGACTGGCTGTCCTTACCCTCTTGGTGGGAACAGGTGCATGTTCTGGCCCTTACATGGGGTGTGCAGGTGAGTTAACTTGGAGTCCGGAAGGGAGATATCCGGAGTGAAGATAAATGAAGATCTCGGGCTCCTGGCAAAAGCTGAGACCAGAGCTCATCCAGATTTTGCAAAGTGTGAAAATCTGAGGGCAGAGTCCATGCCGTCTCAGGATCCCCAGCTTCGTTTCTGTCCAGAAGGAGTGGGTATGTGTGGGGAAAGCCAGCCAAGTCGTTTCTTTTACTGAGGAGACTCATGCTGGCCATGCCTGGCTGAGGCTGATTGACGAAACCATAAACCCGTCTCTAGCCAGAATGGTTACATGCACAGAGTCACTCTCTTTGAACAAACATCTTGGCAAAAGCTCTGAGTTCTCAGGATTGCAATGTGGAATATACCCCATCCACCTGAGGAGGAGGAAGTGTCTGGTGTGTGCACACGTGCTTGTAAACATAGAACGGATCTGGGAGGATCTGGCAGGAGCTTGTTCCAGTCATGTGACTCTGGGAATGCTGACCTGAAGGGTGGGTCCTGGAGGGGACTTAGTTTTCTTTATTTGCTGTGTTATTTTATTGAAATTTTGAGTCACGCTGGTGCATCACCTAATCGAAACAAAAGACAACAGAAAATAGAGAGAGAACATAATGTAAAAATAGAGAAATGCCATATTGTCCAGCTGCTGCAATTAAAACCAAACACTAGAGAATGGAATTTGCATAAGAGAAGACTTACACCATAGCTACATGTGTCCTGAGAATCCAGAAAGGCAGTGATGTTTCGGTGACTGAACTATTCTGTGTCGCTTACCTGCAACCAAGACAAGATAAAGGGTATGTAGTGCAAACCCATTCAGTTACCCATTAAAATTCTTCAGAATAATTTTCTTTTTCTTTCAATGCGTTAAAAAAAAAACCCTTTGATTTATGCATAAATAACTAACAAGAACAAAGGAAATCCTTTTCTTCTAAACTTTTCAAACGAAAGTTCTGTTTGGCTTGAAAATAGCGAGTAAAATTTGAAGCTACATTTTTTTTTTTTACAAGAAATTAAAGCGTCTTAAGAACAAGAGTTTAGCTTGAAAGTAATTCTTCAACCATAGCTAATGGTATTCTAGCAATCCTTCATGCAATTCAGAAATGCAAACAGAAAATTATACTAGAGAACCGTCGGGAGAAAATGGGCCATTTTTAGTACAACCTGGCTGTCTCATTTGAACTCAGTATTTCAGATTTATTTACTGATCCGTCTAAGCTCACATAAACCTCTCCTCCACCCCTAGGATTGAAACGTACTTTTAAAAGATATGCATTCCTGGCAAATGTTCTAAATAACCCAGAAAAAGCTGCAGTCCTCGGCAAGCAGCATTCCCACATACTCAGCCCCCCATCCCCTTCTTAAGCGCATTTTCACTTAACACTGGCGCCTGTAGGCCATGGCTGCCTAGCACTAGACGTTACCATGTCCACGTGCAAAACTGTCCTCAGTCTTTGATGGAAGGCCCTTTAAGATGTTTCCCATTTTTGCTGTGAAGTGTGGCAATGAAATTATTGTATATGCCTCTCTGGACATGCTTCTATTAAGGCAAGTGCATTTTTATCCTGGATTAATATTTTTTACCTCCTGCTGTCCCAATCACACTTTTTCCGCTTGTGGTTTCCAGTATGAAGAATCACAGGGTACTTCAAGCATGCTACTTAGACTCAACGTATTTGAGAGTGTGAAGACTCTACAAATCTAAGAACGGGTAGGTTTTTTAAATTGCAGGATACTCCTCAGGCCTCATATGCAAGTTTCAATTCCTTGCTAATTGAGTTCTCCCAGAACGTGCATTTGGAGCAAAGTAAAGAAAGTGGAGTATATAAACCGCAGTGCTTGGGAGGAAACCCCGTTGGGTATCTGGTGCTTCTGCTACGTAAGAGGAAGGATTTAGCATGTGTGTTGATTTATCTTTTTATTTTTTGTAATTTATTTTTTACCTGAGTGCTGCTACCGTTCAAATCCACACCATGCTCCCCTGCTGAGTCGTCTCAGCCCGGCCAGCCAGTGGCACCAACCTCCAAGCTCCACGGAATTCCGACGGAGGTCCCTTTCTTCCAAGGAAATAAGCAACCTCTGTGGAAAAGGATTTCTCTGGAGCCCCTTGGAGGTTAGTCACAAAAACAGGTGCTTCGCGTTTTGGTTTTGCTGAAGCAGCAATAAATATGAGTGAAGCAGATGTCCAGGTGTTCTTTAACACATTTTGTTTTTATAATGTAGCGGACCCTCTAAAATAGGGCCAGCAGGCTATTTCTGTAAAGGGCCAGATAGCAGATATTTCCGATTTTGTGAGCCAACAGAGAAGACTGAGGATGTTTTGCGGGTACTTAATTGTGCTTTCTGTTTTGTTTTGTTTTTGGTGCCACGCAGTGGTTTATTAAAACCCAGGGGTAGAGCTGATTATCTTCTATGGGGTTGGGGGAGGTAAGGAGAAAGGGAGGTTTCGAAAGAACTTTCATATGCTAAGAGTAACTAAAGCCTTGCCATTAGCAAGATAAGGTTGTTTTCCCCTCTAGCAAGGCATTAACATGAAAATAGTTGGGATTCCTGGAAGCCCGTCCTGAATGTGCCACGCATAGGGGGTGGGGGAGAGGTTGCAGGGTGTCATTTTCTGCTTTGTCTTCAGCTAGCCTTCCGCTCCCTCATTATTTCTCCCCTGGACTATTTTGACCCTTAAATCTTGAAGGTTGTTGAAGGTGGAAGGGTCTCATCTTCTGTAACTCCCTCCTGCTCAGTAGGGGAGTAGAGATGTCCCTACCTATGGGTCAGCACAGGTCAGTCGGGGAATGTGTATGATGCAGGAAGAGAAGGCTAACTGAGGACAAAGCATAAGCTGCCCCCCCCACCATGAGATATATGTGACATCCCCCAGGCGCTCCTGGGCTGCACTAAAGCCAAGGAAAGGAAAAACAAATAGTTAAATTATGAAGATTACAATCCTACAAGACGGGAGTCTCCCTCAGTTTACAAATATGTTAGCAATCTACAAGGAAAAAGCATTTCTATCAACAACCTAGCCTCCAGAAGGGAACGTAGATACAATTAAATGTCCTTATAACCTGCAGCCCATTCACAGATACTTGAGGTGGGCAGAGAGCAATGTTCCTCCAGGAAGCTCCCCATTATCTTCATGTTACCGTCTTGCTAGACGGAAAAACCACCTTAACTTCCCAGCGGCAAAGCCCCAGTATCTGGGAGTCTTCTCTAGCATATGCAACTCCTTTTGAGACCTGCCTTTTCCTTATCTCCCCAACCCCATAGTAGACAATCAGCCACCTCTCCCAACCATGGGCCAGCAGCCCTTCTGCCCATGGGTCCTGTCCCTGCGCTTTAATAAACCACCATTTTGGGGCGCCTGGGTGGCTCAGTGGGTTAAAGCCTCTGCCTTTGGCTCAGGTCATGATCTCAGGGTCCTGGGATCGAGTCCCGCATCAGGCTCCCTGCTCAGTGGGGAACCTGCTTCCCTCTCTCTCTCTCTCTGCCTGCCTCTCTACCTACTTGTGATCTCTGTCAAACAAATAAATAAAATCTTAAAACAAAACAAAACAAAACAAAAAAAAAAAACAAAAAAACCACACCATTTTGGGGCACCTGGGTGGCTCAGTGGGTTAAGCCTCTGCCTGCGGCTCAGGTCATGATCTCAGAGTCCTGGGATCGAGCCCCACATCGGGCTCTCTGCTCAGCAGGGAGCCTGCTTCCCCCTCTCTCTCTGCCTGCCTCTCTGCCTACTTGTGATCTCTGTCTGTCAAATAAGTAAATAAAATTAAAAAAAAAAACAACAAAAACACGATTTTGCACCAAAGATGTCCCAAGAATTCTTTCTTGGTCATCAGCTCTGGACTTCACTCCACTGAACCTCACCTATATCCCAAAACCCCGTCATGTAGGGTAGTTACAAAAGGTGGAGGCAGCTGAATCCAATGCTGACAGTAACAGAGTTACCTACCTTTGTGGGTGGTAAGAGTCATCTGTTGCCCTAAAGTCCTTGCAAGGATGGAGTTTCAGCACCAAGGGGAGAGAAATTGAAAAAGGCAACCCACTAAGGTTAGTAAGGCTATAAACATGAGAAGTCCAATAAAGTGACCCTCAATTAGTTGACCATAATCTTCCTCTAAGCCAGGAGCTAAACCAATTGCTAATGGAAAGAGAGATATCTGAAGTACCAGTTTGAGTATTGATGTTGGTTATAAACCCAGAAATATTTTTATGGTAATCTGCAATGTATACACAGCATTCTGTTTTTATGATACTGCAGGTTCTACCTTGTGCAACAGTTAAAACAACTAATGCCATTCTATTTTGTAAAACTGCTTCACGCGTCTGTATTACTTTAGAAATACTATGTTGAGTGTCCCTGAGTGTACAGGGCTTGTCCACTGCCAGACCACCCTGAACGTGCCCAACTTGACTTAATTGTTTTTCAATAAAATGACACTTATGAGCTTTGAAATTCCTAAAATTTCACGAGTCATAAAATAGTTTTCTCCTTTATTTATTTATTTAGTGTTTCAAGTTTTTATTTAAATACTAGTTGACATGTAGTGTAATATTAGTTTCAGGAGTGGAATTTAGTGATTCATCACTTACATAAACACCCAGTGCTCATCACAAGTGCCCTCCTTAATGCCCATCACCCAGTTACCCCATCTTCCCACCCATCTCCCCTCCAACAACTCTCCGTGTGTAGTCTATAGTTAAGAGTGTCTTTTATGGTTTGCCTCTCTCTTTTTTCTTTTCCCCTTTGTTCATCTGATTTGTTTCTTAAATTCCATGCTCGAGTGAAATGATATGGTATTTGTATTTCTCTGACTTACTTCACTTAGCATTACATTCTCTAGCTCCACCCACACTGTTGCAAATGGAAAGATGTCATTCTTTTTTATGGCTGAGTAATATTCCATTATATATATGTGTGTGTGTGTGTGTGTGTGTGTGTGTGTATGGAAAAAGAGGAAGGATTTAGCATGTGTGACAATTTGTCTTTTTATTTATTTGTCATTTCTTTACAAATTGTAAAGTGCCGTCAATCATAACTGTCAAAACTTAGCAGCAACCAAGGTGGCCTTCAACAGGCAAGTGGCTAAACTGTGGTATATCCATGCAATGGGATATTTAATTGTAATTTCTGAGATATATATATGGATATATAATCACATCTTTATCCATTCATCAATTGATGGACACTTGGGCTGCTTCCATAATTTGGCTATTGTAGATAATTATAGATTATGGCATTATTGTAAATAATGCTGCTGTAAACATCAGGGTGCATGTGTCCCTTTGAATTAGTATTTTTGTATTCTTTGGGTGAATACCGAGTAGTGCAATTGCTGGGGAGGGGGACCCTCTTACACGGTTGGTGGGAATGCAAACTGGTGTAGCCACTCTGGAAAACAGTAGGGAGGTTCCTGAAATATTAAAAATAGGGCTACCCTATGATTCATCTTTAGAATAAAAAAAAAACACATTTCAAATGTGAAAAAAAATTTAGCTTGCAGATTATACAAAAATTGATCGTGGGCCTATGGAGACCTGCTCTAAGTGTCGAGCCCAAGGCAAGTCTTTCTCTTCAAGAAATATTTTCCTGGATCTTTTTAAAAATCCAATATGGGAGTTGTTCTGCCCACAATTATGATGAATAAATTGTTTCCTACAACCTCTGTTATAGCAGGATTTATTTTATCACCTTTTCCATATGTTATACTTACCGAACTTTGTGACAGTATAGTTAACTTTTTTTTTTTAATTAGTAAGCTTTATTTCTTAGAGCAGTTTTAGGTTGATAGAAAGTTCAAGTTTCACAAAAAGTTAACAGAAAACTCGCATATACTTCCTCCTCATACTTCCCCTCCTCCTCTTCTATCCCCCATTACTGATGTCTTGCATTAGTGTTGTGCGTGTATTACGAGCAGTGAGTGTTGATACATTATTATTAACTAAGAGTCTCACAGTCTATGTTAGTGTTCACTTGTGCTGTATGGTTCTACGGGTTTGGCAGGTGGTATGTGTGTCCATGACCGTATCATACAGAATATTTCCACGACCCTAAAAGTCTCTTGCGCTCCGCCTGTTCATCTTGCCGCCCCGAAGCCCTGGAAACCACTGATTCTTACGCTGTCACCATGGTCTGGATTTTCCCAGAAGGTCGCGTAGATCAGAATCAGACAGTGTGTCGCGTTTCGGATGGACTCCTCTCACTTGGCGATGTGAATTTTAGGTTCCTCCCCTTCTTTCGGGACTTGTAATTCGTTGGTCTTCAGCACCGGCTTATATCCCACTGCGTGCACAGACCTCGGTTTGTCTGTCCGCTTGCCTGTTGAAGACCACCTTGCTGCGGGTTCCGACAGTTAGGATTGACGGTGCGATCGTCGTCCGTGGGCCGGTTTTTGTGTGGACCAAGTTTTCAGTTTGAGTCAAACCAAGGACTTCCGTTGCTGGATCCTATGGGAAACGCATGTGCAGTTTTGTGGGAAACGCTGACCTGTCTTCAGAGGGCCGCTGTCGCCGCACGTCCCCGCCGGCCGAGAGCGAGGGCCGCTGTCGCCGCACGTCCCCGCCGGCCGAGAGCGAGGGCCGCTGTCGCCGCACGTCCCCGCCGGCCGAGAGCGAGGGCCGCTGTCGCCGCACGTCCCCGCCGGCCGAGAGCGAGGGCTCCTGTCGCCGCACGTCCCCGCCGGCGTTCGGTGGTGTCGCTGTTGTGGGTTTTGGCCGTTCTCGTGGGTGCGGTGGTATTTAATTTTTGTTTTAATTTGAAATGTCCTAATGACGTAAGATGTTCAGCATCTTTTCATAGGCTTGTTTGCGGACTCTATATCTTCTTTGGTAAGCTGTCCAGATCTTTGCCCGTTTTTTGAATCACACTGTTTGTTTTCTTACTGTTGAGTTTTAAGTGTTCTCTGTATATTTTGGATAAAAGCCCCTTATCACATACATCCTTTGCAAATATTTTCTCCCAGTCTGTGGTCCGTCTCTTCAATCTCTTAGCAGTCTTCCACAAAGAAAAGTTTTAAATTTTAATGAAGTTTAATTATTTCATAGATCCTGTTTTTGGTGCCATATCTAAAATTTATAACCAAATCAAAGGAAACCGGAATTTTCTACTATGTTATCTTCTAGGAGTTTCCATAAACCCTCCCCTTTCTTTCTTTTTTTTTTTTTTTTTTTAAATAATTGGGTCTGTTAGCCATTCTGAGTTAATGGCTGTGACAAGTATAAGATCTTAATCTAGATTCATGTTTTTGATGTGGATGTCTTATTGTTCCAGTACCATTTGTTGAGAAGACTATCCCTTTTCTATTTAACTACCTTCAATCTCTTTCAAAGATGAGTTGACAGCACGGTTGTCCCCCTGATCCACAGGGTGTCCGTACTTCCAAGGTCCCCAGTGGATGATTGAAACTGCATATTACACTGACCCTGTATATTCTATGCTTTTTTTCCCTGTACAAACATACTTATGATAAAGTGTAATGTATAAATTAGGCAAAGTAAGAGATTAACAATAACTAATAGTAAAATAAAACAATTATAACAATATTCTGTAACAACCTTTATGGGAATGTGGTCTCTCTCTCTCTCTCTCAACATATCTTAATATATTGTCCTCACCCTTCCTCTTAGGATGATGTGAGAAGATAAAATGTCTATGTGATGGGATGAAATGAGGTGAGTGATGTAAGCCCCGGATGTAGCACTAGGTTACCACTGACCTGTCCATGACGGGGGGATAATCTGTTCCCAGATGCAGTTGACCTCGGTGCCTGAAACGGCAAAGAGCAAAACTCTGGAAAAGGAAGGGCCACTGTATTCATGTGGGTTCGTTTCTAGGCTCTCTATTCTGTGTCATCAACCTACTTGTCTGTTCTTTCACCAGTATTCTTTTGCCAATTTTTCACCCATTTTTCAGTCTTGATCACTACAGCCCTTCGGGGAGTCTTGCCAGTTCCTCCATGTTGTCCTGGTTCTTCAGGTTTGCATTGGTTGCTCTTGGTCTTTGCCTTCCATACGTTTTTGGATTAGTTTATTGAGACCATTTTTTTTTTCATTGAGACCACCGTCATGCTGGCATTAATTTGGGGAAATTGAATTGTCTCCTTAGTGTAGTTTAGTAATTAAAATTTCTTCTCAAAGCAGAAATAGTATTAACAAAGGTAACAGATGTGTAGTAGACATCACAACAGTATTTTCAATAGCTAAGCTGATAACGGATTCATTTGGAGCAGACAGAAGATATTTCTGCAAGAAAACATAGAGGAAAATTTCTAAATAGACCATTCACAGAAAGGGAATCCTGAATAAATCACTAATACATACACGTAGGGAGTCTCGATCACACCAACAATTAAGGAGGTGAAAATCAACAAAACTTTGAGAAAATACTCTAGCAGCTGGCACAAATGGTCAGTGCTCGTCAAATGACTGTAAGAGTAGGGAGCCTCAAGCATGAAACACAGTTGCTAGGACTGTGATGTCACTGATTCGGGCATTATGAAAAATAAGTCGGCAGTATTTAGTAAAATTACATGTATACACTACAACCAATGTGTTTTCTGTATTCATGTTCCTGAGGAGGTGTATTGGGATAATTGCTGAAGTATAGCTGGTGCTTATAGAAACAAGGGGTTAAACTCAACGTCCGGGTCAGACTTTACAGGGATGAAATAGATCCCTGTGACATAGGCATTGGGTGGAACATTATGCAGCATTTAAAAAGTGTAGCGGAGTTACATACAGAAACATATGAAAATGAAGTGATGAATAAATAGGAAGTATGAGAATTGAGTCATTTATCTAAGTTAAAAACACACACATGTCATACTATCCACTTTAAAGGAAACACAGCATGTAAGCATAGAGGCAGAGGATGAATTCAAAGGGTACTGACTGAATATAAGAGAGTGGGTTCCTGTGGTGGGGGAGGTTCAGTGCATCCGATAACAGTGAATTAGGAACTTGGGAAATTCTTCTGCTGTGTGAGTTCAAAGTATGCTTGAAAGCTAAAACAGATCTCTTCATAATTTCTGAAATGCTAAGAGGATCACTAGGATTCACAAAGCCCACAGTGAGACCACTAGAGTGTAGCCAAGCAAGCCCAATACTCAGGTACTCGAAGTCATATTCACCTTTATAGTATCTGTCCTATGAAAGTAGTAAATTTAAACTGAACTGATTTGCAAAACTAAGCAGATTATTTTATTTTATTTTTTTAAGCAGATTATTTTAATAAACTTTTCATTCAAAATAATTTTAGATTTGCAGACAAGTTGCAAAGATTCTACATTTGTTCCTCCATGATCCTCACCCATGTCCTCAATGTTCTCATTTTGCAGAAGCATGGCACACGTGTCAAATTTAAGAAAACAACTCTGGACTTATTTGGGTCCCCAGTTTTTCCATAAATTTTATTTATTTATTTTTTTTGTTTGTTTGTTCACTTGTTTTTCAGGAGAACATTGAGCACATGGCATTACATACCTGATATTAAAAAAAAATTCTTAGATTTGAAAAAGCAAAGGTTGGGAGACAATTGTCCATGGGTCTTTCACGTTTCTGCACATTTTTTTAAAAGAGAAACTAATTGCCTTTATTCTGGGCTATCATTTCAAGTATGTTTGTATCTACAGTAGCCTTGAAAGATGGAGAGAGAGGCTTCATATGGTCAGAGTGTAGGTTTGCTTACTATCCTGTATAGTAAAGATAGTATCTCCTTCAGGGGAAAATATCAGGTTGATTTGCTTATTTCTCATTCTAAAAGATTTGGGCGCTCTAAACACAAGATTCTCCAGGTCCCAAACCCCGGCAGGCGGAGCTTCTGCCTAGACCCCTACATGTCACGGCCTTTGGAACTGAGGACCAATGTCCACATGAAGCTCATGCTTCTTGCTGTGTGGTGAGTAGTAAAGTTCTCTGTTTCTTACCTAGACGTCTCTTCTTTTCTATTCAGGGAACAGTGTCAGCTAATTTGTTAGGTTGCAAGTAAGGCAAATTCTCAGACCCTTCATATTTCTTGGCATGAGACAGTAAAAATTAAGGGCTGAATAAATAATCAGATTCAATGGCAGATTAAGCCCAGTTAAATAGACAAATGGTGAGCCAACTAAGATCAGAGCATATCAAGAATGCAGCATTGTATGCGTGCAATCGTAAGGACTACATGGATATTATGTGGAAGGGAGTGTGCCATCTAATACACATTTAACTAGAATTCCAGAACAAAATAAGGAGAAACTGAGCAAAGGAACTAATATGAAGGGAGAATTTATTTTTAAAATCACATAAAAAACCATATTGTTTAGCACATTGTATAGCAAATAACCCCCACCATTTTACTACTTCTCTTAGTGCCGGGGCTCAGCTCAGCAGCTCTCTTCACCGTGTCCTGAGGCTCTGGTCATCTGAGGGCTTGATATTGCCAGAAGGTCCACCGGCTGACTCATGTGACTGGAGGGTTTTAAGGTCATTGGCCGGGAACCCAGCTGGAGCCAGAGGAGCACATCTCAGTACGCATTTCCATTATGCTTCTGCTGTTACAGCATGGCAGCTGGGGGCTGGGAGGGATGACCCCAGAGTGTTGTGTCTTGGCTATTATATGACAACAGTGTTCTTCAAGTCAGAGAGAGCTAAATGGAGTTAAAATCCTGAGCTATGCATTGTCTAGAAGGATGGTAAAAGAACAAGATCATAAATAATGCGGGTGTAATCTCATAAGTCATGTTATCACAAAAAGTTATTAAAAGTATATAAACACCAGAGGCCGAACTCGGGATCTGACAAGATGGCCGGGCTGCCCTGCAGGATTATCAAGGAAACCCAGCGTTTGCTGGCAGAACCAGTTCCTGGCATTAAAGCAGAACCAGATGAGAGCAACGCCCGTTATTTTCATGTGGTCATTGCTGGCCCTCAGGATTCCCCCTTTGAGGGAGGGACTTTTAAGCTTGAACTATTCCTACCAGAAGAATACCCGATGGCAGCCCCTAAAGTACGTTTCATGACCAAAATTTATCATCCTAATGTAGACAAGTTGGGAAGAATATGTTTAGATATTTTGAAAGATAAGTGGTCCCCAGCACTGCAGATCCGCACAGTTCTGCTACCGATCCAGGCTTTGTTAAGTGCTCCCAATCCGGATGATCCGTTAGCAAACGATGTAGCAGAGCAGTGGAAGACCAACGAGGCCCAAGCCATAGAAACAGCTAGAGCATGGACTAGGCTATATGCCATGAATAATATTTAAAATCGATCTGATCATCAAGTGTGCATCACTTATCCTGTTCTGCCAAGACTTCTTCCTTTTTTGTTTGCATTTAATGGACACAGTCTTAGAAACATTACAGAATAAAAGTCCAGACATCTTCAGTCCTTTGGTGATTAAATGCACATTAGCAAATCTATGTCTTGTCCTGATTCACTGTTGTAAAGCATGAGCAGAGGCTAGAAGTACCATCTGGATTGTTGTGAAACGTTTAAAAGCAGCGGCCCTTCTCTGCTTTTATTCATTTCCCCCATCATGGTTAAGCACTGTGAATGAAGGTAGTTGTCAGGGTTAGCTGCAGGGGTGTGGGTGTTTTTCTTTATTACTTTTTTGAGGGGGAGAGGTAGTTTTATTTTAATTTTATGGGCTCCTTTCCCCCTTTTTATGGTGATCTAATTGCATTGGTTAAAAGCAGCTAACCAGTTCTTTAGAATATGCTCTCTAGCCAAGTCTAACTCTATTTAGACACTGTAGATGGACAAGCTTGATTGAACCAAAATGGGAACATTAAACAAACATCACAGCCCTCACTAATAACATTGTGACTTTGCTGTCAAGTGTAGAATCCTTCCTTCAAGAAAAAGCTTGTGACCATTTTGTATGGCTTGTCTGGAAACTTCTGTAAATCTCATGTTTTAGTAAAATATTTTTTGTTATTCTAAAAAAAAAAAAGTATATAAACAGAATCCTTAACAAATAAAGGATTACTTTGACATTAAAGGGGATTATAAATGAAAAGTGGAAATAAATGTGTTAAAAAGAACAGAAGGTTCAAATAGAAAGGAAAATATTAGACACTAAAACACAAATGCATCAGTAGTACACTCAGTATAAGTAAGCCGAATGTTTTTGTTGAAAGAAAGAGTTTATTGGTGTGGATAAAAAGACAACAATTTACTCTTTATCAGAGATATATCTATAATACAAAGAAGCAGGAAGGTATAAAGAAAAAGAAAATATATAGAATATAAACACTAACCAAAAAAATCCTCTAGTAGCTATATTAAATATCTAGTATCTATATATTTATATATTATCAGAAGACATAGATTTAGTTACGCAAGAGATAAGGGATACTTGAAACGATGAAAGATTCATTTTATCAGAAATATATGACAATTATTAATTTTTATGTATCTAATGGTGCTCTGAACAAGGTAAAATTTGACAAACTACACACAGAAACTAATAATCCCATAATCAAAGGCAAATATATTAACATTTCTCAGAAAGGAACACAACAAGCAGATAAAATGTCAAGATACAAAAGATTTGGTTAACATTATTAACAAAATGGTCTTAATGGAAATATATAGCACGCATACTCAACATCTACACATTTTCTCTTTAAAAACTTTTTATTTAAATTCAATTTAATTAACATATACTGTATTATTAGTTTCAGAGGTAGAATTTAGTGATTCACCTGTTGTATACATCTACACATTGTTTTCTATGATGCATGGAATTTATATGAAAATTGACCACTTCTTGGGCCATAGTTAAATCACAACAACTTCAGAGGCATGATTTCACAGAGAATGCATTTTCTGACCTGATCCAACCAGGCCATAGTTAGGAATGAAATGAGAACATGGGTGGGGATCGATGGGGGTGGAAAGCCAGAGCAATGCCATACAAGACAAGACAAGGATACAGTACTGATTCGCACAAGCCAGTGATGACTGTCGTGAACTAAAGAGAATAACCAACTAAATTTTGAACTTGAAGTCCATGACACAAGGGTGGAAGCAAGAGCACTATAGAGAGGTCATGTATGCAAAAGCCTTGCACATGAATAATGCTGATGCTTTAGAATAGGGGTCAGCGAACTTTTTCTGTAATGGTCCAGACAGTAAATATTTCAGGCTTCGTGGGCCACGTGGTCTTGTCACAACTACTGAGCTCTGCCATTGTGGAGTGAAAGCGGCCCTAGACAACATGCAAACAAATGCTCATGGCTGCGTCGCAGCAAAACTGTATTTGTAAACACAGGCTGTGGCTGGATCCGCTTTCCTCAAGAGCACCCAGGGCATGCACAGCCTGGTAGGCTGTATGGAAAGTTTTGCTTCATTGTGCCTTCAGTGTAAAGCCATGCGAGTGTCATCATCTGACCTTGATTAAGAAACAAACACAGGAACAAAAACCAAAACCCAAAACCCATAATTCTAACTCCTCTGTGAAGGAGACATGGAAGAATAAGGATGTCGATGATGAGATCCGACAGAACTTAATTGAAGCACAGGGAGCGTCAATAACTTTATAGACCAGGGCTTGGCACACTACGGCCCTGAAGTTTCTGGAGGGCCAGAAACATAAGAATGATTTTTACAGGGGTGCCTGGGTGGCCCAGTCTACCTTCGGCTCGGGTCATGATGCCAGATTCCTCAGATCAAGTCACGCAGGGGCCTCTCTACTTAGTGGGGAGTTTGCTTCTCCCTCTGCCCCCACCCCTGCTTGTTATTTCTATCTCTCTATGATGCTCTCTCTCAAGTAAATAATTAAAATCTTAAAAAAAATAGAATTATTTTTGTCTTTTGGAAGGGTTGTAAAAAGAGAAGACCACGCAACAGAGACCATGCATGGCCTGCAAAATTTGACATATTTACTATCTGGCCCTTTCAAGAAAACGTTTGTGGATCTCTGGCCCTGTTGAAGACATTTTGCCAGTGAGGATGACAAGACTCAAAATTCTATTGGGTGGCCAGAGCTGAAAGAAAGGGATGTCTTCTATATTCACCTTCTTACTCATCATCTTACTCAAATTTAAGAAGTTCAAAATGGACGTTCTTCATTTCCTCCCCTAATGTTTTCTTTTCTGAGTCTCCAATATCTCAGTGAATGACAGTTCTGTCCTTATTTTGTTGGGCCCCAAATCTGTGGAGTGACCTTACTTGTCCACATCCAGTCTATAAGTCATCTCTGCTACTGATATTCAAATATTTTCATAATCCAACTACTTCTCAATATTTCTGTCTAGCTTAATGCAAAAGCCTCCTCACTGATATTCTTCCTCCTTATATCATTTACTCCAAATTCTGCTTTCAACCCAGCAGCCAAATTGTCCTGTTTAGACATAATTCATCACGGGAATAGGAAAATCAATATTGAAGTAAAACAACAAAAACAAAAGACTTCTTTTATCAGATCTGATGATTTATTATGAAGTTACAGTAATTAAGGCAAATAGACCAATAGAACCCACTAAGCAGCCCAGAAATAATCCACCCAGAGAAAGTCATGGGATTTATGACATTGCTTTGAAGTTAGGAAAAGAAGATATTTTGAAAAATACAGATTTGAGATAATTGGCTGTCCCTGTGAATATGAAGAGCGTAGACCCTCTAAGACTAGATACAAAAAATCAATTTCAGATATAAAATCTTATTACAATAAAACAATAAAGTTTTTGGAAGAAAACAATGAAAATGATCTTCAAGACATTGTGCTATGAAAAATTTCTTAGAACACACATGAATGAAAATACTAACCCTATAGGAAAATGATAAATTTGACTGTGTTAGAATTACAAACTTACCTTCATCAAAGGACATAATTTAGAGTGCGCGCAAGACCCAACAACCAGGAAGAGGTATTTTCAATGTGTATGTTTGAAAAAGGGCTCATATATATTATTTTACAACTCAAAGAATAGATGGCAGACTATCCCATAAAAAATAGGCAAAAGACTTACTTGAACAGATACTTTACAAAAGAGAATATCCAAAGAGCAATACACATATGAAAATATGTTCATCAGGAGAAACAAAAATAAGACACACCTGCCAGAATGCTTAACACGATAAACAGACAACATCTAATGCTGACTAGGTGCAGAGCAAGTGGAAATCTTCTATATTGTTAATGGAAGTATAAACTGGTAATGATAACATTGAAAATTTTGGAAAACTGGTAGTATCTGCAAAAGCTGGTCAAATGCACAGCACTCCCTATGTTGCAGCAACTCCACACCTAGGAATTTTATGTTCCAGGAGACTAGTGTGGCTCAGTCAGTTGAGTGTCCGACTCTTGATTTTGGCTCAGGTTATGATTTCAGAGTTGTGAGATCAAGCCCCACATCAGGCTCCATGGTGAGTATGGAGCCTGCTTAAGATTATCTCTCCCTGATTCAAATTAAAATCACATTGAGATACCACCTTACACCAGTTAGAAAGGCCAAAATTAGCAAGACAGGAAACAACATGTGTTGGAGAGGATGCGGAGAGAGGGGAACCCTCTTACACTGTTGGTGGGAATGCAAGTTGGTGCAGCTACTTTGGAGAACAGTGTGGAGATTCCTCAAGAAATTAAAAATAGAGCTTCCCTAGGACCCTTCCATTGCACTATTGGGTATTGACCCCAAAGATACGGATGTAGTGAAAAGAAGGGCCATCTGTACCCCAATGTTCATAGCAGCAATGGCCACGGTCGCCAAACTGTGGAAAGAACCAAGATGCCCTTCAACGGACGAATGGATAAGGAAGATGTGGTCCATATACACTATGGAGTATGATGCCTCCATCAGAAACGATGAATCCCCAACTTTTGTAGCAACATGGACGGGACTGGAAGAGATTATGCTGAGTGAAATAAGTCAAGCAGAGAAAGTCAATCATAATATGGTTTCACTTATTTGTGGGGCATAGGGAATAACACGGAGGACATGGGGAGATGGAGAGGAGAAGGGAGTTGGGAGGAATGGGGGGGGAGATGAACCATGGGAGACTGTAGACTCTGAGAAACTAACTAAGGGTTTTGAAGGGGCCGGGGGTGGGAGGTTGGGGGAGCCTGGTGGTGAGTATTATGGAAGGCACGGATTGCATGGAGCACTGGGTGTGGTACATAAACAATGAATTCTGATACACTGAAAAGAAATTAAATTAACAACAAAAAAATTCTCTCTCCCTCTCCCTCCACCCCCACTCATGCATGCTCACTCTCTCTCTCTCAAAGGAAAAAAAAAAAATGAATAAATGCATTCACCAAACGATGTGCTAGAAGGCCTTAGTGGCCCCATTCTTAAAAGCCGACTGGGAGGAGAACTGAGGCATCCACCTGCAGTAAGTGCACCTGCAAACTGCAGTATGTTCCTGCAACTGGATAGTATACAGCAATGATACGGGACAAACTAAAGCTCCACACATGGTATCAGATGCCAATCTCAGACACTAAGCGTTGAGTGGAAGAAGTCAAGCAAAAATTAGTAGACACCTGGATTCCATTTTATAACCGTGAAAAGAACACAATAATCCCAAACAGGCAAATGAATCTACGGAGTCAGAGGTCAGGCTACAGGCTGCCCTTTGGAGTCAAGGACATCTGCTGCAGGGGGCTGGGATCATATTCTGTTTCTCCATCTAGCGCAGGTTACAAACGTGTTCACTATGAAAAATACATCACCTTCTATACCTAGTATTTAGGAATTTTGCAATTCATGCACTTGATAATTTAATAAAAGTTTGACTAAATGAACAGAAAAGTAAATCAGGGGGTTCACTCTTAGATGGAACTACAGAAACCTGTGTCTCCTCTCACTTGATACAACTAAAACCAGACCTAACACTCATTCATATGCTTATTTGTTCAGAGTAGGATCTGGCTTCCTACTGTCTGCTAAGGATCATTCTAGGTGTGGGGGAGCAAGCGACACAGAGAACCCATCAAATCTTAAGGAGCTTTCACTACAGGGGATGGATAGAGGGAATGAACAAGATATCTAATAGTGCTTCATCATGCTAAATTAATGAAAGTGGCCAGATAAGGCTTCTCCTAGGAGGAAATATTTGTGCTGAGGAATGATGGTGAGACAGATCGAGACACAAGGAAATAACAGTGAGAGAGGTGCAAGTACGTGGGTCCCAAGGAAGGTTCAAGTTGGCAAGTTCCATGAACAGCAAGGACGCTGGGCAGGCTGAAGACTCAGGCAGGAGTTCTATGTTACAGTCTTGAGTAGAATTCCTTCTTCTCTAGGAAACCTTAGTTTTGCAATATGCAATTATGGCCTTCAACTGATTGGATGAGGCCCACCCACATTTTGAAGGTAATCTGCTTTACTCAAAGTCAACTGATCATAAACGTGAATCACAAGTATAAATATCTTCACAGTAACATCTAGACTAGGGTTTTTCAGAACTGGGCACCATAACCTAGTCAAGTTGACATACAAAATTCACTATCACATCCAGGAAAAGATATTTGAAGAGATGAATGATTCAGAGTAGTCAAACTAAAGGTCTGGTGCCTTATTTGCAATTTTCCAAGGTCAACCCTGGACCAATAAGCTAAATTCCTTAATGTAGGTTCTGTCCCTCCATAGACATTGCAGTCACCTCCTTCCCTGGCTAAGTTCTATTTTATTTTACTAATTAATTAATTAACTATTTTATTTATTTTATTCTACATTATATTTTATTTTATTTTTTGGTAATTTGACTACCCTGGGTGTTGGGTTGAGTGAGGTTCTTAAGGTGGAGAAAGTCTGCTTCTAGAGAAATGGGGAAAAGACTCAGGGGAGACCAGACCTGCGCTAAGGTTTTCCTGAGAGAGACACCGGACAGTAGAGGAGCTCCGACTCTGGGGTCAGACGCTTCTTGATCCGGGTCCTGCGCATGGTGGTCTCTCAGCTGAATGACATGGGACAAGCTACGGTCTCACAAAATCTCCTTTCCTTTATGGTCAGAGGCAGACTCCCTTCTCAGGACGGCAGTGAGAGGTAGAGGCAGAATCACACCCAAGTGTCTTTCCCTTTCTGGAACACGGTAGGAACTAACGTAATACTAGCCTTCTTTTCTTTCCCTGTGGGGCAAACCCATCTCCTGGTTCGTGCGGAGCGGGACTGCCCCAGACTTGCCGACACCCCTCATATTCCCGGTGCAGCTGTCACAACTGCAGGGCGACAGGCCAGGGTCCCTCCTTTGGAAGGCGGCCCCTGACACCCATGGGGATCCTGGAGGTGGGTGCCACCACCATGGCCAGGTGGGCTGGGACACGGCATCCGCGCCCTTGCCTCATCCTCGGGTGGATCCCCGCGGTGGAGGCTGATCTCACCTCCTGTGAGACCAGATCGGTGTCTGGTTGTGACGCAGTGGCCTCTGTGCCGGTCAGGGCGCGGGCGCAAAGCGCGGACTCAGGCTGCCGCTACCCTGTGCGTCCCGGACGCTGCTGGGTTCTCAGTGCCCTTGTGGTCTCTGTTATTCTCCGCAGCTGGAAGCCTTGAAGCCTTTAACTTCCCAGCAGGGCCCCTCCAGGGACTGGGCAGGTGGCTGGCCGGCTTCTTCGGGAGATGCGCCAACCCTGGAGCCCGCGGCGTCTGTGTCCTCAGTCCCCCTGTGCGCGGGGCTCCCCGACGCCCGCCCTCCCGCCAGCCCCCGCCCGCCTCGGAGATGAAACCCAGTTTGCCCTTCCTGCCACCTGCACCTCCTCTGCGTCTCTGAGATTCCTGATTCCGACTATGCTATGACAGTCGTCCTTTTATTAAGAGTAGAAAGTGGAACTTGAGCTGAACTCGAAGTTTTTCTTTGTGTTGTTATTTTTCACGACTTTTAATGATGAGGAGTGGCAGTTTACAGACTGGTTATTTGGATGTTATTAATGCTTTTCGTCATGTGTGAATTATTTTTCACGCTGGTGTGAACCCTCTGGTTATTAAACCCTGTGAGAAACAGCCCCAGACCGTGGGCTTCCGTATCAGTCACAACAATGGCTAATTAACTCCCATTAACGTTCTCAACAGAAGCTGTGAAATGATCAGTCTTAGGAGACCCCACAAGCAGTTGTGTTTTGTGGCATTTTCACTTTGTCTTTTTTCTCTTTCTTTCTAAGTTATCAGACTAACTTTATAGGTTGCAAGAAAGAACTTTTGAGAAAACCAACTTTCGTTTTTCCGAGTTGCTGCCTGGGCATTTTATGGTATGATAACCCTGCTCACACCCAGACTCTGGACGTGTAGATAAAGACGTGAGTTAGAGATGCCCTCCTTAAGCTCCCGTTTTGCTTTTCCCCTAATGCCTTTTAAAGTAACCATGAAGAATTAAGGCCAAGAAAATTTGATGACCTCTGCCCCATCACCTTGTAACAGGTGCCTGCCACTGGGCATTCTGTCTCCTGCTAGTTCTGACCTGGCACAGAGGATGGCTTTTCCCCCACCTCATTTCCCCCTCCCCACCCCCACCCCCATTCTGGGACTTTTAAGTAATGAACCTTGTGAGTACTTTGTGTGGGTCTGTTGAAACTGCACCTTCAATCAGAAGGACCTCATGGGTTCCACTTCCCCCGAATGGGAGCTCGTATGCCAGGTGCACCATGAGGGTGACTTAATTCCATATACCAGCACGGGACCTCCAACACATGGTAGCTCAGACAGCACCCACTGAGAAAAGGAAAATACCCAAGGCTCCCTTGGGGCCAGCCTAGATACAGCCTGATGCTATCCTGCTGGGGAAGCTCTTGGGGTGCACATTGGCACCAATGATCTCCTGAACAGATGTTCCGTGTCAGAGAACGATGGTGGTGAAAAATCAATGATAAATTAGGGAGAGGAACTCACACTTCACAGCCCTCCGATTTTAATGTTCTGTATGGGAGCTCTGTAGCATGCAGCATTTCCAAGTTAAATGAAGGAAAACCTGCCTCCCACAAACACATGAAACACTCTTTCTGGGCTGGTGTCTTGTCTCTAGACAACTTTTGAGCAAAGTCCACAAGGCATGCAAACATTACTGTGGAGGAAGGGAACCGTCTTAAGGCCACTGTGAACAGGTTTTCTCTCCCTTCCCCCTAACCCTCGTCACCAGCAAATTGAATAGATGAGGGTGACTTTATTATTCTTTTTTCTCAAGTAAGCACATCAACTTTTTGTGGCTTACCAAACCAGACCATTAAAACAGGAAGAAAAGTTAGCAGTGGGAAATACGGAAGCTTTTACTTGAAGTTAGTATTTTCCAAGCACTAGTAACATAGGCAATAATTTTAAAGGAATATATGGTATGATGGTGGGAAAGGGATCTCTCAAAAACGCAGGAAAGGACTTTTGGAACCTCCCTAAAGCAATAGCATGAAAGTGATTTAATAGCAACACAGATTAATTCCCAAGGTCAGTAATTTCATTTCCTATCATTGCACAGAATCACTGTTTGGAGGAGCCACAGAAAAATAAAAAGCTCCCCTATTGAATCTCTAACAAAACTTTTTTTTTTTTTTTTGGCCTATAGACCAGAAAAACCTGAAATTTCCAACCCTTTTACCACAGCCCCTTCCAGTAATGACTTACTCGAATAAGTCCAAGACAGCTTAATATGACGGGAGCAGAAGGAGCATGACTTCTGATCCAATTTAATGGGCGGAAGTAAAACTCAGGCTAAACTGCATGGCCTTTTAATGTGCCCCCCCACCCGCTCCGTCCAAAATCCACATTCTGCCCTTCAAGGGTAACAAGGGGCAGCCACTGTCCGGATGATGGCATCAGACACATGTGGCCTTGGGGGATGAGAATCATACTCTTTGTTGCCTTTTTTCTCCTCCAACTCCTTTCAGCCCTAGGGCCCACTGTGTCGGCACAACATGTGTCCTTGAGGAGAATCGCAGAGAGAGCGGCCCTCGCACAGCCCACCTGCAGCGAGAATGCCCATAATCCCAATCAATGCTTTGCTCTCCCTCTTCAAATGGGCAGCTGCGATGGGAAAGTTAAAGTCATAGGAAGTAGCATTTCCCACCCCATAAGTAAGATACTGTGCTGAAGCCCGAGTGAGCTTTAATGGCTTCTGTGAAGGCGACGGAAATCCCCCAACACTGAGGCAGTGTCAGAATCAACTTAGAGCTCGGAGATGCTGAGGCTCACGCGACAGACTGTACATTCTTACACAGGTGGGCTCCTGAGACGCCCGGTCCCAGCCTCCAACCCTAGTCCTGTCCATTAGTGAGTTAAGGGGTCTTGCATGAATTAACAGAGCATATTCCTCTGTCAAAAGATGGAAGGATACAGCAATTCAGGGTTGTCCGATAATTAAATGGGGTAACACATGGGAAACATTCCACACAATACCTGGTAGACACCCAATTCAAGAAATGCTGTGAACTTTATGCTTTCCTCTACTGCCACAGTTCTGGGAGGAGAGGACAATAGTAAACCTCATAGTATAGAGATGAACGCCGCTCAGGTTCTGTAGAATTCCTACAGTTGATCCTGGGGGAGATATTTTAACTGTAGTCAGGAATTCCGTGCCTTCAAAAGCTAAACTCTGGCTTATGAGGGCTTGAAACTATTTGAAGCCCCAAATGAGGATGATGTATCTTGGGACTTTAGAGTCCTACCATAGCAAGCCCCACAGTCTTTCTCCATAACAAAAACAATTCACAAGATATAAAAACCTTTCTTTAAATACAAAATATTAAAATTGGAGAAAACTTTACAGATTAGTCCAGCCCTTTCAGTGCACTGCTTCCTTTTTTCTTTTTTTAAAGATTTTATTTATTTATTTGACAGACATAGATCACAAGTAGGCAGAGAGGCAGGCGGTGGGGGCAGGGAGCAGGCTCCCCGCTGAGCAGAGAATCCGATGCGGGCGGGGCTCAATCCCAGGACCCTGGGATCATGACCTGAACCAAAGGCAGAGGCTTTAACCCGCTAAGCCATGCAGGGTCCCACATGCACTGCTTCTTATATGAGGAGGTGCTCCGAGAACGCAGGCGCATAGCCCAGAGGGGAAGGGTTGACTGCCTTTAGTTATGGAAGAGATGACCCGTGGCCTGACACCATGACACTGGGAAAAGGGTGGGGAAAACACAAGGGAAATGGGGGCAGTCCCTGCTATCATGAGCAGACTAAGAGGCGTCAAGTCTCAGTGGGGCAGCTTTTAGGATCAAGCAAGGCTCTTTGACATCTGGACGGTTGTTTTCTAAAGATCTTCATATTAGACTATTTTCTCTCCAATCTGTCTTATGTCAAGTGCAATCATCAATGAGAAATGATTTCTATTTGCTTTCCTTTAAAAACTCTTAACTGCCCCACCCAGCTGTGTGTGTGTGTGTGTGTGTGTGTGTGTGTGTGTACATATATTCCATTTTTCCTTTTTCTTTATCTATTCATTGGTCAGCTAACACTTGGATTGTTTCTATATCTTGTCTGTTGGGAACAATGCTGCGCTAAATGTGGGAGCGCAGATATCTCTCTGAGGTACAGAGCTCATTTCCTTTGGATCTATGCCTAGATGAGGGATTGCTAGATCATAGGGTGGTTCTATTTTTAATTGTTTGAGGGAACCTCCACACTGTTTTCCACAGTGGCTGCACCCATTTCCTTTCCCACCAACAGTGCACAAGGGTTCCCTTTTTCCCACATCCTTGTCAACATTTGGTGTCCTTTGTCTTTTTGATGAGCAACATCCTAATAGGTATGAGATGATATTTTGTAGTTTGAGTTGTATTTTGAAATTCTTAGATGTATTTCTGCCATATACATTAACGTTCACAGGCTGTGAGGATTAAGTGGATATGTCTTGGTGGGGAGCAATTTCAGGTCACCGTACTACCCTTGGTAGACAGCTTGTGCCCAATTGTAGTTGTTCCCCTTCCCATCCCCAGGCCAGGCAGCCACGAAACTATTTTCTATCTCTATACACATTTTTAGTTTTTAATAACTTAATGGAGAAGAGGCATTTTATTGGTAATGATTCTAATGTATTATGTAAACACCAAGTTGTACCATCTATATATTTCTATGGACTTTCAACTGTTTAAACTGATTGCTTTGAAACTGTAATATTCTTCATATAAAAACCTTTTGAGAAATAAAACTCAGTACACTGCCTCAAAACATCATAAAAGAATGAAGCAGAAGTTTTCTAGCTGTTTCAAATATCTTCAAATATAGGTAAAATATCAGTTCATACTTTGTAGTATAAATGTCAATTTTCACTTAGACTTTAAGACAATATCATTTTCTTTTATATGATAATATGTGATTCTACGTAGTTTTTACATTTTCATCTAAAATGCCCACCCATATCAAGGAGATTTCACTTGCAATGACAACTTAGTGTCTTTCAGTACATAGGCAAAGACTTCCAAATTTTGGCTAGATGCCAAAGGAGACAAAAAAATTTTCAGGGGCTCCTGGGTTCCTCAGTGGGTTAAGCATCTGCCTCCAGCTCAGGTCATGATTCCAGGGTCCTGGGATCCAGTCCCACATTGGGCTCCCTGCTGGGCAGGGAGTCTGCTTCTTCCTCTCCCTCTGCCTGCTGCTCTGCCTACTTGTACTCTCTATCTCTCTGTCAAATAAATAAATACAATCTTTTAAAAAAATAAACATAAATAAATAAAATTTCAGCAAGATTCAAGAAAAACACATAGATAATTTTCCTTCACAATTTATGCAGACTATTTTCTAGTAGAATAGTATGTGTAAGAGACATTCTCTAGTGAATAAACTCTCATTTTCCATTATTAATTAATAGATATAAAAATCTTATATGATACTCTTATAATCATATTTGTTTTCTTTCATATTCCATAATTTAGTCTTCAAGGAACTTTGCTATCTAGGAATTAAGAGGACAGGACTTAGCTATTACTGCTCATTATGCATAATTATTTATTTGTCTGTAATTTATTAAGAAAAAGCAGATATCTCAGAGAGTTGTGAAATTTTACCTACTCTGTATTCATGAGGGTTCTGTGTCTAATTAAAACACGTGGGCCACGGACAGAATGCTTTATCAGGTCGACTTTAGATTACAGCAGACACCGTCTCATTCTACTGAAGCACATTTTATTTCCTCAGTAAGCACACTCCTTTTAAACTGTATTTTTTATTTAAATGTGAGTCCCACAGTAATGCTACTGTGCTCGTTTTCTAGAGCTGTTGTAACCAAGTACACACTAACCCCCTGAAACAGCAGAGGGGCATCGTGTCCTGCTTCTGGAGGCTGGGAGTGTGAGATCCAGGTGTGGGCAGGGCGGGTCCCTTCCCTGGCTCTGAGAGCGAGGTGCTCCACGCCCCTGTCCTGGCTTCTGGGGGTTGCTGGCCACGTCTGGCGTTCCTTGGCTTATACAGGCATCTCCCTGATTTCTGCCTTTGTGTTCACATGTCTGTCTCCAAATTTCCCCTATTTTTAAGAAAGCCAGACATAACGGATTAGGGGCCCATGGCCTCCTTTTAACTTCATTACATCCACAAAGATCCTATTTCTGAATAAATTTCCTTCTCGACTGGGGAGAAAGGCTTCGACATGAACCGTGGGAGGATGGACTTAGCCCATAACAGATATTAATGATGCAGCACAATTCTGTTTTCTCAGCAGTTGCCTCCATGTCTGTCATAGCCCTCGGTTGTAACTGGGAGGTCGACCCTCCCCAGCAGCATGTTCCTGAGGGAGGGCCATTGGCACTTGGAGGAATTTTCATACATTCTCGGATTCCTTTTTATCATTCCAGGCTTCCTTCAGAGAAATACCAAGTGCCCAGTGCCATTTTGGTTCACTATTTTCCCTACTTCCTATATTCTCTGCTTGTGCCTCACGTAAGGATTTAGGAATTCTATTTGCGACGCTTCCATTTGACATTTTGAAGTGAATTTTATAATTACACGCTTGAAAGACCCATGTATGAAGGTTGCTTTGTGAAAATTAAATTATAACATCATCGTAAATCTCTAATTATCTGCCGATGTGCTGTTCTTATCGTCAGCTGGTGTTACAAACTTTTAAATACACTGTGTCTGAGACGTTATGGTAATGCTATCCACATCGTGAGCCCTTTGGCACCGAGCTTGTTTTAGAATGGAAAAGCTGTGTGAAAATATATGATCTATAAAATAAATTTGTCATAGGTATAACTACTGCCTCACCACAGTCCTATAATTCTGGCGAAGGATTCTCAGACCTTAAACGCATTGAGGCAGTTACCAGAGAACAGATAACGCAGGCATCCACACAGAGTGCAGTTGACTGGGCAACAGCCAATGAAAACAGAGATATATAATAAAACTAATTAACCTTTAACCAGAAAAGACACTTAGGGAAAACACAGTGTGTGAATCTCTGTATCAGTTTCCTTTCTGCCCTAAAAATGCATGGGATCTTCAAACTTAATAAATTAGAACCCATTTTGTAGGCAAGATCATGTTACTGGGGTGACTCTGGTTAGAATTTCAGGGACTGTAAAGGAAAAATGCCCTGAACTATGATGGAAAGGTATATTTAGGATCCCTTTAATCAAGTGCACAGGCTACCAATTCTTACTGCAAACACACCCATTGCTTTTTTATTCATTCATTGAAATAAATGCAACAAACATTGTTAAGTGCAAGGGATAAAAATTTCTGGCTTTGGGAATCCTAGACTAAAGGCAGGAGGGAAGTAAACGTTCGTTCATTGACTATTTTGTTAGACTGCCTTTGGTGATAAAAGTTGTATCACTTTCCTGCCTTTCACTTGACTCCTCACATTCTCCAGTCCAACTGAGCGAAATACAAGTGGGCTCAGAGAAGCATTTGTTTATTTTCTCCTTGATGACAAACTGTTTTGAATAGTGCAAGCCCAGACTTTTCTTTGGGGGAGGGGGGGCGTTGTTTTTAGCCCAAAACAGGGGTAGAAGGTACATATATTTGTGGAAATTTAAATAAATATTTCTCCGTGTGGTGTAATGAAATGTAAAAGTGTCTACTCTGTCTTTCTGATATAAGTATGTTTCATCAAGGATTTCAACCTTTTTCATCGATTTTTAAGAGGACAGATTTCCCCCAAATTCCAGAAAATAAGTCCATTCCTTGCAGGCTAATGGCCAGTGTGAATGACAGAAGCCAAATGATGATATATTGGTTCAATACCAAAAAATGCAATGAAACTCAGAGTTTTTCAGAGAACATTTTGTCCTGAGCAGAACTCTAGTGGATTCGAAGCTGTAGAATATAATGTTCTAAAGATAAAGAAAAATCTAAAGGGTCAAGCTTAAAATTGTGCTGAGAAAGTGTCAATGCCTGTTGCATATAGATCTCCAGATTGATTTTTTTTAAATCAAACACCAAAGTGGATTTGAACTTTTATTTTTTAATCATTTATTTCCTAAGTGCTGTTCACCATTATCACTGTCCTCCTCTCCAGAATATGAATGGTCATTGGGAGGTAGCTTCCCATTCGGGACTACACCTTCAAGCCCATCTTGAGGCTGAGTGGGGACATGAGTCTGTCCCTGCCTATTGGGATGAGTGGAAGCGATACAGATCACTCCTAAGCCTTTCAGTCAGCTGTGGAATGGCTGCAGAGGACACAGGCCCCAAGGAGATGCCAAAGGCTCAAGACTGAAGAACCACGGGTCCGGAACCTTGCTCAGTGAGCTGTGGTCCCACCAGGACGCTCACGTTGTCCTGTTCAGTGGGTTTGCATCCATGTGTTTTGTCAACTGGGCAACACCACCGCCCTTTCTAAGAGTTCCTCCGCGTTGCTAACAAGGCCAAGGAAGTACAGAGCAGGGGTCCCTTCCTGTATGTCTCTAAGCTAGAATTTGCCAGAAAGAGGAATTCCATTACAACCAGACACCTCGTTTCCTGAAGCTTCCTGGTGGGCTCTTGGAAACCATCCCCTTCATGTCCACGGACTCCTGCAGGTGGAGGGAGATCCCTAGCAAATGTTCGAGACTGAGGCGTCTCTCCAGTGGCAGTGGGACGGCCACTCACCTCAGAGCTTCGGGCCAAGACACCAGGGGCAGCGTCCTTGACTTTGTGGACATATCTGATCACTGGGAATCACACAGACTTAACCTTGATGAAACTCTTTACACCCAAAATGCTTAGCATGACTCCCGTTAGCCTTACTGAATAAGTTTCTGTGTGTCAAGCTGTCGGAATTTGGATTTATTGGCAAATGCTCATTCTCACAATACTCAACATACCTTTAGGCTATGTTCTCTCTTTTTTAAAACACGGCCTTCATTTACTTTATTTTTTTTTAATTTTTAATTTCTTTTCAGTGTACCAGAATTCATTGTTTATGTATCACACCCAGTGCTTCATGCAACGGCCTTCATTTATACTAATACATGTTACTTGAATTTTTCTCTCAGCCACATCCTTACACTTGCTGTATGACTCAACACTGTGGAAAAGGTCCATCTCGGTTCTGTAGATACCATATCAGTTCTGGAATCACACAAGCCCGCTTAACAGTCTTAGTTTACAATCTCTTCCCATCTTTGAATATTAATGAGATAAAGTGCTATCTTAATCCTTAGTACTTACGTGAGATCACTCTCAAAACTAATTTAGAGGATTTATCTGTTTAATCCTGACAATGCTTCTTCAAGGTAGGCAAGACCAAGGGGAGAAGATAATGGGTTTGTCCGTGAATTTCTCTCAAATTCCAGCTTTCTAATTTACATGCCAGAAAACAAGCAGGCGCCCCACAAGCTACTAAAGCTATAAAAATATTAGTTGACAGAAAACCAAGAAATTTGTGTTGCATGCATATTAGACAACATAATAAATGATGAGTTTTAGGTCTGAGTATCTGGGGAAGGCAGAATTGTGTGGAAAGTCAATATAAGGGAATCGAGTAAAAACACTTTAAAATCAATTACAGGATTCAGTAAGATGTTGAGTACAAAATTAACATAAAAATCAATAGCCTAACTAAACACAAACAACAGTAAATGTATTGGAATGAAATATCCCACTTATTAGAATAATACTTGATGTAAACTTTAAAAGCAGGCATACCATGTAAAGTAAATCTGTTTTATTTTATATTAGTTATTCATTTATTTTTGGAAGAATGACTCTTTATGATGGTACTGAGGGGCACAACAGAAGATAAATAGAAATGTGCGTATCACTCCTGGGCTGGAAAAGGAAAATGTTATTGTTAAGAAGCCAGCTTTATAAACTAGCCTATGCAGAGTATTCAGTGGACACTAATAAATGCATACACAACATTGTTTTGCACATACATTAACTAATTCTTAAGTTCTTTAGGGAAATAAGTGTACAAGAAAATGGAGGACGCTTTGAAAAGGAAGAGAAATCAAGGTAATCAATTCCATCAGATACTAAAAATGTAATGATTATAATCAACAATATTATATTATATATTTCAAAGTTGCTAACAAACTAGATTTCAAATTTTCTTATCACAAAAAAGAAATGATAATTATTGACTTGATAGAGGTATTAGCAGTGATAACCTTATTGGAATATATCAGTGTGTCAAATCAACGGTTTCATACCTTAAAGTTACACAATCTTGTATGTCAATTATGTCTTAATGAAAAAGTAAAAGAAAGCAGCATTAATTCAAATAGTGCAATAATCATGCACAAAGAGAGTGCATAAGCAGTAGAACATAATTTAGAATCTGGAAATAAACTAAAAAACATATAGGTATTAAGCCAAAACAAACAAACAAAAAAACAATCAAAAGGGAATTGTCCTTTTAAGTCAGCGGGGAAATATGGATTCTTAAATAAATGTGATTCAAACAACTCTTTAATAACTTGGAAATGCAAATTGTATCGCTACCTCATCCCTTACATGAAAATAAATTTCAGTTATATAAAAAAATCAACTGAAAAAATTAAAACCACAAGCATAACATAGTTAAACAATAATTTTGAAAAAGGGAAGGCCTTGCTAATCACCGATCAGAGGTCTTAAGTAATAACACAGGTGGGTTCACTCTCTTAAAAAATCTATGCAATGGGGCGCCTGGGTGGTTCAGTGGGTTAAGCCGCTGCCTTCGGCTCAGGTCATGATCTCAGGGTCCTGGGATCGAGTCCCGCATCGGGCTCTCTGCTCAGCGGGGAGCCTGCTTCCCTCTCTCTCTCTCTCTCTCTCTGCCTGCCTCTCCATCTACTTGTGATCTCTCTCTGTCAAATAAATAAATAAAATCTTTAAAAAAAAATCTATGCGATAAACAAAAACGCAATAACAGAAAGAAAGTTTGGGGGGAGAAAAGCAAAGGGAGAAGTAGGTATACTATGAATGGTCAGCTGTGGGTGGTGCTGTCTCCATTCATTCACTGCAATAAGAATGAGAATGAAGAAAAATGAAGGAAAGCCTTCGAGAACCAAGAATCTAGGGTCAAGAATGGCAGTTTCAGACTACAGCTTCCTGGAGTCACGATCCCACAGGGCCCCGCGGTGAGAAGGGGCGTGGTTGACTCAGGAGAGACCAAAGGGAGGCAGCAGGTGTGCTGGGAAAGGGACCTACAGCAGAAGAGAGTTGAAGATTTCCAGGAATGATCAGCGTTAAAGAATGTTCGCCAGGGAAGAATTTTCCGCAGAGTGGGACCATGGAGCGCTGGGACCTGTTCATTTCCTATGCACCTGTCTGAGGTGTGGGCAGGCAACCCGAAGTCCGAGCACGCGGGCCAGCGTGTCCGGGGCTTGGGGCCCTGCGTGGCACTTTATCCTGGGGCACAGAACACTCTTCAGGAAGTGCTAACTGGTGGGAGTCTCCCCACTGCTGTCCCTGGCTCTTTGTCAACGTCTGTCACTGATTAAGACGTCAGGGCAACTTTGCCTCTGGAGGCAGGCAGTTTCCAGGTTTCTGGTTTTTGTTTTGGTGTAATTTTGTTTCCCCCATTTTCGGGTCTTAATGTCTGTTGACTTTATGTGTAACAAGTCAAGTGGGGAGTTTCTTTCCCTCTGATAGTCACTGTGAAGGAACAACACCCCTTTGTCATACTGTCTGCAAAATCACTTTATTAGTTTGTTCCATAAAGTGTGATAAAGTCTGACTCAGCTGCATTCATGAGTGCATTTAGAAGGCCTATGTTCAAAACAGGATTGCATGTGGAATCTCCAAGAACCAAGAACCTCCCTCCAAGAACCAAGCTAAGCAGAACATCTCAAGCCAACGGCATTATCCCCAGTTAAGGCTACATTTCTCCTTTCAGCCGGAGGGTCTTCTAGTGCCCTTGGTCCATGTGAGCAAACCGATGGAATGCTAGAGACTAAAGGATTTCAACACTGAAGGAAGCCCAGAAATTTCTGACACTCAGTTCCAAGGGGTAATGGTATAATTTTGGAATAATCATTACTAGTTATTAAAAATATTGCCCTGCCAGGATCTTACCTGTATAATGCATAACAGAAGTACTACCCCAGCAGTATACCATTCTTCATCAGTCTATAACAACTAAAGTGCTCTTAGTTGTGCTGAATGCCAATGTCCTGGGTTAATAATGACTGACTATTAATCTGAGAAAAGCATTATGTAACAGAGGCCTCCATCTGCCCAGAACTGTAAGATAGCCCAAGCTTCCTAACGAGCAGGGATGGTGTCTGGATAGGAATGGCTTTCCCATCACATGGATTTCCCCTTCCTCTATTACAAAACTTTGGAGCCACTATGTGGGGGAGGGAGTTGGAAATCGGTAACCAAGACCACTAGCTCTGACCCGTACAAGAAATGCACCAGCTAAATTCCGGAGACAAATCATATTCTGATGAATTCCCATATATCAACCCTGGTGCCAATGAGGTTAATCCTAACGCATATATGGAAATAATCAAATGTGTCAGTTCTGAGTGGAAAGGTGAGAACATTCTAGAGAAATTCCTATGTCTGTAAGCAGAATTTTAATCCAACCAGTGGGAAATGGTTAAATCCTAATGAATCGTTAGGTAGTATGCACACACTAATAGAGAAGATAATGTAAGAATTTAGAAAAATCTGTGGTATAATAATGATTAAACAATGAGGGGCAGTTCTGGTATTTCTTACAATTAGACAAAGTATGTGTATGTATGTACGCATAGGAAAAGATACGCCAGAGATAAAATTTATTATGTAAGACACTTAGGTATACATTAAAAAAAAAAATCTTTAATTGAAACTTTCCTGGTGTTATAATAAGAGATAATACTAAAGTCAGATATTTTTATTTTCTAAAATATGGCATGGTTTTTGTAGGATTTATTTTATTACTTTTGGAAAATTGGAAAACTGACTTTAATGCATAAGCTACATGCAAGCAGAGATGTATAAGATAAGATTTTAGAGATCTGAAAACGGTTCAATGACTCCTTTCTTCTAGTGACCTTCTATGATCTACTGGGAAGTATCTATCACCAACTATCAGCCACTTTGCCCGTGGCCTCAGGATAAGCACTGCCTTTCCCTACCTTAGGTAGTGGTGCGGACACTCCAAATTGCTAGGGTGTGATAAACATTGCATGGGGTAATGTTGGTGAAGCCCGTGACAGAAACATCATCAAAGAAAGTTGGACACTTAACCATCATTAGGCTTTTAGAAACTCCTATATCTGGACACAATCTCTCTGCCAGGACAAAAAAATTAAAAACTGGGGCACCTGGGTGGCTCAGTCGGTTAAGCGTCTCCTTTGGCTTAGGTCATGATCCCAGGGTGTTGGGATGGAGCCCCACATTGTGCTCCCTGCTCAGTGGGGAGTCTGCTTCTTCCTCTACCTGCCGCTCCCCCTGCTTGTGTTTTCCTTCTTTCTGACAAAAAATAAAATCTTAAAAAAAAAAAATCTAAGCTACTTTTGGCTTATTTAGTAACTGTCAAACAGTATTCTTGGCAACCGAGTTTGGTAAACCCCCTTGTCCAAGGACACAGAACTGGTGTCCAGGGCCTGACTCTGCATCTAAAAGGAGTAGCCCATGGCCCCACCAACACCCTCCCCAGTTTCCAAGGTTGGGTGAAGTCATGGGAGTGGTGGTCATGAGGTGCCCACTCGTGGCTCCTTCAGCTGGAGCCCTGTGTGCCTGAAACAGAAGCTCTTCATCAACCGTGGGGAGGCCAGAAGACAAAGAGTTGGAAGAGGAATGGCCCAAACTGGATGATAAATTTGAAAACCCTATCACAGTGTTGTCCAGCTACCGATTTGTAATGCCATCCTACAGTGTTGCCCATTCCACTCTGCCGAAGGTGAAACTCAATAGCACACATAACAATGTCATCCAGGAAGCTGTTCAGAAGACAGAACAACTGGATGAGTGAGCAGCCTAGGGGCTGAGACAGACAGTTGTGAGCCAGTGACGCATTAAATGGGGGCATATGCCCCGGTGGACTCCCTCCTCTCAGAGCATTCAAGAGAATTAATATCATCAAGATGAGCCGAGGATCCCAGCTAAATATTCTACATTAACTCAATTGAGTATTAGAAGACATTAATCCCAGCAGGGAAAGAGTCACCAGTGAGAAGCATTCTTGACTTTATTCTACTTACAAAGTTTATTTATTTACCCCAGATGGCTTTATCTTTGGTAGAGCTCCAAATTAATAGGGCATTTTAAACATCATTCTTTTAGCAAAGTCAAAAGTGCAAAGGAGATTTTACACATTTGGCATCATTCTGTGTTTGATTAAGGATTGATGCTCTCAGTTACTTATCTATAAATGTTCCCTAGGTCAAGATTATCCTGCTAACGGTAAATCAGCTAGCTAACGGGATTCTGCTCAGTGGGGCATACAGCTGTCTGCAGTTATATTGATTGGAATTTGGTCTTCCAGTGTAAAGAGAGGTGGCATTTAGAGCTCTGTTTTCCTTCTAGCATCTCCATATTTATTTATTTGCTTTTCAAGATTGTTCCCAATAGGAATGAGACCTTCCTGAGCCTGCAGTGGGATAAAAAGCAGTGTCTCCATTCACAGAGTCCTGAGTGAATAAAATCAGAAAAGGCATTCCAAGAGGAATCCCAGCTCAGAAATCCTGAGCCTCAGTTTCCTGCGGTGGTTAGACCTAGGGGCATAGCTCATGGCAACTGGATTCATGAGAGGCTGGTAGACAAAGTAGTTGCTGGTGAAGGGCACTCGGGTCTTCACCACTTTCCCTCTGCTGTGCTCTCCCTGCCCTGAGATGGGGAAGCGTTCAGGGCCAGAACTCTGCACTGGGTCATGGGTGTATAGGCATCATCTGGCTCCTTCTTGTGATTCCATCTTGTGGGATGGAGATTAGTCTCTGCCCTGCATGGTTGACTGGTGGCCAAGCTAAAGGGAAAGGGTTGGGGAGGCAGCTCCCTCTGCCTGCACCAACTTGTGCCTGGGTGAATGGTCCAGTTCGGTTTCTCAGAGCATGGCACTGGCGCTTGGCAGTTTGCCTTAATGGTCTAACTCGTGCCTCCTCACCAGATCTGTCTTGACCTACAAATCTGGATCTTCTTCCACTTACCGTGGAGAGAAGACAACAGCATTCCATCCCCCCGACCTCAGCATCCTGTGCTTCTCTGCTCCACCCACAGAGCATTCGCTCACACAGGAAGTGGACCTGGACAAAGGTGAACTCAGGTGTCCCCCACCTCGACACCTCGACACTGCTTCTGGGGTCAAGGAGCCTAAAAATCCTATGGTATGATTACAAGGTTAAAACAAATTTCTAAGGATATTCTCAGCAATCACGCCTTTACAAAGTCTATAATACACTTTGAACAAATTAAATCTTCCTGACCATTAATTTTTAAGAGGCCCAAGAGATCAGGTTTATGTGTCTGTTTTGGTTTTATTTTTCTCTGCACTATCTCAAGCCTCCACTTCATCTAGGTAGAATCCAAAAGAAGAAAATGAACAGAAAGCCAAACAGTGTTCCTTAGAATCTTCCAGAGATGTGAGGCTGAAATCCTATGTTCTATTAATTTTGTTTGAATGGATTTGGGATTTATTCTTTTTCATAGAAAAGAAGTAAAAGTGAAATCTGATATTATGTCAAAAATACATTGCTCTTTCTGCCCTTTTTATGTCTTTGTGAGGATCAGATTTTTCTGATCTTTTCAGCAGCACTCTTGATATATTACAGAATAAATTCAGAAATGGAAAGTTTAAATTTAATAGTTGACACCAGGAAAGCTAAGCATTTATAGTACAGTTTACATTAAGCTAACCTGCTTCAAACCTTGCCTGGAGTGGCCGGTATCATATTTATCGGTTATAATCCACGAGTTCAGAAATTGCTTTGCTTGTATTACTTTTCTTTCTATTTGTTATAACAGATCTAATATAGCAAGCTTGAGAAACGATGTTGGATCTTGATATTTTTAATATCCCTGGGGTACTTCTCTAAAATGCATCTGAATTCAGATTTAATTAATTATGTGAATAACATAAATGTGAAAATAATTTCCTGCTCTTGATGTATTAAGCTCAATAGAAAAATCTCAGCAAGAGAAATGAAGTGAAATTAGGTCCACATTATTATTTTAGAAAGGCTCATTTACTTTGATCCTTTTTAGCTCAATCACCAGAACTGAGCTGATATTCACTGAATTGATATGGCTTTACTCATGACAGCACCATGCACAGAGGAAATGCTTTCTTGGGTAAATTTCCCTTAACTAAGAAAAACCTTTATAATGATTACATTACTGGCTAATTTAATTTTTACTTATAATTGTAGGTAGAATATATATATATAATGTATATAATATATAATGTATATATGTTATTGTTATACTTATATGTTTATAATTTTAAGAAAATTCTATATATAATATATGATTTAGTATATCTATAGCTATAATTAGTATATAATATATGATTTTATTAACTAAATGTAAATCACTAGCAATCTGATGTTCTAAAGATAATTTTAACTAAACAAGTAATTTAAAATACACAAATACTTATATTTTTATTTTATTTTTTAAAAAATTTTATTTATTTATTTTTGTGAGAGAGAGAACATGAGCAGAGGGAAGAGTCAGAAGAAAGAGATTCCTTGCTAAGTGGGGAGCCCAATGTGGAACTCGATCCCAGGACCCTGGGATCATGACCTGAGCCAAAGGCAGACACTTAACCGACTGAGACACCCAGAAGCCCCAAATCCACAAATATGTTTATATCATTAGGTGACTATAAGAGAAAGAATTTAAGTAGAATATACTTCTATAAAACTTTAACAGTTGCTAAGTAGCAAATTATAAGATATAAATGAATATAAAAATAAGTCAACTACATATTATTAATGGACAAAATAAAGATAAATATTAAATAAATTATGATAGCCCATATTTTTTGTACTGCCATGGAAAGATCTTTAAAAAAATATTGAAAAAATAAAAAGTAGATATATTAAAACTCATAAAATTATGTTTAAGTTTACATATTTCACTATACTCATAGCTAATTTATTACAACCTTATATTCCTAGCTTTAATGAAAGCAAACTCATCAATAATATTTTTAAAATTTATTTTTGCTTATCTCCCTTTCAATTGAGAGAATTGGTACATTTGACAGTATCTCTTGAATAGATGATGAACTTGAATGAGTTTAAAATAACTTCAGCTTGGGGCGCCTGGGTGGCTCAGCGGGTTAGGCCTCTGCCTTCAGCTCTGGTCATGGTCTTAGGGTCCTGGGATTGAGCCCCACATCAGGCTCTCTGTTCAGCAGGGAGCCTACTTCCCCCTCTCTGCCTACTTGTGATTTCTCTCTCTCTGTCAAATAAATAAATAAATAAAAATCTTTAAAAAAATAAAATAACTTCAGCTTACTGAAAATTTTTTTATTGGACATCAATGTACTCTCAAAAAAAATTCTCAAGTCTACTTCCAAATTTGGTTAAGATTGTACTTAGCAAGATTTGTGCATCTGGTTTAGAAGATCCAAACCTGACATTGATAAAAAGAATAAAAAATCAAAATAATATAAAACATTTATACAATAAAGTAATAAATACTTTTAATGGCAGTTAGGATAAACAACTTAAATGTAATATGTTTTATAACTAGAAGTGCTAATGTGGGTGATTGTGACTTATTCCATATCCTACCAAAAGTTCTAAGTGTGTTGTCCTATTTGCCTGGACTTTTGTTTGTGATCTTGGCTGCCCGCAATACCATGTACCAGACATAGCTATAAATCTTATGACCCTGACCTATGAAATATTTGGTAGACTGGGAAGCTATATATGTACCTATGGAAGATGAAACTCTTGTAGCATTGCCAGGTTTAGCAAATAAAAATAGAGAATACTCGGTTAAATTTCAATTTCAGATAAACAATAACTTTTTAGTATAGGTATGTCCCATGAAGTATTAACGACATACTAATACCAAAAGAAAATTGGTTGTTTCTCTGAAATTTAACTGGGCGTCCTCTATTTTCTCTGGCAATCGTGGGGTCTAGATGAAGTGCTTTCAAAACTTGTGTGTGTTGGCTATGATTAGTCCATTTAATGAAGTACCACAGGAAAGAGATGACCTCACAAAGAGGCTCGCCGGTTTGCAAGTGAACTGAGAGGGAGTATGGAGAGCATGCTGTTTGCAGGGTTGGAAAATGGAAATGGCCATTGAAATAGTCTTGGAGGAAAAAACAAAATGAAGTCTGTCCAACATCCCTTTCTTAAAAAGGACTAATTAGATGAATACAGCTTCTAGGAAATCCTTTCATTTGTACAAAATGGTGCCTGGGAAAGATAAAGGTAAGCCGTGCTGTGATGATAACCCAGCATAATATCCTTTCTCATTGTTGAGATGCATTTCAGAGCAAAAGGAGGAGTTTGTCAAATTCTTCTAAAATATTATTTACATCTGACACTACTTAAGGCACAGCATTTAGTAATCAATCTCATGTGTTAATAACTAAGTATGACGTGGAGGTGTGGCTTACCCATGAACAGGACTTACAGAGTCAGCTCCTCAAATACTTGAAGACTCAGTGTATTAGGAATAGATAGGATATAGATAGCTATCCAGGAAGATAGTTATTATGAAGGATCGCCTCACATGATTACGGAGCGTTAAGAAGTCCCATGATCTGGTATTAGCAAGCTGGAGGCCCAGGAAAGCCAGTGGTTTCATTCCAGTCCAAGCCTGAAGGCTTAGGAAGCAGGGAAATCAAGGTAAGCTGTAGTTTGAGTCTGAAGGCTCTGGAACCAGAAGCTTGGGTGTCTGAGGGCAAGAGAAGATGGCCACCTCTGCTCAAACCTTCCTCCATCTTTTTGTTCTCCTAGTCCCTCAAAGGTTTGGAAGATGCCTGTCCACACTGGCAAGGGCAATCTCCTTTATTCAGTCTACAAATTCAAATGCTAATTTATTCTGGAAATACCTTCACAGGCACAGCCAGAAATAATGTCTTACCAGTGTTCTGGGCACTCCTTCACCCCTTAGGTCAGTCAAATAGACTACATCAAATTCACCTTCACACTCAGATGTGGTCATCCGTTCTGAGGAACGTTCTCAGAACTTGCATGGACTACATGAACAATAATGCTGTGTGAATTAGATCATTTTATACAAATTTGTGAGGATAATGTACAATACTCAGTTCACTCCTTACTTTGGCCATGCTTTCTCTTTTATGATTTCTCTCTGTTTTTAGTGCCAACAGTGTTTGTTGACAATCTCAGCCACACTGGAATATACATGGATTCCAAGACCCTAGTTCACATACACCCACCTCTTTAAATTTGCTCGCTTCAGCTTCCCTGTGTGACTAAGGGAAGTTTCAGTTTGAGTCCATGCTCTCGAGCTCACATGTTGTTCAGCCTAGAGTAGGATCAGGAAATATATGTTACATCAGCAAATGAGGGCATTTTTTTTCCCCCTAAAAGAATAACTACTGGCTCTCCAAAGTCTGTGTAATTTATTGTGGTCCTCCTAGGCTAGCTCTGACCTGATTTTCTTGAGAAACCATTCAGAAATCTTCGCTATCCTTAGGAATCTTACTATCCAGTGATTTTAAAATTCATTTTGACTCTGGAATATGTGAATAACTGAAGTAAACTCTCTGGTTTTGTACTGGCCTTAGATTTTAATTGAACTGCTGCTAATTACGAGTATTAATGAAGACCCATAACAGGCACAATAAAAGCAAATACAAGGCTTACCTCATCCGACCTTAAGAATGCAAAGTGACAGTTTGGGCGCCTGGGTAGCTCAGTTGTTGAGCGTCCGCCTTTGGCTCAGGTCATGATCCCGGGTCCTGGGATCCAGCCCCCCATCTTGCTCCCTGTAGACGAAGCCTGCCTCTCCCTCTCCCACTCCCTCTGCTTGTGTTCCCTCCCTCGCTGTGTCTCTCTCTGTCAAATAAATAAAAAAAATCATTTAAAAAAGAAAAGAGAAGAAAATGATAGTTTTCTTAAAAGTAGGAAAGCCCAAAGATAACTAGACCTTTTAGTAATTTACTTGTAAAAGAGGTCCAGCAGGAGAGATGGTTAAGGAAGTGCCTGGTAAAAGCAGAGTGTAACTGAGTGAAAAGAAATAATGGAATAATGCCTCTGTTCCACCTGGAGTCCAGTGCGGGTGGGCAGGGGGCCTCCCTGGGGGAGGCAGCACATTTATCCTCGGAGCTGCTGCTGTCAGACCTACCTTGTCCTCTGGATTCTCTCATCTTGAGATTTTAGGGGAAGACAGGGAACAGTGAGTCAGGATGGCTACACAGTTTTTACCTCCTACATTATTTCCTGGCTCTATAACCACATAATCTGTCACTGAATGTCAAATCTCCAAGTTCAGAGAAGTCTAAATGATATAGCAAAAATTCAAATTTCCAACTGATTTGAGCAAAATCCCAGGAAGTGACCACAACGCGTTACTTCTACCATTGCAGCTGGGAATGTTTCCAGCCGAGGAACCATTTCATAAGTGCCCTCGTGATTTGTTTTATTCTAGTTGCCATACCTATGGCCATCCATTTCTTTTTTTTTTTCTTTAAAGATTTTATTTATTTATTTATTTGACAGACAGAGATCACAAGTAGGCAGAGAGACAGGCAGAGAGAGAGAGAGGAGGAAGCAGGCTCCTCGTGGAGCAGAGAGCCCGATGTGGGGCTCGATCCCAGGGCCCTGGGATCATGACCTGAGCCGAAGGCAGAGGCTTTAACCCAGGTGCCACCTGAGCCACCCAGGTGCCCCATGGCCATCCATTTCTAACAAAGACACTATTCACTGACATGTGACAAAACATGTCACAAAACAAAACAAAACAAAGAATAAATTCCAGGTTTAGATGAATGTCAATTATAAACTATCTCACACAGACATTGTCTTCAATCTCTGGAGGCTGATGTAGAAAAATAATGTGTGGTTTCGAATTAATCCTACACCTTGTTTTGCCATGTATCGGCCATTTTCTGTGTTGACAAATAAAACCTGAAAATGCAAGTAGGCCATCAAAGTAATCCTACACGCTTCACCTGCCTCTCACTCTTTCCTGTCCCTGTTTCTTCTCCGTTTCTCTTCATCAGGTTTTGCTTTATCTGAAAAGATGGAGAGTGAAAACCATATGTCTTGTCTTTGCCTTTGAAGTAAACAAGAATTCTAATGAGCAATTGTTCATGGTCATAGACTTAAAATTTTCCTTTCTCATTAAAATAAAATGAATTAAATCTTGTCGATGCAGACCAATGTCTATATGCACATTCTTTTTACTGTTTTTATCATCACGTAATGTTATTAAACATTGTTCTTTATTTTTGCACACAACTTAAAATACTGTCAGAAAAGTTTAATGAAACTCTCTGTCTGCATTTGAGGACTACAATGAGTTGTTTCCCAAAACTGGCAAGATGGCAAAAATGGTCTGTGGGTGAAACCATGAAAAGATTAGAAGAAAGATTTGCAAAGGGGATGAAAGCAAATATTTGCGAAATCATTCTGCAGAGGTAACTATCCTGCAGGGGTAACTAGTAAAGAAGGCTCTGATATCACTGACTGAAAGTACCAATGTATCTGAATATAAAATGTGTCCATTAGAAAGGGGTTTTCTAAGAGGATGCATGGCCTGTTGCAGACTTCCTGGTCGGCATCCTTCTGGGCTGCTCTTAGTAACTTGCAAGGGTCAAGTATTTCAGAATTTGGTGCTGATATGCTTCCTCATTCTGCCCTGTCAGGCATTTTTACTCTCCACTCTTCACCTGCATTGAGACGAAGTCTACACACAAGGGCCAATGGAGAATGACAGTATCATTTAATTAATAACAGGGCAGCAAAGAACCCAATGCAGAACTTTGGCTTAACCTCAGCGATGGGCTAGAAGATTCTTCATCACCTGCCCCACACCCAACTCGTGGAAATGTACCACCCCCTCATTGGTTATTGGGCAAGTTGATGTTCCCAGGGGTCTCTTGGTCTGTTTACGCTCCAAAGAGACCAAAGTGTATGGGTCCTGGCTGTATTGCCTTCAATGCTCAGTGATGACTCCCATTAGAAATTGTGCCTCAGCCAAAGTCTTGGCATTGAATTAATTGGATTATAGATAATATATTAGGATAAAAATGCAAGCATCAGACGATATGCCATCTGTTTTTGTAAAAATATTATCTATGCCAGTGTATAGACACAACCATAATCAATCATACATAACTACTGTACATATGGAAACAATTCGGATGAATAAGAATAAAATCTAAGCTGTTGGGATTTGTTTCCTAAGGGGAGAAAATACATTATGGGACACTCTCTGTCTGCTGTAGTCCTCACTGTATTGTTGGATTACTTTAAGATTTGTATCTATTAACTTAAGAAAAGATACATAACGAATTGCAACATAGATCTATAATTTCAAAAAATTCATTGAATGTGTTAAAAGATTGAAAAATACTCTTTCTGTTGGATATGTCTATGGCTTTGCGGTGAGAGTTTCACAGGTGTACACATATCCTAAGCTCATTGAGGAAGAAAGGAAGGAAAGGAAAGGAAAGAGAGCAGAGAGGAAGGGAGGAGTCGGGGTGGGTGAGGAAGGAAGAAAGGAAATGTGTCCAGCTTTACACATGTCAATCATACTTCAGTAAAGTGGTTTCAAACATACTCTCATTCTCTTATCCTATGATGAAGGTAGACATTTATTATACATATCCATTCACTTATTCAGTAAAGAACTTTTGTCCTCTAGGGCCTTGGTAATGTAGAGACAGACTGTAATGATTATGAAATATCTCTTCAAACCTTGGTGAATTGTCCTAGTCCTGGGAAATGGACCATAAAGTTGAGATACAGATTGACTTCATATTTTCAAATTATGTCTGTGTTCGAAGGACAATATGGCACTGAAAAGTCAATAATACAAAACTCAGACAAAGAAAAATTCTAGGACTTTGCATGACTGGTTTCCAGAGTGAATACATAGGAATTAATTTAAAATAAATTGCTCTAAGACCTTTATCACTTTTTCAATACTATATTAATATCACAATATTTAATTCCCCTCTCTCTTCCCTACCCCTTCCTTCTTCCCTCCTTCCCTCCCTTCTTTCCTTTTTTCCTTCCTTCCTTCCTTCCTTTTCCCTTGTTTTACATTTCTGAAATATATCCTTCTTTTCTACCATATTTCCTGAGGCTCTAGCAGTGACACTAATGAATATTTTTCTTACTTTTTATGGGGGTTTCATTTTTGCGATAGCTGGTGAATGTGATATTTTTTCTTTAAATTGTGAACAGGTTGCTGAGCTGTCCTGTGATAAATGGCCTTAAGTGCAGCAATTAAACCTTGAAATAGCCTGCTGCATTTTGCTACTGCTGACTCTACAGCCCCAACTAAGCATATAATGTCCTCTGACATTGGGGTGAGTCCTCTCACTTCAATCTGTCAATTTCTTAGCATTCTTCCCTTTACCTGTGCAGTAATGGCCCTAATAGAGCCAGTTTTAACAGCAGCACATTTGAATTTTATGAAACATACTAAAAAGGATAACAAAGGATGTAAAGAAAAATTATTGTACAGAGTTGTTGAACACAACAGAAGAAACATTAGTGGGAAATTTGAGTGACATTCTAAATTTCTTTCATATCCCTAAAAAGATAATGTGATCTCTTATATGGAATTTGTTTGCATGAGAGATGAAGCTTATATTTTAAGGTCAACCAAATGTTAATTTAAGAATATCATACTCTTATTAGAGACACTCTATCGAGAATGTAGAGCTACTTGGTTAAATGTAGTATTATCTTAAATACTTAAAACCACTTTCAAAATGGAAATAAAAGAAATTGAGGGAATTAAAAATAAAAAGAATGTTCATGATCAAGCTCTCCATCAGGAGACAAGATGAAAGGATAGGTTAATGCTAGAAAAGGAAAAGTTTTAAGAATTTTACAAAGAAATATAAAAGGTTGATAAGAAATACTCTTCCTATTCAAACATCTCTATGTTCTGGCTGAAAGTCAACTGATTATCAAGCTGAGTAGTGTTCAAGTCTCTCTAATATGTATTTAAATATTAATTGTGATTTTAAAGAAATATTGACTCATTTAATCAACATCAATGACGTTTGCAATGATGGGAAATAAGGTACATAAATCAAAGATGTGGACAGCAAACAGATTTTCTAGATACATTTTGATAGTTTTTGTTTTTCACTCTTGGACCTGGCTGGTTTGCAGACCATCCAGGTTATTCAAGCAAATAACCGTTTTTTCTTGTTTAGTAACAACCAATTTTGGATTAGGGTCATGTTTACCTTTTTAACTTAAGGAAGCACCAATTCCGTTTATCTAATAAATCCTTTGTCCTTGTTTTCAAATTTATATATCAACTTCTAATGGTATTGTCAGGGGAAACAGTAAATGATGTTTGATCTTAGATCTTAGTAACATCAGAGATATATTTCAGGTTTAATGGTATTTTATTTTATTTATTTGACAGAGAGACACAATGAGAAAGGGAACACAAGCAGCAGGAGCGGGAGAGGGAGAAGCTCGCTTCCTACCAAGCAAGGAGCCAGATGCAGCCGATCCCAGGACGCTGGGATCATGATCTGAGCCAAAGGCAGACTCTTAATGACTGAGCCACCCAGGCGCCCCAATATTTCAGCTTTAAATAAAGACCACTAAGATCGTGAGTTTACCATTACAGGTTAGATGTTTTGCTAACTATAAGATCTCATTTAATATAAAAAACACACTTTAATACAGTTCAATTTTAAGCATAACCTGAAAAATCTTTGTCAATTTTCACTAAATATAAAGTTTTAGGAGCTCAACTTGAGCATTTAGTTAGTTGAGTCTGTGAGCATCTCTGAATTGGAAATAATTTCAGGATTCTATGTGAGGCTCTGTCATTCACCTCTGTTTCCATACAGAAAATTAATATTGAAATATAGTACTTGGTAGACTTACTCTAATTGCATAGGCCATGATTTTTTTTTTTTTAGTGAAAATAACTAAAATATATTGGATTGAACCTAGGAAAATCTCAGAAAATGAGATATACCTTATATAACACTGCAATAATATTCAATTTAAATTATAAAACCTGCAAGGGATTCATATAGAATTCTAATTTAATGAAAATTTTCACCCAAGTAGAACAGGAAAAGTGTACAACCTCTTATCCTACCTTCCCCAAAGATTTGTTCTCACCAGCTACTTTTTAAACCACAACTTCCAAAAGACCAGAGTGCGATTTTCTAAGCTTTCCAAGTAAATTCTCACATCTCTAACAAGAATGATGAAAAATAAATCATTCTAATCAATTTTGTGGAGTGTGTTCTACATAAATAAATGTTGTTCAACATACAGTGGATTTCCCCTTACTACCTAATGTGAAGAAATTCTTCAAAAATCAATGGTCGCATTGAGTGAAATGAACACTGTGGGTTCAGTGGCTTGTTCCAAGGTGTAGATACAGACAGGATAATCACATCTGAAAATTTTGTTCTAGCCCTTTTCATACTGGTCTGATAATTATTCTCACTGGAGTTTATGTTCTTGAGATGTTTTGGAAAAGTCGTATGAGTTAAAGTGTTTAAATACCAATGGCTATAGTTTGCCCAAGTAATTAAAATCAGTTAAAGAAATCAGACCAAAAGGTTTAATTTAGAATACCTGTCCAAGTTTTCAAAACCAAGGATTCATGGGGGTGGCTGGAGAACAGTATTTTGTTCATGTAGATGATGGTAAAAATAATTTGGCATTTCCTGGGTAACTATTTTACTCCAAGCCCTAGGACTCATAATGTACAAACATCGTCGCATTGAATTCTCGCTTTAACTCTTGTGGGTGAAGTTATTTCCACACTGAAACCTGGAAAGCTGCCACACTAGTTGAGAGGCCCAGGATTTCCCAAGTTTATAATCTATAGTATCCACCCTGGGAGGGTGATGATTTCCCAAGCTTTTCAAGTGCAATCATGTGTATCTACCAGGAATGATGAAAATAGATCATTCTGATCATTTTGTGAAACTTGTTTCTGTGCTTGTGGCTCACCTTCCAACAGATGAGCTGGGCTGAATGTTTTCACAAACGACTAATCTGAAAGCCAAAGTTAGTGGACCCTCAGATTTGGAACTGGTTCAATGCATAATGATTTTACTCATTATTTTTTTATGGGAAAAAGTGCTCTTCTTTTCACTCCTTCCTGTATTAGATAAAACTAAGAAAACATGCATCTTTTTCCAAAGAAATACACTCTTCTGTTTTTTTTTAAGATTTTATTTATTTATTTGAGAAAGAGAAAAAGAGAGCACAAAGGAAGAGTGAGAGGGAGAAGCAGAGAAGCAGACTCTCCACTGAGCAGGGAGCCTGCTGTGGGGCTCGATCCCAGGACCCCAGTATCATGACCCAAACCAAAGGCTGACACTTGACTGAGACGTGCAGGTGCCCCCAAAGTAAATACACTCTTAAGTGTAACTCTGGTGATTTCTATTAAAAGCATACAAAAATAATCACGAAATATCTGAAGCCACTCGAACTTCAGTAATAGGGAACTGGTACATAAAGTACTATGTTACCAGAGAAATAGATAAGGAATAACACTTATGTAATACTGTGGAATAATTTCCAGGTTTAATGATAAATGAGTATACAGTTTGCTCTGTTCTTCCAAGAAAACATACCTATCTATCTACAAGCACATACACCCCCACACCTGCACACACACATACATTTTGTAAGTATTCACACACTGTATAAATGATTCACACCTACATGCACAAATATAGATTTAGACACAGACATTCATGTTTTATATGTTAGAAAAAAACAAAGGAAGTATTTACTGTAAAACTTAAAAGAGAATTGTTATCACTAGGGAAGATACAGGGTGGAGGGGACAGAGACCAAGATAGAACTCATTTTGTGTATTTAATTGTGAAACCAAATGAATATTTAACACAATTATAAAACAAAACCCAAACAAGTAGCAATCAGCAATTGAAAACAAAATGAAAATGAAGACGATGGACATAACTATGTGTTGAGTGGTGGCATAATCATAGGGAGAAGCTCTTCTAAGTAACTTCAAAGTAGTAATTTGACCTGATTTGGATTGGTCTTCAAGTGAGAACAAGAGAAGTAAAAGAGAAGATACCTTTGTAATAAAGGGAGACAGGTGAGTGGGAGAACGGACAGAGCAATCTGTGGAGTCGGGGGGGGAGACATATAGCCACAATATATATACATATCCACACACACATACACATAGACACCCATGTATTAACACATGTATACATATAAACACACATACATATGTATCCTATATATAACATATTGACCTATGTACACACAGAGACATACATATATGTATAGTACGGATTGCACTAGAGCAAGCGTGTGATTTTATAATGACGACTGGGTCCCGAACAGTTTGACCTGTGGCAAGTAATTTAATCTCTATTGCTTTTCAGCTGTGAAATGGGATAAAATCTTGCTCACATTTGTAAACAAAATGAAATTACAAAAGGTACTATCTCCTATTAAGGAGAGAGGCAGGCGCCTGGCTGACAGCAGTCTGTCTAAAAACAGAAATCCTCATTCCATCCCTTTTTCCTTCAATCCACAAGCCAACACACAACAGCCTTGCCTCTCTCCAGTGTGTGTCAGTGTGTGAGAACCACACACACAGCTCATCTAGGCTCTATTAGGTCTGAGGAAGGTCGTGGTCTTCTGAGACCATACCACATCAGTTAACGTTAATTTGTTACCAGAACCAGTTAATTAGTGGCCCTTCTAGGATTTGCATTTCAGGTAAAGCTCACCTTCCTGGTCAGTGTATATGGTTTAGATTTTACCTATCTTGCCACCTTACAGTGACATTCAATTATTATATCTGATTTAATCCTCCAAAAGCTGATAAAAGGAATTACTAAATTCATTATGGAGTTGGACAAGTAGTGTTTAGATGGTAAATGCTTTGCTCAAAATCCAGTCTTCTGATCCTGGCCCCATTTCCTGGGTCCATGTTTCCCAGGTGAGGCTGATTTGCCAAGGGATGTGGGCAGGTTGGGCTGAGTGGACGCTGGAGCTTCTTTCTCCTCCTCAGTGGTCCAGGGGCTGTGTCCCTCCCATGCAGAGCTAGATATTTGCCTGCTGTAGAATTCTATGTTTGAATATATTTCCCTAAATTCAGTGTTTAGCTACATCATTCAATGTATTAGGTATCTTAAATTGCTCTATTTTTTTCTCTTTTAAATTGGTTTTTATTATTTTAAATCTCTTTTGTAGTCTTCTATTGCATTCAATTTTATAAAAATATCATTTTTTAAGAACTGAGAAAAGTATAAATCTCAAAAACAAGCCCAAGATATTCCTTTTCATATCTTTTATTTGTGATTTTTGAAATGAGTAGAAATCTTGAGATAAAAATGTTGCAAATCAAGAAAAACAGCAATATGGTATCTTTATATTGTGTGTATATAGATTATATATTTTTGTGATGTTCTTTTCCATCTTTTCTATGGGTGAGAGTTTATACTGTCAAACTCTTTATGAGAATTTGGATTTAAATTAATTTCAACCACCGGAGAATAGGGAATATTGGTTAACACCATGGCACTAATAAAAATATAGTTACCATGATTTATGGTAGTTAATTATAACACATCTCATTTTTATCATTCCTTAGGAGTAATGCAGCAAATATATTAGTGTATAGTACCTGACTTGTAACTCTGGGAATACCTGGAGCCCATAGAATGGAGCATCTGGGAGGTCATGCACACCACCACAGGCAAGAGTCACCACCAAGCACGATCCTGGCCCAGGTGGGACCCAGACATGCCAAGGCCAAGGACAGACTCTCTTTGCAGATGGGCCAGCTGGCTGGGGTCCGGGGGACTTCAAGTGCAAATGTCAATCCAGACCTGAGTTAAAGAAGTTTAGATGTGATGATAGATATTCCCGTAGGAGACTATTGAAGTCAGAGTGCCCAGAAAAGTTAGTGGATTGGTTTTAGTTTATTATTCAATACAATTTTGTTTTCCTATTGTCAGGTGGAAATAGAACCTTGTCAGAGAAAAGTATGTGCAGTTATCCCAATACAGTGAAACTCATGATTGAAAATATATGACCATGATCTATTACATTGTGCCTGGGACTCATGTAACATGGAAAGAAGGCATGCATTTAAACACATATCTCACACTTAAAAAAAAGATTATCCAGAGGCTGTTCGTCTTTCTATATGAGGGCATTCTATAAATTCTCATTCCCACTTTCCCATGTTCTCATACTCTTATGTTATGCTGAATGTCACAGATGAGCCTGTGGCTCAGTGCCATGCCACTGAGACTTAAAGTAAGGGGTCTTCAAAGCTTTTCAGAAATCAAAGTGAGAACAGACAGCATAGTTTAACTCATACTTAATACCCCTTCTCATTGTTCATTTTCACTTTGATTAGCTCTCTTTCAACATTACAGGGTAGACGTGTTCTTTACATTTTAGGGAATTTGGGTGATTGCAAAAAGATTTTCTAGGTGTGTGACAGATTGTCAAAATTCCACCATATGGAATGATGTAGCAAAACACAAGCCACATCTTTTTTGAGAAACCCTAGAGTTTCCCCAATTCAAATAATTTTCATTCAAGTGATTCCATGCCTTCCTGTCAAGACAAGAATAGCATCTCTGGTTTCCATAAACATAACTTTTATACTGTGGCTCTTAAAAGCTTAACAATAATACCTGACCACAGATAGAAAATATGTAAGAGTTATGAATGGTCCAGCTCATCCTTGGTCCTCTCTGTGTGGGGGACAATAGATTTTCCCTAGTCTCTATGTTGGGATTTCTTGGCCGTGCTTGTTTCTGGAGAAGGTGAGGCTAGCGTTGCTCATCATACGTCAGGAGATACTGATGTAGTGAACATGGGGTAGGTACTGTGATGCTGATGTTTTGTCAGCTTTCCAGGAGATAAAGGAATACTTCCGATCTCAAATTCCATGAGAAGTCCAAAGCCTTCCCCATTTCATCAGACACCCAGAGACCTGACCCCCCCAAACTCATTGCCCCATGGTTTGGGGTTTTGCTTTTACAGCTCTGTGGTTTCCATTATCTGATGCCAATGTCACCATTTAACCTGGAAACTCTGATGCTGATACAGAGTCAAAAGCTGTTCGGTTCCGTCCTTTATCATGCCTTCCAAACTTATGCCTTTTAATATGACAAACAAATGTCATGTGTTTCAGAAATCTGTCACTAATACACACTGTCCAACTGTGGCTTTATTGCTTTTTATATTACTCTAGAGAAGTTTAAAGAAAGATATGGAAAGAAATAATAAAGAGCTCATAAATATAGTTGTCTCAATAAAATATTATTTCTCTAAAAATAGGCCTTTTTGGGACTATGAATTTCATATAAAATGTCTACTTTATTTAAATATGTATAATTTTTAAATAAGCTACCTTAGATACTGTATGTGTTTTGGCTTTCACTTGTTCTTTTAAATAAATGTTCTCTTTTAGCAAATGCAATAAAATGGAAATTCTGTGTGATTCCAGTGTTTGAGAACATATTCCTGTAGAAACCCAATTCCATGCAAAAAAATTTCTCTGGATTATATACTTTATTCATGTTAGAAATCTAAGGGCAAGTGTTAGCTTGAACATGAATTAACAGAAAGAAAAGCACATATCCACACTTAATTGACTTTCTGTCTTTAACCAGCCAGCTCACATCAGTGTCTAAGAAACTGTAAAATTAGCACAAAATTCCCTCCAGGAATAGAGGCAACAAACAGGTATAAGACACCATAAATTTCATATATTATGAAAGCTCATTTTTTATGTAGGCACAGTGCAAGTTCAGCAGAGAATTGAGTGTAGGAGCCAGTGTGCTGTGAGGTGCGCTGAGGAGCCCCTGGCATGGGGGTCTGTGCTGGGCAGCCTGTGTGGGGTGAAGTGCTCCGGGGAGCCCAGGAAACAGGGAACTGAGTAGCCTGTGCCACCTGCCCACCCCCTGGGGTCCGTGTGGATAAGGTGGGAATGAACACAGAGCCTCATTTCAGAAGTTGTTGAATTCCGAGCTTAGGAATTTGAAATCAATCTGTAGGTCTAGGGGAAATTATTAAATATTTGAAGTGATGACATCAAAGTGACACCCCAGATCTGCCAGGCAGAGCTTGGAGAGCAGGAGAAAGAGCAGGCGGGAGGGAGGACAGGGGAATTGAGGTGTATGGGCCAGTCCATGAAGATGGGGACCATTTCCCAATTTTTCTGTACATTTATTCTCAACCCATCCTTGTCAGGGTCATTCTTTGTACTCGGTTCATAATGTCCATAAAAGAGTAGCGTCTGTCTGTAATTTATAGGCAAATCAATTTAGATGCCTAGCGAGGGATTCCCAATCACTTTTTCCTGTTGTGGATTATGACTGGAAGGCGTAGATGAGGTTGGTGAGGGAATGATGGAGAGGACAGGACCCAGGCAGGAAACAGTCTCCAGGTGGAGGGAGCGAGCTGCCTACAGTCAGCAGTGAGGGCCCAGGTGTGGAGGGAGATGAGCACAGGGAAGCCCAGAACTGGTAGCTTCTTGACGTTCAGGCTGTCAGGACTCCTTGATCATCACAGAAGGAGGTCCTTCTAAATTATTCTTGTACAAGCTGTTACAAAGCTTTACATGAATGCATTTCCAAATGGACACATCTCTCTTGGCACAAGACAGGGACACATTAATTACCTTTATTTAATGTCCCACACTGAATTCAAGTTTTTGTGTGTGTTTTTTTTCTTTTTTTTTGTACATTCCAAAACTTAGTCAGATATGTTAAACTCTAGGAAAATTCACTTCCTCTAAACTTGGCCCTTCCAGGAAAACAAATAACAAAGGTAGTTAAAAGACAGCCAGTTCTTCACGGTAAGAAGGGTTTTTGACTTTGACTTCTTTTATGTGGTGAACTTCCCCACTACATTAAAATATACTTCAATTTAAACTATTGTAATTTTCGTAAAGCTCTTCAGAGGCAGACTCTGAGAGATCTTTCTCTAGTGAGTCTCTAGGTGTGAATCAATTCAGGATTCTAGTTAAGTGTGAAAGAACACTAAACATCGTGCTCACTGCAGAGATCAGATGAATCCACATTGTCTCTTATCAGGTATGACATACATACTTTACAAGAGATGGCTTATAAAGGAAAAGCTCACATAGCTAGTGTAGTTACACTGTCAGTTGCCAGAACCAGGTAAGTGCTAATGGTATCAGAAAATAAAGCACATTAATTCTAGGAACAATAGAATGTTTTGGACGACAGGAGGAAAAACTAGGTAGAAGCAAAACTGTTTCAATGGTTTTTCACTACATATCAGAAGAAGACGTAAGAAATCTGCTTTGCTTCTAATTCCCCCAAATTAGGAGTCTGATTCCACCCAAAACATGAGCCATTACAATAAAATTAATACACAGCTCTAAATATCTCCTTATCAGTGATCTCATACTTCTCAACTCATACAAGTATGAGGTGTTTTTTTTTTTTTTAAATCAGCACCTAAAAATACTAAGTAGGGCTCAAACAATCGTGTAGTTTTACCACATGCAACAGCCCACATTATCAGAGCCCCACACTTGAACTCTGTGCATGGAAATGTCAGTTTCCTGCACCGAACACTAGAAGTCCACCCATAAAACACTTCATAGGACTGCTTCTCCAGAACCATTCTGGGCATATGTTCCAGTTAGGTTTATAAGTCACTATTGCTGTAAAGGTCCTGGAGTCTACCTTCCCTATTTTTCTCATCACAATGTCAAGGAAGGTTATCATATTGTAGGTTGACCCTTCTCTCTAGGTTTTCAAATATCGAGTACGAAAGGCTCTAATGAAGTCCTATTACAAAGGAAAAGTAAAAAATCAAAACACATGCACCCTTAATTTTGTCCCAGAATTATGTCTTTAAGAGCAATATTAATATCGTTTCAACCCGATGTCTTGGATATTCCTTGGGAGGGCTGGGATCAAAGCTGGGGTTAGTCTCCTTTTTTTAAAGTTTTTATTTTAATTCTGGTGAGTTTACGTATAGTTTCAGGTATATAGTATAGTAAGTCAGCACTTCCGTACATGACCTGGTGCTCATCATGACAAGTGCACTCCTTAATGCCCATCGCCTACTTGGCGCGTCTTCCCACCCACCTCCCCTCTGGTGACTATCATATTGTTCTGCATAATTGAGAGTCTGTTTTCTGCTTTGTCTTTCTCTCTTACTTTTTCCCCTTTGCTTGTTTGTTTTGTTTCTTAAATTTCACATATGAGTGAAATCATATGGTATTTGTCTTTCTTGGACTGACTTATTTCTCTTGCATTATCTTCTTTAGCTCCGTCAACTTTGTTGCAAATGACAAAATTTCATTCTTTGTTATGGCTTCATACTATGACATGATATTATCTCACATCTTCTTCATCTTGGTTATTGTAAATAATGCTGTTGTAAACATTGGGGTGCATGTATCACTTTTAATTAGTGATCTTGCATTTTTTGGGTAAATGCCTAGTAGTGTAGTGTTGGATCATTAGGTAGTTCTGTATTTAACTCCTTGAGGAATATACATACTGTTTTCTACAGGGGCTACACCTGATAAGGACACCAGAAAAACAGAGAACTATAGGCCAATACCTTTAATTAACAAAGATGCAAAAATCCTCAATAAAATATTGGCAAACCAAATTCAACAATACATTAAAAAAAATTATTGACCACAATCAAGTTGGATTTATGCCTGTGTTTGCCAAGGTCGTTCAATATAAGCAAATCAATCAACGTGATATATCACATAAATCTGAGAAACGATAGATGCAGAAAAAATATTTGACAAAGTTTAATATCCATTGATGATAAAAACCACCAACAAAGTAGGTTTAAAGGGAACATACCTCAACATAATAAAGAATATGACACATCCACAGCTAACATCATACTCAATGGGGAAAAACAAAGATTTTCCCCTAATGTCAGGAAGGAGACAGGGATGTCCACTCTCACCACTGTTATTCAACATAGTACTGGAAGTCCGAGCCACAGCAATTAGACAGCAAAAAGAAATAAAAGACATCCAAATTGGTAAGGGAAAAGCACAACTTTCACTGTTTGACTATATATAGAAAACCCTAAAAACTCCACCACAAAACTAGAAGAACTAACACACAAATTCAAGAAAGTTGCAGGATACAAAACCAAAGTACAGAAATCTGTTGCATTTCTATACACCAATAATGAAGCAGCAGAAAGAGAAATTAAGAAAACAATCCCATTTACAGTTGTCCCCCCCCCCAATAAAATACCTAGGAATAAACCTAACCAAAGAGGTTAAAGACTGTTTTCTGAAAAGGATAAAACCCTGATGGAAAAATTCAAGATGATGCAAAGAAATGGGTTAGTCTCCCTTTGAGGCTCAGTGGGAAGGGAAGAGCACAAAAGGGACAGAGTACCTTAATGTAACAATGTTTGCTCCCTAGCATGGTCTACCTACTGAGCTCTCACACAGACATGCTGGAAATGTGCCTAGAAAGGAAAACACAGTATTTCTTATTCCTCCATTCTTTTTTTGTTTGTTTGTTTGTTTCAAGTTTTTTAATGTAAATTCTAGTTAGCTAACATATAGTATAATATTGGCTTCAAGGGTAGAATTTAGTAATTCTTTATGGTGGTACAACAACCCCTGCTCATCACAAGTGCTTAGTCCCCATCCCCCATCAATCCCTCCATCCTTAAAACAAGTAGTAAAAGAAAGAACTTGTCTGCTTTCTTGCTTTGAGACACCATGTCCTCACCACCTGGGAACAAATGCAATGTAGTCAACGGTTCCTTCTTTTTGTTTTAGGAAACTAGTAATAAAGTGCAGAAAGTAAACTAGATGCATCCATTCCATTATTGCCATTCCTGGATTGTTGGGTGAAAGCCAGATTCCTCTATACAACCATGTAAACAGAGGAATATTTTTCCTCCTCAATATGACATGGGCAAAGGCATATTAAATAATACATTGGAGAAAATAATGTATCACAATTAACTGGGATAAATTCCAGGAGTGAGAATGGGTCAATATGAAGAAACCTATTAATATAATCCATCAGATTCATAGAGATTAAAGGAAAACTTATGTTCATTTACATAGATATAGGAAATGTGTTTGATGATTTTTAACTCATAACACATTCATATTAAAACACTCAGTAAAATAGGAATAAGTACATGTATTGGCATGTATATGTACATATATATGCACATATATGTCACACACATATATAAAATTACACAGAAGAAAGTAATTAAAGGAACAGGATTTAGAATAAAATAGGTAAAACTATATACATTTGCAGGTAATATGATTTTATAGTTTAAATTTCACAAAAACTAAAGGAAAATTGCTACAAATTATAAGATAATTTATGGGGCACCTGGGTGGCTCAGTTGATTAAATGCATCTGACTTTGGTTTTGGCTCAGGTCATGATTTCATGGGTTGTGAGACTGAGCTCCATGTCAGGTTCTGGCTCCGTGGGAGTCTCCTTGAAGATTCTCTCCCTTACCCCTTCCCCACCACACAATCTCTCTCTCTCTCTCTATTTGTCTCAAATAAATAATTTTTTTTTTAAAAATGAGATAATTTAGCAAAATAGCATGTTATACAATCAATAACCGGTTTAAAATAATCAACAGCTATAGATATATCCATATATATGAAACAAATAGAAAGTATAGTAGATCCATAGACAATATTACAAATTAATATAATATATAGGAAAGTAAAATAGTTAGACATAAAGTTAAATTTGAAACTCTAAAATCTCTTAAAGGACATGAATTAGATGTGAACACAAACAAAGCCATTACACATCTACTTTCCCACTGGACTACTGGTGAGAATGTGGCTCACTTCTCACTTGCCTCTCTCCCACTGGGTCTCAGCAGGGCTGCTTGAGAGCACAGTAAATGCTCAATAAATCTTGTTGAATAAGTGGATGACTGGATGTTCATGTGTAAATACTTCAGCATTGAGGTATTTGGAAAATGTCAAATGATTAAAGTTTTAGACATCATAAAAAAGCCTGGCACTGTGTCATTGAGATTTCTTTGAGATAAAAATTGTTCTTGCAAATCTGTACATATGTATCTCACTTGGAAAAGAAAATGATGGAGTTTTGCAAATTATACATGTTTGGCATATCTACATATTAATTATGCATATTACATAATAATTTCTTCCTTATATAACAGTTTCATTCTCAATATCCTTTAAATATGAAGTAACTCTATTAGGTTAAAATATTTCTCAATTGAATAACAAAATTTAACCTGTGTACACTCAACTTTCTGGCTCTGGGAAGAGTGATACCGATTTTTTGCGTGCTCACTGAGCTATATGCAAGTTTCAGGTATTGAGATCAAACTTCTCAGACTGTCCTGGGGAAAGCCTGATAGGAGAATGATGATCTGTCTGCAATTCATTGTCCATGAATCGCAGCCTTCTTTGGTAGTTATTTAAGGAGATAAATAAGGTTAATGAGATTGTAAGGATAGAGCCCAAATTCAGTAAGACTAGTGCTCTTAAAAGTGGGCACACAGAGGAAAGGCTTGTGCAGACACACGGAGGGGGCTGTCTGCAGGGCAGGATGAGCTATCCCACCAGAAACCAACCCTGCCCATCCCTTGATCTTGGACTTACAGCCCCTGGAACTGAGGCACAAAAATTTTTGCTGGTTAAGATACCACCCAGCCTGTGGTACTGTGTTATGGCCGACCACATAAAATACTACTGATTTTATCCTCCACAACACCAGAAAATCCCTCTCATTATAAAATTAATTTTGATTTTTTTTCTTCATTTCACAAATATTTATTATTCAAAGCCTTAGTTTCATATGCTGGAGATAAAAAGCAGATTGAAGGGGCACCTGGGCAGCTCAGTCAGTTGACTCTGACTCTTGATTTCAGCTCAGGTCATGATCTTGGGGTTGTGGGATCCAGCCCCACATGGCCTCTGTGCTCAGCAATAAGTGTGCCAGAGATTCTCTCCCTCTCCCTCTTCTTCTCTCTCCCAAAAATCAATATATATATAGATATATATATATATATCTATATATATATATAATATATATCTATATCTATATATATATATATATTTAAAACAGACTGAGGTCTCTGTCCTTAAATGGTGTACATCTGAGATGAGAGATAACATCTACAAGGCTGCTTAGCAGCTTCCAGCAACAACCACCCTCATCTTAATTGCTAACTGATAACAATGATAACATACAATAAAACTTCAGAGCTTCAGAATCCCACTTAACATAGTATCACTACCAAAAGATCAGATGAAGAATGTTCTAGAAGAAACTTGCTGGTCTAGTGCTATATGCAGAGAGGCCTCCTGGGAAATGAGGTGGCTTGTCAGCATTAACCATAACCATAAGTTCAAAGAAACAGTCCCAGAAGTCATAAAAGAAAGTCTATGGGTGCATTTGTGTGTTCAGGATCATGAAGAAGCTAAGTAGGTCTTAAAAACAGTATTCTAGGGCGCCTGGGTGGCTCAGTGGGTTAAGCCGCTGCCTTCGGCTCAGGTCATGATCTCAGGGTCTTGGGATCGAGTCCCGCATCGGGCTCTCTGCTCGGCAGGGAGCCTGCTTCCTCCTCTCTCTCTGCCTGCCTCTCCGTCTACTTGTGATCTCTCTCTGTCAAATAAATAAATAAAATCTTAAAAAAAAAACAAAAAACAAAAAACAGTATTCTAACTTTTCATGTATTTATGGTTACCGTATCATTTCTAAAACCTTAACAGCTGTCAGATTGTCCTCTATGTCAAAAGTTGTGACCTTCATTCAAATCCTTACCTTATGAACTCATTGACTCAAAGCCATTCAGTACCTGCATTTACCTGCATTTAGCTCACTGGAGGAGTGCACACGTGGCTGGGGCACCTGTAGCACATTTACCTTGTACCACTCACTCACCTGTCGTCTGTTCTTTTCCCGGAAAGTCGCTGAAAAGCCTTATGTCTATTGAACCAAATTCATAATGTTTGTACTTTCTCTCTCATTACTCTTGTTTCTCATTTCTAAATGAATGAAAATGGTCTCCTTATCATGTCCACTCTGTTTTTCAAAAATGGTAATTTCTTCCTCTTTTTCAGTGGAAAAATAATATTTGATTTTATGAAACATGCATGATATCAGTTAGACACAATTAAAAATGCTAATGATTCACATATTTTTTTTAAAGATTTTATTTATTTATTTGTCAGAGAGAGAGAGAGTACAGGCAGGGAGAAGGGCAGACAGGGAGAAAAGCAGGCTCCCAGCTGAGTAATGAGCCCAATGCAGGACTTGATCCCAGGACTCTGAGATTATTACCTGAGCCAAAGGCAGACACTTAATCAACTCAGCCACCCAGGCATCCCCAATTCACATCTTTTTAATCACTCTTAATAGTCATATATTATAGATCTATCTGACCATGCATCTGAATTAACACAGGTTTCAGGCACCTTGCTTTGAACAATGAAAGGTAATATAAAAGCATTGTCATGATAATGATTGCCTAGGATACTTCCATTTCAACAAATGAAGGAAAACAAAATCTTGATTACATTGTCTCTGTATTGTTTCATAGCTTTCCTTTTAAAAAATGTCTTATGTCGGCAATTGCTAACTTATGTTTACTTTTTTATGATTAAGGAAGATTACAGAGTGACAAAATTCTACAACTGCAACATAAACAAAAGATAAAAACAAAGGATCAATAAAAAATACATAAAAAACAAAAGAAAACAAATCTGGCAATGTTACTCTCACACAAACCCCAATTCAATATCTAAAAGAAAAAGCATAATATCTTATATTTATTAAAATAAAAATATTCCAAAAAAGTTGTATCACTCATTAATTTTATTCAATTAGTAACATAGGATTCAAATATTGAAGACAAAATTAAAGGAACTATAAGGAAAATTTAACAAAAGCACAACATACATATCTTGGAAACTCAGGTTAATAAATTATGCAAACATATTGAGAATACTGAAGATTTGAAAAACAATTCTACCTGCGTAAGCAAATAGCGCATCTATTATATTCAGTAATGTATGAACAAAGTTTACTCATATACACATGGATTGTTGAAAAATGGTCAGACATATTCCTTGCAATCCAAAAGAGCAGAAAATTTCACAGGCCATATGCAATGAAGTTTGATTATAATAAAAAGGTAGGAATATAATATTCTGAAATTTATAAACATACATTTCAAAACATCTCTTTTTTCAAAAGAAATTCAAATATCAAGTTAAAAATGACTGACAAATGAACAAAAATAAGAAAACTACTCGAAATCTTCAGAATGTTGTCAGAGCGGAATGCAGTGGGACATTTATAATTACAAATACACTCACTAAAAAGCAAAAAGGAAAAGGAACTGAGATAACTATGTAAAAAACTAGAACATAACACTAAATACAACAAAAGAAAAGAAGCAACTTTTAAAAAACAGAAATTGATTTTAAATTATGTGAAAATATAATGGACCTGGGAGAGCTAAGATGTCTGCACATAAAAATAAAATCACAAGACTTAATAAATAACAAGACTTAGTAAAGGGTGAGTATAAATAAAATGATGTGAGTTTCATGTACACAAACAGACTGATTCAAGAGAATAGGATCCAAGATGTCACACACACTCACATAAATGCCAAAGTTTCTGCATGAGAGCAAAGGATGAAGGATGATTTTTTTCAATACATGGGTCCATGTCAATTATATATCCATATAGATTAAAAAAAAAAAAGAATCTTGGCTTTTATCCCATACCATGGACAAAATCAGTTCCAAGTTAATTACAGATCGAAAAGTGAAAAAGTAAAACATGGAATCTTCTAGAATATAACGTTGGAGAATATTTTCATGATTTTGGGCTAAGAGTCCTTAAACAGGGCATGATAATTAGTTACCATGAAGTATAACGTTGGATAATATTCAAATTAAGAAAGTTTATTATTAAAAATACACCATTAAGAGTGTGAAACAGCAAGTTGAGGCTGGAGAAGAGTTTTGTGCTACACGTAAGCTACAAAGAACTGGTACCCAACATGTATAGAGCTCTCCTGTACATCAGTTACGAAACATATTTCAATGCAGTTGTATCATTGGAAAAGCAACTCTTCAGTTTCACTTTTCATCTTAAGATCATACAAGCTAATCAAACCCCACAACCAGGAAGAGTCTCTGGGGGTTATCACTGGCTAACAACCCAACAGCTCTTCCAGATGCGTTTTGGTGGAAGTTGTACGTGAGAGCTCCTAGTCATCTGTTGACTTAAAGGAGATACTATTTGCAATTGTACAGATACAATCTGATTAATGTTCCTCAAACTTCTCTCTAGCTGCTCTGCAGGGGGAGAATCTGGGCAGTTAAGAGCAGGGGTAAGGAGACCAGTTGGGGGTCATCCTGTGAAAGATGAGGGTAGCTGGTGGCAGAATGAATGGGGGGAGGTGAGGAGAAGTGGCCAGATTCAGTCAGTACGTTATAGGAATAGTGGACAGGGCTGATTAAGCACTGGATATCAGTGAAAACAAGGCTACTGAACACAGCACAAGCATTAGAGACTGCCCCCCACCTTGCATTTTATTTTGGAAGTTTAAGCAAAGTTGAAATACTTTTCTTTTCTTTTTTTTTTTTTAAAGATTTTATTTATTTATTTGACAGAGAGAGAGAGAGATCACAAGCAGGCAGAGAGGCAGGCAGAGAGAGAGAGGAGGAAGCAGGCTCCCTGCCGAGCAGAGAGCCTGATGCGGGGCTCTATCCCAGGACCCTGGGATCATGACCTGAGCTGAGGGAGAGGCTTTAACCCACTGAGCCGCCCAGGCACCCCTGAAATACTTTTCTAATGAAGCCCCTCAGAGCCTAACTATTTTCCGCCATTAACATTTTACTCCCCTTGTTCATCAAATTCCCGTACATGCACCAACCCTTCTCTCTTTCCATTGAACCATTTATATGCATTTCAAAGTAAGTTGCTGTAAATACATCTTCCTAAATACTCTGCATGCATATCGTTAGTTAAATTTCAACATTTGTTCACAGTTTTATATAACATTTACATGAAATGAAATGTATAAATCATAAGTGTATATTTCCTCAATTTTGACAAATGCCTACATCTGGGAAAACATTATTTTTTTCCAATAGGATAATGAGATGCTGCAATTTCTTATGAGTGCATCAGTGCATATTAAGTCATAAGTAATTGCTTAAAGACATACTGAGGAGCTGGCAGGGAAAGCTAGAATCAATATGTGAGGAAAATACACCCCAAATCCAGTAATTCAAATAGCCACCTAATGGTGTGCATATTTTTCAGCGCTTTTTTTATTAGAATGAGAATTTAATAGATTTTTAAAACTAACTAGAATTCCATATGGAAAAGATAAGGTTGTTAATTTGATTTATCTATCGATTACTCAATATGTTTAGCTTGTACAAGTATTTTTAAAACTCAGCTTAATGAGACATAAAGCTTTAAAGAAAGTCAACAATTCTGGCTAACCTGAATTCATAAATCATAATTATAATATTGACACAATAAAACCACTATCTGCATATAGGCAATATATAATGACATCATTCCAAAAGATTAAAAAAAAAAAACCCCAAAACACCAAATATCAGCTCTCAGGATGCCAACAGTGTTAAAGGACTCTGTTAGCTGTATTATGCAATACAGGTGATTTATTTTTGAGGCACTCTCCTTAATTTTACAAGTATCTCTAATTAAAGCAGCACTACAGAAATGCCCAATACAATTCCTCCTCAATAAATATTACCTTAAGCATTGTTCATATAGCTTAAATACAGCTACAGATACTTCTAGAACTGGCAGCAATAAGAATTCCATGATTTTTCATACAAGCACATAAGTAGGTATCAAAGAACATAAACTTCCTTTTTAAAAAAGTCCAAATGGGGGTGCCTGGGTGGCTCAGTTGGTTAAGCAATTGCCTTAGGCTCAGGTCACGATCCTGGAGTCCCGGGATCGAGTCCCAGATCGAGTCCTGGCTTCAGGTTCCACATCAGGCTCCCAGCTCCATGGGGTGTCTGCTTCTCCCTCTGACTTCTTCTCCTCTCATGCTCTCCCTCACTGTCTCCTTCTCATATAAACAAATAAAATTTTTAAAGAAAAAAAAAAAAGTCCAAATGGTCTCCACTTATTGTCAAATCAGAGAAAAAAGACTTCATCATGGTCCTTCTTGAAAAAATTATTTTCTCAGTCATGGCTCTAATAGAAGCAGTTTGTTATAAACGTGGTAATCGAGTCCAAATTCAATGGCTCATCTGAGAAAGATGGCATCGGTAAGTATTTAAAAATAAATGAATAAACAACCAAATGACCAGTTTCTACTTTCCTCCTGGACAGTGCAGAGAACAGTTTGATTTTGAGCCAACCAGCTCCACGTTTCTCTTTCCAGCATCTGTTCAAGATGAATGGGCTGCATCCATCCAGTTACAACTGGACGAAGGTGACCAAGCTATGATGAGGCTGCGTTCCTCCCATTTCACCCCTGCGCACCAAAGTGCCTTCTTTAGGATTCCGCTTCCCTTTTTAATGCATATTTGAACCCATTTTACCATCTAGACTTGATTTATAAAAAGCATAGTTTAACTTTTGTCGGAGTGTCCTCATGCTGAGATTCTGCATTCGAGAGTGTTAAAACAATTAGCTGTCACTAGTGGTATTTTTTGAATTACCCACTCTTTTTGATTCTATATTTTAGATCTATAAAACGGTGTCTAATGCCTTGGTAAGAAGAACAATATCATCTCATTAGGAAAAATGATGCTGGCAATTTTCAACAGAGATAGTTTGCCCTTTTTGTAGCTGAGAGGAACAGCTCATACAACGTTCCCACAGTTTTCAACTCAAAACTTATAAACACACACAGTTTCAGCAACACCAAGGGGTTTGTGGAAAGGAGGTCAAAGTTAATCTTTTTTTCAGGCTGGAACAAACAAAATGCTCTGCGTTATCATCTTTGTTCTCAGCACTAAAGTTTGGAGCCATGAATCACAGTTGAGATTTGCAGAAAGGTCTTGGGAGACTCATCATGAAATCATTTTAAATGTCATCCTGGGAAAATTAAGAGTGTGTCTTATCAGCATCCCTGAGCATGAGATAATCAGGAAACGACGAGGAAAGATAAAGCAAAGCCAGAAACTGAAGACATACAGAAGAAGCGTGGGAATGTCTCCTGGAGGAATTAATGTAAGTGCTGTGAAAAAGTATGGCAAGCCTCCCACCATCTAGACCATCAGGCAACTAAATCATCTCGTTGTTGTCTGAGATTGGAGTTTATTTTCCTGCTTCTTTGTTCACTCAGTTTTTTTATGCACATGTTTTCACCATTTAGTTTTTTTAAAAATTGAGCTACTAGCTGACAAAATTGTCAGACATTTAAAGTATACATTTTATAATCTTATGTGAGGAAACGTTGTAAAAGGGTTCCCACCACCTACTTCATTAGCACATCGGTCACCTGACACAGCGATTTCTTTTTCTTGGTGGGGAGAACATCTAAATTCTACTGTCTTCACAAATTTCAATCATACAGTACAGTGTTGTTAACTATAATCACCATGTTTTACATTAAATCCTCGGAATTTACTCATTTTGTAGCTGAAAATTTCAGTCTATAGAAGCTGGGGGTATGGACTTGGAGGAGAAGCTGTGGAGGATGGTTGCACAGTGCTGGGACTGGCTGGCTGCCCAGTGCCTTCCACTTGACAGAGAAAGAACTGTTACCACATCCTCAAAAGGAAGAAAATGACTAAAAAAACCCACACCTATGTCATAGTAACATTTACTTATACAGAGTCTTGCTTCAGAACCCCTGTCAGGTAATGAGTTGAATAACGATTCCTGGATTCCACTATAAAAACGGATCGTAGCATGATAACAAAAATGATGACTTGGTTATTTAAAATAACTACTGGTTATTTAAAATAATTATTTTTAAAAGTTTTGCAAGCACTGCTTCCATAAAACAGCCAGTAAAGCTTCTTAAACTATCTTTCCCTGGAAGCTATTGTCTCCTGAATTATTTATTGAGAAGATAAACACGCAATGTGTGCACTCGCTATTTTTTTATAATGCTCTTAAATACTAAGCTTTTTATTTCCAATGAAAACATTTGTTTGATTTTTAAGTAATACCCATATCTGTCCTTTCCACTGGTAGCATAAGGAAAAAAGTTTTTGCTACGATAACACCAATGTCTGTAGATACTGGTTGTAAAGTTTCAGTGAAATGACCATGCTCTGGAGATTTTATTTTTCAAGGTAAAGTAGTTTTATATGTTTCCAGTGCCTTTCACGTTTCGCAAAAATCCTCCTTTACCCGACAACAATACCCATGCATTTCACTGCTTATCTTTTACTACCCAGCAAAACCATATTGAATACACTTCTTGACCTCAGCAGTAGGGATTTCTCACATCTCCATAAAGAAAGAGTTAAATTCTAATCTGTTAGTTTTTAAAAAAAAATTTGGGTATTTATTTTAGAGAGAGAGACTGAGCATGAGTGGAGGGGCAGAGGGAGAGGGAGAATCGCAAGCTTACTCCCACTGAGCATAAAGCCAGATATAGGGCTTGATCCCACCACCCTGAAATCATGACCTGAGCTGAAACTAAGAGTCGCACGCTTAACCAACTCAGCCACTGGCCCCCCCCCACCCCCCTCCACCCCCCAATTTGTCATTTTTAAATGCAGTGAAGGGAGGGGAAGCTCTACAAAGTGGACCACTTTGTCTCTGGATTTCTATCACACCCACTCAGTCTAAAGTCCAGGCTCAACAAGACCAAGTACTTAAACCTGAGAGGAAACTGCACAGGCCCATTTACACATATGCTTACCCTTAATTAGGATGGCGTCCTGCTTTCACTGAGACTCCATCCAAGTTAAAAAATAAAAAAAAAAAAAAAGAGAGAGAGAGAGAGAGCGAGCATGCAATATTTTTCCAGATTAAGACACCAAACTCTTATGTTGAATATAATCATGGAGAGTTTGTATCTGTCTCAGAACATTAACATTATGAGGAATTTACACAGAGTATTGACTGATTTGATGAGAGATACAAGAAATTGTTTTAGCAGGGAGAGTTAGAAGTGGTTATTAATAGTAGTTTAATGCTTTTAAGGTGTTTTTTTTTTTCCTGCCAAATAATCATTATACTAAAAATTGCACTTGTTTGATGAGTTCCTGGAGGAGTAAAGAGAACCTTGGGACTCTTTTAATGAATGTTTTTGTTGTTTTGTTTGTTTGTTTGTTTTTGATTTCTTTGTTTTTTAGAGAGCATGAGCAAGGCCAGTGCAGAGGGAGAGGGAGAGAGAGAAAACCTCAAGCAGACTCTATGCTGAGCACAGAGCTCAATGCAGGTCTTGAGCCCATGACCCTGAGATCATGGTTTGAGCTTAAATCAAGAGTCAGACACTTAACCAGCTGAGCCACCCACGTGCCCCTAATGGATGGTTTTTATGTAGAGTATTATGATGAGACTTTTTTTTTTTAATGATGAGACTTTTGTGTTTACATTTATGGCATTTGGGGATTGTAGTGTTAAGACTAGAAAATAGAGAACAGGGGAGTTGAATTTTAATTAATTGTTTTTGTCTATGATATACTGTTTTGGTTAAATAAGCAAAAATTTTGATACCTAGAATTTAGTGGAAAAATGAAAGTGTCCCCTAATGGGATATATTGGTGTTGCCCCCTATAGCTCCCTTAGCTCTTAATTTGTTTTCTTATGAGCCAAAGTATCATTCAGGAATCAAAAGTTAAAAACCCCTTCAAGACCAGAGTAGAAGAATTGGTCCTTAAGATTGGGAAGCCCAGAGAAGGATGAGAAATGATGGAAGAGTAGTTTCCAAAGGTAAGTATCCTAAATGCTACTGAATATACTGTTCAAATCCACTCTCCCTTCTTGAGCACAGAGCAGGACTCCGTTCCCTATGCTCCCCAATTATGTATCCTCCTTCCAGATGACTGGTGTGTTGAGCTCACAGACCCTCAGAAACCACACAGAATGGCAGAGTGGCTGGAAAAACCCTAGACTGTTAAGCAAGCAAGAATTAAACCTATATTTTTCTTTTTAGGTCCCATATTGTATCCATAGTTTAGAATATTCTAATTATAGTAGAACAACAAGTTTCACTTCAAAAACAAGTTGTGACAAGTCACATTTCATTTTGTTTAAAATTATCTGTTTATTCATTTACCACTGACAATTCCTTGTGGCCTTGAAGCTCTGTGGAAACAAAGTTGGTGTTTCCTTAGCATTCCCTGCCCTCCACATGCTAATGGCAGACCCTGGAGGCAATGGGTTCCCCAAAATCCTTTGTAAGATGAGAGTCAGAGGCCAAAGTCCACAGCCTTGTGAGGTTCACCCTTTTCTCCCTGGGGAGCCGCAGGCATCGGTGCCCCTCAGAAAGGTCATGATCAGGGCTGTAAGGACTCTGTTCTGCCAGCCGTTGCCCCAGCCCCAGAGTGTGCATGTTTTGACACATCCTGTGCAGAGAGCAGAACCCCTCCTTCCTTTCATGGAAACTTACTTTAGAGGATCTTCATGACTGTATTTGCTTGAGAACAGAGGGGAACATGATTTCCAAGCTCACATCCTCCCTGCCAGTCTGAACATTCTAAGAGCTTGCTATTGGAATGGGACATTTTGCTTTATTGTGCTTTATTCTTTCTCAATATTCCCTTTCTTCCTTGCCGACATAAACTTGCTATCTATGTGAGAGACATGGCAACAGAAAATGAAGTTAAAAAGAATCTTTTCTGATACTGATTTTTTTTTTTAATTTTTTTTTAAGATTTATTTATTTATTTGACAGACAGAAATCACAAGGAGGCAGAGAGGCAGGCAGAGAGAGAGGAGGAAGCAGGCTCCCCACGGAGCAGAGAGCCCGATGCGGGACTCGATCCCAGGACCCTGAGATCATGACCTGAGCCGAAGGCAGAGGCTTTAACCCACTGAGCCACCCAGGCGCCCCTCTGATACTGATTTTTAATATCTTACAGCCTGAGAGATGTGGAAAACTCCTGGAATAGACACAAATTATGGGAGAAAACATCAGACAAGAGCAGAAAACTACTTAACAAACTGGAGACTGGGAGGTGTGAGATGGAAGGTATGATAAGATGATGGATACTGGGGACCTGGGACCAGGGACTGAGTTAGGAAAGGGCAACACAGAGGGGACTACTTTCAACAAAAGCAGGTCTTCTGCTCTCCTTTCCCAGCTTAGCCGAGGATAGTGTCATCTCCGGGACACAGGGATGCATGACTTGCATTTCATGGCATCTGAAGAGTTCCTTCTCGACAGAAGCCAGTGTGAGGTCAGTTCATGGACCATCAGGAATAAAATCCAAGCTTTTGCTCAAACTCACCCCAGGGATGGGGCAATGTACCAAGACACTGGTAACCTTCCTGAGAAGTAGAGTGGAACTCTATCTACATAGCTGGGGGAGTGGTGGTTGTGCCAGACATCAGGTTTAAAGCAAACCAGAACCAGCTTGAATCAGAATTCCCTGTGCACCCAGGACATTTACAGCAGTCCTACAGGCGGCCGGGATGCAGATACTTAGCAGAGGGCTTTCTTTCAAGAATCCAGCCATTGTGTCCGACTTCAGCATCACAGATTCACATAGATTAGTCAGGTGAAGATTGATGTTCTTTTTCTTCTACATCTCTGTCGCTCTTTGAATTTCCTGAGCTATTAGCATGAAAGTTTTATAAGCCATCGAGCAGGTAAATTGAAAAGGGAAAAGGAACGTCTCCAAAAATTGATGAAACAATCGTTGTGTTAGGGAACATGTGAATTTTTAAGACGGATCTAAAAAACTTCTCTGAACATTGGGCTTTATCAGCTTACATCCTTTTTGAATTCTGAGTGAACTCAAGTGAAAAAATATTGCAAATTTGTGGGAGAACGTAGCCTGCTGTTACAGTGAAAGGGCTGTGCTGCCTCCTGCAGGAAGCCAGTTGCCTGGTCTGTGTGGCTCATCCCCCTAAACAACTTCAGCAATAGTAAGGCACCACTCTCTTTTGCATCTTCAGTACCTTTCATGACCCTAATTCCTCCTCGGCCAGCTTGTCCTAATACACACAACTAAGCAGCGTGAACTGTCTATACCTTCTGCTTCCATCATGCACTTTCTTCCTCCCTCCTCAATTCATCACACTCTGGCTCCTGTCCCTCCTTCCAGTGGAACTGTTCTAATCAAGGCCACGTATGGCCCCCATATCCTTAAACCCTATGGGCACTTTCCCTTTCGCAACCTCAGCAACTCGGCCCCTTCATTCTCTTCTGCGGATCCTGTACCACCACTCTTTCCTGGTATTACACACCATTCCCTGTCTTTTCATAGGATTCTTCCCATATCCCCCTCAACAGATGTTGTCATTACAAAGGTCTTGATACTGTCCTCTATTCTTCTGTCCCTATAGGCTTTCTTTGTCTAACCTTGGGCAGCACTCTAGATTCAATTACTCCATGAAAGCCAAGGTTTCTTGATTGTCCAATATCCTGATTGGAAGACACATGTTCACTTTTCTTTTGCACATCTCCATTCAAACTCAAGCTGTTTGGTACTCAAATCCTCATATCCCCTCATTACTGCTACCAAATCCATGCCACTCCATCATGGATCATGATTCTCTTCCTACCTTACACTAACAATCACCCATTCATCCAGGATAGAAGCGGACATGCTCTTTCGTCATTGAGCTCTCACTTTTGACCATAGTGCTCAATTTCTTCAAGGGACTTTCATGTAGATGTGATGGCAATGACATCCTGGCATTGCTCAGTGCACAACCTGCACAGCTATAGGAGGTATGCTGCCCTACTGCTCCCTCATTACCAACACTCAGACAATCACCAAATGTGTTTAGCTCTGCTTCTGAAATATCTGTTGCACCTCTCCATTTTCCCCTTCCAATTCTAGGTAGAGTCTGTATTTTTATCCTGGACTATGGATCTAGTTCTCTGGTATGTCTTCTGCTTCCATGCTACCTCTCTAGTCACTGTAGCTAGAAGGACATTTATAAACACAATTATGGTACTCCCATAGGCCTCCCATGGCCTTGTAGATAACAAAACAAACAACCTGGCTCTCAAGTCCTCTGGATTCAGCCCCTCTTCCCTCTCTGCCACACTCTTTCTCCAGGGTCCAGACTTGGTGGCCAACTTCATTGGTCCCAAAGGAGTCATGTTGTCTCTCACCTGTTGAACTTTGCCTTTGCCCCATCCTCCACCTGGAACAATCTTCCCACCCTCATCCTTCATCCATGGTTTGGGTCTCAGCTTAAATATTCCTTTATATGGAATCCCTCTTCTGGCCCCAGACAGGGTGAGTCAGCCCTGCTTGTGTTCCTCAATTACCTGTGCTTCCTCCATTATAACATGATTGAACACTATGGTGATTATGTGTTTAATTGTCTGTCTCCCAGGAAGCAGGAGGTCTTGTTCACTAACATATCCCTGGTATCCAATAAATACTTGAGAAAATTGCTACTAATTGGATAACTTCTATTATTCCCTTAGAATCTCAAATACACATGATAAAAAAACACAAGAACTTAAAACTCTTACTTTCTGAAAGTCTATGATTTCTAAGACCAGTTAGATGTTGATATTGTCTTTTTTCAACTTGATCTTGAAAAAAACAAGTTTCTGAAAAGCAATAAAAATAAAAAGTCTCAGAGTTTTAAAAGTTACATCTAATGACCACCAAACTCAAATCTGCACTAAAAATAAGTGTTTTTGCTCATGCAGAGAATGGCGTGACAGCTTTTTCTGAGAAAGATGAAGTGCTTTCCTTTTTTATTCAACATTCTTCTCATTGAAATCCTTAAGATTTAATTTCCATGTGGGGCAACTGGGAACTATATTAATAAGCCAAAAGATTCATCATTTACTAACTGTGTGAATGTAGCAGAAATAGTCCAAAGACTGAACATTGTGGGAAGACATATGGCATATTTTCCTATGGCTGTATTGTTTAGTTTTGTTTCACTGTCCCAAGGGAATAGTTTATATTTTCCTATCATTTCTTTGTCTTACTTTCCTTCATAAATTATGCCTAAGATCTATAAATGACCAAACATAAAACTGCATCCTTGCTGAATATGGGTTCCAAAAGGGGAATATATCCCTATCTTCAAATGTAATGAAACACCTCTCAGATGAAAAGACATTATTAGAAACTCTTGGATATTTCTTTTGACATGTAATTGTTTAAACCAACATCGGAACCTATAAATTGCTACCTGAGAGATCTAAATAGGTGAAAATGTGTGGGTGCTTTGTTTGGCTTCTGACATTATTGTATCTCTTAGATTTTAATGAGAGTTTCTCAGATTTTTAGGCTTGTAGGAAGCCTTTATTCTTTTTTAATGTTTCAAGTTTTTATTTAAATTCTAGTTAGTTAACGTATAGTATAATATTACTTTTAGAAGTAGGATTTAGTGACTCATCACTTACATACAAAACTCAGTGCTCATTGTAGAGCCTTTGGATCAGAATCATCATTGTAATGGAATCTTCAGTGAAGACAACAGGTCCTTGGAAGGTAGGGACAGTCCCCAGATGTGTGCTGGGAGTATAGAGTGTAGATGTCTAAGAGGCATCCTAGAGCCTGCCTCCATTTCCCACAAGTGGTCTCTCAACTCCAACAGGGAAGACATACATGGCACAACTAGAAAGCGCATGAAAACCTGAACATTGTTATTAAAGCTGTAATGCATGTGGATGAAAGTATGTTTTAGAACAACACTGTTTAGTACAAATATGATGCAAGCCACATATACAATTTTAAATCTTCTGGAATGAATTTATTTTTCATTCATGTCTACTGGACACCTGCAATACTGTTTTTTTTTAACTTTTTTATATTAGAATAGTTTATGTTGATAAAAAGTTGCAAAGATATTACCCATACACACTTTACTTCACAGTTTCCCTATTCTCAACATCTTACATCTACTATTTGTCGAAATTATAAAATAAAATATTAATAAAATATCAATCTTAATAAATATTATTAAATATCAATAAGATAAGACATTAAATAATTAAAATACTATTTACTAATAATATATTAATAATATAATTAAATATATTGTAAGTAAATTATACTGTAATTAAATAAGTTATAAATAATATTTATAATTAATAAACTATTAATTAAAGTCTGCACTGTATTCAGATTTCCTTAGTTTTTACTTCATGTCATCTTCTGTCCCAAGATTCCATCCCAGAGACAGTATGACATTTAATGGTCATGTATTCTTAGGCTTCTCTTGGTTGGGATAGTGTTTTAGAATTTCCTTGTTTGGATGACCTTGAATTTGAGGAGTACTGGGCAGGTGTTTGGTAGACCATTCCTCAGTTAAGAGTTGTCTGATGTTTTCCTCATCAGACAGGGGCTCTGGGTGTTTGGGGGGAAGACCTCAGTGTAAAGTGCCATTCTCATCACATCACCATGACTGACACCTACTGGAAACATGAGTTACCGTGTTTAGTGTTAACTTTATCAACTGGCTGAGGTAGTTTTGTTAGAGTCTCCACTGTAAAGCTACCCTATCTCCTTCCTTTTCCATTTGGTACTCTTTGGAAGTCATCACGTGTGGCCTGCATTTATGAAGTGGGCAGTGATTCTTCACTCCTTGAGAGAGAAGTATCTACACAAATTATTTAGAGTTACTCTACATGGAAGAGTTATATATTCCCCCCCCCACCTATTTATAGATTCAATTACGTATTTATTTCAGCATGGACTCATGGATATTTCTTTTATAGTTTTAGTTAAATCAAATACTACTTATTCATTTTGTTGCTGAAATTGTTCCAGTTTTGGTCACTGTGAGCTTTCATTTGGCTCCTGTCCTTTTGACATAACCTTGTCATTGTGGGTTATTTGAGCATTGTCTTACTTTCTGGCACTGCAAGATGCTCCAGATTCATCTTGTGTATTTCCTGCCCTGTTCCCCAGATCAGCCATCGCCTCTGGGATGTCCAGGTGGCTCATTTGGTTAAGCATCTGCCTTTGGGGCAGGTCATGATCCCAAGGTCCTGGGATTGAGTCCTGCATTAGGCTCCTTGCTCCCCGGGGAGCCTGCTTCTCCTTCTGCCTCTGCGTCTCCTCTCTGCTGTGTTCTCTCTCTCTCTCTCTCAAATAAATAAACAAATAAATCTTAAAGAAAAAAGAGTCTGGTTCCTTTTGTTCGAGAAGGGTATTAGAAGGCAAAATCTGCATACCAGTGTGCTTATTGCTCTGGGATGTTGTTGCTTCTAGACTCCCTTAGCTGCAGAAGCAAGGAATTATATGTGTATATACTGATGCATGTGTAGATACATATCTATAAACGTTTCTATGTGTATCGATCTATATCTATGTTGAGTTACTCATGAGTTCCTACTGATGTCCAACTCCAGTCAGTTGCCACGAGGATTATTCTAACCTCTTCCCCTTCCTCAGCTGCAATAGTGAGAAACCTGGTTTCTAACGCCTGTCATCCATTCACTTAATTTCTCAAAACCAACAGGTCCTTGGAAAGTCCTTATTTATTTATTTTTAAATATTTGTTTGTTTGCTTATTTATTTATTTTTAAAGACTTTGTTTTTAAGTAATCTCTACAGCCAATGTAGGGCTTGAACTTATAACCCCAAGATCAAGACTGTACCATCTGAGTCAGTTAGGTGCCCCCTAGGGTGGTTTTACAATTGTTCATCTGAACCTTCACAGGAAGTAACTTTATCAAGTAGAGTACAGTGTTTATATACAGGTCCTTCTGCCTTTCATCTTGAACAGTTCATTAATTTTCTACGCTCTCTGGGTTGGCACTTTCCCCTCCCACTCTTTGTCGGGAGGCTATTTGTGTGGGTCATACTTTTAGATTCTTCTGCCACATTGTGCACTCCACCCTGGCATTCTCTGTCCTTCTAAATGGTTTCCATAAATTTGCAGATATTAAGCTTCTTTGGGTGGTAAAGTTCTATGGGTTTTGACAAATACATTTTGTCATTTGCCCACTGTTACCATATCATACAAAATAGCTTATTGTCCTAAAATCAGTGGCGCTTCACATATTCAATCCTTGACTCCAAGCTTTTGACAGCAACTGACCTGCTTGCTATCTTTATTTGTTTGCATTTCCAGAATGTCATTAGTACATAGATAGTATTTCAGACCGGTTTCTTTCATTTAGCAATATGCATCTAAGGTAGAGCCATGTTTTTTACATGGCTTGATAGCTCATATGTATTTATTCCTGGATAGTATTTTATTGTATAAATACTCCATTGTTTGTTTATTCATTTATCTGTTAAAGGGTCTTATCGCTTCCAGTTTTTGGTGATTATAACACTGCTGTTAGCATTCATGCACAGACTTTGTGTGTACATATAAGTTTTCAATTTAAACCAATGGCTGGACTGTATGGTAAGACTCTGTTTAACTTTGTCAGAAACAACCAAAGTCTTCCCAAATGGCAATATCATTTTGCTTTACCACAAGGTACATCAATGTCAGCAATTTTCATTGTCATTCGTTTTGGATTTTAGCCACTCTAATAAGTGTGTAGTGGCACCTTATTTTTTTTTTTTAAAGATTTTATTTATTTATTTGACAGAGAGAGATCACAAGTAGACAGAGAGGCAGGCAGAGAGAGAGAGGAGGAAGCAGGCTCCCTGCTGAGCAGAGAGCCCGATGCGGGACTCGATCCCAGGACCCTGAGATCATGACCTGAGCCGAAGGCAGCGGCTTAACCCACTGAGCCACCCAGACGCCCTAGTGGCACCTTATTATTTTCATTTTCATTTTACTGTTGAGAAATGATACTGAGCATATTTTCATGTGCTTACTTGCCATCTATATATCTTCATTGTTGAGATGTATGTTCAGATCTTTTGCCCATTTTTTAATTGGGTTGTTTGTTTTCTTATTTTTGAGTCTTAAGTGTTCTTTGTATATTTTGGATATAGATCATTATCAGAATATGTGTTTTGCAAATCTTTTATCTCAGTCTAGGGCTTGTCTTTTTATTTTCTTATCAGTGTCTTTGCAGGTAGAAGTTTTTAATTTTAATGAAGTCTGGCTTACTATTTTGTTGTTGTTGTTGTTTCATTAATCTTGCTTTGGCCTTGTATTTAAGAATTGCTCAAGTAATCTAGCATCATGGAGATTTTTCTCCTATGTTTCCTTCTAGAAATTGTGTTTTACATTTGGATCTATGTTCATTTTGAGTTAATTTTTGTGAAAGTTATAAGATCTTTGTCAAGATTCTCCTTCTTCTTCTTCTTCTTCTTGGCATATGAACATCCAATTGTCCCTGTACCATTTACTGAAAAGACTATTTTTTTCTCAATTGATTTGTTTATGCATCTTCTCAAAAATCAGTTGACTGTATGCGTGTGGGTCTATATCTTGTCTCTACTGTGCTCCACTGATGTGTCTTGTATATCTTATACAATGCCCTGTCTTAACTACTCTAGCTTTAGAATAAATTTTGCATGTGACTCCTGCAACACTGTACTTGTAATAATGTTTTGAAATTGAAAGTTTTGTGCAAGTTTATTTTAAATTAGGGGGAGGTAAAACAAAACAAAACAAAACAAAACACACCTATGAAATTCCTCAAGTCCTTAATTTATAGTTGTTTCCCACAGTGATAGGAAACCGAGCAATCACTTTTATAGAAATCAAATTAATGCTGTTTGTTTTCTGTGTGTGTAAGTCTGAAGTATAAATATGTCCAACAAAATTTAAACTAATTTGTAGAATGTGTGTGGATTTATCCATACTTACTGAGGAAAGCAGCAGTGTTTGGTCTCAAAGTGAGCACAAAGTGACTGAGAAGGTCAAAACACACAAATTTCCACAAAAAGTAATGGAAAATGTAACAGAAACTCAGATACTATTTGCATTCATATTAATATATAACCTACCTAGATTAATTAGGGATAGAACTATTTATGTATAAATGATAAAAGTCAATTAAATTACACAAAAGACTGAATAAAGGGAGAAACATAACATTTTAAATATATCCATAGCCCCCAAATTAACAAAAACTTTAACATAATCAATTAATAGCTGGTGATATTAGGGAGATACTGGACAACATCTTTCAAAAATATACGTGAAAATAAAGAAATAAGACTCATCCAACCTTGTAGAAAGGACTATTCTGTAGCTATAGCAATGGGGTCAGAGTGACAGTTTTAAGGCAGTAGTTCTGAACTAGAGGTGAACATTTGCGAATTTGAGGACATTTTTGGTGTCACACCTGGGGAGGGGGGTTAGCTACTGGCATATAGAGTGTAGAGATTAGGCATGTTGCTATATACTCTACAACATACAGTGCAGTCTCCACAACAAAGAACTACCCAGCCCAGAACGTCAGTCGTACTGAGCTTGAGACATCCTGCCATAAAGGAATAGAAAAATGGACCATATCACAAACACATAATGGAAAATTTGGCTCACCCTATACAGGAAATAAAATTATATCACTACTCAGATTAAGTTAAAAAATGTCTCCAGATGGATTAAAGTTGTGAACACAAATGGCAGAAATATGACACCATTGTAGAAAAACATAGAGAATATTCTTCTGAAATTCTTCCTAACATGAAATCAGAACAAGCCTCGTAGGAATATTTGATAATAAAAATTTCAGTATTTATGTGGTTGCTTCTTGGCTAAAACCCATCTGAGGTATCTCAGTTTCTTCCAGATAAAGTTTAAAATTTCTGGTCATTTCTCACTGATGAAATATAGTCATATTTTCAAAATACCTCCATTTTCTCTGCCTCTCTTGGCCCTGGGGATGGAGTCAGCTGCTCTGTTCTTCGTGTATTTTACACACACTGAGCCATCACTGCACTTACAATGCCCAATTAACTTTCTTTTGAAGTCCCTTGCTACTAGAGGAAGAGCTCAGAGTGAAGACTCTGTCCTGAGGCAGACATTTCCTCCCCCCAGCACTGAGCCAGGAGCCTACCACAGAGCAGCCAGAGTGATTGATTGAATGCATCGATTAGCCTCTGCTATTGGCATATAATCATTATTCCTCACTCTCAAGGCTGCCTAGGATGAACAACAATCAGTTACATAACCACAGACTCAGATATATTAAACAAAAGTTTATTTCTGCTTCTGAATTTTCAGAGACTATAAGAGCCTCACCCAAAAACGACAAATGAAACATCTTGACATAAATCCAATTTAATAGTGTAGAGAAAACAGCACCTCTAAAATCAAATGGACCACATAGTGTATTAGTGTCATTAAAAATCTTACAAAAGAGCTAAACTGATGACACATCCCCAGCAGAAAACATTTTAGTTTTTGTTCTCCTGTGGATTGATCACATTGCTTTATTTATCTCAAATGTTGTACCTCAATCCCACTCTCATTATTTTAATCAGAGATGATTTTTCAGTCTGACGTACCTTTGAAACAAAGGTGTGCAAAGTAGCTATTCCGGGTCCTTTTTATACTTTAGATAATATTCATAGCAAAATCAGAATGTATATGGAGTACAAAATGAGAGGGGCGAGTTAGAGCACCTTTAGAATCTCCCATCAGTTCTTACAAACACAAACTTGATTTCCAGCTCAGGGATGCTGAACTAACTTTACCGTAGCCACAGGGTCAGGCTCCTGTGATGGTCTTGAGGCAGCCGCTGTGGCTCTAAGAGGGAGTGATTGGTTTTACCAGGTAATGAGAAAAGCCCAAATGTTTAGGAGTTATCCAGCAAGTCTTGTGTTTTCAGAGCATTGGTTTTCTTCCAGCAGTAGCTCATTCAGAGGATCTGGGAGCTAAAAGTCCACTGGCTCAGGGAGTTTCAGAACACGTTTATTCCAACCTTGCAAGATCTACTAACGTTTGTGCAAAAGCAAAGTGACACATCACACAAGTCAGTTTTAGTGGGGATGAGATGAGAAATGTAATTAAGCTTCTAATTCCCTTTTCATGCCAGTTCCCTAAAAAGTTTTCCTTTCTTTCTGAGATATCCAAGAAGTTAATCTTGAGGATTGCTTCAGGGTTTTCCCAAGCTTGTCCCCAACCCTTTCACAGGGATGGACTGCAGAGCTGGACTCATGGGATGGAAGATCATTTTAGCCAATAGGAGTTGTGGAGGCTTTTCTCAGCCTATAGTGACCAGTAATTCAGCTGGACCCCATAGGGGAGCTTGTGGAAAACTCCAGCAGATGGGGCAGAATATGGTAAGGGGACCCCGGTGAGGCAAGAAACTCGTGGAGCTCATGCAGAATATCCTCAGAAGGAACACCCTGGAGTACTATTGCAAAACTGAAATTATTGCCAATTCCACCAGTGAGTGGGATTAAAAGTAATACAAATGATAAATATCAAAGGTCAAACTTTGTGTTGTGCTTTTTGTCAGAACACTAGCATCAGGCTCCCTGCTCAGTGGGAAGCCTGCTTCTCCCTCTCCCTCTGCCTGCAGCTCCCCCTGCTTGTGTGCGTGTTCTCTTTCTCAAATAAATAAATAAATAAAATCTTAAAAAAAAAAAGATATTTAATTCTCCATTGTTCATAGTCCTCGAAGTGAATGATGGTCTCCTCTCAGGCCTGTAGACAGGCCTCACTCCTGGCACTGAACAGCACATGTGCTTGCCTTCAGGCTGATTGTGCGGGCGGACATGGAAGTGCCTGGTAGAGGCGGGATGTGTACTGGCTCTGATGCTGGATATTGTGCATCTCCTTCATGGCTGGGAAAGGTCCAGACATCACTGGTAACCACACAAGTGGTTCCCCACAAGTGGTAATCTCTCTCGTTCTGTCTCCCCATCTCCCACAAGTCACCTTCTCCTCATGCTCTCAGATTAAAAAAAAAAAAAATTGAATTCTCTGTACCTGTACCTGAATTGCCTTCTGGTTTGCCCAGCAGTCTCACATCAGAATGACTTCATTAGCTGAAAATTTCCCTCAAAATTCCAACTCATATTCATTCAATAATCAAATAATTCTTAGTGTGCAGCCTGTAGGCTTGTCCCCACCTCTGTAGGGGCTGTCTCTTGAGACTGTTAAGATTTCTAGTTCTTTTAAAATCTCAGGAGTAATTTGTTTTCAGAAATTCTATTGACATTATTTTTATTACAGTGGAAAGCAAAGCTGTGGTTAAAAAGCAAATCATAAAAAAAGTAAATCATAGTTAATAAAAACATGAGAACTAATATCCAGAATAATTCACTAATGGATGGGGTGAGGTTGATCCTATTTAGTACCTCAGAGCTACGCCATTGGTCCAGGGAACACATGGTGAGCACCATGGGACTGTACCCCTTGTGTCTGAAAGGTCCTTCCCTTTTTCTGGCCTGTGCTAGAACCCACAGTGGGAGGCTTCCTGGGGCAGCCCATCCTAGGCAACTCTGACAGAGAAAATTCTTCCTCATGTTGGATTCAAGGATGTCCAATTACTGACTTTGCCGCTTTGCCAATACATCTGCTTCAGAGAAATGACAATTTGTCCCCTGGGCTGGGAGAAGGCAAGGAGCTGGGGGACCCATATTGTGCCTATACTTGTTAACCTGGGCAACTAACATGTCAGGCAGTGGAAATCCTACCCTTAAAGTCAAGGAAGCCCAAAGGTTGTGTTCTCTGTTGTCAGATGGCTTGGATATTCTCCCTGGGAATGTGGCCTCCCCATTGAATCAAGTTTCCTTGGCCTGCTGAAGAATCCATAAGATTGTGTCTGTAAGGTACAGACAGGCTACCCTCTTATCATCAATCTCCAGGACTTGGGAGCTGGTGTAAATCCTAAGGATCTTCCATTCCAAATATGGGGAGATGGAGGCCTCCAGACACTAAGGGGCTTTTTCCTGATTCACAAGTTGCGTTCAGGACCACAGTGCTTGGGGTGGAGCTTCTGGTCCACTGACCTAGTCCCCCATCACACACAGTCTTGGACATCAAACATGGTGCTTTTCTTTGAATTTGGAAACATGTCTGAGAAAACTTGAAATCTTTTATCATCAGAGAAAACTTGAAAATAATGTCATTTCTATAAATTACAGTGCAAGGGCAAACTTTATCCTTGCAAAGCAACAAGTTTTGTGTAAACAGGCTTAGGAATTAAAAAACAAACAGATGCACCAAGAAATGAAATAACTTGTCCATAGTCTGACTATAATAAAATGATTGTGATTGAAAAGCTGTAGGGGTGGAAACTTTTCCCTTTTGTCTTCTAGGTTCTTTGGCTGGTCTCCTAGTCAAACTGGCATAAGACAGATTAACAGGAAGAAAACAAATTTCATATATATGGAATCCCCATTCAAATATGAGACCTCCCAGCCCTCGGGTAATTAAAGCTTATATTCCATCCTGAGTTAGGGACAAGGGGTCTCAAAGGGAGGAAGAGAGTTCATGGGAGGCTTGGAAGAGACACTTGGTAACAAATGTTTCCATGCTGTGCAGGTAAGTGTTTTGGGTGTAGAGCATTATTTCTGGTAATAGCTCTCTTCCTGCTACAGGCCCCTTACCTAAATTCTTTTAGGCAGTTAAAAGGAAGGTGAAATCCTCTATCGGAGTCTGCTGAACCCTGATTGTCTTCAGCTTGAAAAATCCACATGCCAAAGTGGCATATTCTGGGGTAGCATATTCTGTTCCCCCTCAAAGCCAAGTATCACAGTGGCCAAATCCCTTTTCTACATTGTGTTGTAAGGGCAGAGACGATCCACACCCCTCTGCCATCACACTTTATACTACCTGAAGCAAACCTAACCACCTGGTCACTTCCAGATGTGGGAGCTCTGAAGAGACCTAATCTTCTCTTTGTGAAACTCACCCCACCCAAAGTGGGCTCTACGATAATGAGGTGCCCATTCTACCCCCACACGACTCACCTGCATACTAAGCAGTATCATTTACTGAGGGGAAAATCCACAGGAAATGTTCAAGACGTGACCCCCATCTCAGAAAGAAAGAGCTTGTAGCTGTCATGAAACTCTGAGACCAGAAACAACATTTCCACACCACGCTAGCTAGTTCCTTTATTCCCTGAACCATATGCTCACTTCTTAGCTGAAATATCCTGTGAGTGGTTGTCAAGAACTAAGATTTGCGGGGCACCTGGGTGGCTCAGTGGGTTAAAGCCTCTGCCTTCAGCACCGGTCATGATCCTGGGGTCCTGGGATCGAGCCCCGCATCGGGCTCTCTGCTAAGCAGGGAGCCTGCTTCCTCCTCTCTCTCTCTCTCTCTCTGCCTGCCTCTCTGCCTACTTGTGATCTCTCTCTGTCACATAAATAAAAATAAAATCTTTAAAAAAAAAAAGAACTAAGATTTGCTAAATTTGTATATTTTTGCTTTTCTCTTAACTCAAATTAGAAACATATGTTCACTACCCCCGCCTACAAATAGTTCAGCATGAACTGTTTTCCTCATTTTATTCAAAGCAGATCAAATAGTTATCCCTTCAAAGTCGATCTGCAAAAAAATGCAACACACACAACTTACTTTATTAATTGTGTTTCTTTGCAAACTAGCAAATGAACTCAATTAACTGAAATATGGCTGTGCATCTTAGTGCCTTAATTAGTGCTGCCTTCAGGTAGGAGATGCTAATGGCGTCATTAAGCTGCGGAAGCCACATGAAGAGACTTCGAGACCCAGAGTTCATGTTTGAAGTAGGGACTGATAATGGGATCTGGGACTTTTCATCTCTAGAGCTCTATCTTTAATGGGGCCATGGCTGCAGCCGAGAATAATTGCCATCCGAAGACAGCTCCCCGCGTGGTTCCAGGAGGAATGGAGGAGCTGACGCAAAATCACTCCTGGGTCAGCCCACCTGTACCCCATGGGTGTTTTCCTGGAATGGTGGCCTATCAGGAACAGTGAAGATTATTAGAAAGCTCAGACATCATTTAGGGCCACTTAGGAAGGCAAATGGTCACATCCTGGCCCCAAAATGATGCTGGAGGTTGACAGGGGTCTATAAAGAAGGCTGGGGTCAGATGACAAAACAGGTAAGCAGCAGGTACCCCTGCACTGTAATCCAGGAGCTATCATAATCTAAGCTCATGTTCTCTCTCCCTGGATAGGTATGGATATATACATATATCTGCATCTACACACAGTCACATATTTTATATATAGAATATACAAATATATGTTTGTGTATACCTACAGACACGTGTGTGTATAAGTTTATATACATGTGATTATGAGATGAGCATTTAAGTAACTTAACTTTACCAAAAAACCGAGGCTTAGATTGTTATAGTTTGTGCAAGATTCCACAGACATTAAGTAAGTGCACAATGAGAATTAAATCTATCTATCAACTATCTACCTATCAACTATTTTCTATCTATCTATTCTATCAACTATCTTTCTATCTATCTATCTATCTATCTATCAACTCTCTAACAACTATCTACCTATCTATCTAATCTATCATCTATCTATCTGTCTACATATCCTTCTTTCTTATTCAGTTGTCATCATCTGCCTTGTTTCCACAATCTGGAGTAGTGCCTGCTCAGGTTAGGCTTTCAATACGTTGTGCTGACCAAACTGCCCTCTGACAACCCAGGGCCCATGTTCTTCTACCACATCCCCACACCTCACCAGAAGAGTTGGCTCTCATCATTTCTGCCCCAGGTTTCTCATCCTAATTTCAGCATTTCCATCTAAGGATAGGAGGTGATGGGACTGCTATGCTCCTGCCCTGGAAAAGGCAGGAGTCCGTGTAAATAAATTCTTGCTTATGACCCTTGCTGATCCAGACCTTGAAGGGGCAGGACTAGCAAGAAGATGGATGGCAGGAGAAGAGTGTGAGAGAGAAGGAAATGCTGTCTGGGCTACTCAATAGACATGATCCACTGAAGAACGTACATTATAAAAAAGTCAAGGATGGCTGTAAATCAATTCCTTTGCAATTAGAATTTTCCTTGACCTTGGAGAGGCAAGGACTCATTAGGAAGATGGAATACAGAAGAAATGATTAATAATAGTGCCTGCTGGGGCGCCTGGGCTGCTCAGTGGGTTAAGCCTCTGCCTTCAGCTCAGGTCATGATCTCAGGGTCCTGGGATTGAGCCCCACATTAGGCTCTCTGTTCAACAGGGAGCCTGCTTCCCCTTCTCTCTCTGCCTGCCTCTCTGCCTACTTGTGATCTCTGTCTGTGTCAAATAAATAAATAAAATCTAAAAAAAAATAGTGCCTGCTTTCAAGAAGTATATTGCTATTCACTCATTCATTTACTCCACACATCTACTGACTGCACACCATGGGGCCACCATCCTACTGCATGAAAAGAAAAAGAGTGGATAAAAGTCCTCATTTCCTTTAAGAAGTTTCCATCCTAGTGGCCTCTTATGTCTGTCCATTTCAGCACAACCATTTCTTCTGGACACCATAGTGGGTGACACCAGTCAAAGTCAAGTATTTTTGGAATTTGTCAGGACTTGCCTAGCTGACTCGTGACCTGAGGCTCTCTGCTCCCATGTTACTGTCAGCCACTTGCCCCATGCCCATACCATTTCACAGCAACCCTGTTACTATCTCCGTTTTACACATGAAAAACTAGAGGCTCAGAAATATCTATATTTTCTATAGCACAGTGGTTAAGTGTGTAAATTGGAGTTTGTCCATCCAGGTTCAAGTGCAGCTCCAGTACATACCTGTGGGGCTTTGGGAAATTATCTAACCTATCCTTACCTCAGATCTTGGTTTGTAAAATAGTCCTAATGTTGGCACATATGTCAAAGAGTCCTGGTATAAGAATTAAATGAATTAATGCATGTAAAGTGTTTAGAACACTTTAGAATTGAATATAGCAATTGTATTGGGTTGAAGGGTGGTCCCCCAAAATGTCTAAATCCTAACCCCCAGATTTGTGGAGGTGACTTTTCTTGGAAAACAATGTTTTCAGTTGTAATTGGGTAAAGGCTCTCCAGATAAGACCATCTGGATCTAGGATGGGCCCTAAATCCCATGATAGGTGTCCTTATGGGAAGAAGGAGGAACAGACATGCTGGGAAGACCAGATGAAGATGGGGGTAGAGGTTGGAATGATGTGGCTACAAGCCAAGGAGCACCAAGGACCGCCTGGTGGCATGGATAGATTCTCCCCCTCAGATCCTCTTAAAGGCACCAACCCTGCTAACATGTTGGTTGCATGTTTCTGCCTCTAGAACCGTGACAGAATTGTGTTATTTGAAGTCACCAGGTTTGTGGTGCCACTTATTATGGCAGCGACACACACACACACACACACACTGTGCATGCACACAGTGTTTTGTTGTTATACAGCAGGTGAGGACTGCCCAGTCTTAACCTCTGTCATCTGACCCTCCAGTTCCTGACTTTGAATCCAGATTCAATCCCTTCCCTTGACCCTTCATGCTTCTTTCTGTGTCTTGCTGAGCTCGGTTCCCCACTCGGGCTCCATTTTCCATGCATGCCTGCTTTGGGTTTTTCCCCACAAACTCCAGGGGCAAAACACACCTTTGCCAGACCCCCACTTGCAGAACCTCCCACAGTTGACTCCTTACGGCTCTACCTCCTTCTCAGAGCAGGAGACTCAGCCATTTACAGCGTGAGTCTTAAGTCTTACACCTAATACACAACTGTGGAGTCATTCAAGCAGTTTATAAATAAAAGCTAGACCGAATATAACATAGACTAGAGGCAGCATAGCGCCATTTTCTGCAGCGATCGGAGAGAACATTATGGAGAAAGAGAACATTACGGTGTGCAGTGATGAGCTAGAACCTAACGAATTCAGGGACAGCCCACAGCCCAGTGCAAGAACGAGTGAAGGGAAGGAGCAAGTCATCTCAGACAGATGGAACTGGGAAGGGCTTTCTAGGTAAAAGGTTTTCACAAAACAGGATTGAAATGGGACAAGAGTCCAATTTCCTGTACTGGTACAGTTTATGAAATCTCTACATCTACATCCTTTCTTGATCTCCTATTTCACGCCACTACATAAAAGCCTGAGTAATAATTGAAAGGAAAAGTCCTATATATTATTTACACAGAAATCCATGTTTTTAAATATTTTAGGAAAACATTTTCCTCTGATTTACCAACATGTAAAAGACAAAAAACATTACAGAAAATTAGTCCCCAAGTTCCCACTCATGGAGGGAATCAGAGAAGGTGGGCACGAATAATCCTGAGGTGACAACTGGCCTCTGACTCTCTGGCTTAGCAGTTCAGCTGACTGAGCAGCTGAGGTGGTGAGTGGGTACGGAAAGCCCTTCCTAGTGTGACAGAGTAACTGCGTACCATGACCTAGTTCATTACAACAAATGTTACGGGAAGTCCATCTAGACCCAGTGGGCTGGGTCTACCAGAGGAAGGAAGAGCACTAGAAGTGGTAACCACATGCGTAAATACATAAAACTTTTGGAAAATGTTATTTATATCTCTTTAAAAAGATAATGGATTGTTTAAACAAAAAGTAACAAAAGTGTAGTATAGAGTTGATAATGGAGGTAAAATTAAAGTGTATAACAACAAAGGGATAAAGACAGGGGGGAGAGAAATAGAAGGGCAGTTGACCTTTGAATAACATGGGTGTGAACTGTGTGTGTCCACTAATACGTGGATTTTTTTCTAGTAATGTGTGACTGTGAATGTATTTTGTCTTCCTTATCATTTTCTTAATAACAATTTCTTTCCCCTAGGTTACTTTATTATAAGACTACAGTACATAATATATATAACATACAAAATATGTGCTAATTGACTGTTCATGTTACCAGTAAGTTTCCGGGTAACAGTAGGCTATTAGTAGTTAAGTTTTGGAAGAGTCAAAATTATGCACAGATTTGTGAATGTTAGGAGGGCTGGTGTCCTATCTTGTTGCTCTGGGATCAACCGGATGCCATTGTGAGTTTCTTATTCTATATGAAGGGGTAAAATATCACCTGAAGAGAGTCTATGATACCTTCTACATGCCCATTTAAATAACAACAACAAAAATGTAGTAAAGGAAAAAAAAAAGAAGGATGAATAATAGATGGGTAAAATAGTAAGCAAATAGCAAGTGGCCCAGACATAACTATATCAATATTCATATTACATGTACATAGTCCAAACATCCAAATTAAAAAAGAAAGATTGTCAGAATGAGAAAGACTCAACTGTATGCTGCCTGCACAAAATTTAAATAAGATGGCCCAAGTCATCAATGGAAAAGGAGAGAGATATGCCAAGCTGTCATGAATCAAAGGATGGTTGGTTTGGTTATTTTGGTTTCAGAGAAAAGAATATTATCATGTATAAAGGAAATCAGTTCTCAATGCTAGTGGGGGTCATCCCATCAAACAGATCTACAGAATTTAATCATTTATGATCATTGTATGCCTCAAGCAGGGACCTCAGCTCTATAGACTTTGTCAGACTTTAGGGACCCAATTCCTCCGCTCTCTTCCCAGAGGACACATTTCTGTGACTTGGATAGCTGGGTGAATGAAGGAGACTAGTGGGCTCAGTATTCAGTGCAGATATTCTAAAAGTATTCTCCTGTTTCTGGAAAGCTCTCTTGCCTCCAAACATGTCTTCAGTTCCCCAGTCTACAGTCCCACAGTTTTGCCTTTTAAAAAGCATGAGCCTCCATTGAAAGGGCAGCCTCTTCTTAAATGGATTTAGAGCTGGGGGTCTCCAGGAATCTACTTTCTTCTCAAATATCTTTAAATCTTCCTCATTTGAGTGCTGTGCCACAGTTAGTGTTTAATTAGGGGAGCAGAAAACTGAGTTATGGGGTAAGGGAATTATTATTGAAATCAGATTTGATACAATTATGAGAGAATCTGGAGAAGTGATGCTCTAAAAATGTAATAGCAGCCTCAGAGGAGACACCCACTAATCAGCCTGAGAAGCCAAGCTCATCCAATGCTGATTGAAGTTGGACAGCTGAGCGGTGCAGGTGGACCATTCCATGCCACACATCTGCGCATCCATGGAAAGAGCAAAGCAGCCCCTGACATTGTGTTGAGGCCTGACATCAACAGCCAAGTCTTGGTGGTCTCCTGTTGGAGATGAATGATTTCACAGAACATCAGTATGAGATAATTACAGACCAAAAAAAAAAAAAAAAAGGTACTCTGTAATCATGTCCAAATGCAGGCAAAACATGAATATCATCCAAGCTACCATTACCAACATGTCCTAGTAGAAGTGACTATTTTTCCTTATAGCTTTACCTTCTTTTTAATCTGCCTTTCCTGTAGATAAGATTTAAGAAACCACTCAGGATTACCCTTACTTTCAGACTACATCCAATAAAGAGCCCCACTTCATTAAACTCTCTTCCAAATCACCAACCATAGCCCAAATTGTATCAAAGCACTTTCTAACAACCTCATTCCGGGACACCCCTGAAGTTCCCCATGGTGTGTATGAGCCCTCACTACAGTAAGTAACAAACTTTTTAGAAGTTCAAGTATAAGTGATTTCTTGGGTAGTTATGTGAAAGAGAAAAATACACTTCTGTCCTGTTAATCCACCAAAATTTGGGGGTTTACTCCAATTGAAATATTCTAGTTCAGTTATTAGTGTTCCCCTAACAATATGAATATGTCATTCTTTTCTGAAAGAAATATTTCAATCATGATTCATTCTTTTCTATAGCTGACAAATCTTAGGATTGTTGGTTTTGCTTAAGAATCATCACAACGGGGGCGCCTGGGTGGCTCAGTGGGTTAAAGCCCCTGCTTTTGGCTCAGGTCATGATCTCAGGGTCCTGGGATGGAGCCCCACACTGGGCTGGGCTCTCTGCTCAGCAGGGAGCCTGCTTCCCCTCCCCTCTCTGCCTGCCTCTCTGCCTATTTGTGATCTCTCTCTGTCAAATAAATAAATAAAATTAAAAAAAAAAGAATCATCACAAAGATGAAAAGTAAACTAGCACACACTGTGGGAAGGGGCGGGAGCCAGATTAAGTAACAAAGCAGGAAATCCTAATCCTTTACATCAGGAATCAGGGAACTTTTTCTATATAGGGTAAATATTATCAGTTTTGTGGACCACATAGATCTCTGTTGCATGTGTATATGTATTTTAACAACTCTTTAAAATGTAAATATCATGCTAAAAAATGTAAATATCATCCTTAGCACTAACTGCAAAATGACAGACCCTATCATAGTACTTTTTCTAGTAGCAATAGTCATTATTATCTGATGCTATCATTCAATGTCTATGTCACTATCAATGGTTAATATTTAGATGTGGAAGCTTTAATGAGAAAAAAAATAATGCTTGCTTTTTTCATTGTCTTGATACATACAGGAACAGAGTAAAAATATTTATAAATTCATACGAGGCTCCTATCTGAATACAAATAAAAATAATGTGGATTTTAACTAAGATACGGTAATCTCATCTAGGGATAGATTTTTATCTTTTCCAACTCGTTCTAAAATCCTGCACATAAAAATTCCTTCACAAAGGTCAGAGCTAGGGCAAGTCTTGGTTCCCAGAAAAAGTTGGGGGCCAAGAATCAGGAGGAGCCATAGTTTCTCTGTTCCCTTGAGTTATGATTAAGTTCTTTGTGTCTGATGTGAGAATATCCCTGCGTTGAGAATGAATGCGTTGGAGTTATTCTGTGAGTGAAACCTACAGTGCAGAGTCTGGTCTGTGCCTGCTGACGTGTGTAATGCAAAAGCTATCTTGAAAAGACAATCAATTCTCATGCTAACATCCTTCAGTTCAGTTGGCAGTTAGGAGCCCAAAGAATGCATGTGGATCTGTGACACCATAATGGATTGGATTCTGAGTCTGTATAATTATTGAATGGATCCCTAGCAGATGTGTTTGCTGAACTAAGATGTGTGTATGTTATTTTTCTACTTTAATCCATGCATCGTGTGTCAGGGTTTTTCAGCTCTGGCTCTGATACAGAATTGCTACAACTTTACCTAAGGAGCTAATCTCCCTGTAGAAACACTTCCATTAAACTGAATCCAAATTTTCACTTGAATAAATACAATTGAATAGATCCAGAGTGAAGAAAAACTATGAATATAGCAAAGAAACCCAGTATAATGAGATCAACAGTAGCTTGGCAACTTACCTGTTATTCAGGTTTTAATGATAACAGAATAAATCCAGAATACACATTGCAAAACTCTGCGGGAATAAAGATCCATTTCTGGATTTGAACTTTTTATGTGTCTACTGAGTCCATGATGATTACATCTTTTGCCTTGGAATTTTTCTTTCTCTGTAGCTGATTCTCATAGAACATAATTTTCATTGAACGCACAGTGGTGGGATAGAGATTTTTTTGTTCCTCTAGGGTCTCTGAGATTATTATCATATGTGGACATGAACATCCTGTGTTCAGAAATAGACTTTGCAAAAATCCTGCCAATTTGCACCCAGAGAGATTCTCACCAAATAAAAAAAAAAAAAAGATTTTTTTAATAGATATCTTGCTTACTAAGAGCTCCAATATCATGATGATAATCACAAATCTAACTAACATTAGTCATTAGGATGATTCTACAAATACAATTCCAAAAACATCTCAGAGATCACCTCCATTATGACATATATGCCAAAATGTCATATTTCAAATGGCAGTTGAATAGTTATTTTTATAGGATAAGTTATTTTTGGCAAATAACTAATACTATCACTAATATTTTTAACCTCATTAGTTAAAACATAATTTAAATATATTCATTTTAATATGTGTGGATGAAATAAGTCTACATAGGAGAAAAACATGCAAATACTTTCAACGTGTAAAGCAATTAAGTTCAAATAAGTAAATCTGTCAGTAGACAGCAGCTAAAATGTAGAAACTTCTTTCTTAAACCAGGTATCCTTTCTGACATTCTTTAGCATGTATATGACACATACTTTTCTCAGGTGTCCAGATCTAGATTCCAACGACTGAGTCATCTTTCAGTCCCTCTCCAGCCAAATTACGCAATTTTGATAATTCTCTCTTTTCCTCCATTCTGTTGACACCACTCTTGTCAGTTAGATCATTATTCTCTCGCACATATGTATTACAAAAACCGTCTCAGCAATCTTTATTCTCCTGACCGATTCAACCTAAATCCACACAGCATACTGTCATAACTTCCTCCATGTTCCCTTTAGTCATTAGACATTTTTGGAACGTTGTCTAATTACAAAGCTCCATCCTTCTCAGGCAGAATAGGTGAGCCATGCAAAGTGCTTGCTACCTACATCTCCCTCTTCTATGAAAGCTGGGGGAGTGCACCTTATCCCTAAACTTTTAAGAGACACATAGAGATCTGTGTGCTCACTGGTGGCCCAGCTCTCTTTTCAGACATGGATCAGTCAAGGTTTTTCTGTCTCAGAAAAAGGCTGACCATGCCAACCTGGGTGACATTGCCTCCAAGGAGATGAAATTAAGTGGGAAGCAAAAAGCATTTTTGTTGCATGACTCCAGAGCCCCCCTTTTTATTTTTATTTAACTAAACAACTTTATTAAAAAAAAAAAAGATTTTACCAGAACTTGGAGTATTTGGTTCTAATGATTTTTTTAAGAGAACAAGGAGTCCTTTAATATGTGCACTAAACACAAAGACATAATACAGTCCCTCCCCTTGAAAAGCCTACATACCAATGTGGTGGTATTATTAATAAGTGGTAACATGAATAAGTAATATCTTTATTTTATTTTATTATTATTAAGGCAAAAAATTTTTATATGTAAAGTTTCAAGATTAATGGAGCAATTTGTAAATAAAGGAATAATTAACTGAGATTAATGATAGTTACTGTTTGAACATCAATGGTGGATCTGTTGTAGGCTGAAATTCTTAATTTTGTTTCCCTTTGAATCACAAAATAACCATATAGGTATGTAGTATTGTCACCATTTTACAGCTGAGGAAAGTAACACTTGGAAAACCCAAGTGGTTTATCAGGGGTCAAAGAATTAATGTTTGAAAGTTAAGATGGTCTCTATGATTTGAGACTTTGTAATCTTACCTGCTAATGTCCCTGAAATATAACCTATTAGAAACCACTAAAAATGAGTCCACCATCTTAACTATGTTAAGAATAAATGCGTCCATGTGGTCCAGGGAGAGGAAACTTCTCAGAGTGGGTCTTTTTCATAGGGCACGTTATGATGAGTGTCAGAATCATGGTAAGAAACTTGGTCTATAGTTGAAATCTAATTCTATGGGCAAGGAAAAATTTTTTTCAGGGACTATGTATACAAACTATTAACTATTTATATCCATAATGCCAAACATTTATGTTGTGTAAACAATGCATTATTTAGCAATTAAGGATTCACCAGTCTGCCTGTTAGTCCCCGTTAGATCAGCAAACACTAAAAGGCAGTCACACTTCTGTGACTAGGCACACAGGCTAGGCTCTGCTCAGGGTGAGTCATCCACACAAATGCATGCAGAGGTGGTCCAGAAGAGCTGACAGGTTCCTGCTTAAGGAGGAGTCAGCATGCCACCAGAGCCTCCTTCCACTTGGCTCAGATGCATGACACCATCAGCTGCTCCGTGCCGCACCGACTAGTGTCCTGCACGTTGCTGATCACTGAGCATGTGTGTCATGCCAGCATATTCTTAGGAAAAATTTCTACACACAAGCAGGGACTGTGGTGAGGGCTTCTTTTCCTGAAGGCTCAGCAGTTGGGATGAAAGACCTGGAGAAGTTTTTGAATTTCACAGAGCCTTCACCACTGAGACATCCTGATTAACTATTTTCTCTCTTTACTTTGACACTGACTTGAGTCATGACCTATTCACAGGGTAGGTGCCTCAGAAAAATCTGCATTACACCTTCAAATCTCTACATAAGGCTCAGAGGCTGCTTACATTATTTTTTTCTTCTTTGGAATCAATAGAGCACCATTTATATTTCTCCTGATGGTTTAGGGACATTTGAAGCATCCTCAGGACTTTCCATCTAAGTACTCGTCTATGACTCTGATTGAAAATATTCTTACTTTAAGGAGTCAAAAAAATGGCTCATTAAAATATACACTTGCTTAAAGTCACATTTGGGGTTTCTCGGCAAAGCAAGAGGGAGGAAATTGATGTTCTCAGATCATCATTTTTAATTCACAAGTCACTCTCTTTGATTTTATTATAATTTCAATTTTTCCCATCAATATGTAATATTTGATTAAGTGAATAAATGAATTCATTGCATGTGAGTAAATGACTACATAGCTCTTTGGGGGTTTTTTAGCTTATATGTTATCTCCATTAAAATTAACTATGTCAGTTGCATAAAGGGGTAAAACAAAACTTCTGAGAAAATAAACTTAGCGATTAAAATAAGCATATTCTTTTATTCTTGAGTCCATTTTCCACTCTTTCAGATTAGCTTGGGGTAAGTTAATTAAATCTGTATCCTGCTGGGCAAAGTCCTTTCCTGATTATTCTCTCTGCTCCCCTCTTTTCCTATTGTCATAGAAAGACCTTGAGACTGAAAATAGCTACTAATTATTTTCCACCTTTACCCCCACTGTTCAAAGCAGTGCAGGATGTTTTGACTGTGACATTACCACTGAGCTCATTAAAGCCACACAGAATGAATGAACTCACAAGAGTAAAGACTTTATTGAGTTAAAGATATAAATAACATAAAGCACAAAAAAGAAAACAAATAATTACATGGAAAATGTTACCCACTCCATTTTAATTATGGAAGAGGAAAAAAAAAAAGAATGCTAATGAGTGCCATGCAGAGGGTGACACCTGTTCGGGTGGTTCCAGGAACACACATCCTTTGCTGCCTTTTTGTAGTCCGCACTGTTAGGAGTGAGTTAGATAGTCAGGTAGTCAGAGGCCAGGGTCCCCAACAAGAATATATAGTCAGGAGAGCTAAGATCAAACAACACTGATATTCTGTTTGCAGCTTAGACAGGACCGCACGGACATTCTGCTTTGCAGCCTTTACAGAAATGATTTATGCAAAATGTCTTAAAATAAGACAATTAACCACAAGGCATTTGTCAATATCACAGGCAAGGGGCAGTTAAGACATAGGCCCCAGATGTCAGTCACAAAAGACCATCAGATGTGGACATGAACCTAATAGGTAGACAGATATGTGACCAAAGCCCTGACTGGCATGACTCAGCACACCCTTATTGCTTAAGAATGTTCTGCAGAAGAGCTCATAGAACCCCCTAAACTTAGCAACTCCAGGAGCAACTCTCTTGGGCCCCTGTTCCTCTCAAGGAGTGTTAATATTCTTGTTCAATAAACTTTGCTTTGCTGCCCACCACTGTCCATCTAGTCTACCTCTTCATCCTTCTAAGTGTTGAGACTAAGAACGTGGGCACTAAGGGGACACAAACTTCTGAAATAGCGCCACTAGCCATTGCTCAGCTCTTGGGTCCCACGCCCAGTCCCAAAGGAAACTAAAGTTAATGGAGAACTTGAGTAAAAAATAGGTGCTAGCTTCATCAGGCACCTGTGTTGGTGGAACGTTTTGAAGACTTGACATTCCAGAACCATTTACTATCCAAACTGTACCCAAGAACAGCCACCTGCCTCTACATTGAGAAGTTTACCCCTTGAGTGAAAAATTACTTCCCAAGGAAATAAATACTACTCATCTTGAAAAAGAAAGAGAGAAAATGAGAGAAAACAAACTAAGCACCAAAAACATGTAAAAATGGAGATCAGCTGAGTGGCTTGCAACAGGGACTCTTTTGTGGTATGAAAATAGAACAAAACTATCTTTTCTGGGTGGTTTTAATGTGCAGACTGTGAATTCATTAGCATATGTCCTGAATGATCAACCTATCATTATTTTTATAATAGAATTTACAAAACAATTTTGGATTTACAACAGATGTCTATATAAACGGGATAAAAAAGACAAGTGTTTGGGGCACCTGGATGGCTCATTCGGTGAAGCGTCTGCCCTTGGCTCAGGTCATGATCTCAGGGTCCTGGGATTGAGCTCCATGTCAGGCTCCCTGCTCTGGGGGGAATCTGTTTCTTCCTCTGCCTTTCTCCCTGGCTCGTGCTCTCTGTTGCAAAGAGAGGAACAAAGAAAGGAAGAAAGAAAGAAAGAAAGAAAGAAAGAAAGAAAGAAAGAAAGAAAGAAAGAAAGAAAGAAAGAAAGGCAAATGTTTAGTCCTGGTACAGAAGAAGAAATCAAGGCTCAGAAACTTCAGTTAATTACATAAAGTCACTGGCTGATAGCTAACAGAACTGAAGTCAGACTGCAGGTATCCTGATGTTTACCTGGGGCTTTTCCTGGTGCTTAGTGATAAAGATGTATCAGCGTATAATACACACTTAGCCCTTAAACAACAAGGGGTTAGGTGTGCAACCCCCCAACACAGCCAAAACTCTGTGTCTAACTTTTGACTTCCCCCAAACTTAATAGTCTACTGTTACCTGGAGCCTTAACGATAACAGAAATAGTTGATTAACATATTCGGTATATGTGGTATATGCTGTGTTCTTAGAATAAAATAAATAAGAAAGAAGAAAATGTTATTAAGATAATTGTAAGGAAAAGGATATACATTTACAGAACTCTACTGTATTTGTTGGAAAAAATAAAGTTGCATATAAGTGAACCTGTGCTGTTGAACCCCATATTGTTCCAAGGTTAACTGTGGTCAGTGTGATGTTTCACTTTATGTGTTAACTTAACTGGGCCATGAGGTGCCCTGATATTTGGTCAGACATTATTGCAGGTTTTTCTGTGATAGTGTGTTTTGGATGAGATTAACATTTAAGTTGATAGACTGGGTGAAGTGGTTTCTCTCTCTGTCTCTTCTCTGTCTGTCTCTCTCCCCTGCCATGTAGGTATATATACATATATATGTTTCTTTTCTAGAGAACTATAATACAGTTATTTTCTCTGAATTAGCAACTTTTGATTTATAATTAGCATTAAAATTACATCGTTTGGGATTTTACAAGACCAAACACTGGGTGAACAAAGTTAAATGCACATATGTCTGGTTTTTAATGTACAGAGAAGAATTGTATATAACGTACCGTATGGCTTCTGTCATTTATAAAGAAATAAAATAATCTCTGAGACCAGAGTTTTTCAATATTTTAATTTGCATTAGCTCTAAATGAATTTTGAAAAACAATTGTCCACTCAAAACACTTGCATATAAACATTTAACATTTGTTAAATACTTTTAAGTATTTGCCAAGAATATATATTTATTTTATTATGTGCTGTGTATGGAGATTAAATCTATTTTCACCAAACTGTTGGAAATGCAAGTTTACATCATTCTTTAAAGGAAAATGCAGTTTCAGATAGACTGACAAGAAGTCTTCCTCATGTTTGCTAAATCAGACTTACATCATTTCAGAAAATAACCTCAGTTCATGCTTTATTTCTAATAAACACGGTAATAGTCACGTGATAGCTTTATCACCTCTGAATTCTATGAAGACAGATGATTGATAGATGATAGACAAATGATAGACGATAGATAGATAGATAGATAAGAAGATAGTAGAGACACAGAGCCTCCGTGTGATTTTTTTTTTTTTTTTTTTTGGCCTGGTCATATAAGGTTTGACACTTCAGTCTTTCTGACTGAAGTTTCCCTTCTTTGCTCTCCTGTGAAGTGCATCCTTAGTAGTGGAAATTCTAGGTCACATCTGAGGTTGGTGCCTAGAGCTTTGCACTCAAAGCCATGCACCAGAGGAAGAAGGGATGAGGGAGACAGCTGCCTTCCTCTGTAGGAGCACAGTAATGAAAGGGGAGGAGAGAGAGAAGCAACAGCCAACCACATGGTACTCAGGCACAGCAGGTGTAGCACACAGCACATGGGGATGGAGAGGCTAGAAACATAAAAGGGTCTGTAATACCTCTGCCTGCCCAAGCCATTGCATCAGTTGCAGAAGTATGGACACCTCACTGGGACAGCAGTTATTGACCAGTGTCAGCAGAGTGTGTGCTCCTGAAATCTGCAAGGTGCTCCACAAAATAAGGGTCGCAGGGCCAAAACCAGCAGCATATTACAAAAAAGCAATGGGAAGGCTCTATTGTGCAGAAAATACAAAGAGAAGGATTTTTATACACTGATGCTAAACCAAATGTGACTGCTGGAAAGAAAATTACAGGCTAGCTTCTTTCTGTACATAATTACAAAAATCTTAAAGGAAGTATTAGCAAACCAAGGTCAAAAAGTTAAAAAGAAAAAGTATAAAGCCAACTGAAGCTTACAGCAGGAATTCAAGTTTGACTTAATGATCAAAAAACAAAAAATATAATTAGTAATAACAGATTAAAGGAAAAATATGAATATCTCACTAGATGAAGAATTAGCATCTTGTAAAATTCCATTTGTGTCATAATGAAAGCCTTTGCCAAATGCGAGTAAAAACAATTGTATCACAGAAGTTTATGTAACTCAGAAAATGTATAATCCTCATATAAACAGTATACAGGAAAAACAAGGAAAGTTAACAAACTCCTGAGGTATTGTTATAATATTGATTGCAAGAATAAAAACAAAGCAAAACAAACAAACAAACAAACAAAAAACTATGGGTCACTTTCATGTATAAATCCAGAAGCAGAAATTTTCAAATATTAGTAAATGGAATCTAGAAATGCAGATAAAATTAAACATTATGATTAGTTCAGACTTTTTCCAGGAATTGTAGAACGTCTTAATATTTAAAAAGTTTAACGTTGGGGGTCTGGGTGGCTCAGTTGGTTGAGCATTTCCCTTTGGCTCAGGTCATGATTCCAGAGTCCCAGAATCCAGTCCTGTATCTGGTTCTGGCCCAGTGTGGAGTCTGCTTCTGCTTCCGACCCTCCCCCCTCTCATGCTTTCTCTCTCTCATCCTCTCTCTCTCACATAAATAAATAAAATCTTAATATATTTTAAAAAGTTTGTTTTCTCATATTAACTAATTAAATGAGTAAACTTAAAAGATCACCTGAGAATATGTAGAAATATAAGATTCAGCAACCATTCAAGATAGCTCAACTTTTTGGGGTGCCTGGGTGGCTCAGTTGGTTAAGCATCTGTTTTCAGCTCAGGTCATGATCTCAGGGTCCTGGGATCAAGCCCCACATGGTGGGGGGGGGGTTTCCTGCTCAACAGGGAGCCTACTTCTTCCTTTCCCTCTGCCTCTCCCACTGCTCATGCTCACTCTCTCTCTTTCAAATAAATAAATAATCTTTTTAAAAAAGTACAAAAAAAGATTGCTCAACTTTTTAACAACTAGGAATATTAAAGAACTTCTTAAAATATAATTAAATGACTACCAAAAACTAAAATAAATGATATTGAGAGCATTAAACCGTTAAAGTGATTCTCATTAATTTTAAAATTGGAAACATCTCTATTCTTCAACAATGTGCCTGGAGTTCTTAACCTATACCATAAGATTAGAAAAAGAAAGAGATATAAGAATATTGGTTAATTACAGAAAATATATTTGGCTAAGCATAGAAAAATTTTAAAATATGAACAGACTATTAGGGTAAATAAGAATTTAAAGCTGTGAATTTTGGCTGTATGATTAATACAGAAAAGCAAATACCATTCCTAATCATCTGAAATTAGGAAATTGAAAATAATTTAACAAACTCACTCAGAATTGTTACCAAATTCTTCAGAAGGAAGCAAAATATAAACATGTATAAGACATTTATGGATAAAAATTATAAAGTTTTATAAAGTATTAGAAGTCTAGAATAAATTAATGGAGACATATACCATTTTCATGGATGAGAAGATTTAGTATTTTAATGTCATTATTGTCTCCATATGAATATACAAATTAAATGAAAATCAATGAAACCTTAGAAGAATTTTCCACATAACATATTTTTCTAAAACTCATTAGATGGGAAAATATATCCAATATAATTTTATAAGGTAGTGTGGACAACTTGGTTATCCTTCTAGTTCTTAAGTGATATTATAAAGTGATATTGTTAGAGAAAAAAGTTTAGAAACATTCTGTCCATGATGAAAATCTGGTATATGAGAGAGATTGCATCTTGAACCTGTGAGTAAATGAAGAAATTCTTCAAAGATAGCACTAGGTATCCCCTACGATCATAGGACATAGGACAAATAAAGGAAAAAATAAATTAGATGCATACCTCACACTATTCTTAAAATTAGTTCCAGATACATTGAAGTCCTAAATTTCAGACTTGCAGAATTTCAGAAATTTCTTAGAGTCATACATTTCATGTAAATGTGAAATAAGTGTAACTTTTACTAGAAAATTTTAAAATCTTACAGAATTTTACAGAATTTAAAAAATAAAGTCATAAAGTCATACACTTCACAGAAATGTGAAATAAGTTTAACTTTTACTAGAAAATTTTAAAAATGATCTTTATGACCTCAAGGGAAGTATATCTTAAGTTATGACAGAGAGTTGAGGATTTGTATCCTAAAGGTAAATTTTGATAACATGACTCTTAAAATTAATTCGGTTTCTGAAAAAAAAAATACTGTAGATGGAATTAAAGAGAAAATCACAGACTGAGAGAAGATTTAACAAATAATAGTGTAGAAGGTTAGTATCAAGAACATATAAAGACTTTGAACAATGGAAAAGAAATCTTACAACACAAGCATTTTTTCTTGTAAAAGTTAACATGAAATGCACCATTAACATGAAAAACTGCTCATCCTCACTAGGAATCAGAAAAAAAAATGCAACAAATCAATGAGCTATTTCAGATCCATCATATTAGCAAAGTTAAAAGATTGGATGTTATAACTTTTAGTAAGGACATGCGGAAAAAGGAAAACTTATGTATTACTTGTGGAAGGATCGGTAGGCAAAAAGCAAATTTGGGAGTAATTTGGTTATCAATCCCCATTGCCATGCATGCTAAATATTAAACAAAAATTCAATTTCTAGAAATCCATCTTTGAGGTGGAGTGAGAAGAGAAAAAATAAAGCAAGTATGACCCTTGTTGTCATTGTTTTTGGTTGTTAAACACAGGCAAGTGAGGAATATTTTCTCTCCACTATCCTGTATGGTCATATCATTTCAGACCATAAATAGTTTTTTTTGCATTTAAATTCCATTAGCCAGCATACAGTGTATCATTAGTTTCAGATGTAGTGTTCGATAATCCATCAGTTGCATAGAACACCCAGTGTTCATCCCATCACGTGCCCTCCTTAAGCCCATCACCCCGTTACCCCGTCCTCCCTCCCATCTCCCCTCCAGAAACCCTCAGTTTGTTTCCTAGAGTTAAGACTCTCTCATGGTTTTTCTCCCTTTCTGACTTCCCATTCAGTTTTCCCTTCGTCCCCTACGATCCTCTGTGCTGTTTCTTATGTTCCACACAGCAGTGAAACCACATGATAACTCTCTTTCTCTGATGGACTTTTTTCACTCAGAATAATACCCTCTAGTTCCATCCGACAACTGCACTACTAGGTATTTACCCCAAAGATACAGAATATAAGTAGTTTTTAAAATGAAAGAGCCATTATACTTCACAGTGTTCAGAAATTTTTTCCCCTTTTTGGTAACTTCAAATGAAAAAGCCCGAAATTATGTAACACACAAAGTTGCAACAATGGTAAGTACACTATTTTCCCCACTTACTTGCCCTTGAAGTGTTTTGAGAAGGTGCTTGAAGGTTGCATGCCACCTGCATCATAGACATAGTCCTTTTGAAATCGATTTTGTATCTTGCATTGTTATTGGAAAGCTGCAGAATATGAGATGGGCCACTCCCTGCCTTAATGAATGTACCTGTCATCAGTGAAAAATATGTTTTCTGTGTTAAGATCTTGAGCCAAAAGCTCAATTTCTGAAACATTTTGTATACTATTTTGCTAGCTGAATATAGGGCTTTTGTTTGTTCTCTGCGTTGTTACATCTCCTGTGCCAAAGACTTGACACCTGAGAAGAGTCACAAAGTGACGATTCTTCTAAGTTTATCAGTGACCCATTTCCCTGTGTATTACATGAATCCTATAAAAAGCATGCATTGCGAGAAAAACACAAAACAAAACCATACAAAACAAAACAAAACAAAACCCCTGACTTTCTGAGAACATGTTAGTTTTCTTTCCTATGGCTGCTGAGGAATTCACTTCTCCTAGAAGCTCCTGAGAAGCAGAGACTCCTTCATAATTGCCTGTCTGAAGGATGGCAGGTCGAAGTGGTTTTCCTCGGGCTCCACTGAGCATTGGCTGACGTTCACCTGTGGGTGTTTTCAGTCCCCTGGCCCTTCTGAACCACATTTGTGAGTGGCCCCCCAGACAGCCTGTCATCAGAGGAAGACCCAGAGTGGGAATGGAGTCATGTGGAGTGCACACCTGAGACGAGTGGCTGTGAGCACAAGTTGAATGTGCATTTGCTTTAAACGGCCTGCTGAGGTTCTGGTTGAAGCCCATGGTGGGACAGGGGGCATCCCGTTCCCCTGTCTGGCCAGCACACTTTCATCAGTACAGTGACTCAGCATGGCTTTCCATGCAAGGTCATGACAATCAAGGTCATGGTCTTGCAGAGAAGATGGCTTGCAGAGAAGATGGCTGAGAAGATGGCTTGCAGAGAAGATGGCTGAAAAAATGATATTGCTAACCTAGGCTGGGGCAGTGAGTGATTATGCTTGGCTGGAGCTGTCCATCTTAAATGACAATCAATCTTGATCCCCTTTCTTGATGGGAATTTAAAAGAATGCATAATTATGAACTGCACAATTATGAATTAGGTCATTTTCTGTGTTTGTGTGACACTTCCATTTAAAAAATTTAAAATAATTGGGGCGCCTGGGTGGCTCAGTGGGTTAAGCCGCTGCCTTCGGCTCAGGTCGTGATCCCAGGGTCCTGGGATCGAGCCCCGCATCGGGCTGTCTGCACGGCAGGAAGCCTGCTTCCCTTCCTCTCTCTCTGCCTGCCTCTCTGCCTACTTGTGATCTCTCTGTCAAATAAATAAATAAAATCTTAAAAAAAAAATAAAAAAAATAAAAAATTTAAAATAATTTAAGGTGTTTAAGAGAAAGAAAATACAAGCGGCGCCTGGGTGCCTCAGTGGGTTAAGCCGCTGCCTTCGGCTCAGGTCATGATCTCAGAGTCCTGGGATCGAGCCCCGAATCGGGCTCTCTGCTCGGCAGGGAGCCTGCTTCCTCCTCTCTCTCTGCCTGCCTCTCTGCCTACTTGTGATCTCTCTGTCAAATAAATAAATAAAATCTTTAAAAAAAAAGAGAGAGAGAAAGAAAATACAAGCCACGAACAGGGGGGAAATATTTGGAAATCACATGTCTGACAAAGGACTTCTGCCCAGAACGTGTAAAGAACTCAGAAAAGGCAAGAAGAAGAAATCAAGCAACCTAATTAGGCAATGGGAGCAGCACGCAAACAGATCGAGCTCCGAAGGAAGTCACATGGTTGACAAAACAAAGATACTCCACCTCCTTAGCCATGAGGAAATGCAGGTTAAACCCCCCACGGGATACCACCACACAGCTGTCAGAAGGGCTAATAATAGGCAAACCATCCTGGTCTATTCTTGCTGTTTAATTTTGAATCCAGGGCTCAGACTTTGGTCTTGGAAATAAAGACAGAGACTGTGACCCATTTGCAGTGCACTTATGTGACCTTTGGTCAAATCCTACCGTTGGGCAGTGCCAAATATGTGTGGGGATTATTTTATATGCCCACAGACTGACCTCCAACAAGTTGTATTTTCGCATATGCTAAGGTCTGTTTTAAGAAAAACCCAGTGAAACTCATAATTTTATATGCCATTGGGATGTTATTGGGAACACTGTTCACTCCACTTCTTAGGGAGCAATCCTCATGGACCTAAGTAGCAAAATTGTCTGTGTGTGTCCCCAGAAGGGCTGGGTCAGCTGGGGGACGGGGAGGGAGCAAGTGGTGTGGAAACAGCGGGCATCCCCATGTAGAACTGTGACACGCTGGGTGTCCATGGCTCATGTCCAGAATCCACAACCTCTGTTGGGAGGACACTTGTCCTGGGGGCTGGTATCACCCCTTTAAGGAGCTGCTAAGTTGTTTGAACTTCATTCCTGTTCAAAGAGCTCTGAGACATGAAGCAGTGATGGGTTATCAGTTCTCTGTTGTCTTCATGTTTTTCATTTCACTTCTGGAATTTCTGTAAAATAAAACCAAGACAAAATAAATAAAATAAAATAAGTAAAATAAAAAGGCATTTCCCTCTTCCTTCCTCCCTCTGCTAATAGCACAACACCCCCTGCTATGTGAACCACAGGGTGGAAACCAAGTAGAGGAATACATTTGGAAGGAGAGAGGCCCTCAGTCCCATCTAGAGCACCCAGGACCATCTAGACATGAGCTCTCTCTGTCTCCCTGTCTTTGTCTGTCTCTCCTCGTCTCTCAATCTCCATTTCCTTCCCATGCACACACATAAACCCACATCCAACCATATATGCTTTATATGAATATTTAAGAGCATACATGAAATAAAAAAAAGGGCTAATTAGCTTCTTCTATTGGTACAGATCCTAGAAAACACTTGGGGGCAACTAATGGCTTATTTGTGACAAAGGTTAGATACTGTTTAAAGGTAGCACATGTTTTAAATAGAGGCGGTATAATTACCTTCTAAATCTTCCTGGAGAGCTGCGCCCCGCGTAATGAGGCCAGCAGAGAGATGAGGTAGCCTGTATCTTAGTAACTAAAACTCTGTCTTATCTGCATCTAATAACTTAAGATAATAAAGGCCAGGGAGTTAGTTTTGTGGGTTAATTAATGTTCCAGAGATGGAACTGTTTTTATTCTTCAGGAAAAGAGCATAAAGAAATGTCCTTAGCTAGCGAGAAACTCAATAAAAAGGTAGATTCTCAGATCTGATTGTCATCTTACACTTAATAGACCTTCCTCTAAGGGATAAAGGACTTTTTGGTTTTACAGTGGAGAGCCAGGCAGGGGTTGAGTTTAGGTCAGTGAAACAGGAGGTAAGCAGGACCCAGTATGTCTACGTATCTGACTGTCTATCATCTATCTATCTATCATCTATCATCTATCATCCTCATCTATTATCTATCTATCATCATCTTATCTACCTATCTATCCTAGCTACCTAATTCATCCATCCATCCATCCATCCATCCATCCATCCATCCATCCATCCATCCAAGAGATTTAAAAGGTTTTGTGCCGAGTGGGGGATACATTGAAGAGGGTGGGGACAAGCCAAGGGTCCTGGTGGCAGGAGAGGGGAGTTCATGTTGTCCATACATGTTGTCCTTGGTTAGCATCTCAGCAAGCCCTTCCTGGAGCAAAAAGAAGAAAAATAGTCTGAGAGGTTCTCCTCCCTCAAACCTGATACAGCTTGGCGTGCCCGTGCTGAAATCCTCCTAGCAGCTTCTGGTAATACTTGGGATCTCCCTCCCCATAGACAACCCCAACACCCTCCTCGTACCCCCATTGTGACACACACACACACACAAGCTTGGGAGAGTTTTCCAAGAATAGGACAGAATTTTAATGTATATCCGAGAGCTCAGCAAATACAGTTTGTGGACATTTCTGACTGACTGAGGGACTGGTGAAGAATTCTAACAAATGTCCGTGGCAGGGCACCCCGCCCTCACCTGCCATTCCCTGCACCGCTGCCGTGGGCACCACGCAGTAAATCTGGGGACAGCTCAAGTCCCCCCATACCCTCTGTCTGAATGAGGAGTGATAATGATCATTTCACCTCATGCTCTGGGGCTGCTTCAGCTCGGGAGGAGATAGAGGCCTTGACCTTGAGTGAGCTGAAGAGCAAACTTTTCGCAGACCTGAACGACACAGACGCGTTGGTGACACCCATGTCACCACCCACCCAGCTGCTGGTTTGAAGCTGGAATGCGTCTGATTGCTTCCCCACAGCCTCCCGCATGGTCCTTTGGTGAGGCTTATACCAGGGCAAGCATGAAGAAGGGCATTTTCTCTTTCCTGCGTGATCATTTCTAATGTCCGCTGTTCAGCTTCTGGACGATGGCAGGGGACAGGTCTGTGGTCCACTTTTGCAGAAGTGCCATCATCTTTGAAAACCTTGGAGCATTTGAATGCACAGCCCAATCGTCTCCTCAGCTCTCCCTGTCAGGATAAATGTCTCTGCGGTCACTTCTCTAAAGCTTGTTTTTGTCCCTACCTGGGGCAAAGCATGGAAACATCTGAGTTCCTGAGGAAAGGAGAGTGTCTTGTAGTATTTTCTACAAGATGTACAGAAAACAGAAGTAGCATTTATGTACACTGAGACACCGTTATGCTCTCATAAGGAAAAATTTACCATCACAAAAGCCATTTATCTTTTAAAGTCAGCAGAGGGAAAGAGCCTGCCTAGATTTCATCATGTTCTGTGCCACAGAATGTATGTTTTGTTTAGAAAGGATAAGATATGTTTTTGATCAAAATTACAGTCATTTCTTTTTTTTCTGTGTAATTTGTGGTAATTACTGGTGAATAAAACTCTTTCTGGAACAAAGCATTGTGGGCTGTGGAACAGTTCAACTCTCAACGGTCAACTTTGAGGGAGCTTGGCGACTTTCACTTCTGGATGAAAGTTTAAAACCGAGTCTTTTCTCATTTCTTTCACTTCCTGTGCCCTTCCAAAGAATGTGTGTGTGTATGTGTGAGTTGTGTGCCTGTGTACTTTGTGGTGTGTGCATCTGTGTGTTTGTTTCATGTGTATGGTTGTGTGTGTGGTATCTGTGTGTATGTTTTATGTTTGTATGTTTTATGTGTTGTGTGTATATGTGTGTGTGTGGCATGTGTGTATATAGTGTGAATCTGTGCTGTGTGTGTGGAACATTTCTGGTGTGTGTCTGTGGTGTGTGTCTACAATAGCTTCCCATTTAGCAAAACAAACATTTGGTTGCCTCTTTCTCTTAGTACAGACATCTGCACTAGCAAAGGCTTCTTAATCTTCAATATTCATTGTATGTTTTCAACTATTTCCCCAACTCAGGTTCAAAGCCTGATCGCTACATTATTGTCAAAGGGTTTCTTGAAATCGCTGGGCGTATGGAGCCCAGCCAGAGGGACGCTCACCAATGCAGCTTAGTGCCCTGGTGCCAGTCCCGACTCGCCGAACTCTGCGCAGCCCATGCTGAGCTGTGGAACTCGGCTCTTACTCCCGGAACCTGCATGAAGTCTGCAGTCTGGGTAAGTATGTACGGAAATGTGTCCTGTAAATTAAGACAATCTTGTTTAGCATATTTTGATTCTGCATCTGCTTAATGAAGAATTATGCGAGTGGAAGAAGTGAGCTGTGTGGAATGGAAACTTGACCAGTTCATAGAAACACTCAGCAGCGAGAACACATTTTAAACTGTTGACTGCTCCCGTGTCCCTTGAAGCCAACGATATGACCCTCTGTCACGGAGAGCTTCTACTTAGAGTTACTCAAACAGATGCTGACCTTAGTCACTTAGTATTGTGACTGGGTCCGGTGGATTTTTGCAACAAGGGTATGGATTCTATGAAGGGGCTGAAATTGGCAACTCCCCCCTCCCTCCCTCCCTCCTTCCCTCCCTCCCTCCCACCTTTGTTCTCCATCCTCTCTCCCCTCCCCCTCTCCCTTGCCCCCCCCTTCCTCACACACACATTCAATTTCTTTTCCCTTCAAGCACAGAAAGAAATTTGCCAGGGTCAAGTGATAGATAGCATCTTGTTGGAAAAATAAAGCGTATATAGATGAAGACAAATGGCAGGGCAGGCACAGATGAGGCAGAAAAAAATGTTGGAGATAAAGAATTTAAAAAATTAGATCTATTTAATAAAAAAAAATCCTCCTTGCCATAGCTAAACAAATAGGAGTATCAAACAGTTGCAAAAAGCAAAGCTCATTTGTTCTATCTATTGGCAACATAAAATATAGCCAGCGTCAGTGAGCACAATTTATCCCACTGAGGAGAGAGAAGTACGGCAGCTTCTAGTGGCTCTCTTTCCTTCACCATTTTTCTGTTACATCCTTTTTACTTGATTCTTCCGACTAATTTAGAAAGGGAAAGGGCAAGAAACAAAAGGAAAATTTCTCAATGAAAAGCAGGGGCATGACTTCATCATGAATAAATGCAGCATTTTCCTTAAAATCAAATATTTCAGAGCCATAATGCCTTCTGCTGGGGGTGAGGCGGGGGGGGGAGGCGAGGGCCAGTGCTGGAGCTCCTGGTCTGCACAGACCCTGTGGCCCAGCCCTCACAGCAGACGGAACCTTCCACAGGGCTGCTGACTAGGGGTTTTGACGGGTGAAGTCAGAGCTCTGGAGTTTCCTCAGACCTGCCAGCATCTCTCTGATCTGTTTCCTCATCTGAAAGTCGGGATAATAAGATCTGTTCAGTGTCTGCCCCTGGAGTTAAATGACTCCATGTAACTTTGGGGAAAAAATAAATTGTGAGGTGTGTTACAGACTGCACTGTGTCGCTCCAATGTCATTTGTTGACGCCCTTGCCCCCATGTCGTATTTGGAGACAGAGCCTTGAGGAGGTGCTTCTGTTAAAAAGAGGCTCATAGGGTGGGCCCCCATCCAGTCAGGTGGGTGTCCTTGTAAGAAGTCCTTGTCTGTCCACACGAGAGACTCGAGACATGCACGGGCAGAGGGAAGACCGTGTGAGGAGCCAACGGGAGGGGCGTCTGCTCACCGAGGAGAGAGGTCTGAGGAGAAACCACACCTGCAAACACTTTGATCTTGGACTTCCAGCCTCTGGGACTGCGAACGAATGAAGCTCTGTGGTTAAGCCGCCCAGTCTGGGATGGTTGGTCATGGCAGCCTGAGCAGATGGGGAGAGGCTGTGCATTGTTATACAAACATGACTGATGCTTGAAAAACGTGCACACCTGATGGGCCACACGGGTGCTTAGGGACCTCGGTGCCCCCTCCTCACTGGGTGAAACACACCCCGCTTTCCTAAGCCATCCTGACTTCGGATGAGTGGGATTTGCTCAGAGGAGAGGCGCCGTTTCCCATCTTCGGTTGCCTGTCCTCCCCACACAGTACCTGCTGCGCATTATCTGGCCCTTAATTACTGAAAACCAATTTTATAAACGTTAGCCCTGGGATGGCAAACCTGCAGAAGACTGAGAGGAAATGAATATTTATAAATGCAAAGGGCAGAGGTTAACTATGCAAAAGAGCATCATTAAATATCTTCTCCCTTAAAGCATTAAATATTTTGTGGGTGTTCTATATTTTGTGAAAATGTTGAAAATGTCAATATTTATACTGTGCAGTGCTAAAAAGAATACAAAAAATTACGATTTTTTTCACTATGCAATACTAATTTAAAAAACAGTGTCAAAATAAATTTATAATTACACCGATATGGAAATGTCTTTGCCCTTTGAACTCCCTAAACCACTAAAATGTGATCTATTTTTCATTTTTCTTGCTGCCTAAAAACCTTTTAAAATTTAATCTTTGTTGTTTTTCAGAAGATGGATGTCTTGGGCAGTGGATTTGGATCAGGAAAATGAGCCCCTTGCATCTCCTGTCTATGTTTCATTTCCACCCGTCTTGCCACTGACACCTGGCCCTTTCAATAACCACTGAAAATTAATTATGGAGTCCCCGAAATCACAGGTTTGGATTTAAATTCTGAGCTGAGAGCAAAATCTTTCCAAAGATTCCCTTCAACCTGGGAACTCCCACTGTGCCCAAAGTCAAGTGATTCATTTTTACCCTTTTTCCATATCCCCCCTGCAGGTAATGCCTCCAGAAATTAATCTAAACTTTAAGATTCCTGTGCCAAAATGTCAAATGGTGCAGGTGTCCAGGGACGCCTTGTCAGTGATTTGGGAGTGAAAATAAAACAACACAAAGCAAAAACCTAGGTTGGCCCCAAGAGCTACTGGTTATCACAGTTCTCTGGCTAGAGTTGCCTTTCCTTGGTCCAGGTCCCCAGAGCAGTAAGTTCCTGTCTCAGCCTTTGACTCGGGGCCACATGTTAGGATACTTTGCCTTTCGATGCTGAGATGCCACAGGCACAAACCAGCACGCTGATCCCTGGAATGTCCACCACCAGCATTCTCCAGGACATCGGAAACGGCTTTTCTATAGATAGAACCTCACGGAGAGTCTGATGAGCTCCAGTATGGGCAGTGCAGGGGGTCATGTGAGCACACACGGATGGAGCCATCAGAACGTGAAGAGATGTGCGTCTCCATAAGGAGAGGGAGAACTTCGGTCCATCTTCGCAAGCCAAGGCTGACCTTACTCATGGTTATTATTCACTGTCTTCTATGGTACACATCTAAGCTGACGCGTGACAAATGAGGCAGCTTCCCACCGGTCATCACTTAAGAGACATTTTGTCCCCAAGGGAACCAATCATTGACAGGACAACTCATGTTTTGTTTTGGCAGAAATGTGTGGCAATCTTATAGAAGCCAGGATTTTATTTTATTTATTTTTAAAAGATATTTATTTATTTTAGAGAGTGAGAGAGAGCACAGTTGGGGGGAGGGGCATAGGGAGAGAGAGAGAAGCAGACTCTTTGAAGATGTCAGAGCCCAGATGCTTAACTAACTGAGCCACCCAGGCAAATAGCAGGAGCGCAAATAGCATGGGACGCTGTGCTGTCTATTCCATTGAAAATCCCCAAGACACACATTTATTTTCTCACAGATTGCATTCTCAGGAAGCAGATGCTGAGTTGAAGTTTGGATAGGAGATACTTCCTGGAGGTCAGCAACCAGGAGAAAGAAGGGAGGAAGCAAGTTGAGCAGAGGAAAAAGTCCAACTTTTGATGCTAAACTCTTCTCTCTTCTCTCCTGGCAGGAGCTCCGGAGAGGGCCCTGCCCCTTGGAGTATAGCAGAAATGCGGAAAGCCACATGTGGGAAAGCTGTATATGGAAAAGCTACGGGAGAGGTCCTTTAAGTTGTCCCTGATGTCTTGCTGGGGACAATTGTGATAGGTGGCACCAGTCCCGTGGGTTCTCACTACCTGTCACCAGCTTCAGGGAGACCATTCTCTGTTCCAGACCATTCACGGTTCAGGACCCCCTTCCCGGCTGTCAAGCCGGCCTGGAGGACTGACTCTCAGGAACATCCTCCCGTAGGTGGGGTTGACATACACATAGACATGGGTGTGTTTTGGAGAATTTGACTCTGTTTTCTGAATCCAGCGCTCTTCATCTGCATCCAAATCGCGTTCAACCACATCTCAGCTGAGATGAATTCCAAACTGTGTTGTATGTGACAGAAATTCTGTTTCTAGATGGATGTGCGGCTGAGTCGCAACCTCTGGTTTTCTCACCTGGGTGGGCTGTTCCCGTTCTGTGCATCCCTCTGATGGGCACTGCGGGTGTGGAGCAAGTGACTGAGCTGGAATTTTGCTGACTTGCACTCACCGGAATGTGAGTTCAAGCGCTGGCCCAAGGTGGCTTGCTGACTGATGAGGGGCTGGGCTGTCGGCCTCATCAACATTGCCCCGCACAGCCGGACTTATCTGCCTCCATTTTATCCATCTCTTCTCCAGGACTTGAAGTTCAGTTCCTCAGTTTCAACCCCAAGACTATTTAATTCCCACCAAACAAACAGCGTAAGGGACAGAGAGTCTATCTCAATCGCCCCTTTGTGAGTATGGAGACTCTGTACAGGGTGGGGCACAGGTGCAGGGGAGGAGACAAGGAAGAAAGAGCCGATGCTTCTGGGGCAGCGAGTCAAAGAAACTGCATGATCAAAGTGGGGTCTCTGCTTTCTGACAGCACCTCCTGGTTCAGGAGATTTTCCCCGCATCCGTCCGCAGGTCTTGGTGCAATCTCGTCTCAACTAGAGGGAATGCTGCTTGCCTCTCAGGTAGCCTGGGAATCCCACATTCAACCCCCTCCCCAGTCAAGCAGATACCCTGAAGAGTTCATCCCTCCTCACCTTTTCTTCACAACCTTGCTGGTCTAACACACGGAGAGGCTGGGCAGAACAAAGGAAGATTCCCTTTGTTCTAGGATGGGGACAGGCCATCCTTCTCTTGATGACGGAGTACATTTGCTGTTATCCATACAGTGTGTGAGAAGCCTAATCTGCAGGTGTCTTAAATTTCTGAGCCCCCATCAGACGCATTTCTGCAGAGAATTCATAGCCACGTTCCATGTACCAAGTACACATCTGATAAGGACCTTCAGTGGCCCTTCCAGGAATGGTGCTGACCTCTGGTGCTGCATTCTTTTTTTTTTTTTTTAAAGATTTTATTTACTTATTTGACAGAGAGATCACAAGCAGGAAGAGAGGCAGGCAGAGAGAGAGGAGGAAGCAGGCTCCCCGCTGAGCAGAGAGCCCGATGCGGGGCTCGATCCCAGGACCCTGAGATCATGACCTGAGCCGAAGACAGCGGCTTAACCCACTGAGCCACCCAGGCGCCCCTGGGGCTGCATTCTTTGGTGGCACGTTTCGCCCCACAGCTGCAAGACTGGTAAGGAGCTGTGGACTCACTTCAGAATGGAGTGAAGAGGGCTGGATTCCAGCCCAGCCCAGCCCTGGGGTTACCCTGCTAGAAACCTGGTCTCACAGAGATTCCTGGGGGTTTGAAAAGATGTTGTCAAGTGTAGCCTTTGAGATAAATGCTTAGTCAAAAAGTCATTGTATTTAAGTTTAACAAGGTCTATGGGGTTGCAAATATATGCAACTGTTTTGGTCACAGTTGCTTTTGAGAAAATGTCAGGTTTCTCGTAACACTGGGAAGTTACTGCCAGCCTTACTTCTCAAGTGCAATAAGACAAGCTCATCTACTAGGAAAGACACTCAGCCAGTAGACCTTTTATTTTATATGACATTGGGTTTCTAGTGCACTCAGTATATTAACTTTGACCTTGTGCCTATAGAAAACGAGGGAGGAACAACTTTACTGCTCCCCTGAGAGCTGCTACCCTAGAGGGCAGCGCAGTCACTGGGAGGTGGTCACTTAGATGTTGTGTCACTGACTTCTTTACTCCAAGGTGGTTCCATTTGCTGGATTTGAACTCTGTTTTAATGGGACTTATCTCCTTCGTCTCAGACAATCTCTGCCTCTGTCTCTACCTGCGACTCACATATTACCTGGTCTGCAGCAGGCACCCAATAAATGCTTGCCAGGGAAGCTTGTGAGTCCGTTACCTGGAGTAGGACTTTCTGTTGTAAATTATATGTATGATATGCCAAGTTCCCAGAGGTAATTTTCAGTGGAATACCATTGGGTTCTCTACATCATGGTCTGATAACTCCATAAACAAAAATCAAAATAAAACACAGTTGGCGTTTTCTTGGTAACTTGGCTATGCGTTCAGCCCAGTGATTTTTAAATCAATCCAATAGGTATGGAGTAACATTTATGTGTAAGTGTCTGCACCTTAAAAAGTCTTGTCCTGCCTACAAGGAAACTTGGAGAAAGAGGATATCAATCCCTCGAATCAACATAACTGTTTATGATTGTAATGCATTACATGGGATTTTCTGTTCTTTCATTGGTAGGAAAGAACACAAAGACATTCAGGCAGATGAAATGCTGGACCCTTTGTTGCTTGCGGTTTCAAATAGAGGCCCCACCGCCCTCCCTTTTCCTACCAAAACTTTAACAAAACTCCTTAACCCCACAAGGTCTTCATGCCTTTCTGTGTCGTGCTTGAATTTCATGGAAATGGGTGAACTGCAGTATTTCAGTGACTCGGTTGTTGGGACCACACAAACAAAACACACTGAGCGCTGCGTATTCTAAAGGCATCTGTTGATAGAACACTATTGTGACTTCATCATCATTTGAAGGAGTGAGAATTTAAACGGCTCCTCCAAAACCCCTGACAGAGTCCCACAGTCATCGAATGACACAGGGCACAAGTCAGAATGTGACAGTCTGTGTGCTCAGGGCAGATGGCATTTGGCAGTGGAATTAGTGTGGTCTGATCACCCTGTTTCGCAAACGCAACTTGACACCTCCCTCAGCGCCCATATTGGAACTCCGTATTGATCGGCTGTCTACAAACCCACTAGGAATTGGTGCAAAGGTTGGCTTTGTTTTTAGGAGAATAATGGCATCACAGATTTGACACTGTTTTGTTAAATCAAACACTATTCACTTTTTTAAAGCATGCTTTTCATTAGAGATGTGAGAATACTTTTTATCATAGAAGTGTTAAGAAACTATTCTCCTATTAGTTCTCAAAAAACTATATATATCTTTCCAGATTCCATGTATCACACTAAATAAATATAGGATTATTTAGGAAGGAATGATACCGTTGGTTTACACACATACATCTACATGGAGTGTACATACATATATCTTTATCTATATGCATATGGTACAAACACATACACACACACACACACACACACACACACACACACACACATACTGGTTCTGCCATTACAAGAAAGTCACTTTAACTCTTCTGGACCTGGCTTTCTTCTAATCAAAGCTGTTGGACAAGATAATCTTTAAGAATTTACTTAGATTTGGGCGCCTGGGTGGCTCAGTGGGTTAAGCCGCTGCCTTCGGCTCAGGTCATGATCTCAGGGTCCTGGGATCGAGTCCCGCATCGGGTTCTCTGCTCGGCAGAGATCCTGCTTCCCTCTCTCTCTCTCTGCCTGCCTCTCCATCTACTTGCGATCTCTCTCTGTCAAATAAATAAATAAAATCTTTAATAAAACAAAAAAAAAGAATTTATTTAGGTTTTACAGCCTTGGGTCTATTAAAAGGAAAAGTGAAAAAGAGGAAGGGTGTTTAATACCTATGGTTATAAAACATCTCTACTCATTACACTTTACTATGTTCAAAGAAAGAGAGGCTAGTTAATACCATGTCCTTGCTAATTTTTTTCAGAGCTTGTAATTTAATATATTTGCATAATATGAGGTGGGAAAGCTGACTCATCTCCCTTTACTTGTACTATAACTTAAGGAAGTTTTTGATTATTCTAAAAGACCCCAAGGCAGATGTTAAGAACAGATAACAAGAGCACACTGTAGAAGGACTAATTCATTTGTGGTCTGCTGGTCCTAACCCTCTTGTGAAAAACAATAAAAAAAAAAATTTTCATGCAGTAATTTTAAAATAATCCTTAACAATGCTAGAGTCTCTTAAGCCTTACATTATTTGATTTATCTTTAAAAATCTCTTTCCAGTTAAACACACTGATACTTGGAATTAAATAAAACCTCAGAGGGTAGGCAGTACTTTCCCTCTTAACATAATTTAAAATGCAGACACCTCACATGCCAGTGGCAAATGAAGTTTTCCTAAAATCAAATCCTCATATATATCTCCTCTTTCTTAAGAAAGAGAAACAGCACTGGGTGTTATACACAGCTCATGAATCATTGAACACTACATCAGAAGAAAGAAAGGAAGGCAGGCAGGCAGGCAGGAGGCACATAATTCCGTGAAACTCCTATGCAAAACTCAAGGACAATTAACATCAAGCTACTATCAAAAAGATAAGAGATAAAATGTGCTGGCAAGATGTAGAGAAAAGGGAACCCTTATAAGCTGTTGGTGGAAATGTGCATTGGTACAGCCCGTGTGTAAAACAGTATGATAGTTCCTCAACTACTAATAGGACTAGCATATGATCCACAATTCCACTTCCAGATATATACCAAAAAGAATTGAAATCAAGATCTCAAAGAAATATCTTCAGTCTCTTGTTTATAGTGGCATTATTCACAGTAGCCAGGCATGGAAACAACCTAAATGTCCTTCAATAGATGAATCGATAAAGAAAATGTGATATCACACACACACACACACACACACACACTGGACTGTTATTAAGTCATAAAAAAATCCTGCCATTTATAACAACATGGATAGATTTGGATGGCATCAAGCTCACATAAGGCAAAGACAATTACTACGTAGTATCACTTACATGTGGAATTTTAAGAAAGAGAAAAGGCAATTTCATAGAAACAGAGAATAGGATGGGGATTGTCAGGGACTGGGGGAGGGGGACAATAGGTGATGTAGAGGTCAAAGTGTACACATTGTCAGTTATAGGAAGAGTATGTTCTGAGGATCTACTGCACCACATGGGGACGATAGTTAATCGTGTGGTATTATATACCTGGAGGTGACTGGATCTGGATCTCAAGGATTTCACCACACACACGAAAAGAACAATTACCACCAAGAAATATAGATGTGAGCCTGGAAGCAGTGAGCACACAGAAGATCTCTCTTTGGAGACTTACATGAGATTTCAGAGCAGCAGACGCAGAAGCAATGATTTAGGACTCCCACCCTTCATCTTCCCACCTCCAGAAACAGTTCTTGGATGACTCTAAGAGCTGAAAATTTCAGTTTGCATAACAGTCTCTTACTAGCTTTTATCATTATAAATCTACATCATTATGAAATACTCCTCGGCTCTCAGAAGAGATTTATTTACAATTCAAACATTATTTTGCATCATACCATTCTGGCAGGCTAGCAAGACTGTGCATTTTAGGGGCTCTGTCTACTCTCAAGTCTAGTTTTGCCAAAACATCCAAATGTGTAGATGTATCTCCAGAAAAGGAGCCACATTTTCTTTGCATTCACATCCCCAGAGATAAGCCAGTGCCTGGCCCAGAGCTGGTGGGAGATCCATGCATCTCTGTAACGGCAGTCCTTGAAGATAAAGCCATGGGGTCCCACACTTTTGTGGTATCTCCTTTGTATCCGGTCATGTGCTGAACATCTCCTTGATTCGCAGGAAATGTGATGGCTAATTGCTCTCCCTGCACACTTTTCTCAAATTATGATTTTTGTATATTGCAATGCAAAGAAAACACGGCATATGTCATTCATATTCCAGCTATTCATCAAATCCTCTCCGTTTGGGTATTCAGGTACCAAGAAATCTGGAGCTCCTGCCTTGGTTTCCTAGGAGTGACCTATGGAAAGCATTATCACATTTCCTGCAACAAAAGAGGGAACAACATACAACAACTCAACATTGTGCCATGTCCAGGTACAAGAGGCTGTCCATGAGACGTGTTTTGGATGCTGATCATTGTTGTATCTGATTAATTTTGTTGATGCAGGAAATAAATGAAAGAATATTGTAAATTGGAACATCTCCCAAAATTTAGGATCCAGAATATAATGTTACCATAAAATAAAAAGATCTATTTGCAAGAATTCTGAAGCATCAGGATTAGGCCAAACCAAAAAAACAAACAAACTACAACAACAACAAAACAAATTAACCAAATGAATCCAATTAAAAAAACAAAACAAAACCTAAAAACCAGTCTAGACTTAAGAGCAAAGGTAAGTAACTACTTGTAAGCCTAAAATAAAAAGTTCTACCTCATCTATTTCCAAAGCACCATCTCACAGTAGAAGGAGTATAAGTTAACTTCAAGAGAGGCTTGTTCATTTTTCTGTGATGTCATTAACACATTAACATTCATTGGACAGAAATCAGGTTTGGATTTGGAGAATCTGAGTTTCCAGAGGCCCACATTGTGACTACTTTGGCCGTATATAATTAAACATGAGTTTTCTTTCTTTCTTTTATTCTTTAATTTTATTTCTTTTCAGTGTTCCAGAATTCATTGTTTATGCACCACACCCAGTGCTCCATGCAATCCATGTCCTCCTTAATACCCACCACCAGGCTCACCCCATCCTTCACTCCCTCCCCTCCAAAACCCTCAGTTTGTTTCTCAGAGTCCACAGTCTCTCATGGTTCGTCTCCCCCTACATTTTCTCCCAACTCCCTTCTCCTGTCCATCTCCCAATATAGTTTTCTAATGAAATAGGAACTAGAAATTAAGAAAGAATTCTGACAAAATATGAAGTTGATACACTATTAAGTAGTAGTCACCTGTTAATTTTAATCATGGGGCAGAAATCCCATTTAATTATGCAATCAGTGTATGTATGGAACACTCCACATTCACAGACTTCTAACAAGAATGAGAAGGGCCAGCGACTTCACAGAAGAAGTGGGAACTCCTTCCTCTGGGCCCCTGGAGACTCAGTCAGGGGAAGTTTCCTAGAGGTGGGGGGTGGTGGCTGTGGCCTTGGAACTCAGCTAAGTTAATTGATCCCAAGAGAAATTGCTCCCATGACCGGGACCCCTTGACTAGAGGCCCCTTTAGGTCTTGATCATGTTTGCAACTGCAGAGGATTTTCTGGGCCTGTTATTGAATAAATGCACAGTTAAACTTGTATAGCTTGAATTTGTTAGCAATATAATGTGGTCAACACAGGACACATAGGTACTGTCCTCAAAGCCCAATGTTTTAGAAGGACATTAGCTTTGGAATTAGAAAATCAGAGTGGAGAACCCAAGGAAAGGTCACAATGAAAAGAATCACCGTGTCTCTGTTACGACAGTGGAGATGCATTTCTTTACAACGAAGAGAAAAGGGCAGTGTGGGGACATTCCTGGGTAGCTAATCATCCCCGTGCACATACAGAACTCCAGGGCTTCCCAGACAAGGAGGGCAAACCAAGTCCATATGGTGGACACTCAGAAAATCATATGCGACCTGAATCGTAAGAGGGTGATGTCATGGGTATTTATTGTTCTGCTCAGTTCAATTTTCATTCTGTCTTTGTCCGGTAGTAATGCCTCAGTCTTCAAAGGAGAAACAAACAAGCCCTTTCTAGGGTGAATGACTGTTCCCCCAGTTTTCATGGGCCCAGGATGCAGAACTTTCAGGCAGCACTTTCAGTGATTAAACTAGGAAGCCTCAGGCAAGTCAGGAAGAATCAGTTAGCCTACTTCTCTGAGGCTGTGCTACTAAGAAATATTCACCAGATGGTCCCTTCTTCCCAGGTTCCGAGGGCAGCAGGTGACCCAACCAGGACAATCAGAATCTCTCTCTTCTGGAACTTGAATCTTGACTGGGAGAGAGAATCAAGGATGAAACTTTTGACTCTCTGCTCCCTCAAGCTATTGTCCATCGTGTCTCTTTCCTCAGGCCCCTGCGTTTGCTGCTCTGGACCTTCTGAAAATTGATTGTTCAGCCGCCCTGAGTCACGTCAGCGATTTCCCCTGTGCTTGAGTTAGCCGGAGCGGGGTTGCTCGGTCACACCAGAAACCTCTCACGGGTGCGGAGGGTGGTCCCTGGAGTCGAGGCGGGACAAGTGAGAGACGCTCTCTGTGGTGTTCGAGGGGGCAACATTGGTGGAGGAGGCAAGAGTTTTTTCTTTCTCTGCTTATCCCAAGGATGGAACAGGAAGTCCTGCTGCAAACGGCATTTTGTTAAAGTGTTTCTGTGGGGTCCTGTGACTCACAGCCACGCCGGTGGTGGATGAGCCTCAAAGGACTTGACAGAAGAACGTTAAGGCCTTGGAAAGAAACCAGTGAAGGAGGAAGGAGCGTTCTCCCTAAGGCCAGTCCTCCCGATGACGCTCGGGACCACAGTATTTAGTGTTGGAAAAGCCCAGCTCCCCTCCCCCAAGTTGGCAATGGCTACCGACAGAGGCCTAGGGTAGGAGCGGAAGGGGACCTGGGCCAGGACTCTGTTCTCCCAGAACCCGCCTGTCAGATGAAAGTGAGATCACACGGGGCCTCCTCTGGGACTCCTCCTCCGGCAGAAGTGCAGGCTTTGTTTTGACTTGCCTGAAGGTGGAGAGCAGGATACCTACTACACGGAACCTTGTGGAACTGGGCCTGTACTCGGGTCTGTTCTAAGAGGCAGGGTATCCCAGGCTGGACCTCAGTCCAGGAACAATATCTTGACCTTGGTCCCTATTTAATCGACTTGTCCAAATGCAAATCAGACAGGAAGCCCGCTGCCCCTTCCCAGGAGCTGTGTTCCCAGAGACACCGGAGCTCCCCTGCAAACAAGGAACTGGGGTTGCTTAGCCCCTGTGGTGACCCCGAGGTCTCACACTTAGGGGAAGTAGGTTTCTAGGTAGTGCTGCTCCAAAGGGGACAGCCTCCCACTGCACCTCTCCGAAGGGTCCTTGGAGACAAAGGAGGGGTTGCCAGGGGACAGAGGTCACACCACCCACCCCTCCTCTGGCAGCGCCATGAGTCCTGGTCTTCTGATGCAGCAGGATATGGACATTGCTCAGGACCCATCACTGGCACCTTGGTCTGTGGGCTGCATGCCTTTCTTCTCCTTCTCAGTGACACTGCAACTACACAGCAGCTTGTGGTACCTGTTGCCTCTGAGAACGTCAAAGTGAGGGGAAACTGGGAAAGGTTTCAGGGCTCGTAGACAAAATGTCAACGTCTGTTTAGTATTTGTGGTGGATGCACGGGGATGGAGAGGGTATTGTGCCCTGCGCATTCCTATATTAAAAATTTTTTTTGGACATTAGCTCAATTAAAACACTGTTACTCCTATTGGTAAGCAGGTATATGTTGTAATTCTCTGTTATTTGTAATCCATCCTTTCTGTTTGAAGTAACCTCCCAGTTAGGGGCTTTAGTTGTCTCTCCCATTCATAAAAAAGCAAGTGTCATTTATAATTCATAACAGGTTTATTTATATTTATATCTATATAAATATATATCTATATCTATTTATCTATCTATCTATATAAGAAAAACACCATTCATCCAAGGATTCCTGGTCAGGAATTAAAAACAAAACAAAACAAAAAACAAACCACTCTTGCTGGTCCCATCCTCTCTTGTCCTTTCCAGGGTGACCTGTCAAGGTGACAAGGTCGATGATCATTTCCTTCTTATCTTTTTCCTCAGTGAAGTTGGCGATTTCCCCTCACTCTCTTTAAGCTTCCGGAGAGATTTTTGGTGTGGTTTTAGTGATAAGACTCAGACAGAAATCAATTCACAAACTATGCAAATCAACCATAAAATACTACAAGATAAGCCCCTGCTGGGTCCTGCAGACGACAGCAACATCCAGAGGAGGCAGAGCAGGCGATGATCCCACTGCAGGGGAAGGCACGGCCGTACGGATCCGGCCGCCAGGAACCATCCAAGTAGAATGAAGCATCAAAAATATTTGAAAATGCATTTCCAGAGCCCTGAGATAGCTGGAGGGAGCAAAAATGGGAAGATCTATTATTCATTTGTATCAGAGGAGAGGACCAGCTCGTTGAGCTGGGGCCTCATGTAGCAACTGCAGTGACTCTTTGAGGACAAACTGCTCTGCTTGTGGGGAAGCCACAAGTGGGACGAAACTGCCTCCCATCACCTGCTTTGTGGCGTCATCGAGGCCAGGCCCGCTGAGGAGGGCTCATCCTTCCAACCTCACACCGTGCTCTTCAAGGGCATGAAAGCAAGCGAAGACCACCCAAATGAGAACACACACAGGCTCGCGGCACAAGGGGGTTGGTTACAATCACGTGCTTTCGGAAGGGACTCCAGTGCAGATGAGAAGAGTAAAATCTTCGTGGTGAAAAGAGGGAAGGCTTCAGGGGTGTTCCGGTTGGAGACTGTTGGCGTAGGGAAGCTGGAGGTGTGCAAACTAAAAGAGGGCTCCTGGGTGATTGGTTTGGAGCATCTGTTTGACTTCCTCTGGTTGGTCCTGACTTGCAAGGGGGAGGCGACAATGAGGAAAGCTGTCAGTTATTGTGTCCTGGTCATTCTGGGGTGGCTGCTGCAGAGGTCTGAGTCGGACTTCTAGATTCACATACGGTATGACCACAGTCAGCTTGTCTAGGTAGCCTCTCAAAAGGAATCAAGTTTTTCACCATCGTTTTGTAATACATGAACAACAAAATATGACTGCCCACTGCATTGTGCACACATAATTTCCCGTGAGAAACTGAAGGCTGATTCCCGCTCATCTAGGAAAGCACCATGACCACAGCATAAGAGGAGGGATGGGTTTCAGTCCCAGCTCTGCCGCCTCCAACTCAGTGGCCTCACCTGTAAGGTGGGCATTGCGATACCTGTTGGATATGGTTGTAATACCGAGAGCTGTATTATCATCAAGTATTTGTATTATTATTATTATTATGCAAATGTAGACATGGTTGCTGAAAGGAATGAAAAAAAAATTCGCAGGAGGCCCCGGAACTGAAAAGGCACAGCCGGGGGACCAGGTGCCTGCAGCCTGATGACTCCGTCCCAGCAGGTACAGGAGCACAATCAGGGCAGAGCAGGAGGGATTCTGCAGAGCTTAAGGCCTCGAGCCAACGTGCCAATGTGCTGTTGGACAGTTTCGTCAATGGGGACAGAGCAGAGTGAGGGAGGAGCCAAAGTTTATGTGGCGCAAAATAAAATAAAATCTGTGGTTCTATCCAAAGAGCTGTTCTGTGTTGGGTGAGGGAATAAAACTCAAAAAGATTTGTAGTTAAGAAGAGGTTTTAACCCCATTCAAACTTCTGTGGCTGGCTCCTACGGGTTTGATCTACGTTCAAGAGTGTTACTTGCTTTCAAAGCCATAGTAAATATTATTGAAGTGTGTAGGCTAAATTTCTTTGAAGACCATTTACATCCAGCAAAAGAGAACACACTGTATAACTCCAGTAAGCTGCTGTAGGAATGCTAAAAGTCAAAATTCTCAAAATCCCAAAGAACAGAAATCTTTCTCATGAGCTGATTCCCTTGCAGAGCTGCTAAGGTCTGTCCCTCCCAGCGGTTGTGTTTCAGGAGGGTCATGTGTCTGAACTCCAGTGATCCGCCTGGCCATGCCCAGTAATCCAAAGGAACAAACCACCCAGACTCAAACCAGAAGACCCTGGTGGTGGTTCTTGAAGACAGGAGTGACCATGATGTGTGAGATCGCCCAAGAGCCTGTTCCATGGAAGAGAGAGGGGAAGGTGAGAGCCCTCTGTGCAACCGTCACTGCCAACACACAAACGACTTTGCCCTGGTCAAGGAAAGATCTACACAGAGACACATCTCAGAGACCAGGGGGATGCATGGCTGGCTTGGCAACTACAGCCAGTTTGCCATGGGTAGGCTGCTGTGTTAGCATTTTATCCTCATAGAATCTAACCACCTTATGGGGAAGGTGTTACCGATTCCATTCTACAAAGGACAATGCTGAGGATAGGAGGGATTGCATAGATTTCCCTGAGCCAAATGGCCATTGAAAAAGACAGAAAAGAATACTATTAAGAATTACAAGAATGGGGCACCTGGGTGGTTTAGTTGTTAAACGTCTGCCTTTGGCTCAGGTCATGGTCCCAGGGTCCTGGGATGGAGCCCTGCATAGGGATACCTGCTTAGTGGGGAGTCTGCTTCTCCCTCTCCCTCTCCCTCTCCCCCTGCTTGTATTCCCTCTCTCACACTCTCTGTCAAATAAATAAACAAAATCTTAAAAAAAAAAAAAGAATTACAAGAACAATAGGGGCGCTTGGGTGGCTCAATCGGTTAAGCATCTGCCTTAGGCTCAGGTCATGATCTCAGAGTCCTGGGATCCACCACCATGTCTGGCTTCTCAGCGGGGAGCTTGCTTCTCCCTCTGCCTCTGCCCCTTCACCCCCTCTCATGCATGCATGCTCTCTCTCTCTGTCAGATAAATAAACAAAATATTTTAAAAAAGAATTATAGGGGCACCTGGGTGGCTTAGTGGGTTAAGCCTCTGCCTTCGGCTCGGGTCATGATCTTGGGGTCCTGGGATCGAGACCCATATCAGGCTCTCCATTCAGTGGGGAGCCTACTTCCCCCTCTCTCTCTGTCTGTCTCTCTGCCTTCTTGTGATCTCTCTGTCCATGTCAAATAAATAAGTAAAATCTTAAAAAAAAAAAGAATTATAAGAACAATAGAATAACAACATAGTTCAAGAGAATAAAATGTAATACTTTTTGTAATGAATTGGAAAATCTCTAAGAAATGCATTTCACAAGGATATAAATATATATTAAATTACATATACGTACACAACTGTAACTACACTTATACTCATTCAAATACATGAAAATACGACTTCTTAATAGACATGGAAAGAATTAAAAAGGTTTTCAGTATCATTTACAATGTAGATCATCAACTGATAAATACAATACTGGCAGATCTACTTTAAGAGTATAATAAAAAAATGGAAATTGCACGTTTGTGAGGGAGAGATATTTCACAATTAGAAAAATTCATTAATATCAGTCATCTAATTAATATCTCCCCCCATATTTCTTTAAAAGTACAGTTGATATGTACAAGACTGTATTAATATCCAATTTACAAAGAGCTAGTATGCTTATTTTGTTACTAACACTTGTCTGGGTGTGTGTTTGCTCACAGTCTCAGTTCTGAGTTGCTCACAGACTATTTTCCAGGCTACACTTGAGTGTCCTTTGACGATTAGAACTCTGGTGGTCTAAATCCAAAGAGTTGATTTGACATGCTTTCGTCATTTCAGAATGTCATAAAGAGAAAAGTAAGACTAACCCTAATTCCATCTCCTAGGCACAAACAATCCTACTCTTGTTTCTATCCTACTCTTGTTCCTAGACCGTCACACTCAGTGTTTCAAGGGGGACACCACGACTCTGCTTGTACTTTTCAGCTGATCATCAAAACATGTCTGTGTCGATTACTGGAGACCCACATCTGTGCTTAATCAGATCAGTGCATGGAGGCTCCTTCCCAGTGGTGAATGGATTAAGTAATTTGTAGAATATGCCTTTCAGTGCATGAACTCTCTGGAGAAATATATGTTTTGGCTGAAAAATTATTAATTATTTGATAGATACAGTGTCAGAGAGAAGATACATTGACAACTAAAAATTTGGCTGATCCATGGCGTATTTCGAAACACACTTATCACCATAAAGAAAGAGATCAACATAAAATTGGAATTGATGTGCAGGCACATTGTTTGTGCTTGGGGTGCATTATCTAGTTTAGTGAAAAGGGTAATGTTTCCCTAGCATGAATATAAACAGTGCTTTACAATGAACCCAATGTGGGCTGTGGGCATGGAGGAACTGCATGGGATTCTGGAGATCCAGTTCTAAACTCAGCCCTGAGACAGTGGATCTCCAGCTGCTTTCCCCAGACGCTGGAATGAGTAAAACATAACGTAGTCATGAAGACTGTGTAGACAAGACACTTAATGGGTGGTAGATATAACCAAAATTAATAGTAGAGGTTGTCATGAAATGTTCTTCCAGCCAATATTGTAAGGACGCAAGGGAACAAATATCTACAATAAAATAAGGGATTTTTACTAGAAATCATAATGACCACTGACAATAGACTTCAGGACTGAAAATGACATTGCAGCTGAAGAGGAGGAAATATGACCTATGTTAGCTACATTTTCCAATATAGTAAGACCCGAGAACTTTACTTGGAAATAATTAAGGTGATTCTATTTAATGTTTTACTATTTTTTGACAGTGAATTCAGCAAGCCACTAGACATATTTTCAATCTAATAGAAAGGTTAATCAAAGAATAAAAAATATAGTTCCTATAGAAATAATTTTCTTATAATTGTCATAACAATAGACAATAAAATGTAATTATGGGAAATGAGCTAAATGTAACTTTAAACAAAGCCAGCAGAAGACATTTCATGACGTAATACAGAGCATTATTTTTCCATGGTGCACACGTACTTCTTTAGCCAATTTACTCTGTCCTCCTTACACCTATGTTTAGAACAAATGATGCAGAAATATCAGTCATTGGCATTAAAATCAAGCAATTTCAAAAACAAAAGGCAAACCAGTTCACTCTGCATAGAAATCTGTAGGGAGGCATAATATGAGTACAATATCACAATCCAGGTGTTCTAAAATGCCAGGTTTCAATTTCCTCTCTCCTCGCCATCCTGGATGTCTTCGAAGAGTGATTAGAGTGAGCTCCTGGTTTATTCTATGAAGTTGGAGAAGAATGCAATACACATATAGCCTAGCATCGAGATTTTGGCTTCTAAATAACATTTCTTGCTGAGAAGAACCAGGACTCCTTGGGAAGATAGCTAATTCCAGAGCTGAGCCAGGAAAAGCACAAGAGGAGCCTGGAACACTTTAATGCACCAGAAAGTAAACAGGTCCCTAAGGAGTCCCAGGACCGTGTCGAAGGGAGTCAGGCGTTACATGAGCTGCCTTCACCCAATCTATCAAAATCTGCGCATCAAAATAAATATTTAATGCAATAGACAATAACCTACTTGATAAAATAAAAATATGTGAGTTGACCCTGACATAAACAAACATATCAATAGGGGGAGCAAGCTCTCATTTGCAGTGGGGTGCTAACTAATAAGTACAGAAAGGGTGAAGGAGTAACCCATTCCTCAGTGGATGCTAGAACTAATAGGTGAAGTTTGATGACGGACAGGGTCTTTTTACACACCCAAGTATCTACTCAGGGATTACCTTCAAAGGGAAGTGTATGATTCTCCAAAGGAGAATCTTGGCTGGTAGCTGTAAACTAAGTTATTAAAATGAAACCTTTGGGAGCAACCATGATGCCCTTCATGGGACGTGGATGGATGAACGAACTGCGGTCCATCCAGACAGTGGAACACTAGTCAGCACTAAAAAGCAATGAGCTAGCAAGCCATGAAAATGCACGGAAAGACCTTACATGCCTATTATTTCATGAAAGAAGCCAATCTGAGAAGGCTACATCCTGTATGGTTCCAACTCTAGGATGTTCTGGAAGAGACAAAATTACAGAGACAATAAAAAGATGAGCAGTTGCCAGAAATTTGGACACTGGCGTGGGAAGAATAGGCAGGGCACAGGGATTCCTAGGGAAGTAAACATAGTCTGTAGGATACAAAAATTAGAGATACATGTCATGACACATTTATCCAAGCCCATAGATTGTACCACTCCAGAGTGAACTGTAATATAAACTGGATTGTCATGATACAACAAATATGTCTAGTGTAAACTGTGGATCAGAATGTGTCAATGTAGGTTCATCAACTGCAACAAATGAACCACTGTAACGAATGGACTACTCTGGTGGGGGATGGTGATAAGGGGCTGGAGGGGTAGGCTATGCTCATGTGGAGGCAGGTATATGGGACATCTTTATGCCCTGCCCTCAACTTTGCTATGAAGCCAAAACTTTAAAAAAGTGAAGTCTTAATTAAAAAAAAAAAAAAAAGGAAAATAAAGCTTATTGTCACTATTTTGGGAATAAATTGATACTAAGTGCTTTCTTAACCAATAATGCACTGGGAAGCCAGCAGTTCAAAAATACATCAAATCAGATATATAAATATATAAAAAGTAAACTGAAATAAATACCTTCATCACTTGGCTGTTATGAAACTGTGTTCCCAATCATGTTGGGTATGGCGGTCTGAGAAGCCAATAGGTCTTGATATTGTTAATGGTAGCTTTTCAGAGATGACACAGTTTTTCAGGCTGGTGTCATTGACGTAAAAAACCTTCACATGCAGCTCTAAGATATTGAAACTAGTTTCCACAAGTAGTTGTGGGAGCAGAAAAGGATGATAACAGGGATGGCTGACAATGATGTATTCAAATGGCAGCCATTATGTAAGTGCATTCATGTTAGCACAAAATGTATTTGTTTAGTGCAAAGGATATTCTAAGGTTTCACATGAGGTCAAAGCATTTTGCAGGTGAGGTGGATGGTGGGGAAGCAGTTTCAGCAGGGAGAGTACATCCTAGGGTCCTGGGGAGCCAGGCAGGTTAATGGCATCCTTGCTTACCTTGGCCGGGCTTCCTGGGTGTGTGTTTCTAAAAACAGGGAGAGGGGGAAACAGCAGCTTACTTCTTTGGGGGGAAGTGTACCAAGACTGTGTAGATTGGCTTCAGGGGACAAGTTATTCTGATCCATCCCATGGGGAGCCCCTGTGCACTGAGCTCATAAAGCTGAGTCTCCTGGAAGACTCCACAAACCCAAAGTGTTAGCTCAGGAGCCGATCTTAGTGATCAAAGTGCAACCCCTCCATTGTTCATCAAGGCCTGGCAAGGCCAAGGACCATCCTCAGTGTCCTCAGTGTCACCAAGCTTCGGTGCCAGAGCCCAGGAGAGAACACACTTTATGATTCCAAGATCAGGGCTCTTTTTATACTTTCTGATTTTTCAATGTTGATAATTAACTTCCTGAATTTTATGTTGATAATTATCACTGAATTATCCCTGAATGCACCAGGGCCTTGAAGGACCTTTCCAAACCTTTGAAGGTCATGTTTTGGGAAAGTTCCTTCCAGGAGACTTGGTTTTCCAAAGATGGTTCTGCAGGTATCAGCAGAGGACTCAACAAGATGCTCCTGTGAACTTTCCACTCAATGTGTCACTGGGAAGGGTGACAAGCCACCAAGGATAGGAGGCATGGGACCAGCTCCAGGTGGGAAGACCACAGAATGAGCTGGGTCTGGGCATCATGCGGAAGGTCAGTCCCAAGCTCTGGCTGCTGAGACACACCCCTGGTGCCTCTGGTCTCTGTGCTCTGGGATCACAGAGGTCCTCCCCAAAGTAGGCAGCCCTCAGGTAGAAAGGTCTGCACGGGTTACTTGCTTAACAGAGGGAACAGCCATAAAGAAGAAACTTGAGGAAAGAGTTTATGCTCAACATTCAAAGCTATTATATTTCTGCATGTGGGCAGTTTATTTGCTACCTTTAGTTTTGGCTTTTTCTGGCAAACATAGGTGGATTTCACAGGTCTCTTTCCAATGCAGAATGAGAGACTCTAAAGACTAGGTCATAAATGGAACTAGGGTGGGCTGGAAAATCAGCTGTTTTAAGTCTGCATCTAACATGGTTTCCGGACTGTTGGTACCCATGAGAACAGGGAGGGCTGACTAGTCCCAAGGAAGGGAAAGAGGAAACTACAGGGTCTCATTTAGTAGTTTTAAAGTTGAACTTATTTGGGCAAGATTGGAACCAATATTAGAATCTAATAAACACGAGAATGAGATTTAGTAGAAATATTAATGTCTGTCTGCATTCTATAGTAAAACGAAAACCTGCTATATGGTAGGGATTTTACATATCTTGGTCATGGCAGTTCAGCTGCTTCTCAACTGGAAGATGAGATTCTGTGTGTTTAGTGTGATCTTGCATTCCCTGGTAATGAATTCAAACGACAGACTGCCCTTCGCTGAGAAACGGAGTCTATTTGTTCTCCAGAAATACACACACCAGTCAGAGAGCCTTTTGGGGGCAAACGGAAACAGATCTGGGAAATCCAAATTGTATCATATAATCCCATTACGTGATTGGAAGGGTATATAGTAGATTAGAATAAAGAAATACATGAGCAAAAATATTGTTAGTATGCTGATTCAATTTTACTTAATACTCCCTTTTTAAAATGTGCGGTGGCTGAGATCTCCAAATAAATGAGCTTGGCTGGGGTACAACTCCAGTGATATATAGAAATCAAGGCCTATTCTTCTTATTTTCATTTAAATATATATTAGATTAAATTTCCAGTTGACCTGCTCTATCAATAAATGAATAAATTTAAAGATATTTCCTGTGGGCAGCCAATAGGTTAGATTAGTTCTAATGTAAAGTGTGTGTAGAAGCCAAGTACAGAAGGCAAGAAGGGACAGAGAGAAGAACCATGACTATTCCTCCAAGGGGCTGGTAGGCACAGCAGAGAAAGAGGTTCCCAGGGGGACACTGGCCAGCCAAGGCCATGTTGCCATGTTATCCAGTGTTAAGGCCAAAGCAGAAAAATCTTACTAGGATATCAGTTAAATTTTAAGTTCTACTCCCCAATTCCTTGATCTTTGCAGTGAATACAATCTTGGTTACTGTCCATATCATTAGACACACCTGGCTCAACCCAGCAGCTGTTTAAGCTCACCCTCATCAAAATTTTATAGCAAATTCATCACTGAATAAATAAAGTACTGATATTCGGATTCAGTAGACTTTAAACATTAGATTCAGGGGGCTTTAAGATATGGACAAAGAAGCTGGGAAGGAGCTAGAACGGGGAACGGGTCTATCAGACACCCACTGTGAAGATACTTGATGCCGTCTAGTATTCCTCTGTTATCTCTTGCTAGGCATTGGTCATTCCATACCAGAAGTTCAGTATTTTGTTATTTACAAGGTCAGTTCTGGATGACACCAGATAATGTACTGTGCTTCACGGACTTTGAAGAATTAGGGCAGGCTTTGAGTCCACTGATGGCTGAACAGACCCTCTGGTTTCTCTGGAGAAAAGCTACAGAAATATAAAAATAGTTTTCAGTGCTGTCACTAAGGAGCTGTGTGATTTAGGAAAGCCACTCCAAGGTGCTCTGTTTCAGTCTTCCCATCGCTAAAAGGGAGAGTGTATGTCCATTTTTCCACATTCTTAGAATTAGCAATTATCAGACGAATTTCAGCCATGGGTGAACATGTGAAAGGGAGAGCCAGGCTAAGGAAGGTGAAGATGGGAGACAGTGGACAGGGTCATAGGGCAGCCAGCTGAACAGACATTACCAGAGGTGGAGGAGGTTGGAAACTGGCAGGAGGCAGGCAGAAGCCAAGAAATGCCTGGAACAGAAATAGAATGATGTGTATGAAGAAGTTAGCTGCTCTCTGCCTGCCCCTCCCCCTCAGTCCCTGGCCACCACAATCCCGGCCCGGAGGGTGAGAAGCAGGTGGAGGCGACAAGGAGTAACCTCTACTTGAATGGGCGGAAATGTCTCAGCCAGCTGGAGTTCAGGGAACAACCACTCCCAGATCAATCATCTGCAACGAATTCCATTATAACAAAATAAACCGTTAAATGGCAACTTACTGAACACAGGCCTTTCATGAACTTCATCATTTAAACTAAACCCGTGTGACTCCCTGTAAGAGAACTGGGTCAGACCAACCAAGATGGATTTCAGTCAGACCAGAAAACCTTTGTCCTGGAAGGAGCCGGCCAGAGTTTTCTCACCTTGACCAGCCTGTGAAGCCGCTCATCCCGGGGGTGGGGGGGGTTCTTCTGCCCCACCCTGTGGTTTCTGCGTGAAGGGACAGTTATTACTACCAGAGAGGAAGGGAGAAGAAGATTCCCACTGGAATGTTCTCACCTGTCAGGCCTTACTTCACTTTCCCTAGTCTGGAAGCTCTTTTTATCATCACGCCTGTTCCTTATTTCCTGATTGCCATCTTTTTTCTCTACTTTATCCTCACTGATTCACCGATCGAACATCCAATGAGGGCTTGGGATTTGTCAGACCCAGAGTGGCGCCATGTGGTTTCAGAGGTAAATATAACAAGGTTTCCTCTGGGAGGGTAGTCACGGTTCCTGAGAGAGACAGTAAGTGGGTTTTCCCATCCCTGGGGCCATGTGGTGACAGCTGTAGGCAGATGATGTTGTGGAAAAACATGGGGGGAGGGACCCCTAGTAAGTTGGCCGTGGTCAGAAACACCTCTCTGAGTCCCATCTTGATGTATCTTAAGGCTGAGGAGAACTTGTCCAAGTGCTGGGAGGAGAGTGACCAGGGAGAGGATGCAGCAGCTGATACACAAAGGAAAGAGAAAGACCAGAAATCCTTCCATTTCTAGGTCTCTTGCCCTCTCTCTCCCTGAACCTCCTCCATCCCTGTTTTTTTTTTTTTTCTTAAAGTTACTTTATATTTATTCTAAATACCACTCTCATCAAAAACTTGATTATATCCTTATAAGTGATTACAAGCATACCGATATTTTTAGTGTGATTGAAATGCTTGAAATACCTCCTCATATTTTAAAAATCTTGGTTCTGGTTCAGCTTATTTTGATATTTGGGTTTCATGAGGCCTCAGCTAGAAAAATACCTACAATCTAAGTGTAGATCCAAACGGAAGCGATGCACTGACCAGGGAAATGGGAAGCCGTGGGGGGCAGAGTAGATGTGGGACCCCCAGCACAGAGGAGTGGAGGAAGGATATTGGAGGAGAGCAAAGCCTTGTGGGGGTGCGGTTGTGTTCCTTCAGGGAACATCCAGGGGATGTGCACTGGGAGCTATTTCAGTATCTACTATTTTACAGAAAAGGAAGGAAACAGAGAAGGAAAGCAAGGAAAGGACAAGATGTAGGCGGGAACACAGAGCCGATCAGTGTCCGGCATGAGCAGGGTGCCTGGGTGCGCGCTGCGTTTTTAATGAATCACAACAGCCTTCAGAGAAAAGTGTTTTCATCCATGGTTTATAGCGGACCTAACAGAATCAGCAGCACAAAACAAAGAATTGCTACTTTGTAAAATTCTGATTGCTTATCTCTAAATGCTTTAGTCAGTAACCATCAGTGTTAAAAACATGGGACAGGACAAGTGTGATTTTCACTATATAGATGACGGATATTCCCCAAAACGTATGATAATAAAAAATCACATAGGCTCGGAAACAGGCGGCAGGTAGCAGTACTGTTTAAACACGGTGAACTCTTGTTCCTGAAACATTGAAAAACTCCTGGAAGATAAAGATGTTTTATTTAGGCTGAGGAACCTATCCTGCCTTTGTACACGGTATAGGATTAGATATTTGTTGATGCTTTCACATTGTGATTGTTTAAATTTTTTTAAAGTATTTTATATAGAAATTTCAAAATTAAATTTAAATTTTCTGGAGAAACTAGAAACCACATGTGTTCCCAGTCTATATATCACTGCTTTCTGTTATCTGCTCATTTACATGCTTTACACAGTCATCACTTAACACTGAAAATGCATGAAAAAGGACAGTTCTGATTTTCACCACACGGAAGATTGATATTAAGATTTGCATAGTATAACCAAAACTCCACGAGGGCTCAGACACACAGGAAACGGTAACGTCGTTCTTTAATCCGTTGAAATTTTTTCCTACAGGATGAGACCCTCCTCAAAGACAAAGATGTTTACTTTATGCGGATGGGCTTATCGTGCTTTTGCATAGAGCATGAAACCTGAATATTGCCTCATCTATTTAAATTGCAGATTTAGGTTGTCAGAGTATGTCATGTAGACTCAGTTTTCCACACGTGCATGCACACTCACATGCACACCGAATTAGAAATCTCTGGGCATGTACTGTGCTCACAGCCCAAATTTTTGAGGTAATTAAGAAAACAATCATAGGAGAAGAGAGAGGACACACTTTACAGCAAACCCGTTTTGGTCCTGCCTGCCTCAAAGCCCCAGAACACAAGCTTGGGAGCTGTGTGTTTAGGGTGATGGCCTTGGTGCTTGTCCCCAGAGCACAGATGCTGCCTGTGGACACCTGCGGCCAGGGAATACTGGAGCTGCTGTGGAATTAGACACTGAACCCTATAGAAAGACAATGAGGGACACCTGGATGGCTCACTCAGTTGAGCATCTGCTTTCAGCTCAGTCAGGACCCCAGGGTCCTAGGATTGAGTCCTGTATTGGGTTCCTTGCTCAGTGGGTAGCCTGCTTCTCCCTCTACCAGCTGCTACCCCTACTTGTGCTCTCTTTCTCTCTCTTTCTCTGGCAAATAACTAAATAAAATCTTAAAACAAAAAGAGGAAAACAATGAGTCGACATTACCCGGTTGAGGTTATTACCTGCAAAGGTTGACTTGACCTAAGTGCCTCACCAAAATGGCCCCAGGGAGGGCTGCCATATTAAGAATGAATTGGCTGAAGCATGAGTTCTTTGACTGAAACTGTTATGACCGAGTTTTTGCGTCCGAGAGACCACCAAGGAGCCAACACTGATGCAATCACATGAGGGTTTATTTGACAAGCTTAAGCTTGGGCCCAAGTATACCTGACACAGCGGAGTAGGGACTTGGACCCCTAACCAGATTACAGTCAGAGTTTTTAAAGGCAGAGAAGGGGTGGACTCAGTGATGGGTGAGGACAAAGGGGATATTCAGAAGGGCTATCAGGGTAAAGAAGACTGTCAGGATATTGGAGGCCTGGTTACTATCAAGCCAAGGCCGTTTTTTCCTCTAATGAGGCACTAACATGAAGACAGTTGGGAGTTTCCTGGTGGAATGTCACACGCCTCCTATCAAGCATCCTTGTTAGTGAGATTTAGCACTGGGACATTTGTAAACCGAGGGAGACTCCTGTCTTGCAGGATTGTGATTTCTGCAAGTTAACTATTTGTTTTTCTTTTAGGACAGTCAGGGGTGGCTGAGGAATGTCACACATATTACCGAGGGGAGCAGGTGGAGAGGGGGTGCAGGGTGCCGGCTTTTGCTTTGTCAAGATGGCTGTACTTATGTCAGGGCTAGACTCGAGGTGGGTACAGCCTTGTTTCTCTTGGCCTCCACAGAAACCACACAGCAGAACACTCCCTTGAGAACCTGGGGTGTGTCTGGGCCTGACGGAGCTCTGGACTTTTCCCAGATCTTCTCTGAAAAGGCATCTTATGAAGGGAATGTGATGGGCACACTCTCTCCAACTAGGCTGCTTGAGAAGGCATTTCTGGGAAGGACTCCCTGCACCTGCCCTGCCTTCTGGGGCAGACACCAGCACGTGCATCTGTGAGAAGCTCTCTGAATGCTGTGGGATCCAGGTCTCAGAGCCTCCTTACTCTACACTAACCCAGGGGTTAACTGACCCACCCAGAGATGCTTACACATGGGTGGATGCCTGATGTGGAAGGTGCTTGCCCTTGTCTTCTTACCTATTTTGTCAGGTCTCCAGTCAGTCCCCGCACTAGTCCAAGTTGATCTGAAACTAACAGACATGGCCAAGCCCCATAAGCACATTTCTGTGTGAGCGTACACATGTGACTCCTACAGCATGACTCAACCTGACCCTGATTTCCACAGTGAACACAGAATATAGCACCTGGGATGGGGGAGCCGAGGTGTGAGGGGATAGCGCTAAATGGGACATGTATTAAAATGGCTCCTTTCCTTTTGTTAACTTGCAAAAGCAAATACAAAATCCTCCAAAACTTCCCTTCTTTAAATTACATGTTGTTTTTAAGTGAAAGAAAATAAAATCTGTGTCGTTTCTTCTCTAATGATAGTGCATGTGGGAAACTTGCAATTCTGCTTAACATCTTCCTTCTTTAAAGATATTTTTCATAAGCAGGAGGCACAAATTATAACCTCTGGGATGTCAAACCCATCCTTATTCATACAAAGTGTGTGGCTCATGCAGATGAAGACATTTAGCTTAGCCCAAGGCATGGGTTAAAGAACGCATTGTCAGGAGAATGATGGGGAGAAGCAGTCTTCATTTCAAGGAAACACTCTTGTGATCTAAAAATGTCACAGGCATTAAACTCCTAAGGGCCCCTGGCCACCCTCAGAGCACAGCTATCTTCATGAACTTGGGTACCACATGGGGTCACTCTCTCTGTGCCTCTGCTATCTGGGGGGGGGCGTGTCTCAATTACTGAGATGTTCAAGACTCTTCCAAATACCCCAGAGTTGTCTTGTGCAGAGCTTGATAAAGAAGGATTCTCATCACTGGTGGGATTCCAGAAGGTCTATTTAGGAGCGAAGTTGGGAAATTTTACCCTGGCTTTATCTGAAATTATTCCAGTCCTTCTGGAGATTAGAAATGATATTGGTGGCATTATGAATTCTATATCAAAGTTGCTACTCTGAAATTATAACCACAAATACCAACAGGTGGAGTAGTTGCTACGTACCGGTTGATTTTCAAAGCCAAGAGAGTAAGAATGTTCTATTGCTATCGCTAATATGGTCAAGAAAATGTGGACAAGTGGGCAGGCAGTTGGCGATGATTTATTGAAATAATCTCATCTCTATATTCTGAGGCAATCTGACGCTACACACTCCTCTGTGCCTCTATAACTCCTTAAACCAAAGCAATTGTTCTGTGGTTTGACTGTCTTGAACTACTGCCACGCTGGGCTCCAGAGATCTTCCTTCTACCCCTGGGATCATAGGTGACTTTGGATAATACAACAGTAAAAACTATCTGAGAACACCTTCTAGCAATTCAGTGAAGCAAAACCCCCTTATTACAAATTCCACAGCCATTCTCCCACAAAAACGTGATCCAGTCCTTTCTGGTACATTGTTTAAGGAAATAAATAAAACAACACAAAGCCTTGTTTTAAACCAGTGCTGTAAATCCCTTCCACTTCTCATGTCAGATGCTAAGCAAGGTCTTGCAAATCACTGTCATTTAGATAAAATGTAATAAGAAAACATGGCCGTATTTGTCTGAACTCTTTCTTATGCAATGACACCAGTTTTAAATCCCTCTTCCATGAAGCCATAAAGCTCCTTAGAATAATTCTCTCAGTATTGCTAGTAATTCTACCAGCTCTCAAAGTCCAGGTGCACGACAGCCTCCTTTTAAATTAATTGTCCTCTGTGATGTATGCAATTTAGGAGTTAGGGCGCATGCATCTCTAATGACCAAACAAACTGCTGGGGCCGCCATTCTCCAGCACTTCCCACCAGGGAGGGCCGGACCGTGCTGCATTATCACATGGAGCAAGAATCCTGTGAATGCACATGGTCTGGAGGCAGCTCCCCACAAGGAAGCTAGGTGCTGGTGAGGTATCTGAGATGTGATATGTAATGTAGCATGAGTGCTCAATGGACTCCAGAACCTCCCATCCTGGAACAGATAGAACCAAGGCAACACAGTCTTTTCTGGATGGGCAGTGGAGGAGAACAGCTGTTCTCTGCGGGGAGGCAGACCACAAGAGAAACGGAAGAAGGTGGATCTGATTGGGTTGTCTTCTCACATTTCAGAAGTTACTTGTACTCCCCTGCAAAGAAGAATATGAAGGTGACGAGAGAAGTCAGGAGTGTTATTTACATTGAACTTTCCCTTCCCGTGAAAGTAAATGGCAAGGATGGATAATAAATAGTCACCCTCTTCCATACATGCCCACCCACCCCCTCACCAACAGTTCTGAAGTTAGTATAGAAGCCTGTGGTGACTCAGGTGTGGCTCTTCATCCTGCATGAATGCAAACAAAGCAACCCTACTCCCATCTCACAAGTGTGCTCACCTAACACCAACTCTGCTTCAGAATACCTTTAAATATTCCATTGGAAACATGGGGGGGCAGCATAGATTTGAACCTCTTGACTCCCCAAGGTGGGACTGAAGAATACAATAACTAAAATGACTTCAGGGCTATCCTGACCCAAAACTAAGAATCACTTCTCATTCTACTTCTTATTCCAAATGTCATGTTCAAAATAGTCCATCAGTGCTTCTGCGAAGATATCCACTTACCATATTAAGAAAAACAACAATAAAACATGAAGATCCTTTCCATGATGAAATTCTAACTTTTGATATTAAGCCCCTCTCATTATTATGAGTTTCAGAGAGATATTAGAGCTGAAGAATTAAATCCCCTTAGAAATAAATTTCTTTAGGTGAAATTTCAAGCATTTTGCTCTTACAGGTTCGAAGTCCGAAGATTTAAATTCTAATTTTTTAATTTTCCTCAATCTGATATCCAGGCATTTTGCTGCCTTTGTGAAAGTTTAGGAATTTGCTGTGGTGGCAGCAAAAGGTCTTACTTGAGGTGTGACTTTGCCATGAGGAACATTTGCTTCCATTTCCCTGCCACCTGCTATCCAGGTGTGGCACCGACATTTTGAACTTAGAGCCTCACTAATGATCTGTGCTCTTTCTCAGACTTTAGTGGCTTTATGCTTTCAAAGGCACATACATTGTTCTTCCAAATGATTCCTTAAAATCCAGTATGTGGAAGAATTATTTCTTTCTTCTAAGTGCATTCTTGCCTCAGTTGGACCTGTTCACTGAAATCTGCCTGGCTCACCGATGTGTGTTGTGGTTCCTCATGAAAGACCAAGTGAATGTGATGTGACATACCTTGCTCCTGTCATTTCAGTCAAGCAGCCTGCCCTCCCAACCCCCACCATGGGAAGTCAAAAAGCTCCCTAAAATTTATCCTTTTGCTGAGGTTCCAATGGTGTTTTCTTAAGGTGTGAGTAATCATACCTTTGTTGAAGAAAAATTTGCCCTCCCATTTCTTGGTTTAGTTCAAGTTCTCCAAGAAGTAGACTCTAGTATGGGATTAGACTTGTAAGAGGTTTATTGGGAAAACAAAACAAAACAAAACAAAACAAAAAAACTTCAGTAAGGGTAAAATGCACTCAGAGTCATTGAGATATGATCTGAGCCGTTGAAAATGGAGGCTGTCCTCTAGAAATAGAATTTCAAAGGAGAAGAGTAAATGATCCAAGATTGGGTCCTTCAGGCTCACCATTTAAAAATGAAGAGGAGCCTAAAGAGTAAGTGGGAGCACACCCCTAAAAAGGTCCTAGAGTCAAGAGGGAGTGATGTCACAAAGGCCAGGAGAAAAAGATCATTAGCAGGGGCAACTACAGTGAAATAAAAACCAAAAGTAACCATTGTAGAACAACATGGAGACTGTCTTGAAAAAAGTTGTTTTCAGGAGGTAGGAAGGCCAGAAACCAGACTGTGGTCCATTGAGGAGCAAATGGAAGATGAAGAGGTGCAGGAAACACTTGGAGACAACTATTTAGAGAAACTTGGCCATGAGGGGGTAGAGCAGATGGGTCTGCAAAGGGATGGATGGCCAAGGGAGATGTGGGGCTTTGTTTCATTTTGTTTATAGAGGACAATACTAGAACATGTTTACAAGCTGTCAGGAATAATCTGGAAAAGCATGGGGATTGATGATACAGGAAAGAGAGGATGGCAGAAGGAGCAATACAATGTGAAGAAGAGAGGGGACCTGGGGCACATGGGTGGCTCAGTTGGTTAAGCTCCTGACTCTTAATTTTGGCTCAAGTCATGATCTCAGGGTTGTGAGATCAAGCTGTGCATTGGGATCTGTGCTGGGCATGGAGTCTGCTTAAGATTCTCTCTTTTCCTCTCTCTCTGCCCCTCCCCTGCCCTCTGTCTCTTTCCCTCTCTAAGGAAAAAAAAATGAGAGAGATGAGACCCACAGCACATCTGGAAGGACTGGGTTCTGATAAAAGGAGGAACAGTTGATCAGTTATTACTGGAAGAGAGAAGAACTGAGCTGCAGTGTGGACAGATTTATGAGTTGGGAGGGAACAATAGAGGTCTCCCATCTGGTGACCTCTATTCATTCTGTGAATTATGAGGAAAGGTTTTCCACTGGAGCTATGAGGAAGGAAAATTTATGAGATGGCCACCTATGAGAGGGGGAACCCAAGGGCAATAGATGTAATCATTCCCACATGAAATCTGAGATGAAGACATGGAAGGATATGTTGAGGATAGGCTGTGCCTTTTTCTCTAGCAATGTTCAGCCACTCTGGTGAAGGCTTCAGATAGCAGATGGAAATGTCCATTCAGGTTGGAAGGTTGCCATTCAAGTACTACGCAGGAAAAGAGAAAGAAGGGAGTTGACAGAAGAAGAAGGATTTTAATGATGACATTAAGTTGTATAATGAAGGAATGGAAAGCCAAGGGATGGTGAGAAAATGAAAAGTTTAAGTGAGCTAAAAATTACATTAAGACTCAGAAATTTCTCAGTGGAATATTCTTGGCCAAATGTGTTGGTGGTTAACCACTTGGGGAGTGAAATGTCAGAAGTGGTCATTTTCTGATGTAGGACCCGAGATAGAGTGGCCAAATTGCATTGTGGGAGAGGTCACGGAAGATGAGGAGGCACAGAGCTTCAAGGTCAAGGTGTGAACAGCCATCCTTGTGGATCATGGGAGGGTACATCTGTGTGGGTGTTGAGATCCAAGGATCGTGCAGGGATGTAAGTAGAAGGTATGATTAGATGTAGGAATAGAGAAGCCAGTGATCCAGAAGGTAAAATGTTCAGTGAATGAAGGAAGTGATCAGGATGATGGTGCAGGCAGCAATGAGGAGGAGGTAGGACTGATTAATGGTGTTACTCTCATTGGGAGCAGAGCTTATGAAAGCTGAAGATGAGTGATGGTCTGGAGGCAGCATGGGGAAGCAAAGGGGAGCCTAATGCTTTATTCTGGCCCTCAGGTATGGTGGGTGTGAGGGAAAAACAATCTTCTGTCTTAGTCTGTCACTCTGCTATAACAAACTACTACAGGCTGGCTAGCTTATAAACAACATAAATTATTTTTCACAGTTCTGGAGGCTAGGGAGCCAAGATCAAGCTTGGTACAAGCAACATCAGGGGAGGCTCTCTGCTGAGTCATAGACTTCAGGTTGTACTTTCACATGGCAGAAGGGGCTAGCTCTCCAAGACCACTTTTGTGAGGGTGCTAATGACCTTATGACCCATGCCCTAATGATCTTGTCACCTCCCAAATATCCTACATCCCTATACTGTCACCTTTGTCTTGTCAACGTATGAATTCGGTGACACAAACTGCAGCCCATTTGAGAAGAATCCCCCATTTGAGAAGTGGGTCATCAATGGGCAATGAGTGAGGAACCAGGAGGTTGACAAGTTATGTCAAGTAGTAGCAAGGTGGACAGGAATGTGGTACCTCGGATGGAGAGTCTGGAAGACAAAAGAAAAAAATGTAAAAACTAAAGAAGTCTGTAATATGTATGGGCTTTAGTTATTAATAATGTATCAATATTGGTTCAATAATTTTAACAAACACACATACTAATGTAGGGTGTTGATAATAGAAGAACTGGGTGGGAGTATATGAGAACTGTGCTATCTGTGCAATTTTTGTGAAACTGTAACTTTCCTGTGAACCTAAAATTATTTTAAAATTAAAAGTTGAATTAACAGTGAAATACTGTGGAAACATATTCAGGATTATTTTAGTACATGCAGTTTTTAATGTGCAGACCAAATTCGGCATACAATCGAGTTCAATAGAGTCAGGAGCACTCTTACACAATTAGCAATGCTTTGATTTTTGCTAAGTCTTACTTCTGCCCAGAGGATTGCATGTACTCCCTTCTCTCAATTACTTCTGTCAGAAACTGACAGAAGCCCTAGGAAGGGAGGGATTTTCAACCATTCGTCTTGCCTCAAAAGATCAAAAGCCTTTAGAAAGACCAACCAGTCTTATGTTGCTGATGGTGATATGGATAGATAGATGACAGATAGGTAGAGACATAGACATACAGTTCTACTTTAAAGGATAGTAATCTGGAAATAGATACCAAAATTACAAATGCACATAACCTTTGATCAGATCATTTCCATTCTGAGAGTATTCTGCAGACATTCTCACGTACATGTGAAATGGCATATGTGCATTATTACCCATGCAGTGTTACCTGTAATGACAAAAATGTTTGAAACAACATAAATAGTCATTAACAAAGGATTTAGGGAAGTCGACTTCACAAGCAATGAAATATCATGAACTGTAAGAAAGAATTTTTCATTCTAAAGGTATGTCTGTGTGTATATGTGTGTATTTTGTGAACATATCCCCCCAAATTAACATAAATTAATTAATGAGCCAGTTCCCCACAAGAGGAAGATGAGATAAAACATGGAATTGTGTGGAAAAAAAGGCATTCAAATGGTCATATTTTAAAACAAATGCATCTGTTTCAGTTTCAGATGTATAAGGTAGTGTGAAAAATTCTTCTTTAAACAATATTTCCAGTTGAATTAATTTATATAAGCAAGGTAAATATACTTAGACTCCCTATGGTGCCATCTCAATACTTATTTTCCTCTTTCTCTTCTTTCTGTTATGAAGAATGGCTTTAGTCCTTTGTTCCCTATCTTGATAGTTAAGAAATGTAACATCTTTGTCAACTATTGGTGAGGATCTCATTAAGGCAACTCTGGGTGAAAAAGCAATGTGATGAGTCAGTAGCTTTAAATTCCTTCCTAGATTAACAAAATTATTCAGAAAACAGTGGAAAAAATTCAGTTCTGTGAATGCTGAAATCTCTGAAATAAGTAATTATGTATAAAAAAATAGATGGTTTGAACATAGTTTTAATGATACTGGGAGAATTCACAAAAACCTAGAGAACATGATGAGAATTTTCTATAAGGAGATAGTGAAAAAGAGAAAAACATGAAAACTATTAAAACACAAGCCCTTATGTATCTTCAGAAGATATATATCAATATCTATATCTATAACTATATCTATATCTATATATAGAACTGCTGTTAGCCAGTTCTGATGATGTGTGGGTAGGACACAAAGGATTCTCTTTATAATACCTTCCACTAGTTTTCATGCCTGTTTTCTCAAAAAGAATAAGCTTTTAAGACTAGTTGTTACTCCAGAAATGAATAGAAATGTTATAAAAATAAACTGGAAGGAAGAAAAGTGAGGCGGTAAATTATACTTGGGGATAATGAAAGGAAACTGACAACTGGAAGAAGTCAGGTCATGAGAAACGTCTTTGTAAAGGCAAATAGAGGGAGGGTGAGGTGGTTAAAATAGAAAACAAATTCAGAATGTCAGTTGGCTTTGACCGTGGTCTTGCTGTGCTGTGTGCATACGCGCCGTAGACATGCTGAGCGCCCGGCTGTGCTGGGAGCTGAGCTGCATCCTGGGATGGGCTGGGGTGGTGGCATCCATCTCTGCCTGACCAAGTAAACCCACAATTGCAATCCACAGAAGCTCTGACTCAGGTAGGAGAGGCTTTCTTTGGGGGTTAATACCTGAGATGCTTTGAAAAAGCATCAAACATAGGGATTAAGATGAAGGTAGACAAAGGACATCCTTCCCAAGCAGAAGCCCAGAGTGTGTCAAGGCTGCAGAAAAGAGCAAGTTTGGAGATGTGGGGAAGCTTCCAATTCTGGTGTAACTGGGAATGAGGGTTGAATAAGTAGAATGGGGAGAGATGGGAGTTGTGCTATATTAATAGTCATAAAAGTATGATCTTATTCACATCATCAAAAAACCAAGAAAGTTAGGTTACTCAGGTCACAACAAGAGGGAGTGCAAGCTTCATAAGAACCACTGGCCAGCGGAAGAACTGGGAAAGGATGGAGGCAAGGCTGTAATGGTGAAAATAGGGAGGAATAGGTCATTTTGAGCAGCAGGTAGAAGGTAAAATTAGCAGCAGTTAGAGACCGATCTGATTTGGGATGTGAAAGAAGTCTGGGGGTCAGGGGTAACAGGAAGGTCTCTGGACTGGGTAACCTGATGGAGTCATATACCAAGATGGGGGCAATGCAGAGATGGGGGTCATTGCATGTGGGTGGTGAAGATGGAATGTAGGCATTATACAGATGTAGTATGGGGCAAGGGGCTAAAAGAGGCAGGATAGGGAGTCTGAGTTTAGTTTTAGACATATCTAATGTTAACCTACTGTGGGACATTCATGTAGAAACTGTGAAATAATTTGGAAGATACTTCAATCTGGAGCCAAGTGGGTGGAAGTCTAAAGGAGGATCTATGAGAGTAGGTATTAAAAGTATGAAGAGTGAGAAGAGAAAGGGATGCAGGTTGGAATCCCTGGGAACCCCAGTATTAAAGTAGAGGGATTGGTAAGAGAGCTCAGAAGAACAAAAGGAAGCCGAGAAAAAGAGGTGTCAAAGAACTAATTTACTTGAGGAGAGGTAGGTCATTATGGTCATATCTAGCTGTGGGTTCATGTGTACACAGGTCATAGACTCTGGAAGCCAGAGGTCACTCAGGATCAGAGAAGGAACAGATCTCCTGGAGACCCGTATGAGGGATGAGGAGGCTGAGGCAGCTGTAGACTGCAACACACCTAAAAACTGAAACAAATGCCTTGGGCAACAGGCAGGATTGAGAAGCAGGACTGAAGGGAAAGTTTTTGAGATTGGGGATTCATAAGGACCTACGAATAGGCCGAAGTAGACCAGTAAGTAGAAAGGAGAGGTTGGAGATCTGTGGAGATTGGAGATAGTTCCTGAAGAACTGGAAGGAGAGGACACCAAAGCACAAGTTGGAGGTCAGTCCTTGGCTTGAGGAGAGGCTCCTCTGCTGAGCAAGAGGAAAGGAATGAGCAAAGCAGATGCTGGTCAGTGTGAAATTGATGGGGGTGGGGAAGGGAGAGGGAAGCCAGGATCTGGGAAGCTCTTACTAATCCCTCTATTTCCTTTATGAAATTGTAGGTGAGGGAACTTTCTGGAACAGATGTGAGTTAGAGTACAATAGTGAGGAATCACAAGATACAACTTTGGAACCATTTTTTTTCCTGATCTAGAAATACCACATTTATTGACATTCTCATGGTATTTCTTCATTGTTTACTTAGGGAGAGATTCAAGTCATACAGAGTTTTCTTCCAGAAATTCACTTGCTTTGATAGGTACCACCTTGTAGAAGTTATGCAAAAATGTACCCTCTTCTGTTTGAAGTTACAATCTGTTAGCACTTTTCAGTTGATATTCACCTATTTCCATCCCCACATCCAAATTAATTGACTGCATATGTGCTGTTTTCAAGACTTCGAGCTAGGAACTTATCTAGTGGAACCATTTTTGATGAGAAATCCTAGAGACAGACCCAGGAGAGAGCAGGATTGTCAGGGGTGGTGAGGTTGGAGACCGTGATGTTTAGGCGTCCTAATCTTCAAGTACATATCATACTCTCCAATGATACCCATGGAGCTTGGGCTCCAGGGGGAGGATCTGAAAAGATTGGATAGTCAGAGTTGGGTTTCCTGTTGGCAGGGTGGGGATGGCACTGAAAATCCACAGATATCAGGGAGTTGAGGTAGTGACCAAGAGTGGCTGATAGGATAAAGTGTGTGATATAGAGGGATGAGGGGGACAAGAAAAGATAGGAGGAGGCTGAAGAAAGAAAGGAGGAGGACAGAGTCTTGGGCATTTTAATACATTTAGAAATAAATTGGTGGAGGGGCGCCTGGGTGGCTCAGTGGATTAAGCCGCTGCCTTCGGCTCAGGTCATGATCTCAGGGTCCTGGGATCGAGCCCCTCGTCGGGCTCTCTGCTCAGCAGGGTGCCTGCTTCCCTCTCTCTCTCTCTCTGCCTGCCTCTCCATCTACTTGTGATCTCTCTCTGTCAAATAAATAAATAAAATCTTTAAAAAAAAAAAAAAACTTAGAAATAAATTGGTGGAGAAAGGCAGTGGGGAAGCCAGAAATATTTTAAAAGAGTGGTTTAAAAAATGGAGTTAAAAATTCCCCTGGATATGTTTTAGTGAATTCCAGTGCAGTGGTAAGAATTCAACTCTGTCCACAATCCTGAAGGGTGGGCAGCAGGGGACATAACCCTCACCTCCCCAGGCACAGGCCAGCTCTTGGACTATTAGCTAAACCTTAATCACCTTCCCTTCCCAAGACTGACTAAGAATCACAGATCCAGTCAGTCAGTGACAGGTGCCAAGGCTGAAAGGTTATGTAGGGTTGTCAGTACTACCATAGGCAAAGGATGACCAGGGAAAGCGCTGGGGAGTGGGAGCTTATGGATAAGCAGAAGCAAGAATCTCCATGGCCTCAGATGAAGCACTAATGACTTCCTTGTTCTAGCTGCTGCCTCCACATGGCCAGCCAACAGAGTTCTGTCAAGAAGCTTTAGCTTCAGGCTCCCTCATGTGCATGGCCACCCCTTAGACCCTAGCAACATGTTCATGCAGTGATAAGTTAAATAAGTTCCGTAAGTGACGATATGGCTACTGCAATTGGTTAAAACACCAGTTGCTTTCCCCTTGTCTTCTTTCTACCACACTTCACTGCATGCCTGTTTGTTGTAGACACTTATGGAATCAGCTCTGGGGGGCTTGAGTGAGGAAGGGATTGCATCTAGCCTGGCTATGTTGAGATGTATGTACATAAGTCTTGTTGCGTCTAAGTATAGTAAAGTTATCATTAGGGGCTGCTGTGTATAAAAGGACCCAGGAAAATGTTTACTCAAAGCCATAACATGAAAGATCAGGCCAAGGACCATATGGTAATATGAACCTGTCCAATGACTCCAAGATCAGAAATGAGTGGGTACTGAGGAGGAAAGGAAGCTTGAGTCCTTCAGAACCATAAGCACAATATACCACGTAATTTATGTATGCATGGGCTTGTGTTTGGATGTGTTTGAGAATAGAGGTACTTGTTTATGTATATTTAGTGTCCACTAAATATACATGATTTAATATCATAACTTATCTATTCTGTTTTAATCCTGGGAGTAAAGGTTTGAGGAGAGGTAGGTTAAGACAAGGAAATCTTAATATGAATTAACAACTGAGAATTCCATTGCCAATACACTGGCAAGGGCTTAAAACAAAACTTAAATATATGGACATCTGCATGTGGACTTCTCACTTTTTATCTCTGGTTTTCAAGCTTATTATTTAGGACATACCTGTGCATTGACTCAGTCCCCAAATATTTGTCTTGATATAATATGTCCCTGATGTGTCCCTGATAGGCAGCAACCTCCCCATAACACACATCACACATGACACATCACACACACATACACACACACTAAACACCTTGGGATCTGTGAAGAGGCCGACCTGACTCTAAAAGTTTGGGATACAGGCATGGGAATATCATGGGTGGTGCTACTTCTAGTGTCCAAAAGGAACATGGAGTTCTGAAAGCAATAGTCTCCTACTGTACTTCTTGGGTGAAGGCATATTCGTTATTTGTATAACATTTGGTCAAATTAATCTCTTCGATGACTTTGTGTACACTTCCTGTGAACCTTGATTTCACAAGGACATTATAAGAAACTCACTTGGGCTTTCTCTTTCAAGTGTACCCCTGACTGCCAGTTTACCATGGAAAATGTTCATAACCATGAGACAAAGCATCATTGATGCACACATTAGATCCTAGGGGATCTAAGCAGCATGAAGTTCTCAGGTGAACCAAGTTCAGGAGGCCATCAGGGACCAAGACCTATTGGAGTAAACAGAAGCCCTTTGATGAGATTATGTTCTGGATCTATAAGAAGCAACTCATTATAAGATATCACTTCTGCTCTCATGGTCCACATGGAATCCTGGTCTATCTCCCAAAACAGGAACCCATCAGGAGAAGCAGTAGGTGTCTAATAAGGATGAGGATGTCTTTTAGTAATCACTTCTGGCAGTGGTCTACCTTTCCTCATTAGCCTAAATCCACCAGCCAGCCATGTCAAATTTTCTAGAAAGAGAATGTAGTAGTAGATGTATGTTTTTGCTTTTGTTTTTGTTTTTGTTTTTTTAATATATGCAGGGACAGATAGTTTTACTCTGTATGTGAGGGCACATAGGAGAGTTTTGTTTTATTTTATTTTATTTATTTTATTTTTTCAGTGTTCCAAGATTTCTTTACATATGAATGTTTTTGTGTTCTCAAAAATCTCCAGGCTTTCTTGGTTTCTTATAGCTAATGGTATCATGACACTTGTTTCTGTAACACTGTTGGGGACAAATGCAATCAGGCGGTCCAGTCACCCAGTTGGAAACTACAGTTCAGTGTATTAAATGATAATACTTTCTTTCAGGCAGAAGTAATATGTGTCCATAGCAATGCTATGAAAGGAAGATCTATGTTCACTGAAAGGATTTTTCTTGCTGTAATTGAGAAAAGTCACTAATAGATAAAACATTTAGTTGTCTCTCCCACTCTGGGAACTGGAAGTTAGAGTCAATAGGACAAAGCCAGCGAAGTAGGAGAGATATAATTCAGGTCCTAATAAACACCATATTCATCATTCTTTGGCTTGTTTAGGTATGAAGCAACCACTCACAGAGCCACACTGGGCAGGGCGCTCTAATTGTCCAGCAGGGAACACTCCTGATGATGAATGCAACTTTACCATGAGTGTGATGACAACTATGTTCAATTGAATTAGACTCTTAGGCAGACCATTTCCATCAATAATTAATATGCTGTTGGGTCAATAAGTGAGCTGGGTTGTAATCAATATTACATCATAAGGCAGTAATTGCTGAGCACCTCAATACAATTTTGAAGATCCAAAATGGATTGTAATATTTTATTTCCCAAAGCACTTGGGTCAGCATTTTGCTAAAAGATGAAGTTGTTTTCATAACTGTTTGGTGATTTACTGAGGACACAAAGAAAAAAATGACAAAATTGGGAATATAGTTCTTGTCTCCTGGAGTGTATTTCTGTGCTTGGTCCCCAGAGCATTCATTACTACTGACTCCATCAGCTTAGGTTAGGCTGTGGGGAAGCAGAAAACTGTAACAATGATTCTCAAATGGGGTGCCTGGAGAACTTGTTAGAAATGCTAATTCAGGAGCCTCTCCATTAGACCTACTGACCAGGAAACTCTGGAGTTGGGGTTCCCCAGACTCATGTCTTACAGACCTGAGTGTTTGTGATACATGTTAACACTTGAGAACCAATGACACAGGAAATAAACACCAGACGAAAAGGAAGCTAAGATTATGTCTAGCCAAGTTACCAGTCATCACTCAGAAAAACTGACATTTCCAGACAATAATCATAAGAACCAAGGCTAGAGCCTACATTCTAGAAGGGAAGGCAGACAAACACATAATTCCAGATTTTACAAAGCAAAATTATGAGGTGTCATGGGCTCCATAAAATCGTGGGGGCATTAAATTGTGGGTAAGTCAAGGGATTGCCGTTTGGTTGAGACAGGAACAATGAGCAGGTGTTAGGCAGGGGAAGTGTAGAAAGATACAGGTAAAAGGCAGTTGTGAAGGAACTAGGTGCTGGGAGGACATGGTGGAGTTTTAAGAAACAGAGTAAGAAAGGCAAAGAGGGATTCATGAGCAAGACATGAGAAGTGAGAGATGAAGCTGACATATCTATAACCAGGTTAGTGGGGAAGGTTAGACCCCAAGATTTCTGCCTCTAAAGAGGGAGATTGGTTAGATGTTCTGTTTGCTTTGCTCGCTTCTTGATGTGATTTTGGTTACTGCATAGACTATATGTGGAACAAGGATGGAGTGGGGAGAACAGTTAGGGGACGATGACGTGAATCCAGGTGATAGTGGTTTGAATCAGCTGATGGCGGTTTGAGAGGGTTTAACACATCTAAAAAATATACAGGAAGTAAAATCAATAGGACTTGATGATTAATGGGATTTGTGAGGAGAAGAAGAAGGTGAAACTATAGTGAGCAATTCTGTATTTTCTGGTATTAGACACCAGATGAATGGTGGTTCCATTAATCTTTGTAAACATGTGATTGTGGAGACTTAGTGAGGTACAAACACAGAACAGGTTTTGTTCAAATAACCACTACCAACTTTTCCCTTCTGAAATCTGATTCTTATTTCACCACTCATTTTAGGCATCAGAGAGAAGAAAATTCTCAGTCAACAGTGTAACAGGGTCTGGGTCCTTACTCCTAAGCATCCACTTTATTGTACACTGGGTCCAGTTATTAAATCTTATCTTTATCTTGGTTGAATATTTCATGACATTTTAAGACGGTTATCCTCTCCTACTGCTTGCTGCACAATGAGACCTGGGGATGGCATCGACTCATGTGTCTACCTGCATGTAGGTGGGGCAACAGTGGGGGTCTTCCCTCTATTGATGGTTGATTCCAGTTCTGGAGCAGGAGAAGCTAAACTACTGCACCATCATGGTCACATGGGGCTGTGCAGGATGGATGTCTGACCTGGCCTCCCTCTCAATGGTCCTCTCTTCATCTCTGACTTGGCTTTCTGATTTTAGAGTATGGTGGAAGCCCAGAAGGGAGCTAATAACATAGCTTACTGGATAAGCTATGGATAGGATAGCTTACTGTCCCCTAGCCCCCATCAGCAGTACAAAACCCTTACCTGATATTTGGTTATGAGCCCCCACATTCACCAGAGTAGGTGTTCTGGAGCAGCCTGCCTCTCTTTCATCTGAAGTTTATATTCACATAAATAGAAGAGAATAAGTAAATTTCAATACACAAATAGAAATGACTTCAGGCTATCAATTACAATACACCTATAATGAGAGAGGGATACATTCTTGGGAAAGTTGTGAAGCCATCAGCCAGGATACCGTCTATCATCTCTCCATTCATGAGTGTTGAGCATTCTGAAAGCTTAGGTGGCAGATGTCCTCTCCTCCTGGATAACTGAGTCCTTAAACTTCCTTGTAGGAGAAAGAGATATGAGAATTAACCAGCTTCCAAAATTAAAGAAGACAGAGCTATTTTAAACGAAATGTGGGTAAGAGAGAACCCTTGAGACTTGCCAAGAGTTTTGTTTCCATTTTGAAAGAGAACAAAGAGTGACTATATCTTACAAAATATTAAAACATAGTTTAAAATTATAGTAATTCAGGAACAAAGGAGTGAAACAATGAAACAGAAGAGAATTCAGCCGCAGAGCCACATAAAATATGTATACAATTACATAAAGAGACAGCTTTTCATACTGGCAGTGAAACTATGACTGTTGTTAGGAAAAACCTACTAATCTGATAAACAAAAAGGTATATCCCTGCTACATATCAAGAATCAAAATAAATTTATGTGAATTAATAATATTAATAAAAATAACAAATGCAGGGGCCCCTGGGTGGCTCAATGGGTTGAGTCTCTGCCTTCAGCTCAGGTAATGATCTCAGGGTCCTAGGATCAAGCCCCACATTGGGCTCTCTGCTCAGCAGGGAGCCTGCTTCCTCCCCAACCCTGCCTTCCTCTCTGCCTATTTGCGATCTCTCTCTCTCTGTCAAAAAAATAAAATAAAATCTTTTAAAAAATAATGAAGCATTGAAAGAGAATATAGAAGTTCACTTTCTAGTCAAAGTTAGAATTATTTTATTAAAACATAAACCCTAAAAATCCAAATAAATTAACAGTGGATATATATATATATATACACAAACATATATGTATACATACATATATATGTATACATATATATAGTGAATTACAATATACAAAAAGTTCTTATGACTGAATAAGAAAAGATAACAGCAGAAAAATATACAAAGTATATGTAATGGTTAATATACAAAATCAGGAAAATGTGAATTCAACAAATAGGATGTGATTTTCCTCTCAGATTGGCAGAAATTGCTAGTACACAATGTGTTGTTGAGGGTGTGGTACACATGGCAATCTTATGTTGTACTTGTGGAATTCCAAGTTGGTATAGATTTTTTAACAAAGTAACCTGTCAGTATCTATTAAATATAAATTCACATCCCAGGAAAATGTTCATATGTGTACAAAAAGGACATGTGCAAGGATAGGCAAGGAAGCTTCACCTGTAACAGCAGAATAATTGCAAACAACCTAACTGTTCATCAATGAGGAACTATTAAGATGAATAGTGGCAGTGGTTAGAAAGAAAAAATAAATAAATCCATTTGTTTTGATATTAAAATAATCCTGAGATATTTTCAGTAATAAATGCATGGCAAGAAAAAAATGCACACTGTGAATCTGTTAATGCCATGAGCAAGCCAACTATATATTTGTGTATATATATATATATATATATATATGCATGCATGTACAAGATCTGCATAGACACAGATCTGGAAAGAACTCATCAAGCTTAAAACCAGAGCTTGCTTGGAAGAAAAGAATTTGTGGGCAGCAGGAAAAGAGGAAATTTTGCATTTTTGTGTATGCTTGCCATATTATTATAACTTGAAAATAAATAAGAAAGATACAGAAAAGTTGCATGGCAAAAAATAAACATTAACAAAATGAAAAGTCTAACTCCTGAATGGGAGAAAATATTTGCAAATCATATGTCTGATAAAGAGTTAATTTCCAACATATATAAAGAACTCACATACCTCAACTGCAAAAACAAATAAACAAACAAAAACCAAACAATTCAATTAGAATAAGGGCAGAATATCTAAACAGACATTTTTCCTTTTTTTGAGATTTTATTTATTTATTTGAGAGGGAGCATGAGTGTGTGTGTGAGGTGAGGGACAGAGGAAGAGGGACAAGCAGACTTCTTGCTGAGCAGGGAGCCTGACGCAGGGCTCGATCTTAGGACCCTGGGATCACAACTTGAGCCAAAGGAAGCTACTTAACTGACTGAGCCACCCAGGTGCCCCTAAACAGACATTTTTCTAAAGAAGACATACAGATGACCAACAGACATATGAACAGGTGCTCAACATGACTCATTGTCAGGGAACGGAAAGTCAAAACAAATTGCAATAAGATCTTACCTCAGACCTATTAGAATAAAAAAGACAAGAAATAACAAGTGTTGGCAAGGATGTGGAGAAAAGGGAACACTGTGCTCTATTGGTGGGAATGTAAATTGGTGCAGCCACTATGGAAAAGAGTATGTGGTTTTCTTAAAAAATGAAAAAAATAGAAATACCATATGATGCAGTGATTCCAGTCCTGGCTATTTATCTAGAGAAAACAAAAGCAGTAGCTTAAAAAGATACATGCATCCTGACGTTCATTGCAGGATTATTTTTAATAGTCAGGATATGAAAGCACTTAAGTATTCATAGATGGACAAACAAAGAAACTGTGGTAAATGTTTCTCTCTCTTGCTCTCTCTCTTTCTGGAATATTATTCAGCCACAAAAAATAAGGAGATCTTGCTCTTTGTGACAACTTGGAAAGACCTCAAGGGCATCATGCTAAGTGAAAAGAAAACAAGCTCATGGATCCCGAGAACAGGTTGGTGGATGCAACAGATTGGGGGTCAGGGGTGGGTAAAATGGATAATGGAAGACCAAAAGGTATAAACTTCCAGTTATAAAACAAATGAGTCAGGGGCGCCTGGGTGGCTCAGTGTGTTAAGCCTCTGCCTTCAGCTCAGGTCATGATCCTGGGGTCCTGGGATCGAGCCCTGCATCGGGCTCTCTGCTCAGCAGGGAGCCTGCTTCCCTTCCTCTCTCTCTGCCTACTTGTGATCTCTCTCTGTCAAATAAACAAATAAATAAATAAATCTTAAAAAAAAACCAAATAAGTCATGGGGATGCCATGTACAGCATGGTGACTACAGTTAATAATGGCACATGGCATACTGGAAGTCGCTAAGAGAGATCTCGAAAGTTCTTATAAGAAAAAAAAAAGTATAACTATGTATGATGACTAATGTTAACTATCATTTTGCAACATATACAAACACAGAATCATTATACTGTATGCCTGAAACTAATAACACTGTCATATGTCAAATGCATCTTGATTTTTAAAAAAGAAAAATATATAAGCCTCAGTTATATTAGAATTATATTAGAATTATATATTTCCATCTCAGGAAAATGAGTGTCATTCTCCATTTCTCCTGATACCTACCAATTCTATATCATGAGGTCTTCCATCAGCATTGTCCCAGTGATTATCTGAGAGAGCTATGAAAACTAACTAAAAACAACCCTTTCTCAAGTCTTCCTTTGTCCACCTTCATGAAATTCGATTACTCTTTCATTCTCTAAGTAAGCAGAGAATGTCACCGTATAACTAAACCATTATGATCTGTTTCCACTGTATTTCCCAGCTGCATTAAAGAAATAATAGAGAATGTGAAAGGATTTTTAGAGTTCTGTAACAAGCATTCTTAAAGAAACCTGTGCCACATCTAACCACTCACTGATGGGCTTGAGGAGGGACTGTTTGGGAGAGTGGATTCATAGAGTCAGGGACTACATTGTGTTCAAGTAGATGATTGAGTCTTGCACATTTTACTTTGCTTCTAGGGATTAGATGAAAACCACTACTTATTACTAGAAGCATCTGACTTTTTGTCTGAAGCCTCTGATGACACTGATACTAAACTGGCATCATCAGTACTTGGGGATGCTTCCCTGCTTTTGGAGCCAAAGCATGAACAACAGGTTCACTTTTTCTTCCTGTAAAAGAAAACCTGAAGTCAAAACTGAATGAACTAATTTAGAGATCCTGTCACGTGACCTAAATACAAGGTTGTAACATAACGAGTGGTGTGTCAACCCAGTCATCACAACTCCAAATACATGATTTTGGACACAGCCTTCTTAAAACACTTACAGACACTTGAGGAGCAGGTCTGTGTCTTCTCTGTTTCATGTGGTCAGGAATGTCACCACAAGTTCCCATGATGGATGGGAAAATGTTTTGTGCAAGTTACATGGTCATGATCCATTTTCCTTAAATTCCTTAAGGAAATTCAATATTGAAGATAGACAGGAATATGCATTTTTAACTTTTAAGCCTTTAATAACAGAAGAGTTTGTTGCAAAATAGAAGAAGGGTGTTATCAAAGAATAAAAATAAATAAGTAAACCCTAAATCCATTGTAGCCGGACTGTTAAGAGGACTGTCTGCTACCTTTTGAATATATTTAGTGAGGTTGAGTCAGTTTCTCAGAGTCTGGGCTCCTTGAGCACTGTACACAGAGAAGCCAAGGGCTCACTAAATAGAAAGTCAGCTCAGGCAGCTCTCCTCCAAATAACCAATCCAAACCATCTACGTTCCCCCTTTCAGAACCAGGATGGGACTGGAGAAGAGAAGTATTTTATAATCACTGCAGAATGGTTTGAGGCTCTGGAGGGCAAAGACTGAAGCTGACATACATTTATTTATTTATCATTAATTAGTTAGTATTCTCTACTATGGATAACAAATAGCAAAAACACATCCCTGTTGATGTTCCCCTTTCAGAATGGAACAGCGATGCCACTACCAACAACAAGGGTCTTTTGTCTCAGGTGGGACAGGGATAATGACTGAAATGGGGGCACTCCCTGCCTTGAATATTTCACTGACATTAAACATAATTTTCAACTTGACAGCCCAGTCACATAGCTCAAGAGAATTACTCTGGAGTACATAGAAGTTTTAGATAATAAAAGATGTCATTGAAAAGTCATTTGTGAAAGGTTTTGCATCAGTATGATCAGGCCCATTTGTACCACTGGGCCATCAGGCTTGGTCTGATCCTCAAAGAGCACTGGAGGTCCAGTTACTCTCTGAATCCAATTCTATTCACGGGGGTCCTTGTGCCCAAATACCCATGTGGGCAGGGAGCTGACTGAAGGTTGCCTTAGTGTTATGTTCACATTTTCTATACCCAAGCTAGAGTTAAAAGGCAAAGTTTTGACTCAAGTCTTTGTCAATTTATCCTCAAGGTAGATGTAGAAAGAGATGCTAGAATTCAAAGACTTCATTCAATTTTTTTTCCCTAAAGAGACTGATAACTACTTCCAATATGAAAAGAACCCTATGTGAGGTCAAGCATAGAGCGCAATTTAATTTTTCTTCCTTTTGAGGACTTAAGTCTCATGAAAAGTCTCATGTTCTTTTTCATGTTTTAGCTATGTGTGTGTGACATACTTATTTGCCCCAAATTCCCAAGAGTGCATAATATGCCTTTAGTTAATCTAAAAATATCTTCAAAACCACTAATAGTTTATAACTCAGAAACTTTCTAAAGTTTGGACTCACTAAACGTTGATTAGGATGAAAAAAAAATAACTGTGATGCAGTTAGTCTTCTTGAAATTGGTGGAGTTAAGGTGAAGACAATTCTCTACAAGAGAAGGAGTTCAGAAACTTTCCCTTATTGCCAAAGGTGCATTTGGTAGCAATTAACCAAGAACTCATTTTTCAACTCAATGCCAATACCTACTAATTACTGTATTTTCCATGTTTCAAAGTGGTTCTAAATAATTTGCATATATTATCTTGCTTATTTTCACAACAGTAATATAAATTAGATATTGTTTTCCCCTTTCTACTTTGGGGAAATTGAGCTTTAAGAGGATAAGTACATTGCCTGAGTTTATACTTTTCGTAGATGGCCTACAAGACAGTGCTGTCCTTGGTCCTATCTAGTTTTTTGTTTTGCTTTGTTTTGAAATCGGTAACTCCAAAAAGTGGAATTGTCATAATGGCACAGGAATAAAAGGTGGAATTCTAGAGCCAATAATTGAACAATTGAATTCAGTTTTAGTAGAAAAAACAGACATCAGACTTTTGGGGATCCAATGTCATTACCGAGGCCATTCCTCATGTAGCTAGATAAAAATTTCATTTTTAGTCCAAAAGGTAAAGCCATTCCATTTTGGCTTGAGAGAATGAAACCATTCAAGGTAATTAAGCCTCCTTATTCTTATTTCAATTCAATAGACACATTTCTTATTTTCATATATGCCTGCCCACATAAGGGATTTTTTCTTAAATTTTTATTTATTTTTTAAATTTCTTTTCAGTGTTCCAGAATTCATTGTTTATGCACTACACCCACTGCTCCATGCAATACATGCCCTCCACAATACCCACCTCCAGGCTCACCCTACCTCCCACCCTCCTCCCCTCCAAAACCCTCAGTTCCTCAGAGTCCACAGTCTCTCATGGTTCCTCTCCCCCTCCAATTTCCCCCAGTTCCCTTCTCTTCTCCATATCCCCATGTCCTCCATGTTATTCCTTATGTGCTACAAATAAGTGAAACCATATGATAATTGATTATCTCTGCTTGACTTATTTCACTCAGCATAATCTCCTCCAGTCCTGTTCATGTTGATACAGAAGTTGGGTATTCATCCTTTCTGATGGAGGCATAATACTCCATAGTATATATGGGACACATCTTCTTTATCCATTTGTCTGTTGAAGGGCATCTTGGTTCTTTCCACAGTTTGGTGACCGTGGCCATTGCTGCTATGAACATTGGGGTATGGATGGCCCTTCTTTTCACTACTTCTGTATCTTTGGAGTAAATACAGTAGTGCAGTAGTGCAATTGCAGGGTTCTAGGGAAGCTCTATTTTTAATTTCTTAAGGAATCTCCACACTGTTTTCCAAAGTGGCTGCACCAACTTGCATTCCCATCAACTGTGTAAGAGGGTTCCCCTTTCTCCACATCCTCTCCAACACTTGCTGTTTACTGTCTTGCTAATTTTGGCCATTCTAACTGGTATAAGGTGGTATCTCAATGTGGTTTTGATTTGCATCTCCCTGATGGCTAATGATGATGAACATATTTTCATGTATCTGTTAGCCATTTGTATGTCTTCATTAGAGAAGTGTCTGTTCAAGTCTTCTGCCCATTTTTTGACATGATTATCTGCTTTGTGTGTGTTGAGTTTGAGGAGTTATTTATAGATCTTGGTTATCATCCCTTTGTCTGTACTGTCATTTGCTAATATCTTCTCCCATTCCGTTGGTTGCCTCTTTGTTTTGTTGAATGTTTCCTTTGCTGTGCAGAAGCTTTTGATCTTGATGGAGTCCCAAAAGTTCATTTTCACTTTTGTTTCCTTTGCTTTTGGAACAGATCTTGAAAGAAGTTGCTGTGGCTGATGTCAAAGAGGTTACTGCCTAGGTTCTCCTCTAGGATTCTGATGGATTCCTGCCTCATGTTGAGGTCTTTTATCCATTGCAAGTTTATCTTTGTGTATGGTGTAAGGGAATGATTGAGTTTCATTCTTCTACAAATACCTGGGAATAAACTTAGCCAAAGAGGTAAAGGATCTGTACTCAAGGAACTACAGAAAACTCATGAAAGAAATTGAAGAAGACACAAAAAGATTGAAGAGCATTCCATGCTCATGGATCAGAAGAATAAACATTGTTAAAATGTCTATACTGCCTAAAGCAATCTATACTTTCAATGGCATTCTGATTAAAATTCCACCAGCATTTTTCAAAGAGCTGGGGCAAATAATCCTAAAATTTGTATGGAATCAGAAGAGACCCTGAATTGCTAAGGAAATGTTGAAAAAGAAAAACAAAACTGGGGGCATCACCTTGCCTGATTTCAAGCTTTACTACAAAGCTGTGATCACCAAGACAGCATGGTACTGGCACGAACTCAGACACATAGACCAGTGGAGCAGAGTAGAGAGCCCAGATATGGAACCACATGAGGCATTTTCTAAAAATTTAATGAACTTTAAGTATTTGAACTCTGTATTTTTATCAATGAGTAGGATTTTGTTTTCCTAATGAGAGAGAGAAACTGCTGAGAGATTACGAAGACCTGACAACTCCCAGTCTGTACAAGGGTTATGATGCTGTAAAGGCATGAATAAACATTCTGCTGTCCACTGAGGATGTGTTTGCTCAGTGGGCTTGAGTTAGTCCCTCAGCCTGAGGTCCTTGGGTACCAGTGAAAGACAGCTTATAAAGCAGAAGTTCAGCCCAACTGGCTTTCCTCCAAGTGACATATTTGAACACTAAATCTTCTGGGATTACCCTGTAGAGTATGTGCAACAGGACTAACATTGCTAGAACATGTGTTAGAACATGTCCCACACTATTGAGTCTTTCAGGGGTGGGAGACAGGTATAACCCCATGAATAGACAGGGAGACTGAGGCTTACAGAGGTGAAAGTACTTACATAAGCACCATATTCTGCTCCAGATTCAGGAACAGAATCTGGAACAGAGGCCTCTATGCTTGGGCAGAACTCTTCTAACTGTTCCATGTGACTGTCCAAATAGTTACCCTTTTAGGGTCATTCCTGTATCCTTACATGTGCTTCTCACATTGGGACAAAGATTATTGGGATCATTATTAAATCAAGGGTAGGCCTATGGATATGCATGTTTTGTAACCAACTGATGATAGTTGGGTTTCATAGAAGACAAAGACTGAATCTTCCTCTTCTATAATTTTCCCAGGCTCTTAGTGGCATAAGGACTGCCTTGCACATACTAAGCCCTTTGTACTTACTGAATGATAACTAATGTCATCTTCATAATTAATATATGGTGATATTATCTTACTCATTTCCTATGTAAAGTCTTGGGGAAAGTGTAACTACTACGAGCCTTGATTTCTTTCTGTTTAAAATGGGGCTGGTACAGTCACCTTTTAGTGCCTCCAAAAGAGCTACAGATGATATGTGTGAAGCACCAGGATTCTTCCCAGCACATGGGCAGTAATTAATAAACAGAGGCAGCTTTTATCACAGTACCCTGGTGATTATTTTGTAATCATCATTGTATCTCCCATCAATATATCTTCTGTTCTCTATGGAACTTTACACACAGAGAGAAATATAATCGATATTTAATAATGGAGCTTAATAAATGCATGTTAGTTGATTAATTAATTGTCAAGGAATGGAGGCAGAAAAGAAAAATCACTAGCAGAGCTTCTGATAGAAGCTGTACTTTCTAATCCATCTACTAAACTCCTGTCCATCCCAGGGTGACTGTCCTAGCTCCTTAGCACATGATTGATTAGGAATTTCCCTGCCCGAGAGCTGTCCAAAAGCAATCACAGAATCTTGCACCCCCGAGATTGCTTCAGCTCTCAGACCCCAAAGACATGGGAAAACCTCGAAAAGATGTGTTTCCATTATCACACAAAACAACGGAGACCACGTTAAAACTATACCCACACTCAACCTAGTGGGGTGTCTACAGACCCAGGATTGGTGTTTCATAAGACACTCAGGGTGAGTTCATGCATACTAGGGGTAAAGAATGGCATCTTCCAAGAAGCGACCTGTACTTTGCCACATTTTGTTGGGGCAGGTCCGGAGGTGAGTATTCTAGGGGAACTGGTGGTTGAAATTGGCTCTCTTCCATTTTTGTTTCATGCAGTTTCCATTTAAAAGCAACTGAATGCAGGTGGAGAACTTCCCAAGTTCCTGTTAAGGAGTGATAAACCATGTGATTTAATAAAATAAGAAAATAATCTTTTCTGGCTGTCTCTCTTTAAAATATTCTCTAACCTGCTTTCCCTCCATGACCCCTACATAGTTATTTTTATTGAAATATATATTGCATTATTGGATGTTTTGTTTGATAAGGTTTTCATTTTACCTTTCAAGTCTCAGAAAGGCAGGCGATGTATTATAAAAATTATTGCTTTGATAGTTTCTTCATCTTGTCATAAGAAAAAAATTAACTTTTTTATTAAAAATAGACAAATATAAACGTCTATGTATATTGAGAGAGTGGTTATGTACCAAATATGCTAACTTGGAGGACATTTGATCTTTTAATTTCATATCCAGAGAACGTGCACAAAGTCTGAAACTCTGTGAACAACTTCCTGATATTTCAAACAGTTAGACATGAAAACTTTCTCAGAAAAAGGTAATACTTCAAGATTCTCCCTCCTGGCTGGGGACTCTCAGTCATGTTTCTCTTTATGGGACAATGTTATGGGAGGCATAACATTTAACTAGCATGAACATTGATGAGAGCGCTGGCAGGTGGCAGAGTCAACACTCAGTCTGGAGGACACAGAAAGCAGAGAACTGGCCCCTTGAGCTCACCTGGCCAGTCTTCAGAGCTTGTCCACCCTGAGCAGGTACTTGGGAAATGGACTTATGGGGATAGAAGGGATGTGAAATTTTGCAGCCCAGGAAGTGCCTAAGTGGAAGCAGCCTAAGCTAAATGCAGCCAGTAAATTTGCATTGAAATAATTTGCTTTCCTAACTGGAAAATACAAGACCAAAAACCAGAGGTGGAGAGGGGTGGAGCAGAGCCCCAAACTTCTGATCAAAACTGGAATCAAGGCTTGACTTATGAACACAGATGGGCCTTGGAGGATCACAGAGGATCATAAGCCAAGGCTCCATGCATTGGAAGCTGGTGTGTAAGTGAATCCCACATAGGGACCCAGCCCCTAGGTGCTTTAGCCAAGGAGGCATGAGAGAGAAAATGGCTTCATCACCAAAGCTTGTGGGTCAGGTGGCTTTTGTATGTGGGTGGGTGGCTGGTTCTCTCCTGCTCTTATAAGGATTGCACCTGCTACACAAGAAAACACTCCTACTGATGTGTCTGTTAGTGTTGGCTTGCCCTTCCTGCCCAAGGCAGACCCACTTTTCTTCCCATGTGGCTGCCTCCAGGCAAACTGCTCTGTTGGGACAAGTTTCCATCACCAAAACCACATTGAAAGACCACTATCATAACAAAGGCATATGAAGTTAATAGGAAAACCCAAGAAGATACACAAAAAGAGTCTGTAGGCAGAGAGGTACCAAAGAAGAAAGCCTGCTGGCCAAGGCAGGCAGAACTGCCCCAAGGCAGTGGACTTTGTGGGTTCTCTATGGAAAATGGCAGTTCCACTAGCTTACCCCAAAGTGATCAGGTCTAGGGAAAGTACCTAATACCTTCTCAAGGTGTGGAGAGAAACCAGAGTGACAATTCAGTCACTCACGATGGGGACTAAGGGTGGCTAGAAAGGAGGACTCTGCATGTTTTATAAAGGGGTATTGCTGCCAATCCATAAAGCATGAAAGACAATTATTTGTCCAGATAACCGGTAGCAATGCCCTAGCATCAAAGGACCCTTTCCCTGGACAAAACTGGGTAAACACACAAATTCTTCCACACTGTCTTTTTTATGCCCTGGAATCTATTTTTTTTTCTCCCACTCTCATTTTTTGACAACAAAATAATTATTCCAATGTATTGTGCCATGAAAAATGTTACAGTTGTTTTGTTTTGTTTTGTTGTTTTAATCATCTTGTCTTTCTCATTACAGATGCTCCAGCCCTATCAGCAGCCCGGCTGAAAACCACCTCTTGGGGAAAATGTCTTCTACCTCCATTGACCGCCTTCACCACATGTAGGTTTCTACTTGTTTCAGCTTTATACCTCACCTAGAAGTTTTCAAACTCCAGATGCATCTTTGAAAGACCCAGCTACTTGAATTGCTTCATGAAACTGTATTTTTCCATTTACAATGGTGTCACAGTGCATTAACAAGTAAACCATCAGTGTGCCTTCATGACCAGCACTGATTCTTCACTTCATCAAAAGGTTATACTGTGACTCACCTTTCTTAGGATCGTTAATATTGTCCCTTTTTGCTTTCTGCCCACTTGTGATGCTATCACCTGTTTTGCATTTAAATGAGGCAGGGATTAATTTTGAAATACTAGAGTGAACAGAATGTAGTCTACCATCACCCAGAGGTTGACAAGATCCTTATTGGGGTGGGCCTATAGGGTCCACACCACACGTGAACCCATCAATCACCAATCAATTTAGTTGGCCTTTGGGGTACCTCTGTAAGAAACCCTGAAAGCAGGAATGACTCAGAGACATCATGACAGAGATGCACATACTTTTCAGAATTGATTCTTCTAGAAAGAATTGCTACCCTATGTTTCATTCTAAACATGAATGAGAGCCTTAAAATAAGCCAAAGGAGCATTTCTGGGAGATATATATATTTCCCACACCCTTGACCTTGGAAAAAAAGTAAGCACTTGGAGCTCAAAATCACCTTGCTCTAGAAGATAATAACAGTGCTCTGCATCATCCCCACTACAAATAAAGGCTAAATTAGAGGTGCCATTTAGTCTAGAGCTAAAGGAGACCATTTGCTAAATTCCAAAATTAGGCCAATTTTCCCACCCAGGCTCTGTTAGCACTAGACAGAGTGGCCTCACTGGGGGCCTGGCACCATAAGATTTGTAGCATGGAAGAGCTGAGGTGACCTCTCCCTGGACAGACCCATTCCCCAGGCAGAAAAAGACAGAGCCAAGGCCAGTATACCTGGTGTGCCCCAAACCAGAGCCACTCACCTCTAGAAAAGGCAGATCCCAAGTCCACTCACTGGGCTTCATCCCCAGGAGATGGAAACAGCTTGTCCCTAACCATCTACGTCCACGGAGACACCATCCAATCAATATTCTTTCAAACACCTGAGCTTTAACATGTCATCACATAGTGAGATTCCAACTGTATCAGGAAAATAAGGGGAGGTGTGGTCATATGTCATATGGCAAAACGAAGGCCGAAATGATGAGGAAATGATGTGAAATACTTTGCTTAGACAAATTATGGGTTGAGAGTGGTCAAAAGAGGGCATGGTATTTCCTAGTTAAAATTGAAAACGAATCATCTGGGGCAAAGAACAGAGTGACAGTTTTGTCTACAGAGAGCACACGAAGGGACTGCCAAGCATATCGAAGTCAGGCACCAACCTCAGGATCACTCGGGGGAGAACCTGGGCGGGCATGGCAGGAGAGAAACACATTCCTGAAAACAACTCAACAGGACCTGTCTTTGAGGGAACAGGCTGGCCCCAGTGGGGAGTTGGTGTTCCTCAAGGGTCTCAGCTTGCCTTGCTGGCAGCAGCTGGCTTTCCCTGTACCCGAAACATCTCCTTTCCACACTGACAAATGGGGAGCTCTCTTCTCTGGGGAAAACCCCACCCGTATCCATTGTCCTTCCTGTCATCACTGGACCCAGGTGATGTTGGACCTCCTATATGGAGGGGCTTAGAGGCAACAGTCTGGACACAAAGAGGTGGTTCAGGGCGCTCATCCTGAAATGGTTTTGGTGCCCACCCCTACAACCCATTGTAGGTTTATTCGGCTTGGCATGTCTTGACTAGGAGGTAGCTTCTTCATCCCACTAAACACCACAAGAAATATGTTTTCTGATCAAAGTTAAATGTACTGGTTTGTTGCAACAAGGAAAACAGGAGCCTTTGGAGGATGTTGGACCTTCTCACTAAGAGGGCTTGTGGAAGGCTTTGTGTTTGCTTATATTACTCAGGAGATATAATTAAGGAGCTATAATCTTGTTCTGGATGAGTGGAGTCTTAAGAGAGTCTGTGATTGGGTCTCTCAAACGAATCTTACCTAGGAGGTGGGAGGAAGCAGCCAGCCGTCACTCAGGTTAGTTGGGAGAGGGTAATGTGTCATTTCCTGTGCTTTGGGCTGTGTTCTTGTTTTTCATGTGTGTGTGCATGTGTGTGTGTGTGCACACTCAGACATGACTGCAAAAGAGTCTGGTTTTCTTTTTGATGCATCACGGTCACACACCTTGTCTGGTGCCAGCATTTTGTGAAATCACGTATGCTCAATAGGAGAGCCTCCTGGCTTCACTGATGAAAACACACCAGCTCCAAGATACTTTTTGGTAGCTCAGGTTTATACAAATTATGGGAGGACAAAAGTGTCCCCAAACCACCCAGTAGAACTCTACTCTTTGGTTTCTAAACAACTTATCTACCATATCACACAGGATTCTTCTTCATCTCCCTCAAATAAGAACAACGCCAACAACACCAATAATAGAAGAAGGAAGGGGGCGGGGAGAAAGAGAAGAAAAAGACTAGAACTGGCATTAATTCATACACTGGAAGGTGCCCATGGAGCCATCTCCAGGTATGGTTTCCTGGACTCTCCCAGAGCATCCCTTTTGCTGTTCAACCATCAGGAAGGTTCTTTACAGTCAAACAACCAATGGTACCAGACACCTGGAGTCATGATGTTAGGCAGGAGGGATTTAGGAAGAAAGCGGTGTTTAAGGGAGTTTTCTCAGTATCTTTTCTCACAGAGGAGGGGATATTTATCCATTTCAAGTACCAGTGAACCAGCTCTAGAGGGGACATGGAGAACCATTGGCCCCTTTCTGCAAAGTTCACCTCTACATTCTAAATGAGGCTCCACTCAGCTCAGACTCACAGATTGATTGCTTCATTCTCCGGGAGGGAAAATGTTTGCCAGCACAAGTAAGTAAAATAGTGACAGTTTCAAGAAGCGGCACAGTGCACGGCAGGCTGGAGGACGTTTACAAATCATTAGATTTGTTTACCTTATAAAAATCTGCAATTAATTCACAGTAATTGATCTGAAAAGGAACATTAGTTAGAATTTATTTATGATGTTCAACTTAAAATCCTTTCCCAAAAGAGAAAAATTATATTTGAAATGAGCAAGTACCATGGACCATGGTATCTTGAAAGCCCAAGCATATGCCTCCATGTCTCTTACTCTGTTTTTCTCTGAGTCTCCCCAGCCCTAGCTCTCCCCAGACATGGATTTGGGACAGTTTTCTTGGTGTTGCTTTTGTGCCACTGGTAGGTGCCTGAAGTATCCTCTTGTCTCTGAGTGAAACGTCGGAGAAGTCTGATGACTTCTCATCTCTGGGCATTCCTGGTGCTCCACCTGTTGGAATCTGGGACTATTCATGACTCTGCCCCTCAATGTATTGCCCTCCAATTTCAATACAAGCTTGCCTGTTGATGATTGATCCCTGGTCTAACCCTTGTTGCTCTCACATTTCTCTTTCCCAGGGTGGCCAAGGGTCCTGCCTACTCAAGATTGTCAGGTGTGTGGGTCCTACTCTCCTTTCTCGCCTCTCCAGTGCATGTGCCCCATGCTCCTAGCACACATGATGTCTACCACCTCTTTTTTTAAAAGATTTTTATTTATATATTTGACAGACAGATATCACAAGTAGGCAGAGAGGGAGGCAGAGAGAGAGAGAGGAAGGGAAGCAGGCTCCCTGCTGAACAGAGAGCCTGATGTGAACAGTGACCCTGGGATCATGACCTAGCCGAAGGCAGAGGCTTTAACCCACTGAGCCACCCCGGTGCCCCATTTACCACCTTTTAACAAGGCAAAGCTCTTGGTGCTCCTTTGTTCTGCGCTCTCTGTTTCAGCAGTCCAGGGACTTTTAACTATTGCTTCTCTCAATGCCCTAATAACTCTGGAGGACCCAAGTCGAATTCCACCTGTTCTCTGAAATCTTCTCCAAGGCTCTAGATTCCTCATCTTTTTTCTCATGGCACCACTAATGGCTCTATGAGACACAGACCACATTAACCGTGAATATTTTACTCACACGCCTATCTGTTACAAACTGTATACAAACTACATGGCTGTAGGAAGACACATATTGTTCAATATTTTCTGTAAAATATGTTCTCCTCATGACCATCTATAGCAAATATTTTTTTGCATATTTTCCTTCTACCTCTTCTCATAATTTGTTAAGCATCTCCCTATCTGCCACTCCAAAATTTCAACAGTTGTTAATCTCTTTCATTTTGTTTTCATGGTATTTATCATTTCTCCTCAGATTTCAAACAAACTTTCATATTCTTTTCTCTGCCAACTTGAATATTTTAGAAGAGAATCGGAAAATAAGAGACTTACCAATCCGAAGCTGAGCCCACGAACCAGGTATAAAAAGATATTCAAAGATTGAAAGGGAAAAGGAGGTTTCTATCCATTCTAGTGAGTTAGCTCACAGAATTTATTTCTTATCAAAAGTAATTTTGGATGAAACAGAAGCCTCATGAGACAGAACAGGTTAAAAAGATGTTCCACTGAACTTCCATCTTCAGTGTCCCCGTCCTTTCTTTCTTTAAGCCTCACTTTCATAAAAGAATAAGTTATACCAGATCCCAAGTTTTTGTGAACAATCAGAGATTGGTTACAAAGACTAGAAAATAGAGAAATAAAAATCTCTTTTCCGTAACCTATGTCATTTCCAAACATCTAGAAGGGGGTTTCTTGACTTTGGCACTATTGACCTTTGGGCTGGATCAGTCTCTGTTGGGCTGTCCTGTGTATTACAGGATATTTGGCTGCATCACTGGTCACTACCCTGTAGAGCCAGTAACACTTAGGTTGTGACACCCATGTGTCCCCTGGGGCTCAAGTGTCCCCTGGTTGAGAACTTCTGCTCTAGAACATGAACAAGCTCTGTGCTAAGGTTCCTTGGGCTCTCTAGAAGCGCTCAGGGGTGCCAAGGCTTATGTTTAATTATCTAGCGAAACACAGTGACATTTGTCTGACACCATGGGACCTGGTACTCTGAGGCTGTTCACAATTTTAACATTAAGTTGTTATATTACTTTTGGTGACATCCCCACATTTGTGAATCTGGATGTGGGAAATAGAGTAAAAGTCAAGCACTGAGTAAAAATCAATGTGCAACAGGTCATCAGAATGGCAGTATCCAATACAATCTCAAGGACTGAGAATTTGTTCAGTGCCCAATAGGTGCACTGCTTAGGATGCAAAAGCTTACAAAGTTGTTGAGATTTTACTACAAAATTAACTGAATTGCAGGCATTTCTTTGAACAAGGAGCCAAGGTGCTACATGTACCATGAACCTTTGTCCCAGAGCCAGCAGATACGGTTATTCCTATTATAGAGTAACTAATCATTGTGAGTACAGATTTTCTTTCAAATTATGGTTGGTTTAAAATACTGAACACAGTTGTTTTCATGGGAAATATTTTAGGGAGTTTGGATGGAAGCAGATAATATGATTCTTTTTACCAATGCATATGAAGATGAGTTAACCAAACTTGGAATTATGATCAAACCTGAGGACATTTTGATGGTATTTGCAAAACTATTGTAATGGACAATCTCTTTTATTTTCACTAAATAATGCACACATATTATAGAGAACTTGGCCCATAACCTCCCCTACACCCCAAACACACACTTAATATTTGGCTTGGGATTCAATAAGGTATTTGTGTGGTATACAGAAGAAAACGTCTTTGAAAGGGAAACCACTGAGGCATGAATTAGCAAAGGAGAAATACTGTTGGCTTTAGGGAAAAGACAGTGGAAAGAAGGTATCAAGAAGGATGGGAAAAGAGAAAAGACTTACAACTGAGAGGGGCGAAGTAATATTATAGATTCATGTTAGGTTAAAAAAAGAGGACATTTAATTGCAGTTAGAAAAGACAATGGTAGCTCCACACAAGTGGTGGATTAAAAGAGAGGATTTAAGATAAGCATCTTAGGAAAAGGTTCACATGCATTAGCGAAGGAGGAATTAGAAAGAAGCTGAATATAATTGGAGAGTAAGTTTCTGTATCCTTGCTGAGGTGAGTGTGATGCAATGGAAACTGGTAAGGAATAAGACAAATAAATGCATGAAATCCAACTAACCAGCTGTGATAAATCATGTTTCCAAAGATGGCAGAAACTCACCTCCATTTCCAAGTGCCCTTTTGTGATGTTATCTTGCCACTCATGTAGAGATAAAGGCAAATTCCCCTCCCCTTAAACCTGTTAATCTGTGGTTAATTTGAATAGTATGAGGTGATGTAAATAATATTCTGGGACTTTTGAATTCAGATACTAAATAGACCTAGAACCTTCTGCTTTTGTACACTAGGAAATCTGGATTGTGTAAGGATTTGGCTAATCCAAGATGGCTATACTGTGAGAAGACCAACATAGTTCCGTGAAGACACCAGGTGGGGTAGAGCAGAAGCCCAGACCCACAACCCTAGCTCTGCACCCAGCCAAGAGCCAGGAATAAGCCATAGAAGTGAGGCCATTTCGGAAACAGAATTTCTAACCCTAGTTGGAACATAGTTGATGTCACATCGAACAGAGTTGAATTGTCCCTAATTCTTGAGACCTGGCTGAATTACAAAATTTTGAGTATATTCATGTTTTCAGTCATTAAGTTTCACAGTGGTAATTTGAGGTTTTCTAGCCTCAACACTCTACATATACAGACAGAGGGGAACAAGGAGCATTTCCAGAGCCCAGCAGCTAGAACAGTCTTATGGAGATTACCTCATGGAGGTCGGGACCATGGAGGGTGAGGCTGACCAGCAGGCACAGGAACCACAGGAAGAAGCTTTCTTACCTCCCTCCCCTTCTTTCTCTAAATCCCCATTTTCACTAGATAATGCATGACAGCAGTGACCCATTGCTGAGTTGAAGGGCAGATCTGAGAGGCACACATCATGTTGCCACTCATGCCGTGTTCCCCATCCCTGAGACAAGAGAAGTTCTGATACAGGTTCATTATCACACATTAGACTTTCTCTGCCTCTGAAGCTCAGTCTACGTACAGATTCACTGCTGGTGGACTGAATGGCAGGGCACACTCCTCAAGCACATGTCTTCAACATGCTGACGTCAGCAAGCCAGGGAGACTTGGTAGGGTTGGGAGTGGAGGTACTCTCACAAGTGGTAGCCCCACACTATAACACCACAGTTGAGAAAAAAGAATTATAGTCATTTATTCTTAATTTTCTCAACATTTCCTCACTAGCTCATTCCTCTGAAATCTTCCTAGAAACTTCAGGTCTTCTTGGATTGTCCTCTTCTTATGCTCTTCTTCATTCAACTAAACTGCAAGTGATAGATGTTTTCGGATTATGATTTATAGGGTGGGCATGCTAAGCGCATGCCAGGAGAAGAGATGGTGTAGCAAATTTACATGAGTAACATCACAACACCTGGTGAGAAATTAGCCTTTTTATTTCTCCAAACTGGCTGGGTGGTGACAGGTAGATAACCAGAAATAAGAGATTTAAAATCTTAGCCAAGGACCCAGAATGAATTAGGAACATGCTGTGAGCAACCTTGTAAACCCCTTGCTCCCTAATTGCAGTCATTAAAATGTGCCTCATGGCTGGGTTATTGATATCTTTCTGTGCCACTCTTCATGTGTAGTAATCACTTAACACAAAAAATATAAGTCAGTCAATAAGAAGAGTCTTTTCAAATAATTAAATGTCTGATGTCTCTTGGGATATCAGAATCTTTAAGAACACATGAACAATTTCATTATTGGACTATAGTGGTAAAAAGAAACAGAAAAGTCATGAATCAAAAAAATGAAAATACAAATTTCAATGAAAAGAGTTGTGTTATTAGGACATACTTGATTCATTTAAAGCAACTTCTGCATTATCCTAGTTTTATATTCTGGTGAAGAACTGATTTTAAGAGCAAACTCTCTTCAGATCAAAAAATATTGTAGAAAATCTTTGTAGAAAATTATTCTCCCTTTTTTATTTTTAAATAAAGCCACTTCCACATATAGTTCATAATTAAAATTTGTCTTGGTCTCTGTAAGCACCCATTCTGTGCACCATTTTATGGAGACCAGGACATTCAAGAGGAGGAAAGGGATGGAGAGCTCAGGTCAGTGTGTCACACAAGTCACGAGTAGAAGGAGATGCCACTGGCCCATGAGTATTGGGCCCATGCATATTATTGAAGAACCTCTGATTGTGGCAGACCCCATTTTCCACCGAATGAAAGACATGCACCATTTCCTCAGCCCTACACTGACACTTTCCTTCCCACTTCAGACTCTTTTATTTCTGAGTATGTAGGAACCATTGACCTTGTGAGAGGCTGAGCATCATGATCAAGCACAGCAGCTAAGGCCTGTTTGGACCACAAAGCAGATGATCACAGTCTCTTCCCTTGGTTTCCCTCCTTCCTTAGTGTATCCTTAGATAGTGTGACTGAGGATGGAATGACAGAAGAGAAGTTTGACACTCCCTACTTCTGCTGGCCTTGAGAAGAAATGGGCACTTGCTCACTGAGAAGAAATGCTGCAGAGCACTCCACTGTCCATGGCTGCCCCTTCTCCCATCTACCGAACGATCTCTGTACTCTCAAGTATGAATGACATTATTGCATGGCAGAGGATCTGGGTAGAAGGACACTGGGCAGTGGTGGTTCTGATGCAGTCTGGGCATGCATGGTTTTCTCTGACTCAGTAAGATGAGTATGTCATTCCACATCATTAATGATGGTTATGATACGAATTCCACAGTTTGATAGCTCACCCAAGCAATTAGCTTTGGTCGGTCTTCTTCATCCCTATATAAGATGGTTTCTCTTCATTCTCAAAACAAACATCTTTGTGTTTTTGTTCTTTTTCTTCCTTAAAACTTGAAATCATGTAAATTTCAAAATAAGTTCAAAAATACAGAAGGGTGGACACTTGGGTGGCTCAGTCAGTTAAGTGTCTTACTCTTGATTTTGGCTCAGATCATGATCTCAGGGTCATGGGATTAAGCCCCACCTCAGGTTTCATTTCAGTGCAGAGTCTGCTTGAGATTCTCTCCCTCTGCCTCTGTCCCTCCTCTGCTCATGTTCTCTTTGAAAAAAACAATAAAATCTTAAACAAAACACAGAAGGGAGAAAACCAAATCCGTTTAGGCTGAATGTACATTTTCCACAAACGCAAGATACTTGCAAAGTCTTTTAAGTCTTTTAAGTCATGGCAATTGTTGTCTAACTATTTGCTCCAGAGATAACTGAGAAGACCTTGTCTCCATTTGTCTAGCTGGGGGTCCTCACTGGGGTCACAGAATTGAGTTATGTGGCACCAACCATAGAAATAAGAGCCACAAATAAAAGAAGGAAAGAGAGAAAGAAAGAAAGAAAGAAAGAAAGAAAGAAAGAAAGAAAGAAAGAAAGAAAGAAAGAGAAGAATTAAGAGCCACCATTTACTAGGGCTTAGTTTGCATCAGACACCGGATTAAAATCTTTGTGTAGAGTTTCAACTTGTACAAAACTACTTTCAAGAGTGTCGTCATCACACACCTCTCACAGGTACAGATCTGAGCCCTACAGGACAGGTGGCCTGCATAAACTGCCAACAGGACCATACTTCAATTCGGGGTCCCCTGAAGCCGGCCTCTCGGCTCCGCTCTTTGTGCAGCTGGGCAGTCTCGGGAGGGAACTCCAGGGAAAGTGCAGATGTGCAGTCGGACAGGGTGTGGAAGTCCGGCATTGCTCACCACTCCCCACCCCACTGGGAAAATGGAATAAACAAACAACAGACATAAGAACAGAAACAGAAAAAAAGGAAAGACAAAAGAGCCAGTCATTGATCTCCCAAAGGGACACATCATCGCATTGGAATGCTTCTAATGTAAAGAAAACTTCAAAGGGTCAGGTAAATACCAACTTGAAGTGGATAGGTGATTATATTCTTCTTGGTGTTAGAATACAAATATTGCTACTTTGGAAGACAAGTCATCTTTTGTGTGTGTCTCATCTCTGATTTCAGCTTTCTTATATCAAATACAACTGTTTGATTGGATCTTATTTTATTTTCAATAATGTCAATAATGCATGTCCTGGTCTAAAAGATATGTTTTCTTTTCTGTTAGTGACCTACCAATCGCTGGAATAGATAGACAAAACAGTAGAAGTTGCGATGTTACTGATCAGTGCAAAAGTCCCTATGCTTTAAAATTGGGAAAAGTTAGACTTTTCATGAGTGAGTTCCAAAAATAGCTTGTGACAAGTCCAGTTTCAAGGGACTTACAGAAAATCCCAAAGCAGATACATCTGCCAAATGTAAAAGAAGTACGAGACGTGTTCATTTCAAGTTTGGTAATAATCATTGCCAAAAAGCAGATGAAAAGGTAATCCTTACTAAAAAACGACTGGACCATGGTTTTTCTGATATTTGTAAATATTCTAAAGTAAAGTAACACACCCAAAAAATAACCCAAGGTGGTCAGCAGGCAGAGCCTGACACCCGAAGGGAGTACCTCTGAGCTCCCCTTTGCTTTCCAGTCATTTGGGTATCAGCTGTGGTAGGATTAACAGTTTCACTGAAAAACTAGTTTCAAGGTCTGGACTGTTTTTCTGGGTTTGATGGTTTATTTTTTGTTAAGATAGCATTTCTCAAAAAGAGAGAGAAAGAAATATATGTATTGTACTAAAATATGATTGTGCTCATAAAAAAGCATCCATATGCAAGTGTGAAAATAAACTTAGGGACACTTTTTCTCTAAATGAGAAGAGTTTAAATCTTAAAAATGTCTGCAAATGTATCCTTTCCTTAGCATGTGTGTTGCTCCTTCCGTCTGCTGGAATTGCTGGGGGTGGGCACACTGGGGCCTCAGACAGTCACATCCAAACTGTAATGATGTTTGGGTGTCACCACTCCGGAGTTCATGTTATGGTCCAGATACATCTTTATATGTCTGCTAATTTAGTAAAAAAAAAAAAAAATTCGAAGTGAAAAGTCAGGGGCATCTGTGTGGCTCAGTAGGTTAAGTGTCTGCCTTTGGTTCTGGTTATGATCCCAGGGTCCTGGGATAGAGTCCCCAGTCAGGCTTCCTCCTCAGTCGGGAGCCTGCTTCTCCCTCTACCTGCCACTCTCTCTGCTTGTGCTCACCCTCTCTCTCTCTCTCTCTATCAAATAAATAAGCCTAAAAAGAAAAAAAGAAGAAATGAAAAATCAGACTTTAATAGCTCTCTAAGTTTGCACATTAAACTATTGACTTCCAAAGCTGAATGTTATTTGTGATAATTTAAGTGCACAGCTTTGTTTTGTGCCAGAAGTAAATATGTAAAAGAAAGACAACTTCTATGGCTCTTGTGCCAAATTTTAACTGAAAGAGGAATAAGAATTCAGGAAACAAAAGATCGCCCACTGAAATGCTACTGAAAGATTCATGCCCTCACCTTCCCAATGATCCGGGAGACTGATTTTAATCATATCCCGGGAAGAATGATATACTTCATGCATGGAGTGTGTGTGCCGTAAATTTTGATAAGCTCGCCCACATAGAATTGCAAGCAGCTTGGAAAACATTTTCTCCACCAGCTCATAGTACAGGGCACAATACAACATTTGTTTCCATTTCTAAAGCTTTGTTTTATCTATTTGCCTTGTTTTCCAGGAAAATAATATATTTAAACAGACTCTATGACTTGGCGATTTTAAAAGCATACTAGGCTTGGGGTTTTCAAGCCTATTAGAAAAGTGTACTAGTTACATAATACAGCCTCTATTTCAAATAGGTTTGCATTTTTACTTATTTAATTTCTTAAAAATGCTTGAAATAACATCCTCCAACCACTAAAGGATGCATATATCAGAGTTTAAAAAGTGGATTTATGGAGTGCTTTTCTTCTAAGAATCTCCAATGTGTCACACACATTTATATACATTTTCAGGACCCATCCTTCATCTCCCCTTAGTGTTTAGCAGAGGTTTATGAGGTCTTACATAACATGTAGATGGTAAGATCTGCAAAGCGTAGCAGTAGACATTCGGCAAACTCACAGCATGGCAAATCTGGGAAAATTTCCTAAAGTGATTTCATCAACCGAAAAGTACCATGTGGAAAAATGCAATAACATCAACCCACACGAGTACTCTGGCTATGAATAGATCTGAAAATTACGGAAAATGAGCCAGGTCTCCTTGGCAGTACTTTGAATAAGATTACTTTTTTTTTTTTTAAACTATTCTATAAATATACATAGGAAATAGTTGATGGACACACATTCAATGAAAAAACAAAGAAGATTAGAAGTAACATGAAACAAGAAAATCACCAAGCGGTAATCCTGTTGTCTCACATCTCCATGCTTTACTTAAACGATGTGTTTGTTTTGTTAATAAATGTCACATAATAAGTTTGCTTATAACGCTGAAAGAAACAGAAGCCATTTTTCAAAGCCTGACATGGTGATTTGGATACAAATTGAATGAAGTTAAATATAGAAGTACATGAACAGCAAGGAAACGGTTTAGAACTCAGATCCTTCCCTTCCTTTCACCTGGGAAACTTTACTAATGCGAGCAAGGTCAAGCCCGGGGAGGAATTCTAAACCTCGGGAATAAATCTTGACTCCACCAGACTGACTAAAAGGTGCTCGGCTTCTGTGATTGGTGAGCAAGTCCTTGCATTCACTGCACGCTGTGATTTCAGAGTCAGAGGTAAGAATTATCATTGGTTGCTTTCCTGAATTCCCTGTGAGTGTCAAAAACCTTATTAATGGTTTGCTTTGCAGACATTCTCTTTAGTCCTTTCTTTTGTTTGATAAAGTATTCCATTCAAAATGTAAGCTACAAAGTGTTTATTGGACAAGCACCACAAAAACAAGTGTTAATTTAGGGATAGTAGGACATTTTCCTGGTTCTATCCATCTCTGAGTATCATCAATTTAAGAAACACTTATGAGTATACCACAAAAATAATCGCATCAGGTACTCTCCTCAGATGGTTAAAACAAAAAATGAGGATTTCTGGTCTATGACAATCTTGATCAACGCATTGTTACATACATATCTAAAACCTGGCTAAGTAATTTTTATGAAAATAGGATGCACATTCTATCTAATTGCTTTAAATACTGGCTCTGTGCTAGTCAATCAAGACAAACACCAGAGTCATATGGACTTGAATTAAATTACCTTATCTTCTTAAAAAGTCTCTTTCCCTAAGTAATATAGCAAAGTTACACCCAAAGCTATTATCAATGGATGCCAATTAGAAACAGCATATGGAATTTATTAGAACATTTGTAGTAAATATCTTAGCATAGAAAGAGTCATTTTGGACCAGTGTCCTTGCTGACTGAGTTATTCTCAGACAAATGTTAGCTCAGGAAGGATTGTTCTGGACTGTATTTGGGCTCCCTAAACACACAGTCAAGAAAGACCTGGTTAGACTGCAGTATCCCAGGGTGCCCACGTTTGGGTGCCTGCAAACAACAGCAGTTTACCTGTTGTTCAGGGTGGACCAATGTGGGCTTCATGAGGGTTCTGCACGGGGCTGTCCCCGCTCCCTACAGCTGACAGAGCTTCAGCCTGGGACGAGTCCGACGACCGAGCTCTTGCACACACATGTGGTCACTTTTGCTCCCATTTTATTGACCAAAGCAAGTCACAGGCATCTCCTCATCTCAAACGGGAGAGAAACTGTTTCCAGAAGGAGGGGAATTTGGAATACTGGTCCACAGCAGTGACGTAGTAGTGACGTCCACCTCCGCCCATGATGAAACATCACGGGGGAGACTACTAAAAACTCAGGTCTAGGAAAACTGTGATCCCCATCTTCTCATGGAATAACAATTTTTTGTCCATAATGAGGATAATTTAATTCATCTCCCATCCCCTTTTTAACCTCTATTCCAGGAAACTTGATCTTGAAGCTCTGCTACAGCTTCAATTATGAGGACCTGCAATTTGAGACTCTATTTCGAGTTCTATACACTTATACAGATATAAAATTTATATATAAATTTGAAAATTATATATATATATATAATATAACTCTCACATTATGTGTGTTTTATTACAATAAAAATTGGGGGGGATTACCCAGGAGGAGTACCGCATCAGGAAGCTGGAACCTGGACAGAGTAACCCCACTGTGCTCACTTGCTGGGAGTCTCGGGAAGCAGGAATTAATGTAGGATTTCAGTCACCTATGATGGTATTATACATGATGTAAATATGAATACATGTCACATTTTAAAAAACAATATAAATGTCAAGTAAATGTAAGCCACAAGTCAGCCCAACAATGAACAACTGATGGAAATTGACTACTCATTGCTAATTGTCCAAGGTAAAGTGAACGGACAAACTCATTCATATTGCTCACCTTTATTTTTTTGCAGCTAAAAGCACTTGTCTTAAAGCAAAATTTAAAATTTTTTCCATGAGTCTCTTTTGAGCACATAGTGATCAGACTTTATTTATTTATTTATTTATTTATTTATTTATTTATTTATTTATTTTTTGTGATCAGACTTTAAAATGAACATTTTTTTTTTTTTTTTTTTTTTAGAAAGGGAGAGAGAGGGGCAGAGGGCTCAGGGAGAGGGAGAATCTTTTTTTTTTAATTAATTAATTAATTAATTAATTAATTTTACAGACAGAGATCACAAGTAGGCAGAGTGGCAGGCAGAGAGAGAGGGGGAAGCAGGCTCCCCGCCGAGCAGAGAGCCCGATGCGGGGTTCGATCCCAGGGCCCTGGGATCATGACCTGAACCGAAGGCAGAGGCTTTAACTCACTGAGCCACCCAGGTACCCCTAAAATGGACATTTTTAAAAAATTAATAAAATGGGACAACTGAATGGCTCAGTCAGTTATATGTCTGACTCTTAACCTTGGCTCAGGTCTTGGGCTCACAGTCATGAGTTCAAGCCCCATCTTGGACTCCACAGTGGGCATGGAGCCTACTTAAAAAATAATAATAATAAAATGGAACCTTATTTTTTTTTCCTCCTCCCAAATTACTCTTGAACACCTTTCAGAATTATTTGGTGGTTAAAATTGGGCTCTCATGAAAATGTTTGAAGATTCATACAAAATCTATACTTTTTGCTTTGAGGATTTGCAATTCAAATGTTCACCTTTTGAGGTTTCATTATGATGACATTATGGTATTTGCTTAGCAAATTGAATGACCATATGTGGCTGGAGAAAAAAAAGTAGGTTTTAATAGAAAGGTTGGTCCTTCATCTCTGTGTGATATATTCAAGCTGTGTGACTGAGGAACAGCATGGGGCAGGGAAATCTTTCCAGACGACTCCTTGAACCCTAATAAGTCTGAAATGTCATGGAATGTGTCTTTGTGTTGGAGGCTTTAATGTCCCTGCAGCTTTTGTTTGTTTTCTACACTGTGCTATTCTTATAATCATTCCTGACTTCACCTTAAATTGTCCCATAAGGGAAGAGAATACTAGTCTGGATAAACCAGGAAGTTGCTTTCTTTAAAAGCTCTGACTAATTGCACAGCGGGTGAGAAATGTTCTCGCAGAAGAGATGGAGCTCTGATGTCTTGGGCTCTGACCCCTGCCCTCAGCACTGGGCTGCAGAATCCAAATGCGTTGAACTTCCAGCAGATTCCGTGCCTCTTCGTGGAAGCCAGAAGACCCCAAAGATGAGTGAGTTAGTTGCTTTATCAATGTTTGAATAATCCTAATATATTTGAGCAACTAAGATTAAATTGTGGGTAATGATGCTTCAGGTAATAAATGAATATATTGTGAAAACTCCCTTTGGGTAATGTGTGTGTGTGTGTGTGTGTGTGTGTGTGTGTGTGTGTGTGTTAGTATTAAAGAAATCCAGTGTTATATTCTCCTCCCAAAAATGCACATATATTGGGAACTTACCTCTTCATTTCAAGGTGTTTATATAGTAGTGAACTAATTCCAAGAAAATGGTCATTTGAGGCAGTTAAAATTCTTTAGGCTCAGAAGGCTGGTACCCATACCTAATTACCTAATTTTGTTATTCTTTTTCTTAAGGAGATGCTCCAAAACGGAATGAGCTCCAGGCCCCCAAACCTAGTTCACTCTCATAGTTACTATTTCTTGTCTGATGTGTTCTGAGAGCCCAATGAACCAAGGGGCTTTAAAACCTGCCCCTGCATTGTGACAAGAGGGTCAGGTAACCCTCAGTGTTCATTAACTCATTCAGCAGACCTAAGACAATCAAATCGTAAGTCAACAGTGGGGCAAACCAAAAAGTAACACAATGGACGCCATGCCACCGTCCAAAGTGAGTGGAATCTGTGGCCCCCTATCTCTTTCGGTGGGGATGGGAATAGAGCTAAGATAGAAAGTGGGCTGGACTCTCCTTTATAAGGCTCTGTACTTCCTTGGCGTCTCTACCCCCGAATGTGAAATATCTCTTTCCTACCCTTTCTGAGAATTTTCTTACCAGTGGGCCTTCCATAGAAGCCACATCTTTTTTTTTTTTTAAATATTTATTTATTTGACAGAGAGACACAGCGAGAGAGGGAACACAAGCAGGGGGAGTGAGAGAGGGAGAAGCAGGCTTCCCACCAAGCCGGGAGCCCGATGCGGGGCCCGATCCCAGAACCCCGGGATCATGACCTGAGCCGAAGGCAGACGCTTAACGACTGAGCCACCCAGGTGCCCCTAGAAGCCACATCTTTATAGTGTGTGTTGGGTTCTTTCTGTGGGAAACTCAACGTCCTCAGGCAAATTTAGAATTCAACCATGAGGCCTGATCTGGACTTTTAGTCAAGGTCTTTTTAGGGATGCTTGTGCATAGTCTTGACCTGAATGGACCTTTGCTTTCCATGGCCTGTTGCCCTACTGATTTTACAAAGAATGTCTGAAGGATCGTGTTTCTGCTAAAGGCTGACTCTTGAATAACTAAATATGGGAAAACATCCCCACAGATAGGCAAATGCCTATGAACTGCCCCCTAAATATTTTTATTACGAGCACAGAATATGTGCAGCCCCTCAAAATCAAAATAGTATTAAATATATTTGGTTAAATGTCATAACTATCCCAAAGCATAATCCTTTCCCAGTGATGTTTTACAAAGCATCACTAAGCTACCCACTCCTGATTACAGGGATAGGAATATTTACAGAGAGACACTTGTAGAATTTATGACAGTGTTTCTGCATGCACTGGTATTTCTAAAAGCCAAACCGCCCACACTGGCCTCACTCCTTTGTATTCAAGCTTCTGAGACCACTTCTTAGATGCACGCGCATGAGCAACTCAGGCTAAATCATTTGCCTCTTCTGTATTTTAGTTGTACACATCACAGTGAGAAAATCTGCCTTTTCTTTACAAAAATGAGTTTAGAGTAGTGCATTTTACATCTGTCTGCAACTGAGCTTCTGAGAGTAAAAAAAAAAAAAAAAAAAAAAAAACCTGTAAACTTCATTCACTGGATGAGATTGGCATTAAGGAGTAGGAGTAAAAGCAGAGATTTATTTCCCAGACCCCCAGGCACCCACTCGCCGGCTAGGCAGGAATGATGCTCTTCACCTGCACGGAGCCGGGACATGGGCCGTGGAGGGGGGAGGCACATCTCCACCTGGTCATGTGAGGAGGCCCTGGGTAGGCATATCCCCCGCCCGAGAAGCCAGACCTGGGGAGATGGGTTCTCAGGGATCCACAGTCCGTTTGAGCCTGACCTTTGGGAATAAAGGGACAAAAAGTACTGAGGAATTTTACATGCTAGATAGCTACTCTGCTAAGCACATCTGGAGTCCCTCATTTTCTGACCACAAAATAGCCATCAGGCAGCAGATGTTCTGAGAAATGGCTACCTTGGACTGAAACAGACTGACAACTTGTGGAGATGGAATTAACATTCATCAAAAACAAGCCAACGACAAACAAACAAACAAACAAAAAACCAAACCAAACCAAAACAAAAAAACCCCATAGGCCCCAAATGGCACCAAACTATTTAACCTAATTGTAGTTTCAGCCTCCCCCTCAAAGATGTCTTAATCTGTCAGTCAGGAATTCTCTTTCAGCCCCAGTGAGGTAATCTGCCCGTGGGCCCTCTCTATTCCTAAAGGGAAGATGAGACAATTCAGCTAATAAGACCTCCTGGGCTCCCCCTGCAAGGTGAGCTAACCTTGACAGAACCAATCTTTTCTTTTCTTTTGCTGATAACATTTTTTTAAGATTTTATTTGTATTTATTTGAGAGACAGAGAACCACCAAGAGACAGAGAATGAGCTCCAGCAGGGGAGGAGCAGAGGGAGAGGGAGAAGCAGACTCCCCACTGAGCAGGGAGCCCAATGCAGGGCTCGGTCCCAGGACTCTGGGATCATGACCTGAGCAGAGGCAGATGCTTAACCGACTGAGCCACCTGGGCGCCCCTGCCCCTTGTTGATAACTTTTGTGCCCTCCTTCCTCTAAAAACCTTCCATCTCCTACAGCTCCTCAGAGCTCCCCTCGGCTCTCAGGATAGGATGTGTCCCCATTTGTGAATAGTTTCATAAAGCCAATTACATCTATGAATATTCTTGGTAGAATTTTGATTTCTAACACAGCCTCTCACTAGCCTCTGGGGCTGCGTAGGATTCCTTGGCACCACAGCTTTGCTTTTTCTTAAAGCACAGATTCAACTTTGAAGGGGGCATATTGCAGTTTTGCTAAAATCTAAGCAAAGGACATTCACTTTGGGGACACTAGTTACCTTGGTATTTTTAGAAGTTTATGAATTTCCAGTTCAGGTTAAGGAAAACTAGAACAGTATTTACAACAGGCACCTTACCTCAACTTCAGCTTCTAAATTTAAAGAAGGACAAATGTCTATATATCCCTACATAAGTAAGTTGTATTCCCCAAACTCAAAGAATTTCATCTTTGCACATACATACACACACACCTAAAGACACACCCACTCACAACATAAAGAAAGAGAGCATCCTTCAAAGTGTAAGGGCTTAGCTGAACTTCAAAGTTGTTTCAGGGAATATGTTAAAATTTTAAAATCGATGTGGACGTGTGTTACTTTTTAGGTGGGTTCCTCCCTGCCTTCGCTTTGACATCCTCTGTGGTCTAGAAGCAAATACTGGGTTCCACCCACACTGCAGGGGCGGGGTTTACAATGTCTGAACCCCAGAGCGGGGATTCAATAGTACCACTTTATCCTCTGCGTGGCCACCATCTGCCTGAGGTCCCCAGTGATTCCCATCTCTCCCACGTACAAAATGCGGGCATCAACTAGAGTCCAAGACCTCAGCATCTAAATGCGGTCAAGGTATGGGTGAGGCTCCTGGGACCTCCACAGATGAATATACATTAACATAGGATTTGTTGAATATAGCTCCTGGGGCAAAACTCCTTCCTGGGACCCCTGAAACCAGGGAGATGATGGGTGGGCAGGATGGGGGTAAACTGACAGGCTTGCCCTGTTGAGGTAGGACCACTCATCGAGGGGACGTGGTAGAAGGGAACCACTAGCCTATAGTGATTCTGAAATCCAGCCAGGCAAATACTTGGTCTCTTTCAGGTTTCAAGGCCTGCGACTAATTCCATGTGATTCTTAACACCTTTTATGTTCCTGGTTCTGCTTCCCGAATAATCCTTCTCTCTTCACAAAAAGTGTGTGACTGCAGCTGAGAAGTTTGATAAACCTGTTCATGGTGTTGGCTCCATGGGGGAATTCACTGAGACTCTTACGAGTGGGTTTTCTCTCCATCCTTCCTTCCGAGCCAGACCGGGAAGCCGAGGAGACTCCACTTGTGAACAGCTCTCTGCTGGTTTTCCGCTAGGCCTCATTTCTGAGTAAGCCACAGAAGCCATGTTCATACTTCAAGGGGAAAGCAAAAAGTTAATCATTCTCTGAGTTTTGTCTCAGGCCCCAAACACCTGACAGCATTTAAGAAGACCCAGATTCCAAACATTTCCTGGACAGTAGCTTTGAACCAATCTCGGCTGACACTGGCATCAATACCCCTGACTTCCAGTGATTTATGGAATAATACCAATTCTTCATTGAACATTCGCCTTTGATTGGACCCTACCCTGGACCCCTTTCCAACCCAAGCCCCAAACAATGATGAGACTCATTCTCCTTTCATTTCTGAGTTTCCTAGACACTCCATCTGCTGTCTCCCCTTGTCTGTCACACACTATTCAATACACTGCTTTCACGTTCTCTGGCCTGTGTCTGATTTCCATCCTGGGAGGAGCCATGGACCCTCAGTTGATCTTGAGGGACCCCTTCTCTCTGGATCCCCAGACCCAGCCTGCCGGCATCACTGGGTTTTCATCTGTGAGGAGGTACCTGGCATAATAGCAGAAATGGTAACATAAGTTAACTCTTTCAACTAAAGTAGATGCAATCAAGATTTTGAAAAATAACAGGAAATAATAGAAACACCAACAGTTTTGTGTATTAATGGATACAAAAATGTTAAATAAAGTTTATAAAATACAGTAAATGATACTGTGCAATATCTAACTACTATTTATTATAGACATATTATAGCATTTTATTACCAGGCAAAAGGAGAAAATCTAAGAGCTCATCTACAAAAAACACTTGAAAAGATTTGATATCCATCTCTGGTTTATTATTTTGTTGTTGTTGTTTTCAAGTAAAACAAAAATAGAGTGAGATCTCCTTACTCTAATTTTAAACTTCTCAAACCAACATCGCCATTATGTTATTGTGGAAATATTAGCCCATATGATGAGATATGAAATGAGTTATGAGTATTATTTGGGAAGGAGTGAAGTGAAACTATCCGTGTGTGCACATGATATTTTGATCATCTAGAATAAGCAAGACTTTAACGTAAGCTATTGCAGACAAGAAGTGAATTAAGATATATGGCTTCAAAACACATGGCAAAATCAATAGTTTTCTTCTAGTTCAAAGCTAGTAGATGGAAAATGTGGATCTTCGTCCTCCCACACAAAATCCCACTGAAGTGATGAGGAGTGTGTGTGTGTGTGTGTGTGTGTGTGTGTATTTCATAACCACACTGGGGAAAATAAGAAATGAAGCTGTGGGGTGTGGGGAAGTTTCCATCAATTTTTTTCAGTAACAATTGAAGGCGAATGGCGTCAGGCTGGGGCACAGGGCCAAGAAGAGCAACGGCCCCACCCCCACCACCTGCTGCTCAGAGTGGCTCTTTTTGCCCTCCCTGCTGCTCAGCCTCCAGATCACAGCACAGGTGTGGGCGGGGCACATCGGGGTAATTCCTGGAACGACTGCAACATCCCTGAGTCAGTGAGTTTCCAACGCAAGGGCTGGGGTCCTTGCACATCCGCTCTGTTGCCCCAACCTGAGCACAGTCCCCCAGACACAGAACCGCGTCCTTCGTATGCTTGAAGAATGGATCGATGGGACCATCAGGGATGAAAGAATGAGTGACTGAGGAACCTTGTGAAAACGTCCCCGCACCCAGCTCTGCCTGGGGATCACTGACACGATCTCCTGGCAGCCCCGCTCCCGTGCTGTTTCCACCTCTCCGTTGGGGCTCGTCACTTTGGGCCTCCATCACCCCGCCCTGTCCTTCTGTCCCCCTCAGTCCTCAGCAGGCAACGAGCTTCTGCCAGGTGCACAGCCCTGGGCTCATGCCCCAGAGCCAAGAATGCAGCGAGTTCCCATAACGATCTGCCTGAATGAGACTTAAAAAATAAAAGTAGCTTCTATCTCACTTAGAGTTAGTGATGGGATTAAAATGATAAATATACCAGACTCAAATTTTTGGTTCTTTCCTAAGTCAAGCAGACTGCTTGCCCTCAACTGAAGCTGTTTGTGAATTTGCCAGAATTACAGAATGTGGCTTGTGTGAAAAGAGCAACTTTTTCACACAAGAAAGCCCAAGACAGATGCCTCCAGAATAAGTCTAGGGATACCCTTGCCTACGAGTAATTTTAACAGAATCCCATAGAGAGTCAAAGAAAAGACTTAAGGCAAAGACACTCTACTTAACATACAAGGAGGTTATTCTCAGGATTGTTTTACAAATAAACCTCAGGACAAAAAGTTGTTGTTGTTGTTGTTGTTTTATATTTGTCATTTAAAAGAAAAAAAAAAAAACTATGGCAGACAAAAATAGACTATACACACATTTTTTTATAACTCATTCCAGGGGAGAGAGGTCAAAAGTGTTAACAAGTCAGGATTCACAGGGAGAGTGTAGAGATAAAAGAGCCCTTTAAAACTGGGGGTATTTTCAGTGATATTTAAAAAGTGAAAACTTCTACTCAACATATATGTTATTAATCGTGAATTATTGAGTTCTCCTTTGTTTTTACTCAAGTTAGAAGTTGGAATTAGAGTGACTCATGTGCTACTAGTTTAAAAATACTTCAGTAATTGGGTGCCTGGGTGGCTCAGTGGGTTAAAGCCTCTAAAGCCTCTGCCTTCAGCTCAGGTCATGATCTCAGGGGCCTGGGATTGAGCCCCACATCGGGCTCTCTGCTCAACGGGGAACCTGCTTCTCCCTCTCTCTCTGCCTGCTTGTGATCTCTCTGTCAAACAAAAACAAAAAAAACTTCAGTAATTTTATTCAAATTAGAATTCCTCTGAGTCACTCAAAGCAGGCTAATAAAAATGTACAGATAAGGAAAACAAATTTATTAGTATATAGCTCCCAAAGAATAAAATATCTATTTACCCAAAATATTACATTGTTTTTCAACTGATAAAACGGGGGAGGAAAACACCAGCCTGTCTTTGCCAATTATAGAACTCATGGTTCACAGGCTGTAACGGGCCTTTTCTCAGGCACCGGTGACTTTCCAAAGCTGACCTTGACATGTTTGCTTCGAGTTCCTGCAGCTCACCCAGGACAAGGGGCTTTGCTTGGCATCTGTTTTGATTTTGGCCTGAAGATTTGAAGTTGGCTGGCTACAGTGAGCCAAGGGGAGAAGACTGGTTACTGACCACAATACAGCAAACCTATTTTTTTTTTAGATTTTATTTATTTATTTGACAGACCGATCACAAGTAGGCAGAGAGGCAGGCAGAGAGAGGAGGAAGCAGGCTCCCAGCTGAGCAGAGAGCCCGATGTGGGGCTTGATCCCAGGACCTGAGATCATGACCTGAGCCGAAGGCAAAGGCTTAACCCACTGAGCCACCCCGGTGCCCCAAACCTATTTTAATTCTGATCTAAAGGGAAGAATGTGTGTAGTGCTTTGGGTCTTCCATCAACTATTTCTACATCAGCTACTTAATTTGCAATGATTCTTAGCTATTTTGGGGTCTGCACAGAAAGCAGCCTTCTGCCCATGCCCCGTGAGCACTGTAATTAGAGATGCTCCTTCTTCCGGAAACGCTCACTTGAGTAGTGTTCATCCAGCGTTTGTTAGGTGACCAGTATTATTTTAGACCGTCTCACAAACCAATTCACTAACAACTGACCGTGACACTCCTGGTGTCATGATACAACTAAATGGGAAAACTGAGGCCGAGGATGGGAGGATGACTCACCGCAGGTCATACCTGATCAGATACAGGCCCAGGTGTGCCCACGAACCATTTGCTCTCAGTTCTCTGCTATATTTTCTAAACACCTTGTCTGAAACACTTCCGTTATTTCCTGTTGTTCTTGGAATAAAGACAAAAATCCCTAAAGGTCCCAGGACATTGCCCCAATGTCCTTCTCCAGCTCCTTCCGTCCTGGGCTCTGAGTGTCTCTGTGTTCCAGGGCAGGGCCTTTGCACATACTGTTCCTTCTAAATGAAAATGCTTTTCCTTTCCCATATTGCCGCTTAAACCATGTTTATTACTAATGGTGGATCCTTGAAAAGGCTTTGCAGAGCCCCGGCCATATCAACCTTCATACAGTAATTTCTGAAGCCATCACATACCCGCTCTTCACCTCACTTTGCATCGCTGTCATTTAACACGTGTCTGTGGACTGCCCCGAGGACACCTCTGTGCCTGGCTGCAGAGCCTGCACAGGGAGGGTCAGGACCATGTTTACCATGATCACTTTCCTTCTCCCCCAGCACAGATCTCAGAAATGGCATGTGGCAGGTATTCAACACACGCACACTTGTTTGTTTGTTTAAGATTTATTTATTTATTTGACAGAGAGAGACAGTGAGAGAGGGAACACAAGCTGGGGAAGTGGGAGAGGGAGAAGCAGGCTTCCCACTGAGCAGGGAGCCTGATACAGGGCTCAATCCCAGGACGCTGAGATCATGACCTGAGCCGAAGGCATACACTTAATGACTGAGCCACCCAGTGCCCCCCTCCCTCCCCCACACACTTGTTAAATGAATGAATAAAGGAGAACATTTTGTGAAGAACTATTATTTGCTTTTCTTCTTTCCTCACCTGTAGAGGTCAGTGGTTCTACCATAAGAAGGTACTGGGGGTGGGGGGGAAGAATGAGGAGGACAATTAAGGCAAGAAGAGACAGAACAGGAAAGTTTCATGATAAGTATACAGTGGAAATATTTTGGAAGAGTGAGACCCTTCAGACCCACAGAGAGAATTATCAGCATGTGTCCTTTAGAAGCCACGACAGCATTCACAGATGCTGCTTGGAGAAGGAGCCAAGCTATTCATAACCTGACATCATAACAAGTACAAAATGGACAAGACCCTTCTATTATGCCCTAATAGTTCATTCACGCCATTCTCTAACCAAATCAGGCAGCTAGTCCTTGGTACTCCAAGAGTATTCTGGGAGTATTAATACTGATAAGCCCTGGGACACAAGAAGATATTCAGATGTTTGGTGTGACCCCGAATGAAGAATATGATCATGGAAGGGAATGACAGGAGCAGAAGGCATGTAACATGTGGCCTGGGTGGGGGGAGCAGATGCTAAAGGTCCAGGCATCAGGAACAGACCCTTGTCTGTAGGAGGTATCTTTCTCTATAGAGCTTCTGACCGGTACAAAGAGGGCACATCATCAGATCTGTGATTGAACTAAGCCCCTAAGTAACAGAGATGTCTGGGCACTGGATAAAGACTAGAGAAGAGGAGGAAAGGAGGAACAGAAGAAGCAGGGGAGGGGGACACAACGGGGAGAGGAGAACAGAGAAAAGACTACTAAAATGACAAGCTTAACTGACATGCTGGGATGTGGCTGGTGGGCTCTGAAGTTCCTGGCTTGGTCATGTCCCAGAAAGCCTCCCACCTAGACAGGAGCCACAGTAGGGCAGGCTGGCAAGGCACCTTCAGCTCAGACCACACTGGGTCAGATAGCTGACATCTCAGAAAAGGGAGCCTGAACAGGCTGCACAAACACAGGTTTTTATATATGTAGAGCATTTAAGAATAAAATAATAGATTTGGGAATTCTCAGTATAACTGTCTTTAACAGTAAATCCACAAGTACTCAAATTGTGGACGAATGCCTGATTTAATGGATGAGTAGATTTAGGGAGCCGTAAATGTTGATAAGACAGGGACAACATGGGAAAGAAAGAAAATGCAATATTCCCTGAACAAGTTTGAAATGCCCGGGCCATACTAAAGCCAGCTTTCTGGTTTGGAGTGCCCCTTGCCCTTGGACAAGAGAGGAATGTGCCTCAGGAGGATTGTAGGATTCTCCCTGAATCTATGGGTCTTAAATAAGGGATGTCTTGCAGCACTGAATTATGCAGATTTTCTTCAGTATTCAAGCAAGCTAGATTCCCAAAGGAACTTGTCAGTCACTGTTTGATATACAGGAGGTCCTTCTCAATAAGAGAAATATCTAAACTAAGGTTTATTCCCAGGTCAACATGCAAAAGCCACTTGAGCCCATGAAGTGGCTGAAATAACGCTCAACTTCTACACAAAAAAGTTGGGATACAAATATGTCGGAAGTAGCAGGACAGGACTTCCGGCCAAGGGCTCTTGTGCATAGGCCGGTCCTGAGAATAGCACCTTATAGATAAAGCCTTGCCAAACCAGTTCTAAATGTTCTTGCATTAAATGTGTAAGAATCATCATCAAAATGTGATGACAATGGAGAAAAACACGCATATAAAGAGGAAGGAAATTGGGCTTGAGAAAGAGGAAAGTGAATTCGATTTCTTTTGCGTTTTAAAATATTTTAGGCAAACACTCAATTATTTGGCCTACATTTTGCTCCTAGTAGGTGAGTGCCTACAGTCATGTCAGATTTGACTTCAAGGTCCAGGCATCAGGTACAAAGAGGAAGGAGACAGGAGCTCTGAAGAGGAGGCAACAGTGTGTGTGCGTGCGTGTGTGTGTGTGTGTGTGTGTGTGTGTGTGTATCTCGTTGTGTTGATGTAATTATTTGGCTGCAAGAGTAGAAGGAAAGGCCAGCGTATGTTTTTATGTCGCACAGTAGACTTTGAATTCAAGGGACCATAAAAGAGTTCAGATAACCCCAATGGGAGCCAGGAAATCTTTGTAACAAAGATTTGGTAAATTGGTAGATTAAACCAATTTAAGAATCCCCTCAGTATTTGATGTGATACTACACTACTATCTCATGCAAATTCTCCCCTAAAATTATCCACCATGTGTTAGGATGGTGACATTACCATTTCTGGTTTTCGTGCCCATGAAAAACAAATGAATTGTGGAATGCTGATACAACGCTTGTAGTAAGATCTGAGCTATCCTGGTTTTCCACAAGCAACTTAGAATCCTTCCTTTTTAATGTCACCTGTGGGATCCCATTAAGGCCCCTCTATTTCTGATTTTCTTTAGTTGCTGTGGTATCATGGGATTTTCATAACTATGTCTACCCAGAAGAGTAACTAAAACTCAAAACTAAACAATGAGAATCAAACTGTGAGGGATTCTCTCCAAGAAGACAAGTGGACATGCACTTGTGGATTCTCTGTGTTTATCATTATGTTGTTGTTTCTCTGCGCCTTCTAGAACTGGGAAGTGCAGAAAACCTGCTTTATACATTGCAATACTCCCTGAAGCAACCATGTATCCTGGGATAATGTAAATGTTGGATTTTCAGGAAAAAGAAGTAAATCTACCGCCGCCACCACCACATCAAAACCAGTGCATGGGGGCGCCTGGGTGCCTCACTGGGTTAAGGCCTCTGCCTTCAACTCAGGTCATGAACCGGAAGAGATTATGCTGAGTGAAATAAGTCAAGCAGAGAGACTCAACTATCATATGGTTTCACTTATTTGTGGAGCATAACAAATAGCATGGAGGACATGGGGAGTTAGGAGAAGGGAGTTGGGGGAAATTGGAAGGGGAGGTGAACAATGAGAGACTATGGACTCTGAAAAACAATCTGAAGGGTTTGAAGAGGTGGGGGGTGTGAGAGGTTGGGGGAACCAGTTGGTGGGTATTAGAGAGGGCATGGACTGCATGGAGCACTGGGTGTGGTAGAAAAACAATGAATACTGTTATGCTGAAAATAAATTAAAAAAATGATTATAAAAAAAAATTCACGTAGAAAAGACAACCCACAGAATGGAGAAGATATTTGCGAATCATCTCTCTTAGAAGGGACTTGTCTCCAGAATATAAAAAGAACTCTTATAACTCAATAATAAAAGAGAAATGACCCAGTTTAAAAACAGACAAATTAATTTTTTGGAGCAATGAGAATGTGCCATAACTGATTGTGGTGATGGCGTCACATACCTATGAACACACAAAAGTCCAAAAAACACTGAAACCACTTTCTGCAGCTGAATTGTATAGAATGTGCGTTATTTCTCACAAAAGCTGTTTCTTCAAAAGTGAAGGGGAGGTGAACCATGAAAGACTATGGACTCTGAAAAACAATCTGAGGGTTTTGAAGGGGCGGGGGGTGGGAGGTTGGGGGATCCAGGTGGTGGGTATTGGAGAGGGCACGGATTGCATGGAGCACTGGCTGTGGTGCAAAAACAATGAATACTGTTATGCTGAAAATAAATAAAAAAACAAAAAACAACAACAAAAAACCAGTGCATGCCCCATCCCGCAAAAGCTCACTGCAGCCCAGGACCCCCCCACCCAGAATTTTATAACATGTACCCCTGGTCTCACACTGACTTGTGCTGGGCCAATCCCCATTCCCTCTGCACAGATCTCAAGTTTTGTCTGACATGCAGTTGATTTACATACTTGTGTCCAGAGTCACAATTTTAATTAATCCTCTAACGACCAAAGACAATTTTCTTTTGACTGGAGGGGTCACATAAACAGAAACTAAATTCTGGGAATCTGCATGTTCCCAGGGAGTACCATTCTGAGGCTTTTGTGATATTTGTTGTGATATTCCAAGTATTCTTGCTATCTTGCAGCCATCTTCATGCTTTGCATTTTCTATATGGAAAACCTTGGTGTCAAATAAATATCTTTCTTGCCAGTACATCTCATGTGAACACTGACTTTGACTTGGTATCCTTAGGTTCTTGGGGAAATCTGTACACAGATTCCTGTGCCTTGAAAGATCAGCCAAACTTCCTAGAAATCCATTTCCATGACAGGGCTTTCCAAGGAAACAAGAAGAGTAACTAACAGCATCCCCACAACTAGGGAAAAGGGGCTACTTTCCCTTGTACTCATCACATTAACAGTCAAGTTAATCCCATTATTATGCTTAGAGACTTAATGCTTTACAGAAGTGAACATTTCAAAATCAAAAACAATTGTACCTTCAAACTATTGACTCACAAGCTGACTTTCCTGATTCTCTACTAACTCCCTATTTAATTATTGGTAGGAGTCTAAACATAACTAAAATTCAAATAATTTAAATGGCTAGAAACAATAAAATAGATATATGTCATATATGCCGTATTTTGGGGAAGCAGTTACTGGAGAAATAAACAACGGCAACATATTTCTTCTTGTCCAAAATGTGAGACAGGGCACATCTGCCTGTCCTTCTTCTTAAGCTTCCATTAAAGTCATAGTAACTGGGTCATTGGCATCAAGGAAAGCACATGATGTGGTGAGCACTAAGTATTATATGCAACTGATGAATTATTGAACTCTACATTTGAAACTAATGATGTACTATATCTTGGCTAATTGAATTTAAATTAAAAAAATAAAGTGGTAGTAAAGGAATGTCTCAAAAATCCCAAATAATAAAGTGTTCTGGAATGGAGACTGGGGCAGACAAAAGAACTGGACAAATGCCAAGATCATTGAAAGATGCAGAAAGACAGAAGAAAAGGCATACTGTATGCCCACATCAAACAAATGACTTACAACCCTCTAAGACCTAACAATTTCTTATCATGACAAATATTTTATGACATTCCCTTAATTGTATAAAAATGTAAACTATCCATAGGCAATTGTTAATAATTAGTAAAATGTCTTAACTATAGCTGGAAGGAGAGATACCAAGTAATTCATGATCACTTAAGGAACTCAATTTGGAAATTCTCAGGTAGAACAACACTTAAAGACTGGGAAGCTATCCAAGGCTGAAATCTGTATAAAATAGTGTGAATTCATTACCTGTAAGCACAGCATTCCAACAGGTGTATTGTTTTTGCTATGTACATACTATAATAACTTTGCCTTTGATTTTGGAATTTTCCAAAATGATAAAAATTCAAGCAGAATAAATGCATCTTCCCTGGATTTCAAGATTGGTACATTCCTTGAAAATTCAATGCTTATTAAAACTACCTTTAAAATATGTTTACCGTATTTCCTTATAGGAACACCAATTGTTAAAAGACAACAAGTGATCATCAACACCCTCAAAGTTCTGAGGGGCAAGGTTTTTCATCTGAAATGCTAAATTTAGGCAAATTATCATAAAAGGCAAGAATGGAAACATTTAAAAATATGTAATAACTCAGGATTTCTTTTCGGACAAAGCTGTGTAAGGACAGACTCCAACAAAAGAAGGGAGTAATCCCTGAAAGAAAAAGAAAGGAAAATCAGGAAATGATGGATTAGATAAAAAGGAAAATGCAGGAAATTTGCAATATAAAAGAAGATCAGTCAGCCTAGAAAGTAACCAACCAGATTAGAGTCCATTTCTTACCTCTCTGGAGAATGAAGGCAAGAAGCTGAGGGCAGGAGGGGCACTCAACAGAAAAGATGGTTCCATTAAAATGTTGAAATGCTTATGGTAAAGACAAATATCATAAGAGAAAACAGACAGTTACAAACAATAGGAAAACATAAATGTCTTCAGGAAACCTGAATTTCCAACACAAATAAACTAGTCCCACTTACAATACAAATTTATAAAGAAAATTAAAATAATTCCAATGAAGGGATTAAAAATACAAGAAACTGAAAGATATAGGGGATTTCCTGAGAATGATTTTCTTTTCTATCAAAAGACAGGAAAAAAAAAATGATGTTAACCAGTCACTTCAGTAAAAACAAAATATGTCAAACTGAAGGCACACAACTATATGAAATAAATATAGCATCATTTTTAAGCAACTGCTGAAGTGTAAGAATTTCTCAAACTAATTAATTGATTACTTGTTCTTCAAATGGATGATATGAAGGCCTGGTTCTCTGTGTACAATAAATATTGATGCAAATCCTGTCTTCCTCTGTGTTTACCACAGTGGGGTTCCTCTCTACAGAAGCCACACTGGGGGACATATTTGTATCCTACAGCACAGCTTCCAGAAGGATGGGGAAAGTACTGGAAGATTTGTCTGTGTGTGACGGTTAGCTTCATGTGTCAACTTGTCTAGTGGTCCTCACCAACCAGTTGAAGGCCTTAAGAACAAAACTTGAGGTTTCCTATAGAAGGAGGATTAAGACTTGAGGTTATAACAGGCCAGTGTGCTGGACTGCCCTGGAGATTTCAGACTCAAGACTGCAACATCAGCTCTGGCCCTACTTTCCAGCCTGCCACCCAACCCCACAAATTATGGACCAGCCAGCCTCCATAATCATGTGAACCAATTCCTTAGAGTCAATTACATTATCTATCTACCTATCATCTGTCTGTTTGTTGTCTATCTATCATCTATCTGTCAACTCTCTATTTATCCATCTCTCGTCTATTTATCATATCCTCTTGGTTCTGTTTCTCTGGAGAGCTTACACTGATAGACCGTGTTTCCAGGATTCCTCCCAGTCATTCAACCCACCTGAATTCACAGAAGTGGATTTTTTTAGGTTCCAAGTTACTTGTGCAGAAGACAACACTCTCAGTAATTTGGTTGCATGAGCCTTTGGGGTGAGGGTGGGGTTGGGAATCATAGATCTGAGGCCAAAGAAATGCAAGTCTATAATCATAGAACAGCTTTCCAAAAGGATGTGGGTGTGCAGGGAGCAGGGACAAGAGAGAGATAGCTGGTTTTGCTTCCTTGTCCTACAGACTCAACTCTGTGCCTCCAGGCAGTTCTTCTCCCAAGTGCTCTGGCTTCTTGGTGGCCTTTCTACCTGATAGCCCGTGGTTCTTATTTTGACATTTGCTGTGGTAGTAACTCTAGCCCATTCTCTACCTTAGCCCTTCCTACTGCCAGGATTAGTAGGTGCTGACATATATTTTGAGTTTTGTTATTGTTTTATCCTTTAAGTTTATTCCATAACCTTGGTTACCTAAGCTCCTAATCCATTAGTTTTCCCTGGGGAATTTAGATATCTAATATTTGAAAGGAAAAGGACAGTTTGGGTGTCTTTGTATTGCTTCTGTCTTAGTTCTGTCAAGGATAGCAATGATTTAGTCTGTCCTTTTCTCTAAATTTTAGAGAATCTATACTGAGAAAAACAAGTATTTGGGCAGATTTTTGTGCAAGTGGATTGGGATTTGTACCTTCATATACCCTTAATAATCAGGAGACAAATTATACCTGATTTTTTTACTTGAGATTTCCCCTTTTAGGCTGATTCACTCCATCCTGTGAGTGTCTACATGAAGTCCCATCAAGATGAACCAGAATTGCACAGCTCTCCATAGCTCCTTCACAAGGAAGCTAGGACAAAGCAATGGGCTTCCCAAAAATGAAGGAGAGGAAATTACCAAGGACCTTGGACTCCCAATTGGAGATTAAGTGGAAAATTATTACAAACCCTAAAAAAGAAGTCGGTGACTCAAACTATACGTTGGCAAGACAGACATTTGTACATAAGCTATTTCCTCTATTCACATAAATTCTAGGCCTTTTACCAATAGTGCTACAATCGTCTCCCAAATTCAAGTCACCTTAGCCTATACTGGATTGAAATGATCACCCTTATGTACCACTTCCTAATGGAATGATGACACTCACAGAAAAGCCCTAGAAAACCTTCCTGATCCTTGACAATGGGACCATTTCCAGTAGTATAACCCCTCTGGTGTCCTACACTCATTTTCTTTATGCACTGAACATTTTCTCAGGGAATCATTGCTGAAATGCCACCATCCTCATGATGAGGGAGGTATCCACGTGACTTTCTCTTTATAGTTCCACATACATTAGGAAAGCAGAAAACCATTGCCTTGTGGATTCTAAATTCATGAAATCCAGCTGCGTGATATGATTTTCATCTTGTACAGCCTTCGGGAAAGCTTAAATGGACATATGGGCATGATTTAGGGTGGTAATTCTCAAACTTGAGCGGGTACTAGTTGCCTAGAGGGCTTGTTAAAACTTGGGTTGCTGGGACTGTCCCCTGAATTTCTGATTCAGTGGGTGGAGGTGGGGGATGGGAGGGGGGAGAATTCTAACAAGTTCCCATGTGATGGTAGTGCTTCTGGTCTGGAGTTCTGCAGTCCACACACTGGAACCACTGATTTAGGGCGTAACAGGTATTAAAATAAATCTATTCCTTTTGTGAAACACAAAAGAAGGCATTATTCTTTTTCGTGTATAAGAAGCTCTATTAGGCTTCTGTCTTCAGAACTTTTTTCATGAGTTACAAGATTAGTTAAGAGTGTAGAGAAATTACGAAACCAACCCTAAGGAGAGGTTGTCATTCTCTTGCTAACCATTTTCTTCCTTATTCTGGTTCCCAGTTGGTAAGATGATAGTATGTAGGGATCTCCCTCCCATTTCTGTTTTAGAACTGCTTGATTTTTTAGCTTGTGCTAAAAATGTGCCATGTGAAGTTTATGCTACTCTTGACATATATTCTCAGAGAAAGAGAAAACTCAAGGACTTACCTTTCCTTCCTTCATTCATTCTTTTTCTGTAATCAGCTTCTGTGTTGTGTTGTCTCTTTTTTCCTCCAGAGACCAGTCTGGCTCCCAGAAAACACTTTTCCATCACTTTCCTGGGTGTGATTTTCAGTTCTCTCTGTAAGTGTTCACATTATGAATACATTCTGTCCACTGTGTTTGTTTAAGGAAATAAGGAGAAACATGCCCACTGGCTCATTCTTGTAAAGAAGGCAGTGTGAGGTGTGGTGCAGAAAAGCCAGTGCCATTTGGGACAGCAGAACAGTTGTGGTGTGATGCCAATTTTGACATGTCTTAGTCCCTCACTGCATTTCTCTGGACCTCAGATACCTGCTTGAAAAATACGCATGTGATGAGGTGACTGTGTAGGAACTCACAATGTCTTAAAGGTCTATTATGTAAGATTCAAAATGTTACTAACAAATATGATGAGTTATATAAATAGATATGGTATAATTTACAATAGTTCTGGGTTACACAATAATTTGTTATAAATTTAAAAGCCACTTAAGTTATATTAAAGTTATCCTCATTCCCAGGAATTGTATATTAAAAATTATTAATTTTCAGTTTTAACATGCTTCTTTCTAAGACTAAAAAAATCTACCTAAGGAAAAATAACGTCAACCTAGATTTTAATTGAATTCACATGTACTATAAATGCTTCAAGCCTACTATTCATGGAACCTAACCAGAGGCTTCCTGGACTCTAACAAATTTAATTTAATTTAATTTAACAAATTTAATTTAACATTTTTAGGTATTTTGAGTTTGATTGGATATAGTCAAGGCTGACTATATCAGTAAGAGTTATCATGGTTTCTCTGTTACAGTTATACAGTTTTTTAAAAGCAAGGAAATTTGATGTTATCTGAAAGTATATGTTACACCATAAAAATGAAACTTTTACGATAAAATGTAACATAACCTTTAATGCATCTTACACAGGATACTGTAAAAGTAGGATTTTGTTCCTAATTTTCAAATCCATGTTCTTATGAACACATTAGGCATAGAAATCCACTCAGAGCAGAAGAAAAGTGTGATACTACCATATAATCTTGATGTATTTTTAATTGCATGTATTTCAACATATTTTGGTTGCATAATTCCATAGACAACAGTCAGGAACAGAGATTCACTTCTTCCCCCACACACCAAAAAACTCACCAGCAACAGATAACCGAGCTGGATTATTTACTAAGCTTTGACTTCATATTATAGAAAGTTATGAAACTGGCATTTTCCATTTGGTTATTAATTTCTCTTTCCCTGAATACATACGATATCTATCCAATGCCCATTTATTATTTGCATGTCTGAGAAAGAACATACTTACCTCATAAGAATTATTACATTTTGATTGCCAGAAATGATCAAAGTAATTCAGTTTGGATAACAGACCAAATCTTTTCATGAGACAAATAAAAGAAGATGGAATATATGAATAATTTAAAAAAATTCTTGGTGGTGAAAAGCTGGAAAACCCTTAATATTGTCCAACTCCGTATTAATAAGTGATATAAACTTAGTTTCACACAGATAAAATGGCTTTATAGAATATCCTAGAGTGAGAGAGCTGTGACCAAAATCCAAGATTTCCTGAGGTGACAGACCTGAGTTCTTAATCCAGCATCTCCTAAGAGACATAAAACCATATTGCTCTTTCAATGTGTCCAGGGATGGAGAATCTATCTCAGATTGCAGGAGACTAGGAAGACATGTCACTGAAATGCAATGTAGAACCTAGAGAGGCTCCCGGACCAGAAAAGGGACATCAGTAGGACAACAGTCATGATTAGAATAAGGTGTGGAGTGGAGTTCGTGGTATTGTATCATTTGTCTCTATTTTTCTAGGGAAACAGCTCATTTAAAATAATTATATGAAAATATTTAATTCTTCTCTAGCTGACATTTTCTGTAGCTTCACCCGTTAAGTCAGAATATTGCGATGAAATGGGTTTATATCTTTATAATATAAAATTCATCCACATTGGCCATAAAGGTAGATTGATTTATGGAATATTATTACTTCCTTTACACGAGCAATGTCATTCTTTCTCCAGTGAAGATTTTCTGTGAATCCATTAACTTAAAACTGTGGTAGAATTCTTTGAGAAAAGTCATGCTCTGAGATAAAGCACAAGTACTTCCCATTGGCCTGAATTCACTCATCCTTACAATGTCTGAATTTTCTGGGAAATGGTTTAATCCACCCCAGATTCTCTGCTCACTTTGTTCCATACTTTTCTGAAGGTGCATCACCATCAATTATTAAATTGGCATTACCTAAGAGATATTATCTTAGTGTTTCTGCTCATTGTTAATGTGCTTTAAAAACAGGAATCAACATTTCCCTTCTAAATATTTAAGTAACTTCTTTTTTTTTTTTTTTAAAGATTTTATTTATTTATTTGACAGAGAGAAATCACAAGTAAGCAGAGAGGCAGGCAGAGAGAGAGGAGGAAGCAGGCTCCCCGCTGAGCAGAAAGCCCGATGTGGGGCTCGAACCCAGGACCTGGGATCATGACCTGAGCCGAAGGCAGCGGCTTAACCCACTGAGCCACCCAGGCGCCCCTAAATATTTAAGTAACTTCTTAAGCCAATTCCCTACCATAATCAAATAAGTCTTGTCTGCTGGCAAAACATAGAGATACTGTACAAAAGGAAATACTATAGAAGTAATCAAACTTGCAAGAGTGTTACGCCCCTTGACTTCATGTTTCTGTAAGGCAGTAGGCGGAATGCCTGAAGGTCATGCTGTGTGTATTACAACTGGGACATAGAAACCACTCCTGTGCACTTTCTGGTGGACACTGGCTGGAGACATAGGCTTAAAAGGACCCTCCTACTCTGTATCCCTCCTAGAGATATGGTTTTAAATTCTGATTTGTCCAAGAAACTTCTTATACTATCTCATGAGTTCCTGGGTCCATCTGGGGATTTCTACGTTCAGAAAACCGGTTGTTAGAACCTTTGTCTAGAAGAAATGTTGGCTTCCATATCAGGATCTACTGAAGACAGTTTCCTCTATATCCAGAATTCTAATTTATATCGATGTTTTTTTTTTCTCTTTGAAACTGATTTCATAAGAATTTTGTTCAAAAGGATCAGTGCTATTATTGTAATGTAGAGTCACTGTACAGCTGCTAAGGTTCTCACTTATGTATATACTGTACTGTTTGTATAGTTCCAGAACCCAGGACAACCCCAGGTTAGCCAGAAATCCCTCCTCACTCTCTTGTAGAGTTGTTCAGATGCCTGTGGCTTGATCAGTGACACTGCTGTTGGAATGCAGTAGGGCACGGGGGTGGGGGGGCTCTGGAGCCAGGCCCACCTACCCTTCATCCACCTATTTGCTGCATAGACCTGAGCTGGGAATTGTTAATTTCTTTACACTGAAATTTTAAAATCAAGGACCAGCCCATAGTGTCAAAGGTCTTCTACTAATCAACGAATGATAACTACAATAGCAAGCTGTTTCCTTTGTCTGCCATTTAAGAGAATAATATTTTTGCTTCATATGGTGTAAATTGGTGATTGGGTTTCTCTTTTTAGTCCAGACATACCACTTTCTCATAAGAATTTAGAGTCTGTAATAGAATCTGAGTTACTGAACTTCAAGAATTTCACCATTAAATAAATTAGTCATCCACAAAGTGTTAGGGCTTATGGTAAAACTGTATATATAACTGGAACTCAAAAAAAATGCAAAAAAGACCTCTAACTTGTCAATCAAAAATCATTAAAATCTGCCATAAAATTCAGGAATGCTGTTCATTAACCTTGGGCTCTAATTCTGCTCTGACCTGAATCTTCCTGATTCTGTGAAACACAAGGTCACAGTGGCTGGAAGGAAATAGAAGGTAAATGAGGGAACCCATTGCTGCACAGAGCCCAACGGAAATGGCAGAGATGGAAACCTGCAGAAGGAAAAACCAGACATCAGGATGCGTAAGCACACACTGGACCTGCTGATACAGGGACCAAGACTCACACAATTAAGTGAGACTTGATGACTTTGTACGTGATGAGTCCCAGAGCTAACATGGAAACATATTCCATATAGACTGCTCTTGAAAACCATGAATGTATAGGATATTTTGAGTTGCTGCTATCTAAAATGGCATGTTTAAAAGTGGTGTTTTGGGGTTAACAGTGAACTTTCAAATTTAACCTGTTCCATGGGGTACAAAACTAAGGCATCCTCCACAGACCAAACAGAAGTTTATATTACCCGGAGTTTTAGATAGTAAGAAGGAATTTCTCTCCCTTCCCAAAGACTTTATTTATTTATTTATTTATTTGAGGGAGCATGAGAGCAAGTGTGGGGATGCGCAGAGGGATAGAATCCTCAAGCTGCTCCCTGCTGAGCATGGAGCCTGACACAGGGCTCCAACCCATGACCCAGAGATCACAACCTGAGCCAAAACCAAGAGTCGAACGCTCAGCCCACTGAGCCCCTGTAAGAAGGAATTTCTAGACCTCACACAAGTTCTTACAATTTGCTTGTTTTTTGTTACCTAAAAGCTCTCAACAAAACTGGAGAGGTAATAGGTAAAGGCGCCCCTCCAAGTGGCCTGACGGCATTTGCTATCTTGTGTTTATAATGCGTTGTGCCAGGGCTAGAATATAAACAGGTGATACACTAAGACCTGTGGGCTATAGGAGATCATACAGGATCTGTAACCCCAGCAATGAAAGGCCACAGGTGCCTTGTTCTCTCTCTAGCACTTTACACAGACCAACTCCAGCACCTACGTGTACCTTGCTGGACCAGCGGACAGAAGACAGTCTGATCATTCACAATGGATTGGTCTGCAGCTGCAATAAAAGGGCTACAAAGACAGAGGGGAGAAAAGCTATGAAGAATACACGAAGAAAATGCCATATATCCTCGAACACAGCCGTGTAGTTGCTGTGGACCTGCAGTACTGGCAGATGGGTAGTTACTCAAGGAGAAAGTCAATAAAGAAGGGAAAGTTCCAGCAGCCGAGAATGAATTTAGAAAGCCTGGATGTGGCCTCACTTACCAGCACATCCTCTTCAAACAAAACTGAAAGGCAGCTGACAGGAAGATAGTCACAAATGACCTATCAGATAAAAGGCTAGAATCCAAAATCTATAGAGAACTTACCAACACAACATCAAAAAAACAAATAATCCAGTTAAGAAACGGGCAGAAGAATGAATAGACATTTTTCCAAAGAAGACCTCCAGCTGGCCAACAAACATAAGAAAAGATGCTCAACGCCACTCATCATCAGGGAACTACAAATCAAAATCACAATGAGGTATCACCTCACACCAGTCAGAATGGCTAAAATTAACCAGTCAGGAAACAACAGATGTTGGCGAGGACGTGGAGAAAGAGGAACCCTCCTACACTGTTGGTGGGAACGCAAGCTGGTGCAGCCACTCTGAGAAACAGTGTGGAGTTTCCACAAAAAGTTACAAATACAACTACCCTCTGATCCAGCAATTGTACTACTAAGTATTTAGCCAAAGGATACAAAAACGCTGATTTGAAGGGGCACATGCCCCCAGTGTTTGTAGCAGCACTATCAACAATAGTCAAATTATGGAAAAGAGCCCAAAGGTTCATCACCTGATGAATGGATGAAGAAGAGGATAAAGATGAATGGACAAACAGCTGTATATATGTGTGTATAATTGTATATATATATATATATATATATATATATATATACACACACATATATATAAGTATGTGATGGAATATTACTCAGCCTTCAAAAAGAATGAAAGGTTACCGTTTACAACAAAATGGATGGAAGTAGAGGGTATTATGCTAAGTCAGAGAAAGACAAATACCATATGATTTCACTCATATGTGGAACTTAAGAAGCAAAACAGATGAACATAGGGGAACGGAAGGAAATAAAATAAGACAAAAACAGAGAGGGAGGCAAACCATGGACACTCTTAACCACAGACAACACACTGAGTGTTGATGGAGGGAGGTGGGCGGGGGGATGGGCTAGATGGGGGATGGGCATTCAGGAGGGCAGTCGGTGTTATGAGCGCCGAGTGTTGTGTGGGTGAGGAATCACTGGGTTCTGCTCCTGAAACCAGGGCCACACAGTATGTTAACTACCTGGAATTGAAATTAAAAAAAAAAAAAAAAAGTATCTTTTGACTATTACAGGAGCTAAACTATACTTTTATTGTGTTAAACTCCTGGAATTGGGGGGGTATCTATTACCGTACTAACAGAATCTTATGTAACAGACGTTTGCACTCAGATCCCAACTCTGCTGTGTACACTCTGCCGAAGTGACTTGAAGCCCCTCAGATCGGATACAAGAAGATTCCCAGGGGAGAGGCTGAGAATCCAGGTGGAAGGTCATCCAGGGTTTCTGGAATTACAACTAGCCTGCTGGAAACTTGAAGCTCCAACCATGTTTTTCGGTCTCAGTTTTGGTCACCATCAAGAAGCAGTGGGATTTCTGTAATCAAAACTCCATTTTCTTCTTTTATCCTGCGGCATTCTGAGTAATACAGGGGGATCTGAAGGTGAGGTTTAGAGGCAGAAAGCTGGGACTCATAAATTCACTACTACCAGGAAATAAATTGTGGCCAAAATGATAGGGAGATGCACAGTTTCCATTTCATAGGATACATCTGCATCGAGGAAACATATTTGCATCAAGGATGCATATAGATTGTTCGTGTGAATGTAACATAGTACAGTTTCTGAAGACATAAAAATAAAATAAAAAATAGTATTTCTGAGACATACCTGTTTTTCTGGAGTTCTTCCAGGAATAAATTAAAGCATCAAGCTTTTATGATTTCGGTCTCTTATTATGATTCATTTATGCAGGTAATTCTCCTTAATTAAATGACACCCGCGGGCCAGACCATAATTCTTAGAGAAGCATCACTGGCCTCCTTCCTACCCAGAAGGCACGTGCTCTTGCTCAGGAGGAGCCCCCCTGACCCCTCCCAGGAGCAGATGGCAGAGGTGGGGGAGGGGAAGGGGTTGGGCAGGTCTGGGGAGGGGGCCAGCTAGGTGCAGGGTTCCCAGCAGCTTTGGGACTTGATGGTGAGGTGGGTTTTCTGCCATCTGTGGGCTGCACAACTGCCCCAGAGGATCAGGGGGTGGGGGTGGGGGGGACTACCAGCCAATCGCAAAGGGCCCAGAAGCTGTGGTGGGAGATCAGCTCATTTAGGTGGAATGCGACGTTAACAAGACATGGCCATGTCTCACACCTCCATGCCTTGCTTCCTTCTCTGTCGGTCCCATTCCAGCTTCTAGATTAGGGGCCTTGGGACCTGCCCTTACATGCGATGCCCTTCGTTAGCCCAAACTCACACGAGATCAAAGAGCAGCACTTTGCACGTCTCTGGTTATTGTGGGCGCTTCAGTTAGATGCCGGAGTGCCTCCCGGTCTCCAAAAATGACAGCTCCATCTTCCGGTCCGTTCCTCTGAGAACCCTGCAGTCATTCTGCACACCATGATTTTCTCAGCCTCGTCTCGGGTCTGCTAGCCAGCCCTGTCCCCAGCACCTTCCGAATACCCGCTTGCTGACCCCCGATCCTCCCACCACAACTACTCCGCGCCAGGCGCCGGCACGCCTCACCGGGCTCACCTGAAGAGCCTTTTAGGAACCGCTGCTGTCTGTGCTTCAGGCCTTCCTAGATTTGATCTCAACAAAACTGGAAGCGATGAAGTGGAAGGAAATGGTTCTTCTCTGACCAACCTCCTGTACTGGTTTCTGTCCCGTTTAGGGTAAAGACAAATATCCTTCAAATGGCCCCCAAAGCCCCATCCTATGGGGGTCCCCGGGTCTTTGGGATCTCTCCTCGCCCTGCTCTCCCTCCTGCTCATCCACTGACCTCTGGGGGCCGCAGAACTCTCTACGCTCCCAGCCGGAGTCCGGGCGCAGCCGCCACCACGCGCTTTCCCTGCTCAGCCGCACAGCTGTTCCCAGCGGCCCGGGGTCGCTCTCCGTGCACACGCTCTGCTCTATCTGCCCCGTCGGACCTGCCCAGCACATCACCCGCTCCATATTGAAGGTTTTCCTCATTGCCCTTCGGAGGCACGTAAGGGTGCGGAATGTGGTCCCCTGCTCTCTATGCCGGGCCCAGCGCCTGGCCCAGGACAGGTGCTGCATCGGGTTCTCCATGACCGCTGGCTCCACCCGCGAGAGGACCACTGTCCGTCCCTGCGCTACGTGGCCAAGTCAGCAGGAGCCATGCCAAGGTAGGCGTTTGTATTCTGTGCAGAAAAACCGCCCATTTCTGTTAGGTTCAGTTCTCGCTGGTTTTGTTTCACAGGGAGGTGAGGAGAGGGTACAAGAGTGAGCTCAGCCCCTCTCGGGGGCTGCGAAACACCACATGCTTTTGTGTGGTTGGCTCAAGTGAGTCTTGTGGAAAATTTCATGACGCTTGAAACATCAGGTGTGATATTTGGGGGCTCTTGGGTTTTTTCCGTCACCGTGTGGTTTTGTTTCGCTTTACCTTGAATTGAATTGAATTGAATCAGCCCGTGGATGACGTTCATCGGCCATTCGCTATGCAGCGGGCCCTGCCGGGCCACACGAAGCTGAGACAATGGGGGATGCCAGGGCCACCAGCCTGCTGAGGGGGAGACTGCTGGCCTGCTTCACCCACAAAGGCTGTGTTGTCTGTGATCAATAACCTTCCAATCAGGGAAGACGGTTTGGCAGCCTCCCTAGGAAGGGGGAGGCCGACACAGAGCAAATGATTATTTTTTCCTGGTAGAATTCTCTACGATGAAATCTTCCTCCCCATTTCTTAGTAAACTCTACATGACAGGTGGGTCATGAGGTAGAGAAAGGATATGGGATTAAATGGTTTTTTCCTCGCAACATCAGATGGTTACAGTGTTGGGTGGTGAGAGCCCAGCTTGGTCCAGGAGCCTCTCCTTTCAAATGTACCTGCCGTTAGTACATTGCCGTAAATTATTTATCAGGATCTTTATGAAATACTTTGGGCCCAATGGATTGAAAGAGAACATAAGTGAGAGAAACAGAGAGAGAGAGACAGAAATCCAAGACCAGACACCAATGAGTGAAGCCTCCCAACCCAGAAGAGCAGAGCAGAGGGGGGTGCTCTCCCCCCTTGAAACTGAGAGAGGGAAGACCATAGAGGAAGTAAAAGTTGCTTCATCCAAGAGCAACACCCCAGGAAATTTTTCCTGCTCGCTGTCAACATTGCTTTCAGAAAGTAGAAAGCCTCAGCCCTCGACGGTCCTGATTTATGATTCTCCCTGGTCATTCCACTGCTGTTTGCACAAGCCAGAGAGAAAAATCAAAACCACTCGACCCGCTGGTCCTGTACGGAAACCCAGGCGGACTTCAGAGTTTCCAGCCTGATGCTCCAGGGATGCACCTGCAAGGCTCCCGCTCACGGTGGCAGCAAGGATGGCTGCCCATGTAGTGTGTGGGCAACACACCGACACTGAGCAGGCCATACACGATGTCCCTGGGCACACGTGTCCCCACACGTGGGGGCATTCTGCTCAGCAGCTGAGACGAATGAGAGGAACAGGCATGGAATGGTGTCTGTGTTCTATGAACAGGAGTAAAGATCTGCATCTCGAGGTCACCATTTCCAAACAGCCCCAAAGGGGAACACTTGAGAAGCAGTTCTAGTATGTTCGAGCCCTGTGAATATTCACCCTAAAAATAGAGGAATTCCTATTGTTATTGACTTCAAAAAATGTATGGGTGGCCTCTGAGCTCTGGATATAGAGATTGGACACTTCCCTCCAGTAAAATAAAAATAGGGTTTTTAACTTTAAAAAATTTTTTAAAAATGTAATATAAAATACCTGAAGACTTTGGGGTTTTTAACTAAAATATATAATTTGTTGCTCCTCTCTTATGGCTCAATGAATGTGCTAACATACTCCCTAATACCTAATTTTTAAATTATTTTTTTCATAAAGAGCAAAAAAGTCTTATTTTTTTTTTTTTCAGAAAAGAATGTTGTTACAGTATCATTCGGTTACTCTAGTAGAGAGGTACCGATCTCTGTTACAACTGAAAATGAACGGAAACATGAACCACTAGTATTCAGCTCTGTATGTTTTCCCCCCTTGACACTTATTCAGGGGATCCAGACAGTTTGACCCAATTCCCAGTAATTTCCCACTGGGACACAAAGCTCTGTGGGGAAGCAGCAGGGCCTGCGCACTTACACCTGCTTCTCTGGAGGACGCCCACTGCAGCGTCCCGAGCGTTGTTATCCCTGGAAGGCAAGTCTTACAGTCGCTGGTACTGGTTTCTCTGCTACAAATGGCAGCCACTAATTTTAACCAGGGTTTGACAGGTGGCGTTTTGCAATTCAGATCTGCCTATCTCTGGGTCCCAGGCTCTGAGAACTTCATCACTGTCAACATCAGCAGAGGCGGCCTCACATGCCGTTTTCCCTTTCATCATAAGAAGCGCTCCTTCATCACTGCCTTATTGGTCTGGTTTATTCCCCTGGCTCCTGCTCAAGTGACTTTTAGCTCTGGCCGTTTTCCAGTCTCAAAACACACCCTGCTTAGGATCTGAACCCATCAGAAGGACTGGTTCTGCCCCAGAAGAAAGCAGTCAGGGCCTCAGAAAGGTACAGGAAATCTCAGCTTTCCAGGACACAAGTCAGACTAGCCAGTTCTAAGGTTAGTAATTATACAAGGACAGAATAAAGGAGGATACCCATGCCCCCTGCCCCCTGCCCCCTTCTTTGCAAGTGGTCAGAGATAATAAACAACAGACCTCCCTTCTCACCCTAAAACCACACATGACCTCAGGCTGGACAGGACACCTAGAGATAAGGCCAGCCTTGCCCCTGGTTGATTTGAAGGATCTGGGAAGGTCACTACAGCAGAAACAGTGAGCTGGCTGTCCAGTGTCTTTCTATATTCCCTTCACGGTCACAAGGCCCTGAATTTGTTTAGAACAGTGGTATACTCAGCTAAAAGACTGCAAAATATCTACCCTTGCTTGATACTAATTTTCTAGCTGGTGATCTATTTTGGTGAGATATGAATATACTAAAAATGGGCACATAAATCTCTTTAAAGCCTTTTTGTACTTCCTCCCTTCCTCTTTGCTTGGAACACAGGGAGATGGCTAGTGCTCCAGCAGCCACATGGGACTGTGAGGTAAACTTGAGAATGTCAGTCTCTGGCTTAGAATGTGAAACAGAAAGATGGAAGGTGCTTGGGCTTCTTTTTGTCTAGAAGATAGCAAAGGAGTTCTGGATTTTCTACTTTTTAATTTTTTTTTTACATGAGAGTAAATACTTGGTTTTTATTTTTTGTCTATGCAGCCAGCAAACAAAATTCGTATATGGTACCCTCTCCCATAAGTGGTACTCAAACCCAATGCACACACACACACACACACACACATTCACATGGGCACATACATACATGTCATGCCCACACACAGATGGGACACACACAGGTTATCTGTCACAATGATTATTCATGACTACATCTGTGGGTTTAAGTCTAGGATGAATGACTCGCTAAGTTTCTGTTTTCTTAGTGTACGACTAATTCTATCACAAAGTAGACAATTCCTCAGAGTAGAATATAAAGAGAAGGTATTTTAAAAATGGGGAAAGAGAGGGGCGCCTGGGTGGCTCAGTGGGTTAAAGCCGCTGCCTTCGGCTCAGGTCATGATCCCAGGGTCCTGGGATCGAGCCCCGCATCGGGCTCTCTGCTCAGCAGGGAGCCTGCTTCCCTTCCTCTCTCTCTCTGCCTGCCTCTCTGCCTACTTGTGATCTCTGTCAAATAAATAAATAAAAATCTTTAAAAAAAAAATGGGGAAAGAGAAGACACAGGTGAAGGAAACAAGAGTATCTGGAAAAATCAGAATCTTAAACTGTATGTGGTCTATGATTAAGCAATAACTAAATCATGAATATTTATTTATGTTAACCAACTTTGGAAGGAGAACAAAAAGAATGAAAATGACTGTGGGTTCATGGTTGAGTATTTTAAATGTTCATTTGGAGTGTTTTTTTTAAACGCTGAATGAATAGAAACAAATCATTTTTAACAAATAAGAATAGGCATGTTAGTTCTGTTCCTTTTCCAAGGGTTGGCCCCTTGCTGTTATCATAAACGCACCATCCATGTTGTTAACTGATATTTGATCAAAAGACTAACCCCCATTACTGTGACTGCAAGCACTTCAGCTACTTGTCTCTCTGGACAATACCAGGTATATTTGTCAGTGCTGAAAAGGTTGAAATGGCTTTTCTTTGGCAAAATTAGTGGCGTTAGAGATACAGCGATTGGCTTGATATTTCAGAGACACAACTGCTATCTTGCAAGAACAGGATATAAGAGTCCTGTGAACCCTTCACCCCCTTTCCTTCAGAAAGTCACCCAGAGCTGCTGATACCATCCTGCGTTCACCCTCTAATTTAGAGAAAACTAGGTCCTCTAAGCTCATTGTATGTATAACTAGATCTGCCTCTAGGATGTCTCGTCTGCCCCAAGAGAGGAATCCGTGCCAGGTGTGGAGGCGGACCTAAACCTACAGAGAACTGGGTGTTTCCTGAGCTGACGTAACAGGATACGTGACTGTTCCAGACATGCTTACAAAAATAAACATCCTATGCATATTCCTACATGTAGCACAACTCAGTTCATCACCTGCCGTCACTCCCCATATCAAGGTCATGTGGAAGAAGATGATAGACTTTGCCAGTCTCTGACTGTGGGAGGCCACATATTTATCAAGAATATCCAAAATCTCCCAGGAGTGGCTGTCCAATCCTTTTGTGAAGAAACCAAGAAGTTATTTTTTGAAAAGGTCTATTAAACTCATAAACCTCTAGCCAAATAGTAAAACAAAGAAAGAAAAAATAACCAGTTTCAGAAATGAGAGGTCATTAACCCCCATCTTGTGGATTAAAAGAATAATAAGAGTACTATGAATAACTGCATGGCGACAAATTTGATATTTCAGACTAAATGAATTAAATTCTTGAAAGGTATAAATTGCCAAAACACAAACAACAAAAAAAAAGATAACCTGAGTAGCCCATATTTACAAAAGAAATTGAATCAATAATTAACATTCTAAAGGCTCAGATGGAGTCTTTAGATACTGGTGGATGATACCAAATATATAAAGAAAAAATGATACCAATTCTCCACAATTTCTTATATATTACCCCAATACTAAAAACAGATAAAGACATGAGAGAAAGGAAACTAGAGTCCAATATCTTTTATGAACACAGATGCAAAACTCCTCAACACAATATTGCTAATTTGAAACCAACAATTTCTAAAGTAAATTGTACACCATGACCCACTGGGATTTATTCCAGGTCTGAAAGACTGGCTCAGCACTCAAAAATCAATCAGTGTAATCCACCATACCAACAGGATAAGGAATAAAAATCATCTGATCATATAAATTGATGCAGAAAAATCTTTAACAAAATACAACATCCAATCATAATAGAAGCTCTTAGGAAACAAAGAATAGTTGGGAACTTTCTCAACTTGATAAACAACATATATAAAATATCTAAAACTAATATCTTACTTAATGGTGAGAGACTAGATAATTTCCAGCTAGCATAGGGAACCAAGAAATGATGTCCCATCTGACCACTCCTATTCAACATAATACTGGACATCCTGTCTAGATCAATAACACAAGTAAAAGAAATGACATATATAAAAATTGACAGACAGGAAATAAAAGCATCTTTATACACAGATGACATAATAGTTAATGTGTAAAACCCAAATAAACTGCAAAGCACAGAGCACAACAACAAAAATGGCTTCTGGAGCTATATATGAGATTGCAGAATAAAGGTTGCAGAATAAAAGATTAATATATAAAAGTCAGTTCTGGTGCATCTGGGTGGCTCAGTCAGTTAAGCATCCACCTCTTGGTTTCGGCGCAGGTCATGATCCCAGGGTTGTGAGATCCAGCCCCATGCCTGGCTCTGCCATCAGTGGAGGGTCTGCTTAAAGATTCTCTTCCTCTGTCCCTTCCCACAATTGCATATGTGCATGCTCTCTTTCTCTCTCAAATAAATAAATTAATAAATTAAAAGTGTCAGTTACATTCCTAAATACCAGTAATAAACAACTGTAATTAAAAATAGCATGAAAAAGTGAGATACTTAGGCAAATTTGCAAGGGATCTGCAGGATTTGTATAGGATCTGCAGGGACAAACTACAAAATATGAAGAAATCTGAGAAGGTCTAAACAAATGGAGATATAGTCCCTGTTTATGGATTGGAACACTGAATACTGTGTTCTTCCCAACTTGATCTACAGATCCAAGGTAACACTAATATCCTATTTTGTAGATATCAACAAACTGATCCTAAAGCTTGTATTAAAAACCCAAAGATCTAGACTAGCCAACACAATACTGAAAAAGAACTAAGCTGAAAGACTGTCACTACCTGATTTGAAGCCTCACTATGAATTACAGTAATTATGTCCGTGTGGTCATGAAAGAAGAGGCACAAAAATCAATGGAACAGAACTGTGAGTCTGGGTAACGGATACAGTCTAATGATCTTTGACATTGACACGAAGGACAGTTCATGGGGAACTTTTCAACAAATAGTGCTGTAACAACTTTCCCGTAGGCAAACAAACAAAAGTAACCCCCAACTAAACTCAGACCTTTTATAAAAATTACATCAGGACGCCTGAGTGCCTCATTTGGTTAAGTGTCTACCTTTGGCAGGGATCCTACTTCTCCTTCTGCCTCTGCTGCTCCCCCTGCTTGTGCTCCCTCTCTGACAAATAAATAAATAAAACGTTTTTTAAAAAATTACCTCAAGGGGCGCCTGGGTGGCTCAGTGGGTTAAGCCGCTGCCTTCGGCTCAGGTCATGATCCCAGGTCCTGGGTTCGAGCCCCACATCAGGCTTTCTGCTCAGCAGGGAGCCTGCTTCCTCCTCTCTCTCTCTCTGCCTGCCTCTCTGCCTACTTGTGATTTCTCTCTGTCAAATAAATAAATAAAATCTTTAAGAAAAAAAAATTACCTCAAAATGAAACATATATCTAAAATGTAGAACATAAAACTGAAAAAGTTCTAGAAGAAAATGTAAGATGAAAATCTCTATGTCCTTGGGTTTAGTAATAAGGTTTTGAGAAAGGGTACTGACCTAAGTAACTGAAAATAAATGGAGTCTGTTAGACGGAAGGCAAAGGGAAAATACATAAGCCCTGTACTGTAGTTGAAAGATTCTGTTTTCCCCCAAGGCATATGGGTTAACACTTCCGAAGCCAGTGTATGTGTTAACTGATTAACAAATAAATAGATGGTAGATAGTGACAGCCAGGATTTTCACTACTAGAGGAGGGAGTTTACATATAAGAAAAGGGAGAAGGGTAGAATAATCCATATGGTAAGGATTAGAGATGCAGACGTCAGTATGAACACATGTTTAGCTTCTTCTTGCTATGTATATATGCCAGTTGGTATACACACGTATATTCCTGTGCCCTGCCAGCTCAGAGAGCCCAAAAGCAAAAACATCCCAGTGGTGAAGCACACAACCAGATCTTTGTTTCTAACACCATTCTCCGGTAAAGGGAACCATGACTCCTTGGCAAAATGGATGATTCTAGAACTGGGGCAGGAAATACACAAGATGAACCTGGAGCACCTTGTAAGACCAGAAAGTATGAAAGGGCTCAAATACACGTAAATAAATGAATACCCACCCACAGGATGAGGGTATGCCAAAGGGACGTGGGACGCACCTGAAAGAGCTTCTAATGACCAAAGCCAGAACAATTTGAGCAGCAAAATAAATAAATTAATTAATATTTGATTAGAATCCTAAAAATAAGATGTAGTATCCTGAATCACTTTTTGCTGTCAGATCTTCAAGGATTCTGTAAAGATATATCCTCCATCCAACCTTGATGAGGATTAGTTCAGAAGTGATTTCCAATGAAGATATATGGAGTCTAATATTGGACTTTCTGATGGTGTAAAGCACATAGAGATTAAAGATATCTTGAATGACATAAAACCAGTGAGAAGAAAGTTTTTATCTCTAGAGGTATGTTGCATCCCCTCTGACCTTCCAGTTCTTAGAAAGGATTAGAACATCTACTATGTACCAGGTACTAGAGACAATGGTGAACAGGACTGCCGAGAATGTGCCCTCCAGGTTATTATATTCAATGGGAAATGGGATAGTGAGTGACCTAGGGGCAGGGCAACTGTGGTCAGAAAGACCTCTCTGTGGAGGTGATCTATAAGTTATACCTTAATATGAGGTCAGACAGAGAGAATCTGGAAGAAGTATGTTCCAGGCAGATGGAATGGTAAGTGTGTTTGATGAACAGGAGAAGAGGGTCATTAGGATGAGTAGAGGATTGAGACATTGAGATTGGCTGGAGGTCACCAATTATGCAGGCCCTTGTTGGCCCCAGTGAAGAACTGAATTTTATTCTAAGTAGAATCAGGAGTCTTTAGTAGAGTTAGGAAGGAGTAGGTGGGGTCTGAGATTTGCAACCATTGTTCCCATCATAGCAAGCCCTGGCTCTAGGTCTGTCCTTGTGTTTTAGAAAGACTGCTTATGTAATTGGGTTTTGGTTTCCATGAATTCAAACCATGAGATCAAGATTCCTCGATTGCCCATGATTTCTTAGTATAAGTACCTCCACTATCATTTGCCCTCTCCAATTTGCATCCTTCTTATTTAAGATGATCTTTATAACCATAAGTGTCCACAACCATAGGGAGGAAATAACTGGATGAAAATCTCCCATTACTAATGCCTCCAATGATCCTGAAGATCTCTTAGCTGGAAGCTCAGCATGGGACCGCACTGGCCAAGACCGCTTCACCTGTTCAGGACTTGCTTTATTTGTTTGTTTGCTTCTTTGTTTTACATTTATTTTTCTTATTTGTAAGAAGTAATTTTTTCAGGGATTTTGTCACTGTCTGTGTTAATCTTTATAAAGAGCATCAAATTAATATTTAATAAAAATATGAAATTTGAGCAGATTAGGTAATCATGACAGATCAGGCATTCTGGAATGCAGTGGATCCTGCTCTTCATTTAGGTCAGACTTTTGTACATTTGCCCCTCCTCTCTGACGTGTTTCCTGGATGCTTCATCTCTGATGATGTAATCAAGTCCATTCCTCCAAATGGAGGTCAGGAAGTTTTAAAATTATTTCATTCTGCCTTGTTCAAATTTTTTGCAGTGTTAGAAACAGAAGATGTGACTGAAACTGCAGGACTGACTGGCAAAGATGCTGTATCATACCAAGCTCTATCAGGGTTGTCCGTCTACGCTCTGCAGGGAAGTTAGAGACCCATTGGGTGTGCATGGCTGTCAAACCTGGAGTAACTGAATGAGGGAACCTCAGAGTAGGTTATTTCTCCACGAGCACATTCCAGTATCCTGGTTTTAGTCTTAGCCCCATGGAAGGTGAAAGGACTGGACTTTAAAGCTCCTATGGGGAGTCCTTGAACAGCCTCACCCAAGAAGAATGCCCAGGAAAGGAAAGATAAGAGGTTAATTAAGGCCAAATGGGAATGAAGCTGATGAGCGTCTGAACTGGGAGGGCCAGGGCATTTCAGAAATGTGAGTCCCCTGGAAGCACAAATGGCTAGAATGTGGCAGTACTGAGGCCAACCTTGGCTCATAAAATTAGAGGTCTCTTATCTACAGGACAGGGAGATGGTTTTAGTTAGCAGGATCAAAGCTGAAGAGAGAAATATACATAATCATAAAAACAAAACAAAGAGCAAGTACCATGAGAGCAATCAGCCTATGGCTACCTGTTCACAGGCAGTTTGTAGGAAGAGAGATGTCATGCTTTCCATCATCTTAGTAGTCAGGATTGTTTAACATCAGATCAAACATGACATCAGATCTGCCTACCCGGAGAACATCTGTGTACACCATGAATGTTATAGTCAACGTCCACACACTGACTTGAGCGAGGTCTCCTATTTCATGCACGTGGCTAGGATTAATTATTGATGTTATTCATAATACATAAAGCTAAATTTCATGCAAGAGGTTATTTCTAGAAGGACCAAGAGTCCCTGCACACAGTGAACTGTGGTTCTAGATCAGTTGTCCCCAAACCTGAGTGAACACCAGCACTACCCATCAGGCTGGTCAAACCAGGGGTTCTAGTTCCCACGCCAAGACTCCTGAATCACAGATGGCACTGGAGAATTGGCATTTCCCACAAGTTCCAGGGGAGGCTGAGTGACGGTTCCAGGGCCACGCCCGGATTGCCACTGTTTTTGCCTGCAGGCAGAGAGGGAGTTTCAACCACAACACCGGAGAGGGTATACCATGTTGAAAGCAGGATAGACCAAAGTGCCTGATATCAAAAATGTTTACTACTTGATATATTTCATGTCAATTTTTATCTACCTCGTTGAGTTCTAACATACTTGAGGTAGTTGGTATTTGGCTTGTTTGCTTTTTAAGTAAATGATTCAGAGTCCCATGGTGTGAAGCCAGTGACATTGAAAAATAAACACAAGAATGAGGGCCTCCAACCACAGGCAACTCTTATGTGACCTGAAATGTCCGTTAAGTTCAGGATCAATTTACAATGGAAGATTACAGTTCTTCCATCACACCATGCTTTCCATTTTTATTTTCATTATCCTCCATGCTGGACTTCTGATCTATAGAACTGAGAGCTGGTAAATTGGTGTTATTCTGAGCTATCGAATTTATGTTGATTTTTTACACAATAGGAAAGGAAAGCAGAACAACTAAAGGACTCATTCCCAAAACTGAGGCTAGCTCTCTTACCAGGCAGAGAACATTTTTAGATGACTTTAAACAGTTTACAAATTTCAAGAAAAGAGCATGAAGTCTCTTGTAGAATCACATTTTTTAAAACCTTATTTTAGATTGTGGGAATATAGGGGGGATCGTTTTCTTCCATGAGCATTTTCATGAGAAACTGCAAAAGTGCAGATTATCTGATTCAAAAATCTCTTAATAAACCACATCATAATCTGGATTAGAGGCTATTTTCTCCACTGTTAACATACATGCATCGTTAATCCCAAAGCTCAGCTAGAATGTAAGAAATATCTCAACACTTGTGCTAAAATGGAACCATTTCTTGGCCAAGATGTCACAGCCACCTATGTATTTTATGAGGCACATTTGAAACAATGTCTCAAAAGCAGAAGATAAAGGCCCCCAGGCAAGGGAGGGAGACATTTTGCTAATAGATGAAGATGGAAATGAGGTTTCTTTCTCCTCCTGTGGAATATGAGAGAGAGAGCTTCCTGCCCAAGGAGCTCCATGGAGAGGCAGCCTGGAAAATGATGATGATAGAGTTGGGGAAGGAAAGAAAGAAACCAGGGAGAGGTAAGGAAGAGAACAGAACTGCTCCCAACTGGGAAAGAAAGGATAGAGCAAGTTGTCAAGGAAGAGCTGCTCGGAGCTTGCTGTCCACTCTAAACATGTGAACCCAGGCTCTGTTGCTTTACTGTTCTTCGCATAACCCAGTGCCCCCTCCCCAAATATGTGCTGGTTTGGGACTGAAGACTGGGATTGGGGGGCTGGGGAGAAGGATCTGCAGAGTCAAGGTGAGAGAGGAGAGAGAGCCTTACATGAGTTGGTTTGAATCTCCATGTGGTGCTGCTGGGCTGCCAGCATGAAGGTTGTTAATGTTTTTCTTTGTAAAACAAATAAACAAACAAACAAAAAAACCTCCCAGTTTATTGATACCTGAAGTCTCAGAATTTTTCATATTTTATAGTCTAAGATTTGTGGAGTCATTTGGATAACACATTAACCAATGAGCTCATTCCCTGCGATGACTGTTTTAAGCCGTCTTGGCTTGTTGGGTCCACGGTCAAAGAAACAAGACTGATACAAAGCGAAGGTCAAGCAAAGCTTTATTTTGTGCCAAGCATCGAGAATCAAACTGACTGGCCAGGGCCATCTCTTACAAAGAGGCGACCTCTCTCCGCCTTACAGACTAGCTTTTAAGGGCAAAGGCCATGTGGTTGGGCCTGGCCACGCACAGGTGGCCAATGAGATTGTAACACACAGAGAAAGCTGCGCAGTCCTGCTAGGTCACACATAAGTGACCAATTGAATTACAATTCACCCTATAGTAGCTATTTGAACTAGCCTATCACCTTGGTCAGTGTTGGCACCCAAAAGGCACCCACAGGGCAGGGCCCATACTCCTTGGTAGCTAGGGAGACAGTATGTGCCCCCACTGATTGAATACCTCTGCCTGGCCTGACCCACCCTTGCATTTGGGCTTTCTTACCTGGGACTGGTTTCCGGGACTTGTTTTAAGTCCCCTGGTGGGGGGGGGGGCAGGGTCAGTTTAAGTTTTGCTGCATAAACAACAAAGTCACTGTTTAACCGGATGGCATCACTCTGGCTAAATAGGACCTTACAGGCTCGGTGCCGTCAAAGGGGGAAGATGCAATTTCCATGAGGAAGTCCACGGGGACCTCAGGGACTGCTGTGGAAATTAGAGGTGAAGGGATGATCAGGACCCACTCCAAGCCTAATTCCAACCATTGCCTCGGCCGTGATTGTGAGGACTGGGATGCTTAACCAGAGTACAAGTGGCGGGACCAGCTCTGAGGGAAAAGACTGAGCCAGCTGCTCATGTATGACTGCCCTGTGCCCTAGGTGTCCTCTAGCAGAGGACTTCACCGAGCCTCCCCCAGAGAGGCCTCCACCGCCTGCCCTAAGGGGACAGCTGACCGAGGTTAACCCTTCCAAGGTGAGAGAATTACTTCTTAACAACGAGGGTGAGCTCCAAGGTCATAGTAGCTCATTAACCTGCTAATTAAGGGGAGTAAACCACAGAGCATTTAAGGAAAGGAGCACATAACGGCACATAATTAAGAAATTAAATAACAATAACTATTAGCACTTGTAACCTGAAGATGCCACAAGGGATACATCATCTCCTCTATAAGCTCCATTTTAGGGAAGGTGAGGAATTCTAAGGAAGCCCAATTTTTAAAGAACAAATTTAACTATCTGAGAAACGTACTGAAGAGAAAGAGGTAAAATGGAAGCAAATAAATTATTTTCCTATAAAAACAGAGTCAAATCACTACTGAAATTTTTAAATTATGTAATTAAAGCACTGAGGACTTCTCCCAATGTAACTGCATTACCAACTGTCCAAACCACCTGCTCTTAAATGTGGTCATTTGCAGACAAATTCTTTGAAAAAGGATACAATATATTTGCTTACAAATGATAATAACCCTTAGACAAAAGTATCTACGATTAGCAACTGAATCATCCTTACAGGCTGCTTTGGGGGTACAATAAAATTTTTCATCCCATTTTTGCAAGACTTACTCCCTTCTAGAGGGTTGCTTCATATTTTCTAGTAATATTGACCAAGATTATTGACAGAAACATAATTTTTAAGATAATAAGTAGAATTGCAGCAAGCAGCTTAAATCTCAATCCTGAATTAACATCACCTACATTTGACACCCTGACGTTGATGCTGTTTGGTAACAGACAGATGAAGACACAGGTTTTCAGAGTCTGCTGGATGTGGTGTTTTCTTGTGAGATGCACGGGCTGAGACCTGACATTGGAGAAGGTATCAGAGAAGGCCTTGTCCTCTTCTCCTGATGAATCCTCGCCTTGTCTGCCGGGGTTGCGCAACCCATCTGGGGAACCGGGGGGATGCACCTCTCCCCTGCCATGGTTGGCTTTCTCGCTGGACTTCTGAGTCTGCCCACAGATCCCCTGTACGTCCTACCCAACAATGACCTCTGGACACAGAACAGAGAGGTACGTCTGCCCTTCCGTGGTCTGGGAGAGCTCAGTGGAGCCTGGTGTGTGTTCTCCTGGGACTACAGGGTGTTGTAGCCTGTACGCTGTTATTCCAGACAAGCTAGCCCCTCTGATGAAGAACTGGCATCCAGGGGAGAGTATGGGGGAGCAGGTGCCTTCTCCTGGAAGTTGTGGGAGTCGCCTCTGAGAAGCTTGAAAAATACCACGCCAAATCCTGGAACAGAAGGAGTAGAGGTGCACAGTGAGGGGCCGTACTGTTCACAGGAGGGGCCCTCTGTGAGATGTTATGGGGGTAAAAATCTTTAGCAAATACACTTTAATTTCTTCCTTCATTTCTGGCACTCTAACCCTCCCTTCCCCATGAGATCAAGCTGACACACCCTAGATAGTGTGGCTGGATCCAGGGCCACCTCCTCCCAGGGAGCTATTTCAGAAAGCTCAGGGTTATAATGAAGTCGATGTGGTCCGTGGGTTGCACACAGTGGTGTGATTCAGGAGTCCCACTGGGTGTCTGGGAGCTGCCCATGTGCCTGCCTTTGTGCTCAGCTCTGGGTTTAGGGACATCATTGTCAGCTTGTGACTGAGTACAGTGGAGTATTTACACACGGAAATAGGCAAACACTGAACATCACCCCTGTTTGCCTCTGCCTCTCTTTTTTTTTCTTTTTTTCTGGAGCTGGTTTACCACTGCTGACTGCATCTGTACCTCCTCCTGCCTTGTGGAGAAGCCGGTGGCTCTCAGGACAGTTTGGGCCCGCCAAAGAACAGACAACTAAAGAGACAAAAGTGAAAAGTTTGAAAGCAGCTGGGAGACAGAGAGCCTGGATGGAGGAGGAGGGGGTCCTTCGAGGGAAAAGGGAAATGCCTTACAATGAGATGAACACGATTTAGGCAGTGATGGGAGGGAAGGGCTTTGGAGTAAAGAATCCAGAGGGACTATCTGTGCATGGTAGATTGTGGGAAGTAAGGATAAGCCTGTGCTGGACAGAAAAGCCACCCGAGGAGGTGTTTTCTTCGATAGAGATTGCATTCAAAACAGTTACTTACATTTATTGAGCAGCTACTATATGCCAAATACTCTGCCATACATTGGGGATATGATGGTAGAAGTCACACACAATCCCTGCTTTCATGAAACCAACCAAGGGGGGTGTTGATAAAATATTTAACTATAAATGATTCAAAAATTACAAGGATACAATATGTTCTCATGAAAATCCACCAACTTCTGACCCAATACCTCCTTCTTTTCCTCCAGAGCACACAGTTTGTGGAGGGGTCACATAGTGGGGACCCAAAAGAAGGAGTGAGGAGAACCTTCCAGGAAGCCCGCTCAGCCAGTATTGGCTGTGGCTCTTTGGCAAGTTAACTTCTCAACCTCTAGTTCCTATTCTTAAATGTGATTCTCACAATATCTACTTTGCAGAACCACTGTGAAAATAAGTTGGTGGGAATCGGCCTGCATGTTCCTGAAATAGGTTAGTGACTCAATAAATTGCTAACTTAGAGCAATCCTTCCCCATCACGTCAGTGTCCGGGGAGCCTTTGCTGACAGAGGCAGGATGGGGGAGGATGAAAACGGGGTCAGATCTGGGGACTATCTGCTCACACCCTTTCAGTCAACATTGAAGTCTGGTCCAGGTAAGAGGCTTTGAGCTTCAATTAACATGTTATTTCAGGAAGGACTTCTTGAGTATTGGGACACACTGGTTATTTCCTGTTGGTTAATGTTGGTAAGAGAAAAATGGTATTTATTTTCTTGCATGATTTTAGAACTGAGCCTGACAAGTCTTTAAAGAATTTTCCAGATTCCAAAACAAAGTGTAAAACCTTACTTAAGGTCTTTAGCATCAATTCCTGGATGTGCTGACTGTGCCAGGAGCAGCTCACTGACCTGAATGAATGTTTTATTAAAACTGTCCCCAACCACCTTGTTGGAGGAAATTGTGCCTAAGGAAGCATGGTTTTATACGCTTGCTTATGAACTCATGAAAGGAACAAAGGATGATCTATGGGACACACACACACACACACACACAAAACTGATGAGAAAAAGTCCATGAGTCAGGTCTTACTTTAAGGAAGCTGGGAAGAGGTAAGAGTTAGAACATAGAAAATTCTATTTTTTTCCCTATTGATGTGGCTTGTCTGTTGCTATGCAATGCTTCCTTCTTAACACCTTCATAGCTACCATGCTAAGCTTTTAAAAAAATATGATCTGTTGGGGCGCCTGGGTGGCTCAGTGGGTTAAGCCGCTGCCTTCGGCTCGGGTCATGATCTCAGGGTCCTGGGATCGAGTCCCGCATCGGGTTCTCTGCTCGGCAGAGATCCTGCTTCCCTCTCTCTCTCTCTGCCTGCCTCTCCATCTACTTGTGATCTCTCTCTGTCAAATAAATAAATAAAATCTTTAAAAAAAAAAAAAATATGATCTGTTAAAGTCCTTTTGTAGCCCTCAGACCCAGTGGTTACTGTGGCGGACCGGCATGGAAAGGCAGTGAGAGTTCCCGGATGAGCCTCAGCTACACTTGGCGGAGACTTCGTGAAGTCCTTCCAAAGAGCTTCATACATCCACATGCATGTATCTTTGTCTCAAAATTCATCACGTGCTGTCCATACTGTGGTTTTATTTTTGCTGAACATGGTGCCAAGAAGATTGGCACATTATTAAATGTTCCTCGAATATCCCCCAAAGCAGACAAATCAAGGTCTCCTACGGCTTCCTGGTCTTCAGCCCCCACCTTTCTTGGGACCCATGAAACTGGAAACTGACCGATGGGCTGGGGTCCGGCCCGTTCCCGAGTCAGCCTGGCCAGGTCTGGCAGGACCCCAGTGGCTCTACTGTGCATATCGGGAGGGCTCTGGAAGTCTTCACGCTACCCTATGTGTGGGACTCGGAGTGGTCCCGAAGAGAGTGCTGTGTCCCCGCGGGGCCGCTGAGCTGTACCCTCTGTCTTAGCCTGGACACGTCTTCCAGCTCACCCGCTTGGCCAGGAAGCTTGTGCTGTGGTTTCCTGATGAGCCCTTTTGCCCCCAGGAGGTGCAGGAGCCCTTGCTGACAGGCACCCACTCGCTGTCCTGCTCAGCTCTTGGTGGTCCTGCCCCCAGGCCTCAGATCCAGATCCCTGAACCCACCCCTCCCTGGGGCAGTCTGCTGCTACTTGGCCTCTGCAAGTCTCCCTGTGGGCACCCTGCAGCTGGTTGATTTCATCCCTGCCTTTTCTCATCACGCGCCTATTGGCCCAGCACAATGTCCTTCCAGATCCCCCAGCTCTGCCAGCTCCTGCTCCCGGGTCCTTGCAACCTCAGAGGAAGCCCATGCAGGTCAGGGCACAGGACTCAGTCAGTAAAAGCAAGGAGCTAAAAAGGCCCCTGAGAGAGTCAGGGCAGCTGCGCCTTCATGGGGAGCCGGGTGGAGGGTGGAAATCGTTACTGCTTTTGATGGGCTGCACCTTTGCAGAGGCAGCTGGGGCTGTAGGGAGAAACATCAGAGGAGGCTCGCCACGCCTGCCCTCCCTGGGACCTTCCCCTGCTTCTTCCATAGCTGGTAAGTGTCTCGACAGGGCCTCAAAGGGGAGGTTGCTTTTGTACTTCACTCCTTTTCTCTTCACTTCCAGAAAGCCCTGTGAGCACCTCGGGGGCTCACTCCAGGTCTCACCTCTCCCCTGTGTGGCCTCTGTAGTCTACTGCCACCAGTGTCTCCCCAACAGGCCTTCTCCCTTCATATGAGAAAACCCCCTTCCTTCAAAATCACACTGTGATCCTCTGCTGGAGAACTTCAGTTGCTGGTCCATTGAGACCCAAACACCTTTGTTGGTCCACAAATCCCTTTTTCTCACAGTTTGCTTCCAGTCTGCTTCATGGCCTACTGCCCCATCCCATCACTTCAGTCATTAGAAAAACAATCCACAATAACAGTGGCTCAAATGAGGAAGCTTACTTTTGTCTTGTAAGAAAATCTACAGACAATAATCCAGGGCTCTGCTCCACGAAATGCTTAGAGACCCAGGGTCCTTCTAGATCACTGCTCTGTGAGGCCTCATGGTCCGAAATGATGGCTACAGCTACAGCCTTTACATCTGCATTCCAGGCAGAAGGATAGAGGAAGGGACAAAGAAGGGGTAAAGGACCCAGGCCAGCTGTCTTAAGAAAGTTTCCAGAAACCAGTTCACAACATTTCCACTTAAACCCCATGTTAAGAATGCAGTAGGAGCCTCATCAGAAAGGGAGGCTGGGAGTTCTAGACTTTGTTTTGGGCTTTCTGTTACTGTGGTATAAGGGGGACAGCAAGCAGTTTTTGTCACACCAGTGAACCTTCAATCACAGCGAACTAATTATCACCCCCCAAAACACCAGTCCCTTTGTGCACCCCATCTTTGTCATAACCCCCTTTTTTTCTTTCTAGAACATTCTTCTCCTTCTTGGCCTGAAAAATAAAATGTCAATTCATCCTTCATAATGTCTCTTTTCCTATTTCTTCTCTTTAGTTAGCATCTACTGCACGCCAGCCACGGTTCTAAGAAGGGCCAGTGCATTACTTCAGTGTCACAGTTTGCTCAGAAAGTAGGTTCTGTAATCAGTCCCTCTGACAGATGATGCAATAGAGCCGTGGTGAAGTTACAAACAACGTGCAGTGTCGCTGAGCCAGTAACACAGAGTCCACGGCTTACCCCACCCCCCTCACCCCCACTCCCACTTGTCTGCTAGTTGCCGCCCTGTCCTCGCTTGTGCTCCAGCACATGGCCGTGCTTCTGGAAGTCTACAATCACATGTGCGCTCCTGCCCTGCACGTCACGTGGGGGCCACTGACCCTCTGTCTTGCTGCTCGTGGGCCTGCTGTCTGTACCTGTATGTCCAGTGCCCAGCTTGGGGCTCACACATATCCCAGGGAAATGATTTCCTGAGGGACAGTAAGCGACCTGTCCTACCTGGAGAGCCAGTGAGAGGACAGGATGATGGCTCCGGAGCAGAGTGGAGACCAGGAGAGGGTGTGAGGGTGAGTGCGGGAGGGTGATGGGCAGCCCGGGGAGATGTGGGAGGAATTCCCAACGTAGCCAGTCATCCTGGGTCAGAGCGAGGGGTCCTCCCCTTGAGCGGGAGGGGGGAGCAGGGTATGAGAGTCCTGTTACCCACAGCTGGTCTACTGGTGCTAGGTGCTGGGACCCAGGAGTGAGTAGGGTCACCGCCAAGGTGGGAGAGGCCCATGAAAACAATCAAGAGCAACAGGCCACATGGAGGGGACAGCCGGGAGGGACAGCTGTCCCTAGGGGTTGTCACAGACCGGGGTCTGCCATGAGGTCTTACTCAGGGCTTCCCATCGCAATCAACAAAATGCCATTCTGGCCACTGAACACACAAGGCGAAAGGAGAGTCTGGGAAGAAACTGATCAGTCCAGACAGGGGTCAGTCCAGACGCGGGGGTGGGGGGACTAGCGCGTTCCTGGAACACACGGCAGCCCTGCGCCGGCTGAGCGCTCAGCTGGGAGCAAAGGACGAGGAGCGGCGTCCAGTCGGGACAGCACCGGCACCATGGCTCTACGGGCGACTAGCGTCGGTGGCTGAATCTCTCTGTGGGAGGACACTGGCCGGCAGGCCTGCCGCGCTGGGCTCGCAGCCTCGGCCAGGAAACAGCTCACGGGTCCGTCCCGGCCTCGTGCCGCGGGAGCTTCGGAGCCGCCCGCAGCAAGGGCGGCTGCGGCTTCCCGGAGCATCCGAGCGTCCGCTGGCCGGGGGCGCGTCCTCCGCCCGCCGGAGTCGGGGAGAAAGTCCACCGAGGAGCGGACACGATGGTCCTCCCGCAGCGGGCGCGGGTGAGTCCCGAAGGCCGGAGAAGTCGGAGGTGACAGGAAAGGAGCGGAGGGCCGAGCAGCCTGGCTGGAGCCCGGAGGCTATGGGACCGGAGTAGTCATTGTGCCAGTGCCCCAGAAAAGACCCCCGCGCCCCACAAATAAGCTTCGATGTCGTTCTGTTTGCGCTGGGAAGTCGCTAACGTCCGCGATGAGCGGCGGTTCCGGCTGTCTTGAAGCACCTTTGCAGGGAGGAAGGATGCGAGACAGGAGCATCTGTCAGGAGGCCACTGCAGTGTCGGGGGAGAGGCAATAAAGACGGAAGCCAAGGTAGCGGCCACGGGAGGTGATGCTGAAAATAAATTTCTTTTCGAAAGAGGAACTTAAAATTGTGTCTTTCAATGACGCCACTCCTCTGCGGCTGCAATCGGTGGCGCCGCGGCCGGTGGGGCGGGCTGGGCACTGCGCTCGGTGACGAATGGCTGTCCCGAAGTCCTGGGACGCGGCGGCCCTGCCCAGAGCTTCTGAAATATGCAGATGCATAAATATCCGCTGCTTTCTCACACAGACCTCCAGCGATGGGATAAATCAAAAACTCCCGGCACAGCAAGGAATGGAAACAAAAAATATTGGAGACAGCAAGGAGGGACCAGCAAACAAGGGACAAATAAAATAATAAGGATTTTACACTCTGAGGATGATGGATCTCGAGCTACAGACAGGAGGAGAGATGGATCGTCAGAGGCCAAGCAGCAGCAGACAGAGGAAAGCAGTTACGCATGTTTAATTTAACAGTTCAGGAAACCCGGCCACCTTTTGCATCCAAGCATAGTGGCGTGCCTTGCTTCTCTCAAGAAATTATTTCCTCTTAGAAGTCCCTGTGGTATGACCACATCGCTGTGGGAATGGCTACATGCCAGCCAGAGCAATCCCTTTCTCTGGTACCTGCTCCCAGCCCCAGGGGCTGGAGAGCTGGACACCTGCTGTCCCCTGGCCTTGTGGCTGAGAATGACCCCAGGGCTCAGGCACTTGGAAAGTGAAGGGCAGGCTGCTGGGGGCTGGTGGGAAAGATGCTTCCTTTTTTATAAAATAGAGAAGCTCTCTATCACCCTGGCAGCCCTCCGTTCTGCTTTGGGATGTCATTACCTGAGAATGTGACACCTGGAATTGTGGAAGCTACTTTGCAACTCTAAGAGAAACCCAGGAGAACCCCAGAGACTGACTAAGTTCCCACCATGGCACGACTGATTCCACTTTGAACCCTTTGCCTTCTTATTAAATATACAAAGTATTTTTCTATGGTTTAAACCACTGTTGGCTGGGCTTTCTATTTCCTGGAGACGAATGTCTCCCAAAAGGATACAGTCCCAACCGAAGGGTGTAAAACACACACCGTTTGCCTCAGGGTACCTGGTCCTACCTCTATCTGAGCACACTAACCCCAGGCAGTGAGGGACAGTATTGACCCGGTCCTTGTGCTCCATTACCTCTTGGAAAAAAGAGGCCCATTTATAAAGCTGATTAATAATTATAATAACAAGTGATTATTTCAATATCTCAATCAAAAGTATTCAGTCTTTCTCCCTAGTTTCCAAATCATACATACTATCTCTTTTTTAATAAAACAAACACAAACTTCTTGATGATGTACATTTCAATGGCAAGGTACTTATCAGCTGATTTAAGTTTTCGGTCTCCTAACTTATGACAGGCTATCTGCTTCCGAAACTGGTATGCCCTTCTCATTTTTGCTTCTTGTCCTATTCCTACAATAAAGTCACTTGGAGCCGGCCTGACAATGATGTTCTGATGTTAAGCGATTAGATATACTAATTACAACTAAGTTTGGAAAAGAGCAGGTTTTTTTCTACAAATCTCTACGTTGCTGCGTTCTTTTAAATTATTTCAGGCCACTCCATGAGCAGGCGGCCTCTAAGGGGATTAAATCACTACAAAAGTGTTAAACAAGGCATTGGGATGGACGAAACTTGCGAAGGAAGATGTGGGTGTGCAGCTAGAATGGGAATTTGAATTCCATCAATCCGAAGTCTTACAGGTCAAGGCATGAAGGCTTTTGCTACTGGGCTTTTAAAAGTTTCTTTTCAGCCTTAGCATAACCAGAACATAAATTAAAAAAGAAATTAGTGTCAGTTTTTGGGAAATTAAGTTAATTCTAACAGCCAGAACTAATACATTGAAGATTTCAAAAACATTTACTAAATGATCTCTTGAATTTGCTACTACTTGTCTGCCCTCACAAAGTTGTGCTCCAAAAAAAAAGAAAGAAAAAGAAAAGAAAAGAAAAAAAAAGGCTTCAATGCACAGTTTTACTTCCATTGTCTCTTTCTATGCCTATTTTTTAACACCAACAGTGTCTTGCGTCTATGTCTCTCACAGGCAGTAAGAGAAGAATGCTAATGGAGGTTACTGAAACCAAGCTCATTACTTGGTTCTAATTAATTTGCATGTGATACAACACTCATGATGATACAATTCAAAATTGATTTAAAATATTGAATGTGGAGGCAGTTCAGAAAAAAGGAAAGGCATAGCAATTTGTAAGTGAACAGCAACCATAGTGGACTCAGAATTCTCTCAACCGCAGATCTATTATTTACCATTACTCTGCTATCAAAGCTAGATAATTTATTCATGATTTATAGTAAGAAATTCCTGATCTTTTGGATGTTGCTTACACAATGCCCAACCTGGACTAGGAGTCATGAGGCATCTCTGACGTGCACAGCCTGTTGGAAGCACAAAATCCCTCCCGTGGTTCCAGCCTGGGTCCCCGGCCGAGCATCCTTGCTGGGCTAGCGCTCACCCTTTAATGCGGTGCCCGTCACCAGGCAGTGATAGAAGGAGCTGAGCTGTTGCCAGAAAAACACAGGACAGGCTCCTGAGAGCTACTCCATCTCATTTCACTGAAGCCGGATTTGTTTGATGCATTATTAAAGCAGGAGCAGTAATTGTGATAAAGTGTCTTTCAGTGCCTATGAAAAGATGGAAATGCTTGGAGAAAATAAAAGCCCACTTAGGACTCGGACTTGAATTGCTCTTTTAAAAAAGTGGGGAAAAATCTCTTTTGGAATCTGAAGAGCAAGTTTGTCACCTCTGGCTTACATCAACCCGACAACTAATTCTCGTGTCCCTTGGGTATTGGTGATATTCCTCTCTACATCCAAAGTCCTCCGCGTGTTGACTCTGCCTGAAGGACGGGTGTTGCCAGGCTATCTTCTGGGACAGATGAAAGGAGACAGGCTCACTGAGCATCACAGGGCAGGAACCTCACAGACCTTACTGGTGTGTCCTTCTTCTCTCCAGTTTTCAAAAGGCTGAAAAATGCATACTTCCTGTAGCTACTTCCTGTAGCCTAATGTTGAGTGGGGGGTGGTTAGGGAGTGGAGAGGCCATGGAGAACAATCCCCCACCTTCTTTCACCATCTGTGTGCTATGATGGAATGTTTGTGTCCCCCTCCCAAATGTCACATGTTGAAAGCCTCACCCTCAGTGTGATGGTATTTGGAGGTGGGGACTTGGGGAGGTGACTACGATTACATGCGGTCAAAAAGATGGAGCCCTAGGATGGGATTCATGCCCTTTGAAGGACCCCAAGAGAGCTTGCTCCCCCTCTCTGTTCTCTACCCTGGGGATACACGATCTGGAAGAAGCCTGTCACTATCACCCAGCCCTGCTGGCACCCAGATCTCAGGCTTTCAGCCTCCAACTGAGAAGTTTCTGTTCCTCATAACCCACCCTGTCTGTGATATTCTAGAAGAGCAGCCCAAACAGATTAAGAAGTGGTGTGATGGTGGGAAGTTCTTGCTTGCTCAGCCTCTGTTTCCTCCTCTGCCAAAATGGGTCTACATGTGTCTGTGAGATCTTGGTCTGCTGGGGCTGCTGGAGCAAAACCATCGTAGACTGGGGGGCTTGAACAGCAGACATCTGTATCTTATATTTTTGGAGGCGGGGCAGTCCAAGATCAAGGCACCAGCAGATTTGGAGTCTGGTGGCTTGTGGGTGGCTGACTTCTCATGCCCTCCCGTGGTAGAGAACAGAGAGCTAATCTCATTCAGGAGGGCCCTGAGCTCATGACCTAGTCACCTACCAAAGGTCCCACCTCCAAATGCTGTTGCCTGAAGGGTTAGGATTTCGATATCTGAATTCAGGGGCGGCGGGGAGGAGAGTCATAAATATTTAGGCTATAATAAAGATTAACTATCAAAATAAAATCCAAATAGAGTAGCAGGCACATGGGGGAGGTATGAAGTATTGTATATTGCTATTTATTAGTATTATATCTGCACTTTATTATCAATGATAAAAGGCATCTTACTTCAGCTAATAAACCACTGTTCCCTAGGGAACTATAAACTGATTTTCCATCACCTTCAGAATAAAATCCAGTAATATTTAATGGAACACGGGCACAAAGATCTTGCACCCAAAAAACATAGAATTCACAGTGACAGGTATCCAACATAATTGTCCTTATATGCAAAGAAGAAGGAAATGAGATGAATAACCAGGAAAAAAAAATCAATTTATAGGAAAACCCCACAGAAATAATAGAGAAGATGGATGTTATTAGAAGAGCCATCATCAGTGTCCTCTGTGTCTTTAAGACAATAGATAAAGACATGAAAACAAAGAAGGGACTGGAAAATATACATAAGATTCAAAAGGAACTTTCAGAGTTTAAAAATACAGTATCTCAAGTAGAAAACAAAAGATAAAATTAATAACAGATTAGATGTTAATACATTATATGTTAATAAAAAATTAAAAAATTAAAATAAAGCACTAGATTATAACCTCAAAAAAAAAAATAACAGATTAGATGTTATAGAAAAAAAATTAGTGAGTTCAAGGACATTGCTATAGAAATCAACCAAAAAGAAGCACAGAGAGAAAAATAAGATGAAAGAAAAAGGAATAGAGTATCAGAGCATGAGAGGCTATATTAGTATCAATGTATCTTTTAGAACAAGAATTCCATTAGTGAGGATGAGAAGACACATCTGGGCTAGAGGAGACAATTGAATAAGAGGGTACAATAAGAGTGATAAGTGTGTCTTTACTTCATAACAAAGACTGAAGTAGGAGAAGCAAACGCAGATTGAGATGAAAAGAGAAAGACACCCCCACAGTTGCAACTGAAGAGTCCAACACTCCTCAGTAATTGACAGAACAAGAAGAAAATCTCAGAGGACATAAAGGTTGTGAACAATATAATCAACTCAATCTCAATGACATTTATAGAAAATTCCAACCAACAGTAGCAGAATACATAATTTTTTCAAATGCAATCGACCATATTCTGGGCTGTAAAGCAGGTCTGAGCAATTTTAAAAGGATAAAAACTGTACAAGGTCATATATTTGGTCAAATTAATTAAAACAATTCATCCTATCAACTAAAATGTTGATTATTTTAAATTAAGCAATAAAAATAGAAATCAATAAGATATCTAGACCAAAAAAAAAAAAAAGAACTATCTGGACAAATGTCCACATATTTGGACATTAAACGGAATGCTTATCAACATTCCTTGAGACAAAGAAGAAATCACAACACTTCAAAATGTGTGTAATGTAGCTAAAGCAGAGTGAAATTCATTGCATAACATTCTTATATTTGGAAAGAAGAAAGTTCCCAAGTGGATAATTTAAGATTTCCTGCTTAAAGGGTGAAGAAGGGAAAATGGAATTAATACAAAAGCAAGGGCAAGAACAAAGGCAGAATAAATCAATCAATGCTTTTCAAAACATTTGGACCAGCAACACTACTCCAGGAGAATTTTCTCTTCTAATCAGAGCAGCTACAAGTGCCTGATTGATTCAAATGTGAACAAAGCGAACTCCAGAAATTGTCCAAAAAGAAGTGCCCGATTTGGAGGGGATGTGAAATCAGCAAAGTGGCACAGGGGAATGTTCCCTGGGGATTCCATGATTAGCTCAGACTTGCAGAAGTGTTACAGTGAAGTTCTGAAGTGGACGGGGAGGGGGATGTGGGAAAGAGCATTCTCTGATTCATTTAATTTCAATCAAGGCTTTAATTTTAGGAAAGTGAATTTAATTACTCATGTTATAACGGTTACAAACCTGGCATCTTTAAAAACAGGGACTGTTTGTTATGCATGCTGCTTAATCTCACATCAGCCTATAAACTGAGCAGAACTGCAAATTTACGGTCCTTTAGCTGAAGCTCATGACTGAAGATAAAACTTGTGTATTTCCTTAAGTAAATTTGGGGGATTTTTGGTGGTTTTCAACGGTGAATGTTTTACTATAGAATTTATTAAATAGGCACACACACACTTCACTTTTACGACAGCAAACCTCTGCTATGTTAGAAAGTCTTTGCAATTAACTTTGCAACCGCTGTACTTGAATTATTCTAGGCAGAAATTTAAAAATAACAGAATAGATCCTCCTTCTGTAAAGCAAATGCAACTTATACCTCAAGTGTCCCAATGCTATAAGCATTTTTTTTGCGTGTGAAATTCTCTAGTCCTCAGTTTCCAATTGTAATTTCTAGGGATTGATGATGATTATTTATATGTCCTGAAGGCAGACTTTTGCTAGATTAATTCCTATAATCCATCATTTTTCTTTTCTCCTTGTTTGTGTCCTGCATCTTTTTACACTTGATTGCCAAACTTCTGAGAACCTAAATTTTAGAAAATGTATAGTTTTATGGCCATCTGCTATACCACATGATCACATGCACTGGTGTTCCTTTTTCTCAAGACACTCCAATTTGTTTTAACAAAATTTGATATTTTCATGATGACAATCCTTCATATTGACAAGCATTTCACCAAGATGTTTCAAAAAATGGAAAGTAAATTTCTCATTTCCATTCTTTTTTAAAATTTTTTTAATTTTTTAATTTTAAAAATTTTTTATAAATATAATGTAATTTTAGCCGAAGGGGTACAGGTCTGTGAATTTCCAGGATTACACACTTCATAGAACTCACCACAGCACACACACACCCCAATGTCCATAACCCCACCACCCTCTCCTGACCCCTCTACCCCCAGCAACCCTCAGTTTGTTCTGCGAGATTAAGAGTCTCTTATGGTTTGTCTCCTTCCCAATCCCATCTTGTTTCATTTATTCTTTTCCTACCCCACAAACCCCCCATGTTGCATCTCCACTTCCCCTTATCAGGGAGATCATATGATAGTTGTCTTTCTCTGATTGACTTATTTCGCTCAGCATAATACCCTCTAATTCCATCCATGTCATCGCAAATGGCAAGATTTCATTTCTTTTGATGGCTGCATAGTATTCCATTGTATATATATACACCACAGCTTCTTTATCCATTCATCTGTTGATGGACATCTAGGTTCTTTCCATAGTTTGGCTATTGTGGACATTGCTGCTAGAAACATTAGGGTGCACATGCCCCTTTGGATCACTACATTTGTATCTTTAGGGTAAATCCCCAGTAGTGCAATTGCTGGGTAATAGGGTAACTATATTTTCAACTTTTTGAGGAACTTCCAAGCTGTTTTCCAGAGTGGTTGCACCAGCTTGCATTCCCACCAACAGTGTAGGAGGGTTCACCTTTTTCTGCATCTGTCATTGCCAGACTTGTTAATTTTAGCCATTCTGACTCGTGTGAGGTGATATCTCATTGTGGTTTTGATTTGTATTTCCTTGATGCCGAGTGATATGGAGCACTTTTTCATGTGTCTGTTGGCCATCTGGATGTCTTCTTTGCAGAAATGTCTGTTCATGTCTTCTGCCCATTTCTTGATTGGATTATTTGTTCTTTGGGTGTTGAGTTTGCTAAGTTCTTTATAGATTTTGGACACTAGCCCTTTATCTGATATGTCATTTGCAAATATCTTCTCCCATTCTGTCAGCTGTCTTTTGGTTTTGTTAACTGTCTCCTTTGCTGTGCAAAAGCTTTTGATCTTGATGAAATCCCCATAGTTCATTTTTGCCCTGGCTTCCCTTGCCTTTGGTGATGTTCCTAGGAAGATGCTGCAGCTGACGTCGAAGAGGTTGCTGCCTGTGTTCTCCTCAAGGATTTTGATGGATTCCTTTCTCACATTGAGATCCTTCATCCATTTTGAGTCTATTTTCATGTGTGGTGTAAGGAAATGGTCCAGTTTCATTTTTCCCCATGTGGCTGTCCAATTTTCCCAACACCATTTATTGAAGAGGCTGTCTTTTTTCCATTGGACGTTCATTCCTGCTTTGTTGAAGATGAGTTGACCATAGAGTTGAGGGTCTATTTCTGGGCTCTCTATTCTGTTCCATTGATCTATGTGTCTGTTTTTGTGCCAGTACCATACTGTCTTGATGATGACAGCTTTGTAATAGAGCTTGAAGTCTGGAATTGTGATGCTACCAACTTTGGCTTTCTTTTTCAATATTCCTTTGGCTATTTGAGGTCTTTTCTGTTTCCATAAAAATTTTAGGATTATTTGTTCCATTTCTTTGAAAAAAATGGATGGTATTTTTATAGGGATTGCATTAAATGTGTAGATTGCTTTAGGTAGCATAGATATTTTCACAATATTTGTTCTTCCAATCCAGGAGCATGGAACATTTTTCCATTTCTTTATGTCTTCCTCTATTTCTTTCATGAGTACTTTATAGTTTTCTGAGTATAGATTCTTTGCCTCTTTGGTTAGGTTTATTTCTTAGTATCTTATGGTTTTGGGCGCAATTGTAAATGGGATGGACTCCTTAATTTCTCTTTCTTCTGTCTTGTTGTTGGTGTAAAGAAATGCAACTGATTTCTGTGCATTGATTTATATCCTGACACTTTCCTGAATTCTTGTACATGTTCTAGCAGTTTTGGGGTGGAGCCTTTTGGGTTTTCCACATACAGTATCATATTATCTGCAAAGAGTGATAGTTTGACTTCTTCTTTGCCGATTTGGATGCCTTTAATTTCCTTTTGTTGTCTGATTGCTGAGGCTAGGACTTCTAGTACTATGTTGAATAGCAGTGGTAATAATGGACATCCCTGCCGTGTTCCTGACCTTAGCGGAAAAGCTCTCAGTTTTTCTCCATTGAGAATGCTATTTACGGTGGGTTTTTCATAGATGGCTTTGATAATATTGAGTGAGGTATGTGCCCTCTATCCTTACACTTTGAAGAGTTTTGAACAGGAAGGGATACTGTATTTTGTCAAATGCTTTTTGAGCATCTATTGAGAGTATCATATGGTTCTTGTTCTTTCCTTTATTAATGTATTGTGTCACATTGATTGATTTGCAGATGTTGAACCAACCTTGCAGCCCTGGAATAAATCCCACTTGGTCGTGGTGAATAATCCTTTTATTATACTGTTGGATCCTATTGGCTAGTATTTTGGTGAGAATTTTCGCATCTGTGTTCATCAAGGATATTGGTCTATAATTCTCTTTTTTGATGGGATCCTTGTCTGGTTTTGGGATCAAGGTGATGCTGGCCTCATAAAATGAGTTTGGAAGTTTTCCTTCCATTTCTATTTTTTGGAACAGTTTCAGGAGAATAGGAAATAATTCTTCTTTAAATGTTTCATAGAATTCCCCTGGGAAGCCATATGGCCCTGGGCTCTTTTTTGTTTAGAGATTTTTGATGACTGTTTGAATCTTCTTACTGGTTATGGGTCTGTTCAGGTTTTCTATTTCTTCCCGGTTCAGTTGTGGTAGTGTATATGTCTCTAGGAATGCATCCATTTCTTCCAGATTGTCAAATTTGTTGGCGTAGAGTTGCTCATAGTATGTTCTTATAATTGTTTGTATTTCTTTGGTGTTAGTTGTGATCTCTCATCTTTCATTCATGATTTCATTTATTTGGGTCCTTTCTCCTTTCTTTTTGATAAGTATGGCCAGGGGTTTATCAATCTTATTAATTCTTTCAAAGAACCAGCTCCTAGTTTCATTGTTCTATTGTTTTTTTTTTTTTTTTTTTTTTTTTTTTTTTTTTTTTTTTTTTTGGCTTCTATTTCATTGATTTCTATCTGATCTTTATTATTTCTCTTCTCCTGCTGGGTTTAGGCTTTCTTTGTTGTTCTTTCTCCAGCTCCTTTAGGTGTAGGGTTAGGTTGTGTACCTGAGACCTTTCTTGTTTCTTGAGAAAGGTTTGTACCGCTATATATTTTCCTCTCAGGACTGCCTTTGCTGTGTCCCACAGATTTTGAACCATTGTGTTTTCATTATCATTTGTTTCCATGAATTTTTTTTCAATTCTTCTTTAATTTCCTGGTTGATCCATTCATTCTTTAGAAGGATGCTGTTTAGTCTCCATGTATTTGGGTTCTTTCCAAATTTCCTCTTGTGATTGAGTTCTAGCTTTGTAGCTTTGTGGTCTGAAAATATTCAGGGAATGATCCCAATCTTTTGATACCAGTTGAGACCTGATTTATGACCCAGGATGTGATCTATTCTGGAGAATGTTCCATATGCCCTAGAGAAGAATGTGTATTCTGCTGCTTTGGGATGGAATGTTCTGAATATATCTGTGATGTCCATCTGGTCCAATGTGTCATTTAAGGCCTTGATTTCCTTGTTGATCTTTTGCTTGGATGATCTGTCCATTTCAGTGAGGGGAGTGTTAAAATCCCCTACTATTATTGTATTCTTGTTGATGTGTTTCTTTGATTTTGTTATTAATTGGTTTATATAGTTGGCTGCTCCCATGTTAGGGGCATAGATACTTAAAATTGTTAGGGCTTTTTGTTGGACAGACCCTTTGAGTATGATATAGTGTCCTTCCTCATCTCTTATTATAGTCTTTGGTTAAAATCTAATTGATCTGATATAAGAATTGCCACCCAGCTTTCTTCTGATATCCATTAGCATGGTAAATTGTTTTCCACCCCCTCACTTTAAATCTGGAGGTGTCTTTGGGTCTAAAATGAGTTTGTTGTAGGCAGCATATTGATGGGTTTTGGGTTTTTTGTTGTTTTTTTTTTTTTTATTTAATCCATTCTGATACCCTGTGTCTTTGGATAGGGGCATTTAGCCCATTTACATTCAGGGTAACTATTGAGAGATATGAATTTAGTGCCATTGTATTGCTTTTATGGTGACTGCTACTGTATATTGTCTCTGTTCCTTTTTGATCTACTACTTTTAGGCTCTCTCTTTGCTTAGAGGACCCCTTTCAATATTTTCTGTAGAGCTGGCTTGATGTTTACAAATTCTTTCAATTTTTGTTTGTCCTGGAAGCTTTTTATCTCTCCTTCTATTTTCAATGATAGCCTAGCTGGATATCGTATTCTTGGCTGCATGTTTTTCTCGTTTAGTGCTCTGAATATATCTTGCCAGTTCTTTCTGGCCTGCCAGGTCCCTGTGGATAAGTACGCTGCCAATCTAATATTTTTACCATTGTATCTTACAGACTTCTATTCCCGGCTGCTCTCAGAATTTTCTCTTTGTTGCTAAGACTTGTAAATTTTACTATTAGGTGATGTGGTGTGGACCTATTCTTATTAATTTTGAGGGGGGTTCTCTGCACCTCCTGGATTTTGATGCTTGTTACCTTTGCCATATTAGGGAAATTCTCTACAATAATTCTCTCCAATATACCTTCTGCTCCCCTCTCTTTTTCTTCTTCTTCTGGAATCCCAATTATTCTAATGTTGTTTCGTCTTATGGTGTCACTTATCTCTCAAATTTTCTCCTCATGGTCCAGTATTTGTTTGTCTCTCTTTTGCTCAGCTTTATTCTCTGTCATTTGGTCTTCTGTATCACTAATTCTTTCTTCTGCCTCATTTATCCTAGCAGTGAGAGCCTCCATTTTTTTATTGCACATTAATAGCTTTTTTGATTTCAACTTGGTTAGATTTTAGTTCTTTTATTTCTCCAGAAAGAGCTTTTATTTCTCCAGAGAGGGTTTCTCTAATACCTTCCATGTCTTTTTTGAGCCCGGCTAGAACCTTGAGAATCATCATTCTGTACTCTAGATCTGACATATTACCAATGTCTGTATTGATTAGGTCCCTGGCCTTCGGTACTGCCTCTTGTTTTTGTTTTTATTTTTTATTTTATTTATTTATTTATTTATTTATTTTTTTTGGTGAGTTTTTTCCACCTTGTCATTTTGTTCAGATAAGAATATATGAAGGAATAAAATACTAAAAGGGTGGCAAAGACCCCAGGAAAGTGTTCTTTAACCAAATCAGAAGAGACCCCAAATCATGGGGCAGGGGGAGAAAGGGGGTAAAAAGAAGTTCAGAAAAAAAAATTAGAAAAAGAAAACAAATAAAGAAAATATATTAAAAAGATATATATATATATATATATATATATTAGACTGGTGACTAGAACAGGGTCACCCACTTAATTTGGGGAGTATTTTGGTCTCTTAGAAGAAACTACCTCCCAAAATTTTAAAGAGTGAAAAACATATATAAGGGTAAACACAATGAAGGGATGGAATATGCCTATAAAGATGAAAAAAAAAATTTTTTTAATTTCTAAAAAAGGAGTTGATAAAGTAAGTTGGTTGGGAGAATAAAGAAAAAGAAAGTGGAGAGAATTTGCTCAGGCTGGAAACTAGAACAAGCCTGGAGCTAGATTTAGGGTATATTTTGATCTATTAGAAGAAGTTGTACCACAAATTTTTAGAAGAAAAAACCCTATGTGTATACAAAAAATAAAGTTATATACAATGAAGGATAAAATATTATTATAATAATGAAGGTTCAAAGAAGATTATTATTATTTTTTTATGAAAGGTATTGTTAAGATAAACTAGTTAAAAAACGTTAAAAGAGGAAAGGGTAAAAGTTAAAAAAAATTTAGCAGAAGAGAAAAAAATAAAATAAAAAAATTAATTAACTGTAAGACTAAAGAATCATGGGGAGAAAGCCATGAATTCCTTGCTTTGCTTTCTCCTCTTCTGGAATTCCGCTGTTCTCCTTGATAAGTGAACTTGGTCTTAGCTAGATTTCTTGTTGATCTTTTGGGGGAGGGGCCTGTTGTAGTGATTCTCAAGTGTCTTTGCCTGAGATGGAATTGTACCACCCTTACCAGGGCCAAGGTAAGTAATCTGCTCGGGTTCGCTTTTGGGAACTTTTTTTCCCTGAACGCTTTTTGTAGAGTTCCAGAGGACAGGAATGAAAATGGCGGCCTCCCAATCTCTAGCCCGAAGGAGCCAAGAGCTCGGGGTCCCACTCCTCAGTGCTCCCTCAGAGAAAAGCGCTCAAGCACTCCCATCTCCCTGGCCTCCAGCTGCCCTCCGAGCTCACCCAGCCTGTGACCAAGCATCTCTGTTTCTGGCACACAGCACCTGGAGTCCTGAACCCCACAGGTCCCTGAGCTCTTTCAGGGGTAGTTTCCCCGGATCTTGTGGGGACCCCACTCACAGAGCAGTGGCCTGTGCCACAGATTACAGTTCAAGGTAACCCCAAGTTGAGAGTTCACTCCTTGGCTCCGTCTCTGTAGCTGGCTTCCCCGCTCTAATACCGTGAGCTCTGCAACACTCAGACACCCCCGATCCTTCTGTGGCCCCGCGGGACCTGGGACCATGCTTACCCTGTGTGGGCTTCACCCCACTTTAGCTTCTGGAGTGATGTACCTCAGTGGAGCAGACTTTTAAAAGTCCTGATTTTGTGCTCCATTGTTCCGACGCTTGCCGGGAGCTGGCCCCTCCACCCACCGTGGTCTATCTTCACGTCACTTTGGATTCACGTCTCCGCCGGTCCTACCTTTCAGAAAGTGGTCAATTTTCTGTTTCTAGAATTGTTGCTCTTCTTCTCTTCAGTCTCCTGTTGGATTTGTAGGTGTTCGCAATGGTTTGATAAGCTATCTAGCTGATCTCCTGTTACCTGATGTCATCTCAGCCTGCTACTTCTCCATCTTGACTCCTCTCCTCTCATTTCCACTCTTATGAAGATGGATTATTTTGTTTCATCTGGGATAATCAGGGATCGTCCTTTGTAGAGGGATATTTGGAAATTTATGTGAATGCATTTAATAACAACTGTTCAATTACAGTGTTTGTTTTGTGACCTTTTGGCAGAAGGCCAATATCATTTTGCTTTAGGCGTAACCTTAATCTCATAAAAATCCTGGGATTATCTCCACCAGATATCCTAGAAGAATATAAACAATCATTAAGGACATTCTTGCTACTCAGCTTGTGAGTGTTCCCAAGCTACAAACTTCGTAATAGACGGGAAAGGAAAGAGAAAGCTGGAAAGCCCTTTCTAGTCTTGAGGATCTGGCATTTGAGGGGCTTCCTGTGAGGTAAGTGGTATGGGGGAGGGAATAGGCACAGTAGTTAGGATAATTTTGGCTCAAACTGGATTAAGACCCAGTGAATTTTTGATCTCACACATCCAGCCATCTGAGGAAGGGAGGCTGCCAGGCAGACAGGCTCAGCTCTGCCTCTCAGTCTGTGGTTTGGGTGATTTACTTTATCAAATTTGTGTGAATCATATTCAACTGCAGTCAAACAGATTTCTGCAAGCAAGTTGTTTATGTTGACATTAGCAAAACTACATTTGATTATTTTTCAAGTATGAGATGGGCTCACAGAATGAATTGGGGACACCTGTGTGTTACTGAATCCACGACTGAATAATTGAATGAAATTAATTAAATTAATCACAGCATGTAGTGATTCCTGTTTTGCACCAGATACAAGAGTAGACTGTATTTTGGGAGCAGGCAGGGAGTGTGGAAAACTTCTGAACCAACATCATCTACTACCTCAGCTATAAATTCATTTTTGTTGTTGTTTTGTTTTGTTTTAGATTTTATTTATTTGACACAGAGAGAAAGCACAAGCAAGGGGAGCAGCACAGGGGCAGGGAGAAGCAGGTCCCCCTGATCAGTGAGCCCCATGTGGGACTTGATCCCAGCACCCTGGGATCATGACCCGAACCAAAGGCAGACACCTAACCGACTGAGCTACCCAGGCACCCCAGCTATAAGCTCTTTGAATGAGAGAGAGAACTAGAGAAATTATTCAGCTATTTGGTCATTCCAAAGTATTTAAAATTTCTGATTCTTGATTGAGGACTTTCTAAGATGGTGGAAGAGTAGGAGACCTCAGTTTTGTCTGGTCCCAGGAATTCAGCTAGATAGCTACCAAATCATTCTGAACACGTGTGAACTCCACTGGAGATCTAACAAAGTATTTAAAATTTCTGTGCTCCTTCATGCCCTTTAGTATAGCACTTAAAACGAGATGTGGTTTTAATCTTGAATATTTATTATGCTTTGTAAACCATAATGCTAAGTTCTTCATACATTTTTATAATACTAACAAAAACCCAGAAGGTAAGCGCAGTTTCCAGATGAAAAATTAATATCGCAGAGACATCAAGCAACATGCGCAAAGTCACAAAACTGGGCAACTCTCTAAGCCTAAGTTTCATCAGTGCCTTCAGAGAAAAACATTCAGTATCACAGGGATTTTGAGTTAATAATCATACATGAACATAAGGGCATAAAATGTTGAGATCTAAATAACAGATTGATAAGTTGTAACAAGGGAAGTGATAAATGGGGAGGTAAGTAACCCTTAGCTAGGTTACATGGAGTATGTAATATACTACATGACTTGAAATGTATTTCTCACACAGTATTCAATGTAGTATTCCATTTAGTATTGCTTAAATAATGCTGGAGGACGTTGGAGACCTACAAACATGATGGTAAGTGGCTCTCTTGTGTAACTGAAACAATGAATTAAAATGGATTACTAAATGACTTGCAAAAAGTTCATAAAACCTTGAAGAGATTTTAAAATGAGCCCAAAGGCACCCTTCCTGACCTATCCCGCTTCCCATGGCTTTCTCATTTCTTCTGTGGGATGTCATCAGAGGCCTGCACACCTTGAATGGTCTCCTCCAGATGCCCTGTGACAGCGCCACACAGTCAATGCATTTCAAGTTAAATATTCTACAGGCTGGAATGTTCTGGGGAAAGGCTTTGTTGTTGTTGTTTCATTTGAATCTGCTACAATAACCTTGAAAAAAATCTTAAAATAATAAGCTCTATTTCTCCTTATGCCCTTAACGAACATAGCTATTGAAATACTGTCAACAGCAGAAGTTGGGTTTCAGTATTTAAATTATTTTCAACTTAAGGAAGATATCTTTGTGCTTTATGTTTCCAGATAGATAAAGAAAAATAAGTGATTGTTGGGGAGACCTGAAGTTAATTTGGGAATCCGAATTCCCAAAAAGAGCAAGATGCAGTTGTTTGCAGCTTATGACCAAAAAGAAGAAGAAAAGAAGACTGTTGATATCAACAAATTTTTATTCTACTACTTATGGTATTTTATTTTTATTTTTTTTAGAGAGAGAAAGTGCTGGCAAGAGGATATATGCCAGGGCTGGAGGAGTGGAGGAGGGAGAGTGAGAATCTTAAGCAGGCTCCACGGCCAGTGCGAAGTCCCCACATGGGGTTCTAAGTCATGGCCCTGAGATCGTCACCTGAGCCGAAATCACAAGTTCGATGCTTTCTTGAGCCACTCAGGCACCCCTGCTTAGACTTTAAAAAAAAAATTTAGCTTGTTCAGGTATCCCTGGCCTTGGCAAATTCATCGGATGCTTTTCAGCAAAAGAGGAAGAGCAAACAGACTGAGGTTGAAGCCTATCGAAACAGCGTGCGCACTGAACATGGGCTTCTGGGCATGACTGTTAAAGACTAAAGTGGATTTAAAATGTTAAGCCAACAAAGAAAATAAGATCTATCTGTACGGTACACACACACACACACACACACACACACACACATTTTATAATCCATATTATGTATTTCTATAATTTAACAGGAAACCATAATTTTTTTGGAATAAGTCCCATTCTGTATATTATTTAGATTTATTTTTTATACTTAGTTTTAAATTTATAAACTTCTTGAAACTCTCTCAAGCAACTTTTGAAAAAAGCCTAACAATGATCCAATAAAGAACTAAATTCCTATCTTTCGATAATCATCCCACTTTTCAGTTTTGGAATGTACTTCCATGTACTCTCCTCCATTCCCACGGCACAGTCTTATATCCAAATCCCTATTTCTCTTTCTAATCAGTTTTATTCTCTGTACTTGTTGGTATCACAAATGTAAAATGCATTTTAAACTAAAATTTCCGTGTGAACAGTTGTAACATGCAAGAAGAAAAAGAGAAAGTGATTCTCCAGTTCACTGCCTCTAGGGTGGCCTAGGGCTGTCTGAATATGTAAGAATCATACTTCATGATCTAAAAGGTCATTTAAGTGTAATAGTGTGTGCACTACATCTACTAGGGGGAGACTTCTAGGGTGTGGTAGAATTCCTTTGCTCCTTTTCCTTCCCAGATTCTCTTTCTTTAGAAATAAGAAGGTAATAAGTGGGTCTCCTTTAAGGCTCTCATTGCTTACAGGACACACTGTAGAGTGAATTGCAAAGATCTCTTCCTGACCACAGATATTCACAACCCAAAACAAACGCGAAGAAAAGGACAAAAACCCAGGGTGTGCAGGAAAGAAAACACTATGTTAATTCAGTGTTAACACTACATCTTACATATGCCTAAGGAAATGCATCTTGAGAGTAGAATAAAGGGAAATGGTAGCTAGTAACTACAAAAAAAGTATTTGGGGGAGTTTGGTTTTCTGACATCAACCCAGGGAGGTGACAACAACTTTTCCTTCAAATCAGAAAAACTCCTGATAAAAGGCAGAATGTAATGTCAAGTTGAAGATTATCAACAAAGTGAGGCATCTTGAGTATCTTATAGTGTTTTGGAGAAAAACAGCGGGTACAAATAGAGTGAGGTAAAAAAAAAACGTTATTTAGGAGACAAGGGAAATGAAGGAAATGATAAAGAGCTGAAATAACCTATTTTTACGGTCTGGTGAGGATGAGCTTGAACTTCATTTTTAAGTGATCAAGAGTTCCACAAAGCTCCAGGGACAAAATCCACCATCAGAGTTAAACAGTGAAGGCTTGTCACTGGGGGTTGGTGGGTCATCTTCTGGTGGCCAAGCATTCTGAGATTCTGGGAGCTGATTGTATTTCTGTGTGGTGTCTGAACCCTTGGGCAGGTGAGGACACAGGCTGGAAAAGCTTCTGGAGGAAAATAAGCCAGTCTTTGATGTGAAACGTTTGGACCCAGTCAGGAAAACAGATGCAAATGCTAAATTCCAAATAACAAGATTGCCATGAAGTGTGTGGTGACATGACCTAAGTCAGGAATGAGTAGAAGCTGGAGCCAGGGTGACCCAACAAATGGAGATCAAGAATGTGACGTTCAAGAACCTAGGGGGTTCCTGCTCAGCATTAAGTATGAGAGGCGCTGGCAGGGGGGTGTGTCTGCTGAGACTTATATGTCCACGAAGAGAAGACATTACCCCAATAGAAGGTGAGATAATACAGAGCTGGGTAAATGTGATGGTGGCCATATATAGAGAGGTAGAGCATGTGCATGGGGTTTGATAAAAACAGAAATAACATTTTGTCAAAAAAAAAAAAGATTTGTCACTCGTGAATATACTGAGTAAAACAAATCAACAAAAAACATTAATGTTGAAAATCAAGGTCTCCTCTTGAAGGAGGGAGTCATTTCTCGTTTCAGAGAAAGATTGTTTAATATTTCATGGTGGAATATCTGGAGAACCAGGAAATTAATTGAGCAAATAGTCATCAGATAATGAGAATACTTTTCTCTGAGCACTGAGAGGTATCATCTATGTATGCTGCCTCACTAGCATTTCTTTTCCTGTATCTTTTATTTTTTTAATTTTTTTAAGATTTTATTTATTTTTCAGAGAGAGAGAAAGAGATCAAGAGAGCAAGCACAAGCAGGGAGAACAGCAGGCAGAGGTAGAAGCAGCCACTCTCAAGTAGCCACTGACTCAAGCAGCCACTTGAGCAAGGAGCCCAATGTGGGACTCTCTCCTAGGACCCTGGGATCACGACCTGAGCCAAAAGCAGATGCTTAACTGATTGAGCCACCCAGGCACCCATAACTTTTATTTTTAAGATAAAAAAGGAATGTTAGACTTCCCTCCCAGGATCACCACATTTTGCCCATGGCCCCAACTCTCTGAGCTTAAGACCTTAGACATTCTTATTTTCCCATCTATCCTCAAGTACTATGGAAAGGGAAGTTGTCTTCTAATTAAAAGACAGCAGTTTCCAGATAGATGTTTTGAAGCCAAGCTATAAAAGAGGGAAAATAAAACGGAAGATACAATTGGTTGAAAGACTGCGACCTTAGGAAGCCTATGCAAATATGCCTGCAGAGTTATGAAAAGTAAGTCACCAACTAGTCAGTAAACATTAACATTAACATATGTGTTGATGCATGGAGAACTCCGGGAGGAAGTTGGGATTTATTTTGAGAATATGTTTGAAATCAAGTCAGAAAAGCTGTTTACCATCAGAATGCTCAGCATTTAATTCCACACAGCCCTGTGTAGTTTCTCTCACTGTGCAGCAGGAAGCGGAAAACAGCTGGCTCGCCGCCACTTACAAAATACAGGATGCCCAGACTCCATGAAACTAATTTTGGTTCCAATAAAAGAAGGAGTAGGGAAGGCAAAGAGAAACCTGGCTTTAAAATCCTCATCAAAACCCTGACTATTAATAAAAATAGGACAACTGAGCTATCATTTTCCCCACAGAAACAGACCATGGTGCACAAGCTCCTTCTCACTGTCCACAACAGGACAAATCTGAAATACCAGACACAGTTTTATTGATAAAAAAACAAAAACAAAAAAACCCAAAAAACAAAAAAACAAAGAAAAAATGAAAAAAAAGCAAAAATTGCAGAGTAACTCTGAAAGGTGCAGGTAGCATGGGGTTTTCAAACAGTTTTATTACATCAATTGGGCTGCATTTCAAAGTTATTAAAAGCTTTCCTTCCTTTTTTTTTTTTTTTTTTTTTTGATCTTTCTCCTTTAAGTCCCTTTTCCCTTCAAGCCATCCTTTCACTGTAGTCCTAGGAAACAAACCACAGAGCTGTTAAAATGCCACCCTCTGAAAGTGCCGGATCTCTGACAGGGAGGTCAGAAGGGAAATAGAAGCGGCTAGATTAGCTCTGTCCTTGCCACTGAGGAACTAGATCTATGAGAGACTGCTTGCTGAGAGTCAAAGCACCTGCCAGTCCTTAACTCTGGATTCCAGGTAATTGTGGGGAAGCGGTTCCTCTGAAACCTCCCGCCCCCCACACCACAGATGGCTTGTGCCCCTGAGAGAGTGGCCTCATGTTTTTCCTAATCACAAACAGCAGTGGGGACAGGAAGTGAGTTACTTGGAGGACTCTGTCTCTGCTTGTTTTAGGGGTTTTTTTGGTTTGTTCATTCTGATGGGCAAATATCTACACATTGGATAAGTTCTTGGGATTTCAGTTCTACAGTTTTCTGCACACTATTGACTTTGACCAAATAACTAGCAAGTTTTTTTTCTTTTTTTTTTAATTTACTGAATCTCTTGGGCTGCTAGCATCTTAAGGCATTGAAAGTCACAGATGTATTTCAGAATGCATTAAAAATTAAAATCTTAATTTTGCTATGCAATGACATATTCTTATTTTACATTTTAAAGCAATTATTGTTTCTCCATAAATTATCCATTTTTTATCAACTTGGTCTCTGCTGAAGAAATTCCTTTCTGAATCCCATGAGAACTAAATTATCAATACTACAACACATTTGGTTTCATATTTCTTTATGCTATAGATTCTTCTTCTTCCTTATCATCCACCTCATTTATTAATTAGATTTATATTTTTCTTCCATTAATAAAATGAACAACAAATGTTACTTCCATAAACCAAATAACATTTTTTAAAAAGATTTTTATTATTTATTTGACACAGAGAGAGAGATCACAAGTAGGCAGAGAGGCAGGCAGAGAGAGAGGGGAAGCAGGCTCCCCGCTGAGCAGAGAGCCCGATGTGGGGCTCGATCCCAGGACCTTGAGATCATGACCTGGGCCGAAGGCAGAGGCTTAACCCACTGAGCCACCCAGGCGCCCCAACCAAATAACATTTTAAAGTTATATTTAAAAAATATTTAATTTATTAATCTATTTAAATAACATTTAAATATAAGTTCCCCAACCAATCTCACCACCCCAGTTTTCCCTGAAGACTTGGTTTAGACGGAGTTGCACATGGGCACCCAACGAACACATGTAACTGTAGGAAAGGTACTCGGTCCTCACATCATGTCCAAATGCTCAGCCTGAGAAAGTTCATGGCAGGGGTTAGCTGACGGCGGGGAGATGGCTATGTTTCCTGAGGGAGCCCGGCAGAATGGAAGAGTGCCTTCCTGCTCATCTGCTGCTTTAGAAGGTTTTAGAACTTTCAGCCAATCTTAATGTGTACAAAGTTCTGAAAGAACAAGGACACAGCTCAACCTGGGAAGGGCTTTCCCCTTACCAACGGGAGTAGGGGGATGGGGGTAGGAGTGGGGGATGGGGTCAACACAGTAACATGTCCGGCACAGGACCATCCTGGGGTCACTTCACAAATAGGACACCCTGCTTTGTCTACGTCATCCTTCCTTTCTACTGTCTACTGAAAAAAGAACAATGAAGACACCATCTTCATTGGTGTCTGAGGAACATGGTTAAGAAAGAAAGGGCTGATGGTTGATTTTTGGGTTATAGTATTCTGTAAAGTCTCTTTGAATCTGATATAGTTGTACTTTGGAATATTAATCAAATATCAAATATCTGGGTAGGATATTTTTGGAAGAATCTCCCTCAGTAAAAGTGCACTTTGAGACGGTATCACCTGAAATAGTGTTAATACAACTTAATTAAAAGATCATTATGATGAGTCTGTGATCAAAGGAGTGAGACTGATACAAAGCGAAGGTAAAGCAAAGCTTTATTTCACGCCAGCACCGAGAATCAAACCGACCTGTCAGGACCATCTTTTATGGAGAGAGCAACCCCTCCCAGCCTCACAGACTAACTTTTATAGAGCATGTGGTTGATGCCACATGTGGTTGTGGTTGATCCTGGCCACACACAGGTGGCCAATGAGATTGTAACACACAGAGAGAGTTGCATAGTCATGCTAGGTCACACACGGGTGGCCAATTGAATTACAATTCACCCTATAGTAGCTGTTTGATCTAGCCTATCTCCTTGGTCAGAATTGGCACCCAAGTTTGGCGCCCAAAAGGTGGGGCCCACATTCTTTGGTAGTCAGGGAGATAGTATGTGCGCTTTCCTGATTGGATGTGTCCACCTGGCCTGACTTGTCCTTGTATTCTGGGGTCTGTTATCAGGGACCAGTCGACCATATTTTACTGGTTTCCCAGACTTGCTTTTAAATAAGCTCCTCTGGGGGGAAGGCAGGGTCAGTTTAAGTTTTACTGCACAAACAACAAACTGGCTGTTTAACCGAGATGGAGTCACTCTGGCTAAGTAGGTCCCTACAATTGTAAACCATGCACGTTTTCATTAATGAAAACAAAAGGCATGCCAGTAGAGCAGAATAGGAATCTTAAACATGATGTGAAATTTCCCTGCATGGATTAATACTAACTGTAAGCCAGAATGTACTTTATACGTGCAGGAGAGCATTAGAAGTCAAACCCACAATTTTGTGAGGTTAGAGTCGACCCCAAAAATCCACACAAAGGAACCAACAGTTAAATCCAGGACTGTCACCATGATGAACTGAGAAATGCACGGAAAATGATCTCTCAGGTTTGTTTATACTGCAGCTTTGCTGAGTGTGTTTCCAGTGAGTCTGGTAGGCAGTTACAAAACATAACCAAAAACCCTGAAAATGACCCCAGATGCAGTGTCACTGCTTATTTCGTGTTACTTTATTCAGCTGACAATGCCATAACCCTGGGTCCCTTTGGGCCCCACTCGGAATGATAGGTTGAATTCTAAGAAGCATACTCCTCTCTCCAACAGACTCACTGTTGGAGTGTCCGGGGGTGCGGGGCAGACAGAGAGGCCTTGGACTGATGAGGACGAGCTCAGTCCAGGAAGCAGAAGGTACTTCTGAGGCCCACAGATGCTGTCCACTCCAGGCTGGAGGACAGGGATGGCAGAAAAGGAAGAGGGCCATTCGGTTCGACAGAAAGGGATGCGGCAAGGCAGTCTCAGCTAGATTCAAATCTCAAACCACTGGTCGACCAGTCTACACTGGAATGTGAGGGTGGCGATGCTGCGAGCAGAGCAGGTAGGGACTTTTCCCGGGGGTTCTTTTGCCCACACACCTGGCTCCTTTGGAAGCTGGTCCCACCCCTGGAACAGCAGGGAGATCACAAGGTCTGGGGTCCAGCCTCCTTTACGCAGGAGGGGGAAGCAATGAGATCACTGGGTCGAGACTGACTCACAGTCTCTCTCCGGTCTGCCCCAAGTTCATGTGTTCCTGCCTGTCTTATGCTGGGGCTCCGAGAGAAGCCAGCCAACAAACAGACCATGTCAGCTCAGTTGTTTATTTGTGATTATTTGAGGTATATGGTTTTAGAGTCAAGAGGGAAAATTGGGAAAGACGTATCAAAATGCAGCATAAATAATTCAAATGAGTTACACTAAGAACTATTAAGAAATTGAATTGTGAAAAAAAAGTTCAAGATGCAAATCACTTTGTTTTAATTAAAATATATTTAGAGATCATCTTCCCAAACACCAGAAAGTGTACTAATTCTGCCCCAGTTACACTATACTTTTTATATAGTGTGACACAAAATCACATTTGAACAAAGAAGATATCCAAACAACATTAATCATAGTCTAAAAATTTTTAATATTAGTACAAATCAGCAATTTTCTTGAGCACTTTCATATAGAATGTGTGATACTCAAGACTAAATCAAACTTTATTTAAAAGGTAGGGACTATTTAAATTCAAATGACTTCCTTGCAAACCAACAATGAACAATGACAATTCAAATAACAGAATTAAGGAATTCAAATTGCATATAGACAGATAAATATCATAATATAAATGGTCTTGTAATATATGTAGTATATATTGTTATAAAATAACTCATCAGTGACAGCTAGGGCAATCTGATTTATATCGTATTTCTTTTTTTTTAGTATTTATATCTAGACTATTTCAGGACTTAAAAATCTTCCTTTCAGTTGAATAGCTTTATTGAAATCTGTTTATCCTTATACGTATTTTTTAAGATTTATTTATTTATTTATTTGAGAGAGAGAGAGAGAGAGAGGGTGAGAGAGGTGGGGAGGGGCAGGGTGTGGGGAGAGAGAATCTCAAGCAGATTCCGCACTGAGCCTGAGTGAGACTCCACACTTGAGGCTTGATCTCATGACCCAGAGATCATGAGCTGAGCTGAAACCAGGAGATGGCCACTTAACTGACTGTACCACTCAGAAAAACCTGAGTGGTTTTCCTTATATCTGAAAACACATGGATGATTTTTAAGAATATTAAGCATTGAAAGGTCTGTTAAATAGTGTCCAAACCTTCCCGCAGTTCATTTAATGTAAGAAGAAATTATTTTCTACCTCCGGATCATACACGCAGTTCTTTTCTTACCTATCACCTTCAGATCTTTACTGATAAAATAAATCAACTGACAGTAATTTCCACTTTCACTTTTATATATTCCTTCAGAATAGTGTGTGCTGACACCTGTACAGTTAATACTCCCAGTGTAAACAATAAATTAAATATGCAATTACTAAAAGAATTTCATATGAAAATTCTTTCTGAGGTATTTCTAAGTAGATATATCATGTATTCGCTTTCCTTCTGGAAGGTAGCAGTGACAAAATATTGTGATCATGTTGTATAATAATATGATAAAATCCAGCTACCTTATAATTTAAGCTTAAAAAATCACAAAGTGGGGCGCCTGGATGGCTCAGTAGGTTAAAGCCTCTGCCTTCGGCTTGGGTCATGATCCCAGAGTCCTGGGATCGAGCGCCATGTCGGTCTCTCTGCTCAGCGGGGAGTTTGCTTCCCCCTCTCTCTCTGCCTACTTGTGATCTTTATCTGTCAAATAAATAAAATCTTAAAAAAAAATCACAAAGTGTCTAGATAATTCCAAATTTCCCATGAATTTAATTAACTAGCTTCTTCCACTCTGTTTGTTATTATCGAAGTTATGTAATTCACTGATTAAAACATGAAAAAAACAAGAACCATTTTCAACATAAATAAAGCAGTGCTTTATTTATTTTTTTCAGTGTTTAAGTATGACCAAGATCCTAATGTAAGAGAATGATGCAGCTTTTCCCAGCTAATTCCAAATGAGTGTGGAGTATTTAATAAGCCTAACATTTTTTTTAAGATTTTATTTATTTATTTATCAGAGAGTAACAGAGAGAGAGCGCACAAGCAGGGGGAGCAGCCGGCAGAGGGAGAAGCAGGCTCCCTGCCGAGCAGGGAACCGGATGCAGGACTCCATCCTAGGACCCTGGGATCTGATCTGAGCCAAATGCAGATGCTTAACCCATTGAACCACCCAGGCGTCCTTCGCTAACATTTTTAACCACATGCCAATTCACAAAATATTTTGCTTATTACATATGAGGTAAGCATAGAGAATGACAGGTTTATAAAATCTATATGTATCCGTGATATATTATCTATACTGTTATATGTTATTGTGCATACATATTATCATTTATGTCATGTGGGTATGTGTTATTGTATTATATGTAACAAATAATTTCGACATACACGGTCCTAGATGGGAGTGATTATTACGTATCCCTGGGTTTACATACTTTTAACTGCTGCTTAGAGGCGGCATAGTTGAAGGCCACCAGGGAAGGAGCCCGGTTAAACAGACAGCAGCAAATGGGTAATTTCTATCATAAATCCAGTCCGAAGTACTTCACTGGTGTATCTTAAGGATTAGTACAACTATTGTGCCAAGTTAATTTTTCATCTTATAATACCAACTCATGTAACATTCCTTGTTATAGAAAGGAACTTCAACTAAAACAAGAGACAAAAATATACTAATAAATAAGTCCCAGCGCTATCCTCGATGGTCCTTTCTTCCATCAAGTGATGTACTAGGACACACGATCTCCTTGCTGTGGTCTTTAAATAATACTCAGCAGAATGTATTGGCTCTAACAGGTATCAGTAGAAAACATCTAATTTACAGAAATAATATGAGACAGCTTAACAAGTTGGTACATATCTCTCTCATGGCTGTATCAGGTAGTAACACACGATGATCTCATCTTTTGGGATCTGAATGGCTCTGCGATGAACCCTTCGACTTGGTGGCGTGAGGCATGCTGGCCCACAGAAATCATGAGCAGAGGGTAGTTGGCTTTTTGCTCCTTCCTTCACTTTGACAAATGAAGGCATGATTAAAAGTAATGGGGTGCCTGGCTGGCTTAGTGGGTTAAGCCTCTGCCTTCGGCTCAGGTCATGCTCTCAGGGACCGGTCGGGCTTCTGCTCAATGGGGAGTCATCTTTTCCTTCTCCCCCTGCCTCCCATTTCTCCTGCTTGTGCTCTCTCTCTCTCTCAAATAAATAAGCAAAATCTTAAAAAAAAAAAAAAAAAGTAATGGACACTTCCACTCTGCTTCTGATACCCGCTGCACCCCACCTTCTTTGTCTAAGATACTTGCCCTCAACTACAATTACACTTGAAATGGCGCATGGTCATGAGAGACAGCTCCATGGGCGGGACATGTTCTTCTTTCTAGGGCACAGAAATACCCGTACTCCACCATTTCAACATAATGCTGACCCCATTTTGTTTATGAAAATAAAACAGACCTTTTTTTGCTCCATTATCTCCAAAGCAACAGGAAATAGAGAAATTTTTAACACGGACATTTTTTTCTGACGTGGTTGGTTGGTCCTATCCCTGGTCCGGTCACCGCATTTATGCATCTCTCCTTCCTCCTTTCTCACTGATCTTCTAGCATTTTCTATCCACAAAGGCTGGGGAAGCTGGGAATTCCCTACTATGCCTGGCTCTTTCTGTGAGAAACTGTGGCAGAAGGGAGAGAGCGGAACATCATCATCTCCTGAAGCAATGCAAAGTGGCGCGCTACCGGGCAGATGAACTTACAAAAGGACTTTTTAACCCAAAAAGATCAATTTCCATGGATTCTGTACCCTTCCTGTCCAGTGAGCTGAAAGTATGCCTCCTCCTCTCTCCCCAGAGACCTCAGGGTTTTCTTTAATAGGTTTTTTTAAGGTTTATTTATTTATTTGACAGAGATCACAAGGAGGCAGAGATCACAAGTAGGCAGAGAGGCAGGCAGAGAGAGACGGGAAAGCAGGCTCCCCGCTGAGCAGAGAGCCCTGATGCAGGGCTCGACCCCAGGACCCTGGGATCATGACCTGAGTCGAAGGCAGAGGCTTAACCCACTGAGCCACCCAGGTGCCCACCTCAGTGTTTTCTTAAAGCACTGAATCTAGAATGATGGAATAATTCAGACCACAAACCACTTGCCTGAATCAGTTAAAGCATGAAAGGCCCTGCCGCTTGAGATTGCAACTTTTCCCCTCTCTCTGGGTCTCCTGCAGTCACTGCTGTGTGAGCTGAGGGATCTGGGGGTATTAATATCTGTCTTTATACCAGCCTTGCGTAACTTAACGCGGGATGCTTCCTCGCCAATCTTCATACTCTCCTCCCATATTTTCATTTATTTTGGCAATCCTGTTCCACGTTAATAATCAATTACACAGAATATTATTCACGACAGAGTAATCATGTACTCTTTATGTACTCAACTATGTATACTGGAATTTATATTCTAGAATAATTTTAGATTTGCGGAAATGCTGCAGAGAGAGTACAGGCTTCCTGTCTGTGCTGTACCAGTTCCCTCTAATGTTGACATTTGATATAACCAGAAGACATCCACCGGAACTGGGTAATTAATACGGGGGAGGTTCAAGAATGGCTTCACTCCACACGGCTTCGCTTCTGCCTGTTGTCCTCACATGACACATTTCATATCACTCAGCATAGAATCTTCCATGGCTCTCTAAGAGCTGCAGAATATGCCATTACAAGAATGAGCCTATCTGGACATCTGAATGATTTCCTGTTGGAGGAAGTATAGGTCATTTTCAAGTTTTTGTTGTTAAAACTCAGGTTCCAATGAATGCCCCTTTGTATAAGTTACAGTAGGACAAGCGGGATTCGGAGCTAAACATTAGGATTTTATGATGGTTCATTTAGGAGTCAGCTTGACAGGATAGCGGATGCTGAGATGTTTGGCTAAACATTATTTTTGAGTGTGTCTATGAGGGTGTTTCCAGATGAAATTAGCATTTGTGGTGGACTCAGTAAATCCCAGTGCCTCCTGCCCACTCCCACCCGGTGTGACCGGTGAACATCATTCAGTCTACGGAGTACTGAACAGAGCAAGAAGATTGCTGGAGCTGAGACACTGATCTTCTGCCCTCCGCGCCCTGATGCTTCAGCCTTCAGACCCAGACTAATATCACACCATCAGCATCCAGGCATCTCGGGCCTTTGAACTAAGACTGAAGTATAACACTCGTTTCCTGAGTCTCCAGCTTGCTGATGGCCGACTGTGGGACTCTTCGGCTTCCGTAACTGCATGATTGGTTTTGTTTCCCTCAAGAATCCTGGCTAATGCAAGGTATTATTATTAATCTTGTATGAATCTGCAACATGGCAATGCCAACTGATAATTTCTCTAATGTTAATGTTGGCATATTTTTTAACTTTGCACTCTCTGGTAGATACATAATACAGAATTCCCTTTACTTATTCATTTATATATATTTTTTTGCCAGACTTCTCTCTGAAAGCCTATCTGCAGACCCAAAAAACAGGACAATGTTCCATGGAAAAAGTGTAAGTGGTTTCAGATGAAAAGCTGCCAGAAGTAATACTTCTTTCTCTTGATAATGTCAACAGTTGTTCATGTTCTTAAAATTTTGCTCAAAGCCTAAAGATCAGTGGATTTTTCTCTATCCAAATACAAAAGTCAATTCTATAAAAAGAATATAATATTGCGTTTTCTGCTTGTGCAGAATATTTTATGCTGTGGGCAAAATTTTGAAAGCCTTAACCTTTATTCTAAATTATACATTAGGAAAAAGTGGTCAATTACTTCCATGTCCAACAAAAATTGTTATTTTAGGAAGATGGCTTTCTTAGAGTAACTGATAGAGAAATTCATAGACACCCTATTACAACAGGGATCATGCAATCAAGGCCACAGCTTTTCTTTATTCCACTATGTGTCTCCCTTAGTGATGAAAATGGTTAATGAATTTCTTTGGTTATTATTTTAAGCTGGAGAACTCGGGCTGTTATCATTTTATATATTGTTCTGGTTTTGAAACTATCACAATTTAGAGATGATCTTTGGTTGAATCCTAAGCTTTATAATTTAAAACAAGTACCGAGATTATGCTTTAGAATTAAATGTGTATTTAAGGGTGGGTCTTGCTACAAGAAGAAGGATATATTTCCACTTTCCTGTTTATTATTAATTTTTTTTTACTTTATTTATTTGGCACAGAGAGAGAGAGACAAGAGAAAGAACACAAGCGGGGGGAGTGGGAGAGGGAGAACCAGACTCCCCACTGAGCAGGGACTTGATTGGGGGGTTTGATCCCAGGACCCCAGAATTGTGAGCCGAGCCGAAGGCAGATGCCTAACTGAATGAGCTACCCAGGTGCGCCTCCTGTGTATTTTAAGACTAAACAGTAAAGACTAAACAGTGATAGTCATTTTTCTTTGGGCTTTACCTTTACATTTTAAAATATCTAGGACACCTGGTGGCTCACTTGGTTAAGTGTCTGATTTTGTCTCAGGTTATGATCTGGGGGTCCTAGAATTGAGCCCCATGTCAGGCTCTGTGCTCAGCCGGGAGACTGCTTCTCCCTCTCCATCTTCCCCTCCCCCTACTTATGTGCTTTTTCTCTCTCAAATAAATAAATAAAATATTTTTAAAAAATAAAGATGCCTAGTTATGCTTTATCAATGTGAATGCATAAGGAAAATGGTGATATCAGTTAAAAAATAGTAGTAAATTTCCACTGAACCCTTGGGAATTTTATGATCCCCTTAACTATTAGATTATCTAAGTACCAATTGACTTTTGTTTGTTTGTTTGTTTGTTTGTTTTTTGCAAAAATGTTTGTTCTACACTGCTGATAATTGAGGGGTAGAGCACAGCATTGTTGTTAAACATTTTACAATGCACAGGATGGCTTCTAGAACCAAGAACTGTCTGACCCAAATGTCAATAATGCCCCAGATGAGGAAACACGGGCTTTATAAAATAATGCTGATGATCCTGATTTTACCATTTATTTACAACGCCACAGAGCTTTTGAAAATATGGCTTTTGAAAAAAAATATATGGCTTTTGGCCATGTGGCAAAACTGGCAAGCATCAAATCCACACTTGGACATTCCAAGAAGAAATGTGATGTAGAAAAGATGCTAGCTAAACCTATGCAAGGAAAACAATAAACTAAGGATAAAAGAATGCAATTCCACACAGATAAGAGTATCACCCCCAAGAAAACAGCTCAGGTGATCTCACAAATGTGCGGACATCAGGACTTCCTACACCACGGCTGTCTCACAGGTAGATGTGGACCACTATCAGAATTTATGCAGTTGTGGCGATTAAACCTCAACCCACTTTTCATCCAGCTATTTGTTTTCCTCATGGTTAGGGTTCTTGGGCAACAGTCTGTTACCAGACGAGTCTTTTGCAAATATTTCCTTTCTGCATTTTGCCAGGCTTCCGGGTAGTTCATGTGCCTTGCCTTTTCACTGACAATGTCTCACACGGAGCAGAAGTGTTTAATTTTAATGAAGTCTGGCTCATGAATTCTCTCATCTGTGGATCACACCCCTCCTGCTGTATGTCAAAATTCATCATCAAACCCCCAGGTCATCTGGGATGATCTTCAGATCGCAGCAGGTTGCCCTTCCACCAGCGCCCACTCTGATGGCAGCCTGTCCACCCAGATCTGTGCTTCTGGCTGTGTAGCTCAGGGTCTGCGGGTCAGCCTGCCCCTGTGCCATTCCTGTGCACTTTCCACAGTTCCCAAGTAAACCTCTAACTCTCTCCTCATCTCTCCAGGGACGAATGACTGGTTTTCTTGGCAATCTACTTTCAGGGTCGCAAAGGTTTCGAGCAGCTCATTGTTCCTATGAGTCATGCTAATTTTAGTGTGAGGTTTTTCAGAATAAAATTTTCAAGAACCACATATGGTTTTATAGCAAAAACACTTGTATATTATTGTGCGTTTGTGTGTGTGCGTATGTGTGAACACACAAATTCATGGCCATATCTATGTTCTTGCAAACTGAGAGGAGACATCAATTAAAAACACATTTTAATGTTTATGCATATACTCCACATCTGTCTTCATGTTTCCAGTCCTTACAATTGGTTATGTAATTTTCTAAGCATTTCCATCCTTTTGGATATTGTACCTACCTTCATTTATTTCCTATCTTAGATAAAGTAATATGTACTTTCATGCAAATGGTCATTTGATTCAGTTGAGTCAATTTCTTAGGAAAAATTCCAAAAGCAGGATTATTTTATTCATTTATTTTTAAGGAGGCTCCAAGCCCAGTGCAGAGCCCAAGATGGGGCTCAAACTCACGACCCTGAGATCAAGACCTACGATCAGGAGTCAGATGCTTAATGAAATGAGCCACCCAGGTGCCCCTCCAAAAGATGACCTAAATGTTCAAGGTGTGAGTTCTTTCTGGCTCTCATGATCCATGGTCACATACATTCATGAAAGTGAATTGTCCACACCCCACTTCATGGATCTATACCATTTCTGGTACAGTCTGTGGATGAAAGACCAAATTCTAGACCCAAAGGGTAAAGCAAAGTAGCCAGTCCTCACAGGAAGGAACTTGGAAACCAATTTGATCAATCAGTTTTAAACATAATGATCATGATCAGGTCATGATCCCAGCATCTAGGGACTGAGCCCTCGTTGGGCTCCCTGCTCAGCAGGGAGTCTGCTTCTCTCTCTCCCCTCTGCTCTCCCCCTGCTTGTTTATGTTCTCTCTCTGTGTCAAATAAATAAATAAAAATCTTTTTTTTTTTTAAGAAAATGCTAAATGTGCAAAAAGGTCTGTTAACTAGTAAAGCACGTGAGATGTCACAACACTTTCCATTAAGTGGTGTGAAACAATTCAGCTATGAATCTGAATCAATCAATAAAGGTTTTTTGACCGCTCTTATGTCTGAGGCCCAGTGGCACACGCTGAAGACATGAACGAGAACACAAGGGAACTTGCCGCCTGGTGACAGGAAAAAACACTTTGATGGATGTTGTAGAACAGCACAGCACAGCGGGGCGAATACTGAGCCAGAAGCCCAGGCCGAAGCTGGTACAGGAGTTGAGGGAAGTTCAGAAGAGACCAGAGCATAGAAAGAGGGTCCAGGGAAGCGGAAGGTAATAGTTCAGCTGAGTGGGAAGGACATTTCCAGGACTGGGAGGTAGAAAAAGGCATCATGATGTGGGAAATAATGTTGAGGGAGTGGATCTTAAGAAGAAGAACATTGGCTCTTGTGTATATGATGTGAAAGGTAGTGAAGCTATTAGAATATTAATGCACGACTCTAATAAATATGGATGATAAATGGCTTGACTATAATGATAACTAAGTTATGTTAACTCTAAAATGCCTGTTTATATTCATTATGTATATCTTGCTAGTGACACCCAGTAATTCCTATTACATGCTAATATGTGTACAGCTTGTTAATCCATAGTGTTTAAATAATGACTTGCTTTTAACATATTAAAAATTATTCATTACTGATACATTATATACTGAGTATAAAATGCACTGAATAGGGGCACCTGGGTGGCTGGGTTGGGCATCTGACACCCTTGATTTCAGCTCAGGTCATGATCTCAGGATCCAGCCCTGTGTCAGGCTCCATGCTCAGCGTGGAGTCTGCCTCTCTCTCCCCTCTCTTCCTGGCCCCTCCCCCTGCTCACAGACTCTCTCCAAAATAAATAAATCTTTTAAAGAAAATGCACTGAATAATGTATAGAATTGTCTAATTGTTGTCTTGTATGCCTGAAACTAATACAATACTGAATGTCAATTATATTTGAATTTAAAAATAAATTAAAAAAAATAAAATGTAAATGATAGTTTTTCATGTTCTCGTTTGTTTTTAATAATAAATTTCATTAGTTGGTATATAATGCCAGTCATGTCAGCCAAATAATTTTTCATTAAAATATTAATAGGCAGTTATAGAAGTCCCAGTTTTCCTGAAAGATCTGTTTTTAAAATGATTGACTCTGATATAAATTTTACAGTGATATCTTCAAGGAAAAAAAGAGTAAGATAAAGGCAGTGGGAGAAATAGAGGGCACTTGAAATAATGGATCCTTTTATCTAATAATTATGATGAAGTGACAGCTTCTCTTTCTGATATGATGCAGACTGTCCACTGCACTCACTCTTCACCTGCCGCCTCCCAAACCCTGAGCTGTTCATCTGGACCTCCCCGTGGGCTCAATCTTCTCAGTCCTAATCATGGTCCTCTTGTGACATTTTCTGTAGGATAAGCAGAAAATCTTTCTGCAGAGGCCAAGTGTGCCCCCAGGATGAAGGTGTCCAGGGAAGGCAGGCTTAGCTGTGGTCAGGTCTGTGCTCAAGGACCAAAACCAGGACAACGAGGACATGGGGAGTATCGGTGGCCCAATATGAGCTCTTCTTAGCTCAGGGATGCTGAAGTCATTGGGGGGGAACAAGGACCAGAAAACCCTGTGTCCAAGTGCCCAAGAAGGAATGAAAAGAATCTGTGGTCACTTCATTCAGGGAAAAGCCTGCCTGTTGGTATTCTGTGTTCTCTCCTCTACAAAACAGAGGTAGTGAAAGGGCCACTGTCTCCTCGCCGCCCCCACTGGAGATCAAAATGGAGATGTGATTACTCTTGACCTGCCTCGTGTTTCCTAGAGGGAAACCCTGCTGTGCACAAGGGTTTAATGGACAGAATCAGAAGACACAGGACAGTCTGAAGAGCTGTTAGTTACACTTGAAGGATGCACAAGGGGTCAAAGATACATCTTAAGTTTTGCACAAAGTCTGCTGTCCCTTCAAATATAAACATGTCAACGAGGTGCTATCAAACTCTACTGGCCAAAAGAAAGTGACAAATACAGAACCCTCCGCCAACTGGCACATCTCCGTGTGTATTCCAGTGTTCAAGCATGAAGGGCTTTTATGTCTGTTCTAGAGAAGATGGGGAAATGGCTTTCAATCTGTTTTTTTTTTTTTTTTTGGTTTTTATACTTAATGAAAAATTGCATCTCACATGGCAAGCAGCACACACACAAGTCTCAAGGACAGCTGTTACCTTCTACACATGCAATTTACTGTCATGTTTTCCATCCCATTCTAGTTATTCTCTTCTGTGTTATTCTAGTATGTCACATTCCTTCATATTTTTAAATGTTTTCCAACTTATTAAATTAATGGTTGATCATAGACCTCAACTCCCTGGTTGATAGTTACTTATTTAGATATCTCTGAAGTGTAGAATTCACAGGATTGAACCCTGTTTTGCAGAGATAAGGAGGTATGAATAACCCCCCCCTTGCCAGCTGTGGCAATTATTCATAGTGTACACATATATAAAAATGCCACGTTGTACACATTAAATATATATAATTTTACTAGTCAATTATACATCAATAAAGATAAGGAAAAGAGAAAAATATTTGCAAAAGACACCTGAAAAAGGACTTTTGTCCAAAATATACAAAAAACTCTTAAATTTCAACAATGAGAAAACAAACAATCCAATTTGAAAAATGGGGAAGACATCTGAACCAAAGACACCTCACCAAAGAAGATGAGTAGATGGCAAATGAGCCCATTACCAGATGCTCCACATTGTATGTCATTAGGAGCTTGCAAATTCTAACAATGAGACACCACTACACACATTCATAAGAATGGCTGAAGTCCAGAACACTACCTAACACTACCACATTCTGGTGAGGTTGTACCATCATAGGAACTCTCATTCATTGCGGGTGGGAATGCAAAATGGTGCAGGCACTTTGCAATGTGTTTTGCAGTTTGGCAATTTCTAACGAGCCTAAACATCCTTTCACATTCCTTAGTATTTCCCCAAATGAACTGAAAACTTATGTCCACACAAAAACCTGCACACAAATATTTCAGCAGTTTTGTTCATAATTCCTCAGCTAGGAAGCAAACAAGAAATCCTTCGGTAGGTGAATGGATAAGCAAACCGTGGCACAGCCATAAGATGGAATACCATCTAGCACAAAAAGAAATGAGCCGTCAAGCCATGAGAAGACATAAAGGAAACTCAAGTGCATGTTACTTAGTGAAAGAAGCCACTATGAGAAGGCTACCTGCTTATGATTCCAACGTTTCAGGAGGGGCAAAACCATGTTGTCATTTGTAACAACACAGATGGACCAAGAGGGTGTCATGTTAAGTGAAATAAATCAGAGAAAGACAAACACCATATGATTTCACTTATGTGTGGAATTTAAGAAATAAAACAAATGAACAAAGAAAGAGGAAAAGAGACCAAAAACCAGACTCTTAAAAATGGAGAGCAAGCTGGTGGTCGCCAGAGGGGAGGTGGGTCGGGGGCGGGTGAAATAGTAAAGGGGGTCAAAAGTCCACTCATCTCCATGAGCCCTGAGAAGTGCGTACAATGGTTGATTCGTGATGTTGTGCACCTGAAGCTGATAGAACGCTGTATGTTAATTATACTTGAATAAAAAAATTAATTAAAAAAGAAGGAAAGGTAAAACTATGGAGACAGTAAAAAGACTGGTGGTTGCCAGGAGCTGGGGGAGGGCTAGATGAGCAGGCAGAGCACAGAGGCGTTTCGGGGCAGGGAAACCATTCTGCATAATACTATAAATGTTAAAGGCCACTGTATGTTTGACTGAACCCAAAGAACGTACAGCATTCCAAGAGTGACCCCTAATAAGATCGATGAACTTTGAGTGGCATGTCAGTGTAGATTCATGGGCTATAACAAATGTATCCCTTTTGGGAGGGATGTTGCTGGTGAGGGAGGCTGTGCTTTTGTGTGGAAAGAAGCCATATGGGGACTCTCTGTCCTCAGCTTTGCTGCTCTAAAACATGAAATCTACTTTTTAAAAAAAGTCAGTTGCATAAGCTTATAAATTATAAGTTCGGTCCTCATAAAGTCCTAGATCTTTCCCTGATTACTATAGGACCGATACTAATAAAATGTATGTTTCATACTTTCCTAGGTGATTTAATCCATTGAAACATTCTATATCTTACTGAATTTCAAATGGCTCCTGAGCCACATACCCTAACTCCCAAAACTTTGGATAGTTCCCTTATTATCCTGTGGACACAGGCCCTTCTCACTCAGTGTCCCTCTAATAACGTGCTACTATAATCGTAACTAGTAGTTTGACGTATTTAATCTTGACTTTTACCTGTTCTATTTTTAAATAGTTGTAATGATGGCATACATATAATTCTAGCTTATTTTTCTCAATTAGTGTTATGAATATTTCTTTATAATCATCACTCAGTGGCATCAAAATAATCCATTGTGTGGATGGGCCATAATTTTATTAATAATCCTCTTGTTATTGAAAACTCAAGTTGGGAACACTGGGTATGCCTCAGCCATGGATTCAAAAACAAGTTGGACACACATATGAGGCCAGTAGATTGGTTTTGAGTTTACTCCAGAGTCTGACTTTAATGATAAATGTATTTTAAGGTAAAGTGAACTCTCAGTTAGTGCCAAGCCCTTTTAGCTCATATACACAATAAAGATCAAGGAAATTTATTTATGCTATAATTTCACATGAAACTTTCAGCCCCACAAAAGTCAGGCCAGAGCTATCTCCTCCATCACCACATACCCAGGACTGGGCTCAGTACTTGGCACATATTCAGTTTAATAAATGTGTCACGAATGAATTAACTAAAGAATGGCCACAGTCTGTAGAGGCTAACCCGAAGCCAATGCAAACAAAAGCTCAACACTGAGATTTGGAAAACATAAAATTCATTTTGAAGGGAGAAGGTGTATTTTGTAACCTGGGAGCATGCCAAAACTCCCTTCTGGATCTTTCTGTGCTTCACACTGAATGACTAATGACATGTGGCTGGAGTGGTGAAGAAATCCTGTAATTTCTCCCAAACATGGAAACATCATATGTTTCTCCCATCAGGCAGATGAGGTATTTAGAGAATATTTAATTAATAAAAGTGCCAACCTCTTAACTCCACCTTTTGAAACTTCACCCTTTCAAGCAATAATTACTCTGCAGCTACCTAATTTCCATACTAATTTTCTTAATGAGGTGTTAATTTTGTGGTCTAAGTGACACTACCAGAGGCTAACTGGATTAATGGTGTCCAGACACCAGCTTACATGAATGCAGCAAAAATAATTTGTTTAATAGAACCATTTTTTTCCATACCAGATTTATAAAGGAAGATTTCAATTTCCTGGTACCTCCATTTTTGTACAGGTTCAGGTTCTTCCCATTCCCTACTTTTCTTGTTTTCCCAGTTTGTTAATAGAATGAAAACAAAGCAAAACAAAAAAAAAAGTACCTAAGATCTAAGGGTTTTGAATTGGATGCTGTCTTAAATCACCACACTTTTCAGTAAGCAGAGACTTTCACCATCTCATAAGGATTTGGACACTCTTTCCAGGTATACAGTAAAATAACAGTGAGGGGAGGGGCCAAGTGTTCATTTGTTTATGCCACAAGTATTAGTGAGCCTCTCTTGCACTGGGCAGTGGGCTGGAGGCTGCATGGAACCTGGGAACAAATAAACCTCAGCCCTGGGGAGCTCAGAATTCCCCTGAGCTGAACAAAGCTCAGGATAGGAGTGATAGGAAGGGACAGGAAGGGACAGGAAGAACTCAGAATTCTAGTTAGTTGCTTTACAACTGACTCAGAGACCTTAAAGTTCCCCTTAGCTTGGCCATACTTTGATTTTTTTAAAATTAATTTTATTTAAATTCAATTAATTAACATATGGTACATCATTAGTTTCAGAGGTAGAGTTCAATAATTCATCAGTTGTGTATAACACGCACTGCTCATCACATCAAGTGCCCTCATTAACGCCCATCACCCCTTTACTCCATCCCCCCACCTTTGGCCATACTTTAGACTGGCTTCTTTCTGACTATGACCCTGACCTCCATTTTCTTAGAGCATTTACTTCAAAAACTTTCAATTTTTTGAAAATTGGAAATTATTTCTCTGCCACTTTGAGAAGCAAATCTGTTTAAAGTCTTTGCCAATTTAACAGCAGAGTTGTCTTTCCCAAGGACCTGGGAGACATCCCTGGGAATGTAATCACCAAGGAAGATAGGGCCCCTATTTCCCAGTCTCTGTGGAGGGTGGGAGCCTCCCTTCAGTGGGCACCTACCAGCAAATGCAGACGGCCTAATCAACAGAGACCAACATTGCAAACTCAGGAATAACTCAATGTGTTGGACACATTCCACTGATCAACAAATCCATAAAGTTGTTTTCTGTTAGCTCACCGAGCAGTTACAAAACTCTACCATCTTTGTTTAGCGTTATTGAGTCCACATTTAGTTCTTGCCTCTTTCTCTTATTGCAATAGCCTTAAATAAAATCCACTTGCCTGTTTAACACTAGCTGGTGTGATTTTTACTTTGACTCAACTAATGGTTACTTGGAAAAGTTGCTTATGTTCTCTGATTCAGATTCTGTATCTGTAAGAGATTGACCCTAAAATCTGACCTGTTAATCTCATTTTATACATTATAGTGAGAAAACGGAAGAATAAATATATGTGTAAGTATTTGAAAGCTATAAAATATTGTGTTGTGGAGGAATTATTAGTGTGTACAATGTAATCATTAATAACCAAATTAGCAAATATAGTAGCTCATTTTATAAATTAGTACATATAATAATTATCCACTAAAATACAATTATAGACTAGTTAATACAAATCACCCATCTAAAATGATTTATAAACTAGAAAAGGCCTCCTACTACCTTGACCTCAAGCTTTCCCTTTCTTACAGTTGAAGAGAGGCAATGAGCCTTATGCTGGAAGCCTTCAATAATTTTTTTTAGGAGAAAATAGCATCCTGTCTTATAGACATGAATATTCAAGTTCTGAGGTTCTGCTTTTCTTCCTGATGAAGGGAAATAAGAACACTGAGGGCTGTCTGCCAGGGTCTGTTTTCCATCCATGGAGCACCTCATGATACTCCAAGAGTGTTCATACCATGGCTATTCTTGGCCACTTGATTCTGTGTCTTCTTTTTGAGACTGGCCCGCTTCTCTCCTTTCCTGAAACCACACCCCTGAACCATGAAGGATGGAGGTGTATACAAGTTCAGTCATCCTGTTCTAGGACTGCAGGATCATGTTTAAAATATTTGAAAAATGCACTCATCTAAAAATGGTCAAAGGGGTAAAAAAATCTCCTGCCTGGATTGAGATACAGAACAAAATGAAAATGGTCTATTCCTTCTAGCAAAGCATAATAAAGATGCTAATGGAAGGGAATACCAACTAGTTGTCAGTAGACCTGAGTTCTGCTTGTTTTGGAAATAAATAGTTCTTTCTTGGTGATCAACCACTCATGGAAAAGGAGAACACATAGCTCTTCTCCATTGGAATCAGGCCACCATGCCCGCTTCGACTAGAACACTTGCATGGCTGGCTTCCCACTGCTGTCATGACAAGACTAAACCTTCTCTAATATGCTCCTAACTTTAGGCTCTTGCCCCCCTTTACCCTCATTTCCCATCTTCCCCCTATTCTCTATGTTTTGTCCACACTCACCATCTTCAAAGACCTCAGAGGACCCAAGTTCCTCACTCCTCCCAAGTACTGTACCCTTTCTCTGCAATAATCCCCAACCTTCACTACCCCACCCCATGTCTTCCTCATCAAGGGACTTTTCTGTCTCAGTTACTGGGTATTGTCTCTGGTAATTCCTCCATAAAACTGGTTACTTTCGTGAACATTTCTTCTGAGGCATTTACAGACACAATTTTATACTTTGATTATTTACCTAACTTTTCCTGAACCAGACCATGTGGTCTCCCAAACCAGAGTGTTACATTCCCAAAGAGTACAGGATATTTGCATTATTACCTCCTGTAATCTTGTTGATGCTCAGCAGAGGGTGAGGGTCAGGGAGTGCATTCTCCATGGGTGTTGCAGGGAACAGAGGAGGTTGAGGTGTCCTGAAACGATCTGTAGCGATTAAATAGGTGTGTGCACAGCAGTGTCTGCCATTTCATTCTCTGTGTGTGGCAGAGAATGAAAGCAGAGACATTTTCAAAGAAGGAACTGGTATTTATTAGTGAGAGCCAAGAATCATGGACTAATGCCGGTGGTTAGGTGATGATTTGAGTGTTATGCTTACATAAATTATTCCATCCTTATGTGGCTCTGTGAGGTAAGTATTCATCCCAGTTTCATACATGACCAAACCAACGGGTTGAGAAGCTACCATTGGCCACAGGCTTATAGAGCCCCTTAGGCCATTTTATGCAATACTCGCAGCATGAGGTAGAAAATAAGATAAAATGGAGGCTCAGGGAATGCAGGAGCTTAACCAAACTCACATAAAGTCCATAAAGTACTGAGTTAGCAAGGCTAGTAAAGGACAGAGTTTGATATCTGACCACGTAGCCCACATTTAAGAATATCATGTTAAGGGGTGCCTGGGTGGCTCAGTGGATTAAAGCCTCTGCCTTCGGCTCAGGTCATGATATCAGGGTCCTGGGATTGAGCCCCACATCGGGCTCTCTGCTCAGCAGGGAGCCTGCTTCCTCCTCTCTCTCTGCCTGTCTCTCTGCCTACTTGTGATCTCTGTCTGTCAAATAAATAAATAAAATCTTTAAAAAATATATCATGTTAAAAAATACTCAAATAATCTGAAAAAGATAGACCATGAGTAAACAGGGAGCAGTAAACAGATATAATAACAAAGAGAAAACAAAATGTAATGTGGTGGATTAAAAACAATTAGGCCAGCAATCATGTTAAACCATTAAAATAAATGGTTTAAATGTATCCATTAAAAAGGCATAAATTGCTAGATTAGATTTAAAAAGCAGGACACAAATATAAGCTGCTTTTAAGAAAATCAACAACAACAACAAACTCTCTCACTTTAAATATAAAGGCACAATTACGTAAAATAAATAAATTGATGGAAAAAGATCCACCAAGCTAACACTAATCAAAAGATCACTAAGTGGCTTAATTAATACCAAAGTACATTTCAAGGCAAGGACATTGCCATGGGTTGAAAGAATCATTTCATTAATGGGACATAATAGAGCTAAACAGGTATGCAACTAGTTATAGAAGTTTAAAGTTCATGAACAAAAACTTATACAACTACAAAGAGACAGACACATTCACAATTATAGTTGGATGTTTTCATACTGCTCTCAACAATGAATAGAACACTTGTAGAAATATGTCACGAGATATCAATAAGGATATTGATAGACTCAAAGCATGGGGTCAACCTTATTTATGTAATTGAGTTCTGAAATCCTCAGTCCTACAACTGCAGAATCATATTCTTTTCACATGCATATGAAGTCTTTAACAGTATAGACTGTAACTTAGGCCAAAAAAAAAAAAAAAAAAGGAAAAATAGCATCAATAAAAAAAATTCAAACATAAACAGTGTGTTCTCTGAATACAGGGAATTAAATTAAAAAAAATCAGTAACAGGAATGTGGAAAATTGCCAAATATAAGGAAACCAGCACACTTCTCAGCAAACCACTGATCATATCATGCGTTAGCAAGGATGAGGAGCATTTGGAACTCTCACGCACTCCTGGTGGGAATTAAAAAAAAAAAAATGGTACAGTCACTTTGGAAAACAGTATGGCAGTTTCTGAACATTTAAAGTTTTCTCTACTATATGATGCAGATGGTACACATCTAGGTACTTACCCAAGATAAATGGAAACATATGTCCGTAGAAAAACTTCTACATAAATGTTTACAACAGGTTTATTTGTTATAGGGCAAAAATAGAAATGGCCCAAATGTCTATCAGCAGGTGAACGGACAAATAGATTACAGTGTGGGCATACAATCAAATATTATTCAGCAGTAAAAAGAATGAACCATCAGTAATGTGAAAAATGTACACGGATATCAAAATTACGTTTGAGCGAAAGAAGCCAAAAAAGAGGGTACATATTATGAGATTCCAATTACATTAAATGCAAACTGATCTAAAGCATCAGAAAGCCAATCAGTGATTATCTCGGCACAGAGATGAAGGGATGGGAAATGGGAGAAGGGAAGGGAGGAAATAATTGTAATTGAAGATTTCAAACAAGGAAACTCATAGAGCAATAACTATGCTCCCTGTCATGATTGTATTGGTGGTTTCATAGTGCATAGCTATGTCAAAACATACCAAATTGTCCAAGTTAAATATATGCAATTTATTGCAATGGCTGTTACAACCCACTAAAACTATTTTAAAAAATACCCTGGAAATATTAAACAAACAAACAAACAAACAAACCCTGCACTGTTTAGAGGTACATAGTTACCTAACAAACCTATATGATGAAAAGTTAAGAAGTAAGGATATTTAATTCATAATAATTCACTAATTTATATGTCTGTTTAATGTGGATTTCTGTATCTCTTCTATTTTATGACAAATTTTAAAATTTAAAAAAAGAATATTAAACATTATACCCAGTCTTGCAATTCACTGTTTCTACCCAAGTACATGTGGTTAAGAGGCAAAAACTTGAATTAAAAAAATTATGATGATTAAATATAGAAGGTACTACATTATTAAAACATGTCTTAATAAAATGGGTAGAGATCCTCATTTATATACCTGGGAATACTAGCTTACCTCTTTGTTTGTTTCAAATGTTATTTTTCACTTTAAGACAATTTTTTTAGAGCAGTCTTTAGGTCATAGCAAAATTGAAAAGAAAGTACAGAGATTTCCCATATGCGTCTTGTCCCTCCCCCAGGCAGAGTCTCCCCCATCAACATCCCCACCAGAGGGATGCATTTGTTGTAACTGTAATGTACATTCTATGTGTTTGGACAAATGCATGTGAGAGGTATTCATGGGTATAGTGTACGGACACGTGACGTTTCACTGCCCTGAAAATCCTGTGTTCCCCCTATTTATCTCCACTCCCCAAACACCAACAACCACGGATCATTTTCCTCTCTCCACCACTTTGCCTTTTCCAAAATGTCATATAGAAGAATCATACAATATGTAGCCTTTTCAGATTGGCTTATTTTGCTGAGTATTATGCATTTAGGTTTCCTTCATGTCTTTTTATGGCTTGATAGCTCATTTCTTTCTAGTACTGAATCATATTCCGTTGTCTGGAGGGACCACAGTTCATTTATCCATTCACCTAGTGAAGGATATCTTAGCTGCTTCCAAGTTTTGGCAACTATGAGTAAGCTTTTATAAACATCTGTGAGCAGGTTTTGGGTGTGTGTGTGTGTGTGTGTGTGTGTGCGTGTGTGTGTACATAAGTTGTCAACTCTGGATAAATGCCAAGAAGCTCGGTTGCTGGACTGTATGGTAAAACTGTGATTAGTTTTATAAGAAACCACCAAATTATCTTCAAAACTTTTTTTTAATGATCTATACTTCTATCATCATTCAATAAATTAATAAATCTCTCATGTTTTTTAAAGCATAATACCTATTTTTTAAATCAAGAAATATGGCAAACTGCCCAGAAGTAAACAAAAAAATCACAAATAAAATAATATTTCTAGAAATCAGAGGAAGAGATGATTGTCCCAAGAAATAAGGGCACCATCCCTGGACCCACTAAAGGGCTTCACAGCGTGTTTAGTTGTGGTAAAACAACTCTCCTGGGTAACAATCATCAGATTGCCAGTCTAAACAATTCATAATATTGATTTTTGTTGGTGACTAATGAAGTCCCAGAAGATCAGGAGTGAGTTAGACGGTGGGTAGGAAACGTGGAGGTAGATTGGGTTATCATAATTACAGAGACAATCATTTCAACCTCAGTAATCCGAGCCATGAGGAGCATGATCAAAGAAAAAGACAAAGGTCATGAATAAAAATGACTTACAGAGGTACAGCTGCCCATCATCACATGAAACAGTAATAAATTCAATTTTAAAAGTGACTGCTAGAGAAGAAATATTTCCACAAGACTTATCAAAAAATGCAGTGTAACTTGGAAAAGACACGACGATGGTTCCCCCAAAGAATTCCAGCCACAGCAATGATGTGTGATACACTGATGCTTGCTTCCCCAACCTCCACCCCACAGGAAAATGTATGCATGAGTTATGAAACACACTATGGGAAGAGTGACTGGGGGGAAAAATGTGTTCTCTGCAGAAAATAAAAAAGTATTGGGTTTAAATGAAATGATATTCTTGGAGCAGAGTGAGGTAGTAAATAAAGCTGCCAGGACAAATTCCTAAAGCATTTCACGGGAACAAGGTGACTAGCATGTGGGACTTGGGGAGGTAGCAAAAATGATTAAAATCCCCACACAACCTGTGAGCACTGATGGTTGGAGGTGGGCACTGAGTTTCCCTAGACCAGCACTGTCCAGCCAAGATACATCACAATCCTCATAAGTGGTTTTGAGTTGTCCAGCAGCCACATTTAGAAGAGTAAAAAAGAAGTAGGTGAAATTAATTTTAATCACAAGTTTTATTTGAACCAATATATATAAAACATTAGGATTTAACACATATAACCATTATATGTAAAAGATTGACGAATGACACCATTTGCATTCATTTTTTCAGGCTGTATTTGAAATCTGACATACTTTGTACTGAACAGAGCACCTCAGTTCAGACCAGCCACATTCCCAGTGCCAATGGCCTGTGGCCAGTGGTCATGGCTTCTGTCCACAGAGAGCCAGACCTTGGAGATGTACAGAGGTGTCCCCATGCCATGCTAGGGAAGCAAGTACTCCCAACCAGAGCTGAGGAATTCACAACCACACGAGCTTCACTCGATTGCATTTCACATATTGAAGCCTGTCCTTTGAATAGAAGATTCCATCTCTACAAATGTTTGAAAATCCCCAAGCTAGACTTTCTATTGCAGGTAAAATAATCCAGGTCCCCAAAGGTTAACTAATAGCTCATGGTTATTCAGCCAGTGAGTGCAAGGCTGGGTCTGAAGCTGGCCCCCAGCTCCTCACGTGGCTACTGTGCACCAACTGTTGAGAATGTGCCCACAAGCTGGTGACGAATGTCCTGTGAGAGAGAATGCGATCATTGTCTGATTGTTTGAGAAGCTTATGGGTTGCCACAAAGCAATCAGAGCATTAGGGAATGTTTCCACTGACTTTTGTTTGCTTTGTAGAGTTTTATCTTAACCAGAGGTCAATCTAGGCATTACTTTTCTTTTTGAAATACAGCTTCTGTCTCACTTGTTCTGAAATGCAAAAAGGTCTTGATAATCTTCTTACAGAAGAGTGAGGCTTACTTGCTTTTGCTAATTTTGGAATTTTTTTACTTTGAAATAATTACAGATTTATAGAAAGTTGAAAAGAGAATGTAGGGAGGTCTCCAGTACCTTTCACCTGGCTTTATCCCAATGGTCACATGTTACCTAACGACAGTACACTACAAAGACCAGGACATTGACATTGTTACAAGTGTGTACAGTTCCATGTAATTACCATTGCTTGTGTAGTTTTGTGTAATCATGAGCATACAGACGCATTTTATCACCACAAAGATCTCTTTCGTGTTACCTTCCACTCTACCGTCATCCCCAACTAATGATAACCATGAATCCAGTTTCCATCATTATAATGTTGTCACTTTGAAAATGTTGCGTAAATGGAATCACATGGTATAGAAACTTTTGAGGTCGGCTTTTTCACTGCTGAGTAATGCTGAGTAGTGTTCCCTGGTATGGAGGTACGAGGGCTTGCTCATTCACCTGTGTACGGACATTCATTTTCATAGTTTTTAGCTTTGGGCTGTTACAGATGAAGCTGCCATGAACTGTCACGTGCATGTTTGATGCAGACAGAAGCTTTCATTTCTTTGGAATGTGTGCCGAGGAGTGAAATAGCTACCTGGTATGGCCAATGGATGTTCAGTTTTGCCAGAAACTGCCAACGTACTTTCCATAGTGTCTGTATCATTTCAGATTCTCACTACCGATGTATGAGAGATCAACATTTTGTATTACTTCTTTTTCCTTTTTATTTCTCCTCTGACTTTTGTTGTAGTTTAAGGGAACATTTGTGCTTTCTGTGCACTGAATATTGTGAAGAAATTATACTGTCTATGAAGTAAACACCTCATGAGCAGTGGTCATTTTTGGCAAGGCACAGAGATTCACTGCAGATGCCAAGACTGCTAACCCAGAATGCTAAATTACTTATTTCAAATTGTGTGAGGTCTAGATAGGCAGTATGTGTGTTTACATTTGATTCCTCATTGCTGTATCAGAGAGATATTTTTAGTGTTTGTCTCATTGACCCAGAGTGATTATTGCAGTGTAAAAGGAAACCTTTGTATTTGCATCTGTTACTGTTCCAAGCATTATCAATGAGGTAATGATGAAATGCCTTCTTCCACTCACTGGGCAGCATGTTGCTATAGCAACAGAGCATTCTATAAAGTTCATCTATTCTGCTGGTCATTATCCCGAAGTAGCAGACCACTAACATATTATGAAAGTTCTTGCTCTTAAGTTGTAATCGAACCAGTGACTTACATTGGCCTTGCACTGGGAACTCAGCATTATATTTATTTAGTAAAGGGGAATTAAAAGAAGAAAACAGGTCTTGGCAAGTGTATACCTGAGCAAGAAATTTTAATTAACTCAGTTTATCTGATTCAGCTCATGGCTAATTTCTTCCCAAAAAGAGTATGTTAGTCTGTTTAAGCATCTTAGTCATAAATTACATGCAACACTTTTTGATCCCGAAGTATTATTTTAAACCATATTCCCCCATCCTCGCCCTTGATATAGAAATTCCAGGGAGGCAGGTCTTGGAAGATGTAGCCTACTTTGTTCACCGTGATGCCGCTGGCATCTGGAATGGGGTCTGGTGCACAGCAGGTGCTCAAGCAGAGCACAGGGTTCAGAGTGTGGACTCGGGGGCCCAATGACCCAGCTCAGTCTCCTAGTTCCCATGTTTATAGGCCATGTGGCCAAGAGCAGGCTGGTCACATCTCTGTGTCTCCTTCGCCGAGGGGTCCAGCTCCCAGGTTGGTGGCCACACAGTGAGCTCCTCTATGCAGAGGGCTCAGCATAGGGGGCAGCTCATGAGGACCCACTGTTATTATTTTCTCACTACTTCCAGCTTACTGATTATAAGCCCTATTCCAGTTCTGCCTAAAAAGAGCAGGCTGCTGCCTCTATCAACCCTTGCCCACCCAAAGCTGGAGGGGAGACGCTATCTCTGTCCCAACACCCTCTACTGCCTTACAAAAAACCAAACCAAACGAAACACTCCTTTAAGCACGCACAATCAGAGGCTGACAGCTTAAAAGAAATTTGCCACTACATTTCTGTGAATGGAAACCAAATTATATTTAAAACAAGAGCACAGTTAATCGAGTCCTCTGGGTGTCCTTTCTAAGCTCTCATCCAGTTCTGAGCTTAAATGTAACTCCAACTAGACTGAAAATGATTCCGCTAAGGAGGCAATTCAAGGTTCTGAAAGGAGATTACTTGCCTTGGATTTATTGTTTCTAAATTGCACAACAGCCACCCACTTGGCAGAATGTGCGGCCCTTCCCTGACAGTCATGGGGTGGGAACACAGAGTCTAAATCAGCCTCACACCCCAGTGGTGAAATTTACACTGCGTCTGGTCCCATTAGTGTGAGTTGGGATGGTTAAGAAAAATCCATGCTAAGCACTTTCACAGTACATTAATTTAAAAGAAAAAAGGGGGGGGAGCTCTCTATAGAATAAGAAAATCAAAGTGTCATTTTTTTGAATTGCTACATTATGCTAATTATGAGCGCTCCAAGTTATCTGGTAAAGTTTCCAAATGCTTTCTTCAGGCAGGATCTTAACCATTCCTGTGGCTTCAAAGCTGATCTGAGGTCTCTATTACTGACCCAAACCTTACTCTATAGCTTCAAAGAAAAATTTTCACCTCATTGTCAGACTAACCACATACAACTGGAACTCAGCATGTTCTAAACAGCTGTGTTTCCTCCCCACTGGCCCAAATCTGCCCACACACCTGAAATCCTGAATTCACTTGTTAGGATAAAAATTTTAATCTGACCTGTCCTACCTTTCAGTTTCATCTCCCGTCTCTCCACCCACAACTGCAGCTGACTTAAATTTCCCACCCTTTCCAGACTGTCCCATGCCTTGCTTTGGCTATGTGTTTTGCAGAGTCTGTGCCTTCCCCCAGGAAGACCCTTCCAAACCTTCTCCACCAGACAACCATCTCTTTATCTTCCAAGAGCCAACTCTCATGCTTCTCCTCTGAGAGGCGAAATGTTTCTGGCTCTCCTGTCCCAGGTCCATGTTCCCAAATCTCTGTGCTCATTGGAAGGTATTCTTACTTCAATTAAGATAGTGCATTGAGTCAAACTGTAGGGGCAGTGTCTGTCTTTTCTTGTATGATGTGAGCTATCCTTGAGGTCAAGTGCTGAGTCTTATTCTCATCCGTGATATTTTTATTTTCCCAGCACCTGGTAGGCTGTCAGTGAAGCCTGATTGAATGATTACATGAAGATTTCAACTGAGGATGTGCCTCAGAGGCCCATCATTAAGCTAAGGGTTGAACTTTCATCTTTTAATCTTCCCGATTATTACTAAAGAATAGCAGAAGAATGATTGCACTAATATTTCTATCACTTATTTTGACAACTTAAAGTGTCCAAAGTACACAGATTGCCCCTATTTCTATTTCTTCCTGGTTCAGTTTTGGTAGTTTATACATCTCTAGGAATGCATCCATTTCCTCCAGATTGTCTAATTCGTCAGTATATAGTTGCTCATAATATGTTCTTATAATTGTATTTCTTTGGTGTTAGTTGTGATCTCTCCCCTTTCATTTATGACTTTATTTATTTGGGTCCTTTCTTTTTTCTATTTAATAAGGCTGGACAAAGGTTTATTAGTATTAATTCTTTGAAAGTACAAACTCCTAGTTTCATTGATCTGTTCTACTGTTCTTTTGGCTTCTATTTCATTGATATCTGCTCCAATTTTATTATTTTTTTTCTCCTGCTGGGGGTGGGCTTTATTTGCTATTATTTCTCCAGCTCCATTAGGTGTAGGGTTAGGTTGTGTATTTGAGACTTTTCTTGTTTCATGAGAAAGAGTTCAAGTGTTATATACATCATGCAGAAGAATGAAACTGGACCATTTCTTTAAACCATACACAAAAATAGACTCCAAATAGTTGAAAGACCTAAATGTGAGACAGGAATCCATCAAAATCCTAGAGGATAACACAGGCAGCAATCTTTTCAACCTCCACCGTCAGCAACTTCTTGCTAGACACATCACCAAAGGTAAGGGAAGCAAGGGCAAAAATGAACTATTGGGATTTCATCAAGATCAAAAGCATTTGCACAGCAAAGGAAACAGTCAACAAAACCAAAAGACAACTGACAGAATGGGAAAAGATATTACAAATTACATATCAGATAAGGGGCTAGTATCCAAAATCTAGACAGAAATAATCAAACTCAGCGCCTGAAGAACAAATAACCCAATCAAGAAATGTGCAGAAGACATGAACAGACATTTCTCCAAAGAAGACATCCAAATAGCCAACAGACACATGAAAAAGTGCTCAACATCACTCGGCATCAGAGAAATACAAATCAAAACCACAATGAGATACCAGCTAACACCAGTCAGAATGGTTAAAATTATTAAGTCAGGAAACAACAGATGTTGGTGAGGATGTAGAGAAAGGGAAACCCTCCTTCACCGTTGGTGGGAATGCAAACTGATGCAGCCAGTCTGAAAAACAGTATGGAGTTTCCTCAAAAAGTTGAAAATAGAACTACCCTACAACCCAACAACTGCCCTACTAGCTATTTATCCCAAAGATACAAATGTATTGACCTGAAGGGACATCTGCACCCCAATGTTCATAGCAGCAATGTCCACAGTAGCCAGACTATGGAAAGAGCCCAGGTGTCCACTGACAGATGAATGGAGAAAGAAGATATGGTATGTGTATATATATATGTATTTGTGTGTGTATATATATATATAATGGAATATTACACAGCCATCAACAAATGAAATCTTCCATTTGCAATGATGTAGATGGAACTAGAGTGTATTATGCTAAGTGAAATAAATCAATCAGAGAAAGACAATTATCATATGATTTCACTAATATGTGGAATTTAAGAAACAAGGCAGAGGGGGCACCTGGGTGGCTCAGTGGTTAAGCCTCTGCCTTCAGCTCAGGTCATGATCTCAGGGTCCTGGGATCGAGTCCCACATTGGGCTCTCTGCTCTGCAGGGAGCCTGCTTCCTCTTCTCTCTCTCTCTCTGCCTGCCTCTCTGCCCACTTGTGATCTCTCTCTGTCAAATAAATAAAATCTTAAAAAAAAAAAAAGAAAAGAAAAGAAACAAGGCAGAGGATCATGGGGGAAGAGAGGAAAAAAATGAAACAAGATGAAACCAGAGAGGGAGACAAACCATAGGAGATTCTTAATCTTAGGAAACAAACTGAGGGTTGCTGGTGGGGAGGGGGTGGGGAGAGGGGATAACTGTGTGATGGACTTTGGGGAGGGTATGTGTTGTAATGAGCACTGGGTATTATATAAGACTGACCTGTGCCCCTGAAACAAATAATACGTTATATGTTAGTTAAAAAAATAAAGACTTATATTTAACACAAATTTACACCATTCTGAAATGACTTCCTATGGCCAGATATAATCACCCCCGATACCATAACTTCAAATGTCTTGAAGGTAGGAACCACATTCTAGGTTTCTAGTATATCCTGAACTTAACATAGTATGTGTCCTCTCTCCATGCTTGTTTATTAACCATGTAAGTAACACACATGTCATCCAGTTCCCATATTCAGGGAACTGGGTGACATCCAAGACATGTAAACAGGTGGAGTATGCTGGGTGGAGTATGCTGGGTGGCATCTGACAGCTTAGCATCTGTTAGCAGGACTCTCCCTGCAGAAGCCACACTGTGTAATGTTCATGTGACGGCAACTTCACACAGCACCGGTCAGGCTTGCTCACTGTTATCATTCTCCTGTCATTTCTCATCTGTCACTCCACAAATGAAACCCCTGCATGTCAGATGTTCTCCCAACCTCCCCCTGCCAGCCTGGCAGCTGAAGTCTCTGCAATGTAGCCAAGGAGCTCTGGTATGGTCTCTGGTCAGGACTAGAGACCTTCTAGTTTCCTCACATACAATGGGCATGGCTGTGTTGTGACAACAGGGGGCCACAGGCTGCTCAGGTATGCAGGTAGACTGCTCAGGAGATGCTGTCCTTCCACTACCTCCTATCTCAGAAACATCAACCATTTGTCCTCAGACACAAATACTAATTAGTTGTCAATTATTCGTTTAGGGGGTATCTGTTGAGATCTTACTTTAGGTCATGTTTTGATTTAGCTGATTTGCTACTAATATGTCAAACTTAAAGCTTCTCAAATATTTGGATATGGCACAGTGTCTACCAGTTTCCTCTGGTTGAAAGGAGTGAGTTATCAGAGGGAACTTCTTTTCACCTGGACATGTGAGCTGCGGTGACTGACGTGCACCCACTTGCAAATCAGGAAGTTCAGTTGCTGTGCTCTTCTAGTCAAAGTATGAACAGAGTTTGGCTCTCCAAAGGGTTCTAGCTGGTTCAATGTCCTGCCCTCCTCCTCTCACCCCCACCCTGGCCCCTGGCCTGGGAGGAAGAAGGGAAGGGTCACACAGCATAAAGGGCACAATTAGGAAAGTGGATGCAGATAGTGATTCTGGGGCCTGGAAATGAATAACCCATCTTCAGGGAGAGAATGGAGAAGGGAACACCTACACTTTTAAACTGGACCATGAAGAATGAAGAGTCATCTGCCAGGCAGAGAAAGGAAATAAGGAAATGGGAGGGAGGGAGTCCTGACCAAAGTATGGAAGGCTGGGGCCTTGTCTTGTGGACAGGTAGGGTTCCATGTTATTTAGAAGGGAGGTGCATGGGGTTGGCACTAGGGAATCATCCTGTCTGTCCCTTCCTGGCTTTTCAATGTCACAGAAACATCCCATCTTATGTGTGTTTTCATGATATAACTAATTGGGTCAAGTGTAATGAAAGTTGTGAGGTTTGCCAAAAGACTCTGGACAATAATTTTTTAGTACTATAGCCCAGTTGTATCTGATGTACCAGCAGCTCCACACCCAGAGTGTAGGTCCTCCACCCTCAGGCCCAGAGGAGGAGTCAAGTACACCAGGATGTTGATATCTTCCACTCTTGGACAAAGTCTTTATACTTAAGACCATCATACGTGGCTTTATTTGTTTCCCCTGGCTCATAATAGATGCCAGTTTCTATGGTTGCCATAATTGGGAAGCCCAAAACTGGAAAAACCTCTGCCCCAGGAGATGTGGACAGAGATGGTCATAGCAGCACTGCTTTTAATCACAATCAAGTAATCAATAAAATAAAATAAATGCCAGTCAGTGCAATAACATGAAATTCAGGAATGCAAAGGAATATTGTGTAGTGTGGAGGTAAAGATGAAGAGATATCTTAGTTACCTGCACACACATGCTAAACCTCTCAGAAATAATGTGAATGAACAAAAGTCGGTCATAGAACAATGTCATGGCCTTCCACTTACTTCTAAATCAAACCACATGGAACTAAGAGTTGCTGTAGCCAAAGATTCCTGTGGCAAAATGATAAAAGAAAGCTCAGGAATACCAAACATCACAGGAGACTGGTTCCTAGGGGCAGGGACTGGTGGGTTGGAAGAGGGTTCAAAGCAGACATGGAGGTCTGGGTGAGGGCCTAGTGTTGAAGCTAAGTGGTGGGTATGATGGTGTTTTCAGGTTATTGTTATCGCTTTCAGCCAACACTTACATTTACTCAATATTTATTATGTGCACTATATTTAATACAGATAACTTTCTTAAAAACAGAAAGATATAGGGGTGCCTGGGTTGGTTAAGTGTCCAACTCTTGGTTTTGGCTCATATCATCATCTCATGGGTTGTGGGATTGAGCCCCACATTGGGCTCCACACTCAGTGGGGAGTCTGCTTGAGTTTTTCCTCCTCTCCCTCTACTCCTCTCTGCACTTTCTCTCTCTCTCTCTCAAATAAATAACTCTTTTTAAAAATGGGAAGTCCCGATCCTTGCCAAACTACATTATAATGTAGCTGGGACCTGCATCACTGGGGCCATGTCCTACACACATGCAGGAACTCACATATACACACACAAGGCTACAAAATAAGAAGCTAGTTTTAGAAAGAAATATATTCCAGTAAGAGTGTGTGTTGAGGGACAGAGGTGTATGATGGAGCAGAAACACTGATTCACAACAGAGCTCTGTAGAGGTGCTCTGGCTTTCTTGCAGGACACCTTGTACTACACTTGATGTGGGACTCCTCCAAGCAGAGTTTGAATGTTGATTGGATCAAGGGGCCGAGGAGAGAAGAGACTCTGCATGAGCTACAGGAGGAGTTCCGTGCTTTCCTGGTATAAGGAACAAGAGGAGTGAGAGAAGAGTGGGTGGGAGAGAGAAGAAACCCACAAGATGGCAGGAAGCTGTCACCCTGGACTGTCCACAACAGCTTCCGAACTCACATGATGCTTCCCAGAATTTACTTTTAAATACAGAAATGAATCAAGGGACTGAGTTTGTACTTGTTTGACCAGAAGAGAAATACATTCCATCTGAGCATAGACAGGAATCTATGAGTGTAAGATCAGAGATTACGCAATAGAAGTTATGGGGAAAACTGTGGATGTCCAAAGCATGACAGTGGGATCTGAAATAAGGAATCAAAGATCTGAGGGGCAGGACAGCTCCAGCTGGACCCACTGGGCAATGTCCCTGTGTAGGGAAAGAGGTTCCCACTGGAACACTTCTGAGACAACAACAACAGCAACCCCACAGCAACAGGCAGCTTCCCGAGCCCTGCAACATGCTGGCTTCCATGCTGACTTCCCAGCGTGCCTCCCTAAACCTTCCATGGGTTTAGTTTGTGATCATTGTGGCATCCCAGCCTGTTCTTTCTCATGCAGAAGGCAAATTATGAGTCTTAACAAAATTCACTCTTTTGCCATAACTAGGATCTGAATATCTGAGGGACAACCCAAACCTGACACCAGTGATACATCGTCCAACCACGAAGGCCATGGTGAGGGTACCGCTCACACAGCAGGAGACAGAGAACTGGGAGTGGGGAGCAACAGGTCGGTGTCTGGCAACAGAGCAGGACCAACCACAGGGCACGCGAGCAGTCCCCTGATTCCTGGGAGGAGAATGCATCAGAGGAGGCAGGACAAAACTCAGACACTGGAGAAAAGACAGGAACCTCGCTCAGGAGAGAAGATGTCAAAGGCTCTGTCACTAAAACTAGGCGAGAGGATAGAGCCCAGCCAGGGTGTGCTGAGCTGGCAAGGAGCCTGCACCCTCCTGCTCCCAGCATGCTCTGTACCCAAGGCCAGGATGGAATCAGAGAAAGCCACAGGTGTAGTTTAAGGACCCTCCTTTGAAAGTTAGAGATTCCTGAAGATAAGCTGCCCAGTGAGTGATCACAGATCAGCAATTCAATAAAGACCAAGACAGCTGGCTCTTAGCCAGGCCATTCAGAAATAATTAATGCTACTCACAAGTATTCTTTAAAAAATGCCAACATTGTGTAATCAATACAATTTCTAACTAAAAGAAAAAATTTTTAAATATTTTATTTGTTTATTTGGGGTGTACAGAGAGGAAGAGAGAGAGGGAGGAAAAGATTCCCTCCCAACCAGAGATCCCTATGTGGGACTTGATCCCAGGGCCCCAGGACCATGACCTGAGCTGAAGGCATACCTTTAACTGACCGAGCCAACCACGTGCCCTGAAGGAAAACAAATATATAATTTAACTCAAACTGCAGCAGCTCATTGTGAAGATTGCCTTTAAAGATCCAACTTACCAAGGACAAGTGAAGGCTGCTGTGGTTGACACTATTTCTCACCCTGAGCCAGTGTTCTTTATCTATAGTCAAGGTCATATTTTAAAAATTAATTGTTTATATCAATGAGTCTTAAAATGAAGTTCTAAATCCCAGTAATTAAGCTTAGAGAACACTTAGAATACTTAAGGTCAGAGTTTTTCTCCAAAATTCCGAAAGATATTTAGGCATTCACATAATTAACTTGTAAAAGTTTACACATTGACAAAATTACATGAAAAATGTTGTCCATAAAAGCCTTTAAACTAATTTGTGACAATTTAAGCCAACTTCTACTAGACTCAAGCCAGTATTACTTTAAGTGTGTCTTACTAATTGTAAGCAATGCTCAATATTTTATCCTCACAATGTAGTAACACACATATTTACTAGCTCAAGAAAGAAACCTTCTTTCTTACCCAAATTTTCTTTACCTCTCTCTTCACTCAAGTTTAATTCTGAAAGGGTTGCATATTTCATTGGTTTTATTATATTCTTCTATGGCTCAGGATTTGGACTAAAATCTGGCAGTTAGAACGATAATCAATATCATTTTAATCTCAAAATTGTCCCCAATGTTAAACATATTTTAGGTTTTTCAAGTTAAGTGTACACTGAATGCACTTAAATATTTTTTTAATAGTTTGGACTTGTTAAAATAATGCCAGTGAGGATGAGAATAATGGATGGTAGACTGATTAACAGTTAGCTGCTTTCTCTCCATCTCAACCATCAGCCAATTATTCAGCACTAGTTAGTGTTGGCCAACATAGGGAATTGAAAAATACTTCTTTCTTCATATTGACTTTTATTTGGTCTCCAAGGATCAGTTCCTTCATAATTATAATTTCAGGTATTCTTGTCTTTAGGTAGTTGGTTAAGTAAAACCTGCATTGATTGCTCATAAATGTCTCATTAGCAAAGTTCATGCTCTCGGCTTCTCTGAGGAGGTAGTTACTGAATCTAAAAGTAAATCTGAGAGAATCACATAAAAACAATGTGTCTCATTGCTCAGTCTCTCTCAGGAACATAATTTCTATCCATGTGTATGTGTATGACCCTTGTGCAGTTATCTAAAATGATCCTCACAATGTCCACTAGTAAGGAAAACTCCATTTAAAAATTACAATATATAAATTGTATAAAATACATTTTGGTCAATAGTCATGTTTCCAAAAAAATGAATGAAAATATTATAAACCAACATAAAAATGGTTACTGTGAGATCATTCTTCAGCTACATTTTGAACTAATCAAGAAGAAAGAAAGTGAAAGAGAGCAAAGAAAGAAATTTTTATTTAGTTAATTGATTAATTGGAATTTTTCTCTAACACTGACAATTATATCTTTTATTAGGAAGGAGAGAAGGAAGGAAGTAAAGAAGGATGAGGTAAGGAAGGAAAGAAGGGGGGGTTGGAAACAGGGAGAGAGGGAGGGAAGAAGAAGGGAAAGAAGGAGAAATAGAGAAGAAAAGTGACATGTATTCAGGTGAAAAATACTGTTTTCCACATCCCAGGATAAGTTTATTTTTACAGTTGGCCACTGTTAATCACGGCACCGCTGTAAAGCTGTTTTTCTTAGTCACAATCACTGCAGGCACTCTGGGGGAAGGGTGCTGCAAATGTACTAAGTAACCCATGATGATTTGGAGAAAGCCCATTTACACTAATGGGTTCCAAGTGGGGACAATAATATTAAGAATTACATGTCACTCTTTTATCCAAGGTCTGTCGAATCTCTTTCTTTCATTATCAAGGGAATCTCCAACTCAAAATCTCCTTGGGAAAGGTTTATTTAAAAAGAAGAGATGGCTTTGAGGCACCTGGGTGGCTCAGTTGGTTAAGCATCCAGCTCTTGATTTTGGCTCAGGTCATGATTTCAGGATCGTGAGATGGAGCCCTGAATGGGGCTACATGCTTAGACGGGAGTCTGCTTGAGATTTTCTTTCTCCCTCTCTCTCTCTCTGTCCCTCCCCCATCTCATCTCTTGCTCTCTCTCTCTCTCTCTCTCTCTCAAAATAGATAAATAAATCTTTAAAAAAAAGAAAAGCAGAAGAGATGGCTCATACCCAAACCAGACAAAGACATCTGAAGAAAACTACAGAAAAATAACTCTTATGAATATAGACACAAAAATCCTCAACAAAATGCTAGCAAACCAGATACAACATCATATAAAATGGATTACATGCCATGACCAAATGTAATTTACTTGAGGAATGCAAGGTAGGTATAACATGTAAAGATAAATTAATGCAGTATCTACATACAACAGAATTAAGGATGAAAGAAACATGATCATATCAATTCATGCCAAAAATTATTTTAAATAATTCATAGCCTTTCATGATAAAAACACTCAACAAACTTAAAAAAAGGGGAACCTTCTCAATCTGATAAAAAGGATCTATGAAAAAACAGATTGATATAAGACTTACTTCTGAAAGACTGATGTGTTCCCCCTGTGATCAGGAATCAGACAAGGACATTCACACTCATTACTTCTATTCAGCACTCTGTTGGGAGGTCTAGCAGGGCAATTGGACAAGAAAATTAAATAAAAGTTATCCAAATTAAAAAGGAAAAAAAAAAAACCACCTGTATTTCCATATATAGGATCTTGTATATGGAAAACTCTAAGGAATTTACTCAAAAATTTTTAAAACTAACAAGAGTTCAACTTGGTTGGGGGACACAAGCTGCAAATTGCATTTCTATGCACTTGCAAGGAATAATCTGAAAATAAAATTGAGGAAAAATTCCATTTGTAATAGCATCAAGCAGGATAAAATATTCAGAAACAAAATTAAGAGATGCAAAGCTTATACTTTCCAAACTAAAAAATATTGCTGAAAAAAAAACAAAGAAGACTTCAATAAATGAAATGATATTTCTTGTTCATGAATCAGAAAACTTAGTGTTAAGATGGTAGTACTACCCAAATTGATCTACAGATTAAATGCAATCCTTACAAAAATTCATAATGGCATTTTTACAGAAAATCACAAACTGATCTTTAAATTCATACAGAAATGCAAATGACCTCGACTGAATAATCAAACAACTTTGAAAAGGAAAATAAAGTGCGAAGACTCACACTTTCCATTTTAAAAACTTACTATAAAGCTATAGCTATCAAGACAATGTCGTATAAGAACAGACACATGGATCAATAGAATTGAGAGTCTAGAAATAAACTCACATTTATAGTCCATTGATTTTTTTTTAAAGACTTATTTATTTTAGAGAGAGAGAGCACAGTGGGGGGCATTGTGGAGGAGGGGCAGAGGGAGAGAGAGAATTTCAAGAAGACTCCCAGCTGAGCATGGAGCCTGCCACTGGCTTGATCTCATGACCCTGAGGTTACCACCTGAGCCAAAGCCAAGAGTCAGAGAATCAACGGACTGCACCACCCAGGTGCCTCAGTCAATTGGTTTTCAATAAAGGTGCCAAGACAAGTCAAGAAGGAAAGCATAACACTTCCAACAAATGGTAATGGGACTACTGGACATCCACATGCAAAAGAATGCCCTCAGATCACTACTGTACATCATGTTCAATGATTAGCTCAAAATGGATCACCCACCTAAATGTAAGAGGGGAAACTACAATACCCTTAGAAGAAAACAGGTATCAGTTTTCATGACTTTGGATTAGGCAATGTTTTTTTAGCTATCCCCCCATGCACAGGCAACCAAAACAAAAATATATGAGATTCCCCATCCAAAAGTTCAATTTGGGCTGTTTGTCTTTTATAAAAGGTCTACATTAGTACCTGTTTTGGCTAACAAAACAAACAAAACAAAAATCCAAAAAAGATTTTTGCTTTTACAAAATGGTGATTGCTTCTTAGCTTTGGATCATTTCAGCTTACAAAAGGTTTCCTAGGAGCTCACTACATTCAGATAGCAGGGGAAGCCTGTATACTGGCTGTCATCAATTTAAAAATATTTGCTTTTCAAAGGGCACCATCGAGAAAGTGAAAAGACAACCCACAAGTGGAAGAAAATATTTGCAAATAATATATCTGATAAAGGATTTGTTTGATTTCCTTTATGAGGAATGTCTACAATGGGCAAATCTATAAAGACATAATGTAGATTAACAATGGCCTAGGGCTAGGGAGGAGGGGCAGGGAAAAAATTCAGGGATTTGCTAAAAGCTATGGGGTTTCTTTCTGAGGTCATTAAATGTTCTAAAATTGATCACCTTGATGGTTGCCTAACTCTGTAAATATTTAAAAAAATCGAATGGTACACTTTCAATGGAAGAATGCTATTTTATATAAATATATTTTGACAAAGTGACTTTAAAAAATGATAGGACTTTTCTTTCTTCACTGATTTCTGATGTGTACCATCTTCTAGAAGAAAGCCCATACTTAATGTAGTTGTTTTTCTCTGTTTAAAGTATTTTAGCACATGAGAGTCACCAAAGTGGACAATAATTATTACTCTAGAAGAAATGAAGATATATTGTCATGCTGGCCTTTAAATCAACCATTGCTAGTGATGATAACTGTCAAATACCTCAAGTATGTTGTTTGGCAAAGGGACAATGGTTTGGTTCAACAATTATGCTTAAATTCAAGCTTTTAAAATCAGCCACTATTAATAATAATTTAATAGCAGTTTGTGTGTGTGTGTGTGTGTCTATGTAGTGCTCGCTCTATATTAGACACAGTTATAAACATTTTTTTCCTCTTTTCTCCACATCCTCAGCAGCCCTTGTAATTCCCTGTCTTTTTGATAATGACCATTTTAACACAGGTGAGGTGACATCTTATTGTGGTCTTGAATTGTGTTTCTCTGATGATTAATGATATTGGGCATCTTTTCATGCACCTGCTGGTCTTCGGTATGTCTTCTTTGGAAAAAATATCTATTCAGACCTTCTGCCCATTTTTATGGTTTTTGTTTTGTTTTCTTTGCTATTGAGTTGTTTGAATTCTTTATATATTTTGGATATTAATCCTTTATCAGATATATGATTGGCAAATATTTTCTCCCAATCAGTAGTGTTGACTTGTCAATTTATGGATGGTTTCCTTTGCCATGCGGAAGTTTTTTAGTTTGATGTAATCCCACTTGTTTGCTAGTGCTTATATTAACTCAAAATTCTCACACTGCCTCTATGTAGTAGATGTAGATACTGTTATTGTTAACCTCCATTTTACAGATGAGAAAACAGAGTCGGGGATTTTGTAACTTGTTTTAGATAAAGATCTAGTAAGAGGCAGGGCAAAGTAAGTACAGGCCTTGCAATTTTTTTTTTTTTAATTTTTAATTCTTTTTAAAATTTCTTTTTAGTGTTCAGAATTTGTTGTTTATGTTGTTTATGCACCACACCCAGTGCTCCATGCAATCCGTGCACTCCATAATACCCACCACCCACCACCAGGCTCACCCACCCTCTCACCCCCCCCCCCCGAAAACCCTCAGATTGTTTTTCAGAGTTCATAGTCTCTCCTGGTTCATTTCGCCTTCCAATTTCCCTCAACTCCCTTCTCCTCTCCATCTCCCCATGTCTTCTGTGTTATTCGTTATGCTCCACAAATAAGCAAAACCATACGATAATTGACTCTCTCTGCTTTACTTATTTCATTCAGCATAATCTCCTCCAGTCCTGTCCATATTGATACAAAAGCTGGGTATTCATCTTTCTGATGGAGGCATAATACTCCATAGTATTTATTGACCACATCTTCCTTATCCATTCATCCATTGAAGGGAATCTTGGTTCTTTCCACAGTTTGGTGACTGGCCATTGCTGCTATGAACACTGGGGTACAGATGGCCCTTCTTTTCACTACATCTGTATCTTTGGGGTAAATTACCAGGAGTGCAATTGCAGGGTCCTAGGGAAGCTCATTTTTAATTTCTTAAGGAATCTCCACACTGTTTTCCAAAGTGGCTGTAAAGGCTAAGAACTGAGTATCTGGGGTGTTAAGGTGGTAGGTTTTTACTGATGTGCTCAATCTAGAGATATAGTAGTAGTAGTAGTAGTAGTAGTAGTAGTAGTAGTAGTAGTAGTAATTTCCTTGCTGTATCTCTTTTTGAAGTTGCTGACCCTGCTCTTTCTCCATTCCTTTCAACATCTGAGGAACAATCTATAAGGATAGGCTCTCTCTAATTCTAAGCACTGAGCCCATTATTTTTTAATGCACTCCCTGGTAACTCTTTACTGCTCAGGGACCTGGGACCAGGCTACAGGCAGTAATGACTATCACAGTGAGGTCCATGCTTACATGGACTATTTCATGGACAAGACTTCACTCCACACTAGCTGAGTTGCTTAGAGGATCATCATTTCTGTGCCTATAAATTCTAAAAATTTAATCTGTAAAGCTAAAAAAAGCAGCAAGAGATTTTCTTTTTTTTGTTGGACACCTAAATAACTTGTTTTATTTTTCTTTCACTTACTAGTTTTAACTAGGGCGCAGCTGACTTGCCCCACTAATGTGTGTGTTGATATGTTAGCCACCATTTGGTCAGATGCATAGACACAGAGACCACAGAACAAAGGGCACATGTGCTCTACAATGCTGTCCAGTCCCTGTGCTGCCCGTAGCGTTGGCCATGGAAATGCTTTGGGAGAGGTGAGTGATTTCTAGGGAAGAAAGCAGTGATGAGGAGCTGGCATAGTCACTGGCAAAACACAGAGACTCAGACTCCCATGTGTATCATTCCTTGACCTGTTCTTATCCTATTGTCCTTCTGGGAAAATGTGCATCAGAGCCCCAAAGTGTAATATGTACACCTTGCATATGTACAATTATATTAACTATTTAGTAAAGTGAGGGGGAAATTACTTACAACATCTGAAAAGAAATCAAATGTGAAAAGAAATGTTGTCTAATGAAAGTCATACAATGGTCAGGCAAATTTTTGTACCAAATGTTACGCCATTCATGGGCAATTTTTACGTCTTCAGAAGCACCTTGAAGGTGTCCTCTAGATCCCAAGAATGATGTTGAGGTCATATTTTCCAAGACCAAACAGAAGATACTTTGGGGAAAAGAAACCTAAGGAGTTTGCGGGGGGGGAGTTAAATTTCTTTCTTAGATATCACAGATACTGTGTATGGAAAATAACAGAAAATGATTCAACAGGTTCAGGAGGTAAGTCACCAGTTCTTTCTCCACTAAGTGACCCTCATCAGCCATTTCTGAGGTCGGAAGAGGGACAGACAGAACTGTAAAGAAGGTGATGGGAACTTGGCAATTTACACACTCCTGCATTGGAGGTCATGAAATTAAAGGTGGCGAAAGGACCGCTGCCCATTCCCACATCGCCCCACTCTTCTAAAGTTCAGATAGCCTCCCTCCATTTACTCTCCATGGTAACCGACAGGCATTGTGAACCCACGAGGTAGGAGACACAGTCCTTGGACACTGGACAGTGGAAGATGGGCGCTTCTAGCTACTGATAACAGGCATCCATCCCATGAGGCTGTCTGCATCACCGGAATCTCTGCCAGTTGCCATGGCCAGCCCAGAAGCTGGGAATGAATCACAGTGGCTAGACGCTGGAGCTGCACCGTCCCACCACCCTGGTTGGGAGCTTGGCTCTGCCCCCGATGAGCTGACTGATATTTGCAGGTCACTTAGTGCTTTCCTGGCATCCTCACCTGTAACCTGGAGATAATAATAGTGCATAACTCAGAAATTGTTGAAAAGAGACAGTGCCTGTGTAGCTCTTAACACATTACAATCACTCAACATCACAAATCACTCAAAAGGTCAACCAACATTTAATTGTCCTTTTTGTCACACTTACCAACGATATCCTTGAGTTGTTTTAAAATTCAAAATATAGGGGCACCCGGGTGGCTCAGTCATTGAACGTCTGCCTTCGGCTCAGGTCACGATCCCAGGGTCCTGGAATCGAGTCCTGCATCAGGCGTCCTGCTCGGTGGGGAGCCTGCTTCTCCCTCTCCGACTCTCCCTGCTTGTGTTCCCTCTCTTTCTCTCTCCATCAAATAAATAAAATCTTTAAAAAAATAAAGTACAAAGTATAATCATCATTTTTTAAAATATTATGCAAACTGCCAATTATACTGCCCACCTCGTGCATGGAATTTTTCTTAGTAACCAAGGACCTCGCAGTTAGCCTATTTCCTACATGTCTCTGACTCTGTCTCAGTGATATGTTAACGCCTCCCTTGATGTGATAAGTGATATATGTGAGCAATCTATAAAAAAAATAATAAGGTGGGAATTCGCAAAATTGTTGATCAGATATGTGTGACTCAGTATTTTTACTTTAAGAAAAGAGATTCCATTCTGGTGTCTGTGTCTAGGGTCTCCAAGAACATCTTCAGGTTCAGTGATTTGCCAAAGGAACTCACATGACTCAGCATACACTTGTACTCATGACTAAGATGTATTACAGCAGAGGATACAAAGGACAATCAGCAAAGGGAAAAGACATGGGAAGAGATCTGGAGGAAACCAGGCACAAAATTCCAAGAGTTCTTAGCATGCTTGAGGGCTATGTACTGTGCTCATAACTGACTTGATTGCATTTTCATTCTAAATATAGTTTTTCCTCTTTATTCTTTTATTTTAAGAAGTAATCCTCAATCATGATGCCAGGTTCCTGGATCGAGTTCCACATTGGGCTCCTTGCTCAGCCAGAAGCCTGGTTCCCAGGCTCCCGGGAGCCTACAGGTTCCCAGGCTCCCGGGAGCCTGCAGGTTCCCAGGCTCCTGGGAGCCTGCAGGTTCCCATTCTTGTGCTCTCTCTGACAAATAAATAAATAATCTTAAAAAAGGAAGTAATCCTCAAACTATAGTTAATAACACTGCATTGCATATTTGCTAGGAGAGTAGATCCTTATTGTTTATTTATTTAATTTTATTTTTTTATTAATTTTTAAAATTTCTTCATTTGAGACAGAGTGAGAAAAAAAGCATGAGCAGGCGGTGAGGGAGAAGCAGACTCCCCACTGAACTGGGAGCCTGAGGTGGGTCTTGATTCTAGGACCCAGAGATCACAGCCTGAGCTGAAGACTGAACTTCAACCATCTGAGACACCCAAGTGCCCCAAGAGTTGATCTTGAAAAAAAAAAAAAAGAAGTAATTCTTCCTAGATTCCAAGTGATATTTAAAACAATTATTCTGGGGCGCCTGGGTGGCTCAGTGGGTTAAGCCACTGCCTTCGGCTCAGGTCATGATCTCAGGATCCTGGGATCGAGCCCCGCATGGGGCTCTCTGCTCAGCAGGGAGCCTGCTTCCTCCTCTCTCTCTGTCTGTCTCTCTGCCTGCTTGTGATCTCTCTCTGTCAGATAAATAAATAAAATTAAAAAAAAAAAAACAATTATTCTATGTAAGTGAAAGCATAGGACTAAAATGTTCTATGGCTCTGAAACATTTATTACTTAACATCACATGTTTTAATTTAAGGAAATACAGCTGCATTTTACTTATTTATTTGTTATTACAATTATTATTATTTTAATTTGCATTTAGGCTAGTTTTAATATTCATCAGGAGAAATGAGGTATGAGCGAAGAGCGTAACAAAATACAGAGGTAACATCTAGTTAGTATGTTACAAGTTCATGGGGAGTCAGGAGGGTCAGCAGGCAGGAAGCTACTCTCAGCTGCACTCTCAGCTGCTGTGTGTTACATGTATTTTAATATCTGTGCCAGTAAAATTCAGTCCTGTGGAACTGAGGGATATCACTAAAATCAGATGAATTCACACTTTGAAAACTATAAAGGTCAATATAAGTATATTGTGTTTTTTTATTCCCTTGAGTTTCAAAAGTTTTCATTTTTGTATTTACTGTGATATGACTCCTGTCAATCTGTCTGCATATGCTTTGGGTCACCAATTATACATCTCTTAGGTCGTTTCTATTCCAAGTTGTGTCAGCTGTTTGCATGTCTTCAGAAAACAGAAGTGACTCCCTATAATTTTAAATCTGTAAAAAAATTGTGTGTATATTTTTATCAATATTATCTGACTTTGTTTGACACCTTCCAATACCAAATTTAGTAACATACCAGCCAAAGACATGGTCATTTCATTACAATGAAAAGGATCCAATTTGATCTTAAGAGTCAGTACATTCATTTCCCCAAGTTCTTTCCATAGATTTCCCCAACTCAGCAGCATCTGGGAAGTCCTCAATCCCATTTAATCTAAGCACCACAAAGTTCTGACAGCAGAGTGGTGAAATGTGAGACGATAAGGAAAGACTGTTCTTATTTCTAAGACCCTCTCAGAGTCAGGGCTTGGCTGTCATGGATCAGTGCACAGTCCCACCAAGGCATTTTATTGAAACTGAGTGGAGGTTACCCCGGATCTCCACTTCATGGCCCTTTTTTATTTGTTTTGTTTTGTTTCACATATGGTATAATTAACCCTCTGCACCATATTATTTTAAAATAACATCAGACAGCCCATCTCCTGATAGTCAACATAAAACCTTTAAGCTTAAGGGATATCCAGAGCTCCCAAGTACAACACAATTTTGTTTTAAATATTTATTGAATGTGTAAAGTATGCTACACAATGCAGAGATATGTGTTCAGAGTCAGTGCATAACTGTGACCTTTTTCACTTTATTAATTAATAAACTCCCTGTCTGGAATTCAAGGCAACTACATCTCAGGCTAAACTCTACTGCAGAGTAAATAAGATTAGAGCAAAGTGTCCTCAGCAGCCAAAGCACAGAATGGGGGAACCAAGGGGCTTTATTCATTATATTTCAAGATGCAGAACTTCATGTGTCTAATTTGCATGAGGCAAATTCTACCATAATTCATATCCTTTTTGATTGAGTGTAATGAGTTCAAATAAAAATGTCTGTCTCTGTTTTTGAAGCCATCAATCCCAGGGCAATCACATAATCACACTTACATCCTAATATATGTCAATGTACACAAAATGACAACAAATGGTGCGTGGGAGCAAAAGGCAACTTGGGAGTCTCTCTCAATCATTGCTATCTGGTTGGCCCACAAAGTGCAGGTGGTTTTCCTGGATTCCAGACTTGTTCTTCTTCATTGACCTCACACCTTCTCTGTGACTCATGAAAACCTGTCTGTAGCCACAGGTGGGGCCCTGAGAAATGGCCACAGGTGAGGGACAGGCAGGCAGATGAGGTGGGACCAGCAAAAGCATAATCACAGAGCTGGGAGGAGAGCAGAAGGATGGCATTCTACAGATGGAGTAAGAAAACAATTGGGTGGACACACAGATTGTCACCCACCTGTGATGATGTGTGTGTGGAGAGAGACTGAGCTGCGTCTGGATAGGACTCAGTCATCTCTAGAACTCCATTTGTCAACATCCTAACAGTACATTTATTATTTTGCCTCCTGCGCTGAGAACACCTTCAAAGAAGTTGCAGAACTATCTACACAGGTAGGGCCTGGATAGTGCACCTAACCCTGGCTGGCTTTCCAACAGCAGAGAGACATGAGTGCAGCTAGAAATGGGCCCGGACGTGTCTGCGGAAGGCTGTTTGACTCAGTTCAGTGCTGGGCAGCTGAGAAATGCCACGCGAACTGCATGGCACCCTGGGAAGGACACTAAGGTGGGGTCTAGTTCATGTCCATTGCTATATAACACTGACAAATAAAACAAACAAGATTTTATTTTATTTTATTTGGTCTCAGATGTAGAATTCAACAATTCATCAGTTGCATATAGCACCCAATTCTCATCACGTTACATGTCATCCTTAATGTCCATCACGCAGTTACCCCATCCCCCCACCCACCTCCCCTCCAGCAACCCTCAGTTTCTTTCCTAGACTTAAGAATCTCTCATGGTTTGTCTCCCTCTCTGATTTCTTCCCCATTCAGTTTTCCCTTTCTTCCCCCATGACTTCTGTGCTGATTCCTATATTCTGCATATGAGTAAAACCATATGATAATTGTCTTTCTCTGTTTGGTATTTTTCACTCAGCATAACACCCTCCAGTTCCATCCATGTTGATGTAAATTGTAAGCATTCATCCTTTCTGATGGCTGAGTAATATTCCATTGTGTATATGAACTGCATCTTCTTTATCCATTCATCTGTTGATGAACATCTCAGCTCTTCCACAGTTTGGCTATTGTGGAACATTGTTGCTACAAACCAGCTTTTAAAATGGCCAATGGCAAGTTTTCTCAGATGTGTGTCTGGTCAAGTAAAACCAAAGTGTGAGAAAATAAATTTATCTCCAAACCTGGAGATTCCTTTTCTAGATTCCAAACCCAAGATTTCAGATTCTTGCAAAACATGAAATTTCTTAAAAAATACATGAAATATGCTGCCATTGTTCAAACCAAAAGATCCAGAAATTAGCTAAGACATAAAACTTGTGATTTATGGGGTGATGAAGTTAATTTCTAGAGGTAAGGAAGAATTGTCAGGCTAAACTAAACTGTCCTGTGTCACTGAATGTGCTTTGGAACAGGCATCTTGCCTTAGGACCCTGTGGTATCCACAGTTTTGTCCAGCTGGAATGTGCCTTGTCTCACTGTAAATGGTTCTTCTCTTTGAATTTAAGAACCTTGCTAGTGAGAAATAGAGCAGAAAAGTTCTATGTATGTATGAGCAGCTTCAGGGAAAATCCTAACCTCTGATTTGAATCAGCAACATCTTAATTATGTAAGCTACATAATTTCAATCCATAAATACCTGTGAATTAAATACGAACAAGCCTGTGGCAGAGTCCACTGCAGCCTGGGATCTCACTGTGGCTGAGGCCTGAGATCCCCTCACGATGGCGTCTGGGAGGAGGACTGCTCTAAGCAGACTCAGCATTCAGATTTCTAGATGAAAAGCCCCCGATGTTCATGGTCATTTCATTTAAGAGTCTGTAATTTAGGTAAGTTTTTCCATTTGACCAGATTATGATTCTGTTGAAACATATCATCTAGAATAAAAATCTTCATATATGTATTACCTTTCTTGTAGGCGTTTTAAATAGTGATTGAAAAAGAACAAACCCAGTTTCATTAGAAGTGACCAGAAGCTCCCAAAACCCTGTCCTTATAAACACAATGGAAGTAAACATCACCTTCAAAGGGCCGGTGCTGGGGAAAGTGATAGTGGTTGGTTTGTTATCTGCCACCCCCAATAGAATGAAAGTTGCCAGAGAGAAGGACGCCGCCAGTAAGTTCACCATCTTACTCATCAGTGCTCAGCTGAACCACAAATAGTAAAAATTCATAAATTTTACTGAGTTGGTAAATGAAATAAATAAACAAATGAATGATTACAAAATGAGATATGCAAATTACACTGAACCTGAAAAGTGAAAAAAATCATTCACTGAACAGAGAATTAGTATAAGTGGGGAGGGAGTGTGTGTAGCTCCAAGTAAAGGGAAATTAATGTGGGAGGACCAAATGCAGGGAAATGCTGGACAAACTTGCTGAACTGAAAGGAGGTCCCTGAAGCTGGCCTCCAGCACTCCAAGTTGTATGCGCAACTAACACAGAGATGGGACGTTCCTGCATTTCCTACTGCACTGTTGCGCTACAGTACTTTGGACACTGGACAGTCTACTTCTCATACCTAATGAGGATTTGCCCCTAGATCTTTCATAAGATGCTCTGTCCCTGGTCCCAAAAGAACGGTTCCAAAAGCTTCTACATACCATCCTACGACAAAGTTTTTTGCTAGATTATCTTTTAGCCAATAGGAAATGACCATGATAGACACAGGATTATACTTACTAAAAACGCCATCTGACACAATGCTCAATTATCTTCAATGACCCAAACTGAAACAGTCTTGTCAAGAAATGACTTACCTTATGAAAAGTGAAGAAGCAATAGTGAGAAACTAAGTATTGTCTTTCTAATTACAGTGAACAAAGGATGAAAGAGACAGAGGGAAATTAAAATTTCCCATAGGAAGCAGAGAGGATGACAACGATAAGGGAGCTGTGTAGACTTGCCTATGTGAGGATAAAAGACCAAAAGCTTGACATTGAAACTGCATGTTTCAAAAACAGAGCACGGAATCAGAAGACGATAGGAAACTCCTCAGAGAGGAAGGAGCTCCTACCTGTGGCCAGATAGATGATGTGGACCAGCATGTCCCTGCCCTGTACCACATTCACAGCCACGTGGGAAAAGCGGCTATTGTCCTCCATGAAAGAGGCACCGAGGTCACCGGCTGTACCACCTCGTGCATCAGAATGAACTTCTGAGTGTTCTGCAGGTTCCTCTCCATCAGGTTCATGTACAGGCCTTGGTCCACTGTGCCACACTGCAAGAGAAATCAGGCCATTATGGGATATTCATGGCTGATCCTGGCCACCGGGCCAGAGGGGACACAGAGACTGTATCACTGTCTCGTGCAAACACTGGTGTTTCTCCATTTCCCCCGAAATCCCCATCCTTGGGTCCCTCCCCTTCTAGATTTGAACTCATCACATTTGGGGAGTCTCTCAACTCCATTATAAAAAGAAATGACCAGAAGTGTAAAAAATGTAGAGTGGAAGTTATTGCTGACTTTAATTTGAAGAGCATATGCATAAAAACTCGTCAGCATATTTTAAGTCACTTGGGAGCTGTCTGTCTAAATGCATATTATTATATCTGCCTGATAAATCAGGGGCCCAAATTGAAAATGCAGCAATCAAGAACACCATTTAGATTTATTACTTTCCCTATTGGAGCAATGGGCCTGTAAGGCCATGAAGAGAGAATTATGCTAGTTTCATCTGGAGAGGATGTAATGTGGCAACATCATTCATATGCACTATAAAAAATCCATACTTCCCTTATTGTTTTATATTGTTATTCCAAATTATAAGAAATAATAAACTTCTAGAAATCTAAGAAATGTGCCAAATTTTGCAAAGTGGGAAGAAAAGGGGCAGGGGAGAGAAGGAAAGGAAAGGAAGGAGAAAAAAGGGTGAAGGAAGAGAGAGAGACTTTTAAGGAGAGGAAAAACATGAGTAGGGAAGTGGAATCTAAAAGGGACAGAAAGATCTCAAAATTGCTGGGAATTTAATTCTGAACTGTGTTGCAGAGAGGCTGGGAATGTATCGTGTGTGATGAATTCTAGGAAGAAGGAACCAAAAAAGTATAGGAAAGAAGGTGAAACTTTCCCGAAGCAGAAGAGTGAGTCAGGAAACCATAAGCCTTTAAAAACTCATTTATAAACTCTAAATCCTGTAAAATAATGTCTGCTACTCATCAGAATTTCACATAGGTTAACTTGATAGGATTTACTTGTCTATAACAATATGAACTATCATTTATAACATGCTGTTCTAATTCTTGCTTTTAATAATGGATGAGAGGTCGAAAACCTCCAATGTGTTTTAAAGCAGAAATGCATGTCAAGTATTTGATACAATGGTCTACATGCTACAAAATAAGAGGAAAAACAAGAATTCTAGAATGTTGGAGCTAAATGAATTTTAACTTCCAGGTCCAATACCCGGTTCAATGACCAAACCTTCCTACAGCAGGCACCAGTCTTATGAAGAGGCTTCATGAGGTCAGTGAAGGGTACTGCCCGGCCCCTGGGTCTGGCTGGTTGTCAAGCCGCAGATCATAACCAATCTGTCTCTACCAGTAACGGATGTGATAACGTGGCCTGGTTCTTTTAATCTAAAATTTATTTTGAGATCACTGTAGCATATGCAGTTCCGAGAAATGATACAGGGAGATTCCAAGTACCCTTTACCCAGTGGTAACATCTTGCCCAGTGAGGGTACAATATCACAACCAGAACGTTGACCTCAATCCATGCAGATCCAGAATGGTTGCATCATCAAATGGGCCCCTCCTGTTGACTTTGATGTTGTAGCTCTTTTTTGTTTTAGCTATTCTGGTAGGTGTTCAGTGTCATCTCATGGTAACACTTCCCTAATAGCGAAAGGTGTTGGATGGACATCTCTTCATGTGCTTCTTTGCCATTGGAATATCCTCTATGGCAAGATATCCCTTCATGTCTTTTGGACATTTGTGAATTTAACTGTTTTTTTTTTTTTCATGTTCTTTCTCTTTACTGTTGCATATTTGAATTTCCTTATATAGTCAAGATACTAGTCCTTAGTTAGATGCATGGTTTATAGCTATTTTCTACCAGGATATAGGTCGGTCTTTTTTTCCATTCTCTTAACATTTTCTCTTTACTATTTTGGGAGTAGATGTTTTTAATTTTGATGATGTACAAATTTGTTGATTTTTCCTTTTAGGAATTGTTTTTAATGTCGAGTCTAAGAACTTTTTGCCTAGCCTTAGATCATGAAATTTTTCTCTTACATTATTTATTTATTTATTTTTATTTTTTAAAGATTTTTTTTTTTATTTGCCAGAGAGAGAGAAAGAGAGCGCACACAAGCATGCAGAGAGTCAGGCAGAGGCAGAGGGAGAAGCAGGCTCCCTGCTGAGCAAGGAGCCTGATGCGGGACTCGATCCCAGGATCCCGGGATCATGACCTGAGCCAAAGGCAGCGGCTTAACCCACTGAGCCACCCAGGCGTCCCTCTTACATTATTTTTTTTAGCCGAAAGTCTTATAATTTAAGATGTGAAGGATTTTTTTGTTTGTTTGTTTGTTTTGTTGTCTATGCACAGAAAGTCACTTGAGAAGCATTTGTTGAAAAATACATCTTTTGTCTATTGAATTGCTATGACATCTTTGTCAAAACTCAGTTGGGCAAATTGGGGCTTTTCATCTGGACAAGCTGGGATAGACCCATTTCTCCCTGCTCCTCACCGAAAACAACTATAGACCCTGGGACAATGCAAGAGGCCTCCAGAGGAGAACTCTGCAAGGGGGCACAAGGATGAACTGACTTGGGGTGCCAGGATGTCTAACAACCCTGCATCCAACAGAAGAAGGCAACTCAGGCCTGACATATGCTGACCTTGTCCCAGCAACAGAAGGTTGGCTTCTCCCCCAGTTGAATAGGAGTTGCCCTGACAACATCAGGTGAGCTGAGCGCCACTGCAAAGGGATGATAAGGATCCTCAGCAACAGTAAGCGACCAGGGGAAGCTCTCTTTTCCTGCAAGTGAGATGTCTCTCCTCTGCTGAGAAATACTGAGGTGGGCATGCAGAAATAGCGAGAAGAACCTGGCCACAGTAAGCTGCCTGGTGGGGAAAGACTGACTCGACGGAGCTGAAACCCTACTCCCCCACCCAGAGACACTAGGACAGCCACAGTGCACCCGTAAGGGCATCTTACAACAGTAACTACGCAACTTGAGAAACCCTTCCAATTCCCAGACGTGGTGGTGGGGGTGGGGGATCTTTCTATAGCAGGTTTCCACCCAGGAAGATCTTTTGGTCCTGCAGATCTGAGACCGCTCTCCCCAGCAGAGAGATCTGGTCTGGCGACATACTTCTTGCTCTATCAGACCACACCAGCAGGGAGGGGCTTGGAGTGGGAGTGAGGGGCTTAGGTGGCATCACATGCACCAAACAGATCAAAGTAACACCATTATCGCAATAAAAACCCAACTATGATTGGAACCACGGCCCTCAAAGTAGTGCAGGACCTGCATGCTAAACCTGAATGGAGTGACTAGATATTGAAATTCAAAATCTAGATAGGGGCACCTGGGGGACCCAGTCGGTGAAGCGTCTGTCTCTTGATCTCAGCTCAGGTCTTGAGATCAGGGTCATGAGTTCAAGCCCTGGGTTGGGCTCCATGCTGAGTGTGAAGCCTACTTAAAAAAAAAAATTTTTTTTTTAAATCTATATAGTACGAGAATCTCCTAACATAATAGGCAAAATGTCTAAGATACAATCAAAATTCACCTATCCTACCAGAATGAAGAAAATCACAACTAGAAGTGAAAAAAAAATCAATCAGCTGACAGTAACACTAAGATAAGTCACATGTTGGATCCAACAAGCATCTTAAAGCAGCCATCATACCAATTTTTCCACAGTCTGTTACATGCTCTCTGGGAACAAATGAAAAGATAGAAAATCTCATCAATAAAATAAAAGTCATAAAAAAGGACCAATTGGAAATTATAGAACTGAAAAATGCAATAATGGAAAAATTTTTTAAAAAAATCACTGGAGGGGTCAATAGTAAAATGGAGATGAGAGGATGAACTTGAGGCCAGATCGATAGAATTCATCTAATCTGAACAACAGAGAGAAAACAGACTGAAAAAATAAGCCAACAGAAGCAGAGCCTCAGGGACTTGTGGGAAAATAACCAAAGACCTGCCATATTTATTCTCAGAACCTGGAAGGAGAGGGGAAAGAGGGTAAGACTAAAAGAGTATTTAAAGAAGTAATGGCTGAAAACTTTCCAAATATGGCAAAAGACATACAATCACAGATTCAAGAAGTTGAGATATTCCAAGCAGGAAAAATTCAAAGAAATCTACACCAAGACATATCATAGTTATCTGAAAACCAAAGACGAAGGAAAGCTCTTGAAAGCAGCTGGAAGCTTCTCCCCAAGGAGGGAGCTGACAAAATTGCGCAAAGCTTTGAGCAAACTCAAGGGAAATTTGGGAATTATATACACTTCCAGTTAAATTTTATTTTTAACATTGAAATAGAGCCAAGAGCACCAGAAGCACACCGATGTAATTGGGTGAGTTGGGTTTGTTACTGGTTACAGCAAGGATGAGAGCTTACCAAGGAGAGTGCTGAGTTTCTCAGGGAGAACGATTAAAATTATAGGGGCCTGGGTGCCTCAGTAGGTTATGAAACTGCCTTTTGCTCAGGTAGTGATCCCAGGGTCCTGAGATCGAGCCCCACATAGGGCTCCCAGCTCAGCAGGGAGTCTGCTTCTCCCTCTGCCTGCCTGCCTGCCGCTCCCCCTGCTTGGGCTCTGTCTCTGTCTTTCTCTCTTTCACGCTGGCAAGTAAATTTTTAAAATCTTAAAAAAAAAAAAAAACCTGACATTATTATAGTATTTGAATTTTAGTTAGGTAATTCGGGGTGAGATCTGAGGCTGCATAGGCTGGCTGCCCTTGGGAAGCTGGAGTGGTTCTATCATTAGATAAAGAAGTTAGAGTCACTCATTTCGCAAGGAGGGTATTCTGTGATATTCTGTGGGTGGCCTGATGACTGTCTCAACCACTTCAGGCTGCTCTAACAGAACAAACCACAGACTGGATGGCTTATAAACAATAGAAATTTATTTCTCTCAGTTCTGGAGCTGGGAAGGCCAAGATCATGGTGCCAGGATGACCAGGATCTGGTAAGGCTGCTCACGTCTCTGTGTGTCCTCACGTGGTGAAAAGAGATTGAGCTAAGTTCTAGGGGTTTTTTCCAGGGCATGAAACCCGTTCATGAGGACCCCAGTCTCACGACCTCATCGCCTCCCCAAAGACCCACCTCCTTGAACCATCACACTGGGGGCTAGGATTTCGGCACATGAACTTGGGGGAGACACAAACGTTCAGTCCATACAGTGACTTTGTTTTTGTCTGTGCTTAGAGAAAATTATAAACGGCTTTGTTTTGTCTCATTTTCCCATAGCCTCAGAGTCAACCAGTTTTAAATGAGATTGTTTATGTACAATATTGTACAATAGAAGAATAACATGGCCTAGGTGTGAACACCTGGTCAGCTCCTAGATGTTAGGAGCTCGCTTGCTCTCTCTCTCTCTCTCTCTCTCTCTCCTCTCTCCTTTCCTCAAATGTTATTCGCATAACATTCTGTTAGATAGTATATGCACTGACCCCATCCATGCCTTTACAAACACAGTTGTCCCCTAGATTTATTTTTTTTTAATTCTAACAACTGGATTTGATTCTTACAATTTTTTTTCTATTTCTAAGACATTCTGACTAATAAGCAAGTGACTGAATTTTACAGTGCAGTTAGGATAATTATAGCAAAACAACCTTTAGTATTCAGGATGACTGGAAAGGTACAGATAACAACTGTATCTACTAGAACACATTTTCAGGGATAATTAAGTGTGTGCTGGGGCAACTGAACTGGTCGTACGCGCTGGTAGGTTAAAGTGAATTGTACCAATTGACATATAATTAATAGAGCGATTAAAACACATCAGATAGCAAAAAAAGCTGGTAATGTTAGAGTTATTAGTTACGAGTGCTCTCCTGAAGCCTGAAGACAGAATGGAATTCACCATTGTGAGAAACCACACCATCTAACCTGCAGCTCCCATATCTAAAATAAGAAAGAAGGAAAGAAAGAGAGGAAGAAAGAAAGAAAGAGACAGAGAGGGAGGGAGGGAGGAAGGAAGAAAGGAAGAAGGAAGGAAGGCAGGAAGAAAGAAAGGAAAGAAAAAAAGTGTGATAAGCACAGACAGAGGACACAATTGTGCTAACAATATTCTAGCAGAGTCTGGATTTCTCTACAGTGGCAATTTCTCAGATAAGCATTCCTGCGTGACAGTGGTGTGGTGACCATGTACTTACAGGGACTGGTTGAGGAATGGTAGAACGAATGGCTGTGGGAGAAAAATGTCCACGTGGAACTGAATCTCACTGCTCCAAGGGCTCTCAGGAAAGCACAGAAAAAGCAAGGGGGCAGGAAGAGGCCAGAACTGAGACCTGGTTAAATGGGAATGTTGTTGGCAAGCATGGGACCTGGGTCTGGCTGCGCCATTTCGAGTCCTGCCCACATGCCCTCAGGGCGATGCGCACTCTGTGTGCCTGTCACGTGTCTTTTGTTCACCATATGGACCCACCTCTCGCTCAGAGTTCTCACAGAGGTTTGTCCTGCATCATAAAGGCCTCCTTCGATGGCTCCAGAACTCCCTCAACTTGCTTACATCCACAAAGTCCTTTGATGATGTTGTAAAAGAAAATCGTGTTTTTGGTAGAAATGCTCCTGTGTCCTACTAACCTACTTTTAGTACACAAGGGCCACTTTAATCATGGGGCCAAATGATGTTTGGGAACAGCTGTGCTGTCCCATAGTGTGGCCTTGTAGGACACGGACTGGCCTTGGGGTGTCCTCCTGCTGCAATGGAAAAGCTCCATTTCTTAGAAAGCAGAGCTTCCTGAAACGAAGCCAGCAGCCCCTTATCCTTTTTCAAAGACACCAAAGAAAGGGAATCGTGTAGAAGCCCACCACGGCATCGCGAAGGCTTCAAATGAAAACTGTCTGCGCTGGCCTGCCCTTAGAGAGGCAGTCTGGTTGGAGACAGACGCGAGGAGCCTTAAATCTCACCACAAAGGATGAGAGGATGCAGACTGTTTTCCCTCCTTTCCTTAAATATTTAAAGTCTGTTTCTGGTTCAAACGCAATTTGCCGCAAATCTAATTTGTGTCCCTTCTGACTTAATCAGAGAAATCATAAAGCAGGCATCCCCTAATTGATGATGAATGGAAGGAATGAGAGCTGAAAGGACTTTGTAGGGGATTCTCATGCCGCACGGGAATAGATGTGCTAAGGGAGCAAGGCTGGGCATAGGCACGAAACTGTTTCCACGACAACTTCCCATGCTGTGTGTGCCTGGATGAACGCGCGGGGATGCAGCTTTTGTCCCAGGAGCCTGGGTAGTATAGATACTTAGGAAGTCCACAGTTTCCTATAAACCTTCCTGTACAGAAAAGGAATAACACCTAATTTTTTAAAAAAAGTTTCTTTATTTATTTGACAGAGAGAGATCACAAGTAGGCAGGCGGGTTGGAAGCAGGCTCCCCACTGAGCAGAGAGCCTGATGCAGGACCCTGGGATCATGACCTGAGTTGAAGGCAGAGGCTTAACCCACTGAGCCACCCAGGAATTAAACCTAATTTAAGGATTTTGTTTTTACAACTTTGCTTCCAAAATGGTCCTGTAAAAATAGGTCCCTGAGATTACTCTGAAAAGATCCAAAATTGACAGAAACACTTGGCACTGAGAAAAATTAATAACCACAAAAAGAGTGGGAGAGAGTCCAGCATGACTGGCTTCAGGTTACCTATGGAAGTTTCTTCACAACACGCTTCTGTGAATATTTTACAAAAACATTCTAGTTAGTATGACCTGTGTTTCCTGATTTTATTTTCAAAATTACAAGTGAGTGCTGTTGTCCCTGTTTGTAATTTAACCTGCAGAATCAGGAACAGCAGCTCTCAGAAGTGCAGGAAACATTTAAAAGTGAAAGATTAAGAAAAAATAATTTTTAAAACATTATCCTGAATTCAAAGATTCTGTAAGTATTTTTATATACATCGATAAGGTTAAAAGGTCTAAAGTTTTTGGAAAACTGAAGTTTACCTGAAAAAATAAATCAGACAGCGACATTTTTTGATTTCTATCAAATGCCATCTCCAGCATTCAACTAGAGAATAATCCATTTCATTGCTTGGGCTTTGACAACCAGGAAAACAGGTTTTGAGAAACTAAGGGGTTGATGTTGACCGAGATAAAGAGAAAGGCAGGAGCCCCAGAGATAATTTCCCAAAATGCAGTGTTTACCGATTGTTTTATAGTGTTTGCTAGGAAAAAAAAATACATTGTAACAATTTAGAGAAAATCTACTAAAACACCCAGGCCTGAACATTTTGTAAATAGAGTGAAAATATAATTGATGACCCAAACTAGAACAACTCTGAGCGGGAAACAGGATGCCATTATTATGCCAGAAGAGTGAGATTTGTAAACAAGGACTTATTCTTCTCAGAATTACTCTTCAGACAATCAACATTCAACCATCTTGCTGAGCTGATATGATAGTACATTTCCATGAAAGATGCTGAAGTTTTGTATAATGAGGCCTATCTTATTTTGTAATTATTTGTGTGGACTTCATGTTTCATGCTAAAGTTTCCTGTGACTGAATGTGCGTGAGGCTGCCCCTCGGCCCTCACCATATTTTGCTGACCAAAGTAAGGCAGCTGGTAAACAGGAAGGGTTCATTAAACCATTCTAACTTGATTGTGCAAGTTTAAATTCAAATGTCTTGAGGGACTTCCCCTCACAAGTACAGAGCTTTCATCTAAAGTCTGGGAGGGATTTCATGGTTCCTCAACATTCAGGCACTTAGTGCTTGATGAATGAGCAAAAGAGACAGACTATGACAGTATTTTTAAAGCACCAAAGAAATGGATCCCTGTGTGTCCTTTATCACACGTATGTCCACATTAAAACTTTATTAAACTGCCCCAAGGTCTTCTGTTTTGGGTTTGACCATCCTGGTTCATTCGTCTTTTGGGCAAGCCTTTAGCAATCAAAGATTAAGACTGAACTTTTCCAGTTTCCACATGTCAGTGGCAAAATCTGGCGTGGGTCAGCCTTGTGACCCTCACCAGGCGTATGGGGAGAAAGACTAGGGGAGGCTGTGATGTCAGTGTCTGCTAAACATAAGAGGAGCCCAGAGCCAAGTGGAGAGGGAAGAATTGGAGAACCTCCGCAGCTCCGTCTGGATGGAAAGCCTAGAGCGCCGTGAGGCACACAGGTCCCTGTGTCCTGTCCCAGACCTGAGCTTGCTCGTCTGTCAATGGAGGACAAGCCTACCAGCCTGGAGAATTGGGCACAGGACAGCCGGTGAGATGACAGAATAATGCCCAGCCTTTTCATACCCCGTCCTTCCTCCTCTCTGTGCTGAATTCTGAGACTTTCCTTCACAAATATCCTTCATTCCCAAACCCCATTTATCTTTGCTTTGCTTGTTCCTCATCTTCCCTTTTCACCTATAAATTTCCAGGGTTAGTAAATGTCACTGGTCCAGGAGGAGCCTAGGACAGACAGTTAATACCTTCCGGTCCTGAGTTGTGTGGACTCTGCCAAAGGGACTCTCCCTGGCCCTGGGGAGAGAGCCCCCCAGAGCCACCCAAGCTTGCCCACAATGGCTCGCTGGATGGCTGAGCAGTGTGTCGGCTCCCGGGGAGGGGCCCCAGTCTCCAGCAAGCACTCTCTCCACAATAATCAGAACCAATTTCTTGAGTTAAGCACAGATGGGATTTTCTTCTTCCAACTAAATTACCTTTAATTACTAGAAACTTAATGATTGTTATTTTTAAACCAGAGAGAGTCTATTTCATGCTTAGCTCACATCTTCAAAACATTTCAAACCGGGACAATTAAGTATACTTAAGAGTCTTCTTTATTACAAATAATAGCTCTTAAAATGACTTTGTTAAACTAAGAAGGGCTGTAGATAAGTAATAAGTAAGTGAATTTCATATAAGATCATTTAATATGAGGTCCTGGTCCTAAGAAAGAAGGAAACAGTGGAGTTCACTGTGACTACTGTGGACAGAATAATCATGATTTTTCCACAAATGGAAGAAAAATGAGGAATCATTTAGCATAGGCCAAACTGAGATCCATGTTGAGACAGTGAAGAGTGTGAGACAGATTTTCTAAGTTCCCACTGACTTTTCAACCCACTGACAGGCCAGGAGCTCACTGGGATCTCAGGAGCTCAATTCTGAATTCTTATTTGGAAGAGCCATTCTTGCTTCTGTTTACTTGGAGGCATCTCTGCTTTGGGCATGATTCATTAAGCATTTACTTCTTTTTAGTAATCCTGCCTTACAGAATCATGTAAAGAGGGTTATTAGCTGATTCAGATTGTAAGACATTGGATTAGTTTAGGTATATCCTTTAGCATACACATTTGATTTTTTCTTTTTTTTTAAATCTTATTTTATTTAGATTCAATTAACCAACATATAGCACATCATTAGTTTCAGAGGCAGAGTTCAGTAATTCATCAGTTGTATATAACACCTGGTGCTCATCACCTCATGTGCCCTCCTTAAGACCCATCATACATTTGATTTTAAAAGCAATTTTGGTAAAAAGAACAGATCTGATTTGGAGACTCAGATTTATCACCAAACACATCACTTGTGTTCACATTTCCCTTATTGATATATCTAGATGATTCCACTGCCCAAATAGATTATTTGAAAGCAGCTGAAAATACGGGTATGGGAGATGGAAAAAGTAAGATCTGTCCATTCTTGTCCCCTTGCCCCCCGATTTGCTTAAAATAGATCAACCTATTGTTTTCTTCTTGGTCATAAGTAATGGAAAATTTTCCCCTTCTTGTTTAACATTTTTAATATTTCTGCTAAATCTGAAGATGGTTTGTTTTTCTCTTATTCATCCACAAGTTATTAAGTCTGGACTATGTTTTAGGCTATGAGTAAGATGTTGGGCACTCAAATGAGTAGGATGTCACGATGAACCTAGAGTTTGTAAAACTGTTGTTCATTCATTCATTAAAGAAAAAATAGTATTTCTAGGGGTGCCTGGATGGCTTAGCGAGTTATATCTGCCTTCAGCTCAGGTCATGATCCCAAGGTGTTGGGATTGATCCCATGTTGGGCTCCCTGCTCTGCGGGGAGCCTGTTCCTCCCTCTCTGTCTGCCTCCTCCCCCCTCCTCATGCCTTGTCTCTCTCTCCCTCAAATAAATAAATAAAATCTCAAAAAAAAAAAAAAAAAGGAAAGAAAGAAACTAACTTCAAGGCAAAAAAAGCAGTCAATGATGTCAAAACCTTCCAAGAAGCCAATTACAATAAGGGCTGAAAAGTCATTCCTTGAGTTTAGCCATTTGACACCACAGGTATAGGGAGGATTGCTTCAGTCAAGGGATGGGGGTCAGAACTCAAAAAAGTGGATGGGCAGCAACTGAGACATTAGTAAGTTGTTAAAATAATAAATTAAGATTAATTGCACTCAAGAAACTTAGCTGTGAACAGCACATGAGTGATGGAGAAAAGTACTCATTCCCCTCTCCTGAGGTTTTTACAGAAAAAAGAAAATATTTATTCTCTCACCAGGAGGGAACACAGGGAAAAATCTGAAGGTCCCACCATTTCTCACACCACTCCACGAACCATCTGTCTCCTAGCAGCAGCGCAACTAGCAATACGTATTTGATCTTCCTCTGTCAGACTCTCGTGTCTTGGCTGAAATTGGTCTGAATCTTGGTCAGAACTGGGTGAAAATTCATGAAGAGAATGAGTTTTTATTTACCGGCTTCACCAAAGGAAGGACACAGGTGAGTTGCTGTCACCTTGTTTCTCTTTGTTGCATCGCTTAAGGAAAAATGGATCTGAGCACATTTTTAAACGAATTGGTAGGAAGCAGCTATTAGAGAGGAAGTCATTCCAGCTGCAGGAGCCAGAGCTGACCAGAGCAACACGGTGCCTGGGGAGGAGAGGACACAGAGAAAAGATCCACCAGGGGCCAAGGGCATTTCCTCATCTGCCCTGGGAGGAAAAAACACCAGCCCACAGAGGAAGGCAGGTGTTTCTGTTGGCTAGCAGAAACCTGGAGGGTCTAAAGGTCTCTAAGGCAAGGAATACCAAGAATTGTGCGACAGATTGTAGAATTATAGGAGATGCACATAATTATGCGAAGAAGAGGCTTGTGGGAGCAGTGGAGGCGTGTGGGCCAGCTAGAGCAACTGGAAATTAAAGAGGCTGAGGATAGAAGAGGGGGATTTAATTCCTACCCTAACTTTCTTAACTTCTCTATGCTTCCACATGCAGGTAACAAGTCTTTATACAGCAGAGCCTAGAAGCCACGATCCTCCATGGCCTATCCAAAATGCCTATCCTGTTTTTCCTCTGGGGCTGATCAAGCCCTGATTTTTCAGATATCTCCCCCTCCATCACATGGTTCTGGGGGAAATTCAGGTTTAAGCGAATGATGAAGATTCCCTTCCTTTTTTCAAGGATCGGCTTGTGGTGCTTCTGGCCAAGGAGATGTATAGTATGGTCTGCTGGGCAGGGGTGCTGGGGAAGTTTTCTTCATGAAAAAAGAGACCCACAGAGGTAAGGGTTCCTCTGGATTTTACAGATATGATACCCGATTTTGCATAACCATGTTGTGTCCATTCGGGTATCTAGTCCAAGGACCAAGCTGAAGATGGCGGGATGGAAACTGGGAAGCACGTGGGGTTGTTTCCTCTTGAGGTAGTAAATGAAAGGCCATTGTAAACTTCCAGATATGTGAAATAATAATTATGCTCTTATTGTTTAAGCCATTTTACACCAAAAGCATTTTAACTGATATGACAGTAGCTGCAAATTTCATTCAAAGTGTTGCTTATTTTACTTCCCTGAGATCTAAGAAAGAACAAAAGAGGGGCATAAACAGATGCTAGAAATCCTTGACACAGCATTAAATATCATACTTCAAAGCATTATAGGTAGTACACATGGGTATACAAGAGTATATGTAGTATGCATGTAGTATATAAGAGATTAAAGCATGAAACCTGTCTAGAAAAACCAGTACTTAAATCGATGATTGATTAACATTTAAGGTTTAATCCCCTATAATTTCCCATGTCTTCTGTGATGTTGGAAATACAGTTTGTATTCCTTACGCAAAAGAGCCACGTGGTACCTTTACATATGTAACGTCTCTGTATTAAATATGTAACATTTTAATTTCTTAATTTTTTTCTTTAGAAATTTGAAAATCTGATTAAAAAATAATTAATTAATTAAAAAAAAGAAATTTGAAAATCTACCTCTAAGCCCTAAGGAACAGGCATCAGAGAAAACTAAGATGGGTAACTGGAAATGTCTTACCATCGAGCCACTGGGAGCAGCACTGCACAGCGCAGAAGGGAGAGAAGGTATCCAGACTTCAGGAAAGAGTGGGAGCCTGTCCCCAGGAATGCCTGCAAAGCACGGAGCTCCCTGCTCAACAGGAGGAGAGCCATGGCCCGTAGGGGGCATCTCAGTCAGGTTACTCAACTGCAGAATATAGGGAGAGACCCAAAGTTAGTTCTCCTTGGAAACCCCTTTAATGATGCTGATGGTTTACAGGCACCAGCATCTTAGTTTAAGTATTAGCAACAAGCTCTCCACAGATCATGAAATAAATGAAAGACATTTTGTACTCTGACTTTGACAGCAGTAACAGTGTATAGTTCTGGATAAACAATGAGCCCCAATGAGCAAGCGCGCGGTGTGTGTGCGTGCGTGCATGTGTGTGTGCGTGCATGTGTGTGTGTGTGTGTGTGTGTGTGTGTCTTTTTGCCGTTACTGGAATCCAGGCCATTAAGCCACACAGCATTTACAAAATATGAAGTCAATACCATTTATGTGAATAATATTATTATATATTTTTATTACAAATGCATAAATGATCATTATAGGTTTTTCTTCTTAAATAAGCTGAATTAAATATTAACAGAAACTGGGACAGCTGGTGGCTCAGTCAGTTAAGCGTCTGCCTTTGGCTCAAGTCATGATCTGAGGGTCCTGGAAGCGAGTCCTGCATCGGGCTCCCTGCTCAGCAGGGAGCCTGCTTCTCCCTCTGCCGGCTGCTCCCCGGCTTGTGCCCACCTCACCCCTTGACAAATAAATAATAATAAAAATAAAATCTTTAAATATTAAAAAAAATTAAGACCAAAATAAAGGATTGGTATAATCTTCTTTTAGATCTCAAATACAGCAAATAGCCCCAAATGACGTGTTATGCGGAAGTATATGGGATATTTAGCACCAGGGGCATAAATAGTTCAGGCAGACATTCCGGTATCATGTAGATATTTGTTGTGAATTCAGCATCTCAAATGCAACCTGTCATTTAGCTTGAAAAACTTTTTCGGGGCGGTGGCGGGGGGGGGGATCTTTACGACTTCCATCACCAATAGGTAATATGGCATTGTGGTTAGAACTGAAAACTTCAGAAAAAACTCTTTGAGTCCAGGCCTCGGATCTACCACTATGGCCTGTGTTACTGAAACAACTTACTTCCCTGTGCTTCTGTGTTTCTTTTGTAAAATGGGCTAATGGGATTATCTGTGAGGCAATACACTTAACGCATTTACAACTGTGCTTGGAAAATAATGGATGTCCCATAAGAGTTAGCTATTAGCATAATTACTTATTTCTAATAATGAAATATTAACTTGAAAATAATGAACAGAAAACAGTAGTTAATAACTAATAGTGGAGATTAGTTGAATAACCAGGAATTTTACAATATTTCTTTATTATGTTCATTTTTAAAATTAATTATTACTATTAAGTTACTTTTCTAAAGCTGCTATAACAAAGTACCACAAACTGAGTGGCTTAAACAGATGAAATTTATTGTCTCATAGTTCTGGAAGCTGGGATTCCAAGATCAAGTTGTGGCAAGGGTTGGTTTCTTTTGAGATCTGTGAGGAAGAGTCCTATTTTCTCCTGGCTTCTGGTGGTTTGTCAACAATCTGTGGTATTCCTTGGCTTATGGAAGCATCATTCTGATTTCTGCCTTCAGCCTTTTTTTTTTCCTTTCTTTCCCCCCCCCCCCCCCCCCCCCGAGAGAGAGCATGAGCAGGGCAGAGGGAGAGAGAGAATCTCAAGCAGGCTCCACACTCAGTCTCAGGACCTAGAGCTCACAACCCGAGTTGAAATCACGAGTTGGTTCCTTTACTAACTGAGGCACCCAGGCACCCCTGATCTCTGCCTTCGTCTTAGCATGGAGTTCCCCTGAATGTATGTCTGTCTCCAAGTTCCCACCTTTATGAGGGACTAATCTCCAAGTAAGGTCATATTCTGAGGTGCTCTGGGTTAGGACTTCAACATACAGATTTTGACAGGACACAATTTAAACTGTAACAACTAGGATTTTGTACAACTCTGTTTTTGCTATGATAACTATAGTAACTTATTTTTCCAATATGTGTACCCTCATATTAATTTATTTGTTATTCATAGGCAGCTTGTCCAATTTGAAAGCATTTTTTTTCTTTTGAACTTGGCTGTTTGCTACATTAATACTTATTCATACCTTACTTACCAAGTAAGTAAAATAGGAGAAAATCAGCCCACTTTAGGGCCAATTGATTCTTTAGTAAACAGATTGAAAATTGCTAGTAAAAACTGAATTTGAAAATCAGGTCTAAACATAATTATTCATGCCAATGTTGTTCAGAAGATTATTAATATCCAGTCTTAATTATAAATTATGAAATATTTATTCAAGTTGACAAGCATTTCTTAAATTAAGCAGCAACACTTTTGTGCACAGATACATTGTAAACATGATTTTTTTAAACTGCTTTTTGGTTTATCCTTGAATATGTCAATGTTCTGCAAAGAAATAGAACCAATAGAATGTGTACATAATGGGATATATTTTTAAAGAATTCATTTCCACAATTGTAGGGGCTGGCAAACACGAAATCTGCCCAGCAGACTAGCATTCTGCAGACTCACAGAAGTGTTGATGTTGCCATCTTAAGTTCAAAGGCAGAATTCCCTTTTCCTTGGGGAGCTCAATCTTTCTCTCTCAAGACCTTCAACTGATTGAATAAAGCCCACCACTTGTGATTGTTAATATTTTATTTAAACTCTATTAATTTAAATCTTATTGTCATCTAAAAAATACTTTCACAATGATATCTAGACTGGTGTTTGACCAAAAACTTGTTACGATGGCCTAGCCATGTTAACACATAAAGTCAACCATCATAGTCCTGTGTTAAGTTCTGTTATGAACAAAGATAAAGACATACTGTGTGGTTCATATGGACAGGAGTAAAAGGTTGGTTTCACAGGTTAATAAATGATCACCATCCACCAAAACGTCCATATCTAGTTTTGATATTCTTCCCCCAAGACAGAAACAGGATATAACAGTGTGTATTCAGAAGAAACAAAGGAAATTAGCTAATAAATGTATTCATTTATTAATTAATAAATTAAAATTTATTAATATGATAATATTTGACCATTAAATAATGTCATATTGTAGCTTGGGGGAAAAAGTAACTGTTCACTGATGTGTCACTGTATCTCCAGTAAAGCGCTTCCATTAAATTTGACCAATGGACAACATGGAGACAATACTTAAGTTCCATTTAATTCTCAATGTCTGTCTCCAATTTTGATAAATGCAGGTTAATAGTTATCAGCCTAATTTATTTATAAGCCTAAATTATCTTTATAAAAGAGGTGCACAACTTCTAGACTAAATACTGCTTTAATACCAGGAAGGAAGAAATCACATCTAGCCTCATCTCCTGGAACGAACCTGCACGCGTTGAATCACGTGCTCCAGCCATGGCAAACCATTCTTGGTTGCCAAATGAGTCCCACTGAATGCGGCCTGACGTGTTCTCCTCTCACACCCATCATTTCTCCTCCTTCCGAAATTCAGATCACAAATCACTCACTAGCTGCTTTCTGAGTCCCCCGGTGTCCTAAATTCTTCCTACCATAATGTTTTGCATAAACCTCAGGATGAGTGTGCACATCGCATTAAACTGTAACCAAATGTTCAGTTATCTACCTTTTGTTGGGTTGTGCTGTTTCGACTTGGCTAAGCTTGTGCATATCCCAGAGTCCTGTTATGTGAGTAGCTCTGATGATATATCTTGGAATAAAGGGTATTAAAAGCAGTTTGTTTTCAGCTGGCAAGATCAACAAACCTGTATTAACTCTCCAGCCCTATGTAATAATCTAGTTCACGGGGATCTTGATAGCCTGTATATCCCACAACACATTTATGTGGATCCTCTACATTGGTGATATCTTGCTGATCTGATCCAGTGAGTAAAGAATAGCAAATGTTCTAGATACTTTGTCTAAACACACATATGCCAGAAATGAGAAATGGACACCTCAAAACACAAGGCCCTACCACCTTGGTAAAACATCTGGAGATTTGATGCTCCGTGGGTATGTTGAAATTATCTCTTCCAAAGTGAAGGCCTTTTGGATTTGTAGTGTGTGACTCTGACTTTTTAAAAAAGAAACATAAAGGTTATCAGTTTTGAATGAGGACCAGATCAGAATATTATTCTGCAATAGGTCTGGGCTGCCCTATAAATTGATCTCCCATTGGGGCTTTATGTTTCAGTAGATCCAAAAGTGCCTGAAGTGTTTACGACAGATAGAAACGCTATGCAGAGCCTCTGGCGAGTCTCTGCAGAATCACATTGTGGAAGTTTAGGGTTTTGCAGCAAAGCTTTCTCATCCTCTGCAGATGTGTCCTCATCTGAGCTCTGGCTGGACTCCAGCAGGGACACAGTCTGACCACGCACCTCACTGTAACTGTCCCACCTGCTCTGCCCTTCAAGACCTGGAGATGCCGGAGGCACCATGGAAGAAAACTGGGTTTATGAGGCAGCACGCTACCATCAAGCTCAAGTTTTAGATATGAGATTTGGCTCAACAGGACCTGAAGTTAAAAGTAAGACAAGGGACTCACTTGGCTCCTCCTATGGCACTGTCTCCTCTTTCAACAAACCTCATGTGGCCACACGGGGACTTCTTGTGACTTGCTGATGAAGGAAGAAAAAACTCAAGGCTAGTTTATAGATAGCTCTGCACAGTATGCTGGCATCCCCTGAATGTGGACAGCTACAGCATGACATCCCCACTCTGGGGGACCCTTTCACAACCCCACTTTCAGAGCCAGTAAGTAGTGTGACCAAGGGAAACCCTTTCAGTGGGCAGACCGTCCAACAATGCCCTAGGCATTTATTTTCCCTGGAGGGGGAGAGGTTATCAGAGGTATACATCCACACTGACTCATAAGCTATAGCTAACAGGTTGGCTGGCTGATCATGAACTTAAAAGGAACGGAATTAGAAAATGGGTGACAAGGAGGCCTCAGGAAGAGATGTGTGGCTAGATTTCTCTGAATGCTCACAGTACAGAGATATTTTCGTCCAACTGTAAATACTAGAAAGAAATGTAGGAGGATAGGATAGAGTAGAAAAAAGTTCATATCTTTTTAGGCTTTGGGAAACAGTCACAGATGCTTTTAAAAACTTAGTTACATAGAACTTCTATCCAGAAACACACACACACACAGAGTCAATACTGTATGATTTCTAGAGGTTCATGAACCTTCTAATTTAACTGTTTTCTACAAACCTCTTTGACTCAAGGTCAAGAAAATCTTTTAAATAATACAGATCTGTGAACAACTAGAAAGCAACTATACAAGACTTCAAAAGGAAGTTAAAATCCTTTGGGCCCTAGCCCAAGTAAGGAGCACAATTAACTGGGGACTTAAACATATCAGAATCTCTTTTGTCTGTTTCCCACCCAGTGTCTCTTGTTCTCTCTGCCTTGCTATTTAAATAAAGAACTACAAAAATTTTGTAAATGATCTTAGAGATCATCTAACATAACTTCCCTTGCCCCAGGTTTTAGTGATGAAAAATCAAACCAAAAAGACAAGGTGAAGTATAATTATGACATAACAGAAAATCAGACATAAAAATAAAAATTATAACTAATATTTCCACGGTACTTACTTTCTTTGTGCCAGAACTTTTTTTCTAAGTCTCTTATCTATATTAAATCATTTAAATCTGGCACAACCATACCACCACCTCCAAGGAAACTAAGGCTTGAGAGGGAAATTAGCTTGTCCTCAGTCACATGGTTGGCATGTAATCGAAATTCTTGATAGAGTCTGACATAAATAGGAGGTAAGTGCATAATCAATAACAGGGTCCTCTACCCCTTTTCTTGTTCTTTCTCAATAGAACTATTTGATGGCAGAGGGCCTAGACCTCCATTTTCCTAACTCCAGAGGCTTTCGTACCCACAAACTCTTACTCTTGCCGTCCTTGCCTTCTCCTCCCATCCTTCAACCTGACCAGCATTAGACAATAAAGCATCTATTGACTAAATGCAAGTAACTTTTTTTTTTTGACTTAAAAATCAGAAGCTTCCCTTGAGTCCATCCCACTAAGAGCAGCTCACTTGAACTAAGTTCCTTTTTACATCTTTGTAATTTTTATCCCAACTTCAAATTATTAGAAAAATTCTTTTGATACTATTAAAATAATTTTCTGCACATTTCAATGGTAATGTTAATTTATATATTTTAATGAATCTATATTTATTTTGAAGATTTTTTTTATTTATTTGAGAGCGAGAAAGAGAGAGAGAGAGAGAGAGCATAAGTGGGAGGAGAGGGAGAAGCACACTCCCTGCCACGCAGGGAGGCTGACACAGGGATCAATCTTAGGACCCTAGGATCATGACCTGAGCCAAAGGCAGATGCTTAACCCACTGAGCCACTAAGGTGTCCCAATGAATTTATATTTATATAAAATCTCAAATTATTATAGTCTATTTTTATTTCTCACCATACACTCCCTTTCACTGAGATCCAGCCACCGGACATATGTAGGTGTTCTTGAATTGATATGAAAAAATAAAAGAATCCTCTCAAAGAGAACAAAGCAACATTGTCTCCATCATCAGAGATCCTAACATCTGTTATTATGGTTACTATCAAACCCTCACCCCTAAAAGAACACTGCAACTCTTCAGCCAGGTCATGAAAGAGCCTGGGCTTCCAGAAATGTCAGCTTCCCTTTTCCATCAAATGCTTCAGCTTTCTTAACCACTGTCTTACCATCCAAGTTCTCCGCCTCTTTGTGACCCCTTCTTCAGATCATTAGGGAAAAGAGGCAAAACAACTGCTCTTGGAAAGGCTTCCTAGGCTCTAAAACATCAAAATTCCATATGTTTCTCTGCTCTTTGAAGTTAAAACCAGCGGACCTTGAAACTAATGAAGAAAACAATATGTTTACCATAAAGCCAAATAGATGACCTTTGATCAGCAAACATGAGTTCAGGAATTTCAATAGTATTCTGGGCAGAAAACAACCAAAATGAGGGAATAGGGTATTTTCTAGTTTTCTAAAAAAGTATGGGTCTCCGTAGCAAGCAATTTAAGCAAGTAGCAAGTTAAATTATTTCTAACTGTACTGATTCACTCAGAAACCTGGCTGGGTGAAAGTTTTTGTGTGGCAAGTAGGAGAAATAACCTTTTGCTCTCGCATCCAAAATGGGCTTTTGAGGGACTCCATTTTCTACTGATAGACACAAAGTATAGCTATAGGTTGCCCTAAGACTTCTTTAAGCAAATGTGATTGTGCCCAAGTATCTGAACATCTCAGAAACTTTATCTAGCTCTTCATTAGAAAATATAAGGGATGCATTTTATAGCACCTTTACACACGTTTATAATCAGAGGTAGTGTCTGATCAGACACCAGACACTCACTGGGGCCTGGTAAACGTCGGACTCGGAAACTATCAACCAAGAGATGTTGCTCATCTTATTTCTAAAAAATGGACTGTGTATCTACTTTTTCATCCCAGAAAGGTCTATGAAATGACATAATATCCTTTGTGATAAACTCTTCCAGTTATTTTCATTTCCAATTTCTCATTCTTGTGTTCCCAGTGCTGCACTATTAGACTCTGGGAGTTGAATCATACTTTCTCCATGAATTCTTTTAAGACAGTTTCAGCATTCTTGCATCAGGCTTACTGACAACTCACTTTAGGGATCCACAAGTAACATAGTCGGGGCTTACAGAGCAGTCACCAGAGCAGTATTCAAGTTTTTAGGATTCAAAATGAGATTATAAACATGAAAGATGTTATTCTCTAGAATGCCTTTTTCTGCCATTTCCAAAATTTATAGCAAAACTTCAGCTGCAGAATATCAGGCAGTTCCTCTGACAAAATGATTTTTTTTTTAAGTCTACTGTAAAACACGGATTCATCTACATGTTCATTCTCTGGTTCGCTCTATCCCAGTGGTGTACTTGTAAAAACAGTAGCACACCACCTAGATGAGCTCAATTCCATTTTCTGCCCTCGAACTGTAAACAGCAGGAATGAAAAATCTGAGCCTGAAAGCTGTCGGGTGTAGAGAAAAGAACCAGAGCAGAGCTGTTTTCTGCGAACATGATTCATAAGTTGATTTTTCAGAGTAGAAAGAGGTCGGCATGTGGCAGCACCAGATAAACTAAAAAGATTCCTCGACAGCGTTATCAAAATCAAGCTGTTCTCTTGGGCGCCTGGGTGGCTCAGTGAGTTAAGCCGCTGCCTTCGGCTCAGGTCATGATCTCAGGGTCCTGGGATCGAGCCCCGCATCGGGCTCTCTGCTCAGCGGGGAGCCTGCTTCCTCCTCTCTCTCTCTGCCTGCCTCTCTGTCTACTTGTGATCTCTCTCTGTCAAATAAATAAATAAAATCTTTAAAAAAAAAATCAAGCTGTTCTCATTTCCCCTTGAACGGTACCTGGGGAAGAATACAATACGGTTAAATACTGGAAAAGACTCTAATTTGAGAATATGCGTCACTCAACAAAAATTATCTGTGTTTATGAAATAAGGGTCTGTATCTTAAAAATCAGCAGAGTCGGCACTGAATTCTAAGCACCAGGACAGGACACAGGGACTTCGAGACCGACATCCCGAAACCTAGAAAGATAACTGGTACCTAAAAATGATGCTAACTTTTGAACACGCCCCAGGCGCCATGCACAGGTCAGCGCGGCCCACGGACTGCCAACCCTGCACCCCCGAGGATGTCACGTTCCACGGGACAACCGGAGCACGAGGGGACGAGGTCTGGCCACCCCATGGGTAGCACGGTCAAATTCGGGCAGGTCAAGGCAGGGGTGGCGCTCTGAGGCGCTCTAGTAATCAGTTGCCCCCACGAAGAAGGTCGGCCTCTGCGACCAGGAAGAGAGAAGGGAAAGGGGGACCGCGCGGGAGGAAGAGGCGGGAGCCCTTCCCGCCCGAAGCTCCCGACCCGGGGCCAAGGAGGAAAAGGCGAGAGTTCCACGGGAAGGGGGCACCTCCCACTCCACAGCCCAGCACCCAAGGGCCCCTGAGCTCGAGGCCCGGAGCCCGCGGAGGCGTCGCCGCACCAGAGGCCGCAGCCAACTCCCGAGCCCCGAAGTCCGACAGCCGCCTTCCCGGGAAGTCTGCGGGCCCCGCGGCCGCCCAGGCACCGCCCACACGCGGAGCGCGCTGTGATTGGCTCCAGCTCCCCGCTGGATAACGGGCCCGGGCTCTTATTGGTCCCAGGCGCCCAGCGGGCTTCCGGCGAGAGTGTGCGCAGGCGCGACAGCGGGTCCTTTCGGTCCCACGCTTGCCGGGGGCGGGTCTCGGGCAGAGTGCCCTAGGTGGGGACCGGTCGTCGCAGTCGTCGGGGCGGGAGGTCAGCTCGGCTGCGGCCCAGGGTGGGCGAGAACACCAGCCTCTGCGCCGCCCCGCGTCCCTCCCCCAGGCGCGCGGGTGGGGTGCGGGTTGGGCGGGAGGCTGGGTCTTGGGCCTCCCGTCGCCCCAAGGGAGCGGGTCGGGCCCCGCGGCGAAGTTGGCACGGGCGGCGCCGTCCCCGCAGGTTCCTGTGGGCGCCTCCGTGGGCGTCTGTCCCGAACACTTCCCTAGACTGGGGGGCGAGGGGACCAAGGAGGCGTCGGGAAAGGGTGCGGCCCTCGGGGTCACGCGGGGTGCTGCTCCCCGGCTTCTCCGCCTGCTGGTGCCGGGGATCCGCCTCTAAGAAACGGGATCACAGACCTTTGTAAGGTGGTGGTGGGCCTGTGGGGTTCCTCCTCCTCGGGAGCGCAGGGAAGTGATACTAGTCCTCAGCTGGGGAAGTTTCCAGTACCGGAGTTTCACCGTAGCGGGTAGTCACCGTGCCCTGCCCTTTCTGTGCTACCGTTTGAGCGGGAAAGTGTCCCCTCATTTAGCAAATACTGTCTGGGGCTGTTCTCCAGGTGCGGCTCTGAGGCCTAGAAACAACTGAATTACGTGTATTTAGTGATTTTTTGTATTTAATGTGTTAACATGATTATTTCACAAATTACTTTCTTTAAGGCTTAATTTGCTTACTAGTCAGGTGTGATTGTCCCGAGGAGCATAAACTTAGTTTTAACTCAGCCCAAAAGCCTAAATTACGTTTTGAGTTTCAGTTTAAGTCCTTCTTAACCCTCTTTCCTGACAGTTTCCCTGGAAATAGACACTGTGATGAGTATGAGATTTTATGAGTTTTATTTTGCTCTTGATAACCTGTGGAAAAGCAGAATTATCAGAGCGTGTTTGAAATGGTTTTCAGCGGTAATGGACTCCCTCTCGAAGAGTATAGGCGAGTTCACCTGTGTGTTATGATTACGTTGCTCCGCGTTAGAATGGAAGATCCGTCAAGAAATCTACACATTTTAATTGAATTGGTTTTTTTTTCTTTCTCAAAAAGAGCAACAACAAAAAAACGTCCATTTTGTGAGTACTGTGTTTCAGTTACTGTCCAAATGCATTTATCAGATAGATCCTAGTACACCCACTTTAAAGATGAGCCATCGGAAACCAGGCCAGTTTGGTAGCGTGCTCAGTTAAACGTCTCATAAATCGCACTTTCCAGGATTCAAAGCCAGAGTCTGACTCTAGATTCTGACTTTGAGTAGCACTATTTCTGGATTAGGGATTAATTTCTCTATTAACCCTGTTTAATGGTTAATGTTCTCTCTATATTTTAAGTACATTCAGAGTTAACACCGTAACTCCAGTCGGAAGGCTCATTCACTGTATCTCCAGCAGAGCAGGGACAGATACACCCTTTCTAGAATTTTTGTGCTGGAGTATGTCTTACCTGTCTGCTTTTGTAAGCTAAGGGGTATTTTCCTATTTAACACGTGGATGCACTGTATAATCTTGGAGGGGCCAGAAGCATCTCAGAGAAAGGATCTAGTGTTTTTATTATTGAAACAATTTTTATTTGCATTTTTGTGTGGATCTTGCTGCATTCTTAAAGATTTGAGGGACTTGATGTCTTGCAAGTCTGTTTTTGTGTAGTCATCTTTTTTAAAAGCTTTAAAAAAATTTTTTCATTGCTATGTAGCTTCTAGCATGCAAAGTCTCCTGACATGCTATGACAATTTTTTAAAAATTTTCTTTAAGGAATGGCCCCTTGTGGCCTTGTGTTTATGTCTTTTTGTTTCTCCAGTCTTTGGAACACCTCACCTAGCTCAGGGTAAAATCTGGATATGTGCTCACACAAACACCTTCATCTGAAGACTTCTGTTAATCAGGGCAACTCACCAAAATCTTCATGGGACCCTTTTAGGTTATACATGTCTAAACCTTACCTTCCTAGAGAGTCTGATTCAGTAAGTTCCTTTACTGAGGGACCCAAGCCGCTTGCATGATTTTGGTAAGGATTTGGGTTTGAGGACCAGTGGTGTAATTTGTGCAGGGAATTTGCCTCATGCTCTTTCTCTTTTTTGTGTGTGTGTGACTTTGAATCCATGCTTAATTTTGCAAGTCATGTAAAGTAATTATTAACAAGCTATTTGGCTCAGGAGAGATCACTGGAGTGGGACCTAAGATTGCTTATGAATGGATAAGTTTATTACCAAAGGAGCTAGCGGGAAAATACCCTGAAGGGCAGAGAGGGCAGTAGTAAACCCGTACATGGGCTACCGTGGTGTTCCAGTGGCCCTCTATGCTGTCAGCCAGTCAAACCTCTGCAGAAGTTACTGCCCACAGGCCCATAGAACCTCCAGCAGTTTCCTGTTCTTCGTTGAGCTTGTTTGTCTTCAGACTTGTTCGTTGTACTGTTTCAGACATTTCCAGCTACAAAGACTCGCAGAAGCTTGTATACCACAAAATGATCTGCGAGCCACTAACTCACCCTTAGTACTTCAAAAATCAGCCCATCAAAACTCCTACGGCATGGAGGCTAGGAGAAAAATGACTCAGTGGGGGACAGTGGCCTGCTGGGTTGAATGCAGCCAAGATTTTGGATTTGGCAACTTGAAGGCACTGGTGACCTTGGGAAGGCCAGTTTTAGTGGAGGAGGGGTAAATGTCAGGGAGCTGGGGAGAAGGTGAATTATACAAAAAGCTTTTCAGAGCACTTTGCTAAGAGGTGCCAGGTTAAAACCAAATCAATTTCTTCATGGCATACAAAATGCCCAACACTGTTAGGATGTTGTGGGATACAAGGATACATGTGATATGTGCCCTACTCCCGGGGAGGAAGGTCACAAAAACACAACAGGGTTTTTAGGGGGCTGCTGGAGCACACAGTAGGGGCCCCATCACCCTGTCTTGTCAGTTAAATAGGGTGAAGACATGTAAAACCACTGAGACAACGGCCACACATTGGGGCACTTGGTTGGCTCAATGAAGCATCTGACTCTTGATTTCCACTCAAGATATGATCTCAGGGTCATGAGATCAAGCCCCATGTTGGGTTCCATGCTCAGCACGGAGTCTGCTTAAGATTCTCTCCCTTTCCTGCTGTCCACTTCCCAGCACTCACACTCTCTCTGTCTCTTAAAAAAAAAAAAAAAAAAAAAAAAAAAAGGCAGAGTGGAGGGAAGAGGCACATAGTAAGTCCCCAGTGTGTGTATTAAGAGTAATAACAGCATTTACATAGCACATATACTGTATTAAACATAACACAACTCATTCATTCTTAGCACTAGTGACTAGGATTACTACTCCCATTTAGGGATGAAGAAAATGAGGCATAGAGGCTATGGCACCCAGGGTCTCAGGGCTCTTAAGTGGCCAAGCCAGTACTGACATCTGTGCAGTCTGCTTTCGGTTTGTGCAGCAATGCTGAGCAGCACGGCCTCCTGTTCCCCTGCACCAGAGCCCGTGCTATGTGTGAGTGTAATGAGGGATGGCTTTTCCACACCCCATCACAAGCAGAGAGCTAAAGCCAGGAGATATTCCAAGCCAAGGGGCAAGAGTGAAAAAGCATTAAAGGTGTAAAAAAGCTTGATGCCTTGAAGATGAATAAGTCCCCAGTGTGCCTTGAGGGTTGAGAGAAGGGAAGGGGAGCCAGAGAGGACCTGACAGGTTAATACTATCCAGGCCTGAGGTCCTTGGGCTCCTATTACCGAAAAGAGGCTTCATCCCAGGGCCAGTAAGTAAGAAGTTTGTGAAAGACTTTAAGTATGGGCAGGGCTTGGTCAGATTTGCGTTTGAGAACCTTCTCTGTGGGCCTAAGGGTATGGGGGAGGAGAAATGGAGAGAGCAGATAGGAAATGCTGCATTTCCCAAAGAAGGTCTGGAAAGAGCTCAAGTGGTGAGCTTAGAGTCAGCCAGAGAGAGAGTTTAGTGAATTAAGGAGGATTTGTTAAGAGATTTGTTGTAAAAATCCTTGCATCCCCAAATATTCCTTTCTTTTCTTCTTTAGAGATGATAAATAACCAAGGATTTAAATGACAGGAGTCAAAGCTGGGAAGCTGGGGGTGCGGAAAACACTGACTTCTTTTTTTTTTTTTTTTAAGATTTTATTTATTTATTTGACAGAGAGAAATCACAAGTAAGCAGAGAGGCAGGCAGAGAGGAGGAAGCAGGCTCCCCTCCGAGCAGAAAGCCCGACGCGGAGCTCGAACCCAGGACCCGGGATCATGACCTGAGCCGAAGGCAGCGGCCTAACCCACTGAGCCACCCAGGCGCCCCAAAACACTGACTTCTTTTAAAGATTTTTTATTTATTTATTTGACAGAGAGAGATCACAAGTAGACGGAGAGGCAGGCAGAGAGAGAGAGAGAGGGAAGCAGGCTTCCTGCTGAGCAGAGAGCCCGATGTGGGACTCGATCCCAGGACCCTGAGATCATGACCTGAGCCGAAGGCAGCGGCTTAACCCACTGAGCCACCCAGGCGCCCCAAAACACTGACTTCTTAAAGCAAAGGGAATCGGGCTTAATCTTCAAGACCTGAGGTCAGAAAACTAAAAATTACAGGAAGAAAAGAGGGCTTTTTGGCTCAAAACTCTAAAACCCCATTTTTCTGAATCTAAGACTTTGTCTTACATGTATTTGTCTGGAGACGGGGTTGGTCAACACTGAATGACATAAAGAAACCCTGATCTGACATGACGTGATCTCTGTCTGCGTGTCCTTGCTTGTGCCACTGAACCAGCCCCGCCCCCCACCGCTCCACCCCCCCCCCCCCCAATCCCCAACTGCCCCACTGTTTATAAGGCCCTGGAGCTAAGAGACAGCTCTCAGTACTCTTAGCCCCTGCCTGGGGCTGTGTGTACATCCTGGAGGACTTGACCAACGCACAGGGGATCCATACCCATATCTAGACGTGTAAAGGCTTCATGATATAACATAGTTACCAGCATTGCCTGGGTAGTGAAAAGTCCCCCAATGATAGGTCCATGATCAAAGGAGTGAGACTGATACAAAGCGAAGGTCAAGCAAAGCTTTATTTCGCGCCAAGCATCAAGAATCAAACTGACTGGTTGGGACTGTCTCTTACAAAGAGGCGACCCCTCCCTGCCTTACAGACTAACTTTTATAGAGCAAAGGCCATGTGGTTGAGCCTGTCCACACACAGGTGGCCAATGAGATTGTAACACACAGAAAGCTGCACAGTCATGCTAGGTCACACATGGGTGGCCAATTGAATTACAATTTACCCCATAGTAGCTATCAGAACTAGTCTATCACCTTGGTCAGAATTGGCACCCAAAAGGCACCCAAAAGGCAGGGCCCACACTCCTTGGTAGCTAGGGAGATAGTATGCGCACCCACTGATTGGATGTCTCCACGTGGCCCGACTCATCCCGGCTTTCGGGCTCTGTTATCTCCACCTGACCTGACCCTGTATTTGGGCTCTGTTATCAGGGACTGGTCAACCATATTTCATTGGTTTCCCAGACTTGCTTTTAAAGTAAGTTCCCCCGGGGGGGGGGGGGGGGTAGGGTCAATTTAAGTTTTACTGCATAAACAACAAAATCACTGTTTAACCAGATGGAACTGCTCTGGGTAAATAGGCCCTTACAGGTAGTACTTAACTCTCGTGAACTTACACTACCAAAATTATTTTAGTAATTTAAAAGTAATTTAGAATTCTTAGGAGGAGTCTCTTTCATAATGTTGGGGCCGATTCCACATTAAAACCTGTTAAATCCCTAGGGCCTGCCTGGGCCTGCTTAGCCAGAGTGACTCCATGTTGCCTAGATAGCCATTTTGTTGCCTGGGTAGCCATTTTGTTGCCATGTTGCCTAGATAGCCATTTTGTTGTTTAATAAATGCCTCAGCAGTTACTAATACCGGTTCTGGGTAACCGTTGCTAAAACACATACCTAAAACAAGGCCATTTTGTTGTTTAATAAATGCCTCAGCAATTACTAGTATCGGTTCCAGGTAATCGTTACTAAAACACACAGGTAGAAGACATCCAATCAGCCAAAGCCACATATGTAGATGTCTGCGATTGTGCCCTATAAAAACTAGCCTGTAAGACCAAGGGGCATCGTTCACTTTGGAGGCGGCCCAGGCCGGTCAGTCTGACTTCTAATGCTTGGCATAGAATAAAGCTTTACATAACTTTCACTTTGTCTCAGCCTCATTCCCCTGGCCAGTCAGTCTGACTTCTAATGCTTGGCATAGAATAAGGCTTTGTGTAACTTTGTCTCAGTCTCGTTCCTTTGATAACGGATCCAACATATAGGGGCTCGTACAGGATAAAACGAGCCAGCATCAGAGCCAGCATCAGAATTTCTGGGAAAAGCCTCCGGAGGTAAGATCTCCATAGTCTGTGAGATCCTGTCTGGTTGTGGAGCTCCAGGGTATGGCCCATCGGGGAGAAGCTGGACGCAGCCATACTCCCCAGGGCTGGAGTGGATGCAGGGATGCCCCATCCCTCTTCTGGTAGATCATTTGGGGGTCCGAGCCCCCCCTAGGCGGTCATCTGGGTCCGTAGGGGGCCGGGAAAACCCCCACCAGCGGGTAAGGGCCGCTGGGTCTATGTGTCTTTGTCTTGCCTTTTGTTGTCTGTTGTGTTGCTCGTTTCTAGGGGACTGAGAAAATCTCCACTGGCGAATGTTTGTAGGGGACCAAGAAAATCCCCACCAGTGGCAGGTTCTGGGTAAGGACCGCTGGGTCTGTGGTTGTCTATGTCTTGTCTTTTTGTTGTCTGTTGTGTTGTTTGTTGTGTTTGAAAAAATGGGGCAAGCGGAGAGTAAGGGGACTCTGACTTTCATCTCTCCATTCCTCCTAATAGACGTGGGACTTCTCCCTTGCCCATTTCTTGTGTTAAAGGCTATAACTGGAGCCAATAGTGGTTGGTCTAACTTGAGACAGAGACTTTAAGGAATATTCCCAAGCAGCTGCCGAAACTCCCTTTGTTTTGGGGAAGTTCCTTGCCTTCTCTGGCCCGACCTGGACTGCCTAGCTCCTCCCCCTTGCTGGCGGGGCCTTCTGGCAGCATTTTGTTCTTCTGTCTCCCCCTTCTGTTTCTGTACCAGCTTGGGTGCAGCCTGCATGACTGGCTTCTAGACGATCCTCGGTGCTTCCTGCACTACGGCTCCTTCTCTCTTCACTGTTTCAAGGAACAAAAAGAGCAACCCCTGGACCTAATACCCACCACTCCTGATCTTCCCACCCGTGTCTCAGGTAAACATTAAAAGTGGAGTGGGTCCAGGTGAAATGTAAATCAGAATTTAAACTAAGTTAAATTTGTTGGTTTAATTAAGATAGACATATCTTTAAAGTTACAGCAGTAAATGTGAAACTTCAATCAAAGTTTACTGAAGGTCAAATAAGCTCATATTATTTGTTAAAATCTGTTAGCAAAGAAATAACTGAACTGATGATTAATTGTCTGCCTCAAAGTTTTAATGGGTAATTGTTAAAATAGCTTTCAAAGTCTTTAGTAACCTGAAACTTTAAAGGTTTACTTGGATGACAAATGGAATTAAATTTGTTGGACATGTAGGTCTTAACCAAATGGGATAAAATACTAAAGCATTAATTACTGGAACCAGGTTTGTGCTTTTGACTTCTTACTGCAAAGAAACTAAAAATATTTAAATCTGTTGGTAAACATGTTTTGTGCTTAACTGATTCATAAATTTGCCATCTACAGAATTCTGTTGTAACTCTTCACAATTGGTTAATACTTAGCCATCACTAGAGACTAAAGTGTTTCTAAGAATAAAAAATTCTACTAACTGTAACTAAGACTGATGACAGTAAGAAAAACACCATATATGTAAAAAGTAGGAGATACATTAAAAAAAAAGGGAATAAAAATACATTTCGTTAAAGATAAAAGGTAATTTTGTCCTAAATGAGATAACTATTTGGAAAAAAATTGGCTTGGTACAAAACCTAGATGCAAAAAAAGTTGTAAAAGGTTTGTGAAGGAAAATCTTCAAAAAATAAATTTTAGGTATGGTCAGGACAGACTAAAATTAAAATGAATTTTAAAATGTAGCACATCAGAATAATAAATCACATAAAATGACTCTATGTATTCTAGACTACCAAAAAAAAAAAACTGTTAAGGTTTTTATTAAAAGTTTTAATATTGTCTAAAAAACCAGAGGAAAGGCAGTTGACTGATGACTGATAGTAAGTTTAGAAAAACTACACACACAAAAAAGAGGGCCTAAGAGAGTAAGTAGTTTTGTCTTAAAATAAAAATATCTGGGGCACCTGGATGGCTCAGTGGGTTAAAGCCTCTGCCTTCAGCTCAGGTCATGATTCCAGGGTCCTGGGATCGAGCCCCACATCGGGCTCTCTGCTCCGCAGGGAGCCTGCTTCCTCCTCTTTCTCTCTCTGCCTGCCTCTCTGCCTGCTTGTGATCTCTGTCTGTCAAATAAATAAATAAAATCTAAAAAAAAAAATATATCTGGTTGCATCAGAACATGAAAAGAAATAAAAACCAAACTTCAGGATATTTAGTAAGTCATAGAAGGCTTGAGGGAAGTGACCTTTATTTGCCTTGGTTTATAGGTTTGAAAGAGAACAATAAAATATGTTGGAAATTTAACCATATTAGATCAGTTTTGATGGATGTATTCACAAGAAAGGAAAAAAAAAACTAATAAATCTTTTCCTGTAAAATGGTTCTGTTCAAATGAGGCATAGTATTTAAAAAAAAAAAAAAAAAGACTAGGGGCGCCTGGGTGGCTCAGTGGGTTAAGCCTCTGCCTTTGGCTCATGTCATGATCCCAGGGTCCTGGGATTGAGCCCCGCATTGGGCTCTCTGCCCAGCAGGGAGCCTGCTTCCTCTTCTCTCTCTGCCTGCCTCTCTGCCTACTTGTGATCACTCTCTCTCTCTCGCCAGTTAAACTGTAAAACCATATCTATTCTGAATTTTTGTCATTTATAACTATTTTAATTCTCTTATAAAATAAATTCTGCCTTAAAGAAAATCCATATGGGAGACTTCCAGGACAAATACAGGTCTTTGATATATTGAAATCCTGAAACTGAAATGGATAAAAATTTCAGGAACTAACTAAAACTACATTCAAACTAAACCAGAATTAGTAAAATGGGACCTCAATCCCCTGCAAATGAAGAACTACTGCCCAAAGGAACCCCTGACTGGAACCCAAACTCTGATAAAGGTAAGGAGAGTCTACATTTCTACCGCCAGGCTCTGCTGGGAGGCCTCCATGCGATTGCAAGGAGACCCATAAGTTTATCTAAAATTAGTGCAGTGACTCAAGATAAGGATGAGTCTCCAGGGGCTTTTCTAGAAAGGCTTATGGAAGCCTATAAAATGTATAGCCCGATCGACCCTGAGGCACCCGAAAATCAGAGGGCAATAAATCTTGCCTTTGCCAGTCAGTCAGCCCCAGATATAAGGAGGAAACTTCAGAAAATTGAAGGATTTGAAGGGAAGAATTTGACTGAGTTAGTGGGAATAGCAGAAAAGGTGTTTAACAACAGAGATACACAAGAAGATGAAAAACAGACTAGTTACATGAGGCAGGGAGGAAACAAAGGAAAAGAGGTCAATGGAAAGGAAAAAGGCAGGTAGAAGATGGTCAATGGAAAGAAAAGCCTAAGTACAGAAAAAGCTGATGGGAAGCCTTAGCTTCAGATCAGTGTGCTGACTGCAAGGAAAGAGGACACTGGACCAAGGAGTGCCCCAAGAAGAAGATGGCAGTGCTGGCCACCAGAGACTGAAAGGGCATGGTTCAGAGCCCCTCCCGGAACCTCGGGTAAAAATTGAGGTGGAGGGGAAATCAATTGATTTTTTGATGGACACAGGAGCCCAATTTTCATCATTACTAGAGCCTATGGGAAAACTATCTGAAGAGGAAGTCTGGGTACAAGGGGCAAATGGCACAAAAAGACATAAATCGACAACAAAAAGGACTTTAAATTTGGCCTACGGTTGTTCGCGTCCAGCAGTACTCCCTCCCCTGGGAAGCAAAGGAAGGGGATCTCCATAGAACACACCTTTGCTTCCCGTCAAAAGGCCAAAATTGGGGAGTACCAACCCATTCAGGACTTTCGGGAAGTTAACAAATGAGTTGAAGATATCCACCCGATGGTGCCTAACTCCTATACCCTACTCTCCCTCCTGGGCCCCAAGAAAACTATGTATACTGTCTTAGATCTTAAGGATACAAGGGAGTCTCAGCCCCTCTTTGCTTTTGAGTGGTCCAACCCACAGAAAGTGTTCCAAGGCCAGCTCACCTGGACAAGAACAAACCCTGAGTGACGGGATATCAGGCCCTCCTCCTCAACGAACCGAAAGTGACTTTCCAGTCCCCGGCGGTGCTAAATCCAGGCACGTTGCTGCCAGAGGAGCTGACTGACCACAGTACTTTCTAATAGCCGCTGAGGACCATGAGTCATGCTTGTGGGGGACAAGCCACTTATTTAAGCTTTGATCTCCAAGAAGGAGTGTGATCACTGTCTGAGTCCAGGAAATAGGTAACCAACCGATACCCCCACCCCACCCACACAACTGCGGGGAGGTCCTAACCCAGGTCACAGGAATAAGGCCAGATCTCAGAGACACTCCCCTCCGGATGCCGAGATGACTCTGTTCACAGACGGAGGTATCTACATGGCGATGAAAAGAGATATACAGAGGCTGCGATGGTTTCTCCTGAGCAGGAACTCTGAAAAGCAGCCCTGCCACACATCTCTAGGAACAGCAGGTATGTCTTTACTACTCTCTATATACAAGGGGCTATTTATAAAGAAAGGGGCCTATTAACAGCAGGAAAAAAAATTAAAAACAAAGAAAAAATACTGGCTCTCCTCCAGACTATTTGGGACCTAAAAGAGGTGGCCGTTATGCATTGCCTGGGACACCAAAAGGGGACTGATCTGGTTTCAAAAAGAAACCAATTAGCAGATCATACAGCAAAGCAAGCAGCCAGGAAAACGGCTCAAGAACTGGTTACACTCCCAGTTCCAACCCTACCAAAAAAACCCAGATTATTCAGAAAAAGATTTAAAATATTTACAAAAATGGACTAAATTAGACTATAAAGGGAATTGGGCTAAGACCAGAACAAAAAAGTTAATTCTTCCTCAAAGACTAAAAAAAAATAATAATAATAATAAAAATAAATTAGTAAACCAAATACATCAGGGCACTCATTCAGGGACACACAAACTTAAGGAACTCATGGACAAGCAATTTCAGGTATCTAAATTAGGGCGTATGGCTCAGGATATAGTTGATAGATGTGCTCAATGTCAGGCAGTAGAAGCAGGAAAACTAGGATGGAAAAAAAAAGAGAAAAAGGTAAAAAACCAGAAGTTTATTGGGAAGTGGATTTTACAAAATAAAATAAAAAATATATTAGTTTTTGTAGATACCTTTTCAGACTGAGTAAAAACTTTTTCTGCCAAACATAAAACGACAGGAATAGTAGCCAAAAGCTACTAAAAAAAAATTATTCCTAGGTTGGGGTTGCCTCTCGTGATTGGGTCAAACAACGGCCCTACATTTGTGAGTTCAGTCTCACAGGCATTGACCAAGGCCGTGGGCACTAATTAAAAACTACATTGTGCCTACCGGCCCCAGAGTTCCAGACAAGTAGAGAAAATGAACCAGACTCTTAAAGAAACCTTGACAAAGTTAATTCTGGAGACTGGCAGTGGATGGGTGGATCTCCTTCCCTTCGCCCTCCTTAGGGCGCGATGTACACCCTACTTAAACAAGGTTACCCCATTTAAAATAATGTTCGGGAGACCCCCCTCCACTCTGCCCATGGCTACAAAAGGTTACCCTAACAAAAATGACTGATCAGTCTGTATTCCAGTCACTGCAGGCACTGCAGTCTGTCTTAAAAAAAGAGCCCATGCAGGGATCCAGACTGCCTACACTGAGATGGAGACGGAGGTAAAACCACATCCTTACCAACCCAAAGACTTGGTTCGGATATGCCGCCACCAAGTGAAAAACTTGAAGTCTCGTTGGAAAGGACCGTTTACTGTCATCCTATAGAGGACCTGAGAAATTCCAACATCTTACTGCAGCAGTAAAATGGACAGAGCCTGCAGTTCCCATCCTAATTCCAGCACTTACTGATTCTTTAAAAAGTCAAAGAATTGACTAATCTCCAAAGAAAAGGGGGAAATGTTGGGGTTGATTCCACGTTAAAACCTGTTAAACCCCTAGGGCCTGCCTGGGCCTGCTTAGCCAGAGTGACTCCATTTTGCCTGGATAGCCATTTTGTTGCCTAGGTAGCCATTTTGTTGCCTGGGTAGCCATTTTGTTGCCATGTTGCCTAGATAGCCATTTTCTTGTTTAATAAATGCCTCAGCAGTTACTAGCATCGGTTCCAGGTAACTGTTACTAAAACACACAGGTAGATGACATCCAATCAGCCAAAGCCACATATGTAGATGTCTGCGATTGTGCCCTATAAAAACTAGCCTGTAAGACTGAGGGGCGTCGCTCTTCAGAGGCAGCCCTGGCCGGTGAGTCTAACTTCTAATGCTTGGCATAGAATAAAGCTTTACATAACTTTCACTTTGCCTCAGCCTCGTTCCCCTGGCCGGTCAGTCTAACTTCTAGTGTTTGGCATAGAATAAGGCTTTGAGTAACTTTTTTTTTAGGCTTTGAGTAACTTTGTCTCAGTCTCGTTCCTTTGATAATGGGCCCAACACATAATATATTGAATTTTTAGATTACTGCATTTAATGCGCATGTACGGCATAGCAGACTATATTTTAATACAACTTTTTCAAACAATTATTATCAAAGCTATATTTCTGGTAATATTTTTATTTATTTATAAGATTTTATGTGTTTATTTGGCACAGAGAGACAGAGCACAAGCAAGGGGAGCAGCAGGCAGAGGGAGAAGCAGGCTCTCGGCACAGCCAGGAGCTCAATGCTGGCCTCCATCCCGGGACCCTGGGATCATGACCTAAGTGGAAGTCATATGCTTAACTGACTGAGCCACACAGCCACCCTCTGATAACATTTTAAAGTGCTAATTAAGTTCATGTTCTATGAGGCTGGACATGTAAAGTATATTTTGAAATTTCATTGTGATTTTTTTTAATAGTCACCTTTAACATTGATTTTGGTTGATGAAAAGGACATTGTCAAATTTCACTCTCCCTACTATTTTAGGGCAGGTGTGAAACAATGCACATATGCTTGGTAATAAATAGATTTTCTCATATTGATTACTTAAAACACCCTTTACTGGGATAAGTCTTGTGTGTGTATCCCAGCAAAGAAACAAATGCATCGAAAAATGAAGCAACTTGTCTGAGTGCTGGTTATGGAAGAAGGGGAAACACAAGTTTGGGGTTTAGTCCCATTCTATTGGCCTTGCTGCCTTTGGGACCAGGTTACTGGAGTTCCTCCTACTCAAGGAGTAAGGGTTATGAATGGTCTCCAAGCCAACTGGTATTCAAAGTACACTCACTTCATTTCTCCTTGAAATAGAAACAATTATACATAGTATCTAATATACCAATACGTGTAGGAAATAATAATGTTTGTAAAATGTTTATAGGCTTTATTTCAAAGAGCTATTTTATAAACATTAATTTTTTAAATGAACTCTTTTTCATCGTTTCACTCTACTTGTTAACTTTTTTCCAGGAATCCTTGAAGTCGTGTTCAGAGCCCTGTGCATTATCTTTTGATACTAAAATGTTAAATAGGAAATAAGAGAGCGGTAGAGTCCATGTGGGGAAAAAAAAAAAAAAAAAGCGGTGATGAGGAGGCTGGGGATGTGGGTTAGTGTCAATCAGCAATGTGCTCTCATCAGCCTTTTGAATTATTTTATTCTAACTCTAAGGGGTGAATACTAAATTCTCATTCTGATGCCAACATGTTCCTGAAGGGTGTCAAGTAAGAATAGTGAGGTTACATGATCTGTATGGCTGTTAACCAAGAAAAGATGTTAGTTACTCCTTGAACCGGGAGGTTGGAAGACAGTAGGAGGAAGGGACAGATTTTGGAGATAATTAGTTATTCCTATCCGAATATCTAATTAAAAATGTGGAGTTCACACACCACATTGGATTCCATGCTGGGCATGGAGCCTACTTAACAAATAAAAAGAAGAACCCCACATAAAACAAAACAAACAAAAAACCCAACCTTTTGGTGGGAGGGATGGTAAAAAATAAATAAATAAATAAATTGATGTAGCTGCTTGCTAGACACTAATAGCAGGCAGGGAGGTATTTTGTTAGAATCATAAATACCATCTCCAAATGTCCGTATGGCTTCTTTCCTTATTAAATTTCCCGTCAATGTCACCGTGTCAGAGAAGATTCCCGTGAACACCAGCGATGGAGATGTTGATGGCTCATGGAACACCCCCGTGCCCCTCAGGTCCTCAGGCCTTTTGTGGCAGGAGGGACATCAACACTAGCCCGGCCAGTTAGACATGAACCCTTAAGGACCACACGTGACCCTCCACTTGGTGTCCCCCACCATAACAGCTGTGGAGGGACCATGGAGATATCCGACCCCAGAGGGTATGGCCTCCATTATCTGTGTCCCTGAATGCCTCCGTGGAGTGAAGTTCCCCTGTCCCACCACAGCTGACCTGTGGTGGACAGATAGTGTGAATAAGAAAGAAACTTCTGTCCTGCTAAGCCACTGAGCTTTGGGAGTTCATTGTCCACACCACATGCCGAACCCCAGTCGGCACACAGTTGTGTGTGAGTGAGTGCCCCGCCGTGCCCCATGCCTGTCTGTCCCTTTCCCTGCTGCAGTTTCCCCCATTGTGCTCATCACCACCTGACACCTGTTCCCCAGTCTTCCTGCATCACCTCCCCCACCCCCATAACCACACACAACACCTGTAGCTCAGAGCTGGCTCGGCCAAAATCAGCATTGCAGGAATACAGCGACCACTCCTCTTTGCAATTTAATAGAAACAAGGAAACACTGCATCGAATTTTATCTGTGTGTTGACAAATCTCATTTGGGGTGAGTTTATACTTTTGAAAACTGTCTCTGTATGTTTTAAGATGATGGACATAAGGTATTACATCCTTGAGTTTGTGGCACGTCTGTAGCAACATGTGTGAAAATTGGCACAGGACTGTCCTCTGGCCAGACACTGACCTCTGAGGACTCTAAGGGAGCTTCCTGCAGAGATGTGAAAATGGGATTTCTTTTTCTGCTTAGGAGCTGTTCCAGGTGTTACTTTCCTCCACCCCCTCTCATTGGCCTTCCCCTAACTGGAAGTTACCTCTAGTCCCTTCTACCAGGACTTTCAGGGTAAGAGATTTATGTATAACAGGATGGAGGGGAAGGAACTGGGAAACAATATTAAATGATAACCGAGCACTTTTTATACCTTCCCGTGGCCATCTCAAAAGCATCCTACTGGAAGATTTTGCAGGTGGCCATGGTCTAAGGTTCACTGGTCTTGAGAGGGATGAAACTCCCTGACTGAACGGTGCACGTGTTGGGAGCATGGCAGCCATGGACAAAGAAAGCCGACAGCAAGAGCTTTTTTCTGTCTTTCTATGTGACAATATTTTTGTTTAAGTTTGAAGATGGTATGAACTACAAGTTGTAAATTTTTATTGGAAAGTACAAATTTTCATTCACCCCTTGACATATTTGTCTAAAAAAAATATTTTTCTGAATTTGAATAAAGACTTGAAATGGAAACTTTTTCCCTTTTGTTATTTTAAATGCTGATGAATGAATCAAAATAATGATTATTACATGATTATTACCAATTATTACATAATTTTATACTCTTGTTGTATATTGAAAGAGGTGTTAAATGACATGCTCTGGGCACCAAATCTGAGATATTTTTGGTTAAGAGGTTTGCAGAAGGAGGGAGCGGCAAGTGAGCCTCAGATGGGCAGGTAGATTGAAGAACATGGCGTACCAGAGAACAACGTAGTGTTTCAAGGGGAATGTAGGTGGCAATGGGTCCATCACTGTTGATAGGTAAAGTAGGAGGAACACAGGGAGGGTATCTGTGGGACTTAACAATCTGTGGGTCACAGGGGCTGAGGAGCAGTTTCCGTGGGGGGGCGGGCATAGAGCCAGATTGGAGTGGTTTCAAAAGGGATGCGCTGGGAGAATGGGGGTCCCTCTGTGCTCTATGTCACTCCTGTAGGTTTGAGTGCAGGAAGTCAAGTTCAAGACCCTGAGAATCAAGAAACAGAGCTTGATAAAAGAATAATGAAATACAGCAAGTAGAAGGAAGGAAATAATGAGGAAAAACAGGCAATGAGAGTAGAAAAAAAATTTGTGGTTAATCGATAATTCAAAGCATCTGTGTTTTCTGAAATGATTGATGAAGACCATTAAGGAAAAGAGGAGCAATAAACATAATCAAAAAGGGGATGTCACTATAGATACAAGAATTTTTTTTTTTTTTAGTATCTAGAAGAAGATATGTTGCTTGATATGGCTTATTGGCCCCCTCTCTACATCTTCATGATACACAGGAAAGGTCCTGTGCTCCGGAGTCAGAAGACTAAGGAACCGCAGCTCCTGGGAGGGGCAGCAATGCATGATGGTTAAAACCATAGGTTCTGGGGCATGTGAACATACACACCAAAGTAGCTTATTACCTCAGAACCCTAAAAACAAATGATGTAAATGAGCTTAAAATACTTCGACTCATATGGTAAAGTGCCCACTAAAATAGGAACGTTCACACAAATGCTTATAAAAGTCCAATTGCAAGTATATGTGGATGCTAAATCAATTCCAGGTTTGTAGCCATGTTTATTTAATGTTAGTATTATCCAAATACTGTCTTGGACATCCTGTAGAATTTCATGGCTAGAGGATTTGATGGGTTTTCTTGGGATTGGAAATATTTTAAAAGAATTTGTCAGAGCAAGACAATGTTGAAGTAGATGAATTTTTGTCTGACCAATCTATCTTTAGCATTGCAACAGTGCTATCTCATTAGTATGATCAGTGGCAAAGCCAGAGAAGAAAAGACCCAGGTCAGATTCCGGAAGTGGGTACAGCTGCTGAAGTGTGCCTGGTCTATGCAGTTCATCATGCCCCCAATCAAGGGAGCTAAAACACTATGCCAAATGTTTATGTTGAAAACTAACCAAAACAGCCCCTGATGTCAGGAACCGATCTGAAGTTCATAGTTAGACCTCAGTGTTGGTACAGCTAGTCTGATGCCCAAGTCTTGACTGTGGTGTTCTTGCCTTGGACATGGATGACAACAGAGAGTATCAACGAGGTCACTCTGTGAAACAAGCCACCAAACACTGCTTTCACTTCCTGAAAGGGTGCCAAGGACTCGTCCACTTATAGCTTTTCTTCCCACGAATGTATCCTCCTTATAGGTAAGATTTGTTGAGATACCCAGTTATAGCTTTGTGACACCAAAGCTTTGTGACACCATCCAATTTAGGGCAAACCCCACTTCCCTAGATGTTCCCCCAAATGTCCCAACCAAAGCTCCAGTCCTCTAGTAAGTTCCTTCTTACACCCTCTTACTGGGAGATTCCCATAACTCCCTGTGATGTGCTTTCTGCTTCATTACCTGCAGTAATAAATTCAAACTGTTAACGTACAAGTGTATTTCTGGTGGGCTTTGGCTAAAGAACATTGACAGTGTATATTATCTACTGAATCTTTTTTATTTTTATTATATTCCATTACCAACATATAGTAGTACATCATTAGTTTTTGATGTAGTATTCAATGATTCATTAGTTGCGTACAACACACAGTGCTCATCACAACACATTATCTACTGAATCTTTATAGCAGTTCTGTGATTAGTTATGATTTTCATTCTCCAGATAAGGAATCTTCAGCTCAGGAAGCTTAAGTATCTTGATCAAGTTTGTTTGGATAGTAAACGACATAGCCCGCCTTCAAAATTAGATCTGCTTTGCTCCTAATCCTACAGTCTTTAAAACATAATATTTTAAAATCATTATAATGAATAATATTTTATAAATGTAAAATATTAAATGCTATCTATATGTGCCTTATAGCACATAATAAAATGAGCGCCCTTGAGGTCACGACCCAGCTTCAGAACAGGGAGGACCATTAGATCTATCACTGTGACTATTTTGAGGCTTTTTCTTACCCCATCTGCCTCCTTCACCCAACAGGAAACCAGTAACCTGAGTATTATGTTTATCATTATCTTCCCTTTTTTCTTTTTTTCTTTATTTTGAAGGCTTTCAAGGTTTATGGAAAAGTTGCAGGCACCACACAAAAAACTTTCTTCTGAATCATTTGAGAATGTCACCGACAGTGTGTATTTCCTATGAACAAGAACGCTCTCCTGCCTAACTGCCATGCAACCATCAAAGTCATGAAATTAATGTTGGCACTGTACTACCTTCTCATCTTCAATCTCCATTCAATCTTTATAAATTGTTCCAGTAATGCCCTTAATAGTGAAAGGAATCAGTTCAGAATCTTACATTGCCCTTGGTTGTCATGGCTCTTTAGTCTCCTTTGGTCTAGAATATTTCCATGATCTTTCCTTGACTTTCATGAGGATGATTTTGAAGATGGCAGACCAGTTATTTTGTGGACCTTTGTTCAAGTTCAGATGGAGGTTCCCTGGAGATTAATTTCAAGTTCTTTAGAGCAAGTGATCTCAAGAGATCACTTGAGAGCAAGTGATCAGGCTTCTCCACTGTAAAGTTATTTGTTTTCCTTGGTAACAAGGAAATGTTTTGTAGTGAAGTTCTCTGAAACCATACGTGTCACCATTATCCTTTTGGCCCTTCTTTGCTTTGGGGCTCAAGATGTTCCAAACTCGTACTGGTTTTCTACCCCAGTCTAAGTACTAGCCATTTCTCTAGGGAACCCCCATTTCTTTTAGCAGAGAATTATACTCTAAACCAGGATCTACTCTTGGGATGTCACTATTCCAAGATGATTACAATGAACAAAGCTAGGCATATAGACTATCCCTCATGATGTTCAGGTTTTGACATCCTAAACCCATCTATGCTCACTTCCCCCTTGGGTCCTGGCATCCCATGCCATGTCATCATGCCCTTGAACATAATCCTGTCTGCTCAACCCTTGACACTTCTCATCAGGTTGACCCTTCCCTGAGAGGGCATCTCTCTACCCACTTAGAGCTTTGATACACTGAACCAAGCTTCTTGTCAAGAACACTCTTCTCACCCTACTTGGGCTCCATCTTCCTGCAGCAGGCATGGATGCTTTCCAAGCAAGGACTCCTCACACAGGCTTCCCTGCAAGTTCATCTTCCTCTCCTCAATATTCTTCTATCCCTTTAGCTATAATAGTTATTTAGTTAATTTGTACTGTCGTGTGTATTCCAGGGTGGCAATATGTCCATTTGTAAGCATCTTTTCAATATTATGATGGGAAAATCTTATTTTTGTTTTTTAAAGAGTATCTCAGCTATTCTTGGGTCTTTGAATTCAATATAATTTTATCTTGAACCCTCTTGTCAAGTGTCTCAAGAAACACTTTTGGGATTTTGATTGTTATTATATTGATCAATGAATCAATTTTTGGGGAATGGAATCTTTATCAGCTTGTATATTTCTGTCCTTCAACAGGTTATAACTCTCCATTTATATAGGGTTTTAGTGTCTCCCGGTAAAATTTTCTATTTTTTTAATATGGGTTTTTCACGTTTCATTGTTATTTTTAGATTTAAAATCCCCCCCCTTTTTAAAGTTTTGTCTTTTAAGGGGTACCTGGGTGCCTCAGTCAGTTAAATCTCCAGCTCTTGATTTCAGCTCAGGTCCTGGTCTCAGGGTATGAGATCAAGCCCTCATGCAGGGTCCACACTTAGCAGGGAATATGCTTCTTTCTCTCTCTCTCCCTCTTCCTCTGCCCCTCCTCCTGCTCATGGGGCTCACTCTATCTCACTCTCAAATAAATAAATAGATCTTTTAAAATTGTGTCTTTTGAAAAGTCACATCTTCTAAACCATAATTATGGGTATATACAAATATGATTGACTTTTCTGAATTAATCTTGTATATGTAGCAAATTTGCTCATCATTTCTAAAACTTCAACTATAGATTATTTAGGCTTAACCCATAGAAAAATATTGTATGTAAATATGAGATATATTTCTTGCTTACCAGTATTCATATACATTACATTTCTCTAATTTGTTTGTAATGTTACAGCATTGTGTATAGCTCTAGTAACAACGGATGTAAATGGTAATGGTGGGTATGCATATCTTATTTCTGATTTGAAATGTTTCTAATGTTATACTATCAAGAATGATGTTTCCAATAAATGCTTGATAGATTTTATCAAGTAAGTAGATTCTAATCGATTCCCGGACTTCTAGAATTATATTTTAGCAAGTCATGAACAGGTAAAAATTGCTGTTTTTCAATCTGTTGAAATAATCTTGTTTTTTTTTCCCTTTAAATCAGTTCATGTGGAAATGACATTTATAGATATTTCTAGTTATAAATTTGCATTCCAAGTTTAAAAAAATCAGTTTAGTTCTTATATTTTTCAGTAAGATTCTAGGACTTAGTTTGATAGGTTTTGTATTGAATGTTTATATCTTTATTACAAAAATGAGATTGACCTGTATTTTTTTTCTTCATACTGTCCTTTTCTAGTATCAAGTTTATTGCCTAGTATATGAGCTGATTCGGGGAGTGCAATCTGTTATTTAAAATTTTGGAAGAGTTTGCATGCTATTTGAATGATCTATTCTTTGAAATTTTGCTAGGACTCACCATGAAACTATCTCTGCCTGGAATTATTTTACTTATGGATATACTTGGAACCACGGATCTAGTTGTGTTTTGCTTTTTTTGTTGTTGTTTTTATTTTATTTTTATTTATTTATTTATTTATTTTTAAAGATTTTATTTATTTATCTGTCAGAGAGAGTGAGCACAGGCAGAGGCAGAGGGAGAAGCAGGTTCCCCGCTGAGCAAGGAGCCCGATGTGGGACTTGATCCCCGGACACTGGGATCATGACCTGAGCCAAAGGCAGCCGCTTAACCAACTGAGCCACCCAGGTGTCCCTTTGTTGTTGTTTTTAATGGTTACAAAGCCATTCAGGCTTTCTGTTTCTTTTTGAGTTAGTTTTGGCATGTAATTATGTGGAAGATTTACCACAGCAGGCCTGAGATTGTTATCCTAACAAAGAAAGGCTTGCCTGCAAGACTGATCCTTGGCTAGCATCTGAAACACGGATTTGGGGAGGGTTTCCATGATTCCACAAACTTTTCGGAGTGGCTCATTGTGGCTAAGCTGTTTGTAGAAACTGTGGTTTCCGTCGCACCCCTGCCCTCCTTTGGGGAGTCTGGAATTTTGGGACATGCTAGGTAGAGTGCTAATGTGACAAGCATCATTGCAAACCTTGGGTGCAGGGTCTCTCCTGAGCTGATCTGGTGGGCAAACTCTACCCGTGTTGTCACAGCTCATTCCTAGACCCGTGGCCTGTGTGGCTCTTCTGGGAGAGGACTCTTAGGAGCCTGCATCTGCCTGACTCCTGACTCACCACACAGGCCTCTTCCTTCTGCTGATTTTGCTGAAATAAATCCTAGCCAGGAGTAGAGCGTTATGCTGAGGCCTGTGAGTCCTTCTAGCAAACCATCAACCCAGAGGGGGGTCTTGGGGTCCCCAGAACAGTAATATCTTCCTAGAAACCTTTCCATTTAATCTACAGTTTCTCATTTACTGCTGTGTGAGTGTTCATAGCTCTCTAATATGTGATCTTTTTAATTCCTCCTTATATAAAAATTTTGTTCTTTTGTATTAAATTTTTTTTTATGTTTTATTAAAAACATTTATTAAAAACATTAAATGTTTTTATTTGAAGTTATTGATTTGGACTTGTTTTGTTTTGTTTTGTTCCTTAGTCTATAGCAGCTTGATCATTTCTTCAGTTTCTTTAAAGAAACTTCTTTGGGTTTCCTTTGTCCCTGTTATCGTGTCTTTGTCTCCTGTTTCATTGTTCTTTGCTCATATTTTCCATTTTCTTCCCTTTTCTTTGGCCTAATTCTTCTGTTTTTGTTGTTGTTGTTGTTTTTTTGTTTGTTTATCTAGCTTAAAGACTTAAGCTCAACTCATGAATTGTCAGACTTTTCTTTTCTAACATGAGGATTTTAAACTATATATTTTCCTCTCGGTGTTTCTTTTAATGTTTTCCACCAGTTTGATTTGTGGTATTCTTATTGTTGAGTTATTAAAGTCCACATTACTCTTTTTTCCTGGACCCAGGAAATATTTAGAAGTGTATGTTCTAGTGTCTATATATATGAGATATTTTTTGTATATTTTATGTTATAACCTCTGATTTGATTTACAAAAATTTTAAAGAATATAATGTATATAATACCAGTTATCTGAAATTTTCTGTAATCTAGTTTATTGTCAATCTTTTTTCAAGTTTCAAGTGTTTTTATGAATATTCTTCATTAGTCAGGGGACAGTTCTATATATACCCATTAAATCAAATATTAATTACATTTATGAAATATGTAATTTATCTAATTTTTGGACTACTTAATCTATAAGTGATTAAAATACATGTTTATCTCCCATTGTAATAGTGTATTTTTTTTTTAATCTCTGTAGTTTGTCTGCGCCCAGAACTTTATCTCCCAAGAGGATCGCTGACACTGGATTGGCCCTCAGGGAAACACTGAATCACCTCCCTCCTGTCACCCCCTCATATACATACTCTTCTGAAGTTTAGGCTCACTTTTCCTTTTTTCTTTCACGAATTAGTGTGGGAGATTGAATGTTGGGTCCCGATTCTTTGCTCTGGAGAACATCCTCACAATATGCAGGGTACACTTCCACTCTCCTTGACTTTGGGCTTGGCCATGTGACTTGCTTTGGTCAATGGGATAGTAGTAGCTCTGATATGGTAGAGGTTAGTTGATGCTTGTGGTCACACTGGCCCTCCTGAGCTCTGGTGATCCTCCATGAGAAAAGTACACACTGTTGGCAGCCATTGCCCCTTCAGTGAGAGTCAGGTCTTAGGTCAGATGCTGTGAGCAGAAGCTGGTCCAAGGAAGATAAGTAATAAGTGTAGTAAAGTTGACCCGTACCTCTGCTTGGATCTTAGGACCCAGAACCTGGAGTCTAGTCTTCCCTGGCCAAGGGGTAACCAATTCATGGGTCCATGAACAAGAGAAAAGAGAATTCTCTCCAGCCATTGAAACTGGGATGGTTTGTTAAATACTGCAGTTGTGCACATATCTGGCTGATAAACCCAGCAGATCACTAAAAATATATTTTATCTAGGGTGTAGATTATTTTAGCAAGGAAGGAGAGTTCAGAGTATCTGCTAGAAACAGGAAAAAAATACTTTCTATTACTCGATCCTGCTTCCTGCAATGATGTATGCCCCTTCATTAATATAACAAAAAGCTAGCTGGAAAGGCCTTAACCTGCACATCAAATGATGTAATAAACTGCTTATTAATAATTTACATAATTATACACACAGAAAACTACAAGTAACACAGAACAGGTTAATAACTGGATGCAGTATGTTTCTGGTATCGACCCTCAACCAGTGCAGGCTGCCAGGTGTTGGATGCCATCTTTGGTCTTAACGACAATCACCCTACATGCCTCAAAAGACCAAATTCTCATGACAAAGTGAGTTGTGATTAGTACGGGTCAGTTGTAGCAATTCAACTACCCCAATGAGAGACTGATTTAGAAATGGATGTTTAACCCAGTTCTTGCCTATGACATAGGAACTCTCATTTGCTGAACATTTATCATGTACTGCACTCCGTTAAAGACATTTCATGGATTAACCTCCTATCCAAATCAACTCTTTGAGATGGGCATTAATCTTATCCCAGTGCCCTGGGTTATATAGCAGTAAGTGGCAGAGATAGGATATAAACCTAGGTTAATTTCAGGGACTTGCCCTATAATTCTGACTTTTTTTTTTCTTTGCTATATCCATTCATTCATTTACTCAGGCAAAAGGCATGCCCCTGAAGAAGTTGTCTGCCACATATTATGCAGCTAAGGGGGGGAATAAAAACACAAAGTCCCCATATTCCTGCAAATTTACATTTTAGTCAGAAAAACGTGTTAGCAAGTAAACAACTTGTGTGTATAATATAAAAACAGATGAGAGAAAGAAAGTCTGCAGATGATGAGTTTGGAGTTTATTTTATTTAAGAAATTTTTTTTTTAATTTTTTAACTGGTTTACATTTTTTTTTTAATTAACACGTAATGTATTATTGGTTTCATGCATACAGGTTTGTGATTCATCAGTCTTATATAATACCCAGTGCTCATTACATCTCACGCCCTCCTTAATGTCCATCATCCAGTTACCACATGGAGTTTATTTTAAATAACATTGTCAGGAAAGACTTCTCTGAACAGATGCCCTTTGAGCAAAGGTTAGAGTCAGAGTGAGCCTTGTCAAGACCCTAAGGCAGGGCAGGGCCTCATAGTGGTGCTCTGTGCTGTGAGCTGTGTAGCACTGATGATATTTACAATTACAGAGACTTTTGAAGGCATATACTCAGATATATACTATATACTCTGATATATACTATATACACTGATACATGTTGTATACTCTGATATATACTATATACGCTGATACATACTATATACTCTGAAACATGCTATATGCCTTGAGATGCTCACATTCTCTGCACGCACACCTAGCGAAGATGTTCCACAAAATCTTCGCTTTGTCGGGTGTTACGGTCCGTTAACAGAGGTGTTACTACGTGCCAGGCACTGTTCTACCCTCTGGTGGAAAGGCATTTTATAAAACATTGGTTTATTTTTACAAAGATACAAGGAAGAAAATGAGAAAACTTGTCTTCAGTTCTTGGGAAACAACATCCAATTCAACACTAACTTTTGTTATTGCTTTGAGTGAATAGACACAGTTTCAAGCATTTTATATATTGTTGACAAAAAAATCATGAAAATTTTCAAAGCATTTTGGAGGAGAGTGGTTTTTGCACACCGTTCAGTGGAATTAACAGATGGTAGTATACATGCTTAGTATCTGTTCTGCTTGTTACTTATTCTGGCTCATAAGCGTGGAAACATTTTGTTTTGTTAAGGCTAATTAATCTGTGCTGATATGCACAGAAGTGAATACATAAGAATCATATTTTAAAGTGCAACTTTAATTCAGGGAAAAATATCTTTTGTTACATACTGCTAAACAATGTTAATGTAAATATAACTAGTACAAAAGGTACAATACATGAATTCTATTCCATGAACTGTTCTTTTTTTTTTTTAAGACTTCATTTACTTGACAGAGATCACAAGTAGGCAGAGAGGCAGGCGGAGAGAGAGAGGAAGGAAAGCAGGCTCCCTGCTGAGCAGAGAGTCCAGTGCAGGGCTCGATTCCAGGGCCCTGGGATCATGATCCAAGCTGAAGGCAGAGGCTCTAACCCACTGATCCACCCAGGCGCCCCCCCATGAACTGTTCTTAATTATCTACACTTGAGATTTGAAATTCAGAAAACAAAACAAAGCAAAACAAAAAAAAACCCCTAACTCCATAGGTTTCCACCCAGACCCTCCGCAACCTCAGAAGACCTCCTACGGATTTCCGAAAGCCCTCACCCACCCCACATTTGGAAAAAAAAAAAAAAAAAAAAAAAACTGTTTTGCCATTCTCTTCACACCCAGACAAAGTGAAGTGGACTTTTGCCTTTCAAGAGTAGATAATCATAGTTCTCCAATTTAGATAAGATTTTTAAGAGAATGATTTGAAAGTGGGTATTTAGTGAGAAAATCTTAATGAACTCTCACTCTTCTTTTTGACCTTGGCTACCGCCCCTGCCCAGCTGGAGATTCTCATTTTAATGAGGCAATATTGTATTTCAGAGCAGCAGGCCCTGCTCTGAAACAGTTCTGTTCACTTTGGAAAGCTCAAAGCTGCTTTCATGCAAGTACTATTGATTAAGAAATTATTCCTTTAAATGAAGGGGGAAAAAGTTCCATCAGGGGCTTAGCAGTGAGAAAGTTTAATTTTAAAAGAAAAAGTCCTCCCCATCCCTATTCCTCCTGGATGCCCTGACTTTTTTCTTTTTTAAAGTTTTTTTATTTTTTAAGATTTTATTTATTTATTTGTCAGAGAGAGAGGAGCGAGAGTGAGCACAGGCAGACAGAGTGGCAGGCAGAGGCAGAGGGAGAAGCAGGTTCCCCGCCAAGCAAGGAGCCCGATGTGGGACTCGATCCCAGGATGCTGGGATCATGACATGAGCTGAAGGCAGCTGCTTAACCAACTGAGCCACCCAGGCGTCCCTGGATGTCCTGACTTTTAACGCATTTCCATTAACAGTAACTGTTGTTCTATACTTTATTTTGAGTCCCCATTTACTTTTTCAGAATCTGTAATTTGCATTTCATAAAGATAACAAGCAAAGGGCATTTCTGGCTTTCTGAATAATTAATCAGACTTTCCAGTGGTTCATTTCAAAAGGCCAGGAGGGAATAAGTATTCACAATAGAAACTCAAGAGTAGGCATGGAACTTACTGAGTTCTCTGTTATTTAAACACTTTCATGGATCACCTAAACTTGGAATTTTATCTAACACTGACCCTAACCCTAACCTAACTGAATTCTGCTTCATGGTTTTGAGCTTGAATTATAGCGAGCTTTATCTGCTTAAAAGAAGAATGGCTTAAGTGTTCTTTTAAATGCTTTTTATAGTATAATATTTTATCGGTGATGTAGAAATGGCTGGTTCCAAGAATGGCCCCAACACAAATGGCATGAGATTTAAGTGCTACATTACTCTGGTACTATCCATTGTCATTAGTTTTAGACCCTGGAAACAAGTAAATTATAGGCTATTTATTTTTGAAACTTCTGTAAGAGCAAACCTTGTATGTTAAATAGGTTACACGTATAAAAAAATTTTAATTCTAATGTAACTTTCAAACATCCTTGAAATATCTCTGTTGAAGTGTTGTCCCTACCCCATCCTCAATGTAAGGATGATAGAAATGAAAATTAAGAAGTTTAATTTTCCTTGTTGGAAATAAGGAAAGAGACGTATCCCCTCTTTTCTTAGATCATTTACTTAAGAAAACATGGAAATGCTAGCCCTTTCTCTGTCTCTTTGAAACGTATGTAAATCTTTTTAAAAGCTGAGTAAGTTTCTTAAGCAGTTTTCCGACCCTGGACTTTTTCAAGGACTTGGGAGCCATCTCTTGGATGCAATCATCTAGAAGGTAGGTGCCTACCTCCCAGGTTTCTGCAATAGGGTAGGACCCTAACTGGTGGGCACCTGACCACAAGTCACAAAATTGCCTCCTGTCCTAAAGAAATGAGAAATTTATTTTACCTCTAGATAAAGCCAATAAACTAAAATAGATGGTCACCCCCATTACCAAGTGTATTTAGGATGAATTTTATGTAACAAATAGTATTGTCCATCTGAGACTAGTTACTCTTTATGTCGAGAACAAGCGTGTAATGGGTTGTATCTGCTTAGCGACATAAATGGGTGAGATTATTTATTTACAGGCAATCCGTTAAGAGATTGCCTGTGACATACACCACATTCTGGTTTAATGCTGATTCAATAATAGAACTTTTTATTCTACGACCTTTCTGGAGGGGGTATTTACATGGGTTGGGAGGAGATCTTGTGTTTCCTTATGTTCTCCTGACATTAACAATAATACTCACCCCATGACTCTCCCCGCTACCCCTCACATACAAGTACACATTCCCCACAGAAATAGCCTGCCACAGGGATGCCTAGGTGCTGTAGTTGGTTAAGTATCTGACTCTTGGTTTCAGCTCCGGTCCTGATCTCAGGGTTCTAAGATCAAGCTCTGTTTAGGGCTCTATTGCTCAGCAGGGAGTCTGCTTAAGACTGTCTTCCCCTCTGTCCCTCCCCTGTCTTATCTCTCTCTCTCTCTATTTCTAAAATAAATAAATATTTTTTTAAGAAGGAAAGAAAGAAGGAAGGAGGGAGGGAAGGGAAGGTAGGAAGGAAGGAGGAAAGGAGGAACGAGAGAAATAGCCTGCAGGAAACCGGGGGAATAAGGAAGGCAGGCGCTCTGGTACTGGGTCCCTATAATCCTGGAGTGGTGACCTTTATTTTCCCTCATGCCCACATGACAGGGATAAAGACAGTGCAATAAGGAAAAGTGTGTATCCCACCTGGAAAATACACATATGCAGCCTTGACTTATCCTGATCTCTACCGGACACTGGTGGCAAGATTCACTCCTTCTCCATTTCTAGAACGGAGCACAGTTACCAGAACCACAAAGGATGAGTTAAATTCATGTGATTTTATCTACCTGTTTTTTTTTAATTTGTTAACCTTTTTCTTCCATGCAACACAATATTCCCATTTGTCCTCAATGACAGTAATAATACTAAAAAAAGACAAAACAGAGAAGCCCAAGGTTTTTTTTTTTTCCTTCAACAGCTATTTTGGCAAATGTATCCCCTCTTCTGTTCCATGGGAAATCCCAGCAGAAGTGTTCTGTGTGCACCTTCAGGATAAGGGCAATTCCTGATCTTGGGGGGAAATGACAATATCCCCCACCAGATAACATGGGTGCATTAAGATGTGTCAGCCAGGGGTTTGTCTCACCAAGAATGGAAGGGAGAAAAATCTTACAAGTCATTATTTTAGGAAGTCTTGGAAAAGCAAGCACAGGCATTAACCCCAGTGAGAGACTATTTTCCCTTATTCTGTACCAAATAGATTTGTTTTCTTTCTGTTTCTTCTCACAGAAGTCAATAATTTGATAGCTCCTCTTTTGGATCCAATTTTAAAGAACTCGTGTCTGCTTTGAAACATTTTAAGTCAGACTCAATTATTAAAGCAGATGCTGACCACTCTGAGACTGTCAGATGGAAACTACTTAAAGAAAAACTACTCACCCCATGGTGAGCCCCATTCTTCCAGAGATGGAAATTTCTGGAACAATGTCTGGCACTAGTCACTAGTGTGCTCTATTAAAATACTAAATAAAAATCATCTGTTTCTCCTTGGTTTAAGTTTCACATATCATCAATTCACAGATGAGGGTTGTTCTGAAATGTATAGTCAGTGAGGAAGAAATACTTTAGCCAGAGAATCCAATTATCTATCATTTGGCTTTCAAAACACCAAGGTCATAATAAATTCTAGTGTACATACTGTTAGAAGAAGAAGGCTGTTTGGAACTCTCCTACCTTTACAGAGTCATCTGGTTCTGATTTTCTCATAGAACCTCAACTGAAAAAGTCTGAATCCTTTATGAAATCTGAGTGAATCTGCACTCAGACTTCTGAGAGATGTTATTAAGGGCTTCAGTGCCTTATAAATAATAGGAAAATGGTCGCATGCCTGTCCCAGCTCAAAGTTAACTTCCCAGCAATGTTGCATACAAATCTGTCCTTACTGAAGCCCCGTTTTAGTGATGTGATTTCACTTAGGGACAAATTTATTGGGGAGTATTTCTGATAAAATGATGAGGTTTCATTTAGACCCTGTGATAACAAGTTCAAAATTAGTTTTGTTGCCAGGGTCTCGATTGTGTTCTATCCTAATAAAAAGATGGGAGAACACCATTCTGATCTGATAGCCCTGTCTCTTTTTCTTCCAAGGACCAGGGCTGGTGTGATGGAAACCCCATTATATTTGGAGAACAACATGTCTGTTCATCAATAGTGGTGAATTCATTTGTCCACTCCACAAGTCAACTAGGAACGTGGGTCACATGTCCTGTACTCATCCAGAGGTGAGGACAAAGAGATGGTGTATGGATTGATGACCTTGATCACCAGAAGCACAGAGAAGCTTAGTAGTGTGAGGCCCCAAAGGAAAGGTACGTGGGAGAAGCTGCACAGGGTCAGGGAGAAAAAACAGGTAATGAGGACAAAGACCACTTGTCAAGCAGAGGGGAGCAGAAGTGGAAAGGAAGGAGCAGGGCATTCCAAAGAGAAGTAACTTGCCACCTTCGGCAAATAGCAAGGAGGCCTCCTTTGAGGGAATGGGGACTGTATGAGGCTGGTGGTCAGTCAGAAGTGGGCAAAGCCAGACCAGGAGGGCAGAATAGTAAGAAACCACGTCCCCGTCACTTGTGACCCACTGCACCTGGTCACCACCATCAGTAGCAGAAGGATGAATGACAGCTTCTGCCAAGACTCTTGTGTTTTGATATATTTCCTCACAAGCGTATTATCTCCCGAATGCTCCATGCCTTGACGAAGTGTGCCCAAAGTGGTCTTCCCATAATAATAATAATAATAATAATAATCGGTATGTCCATGGCTGTTGGAGTCAATTACCAGAGCTTAGTGACTTAAAACAACACATGTTGCTGTGCAGAGGCCAGAAGTCAGAGACCCGCTGCAGTGAGCTGAAGTCAGCGTGGCCGGAGGGCTGGTTTCTTCTGCAGGCTCCAGGGGAAATCCATTTCCCAGACTCCTCAGCTCAGGTGGCTGTATTGTCTTATGAGCTCTTCTTCACCTCGCTCCAACCTCTTGCTCAGTCACCAAGTCTCTTTCTTTCTTTTCTGACCTACTTGTCTCCCCTTGAAAAGGAGCCTTACGATTATATTGGGCCTATCTGGGGAATCTAAATGGATCTCTGTATCTCAAGATCCTTCACTAAATCACACCTGCTCCATTTAATATGTGAAGTCATAGTCACTGGCTCTGAGGGTAGGACCTGGTCATTTTTGGGGACCAACATTCTGCTGCCCCATGTGGAGGACTAGGGCCAGAGGGATGGCATGCACAGGAGGATAAGGGGTCTGGGGTCCAGGGAAAAGCAGACAGAAACTCAAAGCAGACTACTAGAAGCTGCCACACACTCTTCCACTTGCATTCTTCTGACAAGAGATTGGTATCATGGCCGCGTCATGTCCGTAAGTGAGCGCTGTCATTGTCATCATTTTATAGGTGTCAAAGCTCAGGCACAAAGAACTTAAGTAAGGGGCCTGAGATCGTAGAGCCAGCATGCCACATTGCTTCCGTGTGAGTCACTTCTTCTCTGATGAGTCTTCAGTGCTTGTCCTGCTGTTCTTCAAATGATCAAATTCTGTGTCGACCAGCTGAGATCTCTTATGAGCAGAGAGCCTGTTATTTATTTTCTCATCCTTTTGCCTAGCTCCATGTCTGTGCCCATTCATCTCCTGAAAAGCAGTTCTGATGTAACTGTCAGGAAGACAACCCCTTCTCTCCAAAACAAGGGCTTCCCAACCACCCCACTTTGTGGAAGGCAAACATCAAGGCTGGGGCTATTGCCACTATCTTGGATCATGAGGCTTGGAATCCAACCTTTGGGTGGCAAGGCATCAGATGTGAAGGAACCTGAGGACTTTATGGGGCAGAGGTGTTCCACCAGCCCAGGATCACCTGCTTTGGGGGATTTATATGTGAGAAAAATTGCTGTCTTTTAAAAGCCACTTAGTTTGGGTCTATCTTCCTGGCAGAGGGGCCCAATTCTAACTGTCATGGAGCATAGCATGGAATAGGTGGGTGGGTGATGAGGGGAACTGGAACTAAGTGTGAGGTGTTTTTTGTTGTTGTTGCTGGTGGTGGTGGTTTTTGGGTTTTGGCGTTTCATCTGGAAGAGTTTTCATTTTAATGGATGATCGAAAATGTTTTCATGATTGGCTCAGAATCAGAGCTTGATTCGATTTTTCAGGGAAGACCACTTTGGACCACTTCAGAAGAGGGTCAGTCACGTTGGTTGTGGGTCTGAGGAGGCACAAGCAAGAGACATAAGTGCTGGGGCCCCCACAGCATTCATGTGGAGAGAGACACAGTCCAGAGCCCAGTGATTTCTGAAGTAGAAACACAGGATTAGAGATCTATTAACTGAGAGAGGTAAAGGAGAAAGGGCAGTTAACTGTGTGGTTGATGCCTCCACTGTAGGCACTTGGGAAGAGCTGGTGAGGGGTTGGCTGTGTAGGGATGAGGGACTGGATTTGGCCAGATTCCTTTGTTCACCATGGGGGCTGCTGTGGCTGAATTGTATTCCCTTCAAACTCATAGGTTGAATACACTGAAAATATGACTCTCTTTGGAGGTAAAGCCCTCAAAGAGGCCATTAGGGTAAAATGAGGTCACTAGAGTAGACCAAAACTCAATCTGACTGGCGTCCTTGTTAGAGAAGATTAGAACACATACACACACTTAAAAAGACCATGTTGAGGACACAGCTAAGCCAACTTGAGAGGCCTCAGAAAAAACCAACCTTGTCAACACCCTGATCGCAGACTTCCAGCCTCCAGAATGGTGAGGATATAAATGTCTATTGTTCAAGCAATCCCATCTCTGATACACTGCATTGGCAGCCCTAGAGCTTGTAGACTGAACATTTTTGTCTTCTCCCAAAATTCATATGTTGAAACCCAATACCCAATGCACAGTTATTTGGAGGTGAGGCCTTTGGGAGGTGAATACACCATGAATAGAATTAATGCCCTTATAAAGCAGACCCCAGTGAGCCCCCTTGCCTGTTGCCATGTTAAGACATGGTGAAAAAATAGCCATTCCTGAACCAGGAATCCGTTCATCACCAGACACCAAATCTGCTGGCATCTTTTGAACTTGGATGTCCATACTTCAGAAATGTGAGAAATAATTTTCTGTTGTTTATAAGCCACAAGTTAATGGTATTTTGGTAAAGCAGCCCAGGCAGACCAAGGCATCTAGCTGACTAACACAAGGCCATTGTGTGCTTGGCAGAGAAAACCTGTCAAAACCCAGTAGCTCCACTGGTTGAATTGGGAAACACCTTAGAGACAGTGTGAGGAAGGTCATTGAAAAGACACAACTTCGGATTGACTGGTGAGTAGGACCCAGGCACTTGGAGGCTCTGCTGCCCCCTTCCCCAATCCTTGGAATGTGGGTTCTGCTTGCTTTTCCTGCTCCCAGAGGTGGCTCCAAGGACACAGCCTGAAGACACTGATGTGGCGTTGAAAACACCTACACTGTATACGTGACTGAGTCCAGTTAAGACTTCCTCATAAACTTTTAGGGTTTGGTGGATGGGTGTAGGGGTCCACCTTCTTCCTGTTGCCCAAGACAAGCCTTGTAGGGCAGTTCCCTTTGCTTATTAAAACTGCCACCTTCCAACCTGGACTGACCTGCCTCCTGTCTGAAGTCTCTAGCCCAGGTTCAGATTTCATTCAGGAAACTCCCAAGGACCTTGCAAACTGACCAATGGAGAGGGAAAGCACAGTTCTGTGGCCACTGGGACGCAAGGATCTTTCCAGCGTCATGTCAAGTGCCCTTGGTTCAGGAACCCAAGGATTTCCAGAACCTTGGTCAGGGTTGATGCACATTTGGTTTGAACTCAGCCTACAGGTGAAATTCCCACAGCCTGTGGGTCTATATGAGCTTGATGTTCAGTAAGTATAAAATGCTTTTCTGTGCTTCTTTGTGTATTTAGAAAATAATAAAAATTGACAATGCTCATGATGGAACAAGAGTAAAAGAGGCATTGCTCAAAATCATATCATCCATATGAAATGAATTTTTAAGATCCACTTTTACATGAATATTTAAAAATATATGCATAACCATATGAGACTGATTTTAAGTTTTCTGCAATTTTTCTTATAATTGTTTCCTGGGGGTTTAGGTGGGTGATGTTTTTGCTAACACTTCTAGAAGAATCTACAGTTTACAAAAGCATACAAAATTCAAAGCACTCTTTAAACATAAGTTGATATATTTTTTTTCAAAGATTTTATTTATTTATTTGACAGACAGAGATCACAAGTAGGCAGAGAGGCAGGCAGAGAGAGAGAGAGAGTGAGCGAGCAGGAAGCAGGCTCCCCGCTGAGCAGAGAACACAATGTGGGGCTCGATCCCAGAACCCTGAGATCATGACCTGAGCCGAAGGCAGAGGCTTTAACCCACTGAGCCACCCAGGCACGACCCAAGTTGATATATTTTAAAAATTTCAGTGCATACTGAAGTATGTGAGTGTTAAGAAGGAGATTGGGAAGAAAAAGAGACCACCTTATTGGGAAAGAAAATACCATCTGTTCCCTGTGGAGTGTCACCTCTTCATAAATTATCAGGCCAAACTCCTGGATTTTTACTCAGTTCTTGATTTGTGGCTCATGTGTCATTTTTTGCTTGTTTCATGAGTTCGTAAGGAAGGATGTAAAGCCATGCTTCCTTAGGCACCATTTCTCCAAATAAGGAGGTTGGGGACAGTTTTACTAAACAGGCATGAGCAGGAGGCGTGAGCAGCTCCTGATACAGGCAGCACGGCCAGGGATACACGTTTCTCTCCTGCAGCACAGACAGTAGGATAGGAGGCATCAGGAGCCAGATCTGAACGAGTGTCCTGATTCTGGAAACATCTTTAAATGCTTACGGGGCCTGAATCGCTTCAGGTTTCTATTTACAGTCATGCAGTATAATTAATACCCATTCTCCTGAGGACAGAGACACAAAATAGGCAAGCTCCCAAGTTCTTCCCGAAGGACAGACAGTGCCCCCCTCCAGACTTGGCTGGTAGGGAATCTTACTGGTAAATGACTTAAGCAAATATGTCTGGTATCTGATCCCTTTCTTCTCATTATCTCTTCATGTCCCTCAGGAGAAGCAGGTCTGGTCAGCTTGGCAGACATGGTGGGTAAAATAACAGTATGAAACCAAAGTGCTGTGGATACTATCAACGGAAACTTTTTCAAAGCGGACCCTGTGTCAGACAGTGTTCTGGGCACTTTCTCTATGTTTTATGTTCACCAGAGTTTGGTGAAGTAAGTATGCGTGGATCCATTTTACAGAAAGAGACAGGATAAAATAATTGGCAAAGGCTCACTCTGAGTCACTGTGCTTCCCCACACATGGGTCTAACTGAGGACGGGGAGCTGAGGAGCTGAGGAGCGAGTGGGTATTGTGCCTCCGTGACTGAATCACATGTAGCTACATGTTTAATGAACCTTCTTTCCACTAGACTTGGGCCCCATCATCAGTGACCTTCTCACCACTGTGTCCCCACATATGGTAGGAGCTCTGGGACCTAGAGAAGCTCAAGCCATATTGAAGAATGAATGAGTGTATGAGTATTCAATTCCCTTAACACCTCTACTGAGAAGAGGGCCTTTAACAGCCACCTGCCTCCTGGAATGAGCCAAAATCCGTTTACTCTTCTGTCCTGCACTGCTTTACTCTGATTTTCTCAACTCTATACCACACAGCTGGCTGCTCTGTCTCCTTTATTCCAAGGGACCTGCCTTCCCATCTTGACTTACAATTTGCTGTGACATTTGGGAGAGGAGGCCATCTCCCATCTGCTTTCAAGCCACCCGGTTGTCTGCAGTACCTCAAGTATCTGTTCCATGACTGGCCCCAACCCTCTTTGAAAGGCTGTGGGCCACCATCTTCATGACAGGTCATGCAATGTTCAAATCTCCATCTCCCTTGTGTGATGTGGTCCCTTGAAATTAGACACTGAAGCTCCTGGACATTCTGGGTTGGCACACACCAGACTCCATGGAGCTCTTCTTGCCCATGAGAGTAGCAGGCATGGCCCATTTGGAGCCCAGTGTCCAAAGGGTCATTGGTGGTAAAACAGACATATTTTCTATGGACAAACTCGGATGCAGCGTGAGAACTGACCATGGCAAAGAAAAGGAACCTCTTCCTAACAGTCCCATGATGCTGAAGGGTGGCCCATCGTGCCAGCTGAGGATTCATCAGGAGACAAAACAGTGTCTTCTTATTCTTCCTCCACTTCCAGATCCTACTCCATGGACCTCCTGGGGAAATACCACCACCAGCAGCCTCTGAGAGCCAGTGTCATGTGTCTTTGTAACAAAGAGCAATGCTAACTTTACAATGTAAAATTGAGTACCATTAGTTCAAGATTCACATTTAAGCTTGCTTGCTGCCATTTTGTTGATCTTCTAATGGAGAAGGTATGTTTCTATCAACCATCTTGGCCAATGTTATTGGAAAATACAAAAGATTTGTAAGGCTAAAGAGAATAATGCCAAGAGATGATAATAACTTTCCTTTTAGATCGAAAGATTATGAGATCAACCCAATTGTTAATCAGGGATTTGTTTTTCTGAGTTCTGTTGTATACAAGCAGGTGAATTAGATAGAAGGTATCTCTGCGTAAGTCACTTGTTGCAAGAACCCTGGAGGAACCCACAGGATGGAGGGTTGTTTATACAGTTATATTGGAGAAGCCTAAATGACTAAAATGACATAATTATACCATTTGCAGTGATAAAATCAGACTCTTCCCATTCAGAAATTATGTCTTTGTTACAGTTTTGTACCTTTTGCTTTAAATATTCTGTAGGAGATCACATCTGCTCTTTGGGATGTTAAGAGCTTGTTTAGAACTCCTTCCCTCCCGTGTATGTAGCCTATAAAAGGGCCATGTCCCTGTGGCTTACTAAGGTCCAAATGCTATTAGGTGTAGTTATTTAATTACTTAATTTCTTTGCCCCTTTTCTTAAGGGCTCCTCTAGTTTAGCATCCTTAAGCAACCAGGTTAATGAGATACTCTGCCCTTGGAGATTACTGGTATTGTAAGAAGCAATTCACTCTCCTCCTTGGCATTAATGTCCTCCATCAGCTTTCACTTTAGGGTAGGAAATGCAGGGCTGCTGGCAGAGATCAGCCTCTGTTCGATCTAGGTAAAACATTAAAGCTACTCATGAGGCCTTCTCTTCTTTTGTTTCTATGTTTCTTCAAACGCAGAAGGACCCCGAGCTGGTTTAATATTTTGCCGTAGCTGGCTTGAGTCTAAACAATTTTTAAAGAAGGGAATCTGCATTTTCATTTTGCCCTGGATCCCACAGATTCTGTAACTGGTTCTGCCTGGAGTCCAGGCCCAAGCAACCTCCTGAAGCTTAGAGTTAGTCCTAATCATTTCTTTCCCCCCTCTGACTTTGCTGGAAACTTTGAGTTTCTCAGTGGCTTTCCCTCTGGAACTCATGTCTTGCTTTCTCTGGATTTCCACCTCCCTTGGGTGGCATGATCTGGAAGGGTGGCACTCAGACTGAAGAGTCTCCAGAATGGGCTTGCTAGCTGAGACGGTAACATCTCCCCTGGAAAGACCTGTGACTGATGGGGACGACTTATGGAACTTCAGCTGTCCCATGGTATTTTGTTAGATGGAAAACGTGTGACCCACAGTGGTAACTGACAAGACATTTAGCACATACCCACTGGATCAGTACTGCTCCCTCACTGGGCTCTTTGTCCCTTGGTCTCTTTTCCTCCTGCTCACTGGCTCAGCTCACTTGGCATGTAGTGACCTCCTGGACTACTTAAAATAAATAAATTAAATGCTCCATGATCAGGCTACTCTGCGGACACAGAAGGGAGTCGATGGATACACAGACTTTAGAGAGAAATCAGGAGAGGAGCTCTGGCTTCTGAAAAGGGCTGGTGTCTCCTCCTCTGCTTATTTAGGATTCCTCGCCATGCTGCTTCTGCCCTGACTCAATTTCTCGTCTCCTCTAGTCACCCTCTCTGTCTCTCCTTTCTCTTGGCTTCTGGGTAAAAAGTTGTCCCTTTCATATTCGAGGGGCAAGGAAGCATCGGCTCTCCATCCTCATTCATCTGTCTGTGAATGTGGCTTTGGGCATCTCTCTGGGATGCTTGGTAGAGTCTCTCACATTCTGCAGACGCATCCTCTGAAAATGCTCATGCACCCCTCAGGCTCATGTATCGTTTGGGACAGATGTGCTTGCCTTGGAACTTGTACCTGGGACTAGAAGTTATTTTCAGTTTGCTTCTTATAGCATACCCACGTGGCTGTTGCCTCTTGGTCAAGACCTATTCCCTTTTCAGCACCAGCCTTGAGGAAGAGCTCCCGTCTGCTCTGGTTTCTGGCTATGACCTATTTATATTAACTTGGGAGGAAGCATATTCTGTCCAGATGATGTTAATGGTTTAGGAAAGGAAGTCTTAACCAAAGAACCAAAGGTTCAGATCATAATATACAAAGCAGTAACACGTCATCTCCATGCTCTTACATTTAAATATGGTGCAGAGAATAGGCACCTCCCAAAGAAACCCTATGTTCTTGCTTTGACACTTACAATTCTGTACAATCATCTCAGATTGTCTGATTCCTGACAAAATAGTCTAGTTCAGTTCTAGTAATGAGTCCTTCAATTATAGTGATTAATTTTTAATGCTAAAGATTAACCCAAGAACCTGTTTAAACATTTGCCAGGAGCTAAGAAAAATAATGTAAAATAATTGATTCAAAAGCCTGTAGAGACACTCATTTCAGGACCAGATCCCCTGGCAGGTATCTGGCTGTTGCTCTGAGGTGTGGATTGGACCATGCAGAAGAAAAATGCATAAGTGTGAGGAGTTTGATTCTACCTTTGTAACCATTTTGAAAAGAAAAAAAAATATATATATATATAGATTTGATTTTCCATGAACTATTTTTCTGGGGGAAGACATTAGAAACCTGGCAGTGGTTAACTGTATGAAGAGATTTAACATGGGGCTTTATTTTATAAACTACAGTTTTTTGAACTATTTGGAATTGTGATTATTAGCATGGGTAACTTTTTTATTAACAGCAGTATGGTTACTTAATATATCCATCAGGTGTTCATTATGCTGATACAGCTCTTACTTCTCAAGGGTGTCATAGTGCAAAAGTGTATTTCACTTTCTTCACAGACAATATTCCTTGTGGATTGGCAGGAGGTCTTGGGCCTCACCATGGAGGGGCTGCCCTCTGACCACGTGGCCCTCTCATCCTGACCGCAGAAGGAGAGAGTGGAGCACAGCACAGCACAGGCTCCCCGGTATGTAATCAGGAAGCATGACACACCTGTTCAAATTGCAATGGCCATTGCTAGTTCCAAGACCGATTGCAAGGAGGGCTGAAAGTTAGAAATGTCCTTTAAATAACCCCTGACCTCAGAGACAGCACTATGTTAGATACATAGATACTGTTTCTGAGACTACAACAGCTGGCATAAAAATGTTTCTCAGGAGTGCCTGGGATAACTGGCATTTGCTGCTCTTGGCTATGTAACTCTTTCATGGGCTATGTCCCCTTTACCTTTTTCAGTGAGGATACTGACATTTCAGGTGTGACTCCTCATGGCTACAAAATGACTGCCACCTCTCTTGGGATCAGGTTCTCGTGCTGCTACACTAAAAGGTAGGAAAAGATGTTTTACTTCCTGGTCTCTATCTGCAAGTTAATTGAGGTTAGGTTTGAGTGCATGAACCTAAGTTGTGCAGTGGTTTAAATACACAGGAGAAAATTTTATTGGGTTGTTGGAAGCAGGGATGTTCTTACACTTTCATGACTCTATCAGAGTCCCAGATTTCTTCTTTTGTTATGCTCTGGTATCCCTAAGGAATCTGCCCTGAATTGCATGGTTCATGGTGGTCATTGAAGGCTCAGTAGTTATACATCAGCTTTCATAGAAGCCGGGAGGTAGAAAGAGATTAATAGGAGGGAAATAGGTCTGCACATGCTGTCTTTTGAGGAAGATACCCCAGAATCTTCCACTGAGTCTTTGCTTCCTTCCCATTTTCCAGAACTCAGTGATATCCCACCTAGCTGGGAACACATTTATAAAATACATAATACTATAATGTTTTTGTAGGCTGTTCTAAAATATTACTTCTGTTTCCTACTTTCAAACATTAAGCTGGCCTCTAACTAGAGGATTGCCATAATATTTAGTGAAGCTGATTCTAGAATTTTGCTTCTGTGTTTCTGCGGGACTTCTAATAGTAATACTTCTTAACAAATACAGGTTTTGAAATAGAAATTCTAAAGATTTTCAATAATGAAGAATAGACAAATTAACTCAAAAAAACCTTTTGGCAAAGAAAGGATTATCTATATTTCAAGCTTTGTCAAAGGTTGCAAACAGAAGAAAAATCTCAAATGCCATGTGCTTTGTGAGTGCTTTCACTTTGAGGTCATATCATGTCCTTTGTGTGTCTAGTCGTCTATGCTGCTCTCAAAAGTGTCATATTAAAATGTAATAATTAGATTCTTGTTCATGGTATACTCAATAGTGTAGTACTCTTCACTGAAGATAGAGTGGTGTAAACAAATGGTTTTGGTAACTTCAAAGGAAATACCATATAGATCCAAAGCAGTTAACTCCAGAACTTCTGATAATCCAATCATATTATATCAGCTAAACATTTACTGGATATTGTGAAGACAGCATCAACATACAGAAAATAAATGCCAGTGGCATAAAAGCTCTAGTTCATTGACTTCATGTCTCCTGGAACCTCTAGCTTTTCATTTTGGTTGTTTTTTGTTTTTAGCTTATAATGTCAAGATAGCTGCAATCAGCCTTCCAAGATATGTCTAAGGTATTTGTTTTTCCTGGAATTTTCACCTTATTGAAGAGCAAAGGAGGTAAAGAAAGTAAAACCTGACAGATGTCTGACATTATGTGCACACTAGTTTTTAAAATGGTGAGCCCAATTAAATGTAGTTATTGACTAGCTCAAGGGTCCTGGATCATAATAATTTTCCAGTCATGCATTTCTTTTTTTTAATTTTATTTTTTTTTATAAACATACATTTTTATCCCCAGGGGTACAGGTCATGCATTTCTAACAGGATCTGGACAACCATTTTTTCATGTTAGTTTTCAAAACAAAACTATGCACAACAGCGAATGATTTAATCCTATAACGTGATTGAAACTTAATGTAGGTCCCTCTTCCCAGATGTTTCTTTTCCAGAATTTTTCACTGAATAGAATTTGGACTTTTTAGAGTACACAGTTGAATGCCATCACAGTCACAAATTGAACCTTCAGAAACTTAAAATTAGTATCAGTTGGAATAAGAGATGCTCATCAGAAGACTTTCCTGGCTGATACCCAAGAGACTGGGCTGCGTGAGGACAGGAGGTATGGTAGAGGCTGCTGGCCATCATTTCGAAACTCCTGCTAAAACAACAGTAGGCATCTAATCACCATCAGTAGCAGCTTACAGTGTTTGATGAGCTGCTGCTGGTTATCTATGTAGTGGACTTACCAGACAGTGCTGAAGTATGCTCATTAATTGTCATATCACTAAAGTGGGACAAAGAAAAACCATTTGTCTCCTGATAATGATGCAGCTGAGAAGTACTAATGGGATAGAAGTTTGGGTCATGACTGCCTGAACAATGACTGCTTGAACAATAGGGATTGAAAACAGAGAAGAGGGTCAGGCAGAGGATGCGTGCTAGACACAGCCCAGGACTGATGTCTCTCTGAAAGCATATTTTGTTGGGAGTGGGGGCACTGCCTGTTGTGCTGAAATCACACAGCCATGTTGTAAATTATGAAAATAAGATGGGCCCAGGCAGGTATAGTCACAGACTAGTTAGTAGAAATTATGAGAAAATGCAAATGCTAAACTCTTGCAATTAAACTTCAGAGATAACAAAACATTATTCATCAAAAGACTGTTATTTTTTTTCCAAAAATGTGTCTATTTTACATTTAAACCATGTAAAGGATAGAAGAAGAAAATGCAAAAAGTTCTTAGGGTTGCAACCGACTGGGTCTTTGGATTTCTTAAATCAAAGGAGAGGGTTAGGACAAGTGGCAGAGAGAACAGGCGTTGGGGGGCCTGCACTTGGCCTTTTTCTGTCTGGAAGCTGCTTCCCAAGTCAGGGGGGAGCCCCATACTCTCCATCCTGTTTCCTGGACCTCCTCCTCAGAGATCCTGGTGACTCCTGCTAAAAACTCTCTTTTCCTCGAGTTCTCACTATTCCCCATTTTATGCCTAGCACACCTCTCCTCTAGCGTTACCAATGAGATTTTCTCTTCCACGAACCTGAACCAGTGTAATCTGACAGTGCAGACACAACCAGAGTGGAAAAGAAAACAAAGTAAGGTGAGAACCACTGATGAAGGAGTGGGCTACCCTCACGCTGTTGGTTCTAGAGCAGGACCGTGGAGGGGATTGTGTGTTCAACTAACGGGAGGAAAGGAAACTTGTCACCCGCCTCACAGCCGCTGCCTGTGACTGCCATCTGGGTAGATCTCTGAAGTGTAAACCATGACGAGAAGGATGTGATCAGAAATAATAGTTGTGCGGTAATCAGGAGGGAAAGGCTGTAACAGCCATCACGTCCTGGGAAGGCTAGATTTAATAAAAACCTGCGTGTGCACAGTCATAGTTAGCTTTTATGGTCACACATTTATAGCTACTAAAAGCATTATCAAGTAATTTCCCACAGAAAACAACGTTGTTTTGAGGAGTCTGAAAAGCTCTTCAAACCCATTTCAAGCCACTGATTTTATCATTTTCTTTGTTTAACCTTTATTCTTCTATGATTTCGAATTTATGGAAAATTTTCAAGATTCAAGCAAGGAACTTCAGTTCAAATTCAGGAATTGTCTGCTTTTCCCCATTTGCTTTCCCTCCTTCTCAATCTCTCTCTCATATGTATTACATATATATTTATATTTATATATTTTTTGCAACCATTTGGAAGTGATTTCGGGACACTCTACATTCCCTTCCTGAGCTTGTTGTGATTGCCTGCCTGGCAGAGTCACCCAAGCCTGATTCCAGAAGGGTTCGGGCCATCCAACAGCCCCACTTGAACAGGTGGTCACAGTTTTCTGTGGAGTTTGTACGCAGTGCACGAAACTACTGAAAGATGCCCTGGACGATCAGCATCGCAGACCTTCTCCTCCCTCCCTGCCTCACGTGTTAATAACCCACCTACCTTCTTCTTCCCAGTCAGGACATCACCCCAGTCAGCGCATCACGACTCCCTTCTTTGCCACTTGATTCAGAGGCAAGAGGAGAGCTCAAAATACCCAGGAGACAGTCTCAACTTCCAGTCCAGTGGGCTTGTTTTTTGTGTCCCCTGTTGGAATCGTTTTCCCTTTTGGACGTAAGACCTCTAGACCAGCAGAACCTAAAATCATAGCAAATCAGGCAAATAAGCCAGGATCAAAGTCAATTAAGGAGCACTGCTTTCCATACAAAGGAAAGTAATGTATGTCAGGGTGTGCCGATGCCTAATGGTAATGACATTCTCAGGGCAGTGGACCCAGAGAAAGGCAGCTCTGCGTTGCAAAAAGCTACATGTCAAGCAGTGATTAAAATTGGTGGCTGCCCTTTCTCGACAGAGAAATCAATACCAATGAATGTAAGGTTTGCCTTCCAGGGAGGAAACAAATGGTTCAGACCACTGCGGTAGATGTCCTCCAGATGACTACACTGAATTGCAAAGGGCCACGTGTGGGCCTACTGTATTCTTTGTGATGCTTATGCCCCAGAGGCATTCTTTAGAGCTCCACATGAACAAAGTCAATCTGGAAACCCAGTGAACAAGCTACAGGGGATTTAAAAAAGATTAGAGCTCTGCTGTTTCTAATTTTTAATCTGTCCGTTCACTTTCGTTTTCAGCAAAAACCTGTGTGTTTCTATTTACCATACAGAGTAGCCAAAAATGATCAGAACTTGAGTAACAACAATACTTTCTGAATTAAAAATGAGTAGGGCTTGGAGTGTCTGGGTGGCTCAGTCCATTAAGCGTCAGACTCTTGATCGCAGTTCAGGCCTTGATCTCAAGGTCGTGAGTTGGAGCCCTGCATTGGGCCCCATGCTGGGTGTGGAACCTACTTTAGAAATATCCGGGGCACCTGGGTGGCTCAGTTGGTTAAGTGCTCGACTCTTTTTTTTTTTTTTTTTGACGGAGAGAGAGATCACAAGTAGGCAGAGAGGCAGGCAGAGAGAGAGCTGAGCAGAGAGCCCGATATGGGGCTCGATCCCAGGATCCTGAGATCATGACCCGAGCCAAAGGCAGTGGCTTAACCCACTGAGCTCAGGCCATGATCTCGGGGTCAAGGGATCGAACCCTGTGTTAGGCTCCATGCTCAGCATAGAGTTTGCTTGACAGTCTTTCCCTCTCTCTTTGTCACTCCCCCTTGCTCATTCTCTCTCTATAATTAATCAATAAATCTTTTAAATATGAGTAAAGCTTTATTGTCCTATAAAGACAAAACGTCAGTGAGTATCATAGTGTTTACCCGTAACCCTAAGAAAGAGATACAAAGAGATGTATGTGATTCACAAAATACATCCAGGCGTATCACATATTAACACCAGGCATAACAGTGATATAAATCACTGATCTTACTCTGACTTTCTCAATTTTATATGGACTCGTGTGTGTGTGTGTGTACAAGTGTGCATATGCATGTTTATCTTATTTCTATACAATTTAATCCTGTGCATAGTTAGTACTGCAGTCAAGATTCTAAACAATTCCACCATCCTGAGGAGTTCTAGGGTTGCCTCTAATAATCCCCACACTGCTGTCCCTAATCTGTGACAGTCACTCATCTCTCTCTACCTAGAATTCTACCATTTCAAAAATGGAACCTTGAGGGCAGCATGTTAAATGAAAGACGCCTGTCAGAGAAAGACAAAGACTGTAGGACTCCACCGAGATGAGGAATCTGCTCCGTAGTCAGCTCCATAGAAACAGGACGTAACATAGTGGTTGCGGGAAGCTGAGGACAGGGAAATAAGTAGTTCTTGTTTAAGGGGTGTGGGGTTTCAGGCCTGCAAGATGAAAAAGTTCTGGAGGTTGGTTGCACAAGAACGTGAGCGTCCGTAACATGATCCACCTGCACACTTGCAAATGGCTAAGAACGTAGCACCTGCGTGGCTCAGCGAGTTGAGTATCTGACTTTTGACTTCAGCGAGGGTCATGATCTCAGGGTCATGAAATCCAGCCCTGCATCTGGCTCCACATGCAGTGGGGAGTCTGCTTGAGTTTCTCCCTCTCCTTCTTCCCCTCCCCCTGCTCTCTCTCTCTCTCTCAAATAAATAAATCTTTTAAAAAAAAAGAAATGGTTAAGATGATAAATTTATGTTATTATTTTTTTTAACCATGATTTTAAAAAATTCGATGATCAGTTCGCACACCTGTGGGGGTCTGTTCTTGTGTTCTCTATTCTGTTCCACTGATCTACATGTCTTCCACCAATACCATGCTGTTGACTGCTATAGCTCTATAAGATTAGTCTCAAAATCAGGCGGGCTGATTCCTCCCACTTCACTCCTCTTTGTTAAGATGGTTTTAAGTATTCCATGACTCAAAATTGGAAAAAAATAGAAACAGAGGTCTTTACTTTTTATAGTTACATGACGTCAATACTGTTTTTCTTTGATTGCTCTGCGTACATTAACAGACTCTCACATGCATGAGACACTTAGTAAATATCATATATACGTTCTTGTCCTGCTCCATCTCCTTGGTGAGGGCACATTGTTTTCATGCCCTAGGTGGCAGCAACCTCAGCTGAGCCATCTCACGGAGGAGGGCCCTCCGTGTTCACGTTCTGGGGCAGGCTAGAGTTGGAGGAGAGGTGGAAGCCGTGTCTTTGACTTCACCGTCACACAATGACCAGTCAACAGATTCGGTTTGACTCTTCACAACTGACCCCTCCTGCCTCAGGGCAAACATAGCAGCCCCAATCAGGATGGCCAAGACATGAAAACAACTGAAGTGTCCATCAAAGACGTTGTGGGATACATGTAATGAAATATTGGTGAGCCCTAAGAATGAGGAAAATGCTGCTGTTTGTGGTGATGTGGCTAGACCTGGAGGGTGTTATGTGAAATAAAGTAAGCCAGACAGAAAAAGACAAATTCTGCCAGGTACCACTCCTATGTCTAAGACAAAGTCAGACTCATGGAAACGGAGAGCACAAAATGGTTGCAGGACAAGGGTGGTGGAGTTAGGGAGAGGCTGGCGAAATGGAATGAATTCAAGAATCTAATGTAAAACTTGGTACGATAGTTGATACCACTGTATTATACAACTGAAATTTTCTAAATGTTCTCACCTATGAAATGCTAAACAGGCAAGGTGATGAGTGTGTTCAGTGACTTGGGTGGGCTTCTTTCACAGTGAATACATACATCACATCGTCATGTCAGACACTTTACCTATCTTGCAATTTTATCTGTCAATTACACCCCAATAAAGCTGAAAAACCCCAAGATGTTAGAATTACACCTCAGGACAATTGTAAATTAGTCCCTGTGCTGGTGGAGAGATGAGCTTTCTACTTTCTAAAAGTTACATTCAGAGGTGGAAGTGAAAATTCCCCTGGTGGGAGCACATGGATAAGTTACTTTTACAGTTACCTTATTCTCTGAACAAATTGTTCCCTCTCTGCTTCCTCAGACTTAGAGAGCGGGTCTAGGAATCCTTTGCCCTCCAGGATTTTTCACCTGTTTTGTTTTTGTTTTTAAAAATAAATAAATAAAAGCTAACATGTGTCTTAGGTTTTCATCCCATGAGATGACAGTTATTTCCTGAATAATCTGGTAAATAATTAATCTATTTATTAAATCGATACTAGTGATTACACATTCAGGTGGGGGCTCCTGGAATGGATTTTCCCTTTATCATCTACCTAGTTCTTGACTTGAGAGTCACTGACTTGTTGACAGATATGAAATTTCATCCCATGCCTGCCACCACCTCATGACCCAGTTTCGGAAGATTGCTGACTAATGTATGGGGAGCTATGTGTTGATCAGTATTCTCAGAGAAGGATCTATTTGCTTTTTGCCTCTGCCCTTCCTGGGACATGTCTACAAGGTATTTTCTCCAATCAGAATTTCACTGAATCCAGGGATTATGTCAGCCCTGGTGTCTACTTTTAATTCCATCTGGGTCCTGCACAGTGGCTGATGTGGAAAGATGACCAACAAATCCACTGACTGAGAGGACAGGACCAAACAAATCCAAGATGAGAAATAGGAGAAAAGATAGGACTTCAAAATATGTGTTTTCCAAGCTTTCAGACTTCTTCAGAAAAGAGAGCAGCACAGTAATCCATGTTGATTGGTGACAGCAGCCATCAGTTTTCAATGAAATCTTGGAGAAAACCCAACCTTGCCCAGACTCAGTGTCTTCATAAAAAAAAACAAAAACAAAAACAAAAAAACAGCTTATCCTTTGGTCTAAGGGAACTAGAGAGCGATATTTTAAATATAAAGTATACAAAGCTGACTCTTCTATCACTACTATTAATTTGAAATGTTCCTAAGCTTGAGACTGATACCACTAACATCTCTTTTGTGAGTAAAGTCATGCTTATTCAGTTAGTTACTGAGCATATACTTTGTTCTAGGCATCATTTCCAGCCCTAGAGATACATCAGTAACCACACAGATAAAAATTCCTGCCACCACACAACTTGCATTGCCAGATAGTGTGCAAAAGGTAAAAGAAAAGAAAGATAGAAACATGAAATATGTTGTATGTGGGATCATAGCTATAAGGACGAAGCTGAAGTGGGGCAGGGGTTGGGACTGTGTGTGTTTGGGTAGGAAGATGAGACCCACAGAAGGTGGTCAGAAAGTATGACCTGTGAAGTCAGCATTGGAACAAAGACTTGAAGGAGGAAGAGGAGTGATGTGTGGATGTCCGGAGGAAGAATATTCCAGAAGGAGGGAGCAGCCATGACCAGGGCCATGAATCAGGAGTGCGTCTAGCTCAGCAGAGAAAGAGGGAGAGTAGTATAACTCCAAAGTGAAGGGGCCCTCTGAGGCCATTATCAGGCCTTGTTTTATTCAGATTGAGGTGGAAACAGTGGTGAGTCTTAGTTTTGTCGGGGATGGACTTGGGGGTGGAAGCATGGAAGCAGAGATGCCAGTCATCCTGAAAAGGTGTGGTTATAACCCAGTGAGAGATGCTGGTGGCTTGGACCAGTGTGGCAGTAGTGAAGGCAGTGAGAAGGGGTGAGGTTCAGGATGTGTTTGGAAGACAGTGCTGACAGGATTGGGTAAGAGTTGGGATGTCCAATCTGAGAAAAATCCGAGTTTTAGGATGACACCAAGTATTTGTGATAGCTGAAGAGCTGGAAGAGCGGAATGGTCCTTCATAGACACAGGAGGACTGGAGTGGGGGAGGTTTGCTGAGGAAGATTGAGAGCCGCAGTTAGAACTTTTTCTGTCTCAGCCGTCCAGGAGGAGAGTCAAGCAGGTGATTCTATTTGCAAATCTGGGGCTAAGGGGAGAGATTGCTGGGGATATATGACCTTGAGAGTCCTCAGAACATGGTGCAGGTGATAAAGACTGTATTTTCCATGAGTTCATGAAAAGTCTGGCATGAATGATGATATAGATATCGGTGAAGAGGGTGTACCAAGTTAGAAAGAAATATGCCATGTGTGAGAGACAGATTACATCTTCCTGGATAGCCTTGGAGGGAATCAGATTTTGCTTCTGTACCAGGATACATCCACACAATCTACTTTATGTGCCTTCAGAACGGAAATACATTTCTTTGAGGCAGATGTAGTGTGGGGAAGGCAAAGTATGCCTCCGTTGGCACAATTCATTCCTCAGGAAGAGACTGACAGATCCCAGACTTCAACTTCCAAACTTCTCCATCAAACAGACCCCCCTCCTTCCATCCTCCAAGATGCATCTGGATAGGAGGAAAAGGAAAGAGAGAGTCAATTGGATAACATGCCCAGCACTTCCTGATAAAGATAAAAAATGGAAGCCCAAAACCATCTTTTAAGCACGTTTCCTGTAGGGAGGAGCAGGATAAGTCCAGAAACATTGGACAGAACTTCTCTCTCCTTTCTTGCTTTCTCTCCTGTAATTTTTCTTTTGTCTACTCAGTGAGTCCTAAATTTGCAGAGTAGAGCATTCAAGGATGCATGTCTCAATTAATTAGGACTTGAACTGAAATCTGTGTAAGATTGTAAGGTAGTGCTGGCTGTGATAACAGATAGTCCCCACATTTCAGCCATAGAATGATAAATTGTCTTTGGGGAAGGAGGTGGGGTTTAGGCATGTGGGCTATTGGAGACTCTACCTCTTTAATATGCGGTTTCTAAGGCCCCACTGGGCACTGTCATCCTAGCTGGGGATAAAGAGCATGGAGAGAATAACCTGCTTTTTTTTTAATTAAAAAGAATTTTAATTTAAATTCAATTAGCCAACTTACATTACATCATTTGTTTTAGATATAGTGTTCAATAATTTATCAGTTACGTAGAACACCCAGTGCCTATCCCATCACGTGCCTCCTTAATGCCCATCACTCGGTTACCCTCTTTCCCCACCCACCTCCCCTCCAGTAACCATCAGTTTGTTTCTAGAGTTAAGAGTCTCTCTCATGGTTTTTCTCCCTCTCTGATGATTTCCCATTCAGTTTTCCCTCATTTTCCCTAAGATCTTCTGTGTTATTTCTTATATTCCACATATGAGTGAAACCATATGAGAATAGGCTACTTTTAAACATCTCAGCCTGGACAGGGTATATTCCATCGATGAGAACTATTTACAAAGTTCTTCCAACAGCAAAGGGAGCATCAAAAGGTGGGGAATAAGGAATATTGAGGACATGGGGGTAAAATGAGGTACCACGCCAGTGCCCTAAGATAAAGAAGGTAGATAGGAGGTGAGCCACCCAGGCCACCATGTTGTCCGGACATCTTCTTATTCCCAAGCAGAGGATTTGTAAGCTGACATGCCTTCTTTCATTGTGATCCCATTAACAGGTGAGTAGAATAAATTTCCTGGGTTTGTGGATTTGGAGAAAGTACGGGGCAAGAGTCACAAGTCGATGAAGTAACTGTGGGGTGTGGGGGTAGCTGGGAGCTGAAGCTAGAGCTTACCTGATTTTCCACAGAAACACTGAGCCTGTTTTCTGAGTACAAAGGCACAGTCGGGGGTTGGTGGGGATGGAGAGAAATACAAAAAAGAATGTGTTCTTTGTTCCATCTGTATGACTAGAAAATTATACTTATATTGTCAAATTCGATTCTACTCCCCAACCAAGTAAGGGCTGATCACAGGAGGACATTGAGAGCAACCCTGAGCCTGGAAATGATTTTTGAAAAGACCACCAGAGGGTGCATCAGAATGGGATTCTGGTGAGGAAAAGTAGTTGCTCCTTTTAGATTTTTATAGTTGCTTTCCTGGGATTTTCCCATCTGAACGTTGTCATTTTCCCTTTTTTGATATTCTCAGAAAATATTTGACTGATATGAGTTCAAGAGAATATGCGCTGATAGCAGTGGGGAGAAGGAAATAAAAGGAACATGGAAGCAGAGAGAGCAAAGACAAAATCAAGAGGAAAAAAGGAGAGGAGTTGTGAGTTAAAAGACCAGGGAGGAAGACAGGAGTCCGACGTCCAGCCTCAATAGGGTGTACTGGGGCGCTCTTATGGGTGCGCTTCCGCGGCCGCCCAGCAGGCGGCAGACTTCCGCCTCGTTTCCGTCTCCGTCTTCAGGGTCACAGAGCCTTCTCAGACCCTAAATGATCACAATCGTCCATTATGTTTCTCAAAGATTTTTCACTGGCATCCACCAATTCTTGGCCTGATATAAATGGGGATGACTGTGTATTTGCAGGCAGTCGTCTGTGGCTTCTGCCGAAGTGGCGACTGTACACCCATTTACAAGGTACTATCATCTTCCCGAGCGCCAGGAGCCGCCTCCTCGGAAGACCAGATAAACCCGCGAGCGTTCGTTTCCGTAGCTGACTTTGAACGTGTTCCAGCCTACGCTCTGGGACTCGATAAAGACTCCTTTCTGCCTGCGGAGACGGCCTGGTGCGTTGGATAAAGCGACTCAGAGCAAATAGCACTGGAGGGGTGCAGTGCGGCTCTGCAGGGAGAGCGCCGCCCAGACGGAGCGCTTGAAAAGGAAACGAGATGCTGCTCCGCTGGGCAAGACAGACGGAGGATTTTAGGTGGGCTGCAGCGTTCTCTCTCTTTTTTTTTTTTAAAAGATTTTTATTTATTTATTTGACAGAGAGAAATCACAAGTAGGCAGAGAGGCAGGCAGAGAGAGAGGAGGAAGCAGGCTCCCTGCTGAGCAGAAAGCCCGATGTGGGGCTCGAACCCAGGACCTGGGATCATGACCTGAGCCGAAGGCAGCGGCCCAACCCTCTGAGCCACCCAGGCGCCCCTGCAGCGTTCTCTTAATAGGAACACTTAGATGGTGTAGTTTCAGTGCTGACACTGCTTTGTTTTGTTTTGTGCTGCGTTGTGTTGTATTTGCTATTTGTAATGCCAGTGACTGACTTAAGCTTTGAGGCCAAAGGCGACTATTCCAAACAGGGCTGTCCCCAACTATCCTCAACAAGCACAGCCTCCCGTTACTGAAGGCCCTTTGAGAGAGCTTGATTGATTTTAATAACTGACCATGCGGACTACACGCATTTTTCTCTTCCATCGCATTCCTTCCCTGCTCTTTTTTTTTTTTTTAAGCTGGATTTCTTTTTCTTTCTTTTTTTTTTAATTTTTTATTTTTTCAGCGTAACAGTATTCATTATTTTTGCACCACACCCAGTGCTCCATGCCCTGCTCTTTTGTTTTAAATTCACCAGTAAAGAGTGAGACCCTCAGCCTCCCACTCTAGACCCCAATAAATGCAGAATCCCAGGTCCATGCCCCCTGTCTTCCCCTGTGACCTCACTGTGTGGCCCCAAGCATGCCAGATAATTTCCAGGTCTTGTAAGTAATATATGTCTATTTCGTCAAAGTTTCCTGGTGCTTGTTCCTGGGGGCATCTTGCAGTCATAATAGGAACCACAGGGGTTGGTCCAACCACAACACTGGTAATTGGTAGGCTGAGGCCTGCACACAATAGATGGCCACAGGGGGAAAAAAAATAAATAAAAAGGAAAGAAAAAAAAAAAACAAGACATTGATTTTTCCCTCTTCTGTAATAGTAATAGAATAAGAATAATGCAGAGCAGGCTGAGACTACTTCAGGTAGCAGAGATCAGCTAGATAACTTATCTAAAGATTGCAAACACCTACAAATCCAACAGGAGATCGAAGAGAAGAAAAACAGCAATTCTAGAAACAGAAAATCAACCACTTTCTGAAAGGTAGGACTGGCGGAGAAGTGAATCCAAAGCGACGGGAAGATAGACCGTGGGGGGAGGGGCCGGTTCCCGGCAAGCGGCGGAGCAACGGAGCACAAAATCGGTACTTTTAAAAGTCTGTTCCGCTGAGGGACATCGCTCCAGAGGCTTAACCGGGGTGAAGCCCACGCGGGGTGTGCGTGGCCTCAGGTCCCGCAGGGTCACAGAAGGATCGGGGGTGTCTGAGTGTCGCAGAGCTTACCGGTATTAGAACGGGGAAGCCGGCTACAGAGACAAAGCCGAGGAGTGACTCTCAGTTCGGGGTTGCCTTGAACCGGTTGCAGGCTCAGTCAGCTCGGAGCGCGGCCGGAGGCCAGGGTGACAGGAGTCATTGGGCGCTGTTCTCTGAGGGTGCACTGAGGAGTGGGGCCCCGGGCTCTCGGCTCCTCCGGGCTGGACACCAGGAGGCCGCCATCTTCATTCCCGCCCTCCGGACTCTACGGAAAGCGCTCAGGGAACAAAAGCTCCCGAAAGCGAACCCGATCTGATGACTCAGCCCAGCCCCGGGTAAGGGCGGTGCAACTCCGCCTGGGGCAGAGACGCTTGAGAATCACTACAACAGGCCCCTCCCCCAGAAGAGCAACAAGAAACCCAGCCAGGACCAAGTTCACCTACCAAGGAGTGCAGTTTCAATACCAAGGAGAGCAGCGGAATTCCGGAGGAGGACAAAGCAAAGCACAGAACTCATGGCTTTCTCCCCATGATTCTTTAGCCTTGCAGTTAATTTAATTTTTTTCTTTTTCAATTTTTTTTCTCTTCTTCTGCCAAAATTTTTTTTAATTTTTACCCTTTTCTTTTTTAACTTTTTTTAGCTAGCTTATCTAATATATATATATTTTCTTTTTTATATTCTTTATTTGTTCTCTTTTTTTAATTATGTCTTTCTTTCTTTCTTTTTTTTCTTTCTGAACCTCTTTTTATCCCCTTGCTCCCCCCTCATGATTTGGGATCTCTTCTGATTTGGTTAAAGCATATTTTCCTGGGGTTGTTGCCACCCTTTTAGTATTTTACTTCCTCCTTCATATACTCTTATCTGGACAAAATGACAAGGCAGAAAAATTCACCACAAAAAAAAAAAAAAAAAAAAAAAAAAAAAAACAAGAGGCAGTACCAAAGGCTACCGACCTAACCAATACAGACATTGGTAAAATGTCAGATCTAGAGTTCAGAATGATGATTCTCAAGGTTCTAGCCGGGCTCAAGAAAGGCATGGAAGGTATTAAAGAAACCCTCTCGAAAGATATAAAAGCCCTTTCTGGAGAAATAAAAGAACTAAAATCTAACCAAGTTGAAATCAAAAAAGCTATTAATGAGGTGCAATCAAAAATGGAAGCTCTCACTGCTAGGATAAATGAGGCAGAAGAAAGAATTAGCGATACAGAAGACCAAATGACAGAGAATAAAGAAGCTGAGCAAAAGAGGGACAAACAGCTACTGGACCCCGAAGGGAGAATTCGAGAGATAAGTGATACCATAAGACGAAACAACATTAGAATAATTGGGATTCCAGAAGAAGAAGAAAGAGAGAGGGGAGCAGAAGGCATATTGGAGAGAATTATTGGAGAGAAATTCCCCAATATGGCAAAGGGAACAAGCATCAAAATCCAGGAGGTTCAGAGAACCCCCCTCAAAATCAATAAGAATAGGTCCACACCCCGTCACCTAATAGTAAAATTTACAAGTCTTAGTGACAAAGAGAAAATCCTGAAAGCAGCCCGGGAAAAGAAGTCTGTAACATACAATGGTAAAAATATTAGATTGGCATCAGACCTATCCACAGAGACCTGGCAGGCCAGAAAGAGCTGGCATGATATATTCAGAGTACTAAGCGAGAAAAACATGCAGCCAAGAATACTATATCCAGCTAGGCTATCATTGAAAATAGAAGGAGAGATTAAAAGCTTCCAGGACAAACAAAAACTGAAAGAATTTGCAAACACCAAACCAGCTCTACAGGAAATATTGAAAGAGGTCCTCTAAGCAAAGAGAGAGCCTAAAAGTAGAAGATCAGAAAGAAACAGAGACAGTATACAATAACAGTCACCTTACAGGCAATACAATGACACTAAATTCATATCTCTCGGGCACCTGGGTGGCTCAGTGGGTTAAGCCACTGCCTTCGGCTCAGGTCATGGTCTCGGAGTCCTGGGATCGAGCCCCACATCGGGCTCTCTGCTCAGCAGGGAGCCTGCTTCCTCCTCTCTCTCTGCCTGCCTCTCTGCCTGCTTGTGATCTCTCTGTCAAATAAATAAATAAAATCTTTAAAAAAAAAATTCATATCTCTCAATAGTTACCCTGATTGTTAATGGGCTGAATGCCCCAATCAAAAGACACAGGGTATCAGAATGGATAAAAAAACAAAACCTATCTATGTGTTGCCTACAAGAAACTCATTTTAAACCCGAAGACACCTCCAGATTTAAGGTGAGGGGGTGGAAAAGAATTTACCATGCTAATGGACATCAGAAGGAAGCAGGAGTGGCAATCCTTATATCAGATCAATTAGATTTTAAGCCAAAGATTATAATAAGAGATGAGGAAGGACACTATATCATACTCAAAGGAACTATCCAACAAGAAGATCTAACACTTTAAAATATCTATGCCCCTAACGTGGGAGCAGCCAACTATATAAACCAATTAATAACAAAATCAAAGAAACACATCAACAATAATACAATAATAGTAGGGGACTTTAACACTCCCCTCACTGAAATGGACAGATCATCCAAGCAAAAGATCAACAAGGAAATCAAGGCCTTAAATGACACACTGGACCAGATGGACATCACAGATATATTCAGAACATTTCATCCCAAAGCAACAGAATACACATTCTTCTCTAGTGCACATGGAACATTCTCCAGAATAGATCACATTCTTGGTCCTAAATCAGGTCTCAACCAGTATCAAAAGATCGGGATCATTCCCTGCATATTTTCAGACCACAACGCTCTGAAGCTAGGACTCAATCACAAGAGGAAATTTGGAAAGAACCCAAATACATGGAGACTAAACAGCATCCTTCTAAAGAATGAATGGGTCAACCAGGAAATTAAAGAAGAATTGAAAAGATTCATGGAAACAAATGATAATGACACAACGGTTCAAAATCTGTGGGACACAGCAAAGGCAGTCCTGAGAGGAAAATATATAGTGGTACAAGACTTTCTCAAGAAGCAAGAAAGGTCTCAGGTACACAACCTAACCCTACACCTAAAGGAGCTGGAGAAAGAACAAGAAAGAAACCCTAAACCCAGCAGGAGAAGAGATATCATAAAGATCAGAGCAGAAATCAATGAAATAGAAACCAAAAAAACAATAGAACAAATCAACGAAACTAGGAGCTGGTTCTTTGAAAGAATTAATAAGATTGATAACCTCTGGCCAGACTTATCAAAAAGAAAACAGAAAGGACCCAAATAAATAAAATCATGAATGAAAGACGAGAGATCACAACTAACACCAAAAAAATACAGACAATTATAAGAAAATACTATAAGCAACTCTACACCAACAAATTTGACAATCTGGAAGAAATGGATGCATTCCTAGAGACATATAAACTACCACAACTGAACCAGGAAGAAATAGAAAGCCTCAACAGACCCATAACCAGTAAGAAGATTCAAAAGTCTTCAAAAATCTCCAAACAAACAAAAGCCCATGGCCAGACGGCTTCCCGGGGGAATTCTACCAAACATTTAAAGAAGAACTAATTCCTATTCTCCTGAAACTGTTCCAAAAAATAGAAATGGAAGGAAAACTTCCACACTCATTTTATGAGGCCAGCATCACCTTGATCCCAAAACCAGACAAGGATCCCATCAAAAAAGAGAACTACAGACCAATATCCTTGATGAACACAGATGCGAAAATTCTCACCAAAATACTAGCCAATAGGATTCAACAGTACATTAAAAGGATTATTCACCACGACCAAGTGGGATTTATTCCAGGGCTGCAAGGTTGGTTCAAAATCCGCAAATCAATCAATGTGATACAACACATTAATAAAAGGAAGAACAAGAACCATATGATACTCTCAATAGATGCTGAAAAAGCATTTGACAAAGTACAGCATCCCTTCCTGATCAAAAGTCTTCAAAGTGTAGGGATAGATGGTACATACCTCAATATTATCAAAGCCATCTATGAAAAACCCACCACAAATATCATTCTCAATGGAGAAAAACTGAAAGCTTTTCCGCTAAGGTCAGAAACACTGCAGGGATGTCCATTGTCACCACTGCTATTCAACATAGTACTGGAAGTCCTAGCCTCAGCAATCAGACAACAAACGGAAGTTAAAAGCATCCAAATTGGCAAAGAAGAAGCCAAACTATCACTCTTCGCAGATGATATGATACTATATGTGGAAAACCCAAAAGACTCCACTCCAAAACTGCTAGAATTTGTACAGGAATTCAGTAAAGTGTCGGGATATAAAATCAATGCACAGAAATCAGTTGCATTTCTGTACACCAACAACAAGACAGAAGAAAGAGAAATTAAGGAGTCCATCCCATTTACAATTGCACCCAAAACTATAAGATACCTAGGAAAAAACCTAACCAAAGAGGCTAAGAATCTATACACAGAAAACTATAAAGTACTCATGAAAGAAATTGAGGAAGACACAAAGAAATGGAAAAATGTTCCATGTTCCTGGATTGGAAGAACAAATATTGTGAAAATGTCTATGCTACCTAAAGCAATCTACACATTTAATGCAATTCCTATCAAAGTACCATCCATTTTTTTTTTCAAAGAAATGGAACAAATAATCCTAAAATTTATATGTAACCAGAAAAGACCTCGAATAGCCAAAGGAATATTGAAAAAGAAAGCCAAAGTTGGTGGCATCACAATTCCGGACTTCAAGCTCTATTACAAAGCTGTCATCATCAAGACAGCATGGTACTGGCACAAAAACAGACACATAGATCAATGGAACAGAATAGAGAGCCCAGAAATGGACCCTCAACTCTATGGTCAACTCATCTTCGACAAAGCAGGAAAGAATGTCCAATGGAAAAAAGACAGCCTCTTCAATAAATGGTGTTGGGAAAATTGGACAGCCACATGCAGAAAAATGAAATTGGATCATTTCCTTACACCACACACGAAAATAGACTCAAAATGGATGAAGGATCTCAATGTGAGAAAGGAATCCATCAAAATCCTCGAGGAGAACACAGGCAGCAACCTCTTCGACGTCAGCCGCAGCAACGTCTTCCTAGGAACATCACCAAAGGCAAGGGAAGCAAGGGCAAAAATGAACTATTGGGATTTTATCAAGATCAAAAGCTTTTGCACAGCAAAGGAAACAGTGAACAAAACCAAAAGACAACTGACAGAATGGGAGAAGATATTTGCAAATGACATATCAGATAAAGGGCTAGTGTCCAAAATCTATAAAGAACTTAGCAAACTCAACACCCAAAGAACAAATAATCCAATCAAGAAATGGGCAGAGGACATGAACAGACATTTCTGCAAAGAAGACATCCAGATGGCCAACAGACACATGAAAAAGTGCTCCATATCACTCGGCATCCGGGAAATACAAATCAAAACCACCATGAGATATCACCTCACACCAGTCAGAATGGCTAAAATGAACAAGTCAGGAAATGACAGATGCTGGCGAGGATGCGGAGAAAGGGGAACCCTCCTACACTGTTGGTGGGAACGCGAGCTGGTGCAACCACTCTGGAAAACAGCATGGAGGTTCCTCAAAATGTTGAAAATAGAACTACCCTATGACCCAGCAATTGCACTGCTGGGGATTTACCCTAAAGATACAAACGTAGTGATCCGAAGGGGCACATGCACCCAAATGTTTATAGCAGCAATGTCTACAATAGCCAAACTATGGAAAGAACCTAGATGTCCATCTACAGATGAATGGATAAAGAAGATGTGGTATATATACACAATGGAATACTATGCAGCCATCAAAAGAAATGAAATCTTGCCATTTGCGACGACGTGGATGGAACTAGAGGGTATCATGCTTAGCGAAATAAGTCAATCGGAGAAAGACAACTATCATATGATCTCCCTGATATGAGGGAGAGGAGATGCAACATGGGGGGTTGAGGGGGTAGGAGAAGAGTAAATGAAACAAGATGGGATTGGGAGGGAGACAAACCATAAGTGACTCTTAATCTCACAAAACAAACTGAGGGTTGATGGGGGGAGGGGGTTGGGAGAGGGGGTGGGGTTATGAATATTGGGGAGGGTATGTGCTATGGTGAGTGTTGTGAAGTGTGTAAACCTGGCGATTCGCAGACCTGTACCCCTGGGGATGAAAATACATTATATGTTTATAAAAAATAAAATTAAAAAAAATTTATTTATTTATTTGAGAGAGAGAGAGCATGAGTAGAGGTATGGTCAAAGGGAGAAGCAGACTCCCCACTGAGCAGGAAGACCGATGCGGGACTCGATCCCAGGACTCCAGGATCATGACCTGAGCCGAAGGCAGTTGCTTAACCAATTGACCCACCCAGACACCCTCTTGAAAGGGACAACATATCTCTTTTAATCATGTCTCTTGAAAGGAACAGCATATCATTTTATGCCTTCATTCACTAAATTAGTGTTTCTGGTGTTCAGTCCCCACAACAACATCACTTGGGAACGTATTCGAAATGCAAACTGTGCCTCTGCTCCAGGCCATTTGGATGAGATGCTCAGGAGAGTCTCTCAGCAATCTGTGTTAACAAGCCCCCAGGTGTTGCTGACACCTGCTCTCTCTGGAGCAGCATGGCCCTGCCTCCTGTCCATATTCCGTTTTCAAGCCTTTCCATTTTCAAGCCACTTATGTGAGAAGGAAAGTATTATAGAACCAGACCTGATGCATTTATAATTCACACTTCTAAGGGCTTCTTGCTTTTCTAATTTGTCTGTTACTATAAAGCCCAAGGCCACACCAACACCTTCTTCGTGACAAGAATATTAGTATCTGCACAGTGATGCCCTGGGAGACATTTCAAGGCATAAAGAAAATGAGTATGAAGAACGAGAGGGAGTAATTCATTGAAAATCATCACAATGTTCAAAAAACACCAAGATTTTGCAGACTTTACTCTGGGGATCACGTCTCCACTGAAGAGTGGGGCATGAGAGACATCATTTTAATCCAACACAGACTCAGGGGACATGAATTCAATAATTTTAGCCCTCTGGTTGACAAGACTGGGATTGGAAAGGAGCTCATTGACTAATGTTTGTCATGGTGACATTATATATACTCACTAGGCTCCCTTATTTATGACCTTTAATGACCCCCCCTTCATTTCCTATCTGTTAAGGGTTTGATATTTCTGGAACTTTTCCTCTTTTCTCCCTCACCCCCATCATGTTCTAATATATTTCAGTCTATTTAAAAATTTTAAAAAGGGTTTTTTTGCACAATTGTGAGAGCAATTTAATATCCTTTTAGAACTGATGTCTAGTTCATATATTACAAAATTGCCCTCCTGTAGTGTACAGTTGGATGGGTTTTATTCCACTCACAAACCTGGCCAGGCTCACCACCATCCATGCAGTTATAGAACTGGGGAGCACAGTTGTTTTCCTGTCATTCATTCCTACAAAACGTGGAGTGGGATGGACTGAATCTGGGTCCATCCTGACAGCACCTGGGGTGTCAACTCATGGGAAGGAGTAAATCTGAAATACACAACAGCATCACCTAGTGAATCATCAGGATGTACTTTGCTTCTTAATCCCTGCAGTACATGAATGCAGAAAGTTCGGTATGGTGACGTAACCTGTTCCATATCATTTCTGAGTCTTCTTTTGGTATAGTTTCAAAGATTTAATGAAACTCCAATCTTCTCAGCTTCACAGAAACAAGAGTAAAAATAGAGAGATCGCAAACTCCCCACCTTCTTCCAGACATTGATTATTACCCGGTTCTTGTTTATGAGACAGAGAAGCCACCAAGAAACAAGGACATGTTGGGAAGGGAGCTGCACCTCCCCCATCCCCCCAGGCCTGGAGTGCTGGCTCTCAGCAAGAGGGAGGGGACCATTGGCATCTCTGGGCTTCCTGCCCCTGCACAGCCCACACCCTTCTGGAAAGCAGAGCCATGCATCCAGGTTTCCCCAGCTTGGAGTTAAGATCTGTGGTCCTGCCAAGTCTCCTCTGACCAAATGGCTTCGATCCTGCCTCCCTGATCTGGGACATCTTTTCTGAATCCAGAGGAAGCACCCACTCCTAAGCCCTGCCAACAAGGTCAAGACTCCTGGGCATTTCCCAGTCCTCCTGGGTGCTGTGCAGCCAGATTCTGCCCTATGCATCCCCCCTGGCAAGCCGAAGCAGAGGGGAGATCCGTTTTGATAAAGCACAGACGAATGAATACAGAGACATGCAAACCGTGGTGACCTGCAGTCTGGCCTCTGAGACGTAACTAAGAGCAATTGCTCAAGTTGTCAGATCAACACGCCAAGCTGCAAGGTCACCACAGACATCGGAGAACACCAGGGTTTCTGAGCGAGAGCAGGACACTGGGCGTCTAGACCCTGATTCCGAAACCACGTGGAGTGCCAGAGGGCTGCTGTGTTAGAAACACCGGAGCCCCGTTTCATGGTCCATGCTCCTCTCCCAAGGGAGCAGCAAACTGGCCTGCTGCCCTGCCCACCTCACACACCCCGAGCGCCCCCTCCCGAGTCCTCCTGCAGCCAATCAGAAGAGTTTCAAAGGGCCTCCTGCCATGACAGCGGTGGCTGCCATTATCTGGGTGACAGCGAGAGTTTATACACATATATATGCAAAATGGCCTTTTACCGGCGTTCCAATTTGATAAAAGAGCGAAAACAGCATATGGGACGTGCTTAATGAAATTAAAAATTAAATACATATATTGAGAGCCTAACATACATGCCAACTGCCATAAGTTAACCCAAGTTCACGTTTTGAAAACTTGATGGACTAAAATACTGTTTGAAAATGCATTTTCTTTTGTGATTTTTGGTTTAGAAGAGGAATCTTTTTCTAAGAACTGACTGAAAGTTATTCATTTGATATACAAGAATGATCATTAATGTTCATTTCTCTGTCCATGAATTTATTTATTCAACGCTGTGGTGCTTCTGCCATATTCTGTGTCCTGTGCTGGTTGGTGGGCAGCAACAAGGCATGACTTTCTTTGTGGGGCCCAGAGCCTAGCTAGTGGGGACTTTAACATGACTTTCAGGAAATACCAGCACATCCTAAAGTTCCCTTAGATTCTCCCGTGTGTTGGGTATTTGTTTGTTTGTTTGTTTTTCCCCTGCTGATTGACTTCTTCTCTACTCAAAAGATTGAGGTCTTAATTACTGACACTCTATGAAAAAAGAACAAGGATAAATTCACATTTCCTCTCTTAATCCAAGGAACCACTATTCCATATAAAAGTTCAATTTTCTTTAGAAGGAAAAAAGATTGACTCAAGAAAAATATTTTCCCATGGGGCACCTGGGTGGCTCAGTCAGTTAAGTGTCTGCCTTTGGCTCAGGTCATGATCTCAGTGTCCTGGAATCAAGTCCTGCATCAGGCTCCTTGCTCAGCAGGGAGACTGCTTCTCCCTCTGTCTGCCTCTCTCTCTCTCTCTGTCTCTGACAAATAAATAATAAATAAAATTTTTTTGACAAAAGAAAGACATTTTCCCATAGTTGTAAATTTCCATTTTTTTTAAATCACAAGGAAGGAAACATAATTTAGATACAATTTTGAAAATAAATGTCTTTATTAGCAATATTCATAAAGCATCAAATTTCAGATGGAAAAAACTCTATTTTGAAGATGTTAGGATTGAAGCCCAGGGAATAGTAGATTTGAATATAAAACTGTGGAGATGTCATTATTACACAACTTTTTCACAAACAGATAGGATGAGTTTTGTATGTAATTTAGCCACTGAAAGCCCATGTGAAAGGTATTTTAACATTTAGCTTTCTGACAGAAGGGAACATTAACTCGAATCCTATTCTCTCCAGCTTCTGGAGTCCACCATAAAATCTAGAATCTTTAGTCAACACTGAAGCCCACATGCTGTATTTAGGTGTAGTCTTGTGCTCTAGCTATCTTTGAGCTGTGACTCTGGTAGGTGCTAACAGTGACAGATTTTCATATGTTCTACCACTAGAGTTGCTTTTGTAAGAACTTTTTCTACAGCTAAGCTACTAGAAGAGCACTTTGGAGTTTGAATACAGTGTCTTATTTAGTCTAGATATGTGAGGACCCCCATGGTATAATAAGGTACAATTTACTTGTTTTCCATTCAAATGATGAACCTAGTCCTATGACACAGAATGAACGTAATTATGAAGCAGAGAGTTGGATGGTCAGATGTAGACAAATCAAAAGGGTGAACATTCTTCCCTGATCTGTGCAAAATGGCTTATATCTGTAGGATGATTGCATGAACTATCTCTAATGGATGTAGTCAATAAAGTTTGCTAAATGACATTAGGAAAAACTAAGATTTTGGAAGGACAGGCTAACATACGAGAGAAAAACCCAAGACCACCACACACTGTGATGTTCAATCATGTAGGACGTGTTATACATCCTCAAAGGGACACTGGTTTTAATCCACTGTTAAAAGTAGACTTTGAGGATGCCTTGGTGGCTCATTCAGTTAAGCGTCTGCCTTCACTTCAGGTCATGATTCCAGGGTCCTGGGATAAAGCCCCACACCAGGTTCCTTGTTCGTGGTGAACCTGCTTCTCCCTCTCCCTCTGCCTACCAGTCCCCCTGTTTGTGCTCTCGCTCTCTCTCTCTCTGTCAAATAAATAAATAAAATCTTAAAAAAAAAAAAAGAGCAGACATTGGTTGGGTGCTCTCACCACACACACACACTCACACACACACACAGACACACACACACGGTAACTCTGCTGGTAGGTGGATATGTTAATGAGCTTCACTGTAGTCACTATTTCACTTATTACATTGTAATATCATTGTGTATCTCAAACTATCATGCTGTACAGCTTAAATTTGTATAATTCTTATTTTAAGATTTTATTACAAATTTATACAGACATTTTGTATGTTAGAATATATAAATTTTAATAGATTTAAAAGTCGTTCAAAATCATGATGTCTTGGGTCTCCCATTTTGTATGGAAACCAAGTGTCTTTTCCACAAGGCCAGTCTCAGAGTGAAGGTGTGTTCTATTACCATTGTAAAGTAAATTATTCTGTAATACTTTGGGTCATTTGGGGCCATTTTGAATTTATTATGTCAGGGACTTTCACTCTGATTTATTTCTTAAGTTTTAAAATCCATGGAATTTGAGGAAAGAACAAAACCTTTTTGCAGTGTACCACTACTGACAAATTAATCTCAGCTACTCTACTGAATGCCTGTATAAAAGCTTGGGTGCACTTGAGAAATTCAGGAATATATTGACCATCAGATATACCCCCACATGTCAGACTCAGGGTCCAACCAGCCAGGGGCGTGCCCGTGTTGGGCACCAAAATAGACAGGTTGAGTCCCTATGTGACATACTGTGGGGGAGTCATGCCATTTCAACACTAATCCTAAAAAAGTTATTTTGGATGTTCTGCTGAAGTGTAATTAATTGAACTGACAATAACGGTATTACAAAAGAAAGGAGTTCTTTGGAAATCTGAAAATTTAATGGGAAATTTTATTAAATACATCATTTTGATTTGCAACCTTATTATGAAATTTTAAAAATTCATATTCTACATTTGGATTGTCCACATGTTTCTTTAATAAGCTGCAATAAAAATAGAATTTAGAAGGCATGCAGCATCCCATCACTTTTATCTTTTATTTAATTAAATTTCCCTAGCTTGGTAAATCATATAATTCCATTCATATCAACTGTGGCATGGGCGGGGTTTTTTTTAACTTTTTTTTTTTCATTTGTTGAGCTCCATTGTCCTTTTAGTATGCATTTTTTGTTAATTGTCAATAACTATTTGTGTTGTTTTTCATTCTTGTTATATTTTAAATACTCTCATATTGTTTTATGATCAGTGGAAAGCTTAATCTATTGATATCAGAAGGGAAATTTTGTATTAGCAAAATAAGAGGGTATAATTTCAATTGAAGGCAAAATGTATCACCATTCTAGACATCTCGGTGAGGAGGGACTGTAATCACATGGTCTTTGGTTGATCCCGACCTCCAGTGGGTAAAGCCAAGACTATGAAGCCATTCTTACAATTTAGAAAACCTTGTGATTGAGTTCAAGTTGTAAAGCACTGTAGTCTGAAAATATGCATGGTTTAATTCAGTCTTTTTGTACCAGTTGAGACCTGATTTGTGACCCAGTATGTGATCTATTCTGGAGAATGTTCCATGTGCACTCGAGAAGAATGTGTATTCTGCTGCTCTGGGATGAAATGCTTCTGACTACATCAGTGAAGCCCATCGGGTCCAGTGTGTCATTCAAAGCCCTTGTTCCGTTGTTGATCGTCTGCTGAAAAGATCTGACCATTGCTGTCAGTGGGGTGTTAAAGTCCCCTACTATTACTGTACTATTATCATTGTGTTTCTTTAATTTTATTATTAGTTGGTTTATATACTTCACTGTTCCCAAGTTAGGGGCATAAGTATTTATAATTGTTAGATCTTCTAGTTGGATAGACTCTTGTATTATGATAATAGTGTCCTTCTTTATTTCTTATTACAGTCTGTGGTTTAAAATCTAGTTTGTCTGGGGCACCTGGGTGGCTCAGTGGGTTAAGCCTCTGCCTTCGGCTTAGGTCATGATCTCAGGGTCCTGGGATCAAGCCCCACATTGGGCTCTCTGCTCAGCAGGGAGCCTGCTTCCCCCTCTCTCTCTGCCTACTTGTGATTTCTGTCCGTCAAATAAATAAATAAAATCTTTTAAAAAATAAATAAATAAAATCTAGTTTGTCTGAAAAAACGATTGCTAGTGCAGTTTTCTTTTGAAGTCCATTAGCATGATAAATGGTTCTCCACCCTCTCTCTTTCAATCTGGAAGTGTCTTTGGGTCTAAAATGAGTCTCTCACAGACAGAATATTGATAGGTCTTATTTCTTCTATCTAGTCTGATACCCTATGTCTTTTGATTGGAGCATTTAGTCCATTTACACTCAAAGTAATTATTGAAAGATATGAATTTAGGGCGATAGGTGGGGAATGGCCATTAAGGAGGGCACTTGTAGTAATGAGCACTGGCTGTTGTATGTAACTAATGAATCGCTAAATTCTACCTCTGAAAGTTTAAAAAAAAAAAGTATGCTTTCTAAAAAAAAAAATAATAATAATAATACAGATCAGAAAAGCTGACTATTATCCTTGGACATAACCTCCACCCAGAACAGAAGCAGGTAAGTCTTTCCTGAGTTTTACATTTAGTCAGTGTATTCTCTGAATAAGCAATGGAATCAGTCTAGGTGTTTCTACTTTTCAGAATTTTTTCAGAACTTTTTGTTGTTGTTATGATGGTGTGTGTGTGTGTGCATGTGTGTGTACATGTGTGCACATAAAGATGAAATTCTTTGAGTTTAGGGAATACACTTTCTCATGTAGGTTTGTTTATAGGTTTGCCTTTCTTTATATTTAGTAGCGGAGGTAAGGCGCTTGTTGTGAATATTGTTCCAGTCTTTCTAACCTGAACTGGAAATTCAAAAGCCTCATAAAAATACCAAGGTAACTAGTGTCCCCAAAGTGAATGTCCCTTGCTTAGATTTCAGCAAAACTGCAATATATCCCTTTCGAATGTGAATCTGTGCTTTAAGACAAAGCGAAGGAGTGGAGCCAAGCAGTCCTACTTGGCTGGAAGGGCTGTGCCTTCCACCTCTGCAAGGCTGCGTCTGATTCTGTCCAGGGTGGGAGTTTCTCAGAGCACCTGCTGCCTGACGGCTGTTTGTGGTCAGAAAATGAGGGACTCCAGGTGTGCTCAGCGGAGTAGAGATCCCTCCTCTAATCGCCAGTGCTTGTATGTCCCCTTATTCCCAAAGGTCAGACTCAAACAGACTGCAGATTCCTGAGAACCCGTCTCCCTAGGAATGGCTTTCGGGTGGGGGACATGCCTGCCCAGGGCCTCCTCACCTGGCCAGGTGGAGACGTGCCTCCCCATCCTCGGCCCATGTCCCGGCTCTGCAGAAGTGAAGAGCATCATTCCTGCCCTGACGGAAAGTGGGTCCAGTGAAGGAGATGGCTTTGTGTTCACCTGCGTAGGGGCTAACCAACACTGCCCCCACAAGAAAATTTGGTTAAGAGGTCAAGATGGATGATTCTATACATGCGCTAAGAGGAGATGCAAGGACTTACTACCCACAGTAATGGTATTTTCTGGGGAGAGCAGGGTAGGCCCTCAAGCAGGTCTAAAATAGGTTGACAAAGCAGGAGAGATAGTAGCCTTGGGATGAACAGTGGTTATGGGCTGAGGACAGGGCAGCTAAGTCTGCAGCAGTGCGAGGGTCATGGGCTTCTCATTGGCTCACCCAGGTTTGGAGCAAGAGGGAAAGCAAGAAGGTGGGGCTTGAGAACTATCAGAAAACATCTGGAATTGAGTCAGAGATTTAGAGTGAATTTTTCTTATAGGATCCCATTTGTTGGTGGATATTAAAAAGCATCTAGCCTAAACCTGTCCTATTTGTTTTGTTTATTTTTTTTCTTCCTAAAAAGATAATTTTATCACCATGATCTTGGAGGTGCATGATTCAGCCATAGCCGCTGATGCTGACATCCCCAGTAAATAGTCCAGAACCTGTGGGTATGAGGAAGGCTAGTGACAAGGGCTGGCTGGCAGACGGAACTATTCTAATGGGAACACAAATGTGAACAATTCCAAGAATTTCAGTCTGTCGAAGCTGGCATTCTTATCCCTGCACCGTCTGTGCAAGGGGCCAGGGGACATTCTAGAATACTTCTCAAGAAAGGATGGACCTTCTGGAAGCCTGTGGCTCCACTAAGCATAGAAGGGGTTACTTGATATTTTGACTACACAACCTACATTTTTTATTTATAAGATAATAGAGGCTAATTCACAGGCATTCAGTTTGAAGACATTCTTCAGACATTTTCATGTTAAAGTTTGGATGAAGACCCTGGTTTGAAAAAGGGGTCTTTGCCTATTTCAGAGAGGCAGTGGTAGATAGAAAATAAACATCCTCTGAGCTATGTCTGTACTCTGGCATTCCTGAGGTTAGAGGGAAGGTCAAAGGTCTAGCACAGGTCACTACTGCTAAAGATGGAGACTCTTAACTTTGCCCAGTGGCTATGGATTTCTCCTAGACAGGACTCAAAGGACTGGAGTGATGGAAATGGAAATGATGTAACTCCAATGGAAAGGTGTCTGTGAACGTGCTAGCTTGGGTATAAGGAGATTTCTGTTCTAGAGATAGTGGTAGATCCTCTTCAGCCATCATGTCCACATGGGCAGGCACAGGCCACTCGGCCATGGCTCCAACACAACCATGATTCATCCACTCTCTGACCAAGGGCACGAGGTACAAAATTGTTTTAAAAACCAGCTCCTCTGGAAAAGACCTACCATGTACCCTTCTTCCCTATCCCAGTACTCTTCCCCTGCAGAGCCAGCCACTCTCCTAGAGCCAATGTGCGCCTTGCTTTTTGTGCTATGTCTTTCCTTCATGGTACACTATGTGTGAGTACTCACTTGCATGCTGAGTTATATTAGTAATTTATTACAAATAATTAAAACTATTAAATAATTTTAATAAAATAATAATTTTAATAATAATAAATAATAAATAATTATTACAATAATTAAAAATTACACACAAAACCTTTACTTCTATTTTTACTTATATTTATCTTAAATAGATTTTAATACTTAAAATACTAAAATATTTAGTATTGAAATATTGCAATATATTTTAATAATAAAAATTAGTATTTAAAATATTTCATCTTTAAAATTTATTTTATTTATATTGATGTTTAACATTTAAATTATTTGCAATATTTAAAACATTGCATATTTTAATTTTATAAATATTTAAGTATTTATTTGTATTTATATTTAAATATTTATATTTATATTTAAATATTTTTATATTTAAATAAATATAAAAATATTTAAATATTTTAAATCCAAAATTTAAATTATTGGACTTAAAGAGTCCAATAATTCTTATAAAGTTGGTTGTAAACATTGGGAGCTCTCCATCACAATGGACACCCCAGACCCACTTCCCCAGAGACAGGTACATTCAGCACTTTGAATTGGTTCTTCTGGCATGTTTTCCATGTCACTAAGAATTATGCTTCTATCGCTGCTTTTTAGTCTTTGGCTTTTATCATAATCTGTTGATGCCCACCATGATGGATGAGCTGGGCTGTCCTGCACATGTTCTCACGGTGACCTCTCTGTTCCTGCATACATGTATTCTCCTTGCTTTAACCCTCCAAATGTGCTTCTGTCATGATTTTGTTTAGATCAAAATGTAATATTTCCATCACATTACATGCCTGCTATTCACAGGTGTTTGTGCAGTACATTACAATTAGTTTTCTTTCTTGCATATGATTTACTTTTCCTTTCCTCCTTACACATTAATCACTATTTCAACCCCGAACTCATCTCCCATTGCAGAAATGTGCTGTCATTATATTCTGAGCCACTATCAGAGCTGCCATTCTTCCAGGCTTCTGATGGGTTGCAGCCCATCTAGCCTGCTTTCTCTCCAGGTGTGCTATCCAGGCCCCCATCCTGGGACCCCCTTCTCCTCCTCTTAATAGTGGACACTCCATTTCCTGAATTTCCTTGTCCATTCTTCTATTTTCTTGGGTTACTGCCTCAATTTTGTAGACCATGTTTACTAGTATCTTCCTGGGACAAGGTTCAAGGGACATAATATCTTTGAGAACTTGCCTGTCTAAAGTGTCTTTACTCTACCGCACTTATTACACAACTTGACTTGCTGCAGAGTTCTAAGATGTGGGGTATCTGGGTGGCTCAGTTGATTAAGCAACTCTTGATCTCAGCTCTGGTCTTGATCTCAAGGTCGTGAGCTCAAGCCCTGTGTAGGGCTCCATGCCGGGTACAGAGCCAACTTCACAAAAAAATTCTAAGATGCAAATAACTTTTCCTCACAACCTAGAAAGCATTCTTTTCATATCTTTTAGTTTTTTGTTTAATTCTTTATTTAAAAAAATGCTGTTTTCCTTCATGGAAGCTTGTTGAAATTCTCTTTTTACACTCAGTGTTCTGAAAATTCACAGTGTTATCCCTGATATGGTTTTATTTTCAGCCATTGTGCTCAGCAAGTAGTGGTGCATTTAAATTTGGAGACTCTTATCTTTCAAGTCTGAACAATTTTTTAAAAGCATCTTTCTACTGATTTTCTCCTGTTGTTTTTTTTTTTCCTGTTCATTCAGCCATCTTTAATTGAAAATCTACAATTCTCTTTCATTCCTAATAATATTTTTGAGATCTACTTTGGAGTTACCTTTAGAAGTGGTCAATGTATCTTAACACAGTATAACATAGAACTCTATACATATGTCTTAACGTTAATAAACATTCAGGCTGTTTCTCTTTTGAGTTTTTGCAAGCAATACTAGAAAGAATATCTTTATGCATGGGCTCTTGGGCCCATGTGCCAAGCTTCTGTACTGTAGACCATGGCTGGGGCACAGAAAACACATGTAAATTAGACATCATGACTGTTTGCCTATTTGGCAACACTGATTTACACCCCTACTTGCATTTCCTAACACCTTGTCAATGCCTGATATTGTCAGACCTCTAAAATGCCGCCATAATGTCGGGTGAGAAATTGTTTCTCAACTGAATTTGAAAGTCTCCAATGCCTATTAAAGTTCAAGATCTTCATATCTATTAATTAGACATGAAAGTTTTCACATCGATAAATTATCTATCCATTTTCCCAGGAATTCTCAGTGAAATTGAATTTCTGGATATGACAAAATGCCTACCTCAAATTGTGAAAATAAAACCAAAAAGAAAAATCTGAACTGTATAGGAAACATGTGATTTGTGCATAATGGCATTTTGAAGTTAATAGGAAATATCTGGATTCAAGTGATATATTTAAGTAAGATGTATTCATAATAATTTCTATGTCATTTCATTATTTCAAAGAGAGAATACTTTTCTTTTTTTAAAATGAAAAACAGCAAGTGAGTCATTACATTGATTTACTTTTTACATCTTAATCTCATTGGTTATGTCTTCATCATTCATGGGATATTGTTAATGAGTCTGATTAGTAAGCTACTTCATCTTCTGAAGTTATAAACATAAAATGTATACTAAAATTTTTCTATATTCAAAGTAAAAAAGAAAAATTAATAATTATCTCCCAAACTAGGAAATCAGTATTAATATTTTATAGATATTTTCATTCCTCTTTATGTACATATAAACATTTTATATTTTAAATGTGAATATTTGTGCAGACTATTTTGCCAAATTTTTCCAGTCAATATAACATGATGAAAATTTTTTTCTACACCATCAAACATTATTTTGAAACAGTAATTTAAATGACTGCATAGCGTTCTATTATGTGGCTATAGGACAATTTAGTTAAACAGTTCCTCACTTTCCTATACACATTTCTCATATTTGGATCACCACTTTCAGAAATGTAAAAAAAGGACAAAAATCACATTCTAATTTTTTGCTGAAAAAATGCCAGTAATACTAGACGTCCCTCATGAGTGCCTCATCTGGAATATGTTTTCATTCCTACTTTTTTCTATGATATTCTCTGGATACCATCTTTATTTCCCATACTCAAATTATTACAGTAATTTTATGTTTCATTTCTCAAAGATGACACGTACATGCACACATGCAGACACACACACACACACACACACACACACACACACATGGACACACATTTTCCATCTCCTTTGGCTGAAGGATTAATATCCTAGTTGAAGGGATCAAGTTGGGTGTCACAGGAAGTTCAAAACCCTTTGGATGCTGTATTTGGCCAATTTTATGATCAATCAGGAAAATATTAATCTAAATTAGTTTCCTTGCGCAGTGATTTTTTAAGAAGCATTAATATTACCACTGACATGCAGTTGTATGAGGTAGAGCTTAATAAGAAATTCTTTGAACTTACACTGCATCACAGGGATTTCATACTGATCCTTCTAACTCATGATTAAGGTGCCACATTGAAGGTGTAAGGAAGTTAAATCTTTGTTTCGTACTGAGCTGCCAAGGTTATCCTTGAAAATCCCCGGTGTCATAGTTTACTAACTCTAAAATGTCTACTTTCTCACATTTGAAATTTCAAAATTAAGGTGATCGTCCAACCAATTGTATCTTAGAAGATGGTTGTTGGCAGTTTTGCTTTCTTAGTGGTACATAAAATAACAGCACATCTCAGCTTAGTGGTTTCTTAAATTCTTTGACTTATAGTCTGTAGATAATGTGGTAAGCTCCTTTTGGCATGGTTCCCAGGGATCCCCACCTTCTGTTAGCCATGCACCAGGCAATCCAGTCCTCTCGCGTGTGGGCCAGACTGAGTACCTAGGGAACTGCAAAAGCCGGAGGATGTCACTTCCAAACTTAGGTTATAAAAGACTGTGACCTCTGTCTCGCTGGCGCTCTCCGTCTAGCTCCTCCATCATGCTCACGCTGACGGAGAGGACAGCCTGAGGAAGAACAGAGTAACCTCTGGCCTGAACACATCAGCAACCTGAAGAGAGCAATAATTTTGAAGGTTAGCCACATCTCTCAAATTAGAAATATTTAAATGTCCACCAATAGCTGAACAGATAGAAAAATGTTGATGTTCTATGCAATGGCACACCCCGCATCAGTGGAAATGAGCAAGTGACTGCCATGTACAGCCACAGGTGTGCATTTCACAAATGTGATAATGAGTGACAAAAGCCAGATATGGAGGGGCACCCATGGACTGTTGAGGCGAGTGGGAAAGTGAATCTGCAGTGCTAGAAGCTGGGATAATAATTAACTCAGAGTGGAGAAAGGGGGTAAGACTGCAGATTTATGTGAGGAATTTTTTCAGATATTCTATTTCTTGATCTGCTTCATGGTTATACAGTTGTGTTTATTTTGTGATAAATCAGAAACCTGAACATTGATGATTTGTGTAAATTTCTCTATTTTTTTCCTTCATGTCTTTCTTATCACTGTGGAAAAAAAAAGAGAGCTAAATGTCATGCACCGATTCTTAAATGTTTTGGACCAAAACGGACAAACATCTATATGCAGTCCATTGAGTAGAACTTATTTCAAGTGCCCATCTAGTTGCATGAGGCTAAGGATTGTGGTTTTTCAATGTGCTCAAATAGAGGACACTGGAAATCATCATACTGTAATAATATCTACTACATTAAGTTACTTTCTAAGATCACATGTTTGTTAAGACACAGATTTAAATCCAGACATTTGGATTCTGGAATCTAGGCACCTAACATGCATTAGACTACCTAAAAGGAAAAGTAGCTTGTTAAAAACTTATGTCACAGTTATGGTCCTTGAATCCAGGTGTCTTCTTCCATTTTAGTGCTCCTTCTACTGACTTAGATACTTTTTTGGTATTTATTAATCAATTTATGTATTAAGTTACATTAAACTTTTCTTTAGGAAACTGTTGTCTATCAGGCAGTGCCTACCAGTCCTGGAGATACACAGGGTTTAGGAAAAGTTCCTGCCTCAAGGATTCTATGGCCAAGAAGGACATATGGATACTAAAACAAATTAAATCACATTTAACACATTTTACACATTTACTAAGGCTTACTGGAAATTGGACTAAGCAGGGATTAAGAGATGGACAAGCCATGAAGTATGCCCTCAAGGACCTCACCATCTAGTGGAAGAGATGGGAAATTAGAAGAAGAAGGAGGAGAAGAGGAAGAGGATGTAGAAGAAGGAGGAGGAGAGGGAAGGGGAAGAGGGAGGAAAAGAGGAGGAGGAGGGAGAAAAAAGAATAGAAAAAAGGAAAGAAAATACAAAAAGAAAAGAAAAGACAAAAAAAGAAAAAAAAGGAAAGAAAGGAATGGAAAGAAAAGGAAAGGAAAAGAAGCTGGGTTCATTGCAATATAACATTAAACATGTTAAGTGGCAAAAAGCTGAGTGAGCCAAGCAGACCAGCTAAAGCTTAATAGAGAAGGTGAATAAAATTTGTAAGGATGATAGGAACACATGTGGCAAGAAGAAAATTCTGTTCACAGAAAATGCATGGTGTGATCAAGGGATTGTGTGGCATGGCTTGAGGTGCAGAAGTGGTAGTGTGAGTAGATCTCAGCATGAAGGACTAAGGTTTTGCAAACTAGAGAGTGGTGAGTAGTTAGGGGTAAATGGAGTTATCCTGAACTTGGATTATGGCCAAGAGGTGATTCAAAAATACCGTCCACCTGTTGGGGTGAAAGAAGGAGGATTCAGGGATGATGCAAGCTTTAGACTTGAGCAAGTGGGTGCCACTATCAGGTGAAGGGAGGAGTAGTTGTAGAAGTGGCCATTGCTCTGGAGTGTATTTTGGACACACCCAGTCTAAGCGACCTGCAGAACATTTCAGTGGAGAACCTAATATGATTCAGCTTGGTAGTAGTTTCTATATTTCTTATATCTTAATCTCTCTGTATTATCAAATTCTCTCTGTTCTCTCACTTTTATCTACACAGAGGAGTAATTCAAGTGGGGGTGTTTTCAAAATACCCCAAAACTAAAGATCCAGTAAGCAGACTTTATTGAGGCTGAATGCCATCTGAAACTATTTTCGTGAAATTAATTTGTGGAAGTTGAAAGGGAACTTGCCATTTTATTAAAGTCCTTTCATATCTGTTTTCAAATATAGGGTGAGACTTTGTGTATGTGTCGGGGGGGGTGGGTCAATTTTCAGTAATAAAACTAGTAAAATGGGACCACCAAAATGATCTACCAAAGTTTTTCTGTTTGTTTTTACCTGTGGATTTTAATAGTATAATTAGGATATAATTTACATATATTATACAATTCACTCATTTAAAATACACAATTAAATGGTTTTTAGTGTATTCACAGTGTTGTGCAGCCATCACTAATATCAAACTTTGGAATATTTCTATCTTTTTTTTTTTTTTAAGATTTTACTTGTTTATTTGTCAGAGAGAGAGAGCACACAAGCAAGGGGAGCAGCAGGCAGAGGGAGAAGCAGGCTCCTTCTGAACAAGGAGCCTGATGTGGGACTCCCTCCCTGGACCCTGGGATCATGACTTGAGCTGAAGACAAACACTTAAGCCACCCACCCAGGCATCCCAAAACTCTAGAATATTTTCATCAACCCAAAGAAGCTCTATATTTATCAATAGTCTACCAGGTTCTCTTATTATTTTATTCCAAATGTACTTATTACTGTAAGCACTTGTCCGGTTACTACAATACGTGTTTTAAGATCCATGGAAGAAGATATTATCCATTAATTCTATTAGTATAATATAGGTTCTAGATATACAGGCAAAAACTAACCAAACACCAATGATCCAAACAAACAATAAAATGACATACCTAAATGCTAGCATACTGATAAGTACATTAAAAGTAAGTTGTTTAGGCACATAGAAATTGTCAGAATTATTTAAACAAAAGACCCAACTGTATGCCATCTATAAGAAACTCATTTCAAATATAAAGATGTATGTAAGAGAAAGAGAAAATAATTTTTTAGATGCCATACAAAAAGAAATCAAACAAAAGCTAAGTCAGACCAATTAGGCTTTCGAGAAAAAAAAATGTTCTAAGAAAGAAAGAACATTTAATGACAATGAAAGTGCTTTTCACTAAGAAGATGTAACCATCCTTAAAGGTCATACATCAAACAATGGAGATTTAAAATACATTAAGAAAAAACCAACAGTACTGAAAGGAGACATAGATGAATTCACAATTTTATTTGGGCACATTAATAAGCCCCCCATAGCTGATGTATGTAACTATTAGACTGAGTATCAGAAAGTATACAGAAGAACAACACCAGTGTTGACGAAAGGGATCAAACTGACATTTATAGCACTCTCCAGTTCGTTAAATAAATAAAATAAAAGTATAAAATAAATAAAATAAAAATATGCACTTCTTCCAAGTGCCCAATTGATAGTCACCAAGATACACTTTATTCTGGGTCATCAGACAAACTTAAACATGTTATAAATTACTAGAAATCATAAAAATACATTCTCTAATCATAATGTGATTTGATCAGATATCAGTACCAGAAAGATGAAAGGAAAACCAGCAAATGCTCAAAAAATAAACAATATACAACTAATAATCTGTGTGCCAAAGGGGAAGTCTCAAAGGAAATTTGAAAAGCATATTGAATGAAAGGAAGATGAAAATATAGCACATCAAAATATGTGGAAAGTAAATTAAGTTGTGCTGAAAGGGAAAGTTAAAGCTCATAGAAATGGAGAGGAATCTGAAGGCAGTGACTGACCTACCCTACTAGGAAAAAAAGATCAAAAACAAAATAACCCAAAACAAAGATGGAAGTAAATAAAAGTAAGAGCAGAAATCAATGAAAATGAAAACAGAGAAGTGGAGAGAAATCAGTGAACTGGAACCAGCCTTTTGAAAGGATCAGTAACAATGATCCACATCTAGCAAAACTGACAAGGAAGAGAGAGAGAGCACCCAAGTTACAAATACATGGAATGAAGAGGGACTATTATTCTTAATATTCTTAATATTCTTAATATTCTCACGGACCTTAAAAAGATACCAAGGTAATACTACAAACAGTTCTATGCACATCAACTAGACAACGTACATAAAACGGACCCATTCTGTGAATAGCACAAATTAGCAAAGTTTGCCCAAGAAAGAGCAAATTATCTGAGTAGTCCTCTATTAATATAACAAAAATTTAATTAGTGGTTGAAAACCTTCTTAAAAAAAGCAAATTATCAGCTTTAGATGGTTTCACTGGTAGAGCCTACCAAACTTTAGGGAAGAAATAATAACTGTATGTAATTTCTTCCTAAAAAAAGAGAGAAAGAAAAAAAAACTTCTAAAATTATTTTTGAACACAATAAACCTTGATACCAAAGACATTGCTTTACAAAAGACATTATTTTATTAAAAAGAAGTGAAATTATAGATCAGTGTTCCTCAAGAACATAAACACAAAAATCTTCAACAAAATATTAGCAAATTAAATCTAAATCTATCTATCTATCCATGTATCTATCATCTAAAACTCACTAGCATCAAGTGGGGGTTTATTCCTGAGTCAAAAGTCTAGTGCCATATTTTTTAAAAAAATCAATCAGTATAATTTACCAAATTAATAGTCTCAAAAAGAAATACCACATGACCCTGTCAATTGATGGAGAAAAAGTATTTGGAAAATATAGTATATATTCGTGACTTAAAAAAAAAAGATCTCAGCAACAGCCTAGAAGTGAAAGAATTTGTTCACCCTGATAAAGAGCATCCACAAAAACCCTGCAGCTTATATCACATAGCTGTTGAAGGGGGCGTGTGCCAAGTAAAAGAGCACTGGATGGCTAATACTGGACCGATCTGGCTAACAGCATAAGTAAATAAATAAAAAAAATTACACTGTAACCTCACAATTGAAATAAACATTCATGAGTCCATAGTAATATAAATAAATAACCAAACAAATAAATGAGAGAAAAGGGACAATTTTACATGCAGAAGAATGCTGAATAATTTATATAGACTCTCCATGGGGAACATGACCTTCCTTCCTTACACATGGACTGTGCACAGTGACTTCCTGCCAAAGAGTACATTATGGAAAGTGGAGAGTAGAGCTACTCTACTGAGGAGAAACCTGACAAACATGACCTCCACCAGTGATCACAGTCAACGTCAGCAGTGATAAGTCATGTTGGTGACTTGTGCCCATGTTGATATGATGTCCTAAAAATGACCTTAGCCTCTGTAGTTTTCCTCCCCCATATCCACAACCCCAGTTTAATCATTAGAAGAATACCAGAAAGTTCAAATACAAGGACATTCCATAAAATACCTCACCAGTACTCTTTGAAATGGTCAAATTCATCAAAATCAAGGGAAATCTTAGAAATTCTTACAGCCAAGAGGAGCCTAAGGAGAAACGGCAGTTGAATGCATTGTGCTGTTCTGGATGAAATTCTAGAACATAAAAAAAAAGAGAGAAAGAAAGAAAGAAAGAAAGAAAGGCATCACTTTAAAAACTAAAAACTAAAAAAAAAAACTAAATAAAATATAGGCTTTAACTAAAAATAAAATATTAATATAGATTCATTAATTTTAACAAACCATACTTACATAAGGTATTAATAATAGGAGAAACTGGCTACAGGGGATATGACCTCTAATACCTTCTCAAACTTTCTGTAAATCTAAAAGTGTTCTAAAAACTAAAGCTGACTTAAAAATCAATCAATGCATTTTATAAGAATAAAAAAATCTCATACTGTATGCTTAAAATAATTAGACAAAATCCACCATCATTTACCATAAAATCTCAGCAAAACTGGAATAGAACTTTATCAACTTGATAAAAGGCATATATAAAAAACCTTTCAATTAACATTACATTTGATAATCAAATATTAAATCCTTTCTCACTATGGTCAGGCAGAAGACAAGATACAGCTCTTACTCTTATTACACAATAAATAAAAAATGGATCAAAGATTTGAATAGACATTTCACAAAGCAATCCATATGAATGGTCAATAAACACATTAAAAATTATCGGCTTCTTTTGTCATCAGGGAAATCTAAAATAAATCCATAATTTGATAAAAATCTCACACCCAAAAATCACCACCAAGATGGCTACATTTTGATCCCGGAGTCAAGATGGCGGAGAAGTAGCAGGCTGAGACTACTTCGGGTAGCGGGAGATCAGCTAAATAGCTTATCTAAAGATTGCAAACACCTACAAATCCAACGGGAGATTGAAGAGAAGAAGAACAGCAATTCCAGAAACAGAAAATCAACCACTTTCTGCAAGGTAGGACTGGCGGAGAAGTGAATCCAAAGCGACGGGAAGATAGACCGCGGGGGGAGGGGCCGGCTCCTGGCGAGCGGCGGAGCAACGGAGCAAAATCAGGACTTTTAAAAGTCTGTTCCGCTAAGGGACATCGCTCCAGAGGCTTAACTGGGGTGAAGCGCAGGCGGGGTAAGTGCGGCCTCAGGTCCCGCAGGGTCGCAGAAGGATCGGGGGTGTCTGAGTGTCGCAGAGCTTACCGGTATTAGAACGGGGAAGCCGGATACAGAGAGAGAGCCGAGGAGTGACTCTCAGCTCGGGGTTGCCTTGAACTGGTCGCAGGCTTGGTCAGCTCGGAGCGCGGCCGGAGGCCAGGGTGATGGGAGTCACTGGGCGCTGTTCTCTGAGGGCGCACTGAGGAGTGGGGTCCCGGGCTCTTGGCTCCTCTGGGCCGGAGACCGGGAGGCCGCCATCTCTATTCCCGTCCTCCGGACTCTACGGAAAGCGCTCAGGGAACAAAAGCTCCCGAAAGCGAACCCGAGCGGATGACTCAGCGCGGCCCCGGGTAAGGGCGGTGCAACTCCACCGGGGCAAAGACGCTTGAGAATCACTACAACGGGCCCCTCCCCCAGAAGATCAACGGGAAACCCAGCCAGGACCAAGTTCACCTACCAAGGAGAACGGCGGAATTCCAGAGGAGAAGAAAGCAAAGCACGGAACTCATGGCTTTCTCCCCATGATTTTTTAGCCTTGCAGTTAATTTAATTTTTTTTTCTTTTTCAATTTTTTTTCTTTTTCATTCTTCTGCTAAATTTTTTTTAGCTTTTACCGTTTTCTTTTTATAACGTTTTTTAAATAGTTTATCTAATATATATATATATATTTTTTCCTCTTTTTATATTTTTTCTTTACCGGCTTTCTTTTTTTAATAGTTTCTTTCTTTTTTTTTTTTCTTTTTTTCTTCTTTCTTTCTGAACCCCTTTGTATCCCCTTTCTCCCCCCTCACAATTCAGGATCTCTTCTGATTTGGCTAAAGCATATTTTCTTGGGGTTGTTGCCACCCTTTTAGTATTTTACTTGCTCCTTCATAAACTCTTATCTGGACAAAATGACAAGGCGGAAAAATTCACAACAAAAAAAGGAACAAGAGGCAGTACCAAAGGCTAGGGACCTAATCAATACAGACATTGGTAATATGTCAGATATAGAGTTCAGAATGACGATTCTCAAGGTTCTAGCCAGGCTTGAAAAAGGCATGGAAGATATTAAAGCAACCCTCTCGGGAGATATAAAAGCCCTTTCTGGAGAAATAAAAGAACTAAAATCTAACCAAGTTGAAATCAAAAAAGCTATTAATGAGGTGCAATCAAAAATGGAGGCTCTCACTGCTAGGATAAATGAGGCAGAAGAAAGAATTAGCGATATAGAAGACCAAATGACAGAGAATAAAGAAGCTGAGCAAAAGAGGGACAAACAGCTACTGGACCACGAGGGGAGAATTCGAGAGATAAGTGACACCATAAGACGAAACAACATTAGAATAATTGGGATTCCAGAAGAAGAGGAAACAGAGAGGGGAGCAGAAGGTATATTGGAGAGAATTATTGGAGAGAATTTCCCCAATATGGCAAAGGGAACAAGCATCAAAATCCAGGAGGTTCAGAGAACCCCCCTCAAAATCAATAAGAATAGGTCCACACCCCGTCACCTAATAGTAAAATTGACAAGTCTTAGTGACAAAGAGAAGATCCTGAAGGCAGCCCGGGAAAAGAAGTCTGTAACGTACAATGGTAAAAATATTAGATTGGTAGCAGACTTATCCACAGAGACCTGGCAGGCCAGAAAGAGCTGGCATGATATATTCAGAGTACTAAATGAGAAAAACATGCAGCCAAGAATACTATATCCAGCTAGGCTATCATTGAAAATAGAAGGAGAGATTAAAAGCTTCCAGGACAAACAAAAGCTGAAAGAATTTGCAAATACCAAACCAGCTCTACAGGAAATATTGAAAGGGGTCCTCTAAGCAAAGAGAGACCCTAAAAGTAGTAGATCAGAAAGAAACAGAGACAATATACAATAACAGTCACCTTACAGGCAATACAATGGCACTAAATTCATATCTCTCAGTACTTACCCTGAATGTTAATGGGCTAAATGCCCCAATCAAAAGACACAGGGTATCAGAATGGATAAAAAAACAAAACCCATCTATATGTTGCCTACAAGAAACTCATCTTAAACCCGAAGACACCTCCAGGTTTAAAGTGAGGGGGTGGAAAAGAATTTACCATGCTAATGGACATCAGAAGAAAGCAGGAGTGGCAATCCTTATATCAGATCAATTAGATTTTAAGCCAAAGACTATAATAAGAGATGAGGAAGGACACTATATCATACTCAAAGGAACTGTCCAACAAGAAGATCTAACAATTTTAAATATCTATGCCCCTAAGGTGGGAGCAGCCAACTATATAAACCAATTAATAACAAAATCAAAGAAACACATCGACAAGAATACAATAATAGTAGGGGATTTTAACACTCCCCTCACTGAAATGGACAGATCATCCAAGCAAAAGATCAACAAGGAAATCAAGGCAGTAAATGACACACTGGACCAGATGGACATCACAGATATATTCAGAACATTTCATCCCAAAGCAACAGAATACACATTCTTCTCTAGTGCACATGGAACATTCTCCAGAATAGATCACATTCTTGGTCCTAAATCAAGTCTCAACCGGTATCAAAAGATTGGGATCATTCCCTGCATATTTTCAGACCACAATGCTCTAAAGCTAGAACTCAATCACAAAAGGAAATTTGGAAAGAACCCAAATACATGGAGACTAAACAGCATCCTTCTAAAGAATGAATGGGTCAACCAGGAAATTAAAGAAGAATTGAAAAAATTTATGGAAACAAATGATAATGAAAACACAACGGTTCAGAATCTGTGGGACACAACAAAGGCAGTCCTGAGAGGAAAATATATAGCGGTACAAGCCTTTCTCAAGAAACAAGAAAGGTCTCAGGTACACAACCTAACCCTACACCTAAAGGAGCTGGAGAAAGAACAAGAAAGAAACCCTAAACCCAGCAGGAGAAGAGAAATCATAAAGATTAGAGCAGAAATCAATGAAATAGAAACCAAAAAAAAATAGAACAAATCAACGAAACTAGGAGCTGGTTCTTTGAAAGAATTAATAAGATTGATAAACCCCTGGCCAGACTTATCAAAAAGAAAAGAGAAAGGACCCAAATCAATAAAATCATGAATGAAAGAGGAGAGATCACAACGAACACCAAAGAAATACAGACAATTATAAGAACATACTATGAGCAACTCTACGCCAACAAATTTGACAATCTGGAAGAAATGGATGCATTCCTAGAGACATATAAACTACCACAACTGAACCAGGAAGAAATAGAAAGCCTGAACAGACCCATAACCAGTAAGGAGATTGAAACAGTCATCAAAAATCTCCAAACAAACAAAAGCCCAGGGCCGGACGGCTTCCCGGGGGAATTCTACCAAACATTTAAAGAAGAACTAATTCCTATTCTCCTGAAACTGTTCCAAAAATTAGAAATAGAAGGAAAACTTCCAAACTCATTTTATGAGGCCAGCATCACCTTGATCTCAAAACCAGACAAGGATCCCAACAAAAAAGAGAACTACAGACCAATATCCTTGATGAACACAGATGCAAAAATTCTCGCCAAAATACTAGCCAATAGGATTCAACAGTACATTAAAAGGATTATTCACCACGACCAAGTGGGATTTATTCCAGGGCTGCAAGGTTGGCTCAACATCCGCAAATCAATCAATGTGATACAACACATTAATAAAAGAAAGAACAAGAACCATATGATACTCTCCATAGATGCTGAAAAAGCATTTGACAAAGTACAGCATCCCTTCCTGATCAAAACTCTTCAAAGTGTAGGGATAGACGGCACATACCTCAATATTATCAAAGCCATCTATGAAAAACCCACCGCAAATATCATTCTCAATGTAGAAAAACTGAAAGCTTTTCCGCTAAGATCAGGAACACGGCAGGGATGTCCGTTATCACCACTGCTATTCAACATAGTACTAGATGTCCTAGCCTCAGCAATCAGACAACAAAAGGAAATTAAAGGCATCCAAATCGGCAAAGAAGAAGTCAAACTATCACTCTTCGCAGATGATATGATACTCTATGTGGAAAACCCAAAAGACTCCACTCCAAAACTGCTAGAACTTGTACAGGAATTCAGTAAAGTGTCAGGATATAAAATCAATGCACAGAAATCAGTTGCACTTCTCTACACCAACAACAAGACAGAAGAAAGAGAAATTAAGGAGTCCATCCCATTTACAATTGCACCCAAAACTATAAGATACCTAGGAAAAAACCTAACCAAAGAGACTAAGAATCTATACTCAGAAAACTATAAAGTACTCATGAAAGAAATTGAGGAAGACACAAAGAAATGGAAAAATGTTCCATGCTCCTGGATTGGAAGAATAAATATTGTGAAAATGTCTATGCTACCTAAAGCAATCTACACATTTAATGCAATTCCTATCAAAGTAACATCCATTTTTTTCAAAGAAATGGAACAAATAATCCTAAAATTTATATGTAACCAGAAAAGACCTCGAATAGCCAAAGGAATATTGAAAAAGAAAGCCAAAGTTGGTGGCATCACAATTCCGGACTTCAAGCTCTATTACAAAGCTGTCATCATCAAGACAGCATGGTACTGGCACAAAAACAGACACATAGATCAATGGAACAGAATAGAGAGCCCAGAAATGGACCCTCAACTCTATGGTCAACTCATCTTCGACAAAGCAGGAAAGAATGTCCAATGGAAAAAAGACAGCCTCTTCAATAAATGGTGTTGGGAAAATTGGACAGCCACATGCAGAAAAATGAAATTGGATCATTTCCTTACACCACACACGAAAATAGACTCAAAATGGATGAAGGATCTCAATGTGAGAAAGGAATCCATCAAAATCCTCGAGGAGAACACAGGCAGCAACCTCTTCGACGTCAGCCGCAGCAACGTCTTCCTAGGAACATCACCAAAGGCAAGGGAAGCAAGGGCAAAAATGAACTATTGGGATTTTATCAAGATCAAAAGCTTTTGCACAGCAAAGGAAACAGTGAACAAAACCAAAAGACAACTGACAGAATGGGAGAAGATATTTGCAAATGACATATCAGATAAAGGGCTAGTGTCCAAAATCTATAAAGAACTTAGCAAACTCAACACCCAAAGAACAAATAATCCAATCAAGAAATGGGCAGAGGACATGAACAGACATTTCTGCAAAGAAGACATCCAGATGGCCAACAGACACATGAAAAAGTGCTCCATATCACTCGGCATCCGGGAAATACAAATCAAAACCACCATGAGATATCACCTCACACCAGTCAGAATGGCTAAAATGAACAAGTCAGGAAATGACAGATGCTGGCGAGGATGCGGAGAAAGGGGAACCCTCCTACACTGTTGGTGGGAACGCGAGCTGGTGCAACCACTCTGGAAAACAGCATGGAGGTTCCTCAAAATGTTGAAAATAGAACTACCCTATGACCCAGCAATTGCACTGCTGGGGATTTACCCTAAAGATACAAACGTAGTGATCCGAAGGGGCACATGCACCCAAATGTTTATAGCAGCAATGTCTACAATAGCCAAACTATGGAAAGAACCTAGATGTCCATCTACAGATGAATGGATAAAGAAGATGTGGTATATATACACAATGGAATACTATGCAGCCATCAAAAGAAATGAAATCTTGCCATTTGCGACGACGTGGATGGAACTAGAGGGTATCATGCTTAGCGAAATAAGTCAATCGGAGAAAGACAACTATCATATGATCTCCCTGATATGAGGGAGAGGAGATGCAACATGGGGGGTTGAGGGGGTAGGAGAAGAGTAAATGAAACAAGATGGGATTGGGAGGGAGACAAACCATAAGTGACTCTTAATCTCACAAAACAAACTGAGGGTTGATGGGGGGAGGGGGTTGGGAGAGGGGGTGGGGTTATGGATATTGGGGAGGGTATGTGCTATGGTGAGTGTTGTGAAGTGTGTAAACCTGGCGATTCACAGACCTGTACCCCTGGGGATAAAAAGATATGTTTATAAAGCTGTAAAAAAAAAAAAAAAGAAAGAAAGGATGAATACCCAAGTTTTGTAGCAACATGGACGGGACTGGAAGAGATTATGCTGAGTGAAATAAGTTAAGCAGAGAGAGTCAATTATCATATGGTTTCACTTATTTGTGGAGCATAACAAATAGCATGGAGGACAAGGGGAGACGGAGAGGAAAAGGGAGTTGAGGGAAATTGGAAGGGGAGGTGAACCATGAGAGACTATGGACTCTGAAAAACGATCTGAGAATTTTGAAGGGGTGGGGGGTGGGAGGTTGGGGGCACCAGGTGGTGGGTATTGTAGAGGGCACGGATTGCATGGAGCACTGGGTGTGGTGCAAAAATAATGAATACTGTTATGCTGAAAAAAAAAATAAAAATTAAAAAAAAAAAAAAAGATGGCTACATTTTAAAAGACTTCCAGTACCAAATGTTGGTGAGGAATGGGACAGCTGGAATTCTCATGCAATATCCGTCGGAACGCAACATGATACGATCACTTTGAAATGTTTGGGCATGGAAGACTTTCTAACAGTTTCTTAGAACATCAAACGCGTATCTTTTCTATGACACAGATTCTGATCCTATTTATTCAAGATAAAGAAAAACATGTTCACAAAAAGACTGTCCTGAGAATGCCCCTAGCAGCTTTATTTCTAATGGTTATAAACCAGAAAACACCCCTGGTATTGCTGAATAGATGAATGGGTAAACAAACTTGGGTGTGCTCCTACAGCAGAACACTATAATAAACAGGAACAAATGTGGGAAACGCGCAAGAACAAGGATGAACCACAAAACATGCTGGGCAAAAGGTGTGCACACAGTAGAATATAAGGTTTCGTTACATGAAATTCTACACAAGCAGAGCTCATCTTGGAAAACAAATCCACACAACAGTTGCCAGTTTGGGTGAAGAAGTGAGTATAGACTGGGGTCCGTTTGGGGAACTCTCCGTGGTAAGGTTAACACTTCCTATTTTGATAGCGGTTTGGGTTACAGTGTATACATTGGGAAAACGTCAGTGGTCTGCTTACTATTTGTGCCTTTCACTGTGTGTACATTTTACATAGCACCTGTAAACAAATACATAAATCTAATTAATGGCTGCATACATAAGCGTTTAAAAGGTTGTATGCTGATGTTTACAATTTGCTTTGAGGTGCTTCAAAAAACAGATTAAGGAATGAATGTGCAGATAGATGAGTGTATGGATGCGTGATAAAGCAGAGGTAATAATAGGATGATAAAATCCAGGTGGTGTGATATTTGGGTATTCATCATAAATGTCTTTCAGTTTTCTGTGTTTTTGAAAAATTTCATAACAAGATCTTGAAAAAATTACAATTGTTGACACGATGCCATTTTCCCACCGAAACAGAAAATAGGCTGAGGCAGAAATTGCTTTAAATCAACTCACCCTATCTTAATAAGGTCACGAAACCACTGTTTGTCATTTTGTATTTCTGTATTTTATATTCATTACTTTTCCTCTTTGTCCTTACTGCCACAAGCCAACAATAAAACATGTGCCCTTGAAGACTCTGATATCCCAATCAACATCAGACCAGCGACTTAATTGTTTGGAAGGCTCTTCTCATTGACTGACCTTTATTTACATGTGATGTACATATGGGGGCAAGGCATACAAGCATCAGTAATCTATAGCAGGAAGGCCCATTTTAGGAACTGCAGTTAGGGGAACCAAGGTTTACAAGGTCTTCTCCTGGCACGTTCCTCATTCACTGTAGGGTCTTGGCTGAGATCCTTCAACCCTGAATGTAGCAAAGAGGCTACTGTCCTCCCTGGGTGTTGTGAAATTACTCCTGGGGTTGAGTTACACTATCTTTCTCCTCCATCTGCTGTCTTCCCAACATGGACGTATATCCATGCCCTGGGAATCGACATGAAAAAGTTGTACACACTGCACAGAAAAGGCAGCTTTTAAGGCATATCCTTTGAAGTTGAGTGGAGGTAGGAAGATTAAAAAGGAGAGTTGGGGAGGACTTGTGGCAGCAAAGAAATGAGACATGAGGAACAATAGGAAGGAAGCTTCACCCGGGAATTGACATGGCTCAAATATCCTCAAGGAGGAATCTAGTCATGGGGCCTCCTTCTCAGGATCACCTTACCCTGGCCCCCACAGACACTCTAGCCTGACAGTGTTAGCCAACTTAATCTTCATTTTGGATGTTTGGGGGCACTTCCTGAGGCCGTCATTTGTACAGACACCGAGAGGCCTAGCTTTGGTTTAGCTCCAGGAAGGGTGACACTGCACACAGTGTGACGTTGGGCCCATGGGTGTGTCTGTCCATATAACAATCATTGCAGAGCTGTCTCAGTCCCCCAGACAGCAGTGTGGGGGTAAGGGAAAAAAATCAATTTAAAACAATTTTTTAAAAAGTCTCTTATTTTGCCCCTATTGCTACAACAAAGTATTAACAACTGGGTAATTTAAGCCACAGAAATTTATTTGTCTACACTTCTGAGGCTAGAAGGCCAAGATCAAGGTGTCGGCAGGGGTGGTTTCTTCTGAAACCTCTATCCTTGGGTTGTTGATAGCTGTCTTCTCCTGGCATGTTCACAGTCTCCCCTGGGTGCATGCCTGTGTCCACATCCTCTCTCCTTATGAAATCACCAATCCATAAGTGGCTTAGGTCCAACGCTGATCGCCTCAGTGTAACATAATCACCTCTTTAAAGATACAATCTCCAAATGCAGTTGCATTCTGAGGTCCTGGGGGTTAAGACTTCAATATCTGAACTTTGGAAGGACACTGATAAGCCCATAACAAAGTCCTATTCCTCAAAATATTGTGAAGCTTTTGAGACAAAACTGTATCTTTCTGATGAATGGTACAGTGATGGGGAAGCAAATTTGCCTGTGTCATGAGGATGTTATGCTTCCCTGCGAATGAAGACAAATGCCTGAGGGACTATACTGGTTGCAGAGATGTTTGCTTTCAGATCTCCTCTCCCCTTGTTCCTTCTCTTGCTCCTCTGTAACAACATTTCTGTTTACAGGGTTCCATTGTCATCTGGTTTCTGTTTCCTTTTTTCCAACTGAAGGATCTCTCAGGAGTTGGAAAAGGAGAAGGAAGGGAGACACCAGAGTATTTCTGTCCTCCCCCAACCCCCTTTCTGCCTTAGACAATGTTTTCAACCCTGGCTGCATCTCCTTTACTGCCCTAGCTCCTGCTGAAAGCCCTTAGCATCATGACTTCACATTCTGCTGGGATGTCCCACTAGAGTTCTAACTCATCAAGTTGCCCCTTGCTTTTGGTTACTACAAACACTACCCCTTCCCATGGTTGTGATGGTAGTGCCTTCATGCAGTTAAATGGCCACACTAAACTCTATGCCTATGGACCCTTCCATCACTTAAGCAACAAATCTTTCCACTAAACTGGCTAAATTTAGAATAACCAGAGTTTATTATTTTATTATTTATTTATTATTTAATAACCAGAGTTTATATTCAGCTGCTGGGGTTCTGACTGGTACAGTAATCAAGGGGTGGTCAGAGCTGGTGGAATTTTGGCACTTACTAGGAAGGTGCCTCCATCTGTACAGACAGTATGACAAATGTAGAGAACCTCAAGGTATAAGAAATCAGGGTTTGATTATCTATTGCTTTTAGAAAATTAAACTTAATCACTTAGGGAACACCTATGTGGCTCAGTAGGTTAAGGTTCCAACTCTTGATTTCAGCTAAGATCATGTTCCAGTGTTGTGAGATCAAGCCCCTTGTGGGGCTCTGCCCTGGGCGTGGAGCTTCCTTAAGATTCTTTCTCCCTCTAACTCTGCTCCTCCTCTGTCCCTCAAAAAATAAGAAAAAACAAACTAAACAAAACAACACCTTAACGGTTTAAAACACTATTTACTTACAGATGATTTTGCAGCATGGATTGGGCTTAGAGGGGAAAACCATTCTTGGCTCTATGTGGTGTCACCTGACTGTTTGACAGGTCTTTAGTATTTACTTCCAAGATGGCCTTATTCACACGGCTATCAAGTTGGTTCTGATTTTGGCTTCTGATATTGGTGGAGCCTTGGTTTTCCTCCATGTGCCTCTCCCTGTTGAACATAGCGTGGCTATCTTGAGAAAACTGGACATCTTGCCTGGTAGCTGGCTTATTCCAGAGCATGAGTGAAAGTTGCCCGATATTCTTAATGCCTACACTCGAAAGTCCCAGAACATCACTTCTGCCCCACTCTGTTGTTGAGAGCACTCGAGGGCAGGTCCAATTCTCCAGAAAATGGAATTAAATCCCACCTTTTTATGGGGGTTGGGAGAGACAAGAAACTGTTGCAAAAAGACATATGAGAGATGTCTTTGTGGCCCCTCTGTGAACACCAACAGCCACATGGTGGAAATCAGGCTTTAATATATGCACCACCCTGCCCTGTTCTTCATGGGTTTCTGAACTAACAGGAGACAGAGTTGCAGAAAAGCCAGCGAAGCCAGGATACCAACAATTATTCTACAGCCATAATTCTCTAAATGCACATAAGCCTTCTTCCCACCTCTCTTCTCCTCAAACACACCACCTGCTGGCCTCAGCAACATTGTGTCTCCACTTTTAAAAGGAGACATAGAGGCATCTTTGTTTTACCTTAATTTGTAACTCATAGTAACTTAGATGTCTCAGTAGTGGGGTTTATGCCTTCTCTCATCCTTTTTAAAAAATGATTTATTTATTTTAGAGAAAGAGGGGGAGAGGGGCCAAGGGGCAGAGGAAGAAGGAGAGAGAAACCCAAGCAGATTCCCTGCTGAGCGTGGAGCTAGCGTGGGGCTTGATCTCACGACCTGGAGCTCATGACCTGAGCTGAAACCTAGAGTCTGATGCTTAACAGCCCGCACCACCCAGGTATTCCTCCCCTCATCCTTTTACCACACTTTCTTTTTATTAGGTTTTGCTGAAAGCCAACAATATTGTCCTTTGCTGGTTCATGCCTCAGCTACTTTTCTAATAAGGAAAGGTATATCTTTATATTATGTAACTGCTCTATTGAATTCTAAGTCAGAAAAGGGGGTGGGAGAGAAGAGGCATCAGAGTTCCCGAGAGGACAAGAGTTACTTAGCATCATGTGCATTAATCAAGGAAGTCAAGCCTCTGATGATGAGGAGCGAGCGTCCTGGCCCCACCAAGAGTTCCTGAGCACCTGTCCCCCATCTCCGAAGCAGTAAAGATGTCAACCACCAAAAAGTACGTGAGAGAGAGAAGGAGAGAGAGAAAGAGACAGAGAGATTGTTAGTCAATTAAAAAAGCCTTGCAAATTGGCCCCAATTTTCCCCAGGCTTCTAAACTTCCAAGAAGCTCAACTATATTCCTAAGATAATTACCAGCATCATCAATTTCTCCTCATTTTACTTGGTAAAGAGAATTAGTGTCTGCCAATGGCTAAACTCCCTTAAATATTCTCCACAAATCACCGTGAGCTTGTGGCAACATGAAATAATGTAAAAACGAAAAGACTCAAGGTTTCTTGTATATCTTAGGAAAGACCACCTATAATGGGTTGAGGGTTTGGAAATGGTAAACATGCAAGATACAGACAACAATGTTTTCTTACTCTGTAGTATTTACTTCTTCTTTGTAACCAATCTCTGCCCCTTCATAAAACTGGTGATCTGGTGTTTTCACTTCGCCGCCCCTCCCATTGTTAAAATAAAAAGAAGTAAGAAGAAAGAAGACTTAGAAAACAATTTTTATTACTTTTATGAGCCAATTTGGTTAATTTATATGTGCACACAAACATAAGCATGTCTCTCTCTTTTCCTTCGCTCTCCTCTTTCAAAGTTTACATACTTCTGATTAGCCAATTTGTGTGCTGGATGCATCGGGTGCATACACTAGGCAGGGGCAGGGGTGGAGAATGGGGTTCACACACCTGACAGTCTTCACTGGACAGAGCTGGTGCACGGATCTCTAGGATTTCAGAGGGGCACACAAGGGAATGGGCTGATGAACTGAGCTTCCTATGCAGACAAAGGCAGCAAAGAGAATGACATCTAATTTCCCCTCCGAGAGTCTGAGAATCCACCTTTCACTTTGGGGGCCCTTGGACAGAGGCATACAGAGACAGTTCCTCAAAATCCACACTGCCTGGAAAAGGAAGAGAGAGGAGAGAGTGACACGTGACGTACAGTCTCCAGCTCGAGACAGAAACTGGCGGAGCTCGGGCAGGAGGGATTGCCAGTAAATTATCACAAAATACAGGCATTAGTATGGATATCGTGTTAAGCATATCAGGGATTTCTTACAAATCTTCAAAGAGAATACCCACAAGCTTACAAATAGAAATTAAATTTGAAGATCATCCCGTTTGATGGTAAAGAACATTATATTCACATGAAGCTTTGGATGAATCTATTATTCCTGAGGAAGAATTTTTAAAATTCATGGCCAACTTATCAAAGATAAAGTGATAGACTACCAAAGCAGTAGTTTTAAATTGTGTGCAAATCATGAATCCACTCTTGAGTTCTTGTATTATATCCACAAGTTGTAGGAAATGCCAGGGGACATATTAAAACAGGATCATGAACATTTACCTTTAAAACTCAATCAGTTCACACAAGAACTTGTACATGGATGTTTATAGCAGTTCTATTCATAACTGCCAAGACTTAGAAGCAACCAAGATGTCCTTCAGTAGGAGAATGAATAAATGAACTGTGGTCCATCTAGACAGTGGAATGTAGACCCTAAAAAGAAATGAGCAATCAATCATCGAAAGACATGGAGGAACATTAAATGCATTTAACTAAGTGGAAGAAGCCAATATGAAAAAGCTACACACCATAAGATTTCAACTCTATGACATCCTGGAAAAAGCAAAACCATAGATGTATTAAAAAACTCAGTGGTTTCCAAGGGTCAGGGGAAGAAACAGATACAGAGGTGGAGCATAGAAAATGTTGGGGGCAATGAAGCAATTCTGTGTGATACTATAATGGTGGAAACACGTCATTATACATTTGTCCAAATCCATAGAAAATACAATAGTGAGCCCTACTGTTAAGTGTGGACTTTGGGTGACTATGAGGTGTTAGTGCAGGCTCACTGATGGTAATAAACGCACCACTCTGGGGGTAATGTTAGTGGTAGGGGAAACTGTGCATGTTCAGGGGCCTGGGTATATGGGTACGTTCTGTTCAATTCTGCTGTGAATCTATAATTGCTATAGTATATAATGTCAATTAAAAAACGGATCAAAACAAATTCAGACATAACTCTTCATTTGTATGAGGAGTTAAATATTTTTAGAAAAATTGTTCTATAAGAATCATTACCTTTAGATGTAGTAAAACTTATACTTCAACATAATTGAGTAGAAATGTATCCCAATGTTGTCATAATATATATAATACTGTTCAATCTGTACTGTACAATCTTAGAAAGTAAAAAGATTCTACCAAGAATGAAAATTTATCAAATATTACTTGTGATCTTACATTTGCCAAGAGCAAGTGATGTTGGTTTTGATCATATCAACAGAAGATGTGGTTGCTGTGGCTTCACATTTCAATGACTTAGGATATGAATTTTCAGAAAAGAGAGCCATAGAAATCCTACGTTCAATCAAGACATCACATTCATGAAACACTATTATTATTCATTTATTTATCATATAAAATTATTGCACTAGAATAATTTTTGCAGTTTATAAGTGTGCATTGTTACTCATGCATAAAATTACTCTTATAATAGTTCATTAATAATGATATATTTTTTTAAATAAGAAGGGTCTGTTTCTTAGTACTTTGAACTTCACTTTTTTCCCTGTCTTTTGAACAGTGGCTCACATTTTCATTTTCGCATCAGCTCCACAAGTTATGTGACTGCTTCTGTTTATAAGTGTATCAAGTCCATAGAATATATGTATTTGTTTATCTCAAATCTATTTTCTTTTCCCTTAGGAGGTTATTTTAAGCTGCTTGGCTTTCTTCACATAACTAATATATTTTAACTAATATTCTCTTTCAGATTAATTACTCTGAATTGATTGCATAAGCTTGTAGAGTAAACAAATTTAATGATTTGTAAACTTCCTCCAGCCTTCTATGTGCTTTACTGTCTCTAATGGAAACTGTCATTGTTTAATTTATTTGTTCATGTTTGTGAGTATCTCTCCCTTGCAGTGCAGAGAGGGGCTCCAAGCCTATCACCCTGAGGTGAGTGTGGCCTAATTCCCAGTTTATAAATGAACTTGCAGAGAGGAGTAGCTCTGGTCCATCCCCAGGACTGGTTCTTGGGCACCCTAAATGAGTTCTCCTCTGAAGTCTGTGAGCCAAGAAGGAGACCCTCTCTGAGTACCACTTTGATTTTAGCTGTCCCCTGGCCTGCAGAAGATGCCAGTTATGGACCTTCTAATTCACAACAGGCCTCCACCATCCTTGGAAAACACCATTATTCCTTTGAATTGTGAGAGAACCTGCCACAGGCTGATTGGGGAAGCATGGAGAAACTGTATGGGTAGGATTCCACAGCCCACCTTTCAGAGTGTGAGTTAATATAAATTCTGATGAATTACTATTGTTATTATTTTAAGAGAAGAGGAGAGATGCATTGCTATCTGGTGTGGAACCTTCTTGAATGGGTAGCAATCTCTGAATCTAACTGTACTGTTGGGGGAAGAAGAGAGATGGTGCTAAGAGTGGCTTGAGGCAACTGAGTCCTTCCATGACTCATCCTTCTTCCCACCCCTAGTCTTGCCAAAGAGACCTGTGATATAAGTAAAATAAAAAGCAGAGAATGTCCCCCCCTTCCATCCAGACTACTGTCCTAGGCCCCTCCTATACAGAAATTCTAGAATCTATCTTGGGGAAGAGGACTGGTGGGAGGGGTGGAGGCAGATGGGGCTATTCTTCAGAAGTGTAGGTCCTTGGCGTTCTGTGATGTGGAAGGTTCTGGGGCCAGGTCCCACGGAAGAACCTGGTACTTCTTTGGCTGTCCAACCAAGTCAGAGGTCTCAACACGATCAGGCAGTGTTTACTCAGCATGAGGCTGGTCGTCCTCCCAGACATGATTTGGCAGTCTGCTCACAAATTTCTGTATTTTCCAAAGACATAACTGCCACTCTTCTCTGCACTGGATGATTAACTTCAGATTTTTAGCTAAGACGTGCCAATGCCTTTCCTTGACTACACACCATGCATAATTTATTTGTAACAAGTCTCTCCTATCATCTCTTATTATCTTGCTTAGCTTTGATTTATGACATAAGATGTAAGACAGTATCTTTTACTCAGCTCTCTAAGCTGATAACAGAGTCTCCCCATCTACTAATAACTTTAAGTCTGGGCTTCTTAAGAGAAAGTTTATTAAATGTGATTTAAACAAATGGGGATTTCTGGGGGACCCATTTTCTTCCCATCAAGAATGCGTGCCATGAGCCTAAAACCACCTCTTCAGCATCCCGCTACCGGGTGAAGGAGAAACACCTCTTATCAGTCAGTTTGGGAGAGTAACTGCACGTGCTAAGCTGATCTCTGTCCTTCTTTGCCTTGAGAACAGACCAGCTGGGCCCACCCTAGCCCGCTGCTGGGACTGGATGGCAATGTGTGTGTAATTCTGGAATTCTGCAAGTTCCCACATAAGCTACGTCCTCCAGTTTAGCCCCCACTGATAGATAATACAAGTTATAATTTAACACGACGTTTTTTGTTTTTTTTTGTTTTTTTTTTTTTATTCTCAACCTGTTCACATGGAGGAGGCATGTAGAGGGATGCTATCTGGGGGTGTGCAGATAGCACAATGAAGGTTTTTTGGTTAATACAGTCAATCAGACCTCACAACCCATCTGCCGCTGATGCTACGACTGTCTCTACTGAGTCAAGAGTAATTTGACCTCTATCTGCTTGGTGTTCCTTGGAATTGTTTACATGAGGAATATAATTCACATAGATCTCAAGAAACCCCTACGGATGCTTCTAAGGTTAGTTAATGCTTGAAAATGAAACACCCAATAATGATTCTCTCTGGACAATTCAATTATGAAGAATATGTGCCTGTCGGCTGTGTAGCCTCTGGATTTTTCTTGCTTTCAGGGTTTCTGGCAGAAATTTACAATGAAGACCGCTATTTGTGGACTGGTAATTGCTGGGTTCAAGTGTGTGTGGTGACCCATACATCATCCTTACAGGGAGGTGCTCTACTACTCTGAGATTGTCATTATTACATTTTGTTCATCCCAGTATTTCAGAATTAATCTATTCCTCACCTAAATGCAGAACAGGTGGTAGTACTGCAAATGAGCAGGAAGCTAAGAAGAAAAAAACCCAACGGTGACCCTAAGAAAGGATGGGTTATGGAGATGGGCTTTTGATGAATTGGCAGTCTTGGCAGTAATGTCATGATTAACGAATCACTTGTTGCTGCCCTGTTACACTGTTGTCACTCTGAAAATGTAGTTGATTTTCAGTGAAATGTATCTTAAACTTAGCATAGATGGAGCATTCAAAAGGTGCTCTTAGGTTCTAGGGGCTCATGGGTGTAGAGAAACTCCCTTTGGAATGGAAACAAGAATTCTACACTTTGAAGGAACTCAGCCAGCAATAAAAGAAATTTCTCAGAGGTGATTTTCACTTCTGCTGATGGAACTAGAGTGTCTTGTAATTCAATCAGGAGCATGAGATGGTTATTAAAATGTACAGCATTCTTGTATTCATTCTCTAATGATATGTCACTCATTGCCACAAAGTTATCATGTCTTACCTGGATCCTCCATTCAGGGTTTCTCCAGACTACAATGATGACATGTGCTTGCCTGTCTGCTCATCTGGAGGCTGGACTAGGGAAGAATTCCTGTCAGTCTCATTCAGGTTGGAAGGATGCATGTCTTTGGACTGTCTTACTAAGGACTCTGGCTTCCTACTGGGTACCAAAGGGAGGCTTCCCCCAGTTTCTTTACCACATGGCCCTTTGCACAGGAAACTATGACATGACAGCTTAGTTCTCCCCGTACGAAAGAAAGTTTCTGCTTCCTCATAAGATCTCCAGTTCTCTTTTAAGGACTTTCTTCACCTGATTAAATCAAAACCACTCAAGATAACGTCTTTTTTTCTTAACTCAAAAAAATCAGCTAATCTGTGATCTTAATTATCTGCAAAACCCCATCACTTTTGCCATAAAATGTAACTTAATGAAGGGGGTTAAATCTGTTTACTTTGCCAAATAACATAAACTAATCAAAGCAGGGACATCCATCATACTTGTCATACTGTATTGGTCAAAACCAAATCACAGTTTCTACCACATTCAGGGGAAGAGAACTATCCAATGGCATGCACCCTTGAGAGCCACCATAGAGTGGAGAGCCACCATATGTCAGCCACAGTTCTTTTTTTAAAATATTTTATTTATTTATTTGATGGAGAGTGATATCACAACTAGGCAGAGAGAGAGGGGAAAGCAGGCTCCCCGCTGAGCAGGGAGCCCGATGCGGGGCTCGATCCCAGGACCCTGAGACCATGACCTGAGCTGAAAGCAGAGGCTAAACCCACTGAGCCACCCAGGTGCCCCTGTCAGCCATAATTCTTAATAGTTTATCATATTTGCTGTGAATTGGATATATTTTAGAAAAAATGTTCATGATCTTCTCAGATTTATCCAGTCCATCCCAGAGAAATTGAGATTTGACTCCAAGAAATTCTTATTGATTATCTGGACAAATAAATACTGCTTAAGTTTTCCTGGGTTAGTGGACATATCCCTTAAGAAAGTCACTTCCTTCTGACCTCTTTCTGCTCACCAAATAACCTTGAAATGTATATTTTGGTCTCCTGAATATATGTACCCATCACAAGAAGGTTTTCTGAGAAACCTAGCAATACCACCAATGCTAATCCTGTTGTAAATGACTAAACTGGCACTGGTTTCTCTCCATCTCGCAATTTTGTTGAGTTGAGATGCTCCCTGCTTGCTTGGTCAGCTGGGATGAGTCAATGTTCTTTCCGTGGGAACTGTATAAAGTATGGGTGTTGCATGGCTCTGCCTGATGTGGCCAACGAGGTGACCTTTTCAGTATCACTCCACCCCCACAACCTCCCCCAGACTGTAACATGACCTTCGTGTTTTTCTGTCCACACAGGTTCTGAACCCATATTCTTCTGTTATGGTAATCGTCTGTCAACATGGCCTCTTAGCAATGGAAACATCTCCCAACACAGAATTGCTTCTAGGCTTTGAGAACTAAGATCAATTGACATAAAGGCAGACATACTCGAAGGAGGAGAAAGTGAATGAAACTGGCTTTAGAACTACATATTGTTAAGACGCAAGTGGAGTGTCTTCCTCTGTCCTGCTCCTGTAGCTTCTCTAAGAACAAGGGAGCTTTCCCTTCCCCCTGCAGAGTTGTTACCTCAGGAGTCATGGTAGTCTTCATTTGTCAGATTTGGAAATGCTTCAGATGTTTTTCTTCTTGCCCCCATGCTGCTGCTACACATAGGAGATCCTCCTATGAAATTCATGACAATTTCAGTTTTAGAGGAATAGAACTCAGTCTCCACAACATTCATAGAGAACGAGCTGACTAGCAAGATCTTGGCTCCACTTTCTTGTTTTTTTTTTTTGTTTTTTGACCCAGAAATCTCAGTTTCTGCCCCAACACTCCCTGCCTACCCACAGCTTTCTCTGGCCTTAGATTTCTGAGCTAGAAATGCAAATCATTTTAATGCATTTTCACATTAGCCTCTGAGAGCCCAACCTAAGTGACTTTATCAGCAGTAAACTACGTGCTTTCCAGATCCATCTCCCATCCTCAGAGTGGGGGAAGTTCTGGAAATCAGGCCTGCCAGGCACATCAGACGGGACCTTTCCTTCTCCAATCCATGTGCTTCAGCCTGCTGGTGAAATTTCTGTCACCTTTCTTCCCTCCAATCTTCTCCTTTTAATCATGCTAATTAAATTTAACTTGTGTTGATGATAAATGTCTCCTCCCCTAGTCTCTATTTAGGATTTCCTCATCAAGAGAAATACTTCCGAGTGTACCCATTGCAGGAGGAACAGACGCTAAACAGGATTCTTCTAAACAGAAATGTTTTTGGGGGGCGCCTGGGTGGCTCAGTGGGTTAAGTCTCTGCCTTCCCCTCAGGTCATGATCCCAGTTTCCTGGGATCGAGCCCCACATCGGGCTCACTGCTCAGCAGGAAGCCTGCTTCCTCCTCTCTCTCTGCCTGCCTCTCTGCCTACTTGTGATTTCTGTCTGTCAAATAAATAAAATCTTAAAAATAAAGAAAGAAAGACTTTTTTTTAAGACTTGAAGAGCATTATGAATGTGTTCACTGACTTTGTACTTCACCCATGTTGCTAAGACTTCATATTAGAGATCAACATTCTCTAGTATGGCATATGGACAAGGGATGTCTATTCGAATGGATGTGATTCTTAACATCCGTGTTCATTTATGATGACAAAATAAGTTTTGTTATTCCAAGACTAGATTAGGTAAACAGTCAAAATCAAAATACCAGGAAAGAATTTCTACCAAGCAAGGATTCTGAGTTTTGAGGTAAAACTAAAATCTCAGTATGACAAAACAGCTACCTAATAATGCACAGATTCCAGTCGGGAGAACTGTTCGAAGGTCAAAGGGGAAAGCTAGCACAGGTGACAACCAGAAAAACTGATTTTCTTATTTTATTAAATTACATGAGAACATGTCTTAGTCCATCCCTCACAAAGAACTTGGACATTCTCCCTCTGCAGTCCATTGCAGTTAAATGAAAATTCCATGAAATAAATGGAAGAGCCAGTTTCAGGGACTGCCTGCATTAAAATATTCACTTCTGGAATAATCACTTCCAGAATACTTTAGATGCTTTACAGAAAATGATGCTTTACAGAAAATGATGCTTTACAGAAAAAAATGATTGGCACAAGGGCAGGAGACTTCCTGGGAAACACCATTCAGCACTCTCTCTGTGCACAAACTCATCCAGCGCTCTCTCTTGGAACACTGATCCTAGGTCACTAGTCCCCAAAATAGGTTGTGTTTGGGTATAATTTTAATCTACTCTCAGCTCACTAAGCATGAGAACTGAAATGCTGCATATCTCTTAAGTAATCATCTGAATTCAGGCTCTATTTTATGTTTTGGAGTCTGGTACTTCAAGCTTTCTCTGGTGCAAATGATTCTGTGATTGCAGAGAAGTCCACCATCAACCAAGTAATGTGCCACATTCAAGGAAGGGTGAATGTCAGCTCAGAACAGAAGAACGTATTAGATGGAACAAAGAATACAGCCTCTGCCAGAAGCTCCTGGTGATTTTTATTCTTTAGCCTCTGTTCCTGGCAAGTAGTTAATCCAGTAACAAATATGTATTGGGATCTCATTATTAAATGCCAATTACATTTCTACTATGTTAATGGCTCCAAAGGAAATGTAAGATGTATTGATAAGACATACATAATGATGATTGCAAAAATAATCCCAGAGACTGTATAATAACAGCCGCCTCTCTTTATTACTTTCCTTCTATGTGCTAGGAGCTCTTCTAGATGTTTCACACAAATTATTGGAAATTCTCCTCGAGGACACTGCAAGGTAATACTTAGCCTTCCCCTAAAAATAAGAAAAGCAAGACTCAGAGTGAAATTACCTAAATCGTCACATACATAATGTATGAACAAGAATTCATTGCTACTATATTAATTAATAAAATGATATTATCTACAGATGTTGGTCTGAGTTATTAAGCAAGTGGGATTATCTGATAACAAGAAGAAAATTTGTTGAGTCAGAATCAGAATGGAAGGATAAATTTGAATTGACTGGTTCATTTATTTTTTTCAGGCTCAGGTGAAATAGCTTTATCCTTGGGACCTGAAAATTAGAGAACCTTTATCTAGACATGGTCTTCGTAGTGAACGTAGGTTACTTAGTATCTACTAGATAAACTGCTTTCCACTGAACTGGATAAGAATGGCCAATTTTTATCTCTGTGATTATGGTTTTTTCCTCATATTAACATTTTCACTTTTTGGAGTTAATGACTAAACAAACAAACAAGCAAAAAATGAAGATACAACCTCTCTTAGTCCCTGTTTAGGATTTCTTCACTCCCTCATCAAGAGAAAGACTTTCTGAGGGCACCCTTTCCGGGAGGAACAGACATTAAGCAGGATTACTTTCAGCAGTTTTTTAGAAAATTGGAAAAATTCATTTTGGCTAATTGCTTTCAAATTCAATCTCAAAATAAAAGTCCTTGGGTAGTTTCTTAATTCATTTTCATGGAAATAATTATGTCTAAAATAATTCCACCAGCTCCGGTAAGATCAGTCATACTAGGCAGTCAGCCTTGCATTCTGCTCCAAGTTCACTATATTCAGAGGAATTTCTAGTGTTGAAGAGTTTTGCTTTGGGTGGTGTTGTTTATAGTCAACAAATTTAATATTATTCACCCTTAGGAGTACTTGGCAAAGAACATGTCCTGCACACACAGTTAAAACATGAAAAAGAACTAAAACTTTTAGAGTCCTAGGGACCCAAGCAAACTGTACATTTTGATTCCCACAGGGGTCTTTTCAGATTGGAAATAATTAGCCTTCTAGGAAATAGTCAAATAAGATTTTGGTATCCTGGTATCCCATTCTACTTGCGTCTTCAAGGTGAAAGTGACAGGCTTTGTGAACGAAACTTTGGATCTTCGCTAAAGGTTCTGGGACAGAAAGCTTTGGTGCTTGCTGACCCACACTGTTCTCAATCAAATTTCTTTCTCATTTAGTCAGGTGCAAGGTCCCACTTGAATAGAGTTAAATTCAGGAAGTAATTGGGCTTTCAGTTCCCGGGAGGAACAAACTCCAGCTTGATGTCATAATGGTGAAAATTTACAAGATTGCATTTTTGCAAAATCTTTTACTATCAACTTTTTAATGACAGCTTTTGTAAATAATCATTAAATCCTGCAGAACCCTTTAATGGATGGGTTAGAATATTTTGTCACTTTGAAAAAAACGTTAACAGCCATTGGAATACTCTGTACAAATTCCGTTGAAAATAGGAAGCCCCTTGGGGCTCCTGGGTGGCTCAGTTGCTTCAGCATGTGCCTTCAGCTCAGGTCAGGATCTTGGGGTCCTGGGATGGAGCCTTGCATCTGGCTCCCTGGTCAGCAGGGAGTCTGCTTCTCCCTCTCCCTCTGCCCCTCCCCTGCTTGTGCTCCCTCACTCTCCTGTGCATGCGTGCTCTCTCTCTCTCTCCCTCATATAAATAAATAAAATCTTTAAAAGAAAGAAAGAGAAAGAGAAAAGAAAATAGAAAGCCCCCCACGCCACACTCAGTTACCACCCCTGTCTCACAGAGGAAACAAACTTCTTAGTGAGGTCAGTAATGACGATGCCATGTCATTCTCAACTGTGAACTTGGGGATGGAGAACTTTTGTGGCTCTTTGTTTTCTTCCATGAAGAACCTAAAATTTTCAGAATCAAATAAAGAAAACCTGTAAAGAAAGGAAGTATTACAATTGATAGGATTGAAAAATGTATACAAGTTCTACTTTCATAGATGATTTTGGATTTTTCTGAGCTCTGACAGATTTGCCACCAGCAGCCACTAGCCCAGAATCTTATTACACATAGATACTAGGATTATGCTTTGAAGCCGAGCAGCGCAAAATCACAAAGAGTGGTCAAAAGGATGCCTAGAAGAATCTTGCTGACTCTAGGTTTAGATCAACAGTCAAGCTATTAAAAACCTGGCCTCTCACTGTGTCCTGGAAACCAGCAGGTCTGAATACCTCTGTTGCAGATCACCTAATCTTTGGGACCTCATTTCTATTTTATAAAGTGAGACCAGCCTCAAAGATGCTTTGTACCTTTATAGCATCCAAGTGGAAAATCGTGCATGACCCTAGTGAACTACTCAATTCAACACATGCCTGTTAAACGTGTACTACATAGGAGGCCAGACAACATGAACATAAAACATATCTCCTGCCTCCCAAGGCTTGCAGTCTACTGTTGCTGAAAATCTTATTTTCTCAGCTACAACTCTTAGAAGACATTACTGTTTCAGCTTATTGCGATGCAGGTGGGATAGATGACTGTCTCAGCTTCCTTTCCATGTATTTTACATTAATAAGCAAAATTTAAGAGACTTATTAATGTAAATTAACCAGGTGACATAACCAGGTAAGACATTATATATGCATGATGGAAAATTTAAGACTTCTCACTTCCCACCACTATTGGGGGACTGCTACGTACCCCACGGAAATTTCTATCTAGGAGATTACATGCTGGAGCAGACAAATGAGGAAGATAATAAGACCATAAACTGAAAAATAAAGATCCCCACGCAATATGACTTCACAAGAGTAATCTGTTCTCTCATGGGAAAGGAGGTCCCCAATTATACAAGTTAAACCTACACCTCAAGAAGAACCTGGAATCTGAGAAGCAGACCCAGACCTTGCTGGAAATTCTTGCAAGAATGAATGAATCCCCTTTCCCTTCCTCTATGGGCTATTCCAGAAATGCCACAGAGCTCTAGCCTCGTCCAACCAGTTGAGCTGTATTCCTTGTGCTTCCTTAAATGTGTGCTGCCTTCCTGTCCACATGGGGTTTAAGAGCAACTGGAGAAAGGAAAAAGCATGTGAAATCTTTAAGATGTAAATTACTATGGATGATAATTCTATTTCTTAGAAAAGGAAATAGGGGGGCGCCTGGGTGGCTCAGTGGGTTAAGGCCTCTGCCTTCAGCTCGGGTCATGGTCCCAGGGCCCTGGGATCGAGCCCCGTGTCGGGCTCTCTGCTCAGCAGGGAGCCTGTTTCCCTTCCTCTCTCTCTCTCTGCCTGCCTCTCTGCCGACTTGTGATCTCTGTCTGTCAAATAAATAAATAAAATCTTTTAAAAAAAAAGAAAAGGAAATAGGTAATACATAATTATATTTGTTCTTGTAAGAAATACATCAAGACATTGCACTGGTTGTCAATGTTTATAAAATGGGAATGCAATAAAATTCCTTACAATGCAGAGATTCTGCAGTTTTAAGATGAACTATATGTATTCATCAGCTTGTGACCAGAAATGTTTATAAGGTGATATGTGCAAAGGTGGTTGGTTCCAGGAACCAAGAGCAGGTGGTCCAGGAATTCCTATTAAAGTGAATGTCATCTTCACAATGTTAGCGAAAGGAAAGCAAGCTTCAGTTCTTATCTCATTAAGCAATGTGATTTGGAAATGAGTAAGATCCAAAGGAAGGTTAAAATAAGAGTAGACCAAAGATTAAAAGGTATAATTATGTGCAATCTGGAAACTGTCCAAAATTTTTGCCCAATGGGTTTCTTTTGTTGTTTCTTTGTTTTATTAAAGTCATCACTTTGAATTGCTTGATAGAAATAATCAAATTCTAAGCCTATCTTTTAAAATAAATTTTTATATTAAAATAGATACGGATCTACAGGGAATTTGTGGAGATAGTAGAGTTCCCATGTACCCCATACCCAGTTTCTCCTATTAATACCTTATTGTTTTTGCATCCTATTAATATCTTATATTAACAATGTTCAATTATCACAATCAATCCATATTGATCATTTTATATTGGCTGAAGTCCATGTGTACCTAATGTCCTCTTTCTAGTCCAGGAAGCCGTATACCATTGAGTTGACCTTTCTCTCTGGACTCTTCTTGACTGTGGCAATACCTCAGTCATTTTCATCATGTCATACCTAGAGTACATACTGTCACCATCACCTCTTACTCCCACTGTGGCTATTAACTCTGATCACCTGCCCGAGGTTGCATTTGTTGGGTTCTTTATGGTAATGTTAACCCCCTCCCATCTCCACACTGTATGCCTTGAAAGGAGGTCACTATACACAATCGGCACTTAGGGAGTGGTGAGACAGGCTCCACCTCCTTGAAGTTAAGTGTCTACATATATTGTTTGAAATTCTTCTGAAAGAAAATTTATCTATTATCCAAATATATTTCTTCTTTTTCTTTTTTTTTAAGATTTTATTTATTTGACAGAGAGAGACAGCCAGAGAGGAACACAAGCAGGGACAGAGGGAAAGGCAGAGGGAGAAGCAGGCTCCCCGCTGAGCAGAGAGCCCAGCCCGATGCAGGGCTCAATCCCAGGACCCTGGGACTATGACCTGAGCCTAAGGCAGATGTTTAATGACTGATCCACCCAGGCACCTCTAAATATTTTTTTCTTATACAACCATTAATTTATATCAGTATGGACTCATGGAAATTAGTTTATGCTTTGGGTTAGACTAGGACACTTCTTTATTAATTGTGTTGCTTAAATTATTCCATTTGTATCAGTTGGGAATTCTGCTAGCTACCTTCTGGGTCTTTTTGATATGTCTCATCATTGTGGGCTTTTTCAAGAGCTCCTTTCTGGCATTATAACATGTTCCAGGATTATCTCAAATCAGCAAAGATTTTAAGTATCCCTGGTTCTTTTCAGTGGAGAATGGTCATAGAAATCAAGATCTGGTTGATGGGTATGCTTGTTGATACTGGGGTGTCATTGCTTCTAGGCCTTCTCAGCTAGGAACAGGGAAATACATGTGTGCAGATTGACATGCATGTATGCACATGTCCATAAGCATCTCTGTATGTGTCCATCTATACACACACACACACATGCACACGCAATTGGACATGAGTTCATACTAAGGTCTCCAGCTCACATCCAGGACTATATGAATCAATCATGCCCATCTCTATGATTGTCTGTGATCTTTCACTCTAACAGTTAGAAACCTGGCTGTCACTGGCTTGTCATCTGTTTATTTAAGTGTTTTTTACTCATTGTTTAATTCCAGTAAATATGGTGATGGTTTCACCTGTAGGGAGCAACATTATCAACTAGAGTACAGTACTTATATGTGTTGGGTCCATGGTCAAAGGAGCGAGCTGATACAAAGCGAAGGTCAAGCAAAGCTTTATTTTGCGCTAAGCATCGAGAATCAAACTGACCATCCAGGGCCATCTCTTGAAAAGAGGCGACCCCTCCCAGCCTCACAGACTAACTTTTATAGAGCAAAAGCCATGTGGTTGAGCCTGGCCACACACAGGTGGCCAATGAGATTGTAACACACAGAGAGAGTTGCATAGTCATGATAGGTCACACACGGGTGGCCAATTGAATTACAATTCACCCTATAGTAGCTATTTGAACTAGCCTATCACTCTGGTCAGAATTGGCGCCCAAAAGGCAGGGCCCACATTCTTGGGTGGTTAGGGAGGTGTTTTCCTGACTGGATGTCTCCACCTGGCTTGACTCATCATTGTATCCTGGGCTCTGTTACCTCCCCCTGACCTGACACGTCCTGGTATATGGGTTCTGTTATCAGGGGCTGGTCAGTCCTATCTTACTGGTTTCCCAGACTTGTTTCTAAGTAAGTTCCTTGTGGGGTAGGGTGGGGGGCAGGGTCAATCTCAGTTTACTGCATAAACAACAAAATGGCTCACTCTGGCTAAGTAGGCCCTTACAATATGTAGTTTGCTTAGCCCTTATCTAGTCTTACAGCCTCCACTAACTCCCAATATTATGAAGGTCAGCACTGTTCGCTCCCACCTACCAGTGAACTTGTGTCACATATTTGTACAAAATAGATTCTTTTCTCACTGTCTACATTCCATCCTGGGCTCCTGATCTCCTAAAGGAATTTTTAAAAATGAATATATATTAAGGTTTACTCTGTGCTATAATGTTCTACAGGTTTTAACAACCACATAGTGTCATGTATCCATCATTAAAACATACCACGAAAATTCTTCACAGGACTAAGTCCCTTAGCTTCACCTAATCAACACTTCCCCAGCCCCCAATCCTGGCAACCATTGATCCATTTACCATATCTATCGTGTTCCCTTTTCTAGAATGTCACAGAATGAAATGCTATGTACGCAGCTATTTCAAATTGGCTATTTTTTTGTATGCAATATGCATGAAGCTACACCCATATCATTGCACAGATTGGAAGCTCAGTATCGTCAATCGCCAGTAGTATTCTATTGTTCTTTTGTACCACATTCTGTTAATCCACTTAGCTCATGAAGGACATCTTGGTTTCTTCCAATTGAGGTAATTATGAATAAGGTTACTGTAAATATCGATGTGCTTGTTTTGGGAGGACATAAATTCCCAAATACGTGGTAAATACCTGCCATAATAACTGCAGGATCATGTGGCATGACTCTGCTTAGTTTTGTAAGAAACTAGCACAACGTCTTCCAAAGTGGCAGTGCCATGTTCCATTCTAACCAGGATTCAAAGAGATTTCCCATTTGTCTTTATTCTTGCCAACAATTGGTATTGTATTTTTTTTAAGATTTTATTTATTTATTTGACAGAGAGAGATCACAAGTAGGCAGAGAGGCAGGCAGAGAGAGGGGGGGAAGCAGGTTCCCTGCTGAGCAGAGAGCCCAATGCAGGGCTCGATCCCAGGACCCTGAGACTACGACCCGAGCCGAATGCAGAGGCTCACTCAACCCACTGAGCCAACCAGGTGCCCCAGTATTATTTTTTTCTTTATTTTTTTTTCACCTCAGCCATTATGATAGATAGGTAGCACTATCTTACTATTGTTTTAACTTTCATTTCCGTAATGACAATTGATGTTGAGCATTTTTTCATAGGATTAATTAGCATCAGTATGCCTCTTTTAGTAAGGTGCCTTTTCTTATTTCTGCTGTGTTTAGTTGGGTTAGCTGTTTTCTTGTTCAATTTTAAGAGTTCCTTACATATTTGAGGTGCAGATCTTTTTCTCAAGTATGAATTTTATAAATATTTTTTCATGGTCTCTGTATTACTATTTTATTCCTAACAGTGATTTTCCTTGAAAGAACTTTCTAACTCTAGTACTTTCAACATATCAAATTTATCTTTCATTATTGGTGTTTTAGTGTCATATCTAAAACCTCATCACCAAAACAAAGGTGACCTAGATTTTATCCCATATTTTCTCCTGGAAATTTAAATAACTTTTTATTTTACTTTTTGTTCTTTGATCCATCATGAGTTAATTTTTGTGTAAGGTGTAGGATCTATGTCTAGGTCTGTTTTCTTGTGTGTGTTTTTTTGTATGTTTTTGCATGCGTTAGTTGAAAAGATTATCTTTTCTCCATTAAATTGCTTTAATGCCTTTGTTGAAAAGCAGTTGACTGTATTTATGGGATGTATTTCTAGGGCCTTAATTTATCCCTTTAATCTATGTCTATCCTTTATACTACTTTGTCATCCTACCTATTGTTGGTTTATAGTAGGTCTTAAAATTGGATAGTATGTGGCCTCCAATATTTCTTCTTCCATTTCCTTTTGGCTATTCTAGGTCTTTTACCCTTCTATATAAAGTTTTAAGATTAGTTGTTCAGTATGTACAAAATAGCTTTCTGAGAGTTTGTTTGGAATTACACTGAATCTATAGCTCAAGTTGGAAAGAATTACCATCTTCACAATATCAAATATTTCCCCTATGAACACAAACCATATCTCCATTTATTTAAATCTTTCATTTCTTTTATCAGTTTTTTCTAGATTGTAATGTACAGATTCTCTACATATTTTGTTAGAATTATGTCTAAGTAATTCTTTTCTTGCAAGCTTATAAATAGTATAGCTTTTTTTTAAATTTCAAATTCTAATTATTAACTGCTGGAATTTGATTGACTTTTGTATATTAGACTTGTGTCCTGTGACCTTGCTACATTTACTTTTTAGTTTCAGGCTTTTTGGTGTTTTTGTTTTTGTTTTTGTTTTCAGATTTAATACATACATAGTCATGTCATCTGTGAATCAAGACAGTCATTTCTTCCTTTCTGGTCTATATACCTTTACTTCTTTTACTAGTCTAATTTCTTTAATGAGACTCCCAGTACAATAGTGAATAGGAGTAGTGATAGAGGACATTGTTTCATTCCCAATCTTAAGGGTGCATATTCAGTTTCTCTCATTAAGTACGATGATATCTTTTTTTTTTTTTTGTAGTTCTTCTTATTGAGTTGAAGAAATTCCTCTTTAGTCCACGTTTGCTGAGAGTTGTTACAGTGAGTGGGTACTGGACTTCGTTATATGCTTTTTCTGCATCAGTTGGCAAGGTCATATGATTTTTGTTTTTATATGTAGTGGATTACAATGACTGATTTTGTATGTTGAAGAGGACTTGCACACTTGGAAAAAAAATCTCATTGCTCATAATATATATAATATTTTTTACATGTCATTGAATAACATTTGCTAATATTTTTGAGAAACATTTTGTCCCTATTCATGAGAGATATTATTTTGTAGTGTTCTTTTTTTATAACGTCTTTATCCAGTTTTTTTTTTTTTTATTTATTAGAGTAATGCTCTACTTAGTGAGTTAGAAAGTGTCTGTCTGCTTCTATTTTTTGGAAGAAATTGTGCAAAATTGGTATTACTTCGCCAATTCCAAAGCCAGAAACACTTGTCTGAGGTACTTTACTAGAAATCTTTGATGGGATATATTAGACTTGTTTTCAGTGATAGCAGATTCATAATGTATAAGGGTCACTCTTGAATCCCATTATCTGAAGGATTTGAGATCATTGAAAGGAGTAAAGCAACTTTATGTTACCCCATGGATTTTAGGAATATGTTAGGTTCAGGGAAAACTTAATGGAAATTAGTCTAATCCACGTTCTGTAGTTTGGCATGAGAAGAAGGAAGTGTGGATAACTGCTTAGCCAAGAAGTTAGACTACTTCATACCTGAGAGGCAACAGTGAACATGTAGGTCACATCTTCTTATCAAGTCAAAACAGAGTGGCCTTTCATCCTGATTTACCCAGTACAGGCTCATTTTGCCTAATGTCCAAAAAACTTGTCCAATTTTGGATTTGCCTTGAGTTTTTCATTTTCCAGAAAATAATCATTGTGTGAAAATAAGTTGGAATGTTTGAACCAGATTTCCACATTGTTCATCAGCTCCTCCTTTGGCCATCATCTGACCATGTAAATAAACCTATATGTCCTATAGTAACACCAGACATTTTTTAAGGCACAAGTCCTATAAGTCTTGCTTGTTTTTGTTAAAACCTAATTAGAGGGCGCCTGGGTGGCTCAGTGGGTTAAGCCTCTGCCTTCGACTCGGGTCATGGTCTCAGGGTTCTGGGATCGAGCCCTGCATGGGGCTCTCTGCTCAGCAGGGAGCCTGCTTCCCCCCTCTCACTCTGCCTGCCTCTCTGCCAACTTGTGATCTCTTTCTGTCAAATAAATCAATAAAATCTTTAAAAAGCCTAATTAGAAATATTTGATCAACTATTAAATTAACTGGTGTATTAAAAAACATAAACTTTTAAAAATTTTATTTTAAGTTTTTATTTTAATTACAGTTAGTTAACAGACAGTGTGATATTAGTTTCAGGTGTACAATTTAGTGATTCAATGCTTCTGAACAACACATGGTACTCATCACAACAAGTGCAGTCCTTAATCCCCATCACCTATTTAGCCTTCCCCTACCTACCTCCCCTCTGGTAACCATCAGTTTGTTCGCTATAGTTAAGAGTCTCTTTCTTGGTGTTCCTCAGTTATTTTTTCCCCTGTGATCTTTTGAAAAAAGTGAGTGAGTTCTAGCTAGTGATAAAAAAACAAAATGAACACATACACACACACACACACACACACACACAAAAAAAAAAAAACTTGCATGCAGAAAACATTTATCCCTACAAAAATAAGAGAGAAACTAAAACACACCATAAGAATTCAAGTGTACATAGCTTACTGTTTAAGTTCTTGATTGTACTTTGAAATACATCACCTTATGGGAAGAAACTTTTGGTGGTACTCCCATATTTAATTTGATATATTTGTACTTTGTGTCACAATAGCACTGTATAAAAATACCTGTGAATTTTCAGCATCAAGATTTGACAAAATTTTCAGAAGAATCATAAAGACTAAAACTAGGACTCTGGAGACCTGAAGATGCTATCAGTACATGGAAAGTATTTACACATTTCACTTTAAAATATTTTCATGTTGAAAATATTTTCCATTTAATGGACTTTGCTTTCAGGTAAGCAGGTATGAAAACACTTAGAGAAATCATATATTCTCTATTTAAGCATTATGATCTACAGAAAGAGTCCATTAAAGTTGTCAACAATTTCAAATTTATTAACCACAATTTGGAATTGCAATTTCCAATTTTCAATTTGGATAATTAAAACTAATATGATTATGTTGATAAAACTCTTTCTCTCCAAATATTATCATTAAGTGTTCTTGATGTTGACAACAGCAAACAAATAATCAAATGGATCAGTTCCTCTTATCTCTTAGCTTCTTCGGGAATTAAAACCCAAAATCACCTACATTACCTAATTGGCCTTGTTAAAGACATTTATCTACTGCTTCACCTCCCACCACTCAGTTATTTGCTCACTACACTCCACATGGATCTTCTATTTCCTGAAAATACATGGCCTCTCCTGTCCCAGTGCCTTCATCCCTGCCCCCAACCAGACTGCTCTCTGAGGAGCTCCACGCAGTTACCTCCTACTCATCCCCCCTTTGTCAACTAAAGTTCACTTTCCTCATTTTCCCACATATAAATTCCCTGAGGCCATCACTGATTCTGATAAAAATTTTCTAGTTTTACTTCACAAAATTTATTATGATATTAATTAAAATCTTGTGTGACTAAGTGTTTCATATGTTTTGCTTTTAGACCATAAGTTCTGCAGCACAATAGGGAGTGAGAGGAGAGACCATGGCAGCCTTGTTGACTGATACTTGAAAAGACCTGGACTAGATTGCATTCTCAAGAGTGTTCTCTGGGAAAGGAAACTCTGTTTTTCAAGCGATGTTAGAAGCGCTGGCTAGTCAAAATAATGGGGAGCCTCCTTCTTTCCCAGTGATTTCATCATTTCCTGATAGGCATTTTGTCAGCCACCACCCTCTCCCAGAAGCTGATAGACCCTGGAATTTAAACTGGAAAATTGTGAATCTGTTAACTGAAAACATAACTACATTCCAGAAAATAAGGATTGTAGTCCCAGTTTTGCTACTAATTTTCTGTATGGTACTGAGTGAAGCAGTAAGCATTTCCAAATATGACTTCATCTCTTCGATGAAATGCTGACTCAGCTCCTTAGGAAAATAAAATATTGTAATCCATTTCAGATTTTTTCAAAATGATATTGAAATGTTGAGCAATTACTTTCTTATGATGTAATATTGATCATAACCCAACTACCTTATTGACTCAATGACATATTAATTATTTATGGAAAGTGTCTGCAAAATTCTAATTCAGTTAAACATAGTTCTCATCACGCTCATGATAAAGTTGCATTCATTATCAGGACCATTCATTGCGGGAGAGTTTGAGTGTCCTGCCCAGGGTTGCTCTGTGAGTGAGTTGCTTTATAATGGAAAACTAGCCAAAGAACAATGTAAACAACATACTCAGAAGCCTCACTTGATCTTTCCTAGGATGTGATATGTACAGTGAAATATCAAACTACTAAGATGACTTCTTTCAAATACATTGGAAAAAAAACACACACACACGAAAACTTGGCTGAAGATAGATCTTCTGCTTCCCCACATTTCTGTAGGCACACAATTCTTCTAGAATTGATAGAATACCATGACTTAACTGTATGCTAAGTAGATTCAAATTGGACAAGCTACAGTGCCTGATTTTATTTGTATTATCTCATGATTCAAGTTTGTTAACAGAAAATACAGTGGTAGAAAATCATTGCTATAATTCAAGAAAGCAGGAAAACCTAATAATATTATGGGTGTATAACCAAATCCATGCTAAAGAATAGTATACTCTTGACATGAACTCTCTGGTGCACCATGCAATTGACTTATTTTAATATGTAGAAAATTACATATTTTCATCAAATTATGTGAAACACCTGCTGGCAGACTTCTTGAGGGCAATCAGGCTCTGCTAACAGGCTCTTTAAAGCGCTTTTGGATTTCATTAACACTCTTCCCAATGTACTTCCACCTTCCACTCTCTAATGGCCCCACTGCCAATCCCACTTGTTCTGGAATTTTTCTCATCACATCACTTCATTTGTTTGTACCAAAAACTGTATAGTTACCTATTTTTGTGTAACAAACCACCCTACATTTTATCATTTGTTACCTCGTGTCTCTGTTGGTCAAGAATTCAGGAACAGTGTGGTAGCAAACCTGTGACTTGGAGGCTTCTGTGAGGCTCCAACCAGATGCTGGCTGGGGGTGAAGTTCTCTGAATGTGTGGCTGGAACTGGAGAATCTTCTTTAGAGATGTCTCCTTGACCCTGCTATACAACGGCTGCTGGCTACTGGCCAGGGACCTCCATTGCTCTCCACAGAGGACTGTGTGAGTGTCCTTACAGAAAAGGATCTGATTTACCCCAGGGCAATTGCTCGAAGACAGCAGACAATGTAAGAGTCTTCCCTGCCTCTTGTGGCCTCGCCACTGCTTCCAGAGAGCTTACTAATCACGTGGGGCTAGCTCTGATTCAGGGTGAGCTTGGACTACACGAAGGCATGAGGACTGCATCCTAAGAGTGAAGAACACAGAAGATTTTCTACCATTGCCCATTGTGCTTCTAGAAGTTCAGAAGAGTTCTGCATGGCCTAGGACAGAGCATATGGTGGAACAAACCTGCACGTGGGGCTGTTGTTCTGGGGAGTGTGGTCAGATCTGAAGAGACACGGGGTGATTCACAGTCATGTTGATGTGGAAATGGGGTTTCCCATTTGGGGTTTGGGAGCAGATGGTCAAGAAAGAATTCTTGAGATGCCTTCAGTGCAAAAAAGGTGTCTTTTTATAGCACAGCAGCAGGACCCCGGGCAGAAAGAGCTGCACTGGGATTGTGAGGAGCAACTGAGGATGACTTTGGTGATGGAAGAGGTAAAGACAAAGGGAAGTTTCCAGGTTTTCCGTATGTTAAAGAATGATACAAACACAGTTCACGAAAGGTGGGTTAAGAAGAGTATTCTGAACTTCTTAGCAGCTTAACTAGAAAGGGAAATGAGACCCATTTTATAATGGCCCTAAGAAAGAAAGATAATTTATGTGATAGAAACATGTTTATTTCTGGTACTTAATCCTGAAACTCTTTTCTCTCAAGGGTTCAAGGTCGTGAATAAAGTGCTCAGTGATATCTCTGCAGTAATCCTGTTGAGTGTCTGTCTCAAATTGTCCATAACCACTGTAGCACTGGACTGGTGCCTATGGTTCTTAGGATTGCAAGATGACAAAGGTTTATTACTTTCAAGTCCTAGAAATTGCATGGCACATCTGGGGCCACACAGAGAGATCATGGGGGTTAGAAGGAGAGGGCCTGGGCTCTGCTTTTTTGGGGGTTAAGGATGGGGGCCCAAGGTTTCATGGGCTTGTTCTTTATTGGTGAATTTAAAACACAACTGGAGCGATGTGGGGTGCCTGGGTGGCTCAATCGGTTAAACATCTGACTCTTGATCTCAGCTCAGGTCTTAATCTCAGGGTCATGAGTTCAAGCCCAGAGCTGGGCTCCATGCTGGGCATGGAGCCTACTTAAAAAAACAAAACAAAACAAAACAAAGGGGGGTGGTTAAAGTCGGGCAAAGAGAAAGATAAGTATCCTAAATGGTCATTTATATATATCAACCAAGATCTCTAAAACAAAGGAGCCTAATGGCAGGGAAGAGGGTGGCCTGACTCTATAGCCAGTCCTGTGGCTGGCAATATTTACTGGAGATTTCCCTCTTTGAAGGGGATGCCTTGACAATCAAAGATTATTAAGTCAACCCTTTGACTTGCCTTATAAAAAAGAAAACCTAACTGTCAGTGTTTACACTACAAGTACCTGACACAATTCCTCTCTTCCAAGGTAAAGGCAAAGGACATTTCCATATCAACAGTACCAAAAAGGGGCCTAGACAATGTATCAGAGACTCACAGCTCTGGTGGCCTCCTAGAACCAACATTTGCTCTCAGATCTCAGATGTAAGCTATGCCACCCCCTTGGATAAATTATCCAGGACCCTGCATATTTCTGAGTCTCAGTTTACTCATCTGTTGAGAACAATGGGTACCTTGCATGGCATTTAACAATTTTGAATCACACGTGTGTTTTGTTTTGTATTAATCTATAGCAGCTCTTGTTAGGGAGCTACTGGCAGGGAGGGTCTTGAAAGTAATGATGATGAGGGATATCTCGATTTTGTAGACTATCAAGTGGGAATGAGTTCGAGGTTATGCTTTCTGGCACCTAATGAAGGGCAGATATCCTATGTTGTTTAACTGTCTTTACAGTTACCTGAGCTTGAAATGGCTTGGGCATCTTCTTTGGAAATTGAGGAACCCCAGGCAAGATGGGTGTCCATTCTCCACGGTGGACACACATGGATATGTACAGGCATCCCAAATCTCAGAGACCCATCATCCTGTTGGAAATCAACAGTCGTTCCTACTCATCTTGCTCCTTGTGGTACTATTAAATTTCAGGTTTTTCTTAAGCTTCAAAAATAAGTTAATCATTGTAGTAGTCTTCTTTTTTTTTTTTTCCACGTAAGAAACACCCTCAAAATGTCAATAGTTTATAAGGTTCATGGATCTGCAGGTAAGCTGTGGTTAAACTGGTCTGAGCTGAGTTTGGCTGTGTCATGTGCTCCAAACTTCCAGAAATGCTCAGGAGCACTGGTTCTGGGGCAGGGGATGCTAGAGTGGAAATAGGTGCACAAGAGCCGAGCCAAACTTCGTGGGTATGTTTAAAGCATGATTCAGTCAGATCCACTAACTGTCCCTTGGCTAATGTAAGCCACATGGTCAACTCCGCTACCCACTGGGTGAGAAGTACGCTCTACCACAGGGAAAGACATGCACTGTTACTTCTACAAATAATCAAACTATAATAGGACAGTAGTGAATAGAGACAAGTAATCTGATCGGCCACACCAGAGTATGACTATAAGTTGGATTCTGAATAACTACTCTGATCAGTGGGTAGTGAGCAGGAATCTGGACTTCTGTAACTCTAAGCACCAAACTCATGTCAAACATGTTCTCTCTTCATCAGCTAGGCAGGGGTCCTTCAGAATGCATACTGTGCCTGGCTTCTTCAAGACATCAAAAATTCCACAGTAATTTTACCCTTCACAGTGTATTGGATTTTATCTTTTCAGTTTAATTCTCTATGTTTTATTTCTGATGTGGCCTCTATGTGTCTGGATACACTAGTATAAACATGTTTGGGGGGTGGAGTGAGATGGTAATGGGTCCTACCTGACCTTCTGTGGAAGTAGCTACTAATAACTTGATTCTCATGTTGTAAGGACTCACCCAATTTAAACTATCAACAAACCAAGGGTAGTGAAAAATCACCAATAGATTTTGAATAACTGCCAAAACACAGATCAATTATCCAATCCTGTTCTCATAACCTTGAGCAAAGATGTGTTCTAGAATGGTTACATCAGTGGAAAATGTAGAAGAAATGACCACTTCACTGAGTTCTAAAACACATCAGATGCTAGTAAATGTAACATTGCTCCTTATAATGTAACCTGTGATATTCTCTAGGTTAAAAGAATATGTAAAATTTCCTCCATATCTAGAACCTTAGATTATATTGAAATCATTTTACCCAATAGACTGGTTTTATAAATCTCTTTGGTCAGGAATTTCCATTTACAAGCTCTTTCCCCACATTAATTCTATAAAATCCTACTTTACCAGGGCATTCATAGGCATTGTATGCCCCCAAAATATTAAACATATTTGGGGAATTATTAAAATATTTGTTATGATTTTAGTCTGAAAACTGAATCAACTTCTGAGAAGCAGGACACAATATTCATAGTTACCCAGAGTCTCTGGACCCAAGATTCTTTTCTTTAGGGTGCATCTTGGACAATGGTTTCCTGTTGAACGGTAAGGGAAAGGCCTCTCTGAGGGTACATAGACCCCCCATGTTACTGTAGGGTTCAGTGGGACTTCCTTGGGAAAGCATGGATGCCCGGGCCTCAAGTGACTGACGGGGCCCACCCCAACCAGATGAATGCCTTATAGCCAGAAGTTCATTAGTGAGCAATAGTGTAGGGGAGAGGGCTAGGGTCTGGAACAGCATCCTCAACTAGCCCACATAGCCAGCAGATGTGGTTCAGGGTCAGGTTCACTGGGGGAAGATTTGTCCCTTTACCTGCATTGCATTGGAGTCTGCGCCCAAAAGACTTTAAAAGCCTTATCTTCTTCTAGATTCAGTCCCTTCCTGTTATAAACATAGCTAGCGTGCAGGAAGAATAAGAGCCTATGGTTTCCTCTGTGCTTAAATTCTCCTTTCTGCTGTGTGCTTGAGTCCAGTGAAAGATAATATGGTGCCTCTGTCTCAAAGGCAGAAAACCAGGTAGAGTGAAGAGGATTCCCTTTACAACTATAAAATGAGCTATCACCCTAGATGAAAGCAGCAGGAAATACTTAACTGAACAAGGTAAATGTAGGTTACGTAGGACATTTTATGCAAAAAAACAGGACTTGCACAGATAGCTGGGGGACAGCAAAAACCATGCTCCCTAGCAAGAGGTACCATGATTGGTGCAGGCCTGAGGGTCTGTTTTTAAAGAAATAATAAACACAAAGCACTGAGTGTTTTCCAGAAGAAGCCTCAGGCTTAAGGTCTGATAAATTTCATAAGAGATGAAAGAATTCTGTTTTTTGAATAAAATTTCTAGACCAAGTGTTAGGTGGTTTGCTAAAGAGTGCAATTTATCTTGATAAGTGGTAATATTATTTTTTAAATTTATTTTAAAATAAATTTAATAATTTAATTTTTTATTGTTTTAGAGAGAGGGAGCATGAAAGCAAGAGGAGAGGCAGAAGGAGAGAGAGGGAGAAATTTAAGCAGACTCGGAGTAAGAGCAGAGCCCTAGGCAGGGCTCAAACTCAAGAGACTGAGATCATTACCTGAGCTGAAATCGAGATTCAGAATTTCCAGTGACTGAGCCTCCCAAGTGCACTGGTAAAGTATAATGTTCTAAAGGGACAGGAAGGTATGGTCAGCAAGATCATTTCCCAGATAATCAATGCATGCAGAGAGACTCATGAAACTGGGAAGTCCTGACATTAGGATACTGATCTGAAAACCCAGGCAGTCTTCTGACGTTAGTAATCATAAGATGACCAGTAATTAAAGTAAGAGAAACCTTGACTCATTTCAGACTGACATGGCTCAGAGACAGTCAAAACCAGCAGTTGCAAAAACAGGTCCGCAAGAAATTACAGCTTTCTAAAAAGCAAGCCAATGTTTAAAACATACACTTAATACATTGAAATTCAAACCGTAACTCAGAATCTTAATTAAAAAGTAATTTTGGGGACGCCTGGGTGGCTCAATCGGTTCAGCCACTACCTTCAGCCCAAGTCATAATCCCAGGGTCCTAGGATTGAGTCCCATATTGGGCTCCTTGCTCAGTGGGGAGCCTGCTTCTCTCTCTACCTCTGCCTACCTCTCTGCCTACTTGTGCTCTCTCTCTCTGACAAATACATAGATAAAATCTTTTTTTTTTTTAAAGTAATTTTGTGTGTTTAAAACTGTCTGGAGATTCATCCTGATCCCATTGGCCCCCATCACACTCTGGGCTGGTGACCACTTTAAACAGCATCTGCTGTACTGACTCCTGAAATGACTTTATAACTTTAATCATCATAAAACAATGGACACTTTATGCTCATGTATTTATATATTCTTACATATATATGTGTGTGTGTATGTATGTATATACATAGACACACATATATACATATATATGTAGACATATATGTATATATAATATGTATATATAATAAAAATTTTATATATACACATACATATGTATATATACATATACATGTACATATGTGTATATATGTATGTACACACATATATATATACACATATATATGTAAGTTGATTCTTACATATATATGTACATATATATATGAATCACATTCTCTACTTCTAATGTAAACAATTTCTCATATTGGATGAGGAAGAGAGAGAGATACGAAGCATGTTTATAATTTAGAGCATCTCAAACATCCCCCCAGTGTACTTGAATGCACACACCAAATAAATTGTGAACTACAGTTAAGATTGACTCTAATTTCTCTCAAACTGGGGATTTCACATGGAAATAAACATGCATCATCACTGTCCTGAGACAGTGAAGGCTAGGTTCCACAAATCCTGAAGCCTTCCTGCTTGATGAAAATAAAAATATTACAAATCTAGGTCTAGATAATTGAAACATGCAAATTCAAAATTAAATTCAAATTCAAATTTAAATATCCCACAGGTTCATGTGTTTCTTCCTCTTCTTCTCCTTCTTCTCTTTCATCATCATCTTCTTCTTCTTCTTCTTTGTCTTCTTGAACTGCTGTGATATATTTTGCAGAATCTCAGGATTGTTGTTACCCCCATAAAAGTGGCTGCCAAGATTTAGACCCCTGCCAACCAACACCATCTTGGAGTAAAGAAAATGTCAGGCAGAAAGTTCTAACACATTCTGGATGAGAGCACATGGAATTCATTTCCTGCTTGGCCCCATAGCTGTTTCAGATGTGGAGGTGATGAACTTGGGGTCTGTGCTTCTGTGAATGTCACGCTTCTGTGTCAGGGCTGGTCTTGTGCCCAACAGCCATCTCGTGGGTATGATCCCAGCCCTGGCAGGCTGTGCCACCCTCTTCCCAATCTCTCCTTTCTCCATTCCCTGAATCCTTACTGTCTCAGTGATGCAATCTTGTAATTTACAAAAGGCCATGTTGGTGTGGATTATTTACAAAGTTTAGGGTACGACCCAGGACATTTTAGCAAATTTTACTCTGGTTGGGTAATTCCTATCCCTCTGAGATGGCATTTTTAATAAATAAGATCAGTGCTGGAGAACAGCCAGACCCTTCACTGAGAATATGTCCAAGGTGGAGGTCAAGGAAGAAAGAATGGACACAGGAAGTACCAAGACACGATTTTTCCTGCTTGAACATCTATCTAAGAGCTAGTTCTAGATCCTTTCTAGAACTTTATGAGGAAGAACAGATGAAATCAGCTCATAAATTAAAGTCCAAAAGGCCATATTCTAATCAGATTCAGAAAGGAGCTGGACCTCTTTCTCCCACTTGTGGAAGTGGGACCATGCATATGGTCACCAGTGTCCACTTGGCAGATCCTTCTGGTCACACATTCCTTTGATGAGGCCATCAGGCATTTGAAACTGACTGATATGTTGTTCAGGTGGTCCTGGGTGTTATCTGAAGAGAGCCCCGCAGCTGCCAACAGCACTGTGAGTCAGAAGGAAGAGGAGTTTTTTTGGCTAATTTGGATTTTGAAGCAGTTGGGAAAATGGCCTCATTTGAACGTATTGTCCTCTGATGCAGCTAACACTAATACTTGATAAAATTCTTAATGATCAAATTTGGTAGAATAATTAGTAACCATCTTTGGTCAGAGTTGACATTAAGATGGAACAAATGGAAAATTAAGATGGAACAAACAGAGAACCGATAGTAGTTATGGTCTGTGCCAAATGCCATTAATCCAAAGGGAACAAACACTGAATTAAGTAAGAGATTTTAATAGGTAAAAGACCTGTCCCAAACTGTAGAATTTTTAAAAAGGGAAGGAAGGAAGGAAGGAAGGAAGGAAGGAAGGAAGGAAGGAAGGAAGGAAGGAAGGAAATAGAAAAAGACCCTTGGTAAATCTTGGACTCCATCAGATCACAAAGTTTATTATCTAGCCCTGATCTCCTGATTTTTCTCCATTATTTGGCAGTTTTTAAAAACTTAATTTTATTTTGAACTTTCCTAAGCAGACATTTCCTAGCTGTTTTGATTACCCCTCCATTTCAGTGTGAAGCAATATTGGTTCTGTTGCCATAGTATTTAATTTAGAGTAGGTGGTTTCATAAATCCACTGAGAGAATGGGGGCAGGGAATCAGTCTGGTTATTTTCTCCTTTGGGAGAATATAGCACACTGCAGGCATATTGGAGATGCTCAGCCTTGAGTGGTCCTTATTCTCCATGCTGAAGCGCTAATATATCTTGATAGTTGTTTTATGTCACCTTCTAGGAAAGGCTACCTTTACATAATACTCAGAGGGAGAAGGTATTATTTCTAACTGTAACTTGTTCAGGAGAGGGGGGATTTCAATTTGTAGGCCTGTTAGGATATCGTGGGAATCAGGGAGAGTGCTATTGACACTTTGGGAGGTACATTCTTCATTGTAGATACTGTCCCTCATGTTGTTAAGTCTTTTGGTAAGCCTACCCTCCTTTCTATAATAGTACATTGTGTCCCACTCAGGCATTTTGACAACCAAAATATCTGCACATTTTCAGGTGTGCAGAGAGGACCAATATTAACCACACTTGGGATTAAGGGTCTTGGTGGGGCCAGCCCATGTAGATCTTTTGACCATGTTGGCTTAGAACCTCTGAGAAAGACATCCAAAGCCATAGGCCACATATTTTACTTCAAAGCCTATAGGCTCTGGATCAATATATTTGGATCAGAACCATGGTTCACAGGTTGCAGCAAAGTTGTGGGAGCAAGCATAGACCATTTATTCTCAGTAAAACCAAAATGGCCCTTGGGTATATCTTGATGGAGGCCATAAGCAACGTGGAAATGCAAGTTTTTGCCTAACTGTGAACTACAAGAGCAAAAGCATAGGCCCATGGGGAACCTGAATAGACCCTGGTGGGCCCCAGAGGGCTTGGTCAGCAGGTGCACCTAAGACAAGGCGGCTCTATTGAAATGCCTAAGGGACAGGCCCTTTTACGCTTCTCCTGCTACCCACAACCATAAGGAGGCTCAGTTCTGCTCATGACGGGGTGGGAAATTCTACCTCATTCAGATCACTATTAGGAAGCTCATTTTGCTATCCCATCAAAGATGTACTCTGCAATATCTCCCCACCCCACCTTGTCCAGGAGCAAGCCACAATTACTGTTAGTTCATAAAGTAATAAGGCACAGTCCCCATCCCTGCAAGAGTTCTCTCTGGTGGGAAAGGCTGCAAAGCTGGGATGTGATCTCAAATCCCCATCAGTTTCTTTGCTTGCTACAGATTCACATTCTCTAATCCATGCAAACAATTGTGTATACTGTGTCATTCAATGACATGTACCTGAAATGTACCCCAGAACACTTGCATTTCGAGGGCTGGTGAAACTGCTAGAAATGTTCTGGGGAACGTTACAGCTTCACGGAGGAGGGAATTCAACTAATGTCATTATGTAGGACAGTGTGAGAGGTTGGACAGAGAATGCCAATGGTTTCATATTAAATTGTTTCCTTATAAAAGTGATTTCAGAGACTACAGACATCTGACATGAGACATAAAAGAGAGTTACAATCTAAGTTAAAATAAGACTTCATGAGTTTGCTTCATTTGCTTCTTCACACAGCAGGTACAGAAGAACAAAATCACATTTGAAAAGAACAACAATGGAATTTGTTAATAAAGAGTTTTGTTTCCCTGAATTGTTTGAAGCTAGCATGAAACAACTTTTGCTATAGTACTATCAAATCTTACCTGTGATACAGTTAAGAAGAATGAAGAGCTCTGGAGTCCCATTGGGTGGCAGGTCACAGCACTTTCTGGAAGGCAGTCATGCTGCCGGACAACTGGTTTGGTCTGGGGTGCTACAGGGATATGGATTCGTGTGTGACTAAGCTGGCTTTGAAACCGAGATATGGGATCCTTTCAATAAATTGTCACCAAGTTCGCACTCGCCCATATCCTCTTGGTCACATTAGCAAAGCAATGTAAATATTCATAGGGGCACCTGGTTGGTTCAGTCAGAGATCATGCAGCTCTTATTCTCAGGGCTGTGGGTTCAAGCCCCATGTTGGGTGTACAGCTGGCTGAAAGTCAATCAATCAATCAATCTATATTCATACTCTATTAACCTCAGTAATCAGTCAACAGGCAGTGATACCTCAGCCTGTCGATATTGATAGTTATTATAGTGTAGTCATTGTGAAACACAACACAGTGGTCTGCTTTTTAATCTTCAGAATCTTCAGAAGAATCATTTTTGAAAAGTCACTGTAACATTTCCCAGTTTTTCTTCTAGGCTAATCCTCTGGAATCCCACCAAGGATGGGAACCCAGTCTAGTAATCACCATGTGGGGCCGTTCTGAGCCTCAAACCTCCTGTTAACTATAACCAGCCCAGATCTGAAAGGCATCGTCTCCCCTGGACACAGAGAGATAGACCCCAAGTGGTCCATGGAGACTTCTGGGTTCTGTGCCTAGACCATGACCCTGAAGGTGTAGTGCCATTGGTGTTTTGAGATCATGAGAGTATTTTACTGAAATAAAGACTGCCTCTTCTCACCATCCTCCAGATGATGCGTTATTTTACCACTGCCTTGAAAAAAAAAAAAATGAATGCAGGGAACTTTCAATCTTCACAAAGAGCAAGCTTCCCATGATTCAGGGTGGGTGAGCTATCCCAGGGTTACGTGTAGACATCCTCTTATCCAAATCCCTTTAAGAAAAGAAAATGCTAGGCCAGGATAGCTCATTTCAGATGTGCACAAATCCTTTATGAAACTGAAAAAAATCAGAGAATTATTACTCATTTATGTGAATTAACAAAGGGAGAAAATCATGTTTGATGTATGCCCCATACAATCATGGCACCGGGTCTTCGTCTGCTCAGGGTAACTGTAACAGAATCTCAGACACAGGTGTCTTAAACAACAGACATTTATTTTCTCATAGGTTTGGAGGCTGGAAATCCAGGTTCAAGGTTTCTCCTGAGGCCTCTCCTCTTGGCTTGTCGATGGCCACTTCGCTTGCTATGCCCTCACATGGCCTTACTCCTGGTATCTGTTCCTCTTCTCGTAATGACCCTCGTCCTACTGGCTTCACCCTCATGTCCTTATTTAGCCTTAATTACATCTCTAATGGCTCTATTCCCAAATAAGAGAGGTTAGGCTTCCACCTCTGAATTTGGCGGGGGGAGAGTGGGAGGCACAATTTGGTCCATAATACCCCTCATGCCAAGGCCTTTCTGCTTGTGCAGTATGATGGGCTCACACTGGAAATCAGGCTATAGGGTTCACTCTCATTTGTGCTCATGTATGAACATTATGTCCAGCAGCAGATGAACAAGCTTGTATTTTTTACTGGTCTCAGATCCCCTGAATTGCGCAGGGGCTGACAGGAAATAAAATCGAATGAGATAGAGAAATACACTCCAAGGGCAGTTCTGAGCACGTTAGTCATGTTGTAGCATCGTGGGTCAGAGCCTGGCACTAATAGGGCTCTGAAATCGGAACCTCGTATGGATCGATGAGCTTCTCAGAGATGCACATTCTGGTGCCTGTCTCCAGAAGGCAGTGCGGATGCAAGCTGTCCTTCCCAGAAATGCCTCCTCAGAGCCGCTGAGTTAGAGAAGGCTGGTCCATCACACTACCTTAATAAGAACCAGAAGTATAATTTCTTGAAATGATATATTAGTAACATGATATTTTTCTTCTGTTGAAATTCTCCTGGATTGCTCACATATCTGTGAGTCGGACAAACATGGTGCCCAGCTGTCTCTTTACTGCTAGTTCTGATTTCCAGCAGGACTGTGGCATCCACCTGGGATCTCTCAGGGCTTAGTTTTAAACTAGATACAGGACAGGCTGCATGTAAGATGGCAGACGGCTCACATGCTCCATTACTCCCCATGGTCTAGTCCTCTGCACCTTAGAGGGCTCAGGCCTTGGGGCTCCTCTACCTTTCTCTACACGCCCGTGCTTGGTTTTTCCATTCCTTTCCCAGTGGCCCTTGGGAGGAGCCCAAACTTGGAAGAGCCCCTTTCTCTGTGAGCACTTGGACTACTGAGCATTCTGAGAAATTAACTGATCCATATGGGATCCAGATTTCGGAGCCTCATTAGTCCCCGGCTTTGACCCTTGGAACTGAACTTGCCCATGACTTACACTTGCTTAGACATACAATTGCAATTTTCTTTTTCATCTCTTGTTACTGTCTTTCCAGCCAATCTCTGGACAACTCAGGTGATCTGAGACCAACGGGAAAATATAAGCTCGTTAACCTGCTGCTCCTCATAAGGTTCTCACATGAGCACAAATGAGAGGGAATCGCCCAGCCTGCTCCAGGCTTTACCTCCTTCACCGCACAGGCGGAAAGCCTTGGTGTGATGGGCCACCATTCAATGGAAATAAATTGCAAATAGCGCCTCTCATTTTGTCAATTTGCAGAAATGAATAAAAATCCTCTAAATTGTTTCATTTTCACAAAGGACTTGTACCCATGGGCAACAAGCCCTTCTGCTTCGAGTTGTCCTTCTTTAAAGAGGGGTTCTGTAAGGAAACTGCTGACCCCTGGGATGCCCCCACCTTGCTTGCTCACCAAAGCCATCAGCACCACTGCATAAACTTACTCTGCATCGCTATTCAGTTCCTCTCTTCTCCTTCCCTGAGAATCTATGCCCAGATGTTTCCAATTTCCTCTGTTCCCCGCACTCTGAACCCAGAGAGAAACCAGAAACTACCTGAAATGAACACCCTCAGTGGCCCTGTTCCGTCTCCCCCTCCCCCACTGCCGCTGACCCCTTACCCGCACCTCTCCCTCCAGGTACAGGAAACATGGGTGTTTCCTGCCATCTAAACACAATCCCTGGGGTGCCTGGGTGGCTCAGTCAGTTAAGTGTCTGCCTTCTGCTCAAGTCATGATGCTGGGGTCCTGGGATCAAGCCCCACAGCGGGCTCCCCAGTCAGTGGGGTGCCTGCTTCTCCCTCTCCCTCTGGCACTCCTCCCTGCTCTCTCTCTCTCTCTTGCTAAAATCTTAAAAAATATAAAAATAAATGAACATAATCCCTCCTTCAGTACTCTAGATCCCATAACTGTCTTCTGTTGAAGACTGTAGGTGGACATAATATATTTAAAACTTCCTAATAATTTTATTAAAATAAATTATTACTGCTTGAATGGTAGGATGAAAGATACATACTGTTTGAGAATTTGAGTGTATGATGGTAAATGGTCCACAGGTAATTTAGACAGTTAGCCTCACACTGGCTGTGTGTGAGTGTGCGCGTGTCCCTGTATGTTTCCTAATTCATTATGCATGCTGCAATTAAAAAAGTTGCCTACTAAAGAAGAAGGAACTGATACTTTATTGTTTAAAATTTATAACAGGGGGGTTAACTTTTTTTCCCAAGGGCATATTGACCTTTACTGAATTTTCTGTTTTGTCATTGTCTCTTATAATCTATCCCCTCTTCTGGAACATTTTCCTAAATTTCTACATTGGCAGTGATAGGAGGTTGAAGCAGATTACAGACAAAACATCAACAATTATTCTGTGCTAATTATATTTCAGGAATTGTGCTTAGTGTTTTAATTCTATTATCTTATCAATATGTTAATATAGAGCAGGGCTGAAATTTTACTCTTATCAGGTTTCCCTCATATGCATGTAATTGCCCCCATCCTGACCAATACCTGCTCTTACAAGTTAATGTGTACCGAACCTCTATTTGTTTCATGAATGAACAAGTCAATAGTAACAACAGTACAGACTTCATATGTGTGGTCAGTCTGATTATTTTCCTGTCAACCCTCATATGACTCATCTCATTGGCTGAATTATAAATCTCTATATCTCTATTCGTTTCTGTGAATGTAGTAGTCACTCAACAAAACTTTTTCTTTCTTTCTAACCTTTTTTTTTTTTTTTTAATAGAACCAAAGACGTGAACTGGTAACTAAGGTTTACCTAAGTGTATGGAGAAAACTCATCAGGATGTCCTGCACAGCACCATAGCGCTGCTCCGGAGGACTGTGCCCGCTTTGGGGAACACTGTGTATCGCACTTTGCTGAAACCAGCGGATGCTCAGCTCTGGACCCCTACTGGCAGGTGTAGACACAGACCTCCAACTCTGAGTACAAACCTGAAGATTCTTTATTGGTTTGAAATATACTGAACCTTGGCTGGCCAAATAGGAAAGCAGACATATAGAAGGGGGACTTAAACCTTCATAGATAGCATGGTTTTTAGCACGTGTGCACACCTCCAGCGTTGACATTCAGATCCCATCAGCTCAACAGCTGCTTCTCTCCCTAGGCCAGGTACAGCCTTGGCAGAAGAAAGAGCAGTCTCTTTCTAACTCAGCTGTAGCTGCAGCATGTCACCAGGAGACCGGAGACTGGGTCCCCAAAACTGGACAGAGAGGGGATTTGTAGGGCTCTCAGCGGTGGGAATGGCTGCCAGGTCCCTTTTATGCATTTTAGTTGCACAGAGAAAGTTACACAGGGACCGATATGTGTCTTGAGTCCAGTGTTTCAGTCCCTGCATCCCTCTGAACCCTCTCTTCTGAACCCTGAGATGCCCGCAGCCCACGGGGTCCCTGGCCACCTGTGCCCTCAGCCTACTGTGTCCCCAGCCCTCCTCTCAGCCTGCAGGCCCTGCCCCTCCAGCCTACAGGGGGGTTCCCTCCCTGGAGGGGCGACCCCTCTGCAGAAGATTTGGGGAAGGTCAAGATCTGGGGCAGGCCCAGCCACACCTGGGGCTCCCAGGCTTTGTCTCTGCTGTGTCCTTTCAAAGAGCACGCACTTCACCTAATTTATTTTCAATATTGCAACCTTACCAACTGCCATTTTGATAAAGGACTGTGGCCGAATCAACCTTTACAGGTAATAACTTTACCAGATAAAGTTGACTCATTGTTTTTCTAAAAAGTTCAATTGTCAAATTCCCCAGCAGCTCAAGTTTTTAAATAGACCTTTTATTTTTTATTTTTTTATTTTTTCTCCCCCGGGCCTCTACTTGTTTTTCCCTCCTACCTTTTGGAAAGCTGCCTTGCATGGCATGGAAAGTTCCAGAGGGATGACCATGGTGGAAACTAGAAATTACAAGAATTTGTAATGACTGGTCCTTATGGTGTTTATGACCATAAATGTATAAAAGGGGGAAACGCACTAGTCTCAATTGATGCTGTTTATTCAAACCTAATACATTGAAAGACTAAATTTAGATATAATTGCATTTATGTAATCATTCTATAAATATTTTTTGAACCCCTGCCTTGCATAGTTGCACATCTCTGTGGTAGAGACAAGACGCCCTCCTATTTCTGTTTCTCCCCCTGGGGCAGTTTATGCATGTGCAGAAAATCATGGGTTCCGGCACATTCCTGACCCCAGAGGGGTCCAGCTCAGTCCTGCAGGGTGAATGGCCAGACCCTCACCCCCTCCTCACATCATGTGTTGGAGACCAAACCCAGCGGCTCCTACCAGCCCCCATCTGCCACTGCATAGTCATTTCCTCTCTGGGTGTCAGGATTTGGCACATGACCAGGGTTTGCCTTCATGGCAGTTAAATTTTGATTCAGCACTTCCCTGCACATCTGGCCCCCACATCCAGAGAATTTGTCATGCTCTCTTTCCCTTCTGTAACTTTGGTCCCTGCCCCCACCCTCCGGCTCTCCCATCCCCCTCCCACCCATCTCCCTCCTCTTCCTAATTCAGTCTGTCCAACCCGCTACCGTCCACTTGATCCACTCCGATCAGCAGGTTCAGTGTCAAGGGATTTAGGGCCCTTCACAACATGGCACCAGCTCTCATGTTTATCTTTCTTTCCTGACTCTTCCTTCCACCAAATCTCTGCTCCAGGCTCACTGATTAATTTGTGGCCCTTAAAAGATGCCAGGTGCTTTTTTGTTCATTCTGTTCTCTAGTCTTTGGTATCTTTCTCCTCTTTGTATTTTTTAATTTAATCTCGTTCACACTTCAAAGGTTTCTTCATCTCGAGTAGCCCTTATGCTCCATCTCTCCACTGTTCTCCTCATCTAAGCTCTAATTATTGTATGGCCCCATTAACGGGACTCTTCAGTCATGCCCCTGTGTTTTTACAGCTTCTGTAGAACCACACATGAGCTTTTCTGCATCACTGGGTGGCCTCAGACTGTCCTGTTTCCATCCAGGGCTGGGCAGTATGGACACTGCCCTTCACCATCACCGATTAATGCTGCTTCATTAGCTCAGCATACATTTACTAGGCATTTGTTGTGGGATAGTCACCCTGCTGGGCAGTGGAGTGTTGGACTAAATACAGCAGACCCCCGGGCTCAGAGCACCTAGATTTAAATCTCTGCTCTATCATTCATTATTTCTACCTCACTTCGTATCTGTGCTCAGCCCCTTCCTCTGTAAGGTGAAATCAACAATACCTCTATTCCAGGAAGGTTGTGAGGATGAATGTTGTTATCTCACCCAGGCACCTGGCATGTGAACAAACACAACAGCAGGTCCAGATTGTTACTCTAACTCAGCCCAAACACCATGGAAACTGGGAGGGAGGCAGGGGATGCTTCCCACGTGGAGATAGAGGCATTAGAGTAACAAGGTAAGATTCGAAAACTTAGTAAACTGCTTTTCTCCATTGCAAGTCTGAGTACTGATTCTCCTGAAAAAACAACCTCTGTGGAAGGATCTGATGAAAAATACAAGAAAGAAAAAAATGATGAATTAAAATTCAGTTTTTGAACGTTCAATGTGCTTGGACAGCGGTATTATAGTTAGGCAATGTTGTCTTAGAACAGAATTTTCCATATTTCTGTGAAACTCCTCTTTTGAAATTTTAAGGCATGAACTTGGATAATCCAATCTATAGAACTTCCTCTAGTTCAAAAATATAACCCTCCTCCCATTTATGAGAGTGGAAATAAAAAATAAGTCTATCTTTCTCTGGCCAAGGGGTTGTGGAAAGGAGAGGGAGGACGGGGCATCAGTTCTCCCACACTTTGAAAGGCCAAGCAAAGGAGTTCCTCTTCCAACACTACACAACGTGGGAATCAAATATCCTGTCCTAGATCCTGGGCTTCTGCAAGACAGACAAATAGAGAGGGGCAGCCCTCAGAGAGACTGAGCACTTTCTGTCTGAAGTCATTAATGAACTAAGTAAGCGGTTGATAAGATGAAGATTTAAGCCATTTGGGCACAGATTAAGGCATTTGGGCGTGGAGCTTACAAGGACAAAAAGGGAAGTTATGGACAAAGAAAGATAAGCATTTTTTTTTTTTTGCATATTTGTTTTCTTTCCCAAATTTGCACCATCATTCCACTGGCAGAGATGAAGGTGAAAAATAGTGTGATGTCTATGGGAAAGCCCTCAAAGGCAGCCGTCAAACATGAGGCTGGCTGTGTGGTCTCACACCGTTACCTTCATGTCAAACAAGTTAAACCCTCCAGCAGCGACAAGAAGAGATTTATTGAGAGATGTGTTTTGGGCCTCCCAATGCTGTGCTGAGTTGTATTGTTATTTTATAACTTCTACTGGCAACCCTAAATTTAAAAAAAACAAACAAAAAACAAAAACAAAAGCCTCTTTCGTCATCTTATCATGGTTTTTCTCTTGTCTAATATTTTGCGTGGTATTTTGTTTCAGGCTTGATATATTCGAAAACCAAGAGCAGCAGTTGAGGGGAATACGAGTTATACGAAGGAAAGATATCATCGTCTTATACCATACATTAGATTTCACCAAAATGAATCAAAGACCAAAATGTAAAATCTAAAACTATAAACTCCTAGAAAAAATATAGGAGTAAATAATTGTGATCGTACATCTGTCAGTCTTAGATATAACACAAAACCCACAAGGAACGGAAGGAAAAAAGTGGCTAAATTAGACCTCACCGACATTAAAAACTTTGTGCTACAAATGATACCATTTTCAGAAACTGAATAAACACTACAAAGAATAGTAGAAAAATTTGTGAAATATATATCTGGTAATGACTTGTATTCTGAATATATAAAGAACTCTCAGAACTCAGTAAAAGAGGCAAATGACACATGGGAAAATACGTAAGGGATCTGCATATTTTTTCAAGGAAGATATACAAAAGCCAGTAAACACAAAAAAAATCCTCGATATTATTAGTCATCAGGGAAATGTGAACAAAATCACAATTATTACATCACTCGCAGCTGGATGCAAAAAAAAAAAAAAAAAGGAAGAAAGAAAGAAAGAAAACCCCAAACAAAACAAAACAAAACAAAAACATAGCTAATAACAAATATTGATGAGGATGTGGAAAACCTGGGCCCCTCCCATAGGAATGGTGGAAATGCAAAATGTTGAAGCTACTTGGGAACTAGTCGGGAAGGCCCTCAAACATGTAAACAGTTACCACATGACCTGGAACTTTCACTTCTAAGTATACACCCAAGAGAAATAAAATACATGTTGATGCAAAAAATTGTACAGATAAGTTAACAGCAGGATTATTCATAAAGGCCAAAAAGTAGAAGAAACCAAATGTCCATCAAGGAATAAGTGGAAAAATTCAATGTGGTATATTCCTAGAAAGATTATCTTACTGGTAAAAAGAAATGAAGTCCTATATACCTTATGGCTTGGATCAACTTTGAAAATATCATGCAAGTGAAAAACTCACTAAGCAAAAGACTCACTGGTCACCTTATCATTTTCATGCCTATGGCCTAATGGCCATTTCAACCATAATCAAACAGCATTGTTATTCTTCACTTAACTGTGAAAACACAGTACCACAGTTTGCAAGATACAGAGTGCATTAGAGTGTGTGATTCTAACAGAAATAAAGAGGCAGGGGCGCCTGGGTGGCTCAGTTGTTAAGCATCTGCCTTTGGCTCAGGTCATGATCCTGGAAGCCTGCTTTCTCCCTCTCCCACTCCCCCTGCTTGTGTTCCCTCTTTCGCTACGTCTCTCTCTGTCAAATAAATAAATAAAATCTTGAAAGAAGGAAGGAAGGAAGGAAGGAAGGAAGGAAGGAAGGAAGGAAGGAAGGAAGGAAAGAAAGAAAGAAAGAAAGAAGGAAGGAAGAAAAGAGAGAGAGGAAGGAAGGAAGGAAGGAAGGAAGGAAGGAAGGAAGGAAGGAAGGAAGGAGCAATGAGAGTAAGTCAAATTTTTTCTAAGGACAATTTTTTTGTCAGGGCAAATTTTCTCACTCAAATTTTTTCTCACGTTGACCTTTTCTTAATTTAATTTTAAAAAATTCCTACAGCTATTTTTATTTCTTATTATTCTGGATTTGAAATCTTCTCTTCCTCCAAATTTATCTTTGTGGGTAAAATCTATAATTACCGCTTTTAATCCAAAAGCAATTGGGTCATACATTTTCATGAAAATCAAAGGAGAGTAAAATGATCAAATTGCAAAGATTTTTATCAGACAGCACTACCTATCATTTCTAAACTTAGATACTAAGAAAAGGAACTTTGTGCAGGCATAAATGACTATATTTCCATAGATAAGGGTCCACAAAATGTATTTACCTAAATCAAATTAAATGATTGTCATGAAAGTTGTTCTTAATAAGCAGGCACAAAATGAACAAATTATCTATTCTGGATTTCCATGAATATTTCTTACAGTATGTGGTCAAGTCATCTTTACAGTGGCTAGTAAAGAATTAAAGGGATGGGCTCTGAACTGTGACTCAGAGTAAAACACAAGTGTGCCAAAAAATGAATTCTGGGCATTCTAGGACACAGCAACTCCAAAGCATGCTCCTGGATTCTCCAAAGTGCATTGGCGTGATCCACATTCCACATTCAGCTTTCTCTAGCATGAGCCCTTGGAGAGAAGGCAGCAGTGGATCAACCTGGTGTCTCAACAGTGGACACAACTTTCCCAAGAGAATGTTCTACAGCTCCTGGGATAGTATGCATGCATGACAAGTTCTTCAGCTGGTACCAAGCTCAGTAGGGGAGGAAAGGTGCCTGCCCTTGGCCTCCTTAACATACCTTAAAAATTAACCACCTTTTGGAATCATTTTGTAGTTAATGTTCTCCCAAATCTACCAAATCTTTCCAAACTGACAAACTCATAAATTCAATTTCTTTCCACCTCTTCATTATAAATATTTTTAAAAGTCTTTCTTTTGGGGATGCTCAGTTGGTTTTGGCTCAGTTCACAATCTCAGGGTTGTGGGACTGAGGACTCCATGCTCAGCAGAGTCCGTTTCAGATTTTCTCTCTCCCTTGCCCTCTGCCCCTCCCCCTGCTTGTCTTCTCTCTGTCTCTCTTTCTTAAGTAAATAATTGAATCTTTAAAAAATATTTTAAAATCTTTCTTTCAAAACCTCAAGTCTTTTCTCTAGTTTTCTGCAATCTTGCATTCATAGTAAGTAATTACTCTATGTTTCAATCTTACACATTTTCTGGGATCTGAATCATCCATCCCTATTACCTTGAAATGACTTCCTTTCCTTTTATTTTATCTCTCACATTTCCCAGGTCTCAAGTTGCCTTTACCTTCTGCTTCTTCATTATGAAAGGCCTGAATGAGAGCCATATTGTGATGGTTAATGTGTCTACGTGGCTGGGCTGCAGTGTCAGATTTTTGGTCCCACAATGTTTCTGTGAAGGTCTTCTTTCTTTCTTCCTTTCTTCCTTTCTTTCTTTCTTTCTTTCTTTCTTTCTTTCTTTCTTTCTTTCTTCTTTCTTTCTTTCTTTCTTTCTTCTTTCTTTCTTTCTTTCTTTCCTTCTTTTCCTTTGATGAGATTAACATTTGAATCAGTGGACTCTCTACATTGTGGTGGGTCTTGTCTAATAAGGTGAAGACCTTAATAGAATGAAGAATAACTTTCCCAAGCAAGAAGAAATTCTGTCAGGTGAAGGTCCTTGGACTTCACTTGAAACTTTTTTCTGAGTCCCAAACCTGCAGGCTCCCCCAGTCATATGTTAGACTTTCCACAAAAGAGTGAGTCAATTCTTTAATCTATCTTCCTATCTATGTATCTATGTACCTACCCACCTACCTACCTACCTGTTTAAACTATTTCTCTGGGAAATCCATTCTAATACACATATATGCTGTGTTTTCTCCTTCTTTGTCCTGTCTCTACCTCCTTCAATATCTCTGGGCCCCTTACCGCCTCTCTCTCTCTCTCTCTCTCCCTCTTTCTCTCTAAGACCAGGAAATGTCCTTTCCCTGGGGAGCTGTTGCGACCAGGCCCTACATTCCTTGTTCCTGCCTAGGAACCTGCTTCTCCCTGCTGTTTCTCATCACACCAGCTCATCTCTAGCTTGTCTCATTCTCCTCTGCCTCCCTCTCCACTTCAGCCACCTGGAAACTACGTTCTTTATCTATCACACTCCCCAGAGAGTACCCCTGGTTTGGGGGCACATGCAGTTCAGTTGGTTCCAGTTGGCTATTAACTTAGGTCCGTTTTAAACCAGCTATGTATTCACTGTGAGTCATTTGAAGTTGCTCATGTGCTGCTTGCCTGGGGGTTAAAACTATCAATTACCAACTACATCCCTCTTCACAATCCCTTATCGGGTCCTCAAGCTCCTCTCCCCCATGACACTATTCCCAGATAGTCATGGTGCGTGAATGGTGTCCTCACCTGTTTCTGCAGCGCGTCCGTGGCCAAGGCTATAAGGGCTCTGACACTCCTGTGTCTACATGGAAAACATGTACAATGTCATTTCCATGCTCTGTGTTTGACCAAGTTCTATTTCCCACTCTTCTCAGCCAAGCCCCATCGATATGCCGGAACTGGTTCATTCTTCCCATCTAAACCTTCCCTACAGTCAGTGTTTCAGTGCTTGAGGGAGTGAGGATTTCAGGCATAGACATGGAACCACCACTCACTTTTCCCCAAAGTTTTAGATCCTAATTACCTCAGAAAGCTTCCACTTAATACTGGTTTCTTTGCAGACACAAATCTCAGTCCAGATACCTTGTTCCCAGGGATAAGATTTACAGTAATTATGTTCTTAGGGACTAATTAATCAAACTGATAATCTGGCCTTCTCTGGGTATAGTTTCTTGGAAGCTAGCCTCGTGTTTATTTGCAAACTCTCCAGCACACGTCTTCTCGGGAAGGGTTTCTCCTGCTGTTTCCCAGGCCCACCCCTCTAGTTCCTGTACACTTGGGAGAGAATCCATGCCCAGAGGCGGGGTCTACTTCCTGCTCTGTTTGCTCTCCCCTCCTCCATGCCCTACTGCCCTGTGTCTACACTTCTTGGCATCCTCCCCATTCCCTCCGTTAGCATATCCATCCCTCTGCTCAAGCAGGGGAGAGGGTTTCGCAGTGCGTGTGTGTCCCAATGCCACAGCTGTGCGCCCTCTGTGTTTGCCAGCTCTACAGAGCCTCCCGCTGCCTCCGTGGCACACGGTCACCTGCCAGCTGGGAACTCAAAGACTGAAGGAACAGCATCCAGAGACCACTGAGGGATATTTCAAAGAGAAGATGCCACAACATGCTACCGAGGAGGGGCTTCTCTCCCCGACTGAGAGGCTATTGGCCTGGGGGCAGCGGTGACCCGGGCCAACCAATAACAGCTCAGCACTGATTGTTACAGACAGAAGATGGCAAACCAGCTGTGATGTCATTGGTAGCTTGAAATCGGCCGTGGGGGAGGTGTTTACACCACAGAGACAGACAATTTGCAGATCTGTGTGGTTGTTATTGTCGCTGTTGTTTTCCTTGAAGGGCAGTTTGCCAGCCACTGAGTGTGGGGGTTATGACTGTTCTTTCCACAAAAGTGACAGAATTTCCTGCGCGTGTGTGTGTGTGTGTGTGTGTGTAAGAGGGAGAGAGACAGAAAGAGAGAGGAGAGAGCACAGAACCTCCACTTTCTAGGACAGGAAGCCCTTTCTTTCTTTGCTCTGAACAAGGACTGCTGCTTCTGCCTGATCATCCTCCTCCTTTCACCCAGACAACATCTTCTCATCTTCAGGCCTGCAGCTCAACGGTGGCAGACCTCTGGGCCTGTCCACCCAAGCCCTCGACGGGGCCATCTTCCAGTTCACTGCAGCTCCCCTCATCCATCTGTCGTCACGTGGTCTGAAAACCTGTTTACCAGTTTGTCTGCCAGAGCTGATTGACTGTGAGGACCTTGAGGCAGAAACCCCATTTTACATGCCTTTAAATATCCACAGCCTTACTCTATGTCTGCAGATCACAGACCCTCGTTAAATATTTCATCAGTGAAGAACCATCTAAAAAAAACCAAGAGGATAAAAACATGGTAACAAAGGAGCTGCTCCCACTGGGAAACAGGCAACAACTGAGGGAGTCCCAGGGGCACCCATGAGCCCCAACCTTGCTAAGAAGTGAGAGCAATGGCGACTGCATCAGGAAAGAGCAGGAGAACCACAGTGCAGGTTAGAAGAGCCCTGCCCAGCTCTGCAGCTGGGGGGGAACAAATATCAAACAGTTCCAAGCTTCTTGCGAGAGAAGAAATTGTGGTCTAAGTGAGATTCATCTTAATTTGTCTTAATTATATCAGTTATATACGCTTAATTCAAGTGAGTCTGTCACTTTTTTAAAAAGATTTTACTTATTTATTTTAGAGAGAGAGAGAGAGCATGCGCATGAGTAGGGGAGGGGGAGAGGGAGAGAGAATCTCAAGCAGACTCCCTGCCGAGCCCGGAGCCCAACGTGGGGCTCCAGCTCACAACCTGAGCCCAAACCAACTAAGCCACCCAGGCGCCCCAGTCTGCCACTGGAAATTTTCTTAATATCTACAAGTAAATCTTACCATTAAGTAGTCCCATTTTGTTACAGTGTAATTGGTTGCAAACTGATGGAAATTTTCAACTGCTTGGCCCTTATGTTCCTGCCCCGACAGATGAGTGCGACAACCTGCACCATTACTTACAGCAAGAATGTGTGGTGGCTGGGGTGGGGTGGGGTGGGTGGTGCCTTACCTATAAAATCTTCCCCAGAGATTTCCTCATTCAACCTATTGCTATCCATCTTCCTTGGCTTGCCCTCTGTTACCCTGTCTATACACTTGCTCCTCTGGGGTCCATTCCCACTTTGGGTCTGAACTTTCACAGTCTGCTCCCTCAACCATGCACACACTCATGCAGGCCTACAAATACTTGACATTCATCTGATTAATGCAAATTCTAGAAAAATTGGCATAACTACCTCCATTTAATAGATGATAAAACTGAGGGAAAGACTTAGCTCAACACCTAGAACTAGTCAGTGGCAAAACTGGAAACGTTGCTTTTATCCTTCTGCTCTGACACGCATTTGTCATGAGGGTACTGAGGGTCTTTCCATCCTGCTTACTGAACTCTAACTTTGCAGGACAAGGTCCCTCTCTTGACACCGAGTAGACTGTAGTAGACTGTAAGAGAATTACTAATCCTTCAAAGTCAATGAGGAAAAACACACATGCCTGCATTACTCAAAACTAGCCTTGGAGATTAATTATAATTGTCTGGTTTTGCTGGTACAGAATGATCAATGATGATAAAAAAACATTTTGTGGGAATATTTTCAAAACTCAGATATATCAGTATTGGTTTTCCATCTTACGAAGGATTCCCTGTGGCTTCTCTCCAGCTCCTATGGCTATGTCTTTGACTGGGTTGCTTATGTGGAACTAAATTATTGTTACACAATGAACTAGACTGATTATGATTTTTAATAAAGGCATTTGAACAAAACTCAGTTTGTAATCTGCTAACTATGAACATTTACAGAACAATGGTATCCAAGCAGGACCAGCCTAAGGGGCACCAAAGGTTGAGTCCCATCTGCTTTTTGAAGTTGTATATTTTCTGCAAAGACCAAGAGATTTGAAGGTCCACTTTCTGGTTAAAAATAAAAATTTACACAATTGCATGGATTTTATGATGGAAGATCTAAATATTCTAAATAAATGGTAAACACGCCTAGCGACACACATATGGACTTGTGTACATAATTCCAGGCACATCCCCCTATCCCCAACACACCATCTCTCAGCTGAGTACTTACACGTGCCTTCACATACATAAACCCCACGCTCTTACACTGTGAAGGATCACCAAATTAAAGTTATTATGAGAAACAAGAAAGAATACTAACAGTAATCCACAAATATGACAATAACAACAACAACAAAACAGGCTAAAATGAAGTCTGGAGTGACCTCTCTACCCTGGCTTTAACACCAGTGGACATGAACTTGGCGAGCCCACGTTCATCTGGGAAGCTCTCACTTTGTCTATTGGCCCCTTTGAGGACAAAACATAAACATGTCTTTTCCCTTCTTGTCCCCTTCACTGCAAATCTACATTTCACATTAGAAAATAATCCAACTTAATGACTTCTCATGGGAAATATCTCTAGATTTATGCATCTATTGATAGAGTGGGTCAAATGGAAATTTAATCTAATATACATTTGAGTAGAGAAATTAAGAACAGGCACATTCATTATTTCTGTTTATCCTCAAGCCGGCTAAGCTGATGTTATTTTAAGATCTCTAAAACTGAAGGTTCTTAAAAATACGAGTATGAAGTAAAATGGAGCTTTGCATCATAATTTAATGTTCCTGCTAATGTGCTCCTTGATTCAAATCTACTATAAATTCATTGCAATTAAGTGGTGGGATCATTTAATGAGATTTTGCCCATCTGAATCCATTATCGTTTGTCCACAAGAATCTGTCTGGCAAACACCAAGAATATATATCACTGACAGGCAAATAGATTTCCTTTCTCAGCAAAGTGTAATATGTAATTTAAATTCATTATCTGAGAATGTAAGATCATATTAAATATACAGAAAATAATCTTCCTGGTCAGGAGCAGCTGACTTTCTACTATCAAAATGTGTCAAATCTCTACCACATAATGCTTGCTTTATCTCGAGGAACAGAAGAAAAGTGCTTTTTTTTTTTTTTTTTTTTATCAGATTCACCCCCTCGTATTGGTTAGATCCTGGTATGTGTCCTCCATTTGTCCACAAATCTTTAGCATGAAAACCAATAAAACAGATCATGAAGCTCCCTTTCTCTATCATACGGGACCATCTTTTGTGTCCCCCTTCTCTTACCTCTCCATTTTGTATGAGCACCAACATCCTAGAGGCCATTTAAACCCAAATGCCTTACCAGTAACTGAAAGCAGGAACGTCAGCTTTTCAGCATACCAAAGTTCCATTCAGACCACCTCCCTTCAGTTCTAGAAAGCTCAAGTGGAAAGAGACTTTCACAAAATCTGTCCACTGTCCTATATCCCAGAAAATATTAAGACCAAGAATTGGCCAACTAGTCCCTCATGTGTAGAAACAGTAGCATTGAACAGTTAGTATAAACTCCTTTCTTGAGGCCTCCTCATTACAACCTCCTTGACTAGCACATTTTACCAGTCCTTCACTATTGTCCCTGACAAATGGATAACCAGTAAAGACTTTCCCCCTCAAGGCTGCCTATCTTGGGGAGGAACTCTCTCAGCAGAGAGTACAGTGACCAGAGGCTCCAAGGGTGCTTCTCAGCAACAAGGGCTTGGGGTTAACCTTCTGCAGGATGCCCCAGGCAAAGCTCCTTTTGTGGTCTTCCCACCTGGAGCTGGTCCCAGGCCTCCTGTTCTTGCCAGATTGCCACCCTTCCCAGTGACACTCCCTATGGGAAACTCACAGGACCGTGTTGCTGAGCTCCCTGCTGACACCTGCAGAACCACATCCATCTTGGGAAACCCAAGTCTCCTTGAGGGAATTCACCCAAAACTCTTCACAACCGAACAAATGAGGGAGACAGGCACCACAGGCCCCCATCCTATTCCTCCTTTCAGGGAATAATTATTGAGCAACTGCTGTGTGCCGGGACTGACATTGGCTCAAGAGAGAGACGCTGTGATCAAGGCGACAGACATAGTCCCTGATGTCACAGTCTGGAGTGAAGGCAGCAGATCGTAGATGAGTCAGTAAATGACAAATGATATAATTGCAGGAGTTGGAAGTTTCTGAAGGAAATAGTCAAAGTGAAGAAAGAAAGACCAACAGAGAAAGTCCTGCATTAGGCACAAGTTTCGCAAACTCCAGCCACTTTTTAAAATTTTTACTCATGAAACCCTACCCCAGTAGCCTCCATGGAGAACCTCTAATCCCCAAGCTTACTGCCACCTTGGGGTTTTGCTCTGAGTGTTTTTCGTGGATGCCCCTCAGAAATCTCACGGTCAGCTCTTCCTAACGTGGTTCTCAAGTGGAAGGTGACCTCTTCAGAGAGGTGAGCCCCCACATAATGTGCAGTTCTGTCCCACAGAACCCCATTTGCTTCATTGTCCTGAGTGGTCCAGAAACAAATGATAAGACCTCAATATTTTTTTTATCCAACTTTGGTTAAGATTCTTGTTGAAACTGGAAAGAGATAGCAGTTAATTTTTTAAAAAATCTTGAGAGAAACTAGGCATGGAAGCTATCGAGATTCAGTTTTAAGAAATAGAATGAACTAATATATTTGACTAAACGCTAACCCTTTAAATATTCATTAAAACTACTTTATAACAAAATGTCACCTCATTATCAGTAAATAGAAACAAACAAACTAACTGCAAGTGATGGAAGGGAGGTGGAGAGCCCCAGTGTGGTTTGTGCACAAATGCAGGTGTTAGGGATACAACCACTTGTCAAAGGGTTTGATGTTATCCCATCAGGTTGAAGGTGAGCAAAACCTACAACCCAGCCACCCTCCTGGGTAGATACCCTGGCCAACTTTGCACCGCTGCACAGGGACCCCTGCACAAATTCACATGCACATTGGGGAGGCAAAAACAAACAAAAATGGCAAATGATCTAAATTACCAGTAAAATAGAAAAAAAATGTTGTTTATTTCTTCATGAAAGAAATTCTACACAGGAGTATTATAGCTATACACATCAACACACACAAATGTAATACAGAATGAATAAAGCAAATCCCAAAAGATTATCTGTGTAAAATTCTAAAACCTTCAAATATTATTTAACTACATAAACCTACACAGGTACATATATTATATGACTTACCAGGTCCTGATAGTTAAATAACAGACACCCACAAAAAAAACATAAAATTCAAAGTGGTGACTCCCTCCAGAGGCAGCAAGTGGGATAAGACTGGGGCGGTTCACAGAGGGCTTCTGGGGTAGGAGAATTTCCATTGATTGGGTTGGGCAGATGGTATGTGAGTCTGTGTTGTGTTATTGTATTATTTGCATATGTAATTTATATAATTTTTTTAAATTTAGGAAACATTTCACAAAAAGAGAAACCAATAAAAGAGCTTTTAGAATACAAAATGCTGAGTTAACCATTAAATTTATACAGCTAGATAAGGACATACAGAGGCTAACAGTTCTCATAACAAAATACATTCAATTCCTAGTTTCTCCATATCTTGTTTTTTTGTTGCTGTTGTTAATTTTATAAAACTTATTTTATTTAGAAACAAAAAACCAAAAACCAAACCCAAGTCCTGTTCTTATATTTTACACTTTGTATACCTTCATTTTGTTATTTTTATATTATACACTTTATTTACCTTTATTATAGATTTTTTGGGTTAAAATTGTATTTTCTTTTAAATTGCAGTATCATTGACATATAACATTATACTAGTTTCAGGCACAGGGCATGATTCATTATTTGTGCGTACTGCAAACTGATCACTGCGGTAAGTCTAGTTCACATCTGTCACACACATGGTTAACAATTTTTTTTTCTTGTGATGAGAACTTGCAAGATCTACAAGTTACTTAGCTACTTTCAAATATACAATACAGTGTTATTAACTATAGTCACCATAATGCAATTTATATTGCCATGACTTATTTACTTTATGACAGGAAGTTTGTACCTTTCGACCACCTTAACCTATTTCACCCACCTCTTTACCCCCTTGTTTGTTGAAACCACCAATCTCTTCTCTGTATCTATGATTTTTTTTTTTAGGGTTTTGTTTTTTTTTAGGTTTGTTTTTAGGTTTAGATCATATGATTGTTATATCTCACATAGCATAATTTCCTTAAGATCCATCCATGTTGTCATAAATGGGAAATAGCTGAATAATAGTCCAGGAGAGAGAGAATTTTCAGCAGGCTCCTCACCCAGCACAGATCCTGACACAGGCTGGATCTCATGGCTCTGAGATCATGACCCGAACCAAAACCAAGAGTCGGATGCTTAACCAACTGAGTGACCAAGGTGCCCCCCCATATGTTTAATTTTAGTATATCTAAAAACTGCTCTGACGACTAGAAATGCTGACTTACAACATCAATATTTTGAAGCAATTTTGCAAAAACCATTATCATGGAGAAGTTTGATTATTGTCTTAAATTTATAAACTGCTTGTCTTGGAGTACATTTTGATCACCAGCTTTCTAATTAAGGAGAGAGAATGATTTCTCCACTCTCAATCCGCTTATTAATAGGCATTTACACTTTTCAAAAATTTAGTTTTCAAAAATAAATAACTAGCCTTTTAGATTACCTGCAAATTGCACTGTGAACTCAAGGTCCTCCAGAGCTCTGATCTAATATCTTCAGGTTTATGTACTTGTTTATTTTCTTCTTCCCTCCCTTCATAGGCTGTAAGCATCAGGAGAGGAAGCTTCTCCTATAGCAGAGCTCTTTGGACTGCATCTAGCTCCTAGTGCATGTTAATAAACACCTGCTGAAAACCAGAATAAAAGCCTCTTCAGATATATTATAGGCACTGAGTGTATCTCAAGGGAGTAAAGTAAAATCCAAGTCTGCGTTTACTACACACAGAGATTGTTTTTTAAAAATCATTATCAGTGCTAAAATGTCAGTGAACTCCCTTGTTCTTCTTGACCTTTCCCCATGAATAAAAGATGATGTTTCTGATATTCTTAATTTGAAGGACCATAATTTTTTCATTATCTTTCTAAGTAGTCAGTGACAATTATCCTTGGTGCCAAATATCAAACAGTATATTTTTATAGTTATTGCAGCAGTGAGCTAGTCTTAAAATATTATTTTATCAATATTTTCCCAGGCATGTCTACTAATTTTCTTGTGGGAATGGCTTCTGATTCTTTGTTACCAGCTTCAGAGAAGACGACATTAGCTCTTGAGTCACACCTGAACTTGGAAGGTCTACCTTTCTCACCCTACCAGTTCAGATGCTAACCAATGAATGTCCCCTGAGAGCTTTGAGAGAAAGAAGCACAAGCTACCAGAGGTAAGCTAAATCACAAAGGAGTCCCACAAAGGGCATTAAAATGAATCAAAATAAACCTTTTAAAATGCTTTTGGCAGACAAAATGGGAGGAGTTTCCATGGCTGAGCACAGCAGCTGCCCTGGGGCTTTGGAGCCACTGAACAGGTAAATGAGCAGAATGAGGATGGAAACTGTCAACACAGCAAGAGTTGTGGCTTTAGAATGGCAAATTTAGAAGAGCTCAGGATGAAAAAGCAGATGTCGGATAGACAACCAGTCACAAAACTAGCTAATGTCTACCATGTGATAAGTTTGGACACACACATGCACCATCACCACAATCAAGGTAGTAAATGTATCATGGGTATATGCATATGTCCGAACTCCTCAAAATATATACATTAACTATGTGCAGGGTTACTTGTATATCAATTATATACCTCAAAACACCTGTAAAAAAAGAGATTTGGGGGAAAAGAACACAAAAAACCCACCACTTTATTTATTTTTAGTTTTTTCAGTGTTCCAAGATTCATTGTTTATGCACCACACCCAGTGCTCCACGCAATACGTGCCCTCCTTAATACCCACCACCAGGCTCACCCAACCCCCCACCAAAACCCTCAGTTTGTTTCTCAGAGTTCACAGTCTGTCATGCTTCATCTCCCCCTCTGATTTCCCCCAACTCCCTTCTCTCCATCTCCCAATGTCCTCTGTGTTATTCCTTATGCTCCACAAGTAGTGAGGGAAATTCAAATCAAAACCTCATTGAGAAAAAACCACTTTACAATGAAAAAATACTACACAAATTATCATCCTCTCTCTCTATAGCAGGTTCATTGAGAGTGATGGAGTAGAGGGAAGGGAAGGCTATGATAGTTTTGAGTGTCTTTCTGGGTGGCGGCTGAGGTCCTCACCAAGCAGAGTGAACTGTGTGGAAATAGTCTCAGGAATATCTACCTTATATTCAGAACAATTTTCTTAGTACTGATAATGAACATGATTCTCTACAATAATTTTTATAATTAAAAAATTGTGTATTTTAGTTGTAGAATTTTCATAGGATTTGATTCATTTAACAACAAACAACTGTTTTTTTAACAACTGAATTAATATGCTAGTTGTTATAGGTTGAATTATTTCCCCCTAAATTCATATTTTGAAGTCCTAAACTCTAGTAACCTCAGAATGTGATCTTATTTGGTAGAGAGTTTTTACAGAAATGAGTTAGGATGACGTCATTAGGACAGGTCATAATCTAGGACTTATTCTTTCTAAGAAGGGCAGATTTGATACAGGGACAACCCCATGTGAACATTAGAATGAACATCTGTAAGAGAGGGCTCAAATAAATCCTTCACTCACAGTCCTCAGCAGGAATCAGTTCTGCCCACATCTTAGTTTAGACCTCTAGTCTCCAGAACGATAAGAAATTTGTGTTAAGTTACCCAATTTGTAGTATCTATTGCAGCAGCCCTCAAAAACTAATACATCAACACTATTTTCTGCAGAAAGAACTTCATTTCATAAAATTACATTTGTATGGGTTGTGATTTAAAAGAGCATTTTGTAATATTTACCAAGTTCATATAAAATTTGTGGAGTCTGTTGTGATCTTTCTATAAGTGATCACATCTAGCGAATTAGGAAGCTTTTAACTTTGAATTGGCACTTCCATTTTTTTTTTTCTGGATTACGTTGTTATAATCCCCCCAAACGAAATACCTTGGTATAAACCTAACAAAATATGTATAAGATCTACATGCAAAAAATTACAAAACTCTGGTTCAAGAAATCAAAAGAGAATTAAATAAAGGTATGTTCATGGATAGAACTCATGCTCACACTCAATATTGTCAAGATATCAGTTCTTCCCAATTTGATCTATAGATTCAATGCAATCACAATCAAAATATCAGCAACAGAGAGAGATCAGCAAATGGATTCTAAAATTTATGTGGAGAGGCAAAAGATTCAGAATGGATAATATAATATTGAAGAACAAAATATATATAATATATATATATATATATATATATATAATATTGAAGAACAAAATAATATAATATTGAAGAACAAAACTGGAGAATTGACACTACCCAACTTCAAGACTTACTACAGAGCTACAGTAAGCAAGACACGTGATATTGGTGGAAGAGTAGACAAATAGATTGCTGGGACAGAACAGAGAACTCAGAACTAGATCCATATAAATTTAATCAACTTATCTTTGACAAAAGAGCAAAGCAAAACGATGAGCAAAGATGGTCTTTTTAATAAATGGTGCTGGAAGAAATGACATCCATATACACAAAAATCAACCTAGGCACAGACCTCACACCCATCACAAAAATTAATTCAAAATAGATCACAGCCTTAACTGTAAAATGCAAAACAATAAAACCCCTGGAAGAGAACATAGGGGACAGTATAGGTGACCGTGAGTATCGTGGGGAGTTTACAGACACAACACCAAAGGCAAGAGTCGTGGAAGACATAACTGATAACTGGGCTTCAGTAAAATTAAAAACAACACCAAGAGAATGAGAAGACAAGCCACAGGCTGGGAAAAATATTTGCAAAAGACAAAGGACCATTATCCAAAATATACAAAGAGCTCCTAAAACTCAACAATAAGAACAACTCAGTTAAAAAAGTGGGCCAAAAACCTCAACAGACACCTCACCAAAGAAGACGCAGATGGCAAATAAGCATTTGAAAAAAATGTTCCACATTATATGTCATCAGTGAAATGAAAAGTAGAATGATAAGATGCAACCACACACCTATTAATGGCCAAAATCTAGGACACGGATGTCACCAAATGCTGGTGAGGATATGGAACAACTGGAACTCTCATTCACTACTGGTAGGAAAGCAAAATGGTGCCATAACTTTGGGAAACATTTTGACAGTTTCTTACAAAACTCAACATAGTCTTATCCTATGATTCAGAAATCACACTTCTTAGTATTTACCCAAAGGAGTTGAAAACTTGTTTCTGTATAACACCTATAATTCGATGTTTATAGTAGCTTTATTCCTAATTGCCAGGACATGGCAGCAACCACGATGTCCTCCAGTAGGTGAGTGGATAAATACACTGCGGTGCAACCAGACAGTGGAATACTATTCAGCACTAAAAAGGAATGAGGCGTGAAGCCATGAAAAGACATAAAGAGACCTTAAATGCATATCTTTATGTGAGAGTTGTCAATCTGAAAATGCTACTTACTATATGATTCCAACTAGGTTGTTAACACTCTGGAAAAGTTAAAACTAAGCAGACAGGAAAAATATCGGTGGTTGCCAGGGGTTGGAGAGAGGGGAAAGGATGAATGAGAAGAACACAGAGGATTTTTAAGGCAGTGAAAATACTCTGTCTGATACAATTATGATAGATACATGTCATTATACATTTGACCAGACTCATGGAATATACAATACCAAGAGTAAACTGTAATGTAAACTATGGACTTGGATTAATTATAATGTCTCAGTGTAGGTTCATCAATTACAACAAATGCACCATTCTGGCAGGGTGGTTTTTTGTTTTGTTTTGTTTTGCTTTTTTTTTTTTTTTTTAGGAGCTGGTAGTGGGGAGGTAGGAGGGAAAGGATGAGGGGCAGAGGGAGAGAGAGAGAGAGAATCCCAAGCAGGCTCCACACCCAGCATGGACTCTGACACAGGGCTCAATCCTATAACACAGAGATTACCACCCAAGCTAAAATCAAAAGTCCCACAGTCAACCAACTGAGCCACCTGGGCACCTCTCCGGTGGGGAATGATTTTAATGAGGGAGTTAAATGTGTGCATGTGTGAGAAGAAGCATGTGGAGGAAATTTGTACATAATCTCCCCAGTTTTTCTGTAAAAGTTAAGCTGATCTAAAAAAGTAAATTGTTAGGGGTGCCTGGGTGGCTCCGTGGGTTAAAGCCTCTGCCTTCGGCTCAGGGCATGATCCCAGGGTCCTGGGATCAAGCCCCGCATCGGGCTCTCTGCTCAGCGGGGAGCCTGCTTCCCCCTCTCTCTCTCTGCCTGCCTCTCTGCCTACTTGTGATCTCTGTCTGTCAAATAAATAAATAAAATCTTAAAAAAAGTAAATTGTTAATAAACTAAAGGTACTGAGAGCCTTGATAAAATTCTTTGTCAATAAGAGTAAAGCTAAATGGAATCACAGAAATTGTTTCCAAGTAGTCTCTCCCATTCTTACTATGTTTGAAAATACCATATTTCATATTCTGTCTTTCCACTTAAAATATTAGGGTCTGTACTGAGACTACTCATGGCCATGGCCATCAAATAGAATTTCTATCAAAGATCCCTCATTTTATGGTTGGCATCTGTTTCTTCCGTCTCTGCAGTGTTGTTTGACAGAAATCTCTAGCCGTAGTGCTGGTTTCATCTGCCATCTATTGAGTGTCTTGTTTGTGCAAAATGTTTTGTATATTTTGCTTTCATTGTTAATTTATGTTTCACTCATTCCATGTCAATGTCTAGGGAAAGTGGTTTGAACTCCTGCTTTTCCAGGATGAAATGTAAAATCTGAACCTGCCAGGATCTCAAACAGGCGCTCCAACAACAGCTACAGCCAACAGCTACTGTGTGCTACTTGTATGTCTGACGTGCATTGCCCACTCACTGAAATACATCATGTGGGTACAGTCACAATACTGGGCCTACTATGTGGATCCTCATTCTGTGTTACTGCTTTCCCTTATGTGATTCAAAATGTATCACACACAAGGAGGGCCTGAGTGGCTCAGCTGGTTGAGCATCTGGCTCTTGATTTCAGCTCAGGCCACAATCTGAGGGTTGTGGGGTCAAGTCCCATGTCAGCTCCAGGCTCAGTGGGGAGTCTGCTTGTGATTCTTTCTCTTCCTTTCTCTCCATCCCTCCGCCATGCTCTCTCCTTCTCTAAAATAAATAAATAAATCTTTAAATATATCTTAAATATATACATTATGTATATATAACATATGTATAGTATATATCATACCCAAAACTGATTTTATTTGTCAGTAGCTACTAATTCTTTGCATCCTACTGTCTGTGTCTATAATTAATTATTTATTTCAATGCTAAGGGTGTTCATTTATATACAGAGACATTGTACATATTATTCAATCAGTTTAGCACTAAGAATAGCTATGAATGGATTGAAGTAATGAAACAGAAATCCACTTTTATATTCATTGGGGTCAGATACAAGATGGATGGAAAGAACAAGCATGTTTAATATAGTCCTACTTAAACAAATATGTGTGAATGTACCTAGGAAAATATTAGTAGAGTGTATCTACTGGAAATGGAGTTAGGGTGGTTCTTCCTTCCTCTTTATGTTGTTCTGAATTAAGAAAGACATATCAAATCTACCATACACTATTTGGGGAGCTCAACATCTAGGAGGTTTGCACAGAAGTCAGCCCAAGAGAACAGTTTCTGTTCTGCTGGATTTTGAGAATTTTGATCTTTAGGATTCTTGCAGTGGCTTTCTGGGGTTATATAAGTTTCTCTTTTTAGACATAAACGGTCTTCTTCAAAGAGATTTTTAGCTCAAACATTTCAATAAATTTACTACAGCCATTTGAAAGCAAGTAAAACCCTTGAACATAGATCAAACCTGCAGGAGTAAAAAGAAGCCAGTCACAGAAGTCTGAATGGGGTTAAAACTTGCTCTTAAATACAAATACTTGTGAATTTTATTCCCTCACCTAGCTCAGAGCAGCTCTCAGTGTAGATCTACAAATTTTATGTTGTATTTGAGTCACACAAGTGTTCTATAAACGTTGTATCCTGCTTAACAACGTGTTGTCCCATTGACTGAACCACCCAATGACACTGGGGGCCTATGGTCACCATCTGCAGGGAGGGAACAACTTGCCTCTGGCCCCAGGCCTGCTCCTAAATTTCCAAGGTCTTCTGCTAATCCTTTCATTCTGCTGAGCCCCAGTTTCTACAACAGCATGATAACACAAGGATTTGAAGATAATCCAACTATGTGTTAGTAAGACAAAGATATTCAATAGGTATTGCAATTCCTTTTTATAGGAGACCAGCTGAGGCCCAGAGAGTCTGTCTGCCTAATAAAGTTGTAGAGCCGGGATTGCATCCTCCTTCTCCCAGCTGGGGAATTTGGTAGGTGCTATCATGGCCCCTGTCTTAGACTAACCCAGTGGGTATCAGCCTAGACTTCTTATAGAAAATTCAGTACACAGTGAACTCAGTGGGCCTTAGTGTTTTATTCATGTTTTCTGAACTGATGGTGAAAGATGTGGTTGAGTCTCCTTAAGAGCAGGCACAAGGACGGGAGGATGAATCCTGCTCAGACAGACTGCCCCCCTTCCCCATGGCACAGTGAACCCAACACTTGGACAGACTATTGTACCATTCTGTCTACATGTAAGAGGAGCAACTCTTTTACTGAAAGAAAACCGTGGCCATGTAGACACAAGACCCAGGAGCTGAGACTGTCCAACAATGTAAATCAATAAATGCTTCCTATTTTCACGGCAATGCTGATGCTACAGACCATCCTAGTAATTCATGCATTTACACATCTTAAATTCTTCATACTAATGAAATTCCTGACTTTGCTTAATTTGTGGGGCCTTGCAAATGTTCTCATGTACCTTGGCTCTTGATTATTCTAAAATCCTTTGGCCTTTGCTAATATCCACAAAATTGCAGTGGCTTATCTTGTATTATTTTAAAATTGATGGGCATTATTTGCTAATTGATTTCTGTCTGAGCCTTATCACTGAAACCACGACAAAAGTCTTTCCAGAAACTTAAAGGACTAGAAGAATATTACCATATTTGACAGAGACAAGTTTATAAACAAACCATCACCAACCTCACCATCTTGCCTTGGTCACCCTAGAGCAGGATCAGGAGAAGAGCCTGGAATTTCCTTATTGAAATTCCTGTTCAGAATTTTCTTATTGTTCAGAAATTTCCTGGGTTAATGGTGCTATGGGACAAGGAAGAAGCTCTTAGCAAAAGAAAAGAAAAGATTGTTTGAGGTCCAGTCACATTTCTGGAATAGGCTGGTACTGTAATGAAGTCTTACTTTGTTGTGAGGGGCAAATGGCTCCAGCTTGGAGGGGGGTGTGTGTGTGTGTATATATTTTTTTTTTCTTTATCAACACTGGTGACCAAGATGGCCTTAACTTTTCTTTCAGCTTGACTTTTCCCTGATTCCTGCTCTGACCTCCCCTTTCCTAAGGTATTTACATTCAAAGACTTGCAAATTATTTCTCTGAGTCTGTGAGAAAAGTAAACATTTTAAAAAGTCTCCTGCCAGTTTTGCATTGGAGGAATGCTTTTCTCTGGGACCCGGGAACCTCCTCCTTGAAATGGACTCTGCCTCTGGCTCCCAGGCTTTGTGGGAGGGGAGGAGCCTAACTCAGGCAGTCTCCTGGTTCCACCTTGTCAGTTCACCTCTCCTTGAAGACAGAAGCAAGTCTACATTTAGTCCAGTTCTTTGGACCCTTTCCCAGTTTCCTCCCTCTCCTACCCTTTCCAGGGGCAGCAGCCCTCATGAACCCAGAGACTGTTTCTGGTGTCACTGAGAAAGGGAGGCAGCCCGCAGACCCAGGTGCCAGTGATCGGTCCTGAGCATTGTTCACATCCTGCTGCATCAGAAGACCAGGACTCACCGTGCTGGCAGAGGAGGGGTGGGAGGTGGGACCTCTGTCCCCTGGCATCCCCTCCTTTGTCTCTAAGGACCCTTCGGAAAGGTGCAGTGGGAGGCTGTCCCTTTTGGAGCAGCATCACCTAGAAACCTGTTTCCCCTAAGTGTGGGACCTCGAGGTGACCACAGGGGCTAAGCAACCCCAGTTCCTTGTTTGCAGGGGAGCTCCGGTGTCTCTGGGAACACAGCTCCTGGGAAGGGGCAGCGGGCTTCCTGTCTGATTTGCATTTGGCAAGTCAATTAAATAGGGACCAATGTTAAGATATTGTTCCTGGACTGAGGTCCAGCCTGGGATACCCTGCCTCTTAGAACAGACCCGAATGTGGGCCCAGTTCCACAAGTTTCCGGGTAGTAGGTATCCTGCTCTCCACCTTCAGGCAAGTCAAAACAAAGCCTGCACTTCTGCCGGAGGAGGAGTCCCAGAGGAGGCCCCGTGTGATCTCACTTTCATCTGACAGGCGGGTTCTGGGAGAACAGAGTCCTGGCCCAGGTCCCCTTCCGCTCCTACCCTAGGCCTCTGTCGGTAGCCATTGCCAACTTGGGGGAGGGGAGCTGGGCTTTTCCAACACTAAATACTGTGGTCCCGAGCGTCATCGGGAGGACTGGCCTTAGGGAGAACGCTCCTTCCTCCTTCACTGGTTTCTTTCCAAGGCCTTAACGTTCTTCTGTCAAGTCCTTTGAGGCTCATCCACCACCGGCGTGGCTGTGAGTCACAGGACCCCACAGAAACACTTTAACAAAATGCCGTTTGCAGCAGGACTTCCTGTTCCATCCTTGGGATAAGCAGAGAAAGAAAAAGCTCTTGCCTCCTCCACCAATGTTGCCCCCTCGAACACCACAGAGAGCGTCTCTCACTTGTCCCGCCTCGACTCCAGGGACCACCCTCCGCACCCGTGAGAGGTTTCTGGTGTGACCGAGCAACCCCGCTCCGGCTAACTCAAGCACAGGGGAAATCGCTGACGTGACTCAGGGCGGCTGAACAATCAATTTTCAGAAGGTCCAGAGCAGCAAACACAGGGGCCTGAGGAATGAGACACGATGGACAATAGCTTGAGGGAGCAGAGAGTCAAAAGTTTCATCCTTGATTCTCTCTCCCAGTCAAGATTCAAGTTCCAGAAGAGAGAGATTCTGATTGTCCTGGTTTGGGTCACATCTAACTCCCTTGATGGGGCCAGAGGTTAGGGTGAAGGCAATTTGATAGATAATCTCACTGTATATGGTCCGGGGAAATGGGGTTATCAATTCTTCCTGATTTACCTAGAAATTATCTCATTTTATTACTATAAGTCCTACATCCTTAGAACCCCTCCAGTTTCATGAAAAGTGGAGATGGTGGTTCACCCTAAGGAGGGTTTAGGGAAACTGAAGTGTAATTACTGAAGGCAGGGTGAAGGTGGCCCAGCCCTAAAATAGTAAATACCATGACAGAAAAAGTTTAAGTATCAATTTTTACCGAAAATGATAAGTACTGACATCAGCCCTTTTTGAAGGAAAGTACAAATGTGAGCATGGACGGTGGGGGGAGAAGAGGAGACAGAGAGAATCTTAGCCAGGCTCCACGCTCAGTGTGTAACCCAATGTGGGGCTCGGTCTCACATGAGATCATGACCTGAGCCAAAAATCAAGAGTCAGATGCTTAACCAACTAGCCACGCAGGCGCTCTATCAGTCCTTTTTTGATTTTAGTTGATTCTAATTGTGGTAAATGATTTTCTACATTCCACTGGGCCACCAGAGTGGGAAATATGGCAAAGAATGAGATCTCTGATATGCGGATTTAGTTTTCTGTCCTTGCCTAAGACCCCTGGAGTCCTTTTAAAGGATGAGGAATCCTTAATTAGGCAGGAATGTCACATACTGTCATTGCCTCTTGCCTCATTATGATATTTTTTTTTAATTTCAAAGCCCATGTCCTCCCAAATCATGAGTTTGGAAGATAGTACATACAAGTCCTATGTTGACTACATTAATTAGGCAGGAATGTCACACACTGTTATTGTCTCTCACCTTGGATCTCTCATTATGATATATATATATATACATATATGCATATATATATATATATATATATATATTTTTTTTTTTTTTTTTTTTTAATTTCAAAGCCAATGTCCACCCAAATCTGAGTTTTGGAAGATAGTACACACAAGTCCCATGTTGACCAATGAATTCAGGCTACACAAGTTCTAATTGAGTTTTTACTTAACAACGGGCCCAGAAAATCCTCTATGGTTGCACACGCGACCAAGGTCTAGACCACACCTTTGAGGGACATGTAGTTGAGGGGGCCCATTATGGGAGCAGTTTCTCTTGGGATCAGCTAACCTGAGTTGCAGGGCCACAGTCACTACCTCCCACCTGCTGCAAACTTCCCTGTCATGAGTCTCCAGGAGTCCAGAGGAAGGCGCTTCCATGGGTCATTGAAAATCTGCCACCTCTCCTGAGAGTTTTATAAAACTCTTCTCCTCAGTGCAGTCTGTGAATGTGGACTGTTCCATACATGTGTTGCAGAATTAAGTGTAATTTCTACACTATGATTAAATTTTAGGACAAACAGATGATCAGTGTTGAATGGTACATCAACTCCAAGATTCACCATGTCTATCTCCTATTGCATTCAAAATTTATATTGTAAGATATAAAACTGCAGTATTCACACTGGGGAGGCTAAAATACCTGAACATTGTCATAATGAGCCCGTTTTTATAAGCCTCCTTTTTTTGTTTCCTTTTTCAAGTTTGTATTTAAATTCCAGTTAGTTAACATACAGTGTAATACTGGTTTCAGGAGCAGAATTTAGTGATTCATCACTTCTATTCAATACCCCATACAACACCCAAGTACCCTCCTCAATCCCATCACCCATCTACCCATCCCCCACCAGCTTCCCTCCAGCAACCCTCAGTGTGTTCCCCTGTAGTCAAGAGTCTTTCATGGTTTATCTCCCTCTTTTTTCCCCCCTTTCCACTATGTTCATCTGTTTCATTTCTTAAATTCCACATATAAGTGAAATCATATGGTATTTGTCTTTCTCTGGACTTGTCTCACTTAGCATACTACTCTCTAGTTCCAACTAGGTCCGTTAAGTTATGCTTTACTCAGAGAAAATTTTGGAATATAAAAACTGAAACAACCTTAGCTATCCCTTTTAAGCTTGAGAGAATTTATTCATTTTTCCTTCAAGTTTTGATTTTTGTGTATATGTGTGAAGCAGCCTAGTGCAAATGTTTCCTAGTTGTTGTAAAAGAGATCATTTTATGATAATATTTATGTATTTCATTCCTAAAGACAAGCACATTCCAAATTATTTCCTGCATCATCAAAATTAACCAGACACTCCAAATATTTAGCATTCGAAGCGCACACCATGAACGATCTCTTACAGTGGAAATGGCACTACATTTTTTTTTTCTATACATTGTCCCAGTTTTTGTTTTGGGGAAGATGACGATCTTCTCTACATGTCTTCTAAGAGACTGAGGCAGGAGCTACAGCCGTCCCTCTGCCTGAACATGCAAATGGTAAGCCCAGGCTTGGTGATGAGCTGGAGCATGAAGGACATAATCTGTTTTCTTTGCATTTTAGCGAACAAACATTTGTAGCGTAATAAGAGCGTATGGGACCAGCAATCACCCAGCATATTTCTGTAAGGTAGGTAAGTGTTCAGTCTATTATTTAGTACAAAGGAGATACAACTAACATTTAGGACACAGTGCTTTGTGTTATGGGAGGAGCTGTGTCCCCTCAGAAGATATTGAAGCACTGAGCCCCAGAACCTCCCATTGTGTCCTTATTTGGAAATAGGATCTTTTCAGATGTAATCAAGCTAAGATGAGGTCAGTAGGGTGGCCCTAATACAGTCCGACTGCTGTGCTTCTGAGAGGGAAATTCACACGCAGGCGCACGGAGACTCGGATGACAGAGGAGTAGACTCTTCATAGAGTCCCCAGCTAAGGAAATTCAAGGACTGACAGTTGCCACCAGCAGATGCAAAAGAGTCAAGGAAGTTATTCTTCCCTACAGGTTTCAGAAGGAGGTTAGCCCTGCTGACACCTTGATTTGGGATGTCTAGCTTCAGGAACTGTAAGACAGTAACCTTCTGTCACTTAGGGCATCCAGCATCTGGTACTTTGTTCCGGCAGCCCAAGGAAATGAATACAGCTTCTCTTCAAAACCTGCCATTATGCAGAGATCACTAGCTTCATAGTAGACACTGGGTTTATTCCTGGGGCTGCAAATGGAAACACAATGTGGCAGGTTTCTTGAAGAAGAGCGTGTACAGTAACTAAGTGGGTGTCTTGGCATGGCAAAATGATATGATAGCAGATGGAATCCTTCAAAGGCATCCTTGATTTCCTGCGGTGGTAGACACTAGAAAATAATGACTGTATTGTAAACCTCTTCCCAGACTGTAGGATGTTTCAAAAAGATTTAGATTTATAATGATAAAGCCTAACAACAGACCACTATGCAAACGGTAGTTTTAGCTCCTGTATTTATTAAGGAAAGATTTCTGGAGGCGGGAAGATGAAGGGTGGGTATCCTAAATCATAGCTTCTGGCTCTGCTACTCTGAAGTCTCCTATAGGTCTGGAAAAGAGAGAAATCTTCCGTGTCCTTTATGGCTGTCTGGTCTCAAGTCTATATTTCTTGGTGGTAATTGTTCTTGAGTTTTTCACAGCAGCTTCGTGAAATTACTTCTCTTTCAATCAAAAGTGCGATGCGTTTGATCTTGGGAGAGCATTAGTGGTAACTGGTAAATCAGGGATGTCTGCATTTAAAATTAGGTTAAAGACAAGAGCATCTCCTATTCTCTGAGGCTTTTAAAATTCCAACTATCAGTATGTTTAATTGGAAAGAGAATTTGAGGATAAATCAAACAGCGTAAGGCTTAAGAGAATCTGGCACTATTAGGAGTATTGCTTTAAAATATTGCAAGGATTTTTTTCTTTTTTAAACCTCACAGTGATGTTATGACAAGTAGATCACAATGAATCAGTCTTTCCACCATATGCTCCCATTATTTAATATTAACATCTGCCTTGGGGTCCTGTAAACCATAAAGTTTCCTTCCGGAATAAGAGACTTTAGCTAGCATTTCTCCCCTCATTTTATGCAAAGGCATTAAGTTAAGAACTCTGAAAAAAATTGGGAAGCTTACGGAATCAACTTCTATGTCTTTTATTGAGCATATCAAAATTTAAAAATTAGAAATATTCTGTAAGTACTGGGTACTGAACTAACTTCCTTCATTTCCTTCCTTCCTTCCTTCCTTCCTTCCTTCTTTCTTTCCTTCCTTCCTTCCTTCCTTTCTTCCTTCCTTCCTTCTTCCCTCTGTCCTCTCTCCACCCCCTTTTCCTTCTTTCACAGAGTCAGATCTGGAAAACCTCAAGGAAAGACTTAAATATTATCTTCTTATCCTCCTTCCATTACAAAAGAGAAATAATAAGCCCAGAGTACAGTGACTTTTTATGATTATAGAAATAGTATATATATTTAAACTGAGAGTGTCATTTTTAAATACAATCTGGTATTTATTTGGGGTAACCCAGAATACAAAGTATGCTGAAATTTGAGAATGTGCATGCCATTTCCTAGAAACCAATAATAGAAGAAAGTTTATTCTGAGAACTCTGTGAGGAAACTGAATTGTGGTTAAGTGAATATTTGTATGTCTACAGTGAAAGCTATAGTTTTAAAAAAGCAAACTGTATTTAATGTTGACCAGACAGTGTCAGATTGGTGGGATCATTAATCTTCTAAGCACCAAGCCAACTTTTCCCTCAAATCCTAGAGAATTTATGATGGCTGCCGGATGCTGACCCAGCCCCTACCCCCTCCCCACGGGTGGGCACGGGGAAGCTGTCAAGCCACATATGCTTACCAAACACAGTGACAATCCAGCCCACATAATTCCATTGCCAAACACCCTCCACCAAGCACATGGGCTGGTCCAGTTAAATTCTGGCAGGTCACCTGTGGCATTGGATAATGGCGGCCCTTTCCAACGATGATGTCAGAGGAGTCATTTGGATTCTCATTTTGCAACTTCTGTGTAGAGCACAATATCTATTTGTTACCAGTTGCCATCAGAGCCTATGCACAACTCCCCAGGTTTAGTTTATTTGTTCCCAACCATGAACATAACTTTCTGAGCTTAGAATAAGTTTACACTTGCAGACACACAGAGGAGGGGCCATAACCCTTAGACTTTGGGTCTCACCATTCAGCATGACCCCTGGATCAGTATTTGATATTTCATGCTCCTTTGGAGTAATGACAAAATCAATTTAAAAGGTCGCAGCAACATTTAACTTGTGTAAAGTATTTTTTGCTAATAAATATTTTTTGCTAAAAAAATTTTTTGCTAATAAAATATTTTATTGCTAGTAAATAGCACTGACATACATAAAACATATAAATATTTTAAAGTCATGCTTTGCTTTGCTTCGAGTTACTTTATCCATTTGATAAACCTCTGAATTAAATTAGATACATGTAAGATGTGAAAAGAAGACAAGAAAGAAGAATTGGGATCTTAGTCAAAACAAAAGCATTTAACTTCATAAAAAATATATAGTGTACTTACCTGGTCATTGGAAATAAACATCAGAGCAGCCAGTAAGTAATATGTTTGCTAGTTTACCAAAATAATATAAAGGTCAATAACAACTTTGGAAGATTTCTTTTATAAATACAATTTGGTTTATTTTATTTTATTTTATTTATTTTATTTTATTTTTTCAGTGTTCCAAGATTCATTGTTTATGCACCACACCCAGTGCTCCATGCAATACACTTTCTTAAAAACTTTTGCTAGGAAAAAAGGTAGTGTTCATTATGACATTAAATAACTACATAATTGTTGCTGGCTAAAATCAGCCTGAAGTCATTACAACTATAGCTGAGGGAAACATTTTTAAGGAGATTCTGATTTATTAATGGTAACTTTGATTCAAGCTCTAGTCTTAAACAGATCAGCAGGAATGAATGCAGACAGTATTAAGGAACACATGCTAAAGCACACTCTCCAGGAAGTTACCTAACTTCTCTCAGTACCTAAAATGGGGACAAAATCATACCTACCTCACTGAGTAACTGGGAGGGGTGAATGAGTCCGTGTGCCCCAGCAGTATTGATTAGCACTGCTACTGATGAAAGAGTGTGTGCATGCACTGCATGCGTATGTCTGTGTGTGGGTGTGATTGTTACATAAATTGCTCTGCATGCTAATTTTCACTTACCAACAACATACCATATGCATGTCCCCATCACTGTGACATATTACCTTCTGTTAATTTCTTTGTGTATAAATATTTTAAATTTTTCAAAAATAGATTCTTAGATTTAGCTTCACGAATGAAACTCCTGGACCAAAAAGTGTGAAAAAATATTAGGCAATTAAACATGTCACCCAATTATATTAAACATTTTTATAACTATATATATATATATATATATGCATTTCTTTTTACTTCGCTGTTACTAATAATTTAATATTTTCTGTTTATAAGTAAAACTATTATTTTAATTTTCAGAAGTTGATTATTTTCTTAGACATTTCATAATAATTGTATTACTTAGAGGAATTTATTTTTTTTTTTAATTTTTTTATTTTTTTCAGCATAACAGTATTCATTATTTTTGCACCACACCCAGTGCTCCATGCAATCCGTGCCCTCTACAATACCCACCACCTGGTGCCCCCAACCTCCCACCCCCCACCCCTTCAAAATTCTCAGATCGTTTTTCAGAGTCCATAGTCTCTCATGGTTCACCTCCCCTTCCAATTTCCCTCAACTCCCTTCTCCTCTCCATCTCCCCTTGTCCTCCATGCTATTTGTTATGCTCCACAAATAAGTGAAACCATATGATAATTGACTCTCTCTGCTTGACTTATTTCACTCAGCATAATCTCTTCCAGTCCCGTCCATGTTGCTACAAAACTTGGGGATTCATCCTTTCTTTCTTTTTTTTTTTTTTTTTTTTTACAGCTTTATAAACATATCTTTTTATCCCCAGGGGTACAGGTCTGCGAATCGCCAGGTTTACACACTTCACAACACTCACCATAGCACATACGCTCCCCGATATCCATAACGCCACCCCCTCTCCCAACCCCCTCCCCCCATCAACCCTCAGTTTGTTTTGTGAGATTAAGAGTCACTTATGGTTTGTCTCCCTCCCAATCCCATCTTGTTTCATTTACTCTTCTCCTACCCCCTCGACCCCCCATGTTGCATCTCCTCTCCCTCATATCAGGGAGATCATATGATAGTTGTCTTTCTCCGATTGACTTATTTCGCTAAGCATGATACCCTCTAGTTCCATCCACGTTTTCGCAAACGGCAAGATTTCATTTCTTTTGATGGCTGCATAGTATTCCATTGTGTATATATACCACATCTTCTTTATCCATTCGTCTGTAGATGGACATCTAGGTTCTTTCCATAGTTTGGCTATTGTAGACATTGCTGCTATAAACATTCGGGTGCATGTGCCCCTTCGGATCACTATGTTTGTATCTTTAGGGTAAATACCCAGCAGTGCAATTGCAGGCTCATAGGGTAGTTCTATTTTCAACATTTTGAGGAACCTCCATGCTGTTTTCCAGAGTGGTTGCACCAGCTTGCATTCCCACCAACAGTGTAGGAGGGTTCCCCTTTCTCCGCATCCTCGCCAGCATCTGTCATTTCCTGACTTGTTAATTTTAGCCATTCTGACTGGTGTGAGGTGATATCTCATGGTGGTTTTGATTTGTATTTCCCTGATGCCGAGTGATATGGAGCACTTTTTCATGTGTCTGTTGGCCATCTGGATGTCTTCTTTGCAGAAATGTCTGTTCATGTCCTCTGCCCATTTCTTGATTGGATTCTTTGTTCTTTGGGTGTTGAGTTTGCTAAGTTCTTTATAGATTTTGGACACTAGCCCTTTATCTGATATGTCATTTGCAAATATCTTCTCCCATTCTGTCAGTTGTCTTTTGGTTTTTTTAACTGTTTCCTTTGCTGTGCAAAAGCTTTTGATCTTGATAAAATCCCAAAAGTTCATTTTTGCCCTTGCTTCCCTTGCCTTTGGTGATGTTCCTAGGAAGATGTTGCTGCGGCTGACGTCGAAGAGGTTGCTGCCTGTGTTCTCCTCGAGGATTTTGATGGATTCCTTTCTCACATTGAGATCCTTCATCCATTTTGAGTCTATTTTCGTGTGTGGTGTAAGGAAATGATCCAATTTCATTTTTCTGCATGTGGCTGTCCAATTTTCCCAACACCATTTATTGAAGAGGCTGTCTTTGTTCCATTGGACGTTCTTTCCTGCTTTGTCGAAGATGAGTTGACCATAGAGTTGAGGGTACATTTCTGGGCTCTCTATTCTGTTCCATTGATCTATGTGTCTGTTTTTGTGCCAGTACCATGCTGTCTTGATGATGACAGCTTTGTAATAGAGCTTGAAGTCCGGAATTGTGATGCCACCAACTTTGGCTTTCTTTTTCAATATTCCTTTGGCTATTCGAGGTCTTTTCTGGTTCCATATAAATTTTAGGATTATTTGTTCCATTTCTTTGAAAAAAATGGATGGTACTTTGATAGGAATTGCATTAAATGTGTAGATTGCTTTAGGTAGCATAGACATTTTCACAATATTTATTCTTCCAATCCAGGAGCATGGAACATTTTTCCATTTCTTTGTGTCTTCCTCAATTTCTTTCATGAGTACTTTATAGTTTTCTGGGTATAGATTCTTAGTCTCTTTGGTTAGGTTTATTCCTAGGTATCTTATAGTTTTGGGCGCAATTGTAAATGGGATGGACTCCTTAATTTCTCTTTCTTCTGTCTTGTTGTTGGTGTAGAGAAATGCAACTGATTTCTGTGCATTGATTTTATATCCTGACACTTTACTGAATTCCTGTACAAGTTCTAGCAGTTTTGGAGTGGAGTCTTTTGGGTTTTCCACATACAGTATCATATCATCTGCAAAGAGTGATAGTTTGACTTCTTCTTTGCCAATTTGGATGCCTTTAATTTCCTTTTGTTGTCTGATTGCTGAGGCTAGGACTTCTAGTACTATGTTGAATAGCAGTGGTGATAACGGACATCCCTGCCGTGTTCCTGACCTTTGCGGAAAAGCTTTCAGTTTTTCTCCATTGAGAATGATATTTGCGGTGGGTTTTTCATAGATGGCTTTGATAATATTGAGGTATGTGCCGTCTATCCCTACACTTTGAAGAGTTTTGATCAGGAAGGGATGCTGTACTTTGTCAAATGCTTTTTCAGCATCTATGGAGAGTATCATATGGTTCTTGTTCTTTCTTTTATTAATGTGTTGTATCACATTGATTGATTTGCGGATGTTGAACCAGCCTTTGCAGCCCTGGAATAAATCCCACTTGGTCATGGTGAATAATACTTTTAATGTACTGTTGAATCCTATTGGCTAGTATTTTGGCGAGAATTTTTGCATCTGTGTTCATCAAGGATATTGGTCTGTAGTTCTCTTTTTTGTTGGGATCCTTGTCTGGTTTTGGGATCAAGGTGATGCTGGCCTCATAAAATGAGTTTGGAAGTTTTCCTTCTATTGCTATTTTTTGGAACAGTTTCAGGAGAATAGGAAATAGTTCTTCTTTAAATGTTTGGTAGAATTCCCCCGGGAAGCCGTCTGGCTCTGGGCTTTTGTTTGTTTGGAGATTTTTGATGACTGTTTCAATCTCCTTACTGGTTATGGGTCTGTTCAGGCTTTCTATTTCTTCCTGGTTCAGTTGTGGTAGTTTATATGTCTCTAGGAAAGCATCCATTTCTTCCAGATTGTCAAATTTGTTGGCGTAGAGTTGCTCATAGTATGTTCTTATAATTGTCTGTATTTCTTTGGTGTTCGTTGTGATCTCTCCTCTTTCATTCATGATTTTATTTATTTGGGTCCTCTCTCTTTTCTTTTTGAGAAGTCGGGCCAGGGGTTTATCAATCTTATTAATTCTTTCAAAGAACCAGCTCCTAGTTTCGTTGATTTGTTCTATTGTTTTTTTGGTTTCTATTTCATTGATTTCTGCTCTGATCTTTATGATTTCTCTTCTCCTGCTGGGTTTAGGGTTTCTTTCTTGTTCTTTCTCCAGCTCCTTTAGGTGTAGGGTTAGGTTGTGTACCTGAGACCTTTCTTGTTTCTTGAGAAAGGCTTGTACCGCTATATATTTTCCTCTCAGGACTGCCTTTGTTGTGTCCCACAGATTCTGAACTGTTGTGTTTTCATTATCATTTGTTTCCATAAATTTTTTCAATTCTTCTTTGATTTCCTGGTTGACCCATTCATTCTTTAGAAGGATGCTGTTTAGTCTCCATGTATTTGGGTTCTTTCCAAATTTCCTCTTGTGATTGAGTTCTAGCTTTAGAGCATTGTGGTCTGAAAATATGCAGGGAATGATCCCAATCTTTTGATACCGGTTGAGACTTGATTTAGGACCAAGAATGTGATCTATTCTGGAGAATGTTCCATGTGCACTAGAGAAGAATGTGTATTCTGTTGCTTTGGGATGAAATGTTCTGAATATATCTGTGATGTCCATCTGGTCCAGTGTGTCATTTAAGGCCTTGATTTCCTTGTTGATCTTTTGCTTGGATGATCTGTCCATTTCAGTGAGGGGAGTGTTAAAATCCCCTACTATGATTGTATTCTTGTCGATGTGTTTCTTTGATTTTGTTATTAATTGGTTTATATAGTTGGCTGCTCCCACGTTAGGGGCATAGATATTTAAAATTGTTAGATCTTCTTGTTGGACAGTTCCTTTGAGTATGATATAGTGTCCTTCCTCATCTCTTATTATAATCTTTGGCTTAAAATCTAATTGATCTGATATAAGGATTGCCACTCCTGCTTTCTTCTGATGTCCATTAGCATGGTAAATTCTTTTACACCCCCTCACTGTAAACCTGGAGGTGTCTTCGGGTGTAAGATGAGTTTCTTGTAGGCAACATATAGATGGTTTTTGTTTTTTTATCCATTCTGATACCCTGTGTCTTTTGATTGGGGCATTTAGCCCATTAACATTCAGGGTAAGTATTGAGAGATATGAATTTAGTGCCATTGTATTGCCTGTAAGGTGACTGTTATTGTATATTGTCTCTGTTTCTTTCTGATCTACTACTTTGAGGGTCTCTCTTTGCTTAGAGGACCCCTTTCAATATTTCCTGTAGAGCTGGTTTGGTATTTGCAAATTCTTTCTGTTTTTGTTTGTCCTGGAAGCTTTTAATCTCTCCTTCTATTTTCAATGATAGCCTAGCTGGATATAGTATTCTTGGCTGCATGTTTTTCTCATTTAGTACTCTGAATATATCATGCCAGCTCTTTCTGGCCTGCCAGGTCTCTGTGGATAAGTCTGCTGCCAATCTAATATTTTTACCATTGTACGTTACAGACTTCTTTTCCCGGGCTGCTTTCAGGATCTTTTCTTTGTCACTAAGACTTGTCAATTTTACTATTAGGTGACGGGGTGTAGACCTATTCTTATTGATTTTGAGGGGGGTTCTCTGAACCTCCTGGATTTTGATGCTTGTTCCCTTTGCCATATTGGGGAAATTCTCTCCAATAATTCTCTCCAATATACCTTCTGCTCCCCTCTCTGTTTCCTCTTCTTCTGGAATCCCAATTATTCTAATGTTGTTTCGTCTTATGGTGTCACTTATCTCTCGAATTCTCCCCTCGTGGTCCAGTAGCTGTTTGTCCCTCTTGTGCTCAGCTTCTTTATTCTCTGTCATTTGGTCTTCTATATCGCTAATTCTTTCTTCTGCCTCATTTATCCTAGCAGTGAGAGCCTCCATTTTTTATTGCACCTCATTAATAGCTTTTTTGATTTCAACTTGGTTAGATTTTAGTTCTTTTATTTCTCCAGAAAGGGCTTTTATATCTCCCGAGAGGGTTGCTTTAATATCTTCCATGCCTTTTTCAAGCCCGGCTAGAACCTTGAGAATCATCATTCTGAACTCTATATCTGACATATTACCAATGTCTGTATTGATTAGGTCCCTAGCCTTTGGTATTGCCTCTTGATCTTTTTTTTGTTGTGAATTTTTCCGCCTTGTCATTTTGTTCAGATAAGAGTTTATGAAGGAGCAAGTAAAATACTAAAAGGGTGGCAACAACCCCAGGAAAATATGCTTTAGCCAAATCAGAAGAGATCCTGAATTGTGAGGGGGGAGAAAGGGGATAAAAAGTGGTTCAGAAAGAAAGAAAAAAAAAAAACTATTAAAAAAAAGAAAGCCGATAAAGAAAAAATATAAAAAGAGGAAAAAATATATATATATTAGATAAACTATTTAAAAAACGTTAAAAAAAGAAAACGGTAAAAGTTAAAAAAAATTTAGCAGAAGAAGAGAAAAAGAAAAAAAAAATTGAAAAAGAAAAAAAATTAAATTAACTGCAAGGCTAAAAAATCATGGGGAGAAAGCCATGAGTTCCGTGCTTTGCTTTCTTCTCCTCTGGAATTCCGCCGTTCTCCTTGGTAGGTGAACTTGGTCCTGGCTGGGTTTCCCGTAGATCTTCTGGGGGAGGGGCCCGTTGTAGTGATTCTCAAGCGTCTTTGCCCCAGGCGGAGTTGCACTGCCCTTACCCGGGGCCGCGCTGAGTCATCTGCTCGGGTTCGCTTTCGGGAGCTTTTGTTCCCTGAGCGCTTTCCGTAGAGTCCGGAGGACGGGAATGAAGATGGCGGCCTCCCGGTCTCCGGCCCGGAGGAGCCCAGAGCCTGGGGCCCCACTCCTCAGTGCGCCCTCAGAGAACAGCGCCCAATGACTCCCGTCACCCTGGCCTCCGGCCGCGCTCCGAGCTGACCAAGCCTGCGACCGGTTCAAGGCAACCCCGAGCTGAGAGTCACTCCTCGGCTCTGTCTCTGCAGCCGGCTTCCCCGTTCTAATACCGGTAAGCTCTGCAACACTGAGACACCCCCGATCCTTCTGCGACCCTGCGGGAGCTGAGGCCGCGCTGACCCCGCCTGGGCTTCCAGTTAAGCCTCTGGAGCGATGTCCCTCAGCGGAACAGACTTTTAAAAGTCCTGATTTTGCTCCGTTGCTCCGCCGCTCGCCGGGAGCCGGCCCCTCCCCCCGCGGTCTATCTTCCCGTCGCTTTGGATTCACTTCTCCGCCAGTCCTACCTTGCAGAAAGTGGTTGATTTTCTGTTTCTGGAATTGCTGTTCTTCTTCTCTTCAATCTCCCGTTGGATTTGTAGGTGTTTGCAATCTTTAGATAAGCGATTTAGCTGATCTCCCGCTACCCGAAGTAGTCTCAGCTGCTACTTCTCCGCCATCTTGACTCCTCCTCTACTTAGAGGAATTTAATTCAATCCTGAAAACACTGTGCTTTCTCAGGGGTGAGACAAAATTTAAAAAAAAAATGAGTCATTAGTGGAGGCACAGCTAATACACCTTCATTGCTCTGGAGCTTAGACCAAGGATGTGGAGACTGAGCGATGCAGGAGAAGGGGCTGATCTGGGGCACCTGTTCTCATGCCCTCTCCATTACCCCATCCATACTGGGGTCAACACTGCTATCAGCTATCTGAATGCTAGTTTGTGGTACTAGGCCTTTAGAATTTCTCTAGAGAGGTACTACCTCATATTCACCGTCAATGGGTCTATCTGGTTCCCATTCAAGTGCCAAGAAGCAGGACGCGAGGACAGGCAAACTTAAGTGGATCAGACGTGTGTGTGGCCAGAGGTATTAGGAGGACTGGCCTTTGATGGGTTCTCCTGAATGAAGCAAGGAGTTCTGGGCAGCCAGGGACAGAGCTGTGGGAACAAAGACCACCCAGTGAGAACGCACAGGGCTGGTTATTCAGAGCTTGCTACAACAAGGTGGTCCGTCACCATCACATGTGTCTGACAGAGTGTTTTATAGTGCTCAGCAGGCCAGGCTGCAGGTGGTCCCTGACTGGAAGCTGAAGCTGGAGAAGGGTTAACTAACAAGAACTGGGGCATCCCACATAACAGGTGAGGCTTCCTCTGGCTTCCTCTGGTTTTTCTTAAGTTGGAAGTAGGGACAAAAATTAGTGAAACTGTCAACTACTAATCAAGTCCTGGCCACGTGGGGCCTATTGTTATGGGAGTTATTGTTTGTTTTCCTGGATTATTACTAGAGATAGTGGTCTGACTGCCTAATGTCTGACTTACAGAGAGCATGCTGGCTTCCTCGGCTGGTTACACAGGTCGTGGGTTAGTTTCCTGGGCTCATGGCAGCCGATTGTGGCTCAGAGTTCCATCTTTGTGTATGTTCTGACTGTTGTCTGGCTGTGTATTCATTCAGGCTCTTAGTGCGAGGACAGTGAAACCTCCACAAGGCACAGGATTGGGATCTGGCACGTATGTCAGACCTGGCAGTTGTCTTCACTTTGCCTCCTATTTGCCGTGGATGCTCCAAGCAATGTTTAGGTCTCAACTGATAAGCTGAGATCCTAGAACTTCTTTCCCTTTAGTCTGAAAACATTGTCCTGTGGAGGTAGGTGTTTCTCTGAGGAGAGATCTTTTCTTCAAATGCTGAACCTACTGACAGATGGAAAAGAGGGCAGACAAAAATTCTCTTTCCTTTGATGATTTTACTGACAATGTTTTAGTTCACAATGACAACAAAATATCAGCTTTTGTCAATGAAGAGCAGACTTAATTCATTTCCAGCAAAGTGAAATAAAGTTGGTTTGTGAGTTCCAATTTACACCCCCCATCCATATCACCTGAATTTTTAATCCCATTACTTATATAATTAGGGTTTTTCCTCTTGCCTATGCAAATAGCAGGTCACTGCTCTTTGTCATTGCATTTTGCTGCCTGTCATACCAACCAAAGTGCTTTGTCTATGTCACCAATATGCTGAAGTTCACAAGTTTGACATTTTGACCAAATGTTTGACCCACGTCTTGATGGTGCTCGTTACTGGCTTGTTTTGTCTGGGTTCCTCGGAGCTCCACCTGGGCAGAAGGCACTGAGGCAGGCTGACGGTTTGTGAGCCCGTGCAGGGAGAGCTGGCAGTGACCTGACATTGACCTCCCTGGGATGGGATCCTGCCTTTGGAGTATGATCAAAAAGAATGTGCTGGCAGCATGCATTCCAGATGCCTATTAGACCCCACATGCAAGTTCATGAATAATTTTCACAATCTTGACTCAACTACGTGACGATTTGGAGCCTACGGTGCTGTCCTTTCTAGGACAGAGTGTTTGTAAGTTGAAATATCCACATGTCAAGATGCGCAATTTGTTAGGGACACCTGGGTGGCTCAGTGGGCTAAGCCTCTGCCTTCAGCTCAGGTCGTGATCTCAGGATCCTGGGATTGAGCCCCGGATAGGGCTCTCTGCTCAGCGGGAAGCCTGCTTCCCCCTCTCTCTCTGCCTGCCTCTCTGCCTACTTGTGATTTCTCTCTGTGTCAAATAAATAAATAAAATCTTAAAAAAAAAAAAAGGTATGTGATTTGTATTTTCTGAGACCTATGGGAAGTGTCTCGGTATTTTGTGAGGTGGTTAAATGAGATGTATTGGTATCTTCTTCTGGGTGACAATCTAAAGTCAAATTGCCCTTGGATATAAAGTTCGAAGTTCATATGTTGTGATTTGTACACCAATTGTCAGTCTCTTTCCAAGGACTTTTCCTTGTTCAGAACATTAATCCATTCAATAGCTTGGCAAGGAACCAGGTCTGAGAAGTGACAGGGAAAGGTGAAGCAATAGGAGAAAACTCATGGAGGAGAATCACATGGAGCTGGACCCATGAACACTGAGGGACCAGACAGCTAGAAAAATGAGCAATGGCCAGTATTAAGTTTTGATGAGCACCAATTTGTCTTTTTAAAAAAAGCTCACAACTAGTGCTTTTTTCAGACTTTCCAAGAAACGTTTGTCTAGTCCTCTGCTGCAGAAACTTTCTTTTATGTTCTCTTCAAAAAGCTTTTAACTTCTAGCTCTTCCCTTTAGGTATCTGATCCAACTTGAGTTAATTCTCATATATATCATGTGAGGTAAAGTTTGTCCATATAACTATAGTAGTGTCCCCTTTATTTATGGGGGATATGTTTCAGGACCCCCAATGAGTGCCTGAAACCATGGACAGTACTGAACCCTATATATACCACATTTTTTTCTTATATATAAATAACTATGATAAAAGTTAATTTATAAATTAGGCACAGTAAGAGATTCAACAATATCTAATAATAAAACAGAACAATGATAACAATATACTGCCATAAAAGTTTTGTGAATGTGGTTTCCTTCTGAAAATATCTTGCCATACTGTACATTCTTCTTCTGGTGATGATATGAGATGATAAGATGCCTGTGTGATGAGGTGATGTGAGGTGAATAACATAGGCACTGTGATGTGGTGTGAGGCTACTATTGACCCTCTGACACTACATCAGCAGGAGTATCATCAATCAGCCCCCTTCCCCCCCTGCCAGGTGTGGGGAGAACGGTTGACTGTAGGTAATAGAAACAGCAGAAAGCATAGCCCTGAACAAGCCGGAAATACTGAGACCACTTTTTTTTTTTTTTGCTATTAATTAAAAAAAAACTTACCTTTCCTCACTGAATATCTTAAAACCTTTGTTAGCAAACTATCATCAAACCAAGTGTGGATCCATATGAGGACACTATTTTTTTACCTACTTTTCTATCCTTCTGCCTCACTATTATTTCCACTGTTTCCTACATCAGAGTTACTCAAGAATAGATCTCCTTCAATGACCCATTGGTCATTGCTTTAAAACATTTTCTCAGGATCTCTCTTTATTTATGATTGGCTTCTCAAGTTCATGACTTCCCCATACAGACACATTCAGATGACAAACAGACCTAAGTTATCCCAATGTAAAACTGAAGTTCACTATTATATGTAATAGAATGCATTAATTCTTTATTTATCTGCTACTTGGAATGGAGTGAGATCAAGTTATGCTTTTCATCTCCCTTTTCTAAAATTAAGGAGTTCTTTGGCTTATCATTTCTTACTGTTTTCTCAGGCCATTTATTGGCTTTAGTGTATGCACTCAAGGGAAAGTGCCTGGGGGCCCCAGCTGCTGATCTGCTGGAGTCAGGGACAAAATAATGCTTGGGACTGCAAGGAGAAGGGCAGTGTCTTTACAGATAACATAAAAAGCCCATCTCAGATCTGGGTTGGCCTCGTCATCAACAGAGAGATGCATCTTTTTGATAATTTTATGTGTCCATTTGGAGTGTATTTGGAGGAGATAAACATATAAATAGATGAACTTTGGGGAAAGCAAATTGTTCTCCATAACGTAATAATCTCAGGTCTCACTCACTCAGTTGAAGACCTGAATAGAACATAAAAGACAAGCATCTCCAGACTTTATCTGCACCGTGGGTTCTCCTGGGTCTCCAGTCTGCCAACCCACACTTAAGATTGTGTGTGTGTATGTCCTAGCATAAATATGTATCCTATTGATTTTGTTTTTCTGGAGAACACTGACTACTATAACTTCCTAGATCTCCTTCAAGGAAGGGCTCACTGCTTCACTGAAAAGACTGTGTATAGAGTGACCTGGAGTCAGCTCCTTCAGGATATGCCTCAGCTACAGAGAGCAACTTCAATCTGTGTCTGCCTTCGTGTGCAGCTCTGGAAACTGAACAAGGCAGGTGTATGATGGCCTGCCATTTTGGCCTGATAAGCACTACTTACACCAGAGTTCCTCACCAGACTGACTGAGGCTTCATTGATCGGCCAAGACATTCCACCTCTCCTTCCAGCCAACCCTGCTACTTCTCCATTCTCTTCATAGGTGTTGACCCATAATTCCAATGTATACCTCAAACCTCAACCAAGCTTCTCATTGTGAAGAGACCACACTAAGACAGAAACAAGAATTTGTCAAATGGAGTTCAGTTTTAAACTGAATACCCCTTACTCTATCCATCTATAACAACTTTGCCATCAACTCTTTACACTAATGCTTTGGACAAATGACTTATTCTCTTGAGGGAGGGCTAGCTGCATTCTCTCTGACATAGAAGATGAATTGTACCTGTGAGTTCCAAGCCACTGTCTCTGCTACTAGCTTTGACTCATGGATCAGCATGGCGGCTAGCTAGCCTCTGTGGGTTCGTGTCATGAACTGTGTTGTAGTTGTGTATTACATTTGGAGTCATTACAGCCCTTTCACAATTTTGACTTAAAATACATGTTTGCTAAGATTGTGAAGAATGTCTAAGAACAAACAAACCAATGACAGACAAGGCACCAGCGTTCTTGTCAATGATTCACTGAATTATGGCAAAATGACTCTCAGATCATAAATCAGCTGGACAGTTCCCTTAATTGTAATATGCCCGTGTGCCAGCATAGATATGGACCATAGTGGGTGGGGAAACAAAAACACAAACAAGGCCAGCTTTACTTGTGAATATGGACCCAAAGTTTCATTCCTTTAGGAGGCATATATCCCTCTCCATGTTCTGATGACTTCATTGTCCTCTGCCCATCTGATCCCCTGCACTCCCAACACTTGAATTCAACAGGCACTCGATGAGTCCCACTCTGGGAAACACCACTTCAAGTGCCCCCCCAATACCCCTCATCCTCTACTTCCCACCAAGGGGGAGGAGACACCAGTGATAAGTCATGGTTGAAAAAGGAATCTGAAATTTAACAAGGCTCATATCAGAGCACGATGAGATTCAAAAACATATTCTATGACAATCTGAACAAAGGAAATTTAATACCAAATACAGAATTAGTCCCAGACTTGAAGAATTTCCTGTTTTATGTTTTATATTGTTTGGTTTTATTTTAATTCCCAAACCATTGACTGGGGAGCCCAAAAGGATATTGGGTTTTTTGGCATTTTTGTGATGGACTGTGAAGGGGAGTTTGGATTAATTTATGAAGGCATTTCTTGTCAGAGAAATGGGAGGATGATCAAAAAGAAATCACTTGTCTTTGGGCACAGTGAGAATTCAAGGGACACTAGGCATCACTGGAGAGTATTAGTCTAGGCCCAGACTATAAACTCAAGCCTGTGATTTTGGGGACCCAATAATTAATTTTCATAGGTTATTGAAAGGGGCAAGTGTCCGTGGCAACTGAGATGTAAATGAAATATGAAGAGGAGTCATGAGGGATTCGTTTACCTGAACCAAGTTCACCGCCCAAAACATCCATCTTCTGGAAAACAAGGCTAGATTTTTAAAGGTTTTAGGCAGTGAGGAAAATGAATAATTAATCACATTTTTATGGTTTAGGAAGTTTGAGGGTATAAGGCATTCCTGGATTTATAATTATGACTACTTTCTCATATTTATTTCCTTAAGCTAGTGCTAGGTACTGGAAATCATGATTTTATGTGTGTACACACTCTCTTTTTAGTATTGTATGGTGTGTGCTGACATTTTTCACATTTTCACAGCTACTAATTACCTGCAAAATATTTAATGTTTAGAGAAAATATATGTAATGATGCTGTAATGGATACTGAGCCCCTGCTCTCCTTGCTGATAAAAATTCATCTCCCCTTATTGTTCTTCGGGGCTGCTACCACAGACCAGGACATGTAAAGTTGGTTTTTTGGTAATTAGGGAACAGTGCATGCCACTAGCATGTACATGTGGGAAGATTGAAACTGAAGGGTGGGAAATGTCCTTTCCTCGCACAGAAAATCTTTCTTATCTAAAGTCCTGATGCATTAAGAAATGTGTCTTGTTTCCACACAAACAGGATGCTAGCGATGAGGTGGAAGTTCACCTTGACATTCCTACAGAATCGTCTTACCTATCAGAAGGTGTGCATCATTTCTAAATCAACAGCAACATCTGTATGCACACTCTGCATTCTGTGGTAGTTAATTATGTGTCAGTTCGATTGGGCATAAGGATGCTCCAGAGCGCTGGTGAAACATGGTTTCTGGGTGCATCTGTGAGGGGGATTCAGGAGGAGCTAAGCATCTGAACCAGGAGACTGAGTAAAGAAGATCACCCTTACCGGGGGGGTGGGTGTCATCCAATTCAGTGAGAGCCTGACAGAAAACATGGTGGGAGGAACGGTGAATTCACTCTTTCTGTTGAGCAAGAATGTTCATCTTCTCCTGCTCCCCTGACATCAGTGCTCTTGGGTCTTCAGCCTTCAGACTCTGCCCAGGACTTACACCATCCAGCCTCTGATTCTCAGGCCAATGGGCTCCACGGGGACTTGTACTATTATTGGTTCCCCTTGTGCTTAGGCTTTTGGACTTGAACTGAATGACACTACTTTTCCTGGTTCTCCAGCTTCCAGGCAGTAGATCGTGGGACATCACAGCTTCCATAACCATGTTAACCAGTTCCTATAATCAATCTCTTCCTCTGTCTGTCTGTCTGTCTGTCTATCTATCTATCTAATGGGTCTTGTTTCTGTAGAAACCTTAACACAGCGTCTCTCACTTTTTCTGACTTGCCTGTTCTCATTTGAGTCCAGGGGCAGGCAGACACAGAGCAGATTTATTATTATCCCAATATTTAGGGGAGGAAAGAGATCTGAGAAGTTGGGAGGCTGTTTGTGGAAACTTAGGACCTCTGACTTCACTTGTCAAAACCGCCTTCGCAGGCTTGGGAAGAGTTCCTTCTCCCACTCCTGTGACCAACCCAGGATGCAACAAGCTAATCTTTTCCTTCCTCGGGAGAACCTGGAGCGGGGGTTGCTGTCACGGTTTGTTCATGCCAGAGCCTCAGCATCAACCCTCGCGGTCCTGGGCAGAAGGGCCAGTGACTCAGGAAGATTTGGTTTCAAGGAAAGCCCTGCATTTATTCACAACGAATTCACGCCCTTGTGTTTCATTGAGAAACTTCCTTTTGCTTTCCACTGTAGCATTTTCATAAGAACATCACTGGAGGTTTGGCATGTAAGGAAAGTCAGAGGAAGCCAAACCACCACTTCCAACTTTCTTGTGTTTTCTTTTTCTAGGGAAATAAGTAACACTGCTTCTACCTTTATTTGGAAATCAATCACAACACATAAACTTTGGTTTTCGCTGTAACATCTTGGAGTCCTAATTTTCTTGTTATATTAAAGAAGATTTGAAGAACTCAGTAGAACTCATTTTGACTCTATTTGTGGGAAATTTTCCTGCTTCATCTGTTCCTGCTCTGCTTAGTCATCATCTCTATGCATTTTGTTTTTCCTGTAAAACACTATTTGCCATTGAAAGTGGATACTTCTTCCTGTGCCTGAAGGGCACTCCCCAATCTCACAGAGAGAGACAGACAGAGAGAGAGAGAGAATGGGAAGAGCTCTGTACCTCACAGGTCCACTTTTCCGCTTCTCTAGGTATCAATATTATTCCCTTCTCCCTAGATTGGGAGGCACCCCACTCAGTGTACCAAAGTTCAGTTACTTCACAGAATCTATTTTTTCCAGGCCTTATTTGTTTATTGAATATATTAATTAGCATTTATGATAGTCATTGGCAAATAGATTTATTTTCAATGAAAGAAAATTAGTGACATAGGTAGAACAATGTCCTTTGCCTTAAAGATCTCCATGTCATTGGGCACCTCGGAGGCTCAATTGTTACACATCTTCCTTCAGCTTAGGTCATGATCTTAGGGTCCTGGGATCAAGCCCCATACCTGGCTCTCTGCTCAGTGGGAAGTCTGCGTCTCCCTTTGGGCCTCCCCTTCTCCTGCACTCTTGCTCTGTCTCCCCCAAGTAAATAACAAAATCTTAAAAAACAAAACAAAACAAAACTCCATGTCACAATGCCCAGAATTGGTGAATATGATATATTACATAGCAAAAGAAAATTATAGTTGCAATCAAAATAAGGTTGCTAATAGGCTTAAACCTTAAAATAGATTAAAATAAAATTGTCCTGGATTATTTTAGTAAACTCAGGCCTTTGAAAGCTGAAGAGGAAGGCAGAACAGGAGTTAGAGGGACAGAGATGGGACAGCGAAGTGGACATGACACACTAGCTCAGGGTTTGGAAGTAGAGGAAGGGGCTACAAGACATGGAATGTGGGCAGCCTCGACTGCCCATAAGAGAAAGGAAGTGGGTCCTTCCTTAGAACCCCCAGGGAGAATCCAGCCCAGCAGACACCTTGATGTTAGTTCAGTGAGACCCACTGCAGAACTTTGGCCTCCAAAATCATGAGAAAATACATTTATCTTGTTTTCCACTCCCAAGTTTGTGTTCATTCATTATAGCAGCCATAAGGAAAGTAATCCAAAGAAAAAGGTAAAAGCACACGGAGATGGTGCCCGTCATGATTAAACCAGAGCTCTCTAGTAATGGGCTGGTACTGTTGCCGTGAGTGAGTCTGTCCCTGGCGGTGGGGGTGGGGAGCAGGCAGCGAGAGTACCAAGTCCATGGGGACACGGGGCTGGGCACAGTCCAGAGGCTGTTTGTCATGGGAACACGGGTGCAAAACCTGAACATTAACCTGATCTTTCCTTCAAAGGATACATAATAATTCTATCTGTGTGTGCACGTGTGGGTTATGAAATTTTGTGTTGGCTCTCATGTATGTTTATAATAACCCAGGAGCCTAAAAACTCGGTGTGGAGAGGCTCCAGGGTACCCTGTTTGGGCATTTCTGAGCAGTGCCCTCTTCAGAGAGCCAGACCGTCAATCTCAGAATGGATTATTGCACGGACTTGCAGTTGATTTCTAGGGCAAATAAGGCCAATGAAATCTATAGTATTTTCTTCTTAGCTTTGAGGAAATGATTTTTTTTTTTCCTTTCTAACCACACACAGAATTATAGACACAACCACAGGCTCCTATTCTGTGTTTCCCTCTTTATGAAAAAAAATATATATTTAAATATAAAGCCTGAAGAAATTTACCAAATAAACGTAATCATCTGTGTAACATAAAATATGGGATAAATCAGCTGCTTCTTCAGGCATGCATATGATTATAGGGAGTGTGTGGTAGTTCCCTGACTTTTCAATTATTATGCTGAATTAAACCAGTGGGAAATATTTCCTTCCATAATGTACTCTGTTTATGTTTTTACAGAAATTTAGTCTTTCTTTATGTTTGGTTAAAATAACAATTCTTGAAGCGCTCCATATACGTTCCATGTTTGGGAAACACTGGCCTCGTGTTTGTGGTGTTTCTAGTGAGTCCAGTGAGAGCGGTATGCTGCTGTTTCCTACGCTGTCTCCCTCACTGAATTAAGAAGGTATCAGTAAGTCATATGATCCTACTCTTAAAAATAGTAATCAAAAGACAGCATGATTGGTGTCACCAATTTTCTGACGTTTCCAGAAACAAATTCCATCCTTGAACACTTGCCAATATTCTTATGAAAATTCGTGGGCAAAGGGGCATAGCCCCTTCACAGAGATTGTAGTTCTGTGTGGATATATTCTTTTAGTAGTAATTTACTGAGAAGTTGAGTTTTATTTGTATCATACAAATGAGTGGATTAATTTTTCAGATATCCATACAACCAGTGACATAAATAAAGGAAATAAATGTACTGAGAATTTTAGACTTTCTTATGCTACTAGATGTTATGGGCTGAATTGTGTCCCCACCCCTACCCCACATGGTGAAGTTCTAAGTCCTTAGTATCTCAGACTGGATTTGGAATTAGGGGCTTTAAAGAGGTAATTAAGTTAGATGAGGCCATGAGGGTGGGTCCTAATCCAGTATGACAGGTGCTTTTACAAGAACATATTAGGACCCAGACAGGCACAGAGGGAAGGTGACATGAAGCTGAGGGAGAAGATGGCCATCTCCATGCCACCTAGAGAGGTCTCAGAAGAAACAAACCGGTGGACAGCTCCATTTCAGAGTTCCAGCCTCTGTGTTGTGAGAAAGCACAGTTCCGTTGCCCAAGGCTCCCAGTCATTGGTCCTTTGTGGAGCCAGGAGACCGGTTCACTAGATCTGCTCTCAAAACCAGCCACTCAGTTTCTCAACATGAAGCAGAGAATGGAATTTGTCATCTCGATAACCTTCATATCTTCTAAGCCGTTTGCTAAGAAAATCAACAACATGGACAATGATTTTACAACCTGCATATTAAATCGTTTGACACAAAACACTTTTAGAATGTTTAACTAATCTGTTCATATTTGATCAATATAACCTTGAAATACATTCAGAACTAATTAGAACTTAAAGGTGGACACATTTGATATGAATGTCGCTTACCATCATATTACTCTAATACTTCTTTACATTTTCCTAATCGGGTTGATCTCTTTTTTATCTTCTGGATTTCAAGTTTACACTTTTGTCCAACTTTTGGAATTCAGAAATGCTTGAGTAAGAATAAGCTGGAGAAACGAGAATCACAATCAGCTCTACCTTTGCAATTGCTTTGTGCTTATCTATGGAGTTTTCATTTCAGGCAACAGAGATGATGGAGAGCCTGGGGGCTAAGTCAGTTGAGCTCTGACTCTCAGTTTTGGCTCAGGTCATGATCCTAGGGCTGTGAGATCGAGCCTCGGGTCAGGTTCCCTGCTCATCAGGCAGTCTGCTTGAGATTCTCTCTCTCCCCCTCTCTCTGACCCTCCCCTGCTCACACACACATGCTCTCTCTCTCTCTAAATAAATAAATAAAATCTTTTTAAAAATTAAAAAAATAACAGAGATGAGATGAGTCCCCATACCTATTTTTTCCTGTCAACTATGTTTTCTACATTTCCTAAACATAGAAAATTAAGATTAGCCACAGAAAGCAAGAAATCACTGGAAAGTTAAGGAGGGAAAGGAATAAACTGGAAAATAGCAAAAGTAGTGTGCAGGAAAGTGACTTGGGCATGTGCACCTCAAAACAAAGCAGTAATGGGCAATAATGCTCAAGGCTGCTTCCTTACTGCAGGTGGGAGGAGTGGAAGCCCAGCATCTTTTATTTTTTCGTTCTTTTTCAAATTCCACAACATTTTGATCATATGGCTGTTTTTGCACATTAAGAAAGATTCTCTAAACAGTTGTTCATTGTCTCAAAAACAACCAATTTTTAAATCATACAGATGTTTTGGATAAAATAAAATAAATTAAGTAGAAGCCAAACTGAATTTTAAACAACACAGGCTACAAACATTGAAAACAGCCTCACCGACTGTTGGGTTGTAACTAGTTGGTGGTTTTCTTGCTTTGGGCCATGGAAAGAAAAGTAGGAAGTGATTCATGTGCTATAGATTCCTTTCTTCAGGCTTTTAAATTTAATCACATCTGAATTATACTCTCTTTCTGACCTTTGGAGTAATTTGTAATCAATAAATACTTAGAATTTTTAAAAATCCTGGGTATTTCATGTATGATAACTTCATTGTTCAGAGTCAATTAACCATTTAACCTGACCTCCGGATAAATGAACTGTTAAAGAAAATGTGACTCTAGTTTGTTCATCAAGCTTGTGAGCGTGAGCTGTTTTCCCTTTAAAGTGGTTCCAGGAGTTTCTAAAATGGGAAGGCTGCTACATGTCCTTTCTTTCCCAATAGCTGTCTTTTTTTTTTTTTTTTGACAAGCAATAATTAATCCTATACTTTCTTTGATGTTATGAAGAGCTTCTGTTACCACAGGCTCTGGTATTGGGACAGTGGGCAATTCTGATGAAACTCATCAGTTTATATGTGAATATTTGAAGTGAAATAAAGGATTTTATTTATTTTTAGTTTTCCAACAAACAAAAAGAAGTTCTATGACTATAACTCTAAAGGGTGATGTCGGATGTTTGGAAAGTTCTATATTTGTCTTTAAAAGTTGTCTTTTGGAATTTTGAGTGGTAATTTTTCTTTTGATTTGTATTCATTCATTCAAGAATTTGTTTTGAGGGCCTACTATAAAGCAGGATGTCTACTAAGTTCTAATAGTTTACTTAAAATGTACCAGTTCCCAATGGAAACTATTGGAAATAAAAAGAATATAGAATAATCAGTATAAACTTATTAGATTCCTAAATGGTCCTAATGGATTCACCGATATCCTGGCCAATTTGTCTCTGTTTTACTTCTGATACAGTCGTGGAATAGCTCTGGGGTTAATTATAGATTAATATCTCAGATTACAGGAAGGGACTCTAATTCCATAAGGATATGGCAAAGTGTCTCAGTCAGTGCACGAATGGGAAGATTTGTTTTTTCAGGATCCCATAAAGACTTAGGGCATGAAACAGACTTTTTTAGACCCAAATGTATGTGAACTCTTCGGGACTGAACAATAACAACCAGACAAGAGCATTCGAGAAACAGATTTTATTTCCAAACAGGAAGGTAAGTATTTAGATTAGGAAGAGCTGGACAGAGAAAGGGGGATGGAAATAGAGATGTGTTCTGTGTTTAGAGTAAAGATATTATTTAATTTCTGAAGTTTATTTTTTCTCCTCCATTGCCATTTCTAGTCATATCCTGGCATACCAGTGGAACAACCGAGATGGAGTCCTCAGTGCCTACCCTTAAATACAGGGTCCCGTTCAAGAACCTATTCAAGAAATCTCATCAAAAATTTGATTACAGGGGCGCCTGGGTGGCTCAGTGGGTTAAAGCCGCTGCCTTCGGCTCAGGTCATGATCCCAGGGTCCTGGGATCGAGCCCCACATCGGGCTCTCTGCTCAGCGGGGAGCCTGCTTCCCTTCCTTTCTCTCTGCCTGCCTCTCTGCCTACTTGTGATCTGTCTGTCAAATAAATAAATAAAATCTAAAAAAAAAAAAAAATTTGATTACAGGGGCACCTGGGTGGCTCAGTGGGTCAAAGCCTCTGCCTTCGGCTTGGGTCATGATCCCAGGCTCCTGGGATCAAGTCCCACATCGGGCTCTCTGCTCAGCGGAGAGCCTGCTTCCTCCTCTCTCTCTCTCTCTGCCTACTTGTGATCTCTGTCTGTCAAGTAAATAAAATCTTAAAAAAAAGAAAAGCACACTAAAAAAAAGAATTTGATTACAACTTTGTTTGTTTGTTTTTCCTTAAATCTTCATTTTATTAAAAGAACACATTAGGGACACCTGGGTGGCTTACTCTGTTGAGAGACTGACTCTTGATTTTGGCTCAGTTCACGATCTCAGGGTCATGAGATTGAGCCCCAACTCAGGAGGGAGTCTGCAAGAGATTCTCTCTCCCTCTGCCCCTCCCCCTCCAAAATAAATAAACAAATATTTAAAAAAATAAAATAAAATATATAAAAGAACACATTTGATTGATTGATTTTTGTCATACATTATTCTTACCAGTTAATTAAAAAGGAAAATATAATTGAAGTAAAGTAAATTGATGAAGACATTCTTAAAACATCTTCACATTCAGGGTGGACTTCCAAAACACTTTTTGAAAAATCACATTTTATTTTGTTTTATTATGGTGAGAACCCATAACTTACGGTCCATTCTCTTAACAAATTTCCAAGTGTATACTATAGTATTGTTGACTACAGACACAATGCTGTAAGACAGAGCTCTACAGTGTATTCATCTCGCTTAACTGAAATTTTATGCCTGTGAATTACTAACTGTCCCTTTCCCTCTCCTCTCGTCTTTGCCAACTGTCATTCCCTTCCTTGATTCTATGAATTTGACTATGTTAGGACCTTATGTAAGTGGAATCATGCAGTATTTCCTTTCTATAACTGGCTTATTCCACTTAGTGTAATGTCCTCAAAGTTCATCTGTGTTAGCACATCATGCAGAATTTCCTTTTGTAAAGACTGAATAATATTCCATTGTATGTTGTATTATTAAAAAAAAAAAAACAAAACTATCTTCTTCCCATCTGAGTTGGGAAAACCCAGTTCTTTCCTCCTGTCTTTTCCTTCTGTGTGTCCTTTACTGTTCACCCAAGATACATAACTTCTGGTCACCAAAGGTATAGAGGTTTTCCCCACAACAGGCAATTCTCTGGGATACCAGCTAAGTATCTTACAATTTAACTCATTCCTGTCACTGTCTCTCAAGATACTGTCATATCCACAGGTGAAGGGCTCGATCCCTAGAGATGGCTCTCACCCTCCTTCAGACGTGCAAGTGGCACGTCCCCAGGTTGCATGCAGCTTCGGTAGGATTTGGCTACAATTAGGAGGGTCCCATGATTTCTTCTTCAGGTTTAATTAATTTGTTAGGGCCACTCACAGAATTCAGGGAATTCACTTACTTACTCCTGCCAGTTTATTAAAGGATATGAGAAAGGTTACAGATGAACAGCCAGAGGAAGAAATACACAAGGGTAGTCTGGGAGGGTACCAGTTGTGGGAATTTCTGTCCCCATGGAACTGGGGTATATTACTGTCCCAGTGTGGATGTGTTCACCGTCTAGAAGCTCTCCAAATCCCCTACTATTGGAATTTTATGGAGGATTCCATATGTAAGCATGATCAGTTGTGACCTCCATCTCTAGCCATTCTGTCCTCTTTAGAGAAGTAGGGGTGGAACTGAAAATGCTAAACTTCTAATCATGGTTTGATTTTTCTTGTGACCTACCCCAATCTGGGAGGCATCCAGAAGCCTACCCAGAGTCACCTCATTAAACCAAAAGATGCTTTTACTATTATGATCACTTAAAAATTCACAAGGGTTTGGAACACCTGGGTGGCTCAGTCACTTGAGCATTTGACTCTTGATTTCAGCTCAGTTCATGATCTCAGGGTCAGGGGTTGGAACCCCACATTGTGCTCTGCACTCCGTGAGGAATCTATTTGGGATTCTTTCTCTTTCCGTCTTCGTCTCTCCTCTGCTCCCTCTCTCTCTTTCTCTGTCTCTCTCTTTCTCTTTCTGTCTCCCTCAAATAAATAAATAACTCTTAAAAAAATAAAAAAGAATTCAGAGGGGTTTTAGGAGGGGGGCAGAGACCAATATATGTATTTTCTATTATCTCACATATGCACGAACTGCATTTTCTTTATCCATTCATCTGTTTAAGGACATTTAGGTGTTTCCGTTTCTTGGCTATTATGAGTACTGCTGTAATGAATCCTGATTTTAATTTTTTTTTGGTTAAGTACTTTGACATAGGATTGCAGGGTCATGTTGAGGTTCTCCTTCTAATTTTTTGAGGAATATCCACACTATTTACCAAAGTGGTTGTGCCATTTGCGTTCCCACCAACAGTGTATAAGGGTTCCAAATTCTCCACATCCTTGTCAACATCAGTGTTTTCTGTTTTTTTGATAATAGCCGTCCTAAATTTATGAGGTGATATCTTCTGTGATTTTAATTGTTCAAGACCTCGGTTGTTGAAGACTATAAAGATCCTAAAGAAAACATAAGGGAAAGCATTCATGACATTGGTCTCAGTAATGATCTCATGGATATGACACCAAAACACAGGCAACAAAAGCAAAAATAGACAACTGGGACTAGGTCAAATTAAAAAGCTTCTGCACAGCAAAGAAAACAATCAACATCTTAAAAATTGCATCTAGACTTTTCTTTAATCTTGAAAATATAGTTAATCACTCCTAAGGGAAATGTCCAGGTGTATTTTACTAAATCTAAGTGACTGCTTTAGATGAAGCTGTGTGATCATGGACAAGAAAGAATAATCAAAAACAGAAGTACTCAAGGCATGTTTGGGGAGCCCAGAGCAGTTCAGCTGGGCTCAAGACTAAGTACTACTAGGTATTGCTAGAGGAAGCTGGCCTTTGAGGGAGTTGCAAGACAGATTGGGGAAGATTTTACTTGCTAAGTCCCTGAGTTTGTTGTCAGTTATGGAAGACTGAGAGTTTTTATTGGGAGACACTTCTCTATCTGTCCATTCATTCCTGATTTGATGACCATTTGCTGAACATGTCTCCAGCAACATACATTGGAACAAAAGGGGAGAAAGTCATAGTTCCTGCTCTCTTGAAACTGAGTCACAAAAAGGAGACAGGAAGGTGAATAAATCATCACAGTTTTGTGAGTTAGAGGTCAATCAGGAGACATGAATAGGAGCCCAGAGTTCTGGGATGGGCTTATCTTGACAAGACTAAAGAAGTCGTGTGGGTTGCCTTGTCTCCCCAGCTCCCTCCATGTCCAATGATAGGTTCAATCTGCATCTCGGCCCTAGGACAAATACTCTTGCTGCCCTCAGCCTACAGATGAGGAAACAGCACAGAGAGGCTAGGCATCCTGCCCAGGTTTACACAGCCAGAGCCTATTGTGTTCATTCTTTCATTAGATAGTAAATTTCAGGTAAACTACAGAAATTTAAAATTTATATGGAAGTTTTTGATTCTACTATGAAGTCTGAGAGGTGCTGTGAAAGCTATTGGACTATTTTATGGCCTTTTATCCAAGAGCAGGGGTCAACACCAATTCTTTGAGGAAGGTGTTAGGAAAAAAAAAATTATCAGAATAGGTGTTGAATTTTCCACCCAATATTCCCTCTTTTTGTTTCTAGTGTGTTGTTTTAGAACAATTGAAATTCAAAACTATTGAAAAGCTGAAAATTGTTTTTAACCAAGTATCTTGGTATTTCTGTCTGAAATACCTACAACTCTTGAAGGGCTACATACATTTCTGCCAGAGGAAGGAGACCCATGAGTCAGGAAGAGGTCAGAGGGCTGTAAAAAAGGCAGACATTTCTACTGTGAAAGCTGAAATTGGTTCAGAGAGTGGGTGCTGACTCATAGCGGCAAACATAAGGCTTGACAGTCCAGGGGAGAATCTGGGGGCTCACAAAGAGAAGCCCCTGAATTATCCTGTTTTGTTTTGTTTTTCCCTCAAGATATAACACGTAGGAGAATTTGTCATCTCCTTGTGGCTGATGTGGACTGAGGAATTCTGAAGACAGGGCTCCTTGTCCAGGGAAACATGGCTCTGGAGGAAGCATGGCAATCAGATGCAGGGCTGTAGGGAAGGATTGTTGGAAGGACACGACCCAAGAGAAAACCATGGTGGCCAGGGTTGCCCCGTGGATTCAGGCTGCCCTGAAGCTGCCACTGTCTGCCCAAGAACTTCTGGTTGGAAAAGCACTTGCATCTTTAGATACCAGTTACATTCTCTAATCACAAGAGTTGAAAATTCTTTTATAGGAAGAACCTATAAATTACCATCAGTCACAACTCAGAGTCCATTGCATCCCAAATCCTGTTGATAGCCTATAACCCTAACCCTGAACTACAGGGTTAAAGAGCTTCTAGGATCAACCACAGTATAGAATGTGTTATCTTGTTTGGGCCATAAATTGGACCTAAGCTCAATGTTTAAGGGCCAGTATATGTTTTAATGACTCCATAAATATAAACTCTGCACAATACAGTATCATATTGGCTTCCAGGGAAACAGTAGTGTTCAATCACTTTGGGACATGTTCGTTTTAAAAATTGCTCTCCAGGGGCACCTGGGTGGCTCAGTGGGTTGAAGCCTCTGCCTTCGGCTCAGGTCATGATCCCAGGGTCCTGGGATCGAGCCCCACATCGGGCTCTCTGCTCAGCGGGGAGCCTGCTTCTCCCTCTCTCTCTGCCTGCCTCTCTGCCTACTTGTGATCTCTGTCTGTCAAAAAAAAAAAAAAAAAAATTGCTCTCCATGGTGGCTATTTCTATTATCCTGGCCACATTTTCACTCGAGCCGGAATATTTCTCTCAGGAACCGGACAGCTGTATAACTCTTGGTTCGGAAAAATCAAGATCAAAATTGCCTCAACAATATTGTAGGTATTTATGAGAAGACATTTCTGTATATGGTTGCTCAAGTCTCAGTCATGTCTCCTGCGGGTTTTAGTAATAAAAGTGGGAGTTAAAATGGAACATCTGCTCTGTGGAGCTCAGCTAGGTGTCACTGATACTGCGAGCACCCCTTTGACTGGATTTCAAGGTGTCCTTTGATGTTACAGTCGTCTGAGGCGGGGAAACACTTGAGAACATAGTTTGTCTACGTGGCAAGAATCTTTTGAAAGTGGAGTTTTTCTGTATTAAGATAAAGAACCGGCAAAGCTTTTGTTTCATTAAAGAAGATATTATCATGAATGAAAGGTTTGCTAAGTTGGGGTTTGAATTCCTGCTGAAACCCGGGGACACGGGAAGGTCATCCCTGGTTTTCTCTACTTAGGGGACATCGGCAGCAGGGACGTGGGAACATCCTGAGATTGGTAAACACTGCCGATATGTTGTCACCAGGAGGGGACAGGAGCTCCTCAAGTGTTCCCCTGGAGGGTGGCCTGTTCCCCGGGGGATTCATGGGGCAGAATGGCACCTCTGTGGTGTTTTTGCCTTCATTGGGGGCCTCTCAGTTGTGACAGGTCACTGGACGCACAGCCTGTCTTTTGTTCATCTTCCCTAACTGTATACATATCAGGGTCACCAGTACCTTTTAAAAAAGTAAATACAAATTACATTTTGGTTAGTTTGAGCCAGGGCTGAGAACAACAGGATACCTGGTGAAGACAGAGAAGACACTTCTGTCTGTTAGTATAGGATCATGGGAGGACCCCAACTGTCATTGCATCTTCTTTCCTTCTAGAGAGTTCTTTTTTCTATTTCACCCCAAGACTTTAAAAGAGCATCTGTTAAGTACCAATGATTCCCTTTCTGTTTAAAACGGTATTTCTGAAGTCTTTTTTTTTTTTTTTTTTTCTTATAGGGCTGAATTACTGTTTTTCCAAAGACAAGAAAATATGTGTACTGGAGAATTTTCTATCTTTGTCACCAATACATCCCCCTTCTTTATAACCTGAACTTTCCCTAGGAGACCTGTCCTTCTGTCTCAGTAAAGTTTGTTCTTCCTAAAGACATGGATTTGTCGCCTCTGTCATAGTGTGGCAGACCAGATCAGAGACAGCCGTGATTTAGCACAAAGACGCAGGCTGGTTGGGGCCAGATGGGCAGTCAGGGCTGCATCAGGGGCAGGCAGCAGGGGAGACACAGCTCAGGAGCCACAGAGAGATGCCTCAGGCAAAGGAGAGAATGTGTCTTTGTGTGCACTTTAATTCTGCATACAGGAAAGTGTTATTTTATGAGACCTTGACTGAAGAAGAAGGCAGGAGACTCCTTAATTTGGGCAAAAGGTAAGGTAAATGACATTGAGCACAATGTCCTTTCTCTTCATCAAGATATCTATATTGTCATATATCCCCTTCCCTCTCCTGCCAATATAAGCATTCCTTCTGGAATATTCTTTCCTATTTTACCAGCCACTGGCCTCTCTGAGATCTATCACGGTCATCTAAGAGGCAACTATCACCTTCACACTCAGAGCTGAGTGACCAACTCTCATAAATCATGCAGAGTACACAGTGGTTTCAAGTTAAGATGACTACAGCAAAAATAGCACTAAGCTCTGTGTGCATTAGAACTTCTTCCAGCGGGACTAACAAAGACGCAACACTGGCATTTTGTTACACATTGTCAAAACATAACAATTTGGGACATGGTCTATGACAAGCAGCAGGGCAAACAACGGTTGAAATGATGTGACCTGACAAGTTTTCAGCACGAGAGATGTTGCAAGGGCCACTTCTCTCCTGGGAAATGTGTCCGCCCTGCCCTTTGCCAACCAAATCAAGGTATGGCATTAGGAGCAGGTGAACTTCTACCCTCAAAGCTCTCCTGCCATCGCAGGTACATCTTTTCGGCCAATCAGTAAATGGAGTGAAGTAAAACCAAGTTTTAATTTTAGATTCAATTCTGAAATTAGCCAATTTTTTCATAAGTAGGCTTTAGTGTTGATCTTTCTGACAGGCCTATAATAATTTATTTCAGAAAGAGCTTTGCTCACAAAGGATTGTCATGCATTACGTATAAGGAAAAAAATAAATACCTATCATTTTGATCAAAAACAAATATATAAAGCTTTCTAAACAAAACCTATATTTTGTAGCACAAAAAGCATATCGCTTCAGTATCTAACTGCTGAACTTAAAAGGAATAATGGCTCGTGTCATTTAAAAATTTCCCCTATGAGAATGCAGCTGTGTCTCTGTAGATATAAAGGCTCCTTCTACTTTCTGTAAATTTTATAAAAATATTACAAGTCAGCTTCCTTTCTCCAGAATTCAGACATTTCACAATGTTTTTGACAAAATTCTTTTCACAGATAAGGAAAAAAGAAAACAAGCATTGGAGAAATGATTACAGAAACTTTTATTCTGACAGTGAGAACTGATGAAAAATATTGAGCTGTATGTTTTTGCAAATTTTCAAGGTTTTTCAAAGGTGATAGCACCTCTGCTAATACAGGCCATAGACCTTTTCACCTGCTGCCGCTCAGAAGGTAAACATTATGTACAAGTGATTCTTCTTCTTTACTCTTCGTCTATGGCTGGAGATCCATCAGGAAGGCGGCATTCTAACAATTTAATGCATCCTGTATTTTAAAAACCAGTTGTAAATTCCACTTCTGTAATGGCAATCAATGCCTCTCCAAAATCTGCTCCTCCCTATAAGCAACAAACACTGGCAATAATGGCCGAAACCAACACTTTCAAAATGCTAGACATTAAGCAAACTCTAGAAAAAAAATTCAAGGAGCACTTCTTCTGGGAAAGAACAGAGTATTGGTAACAACAGCGATATTCATAACGACTTAGCTTGCTGCGTCTCTGTCCCTACCACCCTCTTGTCAGCTTCATGAAACTTCATGACAGCCTTGAAAACCAACAGCCTGGCAGGCACGGTCGCAAGGCAAAACAGTCTTCTGGAAGCCAGTGTAAAGGACAGATCAGGCTGGGAGGCCCCCCACACCCCAACCCGATCCCATAGAATTGTTATTATCTGGTCTGTCACTTCCCTGGAACCTCCCATCTCATAGACCTACTCCTGACCAAGAGTTCTGTCAATATGGATCTCTTCCCCCCCTCCCCCCCCAGATCTTTTTGTTTGTTTGTTTTGTTTTGTTTTGTTTTGACAACAATCAGCAATAGTTGTTACACACTGCAGCTGCCTGAGATGATCCAGTTGGAACAAACAAGACATTGACCCAAAATTTAAAAGGAAAAATTGTGGAATGAGATGCCCGTGGGGACTTTGAAAAGCTCTCACCTATTACTGGGGAACAAGAAGTCCACATATGGGGCGCCTGGGTGGCTCAGTGGGTTAAAGCCTCTGCCTTCGGCTCAGGTCATGATCCCAGGGTTCTGGGATCGAGCCCCGCATTGGGCTCTCTGCTCGGCAGGGAGCCTGCTTCCTCCTCTCTCTCTGCCTGCCTCTCTGCTTACTTGTGATCTCTGTCTGTCAAATAAATAAATAAAATCTTAAAAAAAAAAAAAAAAGAAGTCCACATATATGGGAGGAGCTGTCTGCAGGCCCGTGAAGGAGAAAGCCATGACCTCCTACCTGTGGCTGCCCTGGGGCTCTGCACTAGCAGGAATTAAAGGCAAGACAGAGCTGTAAACCGATAAACCGATGCTGGAGGACATAAAGCAGCATGCCCCAACGTGTGCACAGAGCTTTTCGGCAAGGTTGGGAGACTCACTGGTTCAAGGCATATAAGGAAATTTCTGTTGGATAATTAGGTGGCCACCGAGCTTACTAGGCAGAGACTTTAGTTATGACAACAAAGGATACGGACTTTTCTGTTGTTTGGGAAAGTCAGTCAACAGACAAAAAGCAATACCCAAAATACCAACAAACCCCTGGGAAGGGGAGGGATCGGATCCTCACAGTTGCCACATTGTATTATTTAAAATGTCCAGTTTTCAGGGACTGGTGGGTGGCTGAGTAGGTTAAGCATCCGACTCTTCATTTCAGCTTGGGTCATGATCGTAAGATCGAGCCCTGGGTCAGGCTTAAGACTCTTTTTCTCCCTCTCTCTCTGCCCCTTTCCCTCCATTCACACTTACTCTCTCAGATAAGTAAGTAAATAAATGAATGAATGAATGAAATGTCCAGCTTTCAACAATAAATTATGAAATATAAAAAGAAACTAGAAATTGTCCCTGAGGAAGCCCCGATGTTGCACTTACTAGACAAAGACTTTAAATCAGCTATTTTTGTCTTCAGAGAACTAGATGAAGCTACGTGTAAGGAACAGAAAGAAGGTAGGAACAAAGTCTTCCCAAACAGAGCATCAGCGAAATATTAGAAGTTGCGGGGAGGGGCGGCAGTTGAAGAACCAAATGGAATTCCAGAGTCGAAAGTTCAGAAACTAAAACTCAACAAAGTAAATTGAAGCAAACATGAATAATGCAATAATAAGGATAAAAATAGAAGGGAGTGAACTGGAATATGGGAAACAGAAAAAAATCAATAAGAACAAAAACTCATTTTTGGAAGGATCAACAAAATGGACAAAGCTTTCACCGACTGGTGAAGAAAAAAAAGACTCAAATTTCTAAATTCAGGAATAAAGAGACATTGCTATGACCATTCAATAATTTTAAAAAGATTATAAGGAAGCCCTTTGAATAAGTGCGCTCCAACAAATTGCATAACCTGAAAGAAAGGACACATTCCTTGACAGACTCTGTGGTGTCCTGAGGAGAGAGCCCAGAGATGTTTCCTAAGTTTCTTCTCCATCACCTGTGAAGTGTTAACTTACTCAGCAAAGTTTATGCAGATGTGATTATGGTAACAGTTTTAAGACAAGAAGATTATCCTTAATCATCCATATGAATCTCAAGTTCTACTACCACTATCTTAATAAGGGAGAGACACACAGATAAAGAGAAGAAGGTCATTTGAAGACAGAAGCAGGAGTGGTAAGGACACAAGCCAGTGAAGGCCAACAGCCACCAGAGCCCTGAGCAAATCGTCTACATACACGGGAGCTGTATGCATGTTCTAACAGACCAATGCCACTCTTGGTTACCATGCAAGATAGTCGAAAGCCCAGGTCCCCACAGATGCACAGATGTTCATAGCAGCTGTATGCATCCTAGCCTAAAACAGGAACAACCCAAATACCCATCGATTGACAAATGGGTAAACAAAAGGTGTTTTATACACACAATGAAATATTCAGCCACAAAAAGCAATGGGATACACATGCTATGACATGAGTGAACCTTGAAGACATCCTGCTAATGGAAAGAAGCTAGATCCAGCAAGTTATATACTCTGCGGTTCCGGTTATATGGAATGTCCAGAAAACGCAAAGCTGCAAAGACAGAAGCAGGTTACTGTTTGGAGGTGCTGCTGGAGGGGCAAATGGGGACTGACTACAAATGGGTATGGGATTTCTTTAAGGGAATATAGAAAAGTTTAAGAAATACTGCATCATCAGACTTTATTGAAATGGTGGGAAATGGGGTTTTCCTGCCCCAAAACTTAGTGTTGTAAAGTGTACAACAGATGTTGGGAGGGGCTGGGAGGGCTTGGATGCTATGACATGTTACCTGCCACCAACATGTGTTGAAATCCTACTTAAATAAAGCAAACAAACAGAATAAAACTCATAATTATAAATTGCATTTTTAAAATTCCCAAATGCACATAATTAAAACTCTATTGTAGGCTCTAAATAATGTCATAGAGTACTGAGATGTGTAGGAGTGTGTGTGTGAGGGGGGGGGTGGTATTGATGAGGAGGGGAAACTTTCCCTCTCTCCAGGTTTGAGACAGGGAAACCCGAAGCTGCCTGTGACATTGAGAAACTTTCTCTAGTTCTCCTTTATGATTTCTTCTTATTCAGAGAAGATAGAGCAGAGGGTGAGGACACCCTTAGAAGGGGAGGGGATGGTGGACACCTGGCCTTGGGGAAGTTAGAGAAGGACGAACCCCGTACCCCTCCTCCTGCTTCCCACGTGTGCATAGTCCCAGATGGCTATCGCCCGAGTCCGGACTCTTTCCATTACTGAATCGATTGTGTTGGCCCCTTCCAAGACCAGGACCTGGCCTCAGGAGTCCTTCTCGGGACAGCCGGGAAGCCTCCTGGGATGGGCCCTGCGGGTGTGCAGGTACAGGACCAGCTGACCTTACCTGAGCGTTTGCTTCCCTGCACTGCACATGCCCAGCCTTCGAGCCGCTGGGGCAGAGCCTGTGCCTGCAGCCCTGGACCAGGCCCTCCAGCCCTGCTGGGCCCAGGCCCCGGAGTGCCAGGCCGGACGGGAGGCTCCCGGCCCATGGACGCCCCTCGGAGCTGCCCCCTTCTTAGGGAGAAGGGGCACATTAGGGACCTGAGTCCCAGGACACCTGCAGTTCATCTGAGGTGGGGAGGGGGTGCCGCAGGCCGAAAACTGCTGATTCTACCGGGCCTGGGTCCCTTGGAAGCGACCTGACGCCGCCCCCTTCCTTGGCTGCCGCATCTCACCCGGGCCCCTGTCGCAGTGCTCCCCACCCCGACAGGGCCTCTGAGCCCTCCCCTCATCCACCTCGGTCCGGAAGTCCCCAACAGGACCCCCATTCCTCCCCGAAGCCCCTCCACGGAGGGTTTGCTCCCGGACCCCCTCCTCTGAGGGGCTGCCTGCGGACTTTGGGGCAGGTGCGCCGAGAAGGACCACAAGTCCTGGGCTCTCCAGTACCAGACAACTTCCCGGAGAGTGGCGGCCTCGTGCACACTTCTGGCGGCCTTTTCTGGGTCCTGGGGTTCCTGACAAATTCTGCGCACATAGAGCTTATGAAGCTCTTAGAACAACCCGCCATGCAACTCCAGATAAACAAAACAAACAGAAAAAATCTTTCTCTTTCTCTCTCTTACCTTCTCATCTCCCATTTCCCTGATTTCAACTCTGTCGGTGTCTCGCTGTCCACCATAAAATGACAAAGTCCCTCAGTGAGAGGAAGATACAATTTAGATCCAAGATGATTAGTTCTGAATCCGCTTTGTCTGTGTGTGTGTGTGTGTGTGTGTGTGTGTGTGCTGCTCAGCTTAGCCGAGAACATTTCTTTACGCTTTTTTTCCTGATTGAACCAGCACGTTTTCTATGATATTAATGAACCAATAGACACTCCCGAGGCTTCTGCTTTTCAGTTATTAGATGGAATTTTTGTTACTAAGAAACCTACTACCTCTCGTCTCTCCAGGCCTCATTATGTGGGTTTGTGGCTCTCCGGGAAGATTTAGGACATAATCACACCACCTTTATTTAAAACACATGATGCCGCTAAAAGATACCTAAATGTTTACCTTACATAAGCCACGAGGTGACTCAAGTGTTCTCTAGATTTATTTTTATGATAAATACAGATTTTTTTTAGCTGATTTTCTAGCCAGAGAATCGTTGGAGATTTGAGAATGGTTGCTGAAATCAATGTCTAATTCATGAAATGTAGAAAGGAGGAGAAAAGACCCCAGTAATTAAATCCCTTATGAATCCTATGAAGGGAGGCAGTAAATGTTATCCACAGCCTTCCCGGCATTCGAGCTGCCCATCTGTCACTCCTCTGTGACACTGTGTGGCTTCTGCCACCGTATAGCTCCCTAATTGAAAGAAATTGACACTCTGGATACCTGTTGCTCATTAGTGGCTGGGAGCTGTCAGTCACCACTTTCCAATTGTTTGGGCTTCTTCTAACCTTGTGTATGTCCATGATTAGCTCATGTTTCATGTTTGTGAGTGTTTCTTTTTAGATTTTTCTCTCCGGTGTTTGAAATGTGATTTCCCTAAGACAGAAAACAGGGCAACCTGCTCATACATAACACAACATGGACTGGTTCAGTGCAGCTGCACTGACTGGCTTCAAGATATGGCTCTGGACTTGCTGGCTGTGCAACCTAGAGAAAGTTACTTCATGTCTCTGTAACTGATGGTTAATTTTATGCCTCACCTTGGCGAGACTATGATGCCAAGTTGTTTGGTTAGACATCAGTCTAGATATTGTTGTGAAGGTGATTTTTGGATGTGATCGACATTTGAATCACTAGACTGAATAGTGCAGATGACCCTCCCTACTGTGGGTGGGCCTCATCTAATCAGTTGAAGTCCTTGATAACAAGGCTGAGGTTTCCTGAGGAAGAGGGGATTCTACCTCAAAATAGCAACATAGAAACCCTACTTGAGTTTTCCCCCTGCTCCCTGCAGCCTGCCAGTTGTCCTACAGAAATCAGACTTGTTAGTCCCCACAATCATGGGAGCAATTCCTTAAAATCTCTCCTCTTCTTCCCTTCCTCTTCTCTGCCCCCTCCACTCCCTCCTTCTCCTTCCTTTTCTTCTTCCTCTTCCTCTTTTTCTCCTTCTCTTCTTCCTCCTTCTTCTTCTCCTTCTTCTCCATCTTTTTCCCTCTCCACTGGCCTCCTCTTCTTCCTCCTCTTCCTTTTTTTTCTTCTTCCTTTTCCTCCTCCTCCTCCCTCCTCCTCCTTCTTCTCTCTCTCTCTTTCTCTCTCTCTTTCCAGTTTCTCTGGAGAACCTGTACTTCACTTTTCTCCACCGTTATACAGAGGTAATCACAGCTACCTATCTCTAAGGGTTATGAAAAGAAAAAATCAGCTGACATAATGCTTAGGATATAGTTAAGCTAAAAAAAAAAACAAAAACTACTTATTAACCTCTGTGTATTAGCTTCCTGCAATTGCTCTGCAATAAATAACCGCAAATGAGGTGGCTTAAAACCACAGATATTTATACTTTCCCTGTTCTGGAGACCAGAAGTCCAAAGTCAAGTTGTTGGCAAGGATCCACTCCCTGCAGAGGCTCTAGTGGAGATGTTTTCCTCGTGTCTTCCAGCATCTGGGAGCTCTAGGTGCTCCTGTGGCTCCTGGAAGCCTCATTCCAACTCTGTCCCAGTCTCTACAGGGCTTTGTCCTCTGTCTTCTATGTGTTACAAGGACACTTGGGATTGGATTTAGAGCCTGCCTGGATAATCCAGGATGATCTCATCTCAGAACCCTTAACTTAATTATATCCTCAAAGGCCCTTTTAGCCAATAAGTCTGTATTTACAGGGTCCAGGTTGGGTATTAGAGCACAGACCTCTCTTGTGAGCCGCCACAATCATCCAACCGACTCACTTTACAATTCAGTTCCTTTCTTACTTATTTTTATTTTTTAGAGAATGAATTCACTTCTCAGTGGTTTTTTTTTTTTTTCTCATCAGAACAGTAGCTCTAGTTTCAGCTTTTATCCACATACATTTTTCTATTGTTCATATTTCTATAATTTTCTCAGATGTGGAAATAATCTGTTTTTTTGGGTAAACATCAGTGGATTTGTCACTCATGTGTTTGTTAAGGCAGGGACACATTTTCCTTCTTTAGAAATTCATCCTCTTGACTCCCATTCTGTCCTTAGAGTGGATGTTTTTGAGGCTGATGATAATCTTTCAACTCTCAGAACTAGTTAAATTTTTGGCTGGCAAAGGCATACAAAAGAGTTGAAAGACAAATTCCACATGATTTAACTCATATGTGGAATTTAAGAAACAAAACAGAGGATCATAGGGGAAGAGAAGAAAAAATAAAATGAGACAAAAGCAGAGAGGGAGGCAAACCATAAGAGTCGCTGAACTCTAGGAAACAAACTGAGGGTTGCTGGAGGGGAGGTTGGAGGGTGATGGGGCAGCCGGGTGATGGGCATTAAGGGGGGGCATGTGGTGTGATGAGCACTGGGTCTGATACAAGACTGATGAATCACTAAATTCTGCCTCTGAAACTAATAACATACTATATGTTAATGAAGTTGAATTTAAATTTAAAAATATTTAGAAAGAGTTAAAATAATTTTAAATTTAGTAGTAAACTAGGAAGACAATACCAAGATTTTCCGCGGCTGTGCTTAAGGATACCTGGATACTGACTCTGCTTTTGCTACCAAATGAAGATACTATTTTGTAGTTCCAGGAGACCTCAGCGTTTGCAAACCTCGAAAATGACATGCATGGGTGTTTTGTGTGAATTCTCCAATGGGGATGGAAGCCCTGAATAAAGGCACCTGTGCTGTGGCAACAACGGGGCTTTCCAGAGGTCCTCAAACCCTGCCAGCTCCCACCATGTCACTGCTGAGTCCACCCCCATCAGGACCTCCATGGCCAAGGAAATCTGCCCTGAAATGTGGGGTCTGCTCGTCCTGCAAGAGGTCACTTCTGACAACAGTCCATATTCTTTGCTAAGTAAGTTGCAAACAGTACATTCACTGTGAGTATGGGCCCACACCTGCCCCACCCAACTGCAACCCCCTGACCTTCAAACCCATCGTTACCTCCGAAAAACAGTGTAATGATATGCTGCCCTCATTTTAAAAATTGTCTTTGTTGGGGCGCCTGGGTGGCTCAGTGGGTTAAAGCCTCTGCCTTCGGCTCAGGTCATGATCCCAGGGTCCTGGGATCGAGCCCCGAGTCCCACATCGGGCTCTCTGCTCTGCGGGGAGTCTGCTTCCTCCTCTCTCTCTCTGCCTGCCTCTCTGCCTACTTGTGATCTCTGTATGTCAAATAAAAAAAATCTTAAAAAAAAATTGTCTTTGTTCCAGTATGAATGCAAACATTTATGGGAACTAAGGATGCTGATATTCAAGAGCTAATGAAACAAGAATGACCATAATCCTGTGTGTGAAACCATGATGTGACAGGGGTTAAGGATTTAATTCAGACCGTGGTGGTAGAAGGACTATTATCCCCATTCTTCTCCCACTGCCTGTGGTTAAGTTGGGTTTTCTTGATCACAGGACTGATGAGCACAGAAAATAGAAATAGGGGGTCTTCAGCCTGTAGGTAAGACCAGAACATAGAATGAGAGGAGATGAGAATGGGGTTGAGAAGTTGAAGGGCTCCCAAGTGAAAAGAACCAGCCAAGGAAGCGGAAACCAAGTAGACAGGGCTGAGATACCGGTAAGATCAAGGAAATAGCACGTGTCGCCAGAAATTACAAACCAAAATGCGCTTTTGGTTCTCACAATAAACTGACCCAACACGAATGAAGGAACATACACAAGGGAAAAAAATCATTTTAAATGGTTTGTTTAAATGTTTTGTGATAACAATGATATTAGGAGAGCAGGCCGATGTCCTTCTCACGACCCTTCAGAGAAGAATACAAAGCTGTTCGTGCACGACCAGGATCAAAGGATGACGTGCTGTAGAATCTCACAATTCCACTGTACGTTCATTTGCTCGTTTTAGTGTCATTGTCTCATGCAAGCAGATGTAAGCAAGCAGGTATCGTCCTTATAAAAACACTTCACGCAATCCCAAAGCCAGAACAAGCTCTTGGGAATTTCGTTATTTTAATATATATGTTTGGGCAGAAATAAAGAATGTTTTCTGCAGGACGTGGTCAGAGTGGTAGTTCACATTAAAGTTGTGAAAATGAAAATATGTTCAAGCTGCCTCTTAAACGGTAATGGACATTGCCATGGAAGCCACAACTGTATTAAGGCATGACATTTCTTTCAAGATACATCAGTGATATTAGTAATAATATGGTCATGTGTTCCAAAATTTGTTGTTTTATATCCAATTCCACTAGCATTTCTTGGTGCCAGACTCCTCAAAGGTAACCCTGCTAGAGTGTGATTTCTGTAATTGAACTTTTCCAGTTTTTTGTTTGGAAATTATTTTTTTTTAAGATTTTATTTATTTATTTGACAGACGGAGATCACAAGTAGGCAGAGAGGCAGGCAGAGAGAGAGAGAGGGGGAAGCAGGCTCACCACTGAGCAGAGAGCCCGATGCGGGGCTCGATCTCAGGACCCTGGGATCACGACCTGAGCCGAAGGCAGAGGCTTAACCCACTGAGCCACCCAGGTGCCCCTTGGTTTGGAAATTATACATCCACATGCATATATGCAAATTCATATGTGTACGCATAAGTATACCCATGTAAACATTTATATATACAAATGGTTATATATATATAATAATTTTGCTTTGTACATATTTCTCTAAACACAAGATATTTTGCTAACTGTTTTTTTTTTAAACTTTATTTATTTACTTAAGAGAGAGAGAGCACGGGGGACTGGTGGGGGAGGAAGAGAGGGAGAGGGAGAGGCAGACTCCCTCCCCATTGAGCCAGGAGCCTGATGCAGGGCTCGATGCCAAGACCCTGGGATCATGATCTGAGCCACAGGCAGATACTTAACTCACTGACCCACCCAGGGGCCCCCGTTAATTGTATTGTTTTATAATTTGTATTTTTTAGTTATCAATAGGTTGTGGAGATAGTCCCAAAATAACATACACCATTTTTTCTTATTGTATTAATCTTGGTTTAAAAACAACTAATGGACCATGAAGAGAAGAACTGATGCATAATTGCTGGGTGTATAGGTGTCTGAGTGTGCCTGTCTCTGTACACGTGGGGGCACGCCCACACGGGTGCTCGTATCTGCGTGGACTATTTCGTAATTGATAAACCAAACTTGAATTCCCAAGATAAACCATAACTGGTCATGTGTTTTTTACTTTTTATTCGTTTCCACTTGCTGACTTCGTTTGTTAACATTGTCCTTAAAATTTTTTTTAATCACTTTCAAGAAAGAGATTGTAGCTTTTCAAGAAAGATCTGTAGCTTTCTTTCCTAATACTGTTCTTCCTCCTATTAGTGGCAATATTTTAACAGTTGCCTTTTTGTATTTTCTTCATGATATAACAGAGGCTTATGTTCATTTACTCTTCGATGTGTTTGTTTGCTCATGTCGCTTATTTGTGGTTTAGTACTGGTATTATAACTTGTCATTAGACTTTACCAATATTAATATTAATACTAACACTGGTATTGACTCTGGAATTCTTATTTTGTGGAAATAAGGTTATGTATGCAGCTTTAACCCTGAGCACAAAGTCTTTGCTCTTGTGAATTCATTCATTCTGTGTGACTTTAATGAGCTCTGTGTTAATGTCACAGTCAGAACATCACACACTGCTTTGAACAGTGGGGGTAAAGGTGGAAAATAATTAGTATCTATTTTTGGTCCTGAGGTCTTTCTGTGACAAAAGGAAGAGGAGAAAGCAAAAACAGGGTAATGAGGGAAGTACTTTGCCCAGCAGGACTCTGGCTTAATTAATTTACCCCAGGTTAACCCGAAAAGAGGGGAAATGGACCCGATGCTTACCTTTACATGCATGTATGTTTAATTGCAAAATTTCTATTGGAATTTTTGCTTTATGTCTGTAAATAACAAACAGTTATTTAGAGAAGTTTTTCTATAAATTTGAAGCCAAAAAGACACAATCATTTACTTATTTTAATCCATTCATTATTTAACCATGTGATAAACATTGATAACCAAGGCATAATATATGAAATAAAATGGTAGGGGAAACACTTCTAAATGGACACTCCTTCCAGCACTGGTAATGTTACTTTTTTCCCCATGCTTTGCCAAGGTGCCTTATATGCGATTTTCAATTATGCTTATTTTTAATTTTTTTTTTTAATTTTTAAAAAGAGCATTGATTTTAGAGAGAGAGAGAGAGAGAGCACAATGGGGAGGGGCAGAGGGAGAGGGAGACTCTGAAGCAGACTCCATGCCCAGCACAGAGCCCGAAGCAGGGTTCCATCCCACTAACCTGAGATCATGCCCTGAGTTGAGACCAAGAGTTGGTTGCTTAACTGACTGAGCCACCCAGGCACCCCTCAATTATGCTTATTTTTTAATTAGTATATTTGGGATTCTTTCGGTTAGGACCACAGAAAAGCAGTCAGACTTGAAGTCCTGCTATGTTTCCAATACTCCTGAGTGACCAGAAAGAATAGGAACAGTGCTTTACGAATTCCAAGGAGGAGAGAAAATAATTTAAACAACCTATGAGCACTGTAGAGAGTTTTGTCATTGGGTTTGTAGATTTTCCTAAGAAACAACCTTCTGAACACGGAGGAAGGAGAGGAGACATGAGTTGGGGGAACTCAGAGGGGGAGATGAATCACAAGAGACTGTGGACTCTGAGAAACAAACTGAGGGTTTTGGAGGGGAGGGGATGGGGGTTGGGTGAGCTGGGTGGTAGGTATTATGGAGGGCGCGGATTGCATGGAGCCCTGGGTGTGGTGCATAAACAATGAATTCTGGAACACTGAAAAAATAAAGTTGTTTTGTTTTGTTTTGTTTTTAAAGAGAGAAACAAACTTCTGAAGAGAGGACAAAGCAAGACAATATCAAAGTGAAGAGATAAAGTAATTAATCGTTATGTCTCAACGGCAGAAGCTCCAGGAAATCAAAGGATTCCAGGTGTTTTTCCGTGCCAGTTCCTGACCCGGACAACTTCACCACAGCACCTTCTTGCATGCAGAGCTCTTGGTTGAGAATATCCGCACAGCACAACACTTAGAGTAACATACGGCTGTGCGATGGGCCTCTCTGCTGGTGGACGGAGCAGGGAAGCAAGAGACGAGAGGCCCAGGGAGTCCCAGATCCCCTTCTCCCACAGAGCCCCTCTGGGCAGTGCTGTGACTCTTCTAGTATCGTTCTCCCAACTGTAAAGGAGGAATTAATAGTCTCACTTTATAGGATCTTTAGTCAAAATGACCTTATAGTGAAGAAGTTTGCACACTATGATGATACTAATTTTAATTAGATCCTATAAAATATTCCTAAATTGACATCTCATGGTGCTGACATTGATGTTCTGGTGTGGTGTTTGCAATCATGGCTCGTGAAGAGCAGGGATTGGATCTTAACTTGTGCATGTATCTATGGATCCACAAGTATGTCTGGTGATGAAATTGGAAAGTTTGGGATTTGAAAGCAAACAACTAAGAAAGAATTCTTGAGACACTTTTGGTGCAAAAAGGTGTCTTTATAATTATAGCACGGGGACAGGAACCTTGGGCTATAAGAGCTGCACTGGGATTGTGAGGAGTGACTGATTCTAGGCTTTTTAGTTTGTGGGGCTTAGGGAGAGCGTAAGTATGAAAGGAATTTGGAAGCAAGGCTTCTAGGACCAGGAGGCTGCTGCTAAGATAAGGTTAACTTTAGTGTTTACTAAAAGATAACCATTAAGGCATTTAGACAGCCATGAGTACCTTGAGGAAGGTCACACTCTGCATGTCTCGGGGATCTACAGTGGACTGCAAGCTGTAAGGAGATTGAATTTAAGCTACATTTCTCTTGCCTCTGTTTGTTCCATCACCTGGGGACTCCCGTAGGTGGGGGTGTGTTGGGGGAAGGGGAGCGTATTGAACCTAAACCAGAAAAAAGACACCTCTCCTTTCCTTCAACTATCGAGGTGATTATAGATTCTCATGCTTAGTTCGAGCTGCAGTAACGAAATATCAGGGACTGGGAGACTTAGACAATAAACAATGTTTTCTCACAGTGTGGACTCTGAGGGGCATTGCCAAGGTGCTGGCAGGTCTGGTATCTGGTGAAGGCTCTCTTCCTGGTTCACAGAGGGCCATCTTCCCACAGTGACCTCACATGGCAGACAGAGAGAGTGTGTGCACAATTGATCTTGGTTTAGGATGGATAAATTTGACCTATCTCCTTTATTTACTTCTCAACTCCTGAACAACTGTCTAACTCTTTTGACAGCTGAGTCCCAGCTTTTGTAAAGACTACTGTCTGCATAGCATCACTTTTGGGTCAAGATGTGGCCATCTGCCTTCCTAAATGCTCTTGAGTGACATGTGAGCTTCTGATAACCTTCCCTGCTCGGGATCCCTACCCCTGCGGAGAAGCACCTGCTTCCACCCCACACTCAATGCCCAATGTTCAATGCCCACTGCGCTGACCCAAGAGTGATTTTTGCTTCAGCTCCTCCAGCCCTCCCGGAACCACGCAGGGAGCTGTCTTTGGATGGCAATTATTCTCGGCTGCAGCCATGGCCCCATTAAAGACAGAGCTCTAGAGATGAAAAGTCCCAGATCCCATTATCAGTCCCTACTTCAAACATGAACTCTGGGTCATGAGGCTTCTTCATGCAGCTTCCGCAGCTTAATGACGCCATTAGCATCTCCTACCTGAAGGCAGCGCTAATTAAGGCACTAAGACGAATAGCCATATTTCACTTAATTGAGTTCATTTGCTAGTTTGCAAAGAAACACAATTAATAAAATAAGTTGTGCATGTCTCATTTTTTGGCAGGTCAACTTTGAAGTGATAACTGACTGATTTACTCTGAATAAAATGAGGAAAATAGTTCATGCTGAACTATTCATAGGCAGAGGTGATGAACATATGTTTCTAATCTTGAGCTAGGAGAAAAGCAAAAATACACAAATTTAGCAAATCTTACTTTTGACAACCACTCACAGGATATTTCAGCTAAGAAGTGAGCATATGGTTCAGGGAATAAAGGAACTAGCTAGCGTGGTGTGGAAATGAAGCTTCTAGGCTCAGAGTTTCATGACCGCCATGAGCTCATTCTTTCTTAGACGGGGGTCAGGTCTTGAACATTTTCTGTGGATTTTCCCATTATTAAAAGATGCTGCTTATGTATGCAGGTGAGTCGTGTGGGCGCCTAGTTAGGTTCCATCACACCTCGGGTGGGATGAGTTTCACAAGGAGAGGATTCGCCTCTTCAGAACTGCCACATCTGGAAGTGATCTGGTGGTTAGATGTGCTTCAGGTAAGTGTAAAGTGTGGTGGAAGAAGGGTTTGGATGACCTTCTGCCTTCTATGGAAGTGTGGGCTCAAAATAGAGAAGGAGTTTGGCCACCATGATGCTTGGCTTCTTTTTCAGCCAAAATTGTTTTGCTATAGTGAGACCATGGGCAATCCATTTCATTTTGGGCACATATGTTAATATTTTTTATTCCTAGCCTAGGGGTACCCTGGTGGTGGCTTTGCCTTATAATTATAGAAACAATATGATTTTTAGGAGTTCTCTGATGATGGGGTCAGACTCTGAGTTGCATGAGATCCGTGGGTGACCCCTGTTCACATTAAGGTTTGGACACTGCTGGGGTTGCAGTGGACTCATAGTAACAGCCCTGGTGTTCTCAGTGTTGTCTCTTAAGGAAAGTTGAGCTGGGAGGGGCGGTTGGAGCTGAGATTGTGCAGAGGGGGGTGTTGGGAGCCCATGCTGGTCATGACTGCTTTGGCTTCAGCTAACCTCTTGCTTGGTGACTCATTCCACTGTTGCTCCCTCAGGTACTGTCGTAGCACCTGCCAGGCTCCACAGATCACAGTTCATCAAGCTACAAGCACCTTCCTTCCAAACAGCATCCTTCAAATGTCACTTCTCATCCTAACGGTGAGAGTCAGGTACATTCTGTTTTCTTTTTCTTCTAACGTGCTAGCCCTTCTCAGACCCCTGAGAATTTTAGGGAGCTGTTTTGCTCCTCTGTAGCTCCAAGAGAACTCATGTGAGCCTTGTCTTCTTCCGTGGATCCCTCATTGAAATGTATATCATGGGTTCTCTACCACTCTAAAACAGGTTCTATAGTGTCTTCCTGGTGGCTGGAACTATCCAGTTCCACAGTTCATTTAGAACTGACCTATCTTCTCCAGATTTCTATGTTTCTCTGTAAATCCACAGTTCCTTTCAGGCAGGAGAAGTTGCATTCTGTCTGCCTGGATGCCCTCTGAGATCCTTCTGTCCCCACCTGTGTGTGCAGATACTAACTTTCACTGATTTCACTCCTTAACGGGGGTCAGCAGCTGTCTCTGTATCTCCTGCATTAAGGTGGTCATAGAGAAAAAGAAATAAATATGTGGATTCTTTTCTTTTTATTTTCTTAAATTTGGTTTCACCCGCGAAGATTGAACTAGCTCATATGTAGGATTCTACCATCTACAAGGCTAACTTTGCCAACCACATTGTGTAGACTCACACCTGAAACAGCTCACACATTTTGGGTTTTAAAGAAGTGGTCATAGTCCAAAGACTGGTGAATGGATGAAGAATATGTGGGCTGCATATACACAATGGAATATTACTCAGCCATAAAAAAGAATGAAATCTTGACATTAGCAACGATGTGGATGGAGCTAGAGTGTATTATGTTAAGCCAAATAAATTAGTCAGAGAAAGACAAATACCATATAATTTCACACATATGTGGAACTTAAGAAACAAAACAGATGAACATAAAGGAAGGAAACAAAAAGAGAAGGAAGCAAACTGTAAGAGATTCTTAACTATAGAGAACAAACTGAGGACTGCTAGAGGGAAGGCAGGCAGGGGATGGGCTAAGTGGCTGATGAGTATTAAGGAGGACACTTGCTGTGATGAGCAGTGGGTGTTATATGTAAGTGATGAATTACTAAATTCTATTCCTGAAACCAATATTACACTACATGTTAACTAACTAGAATTTGCAAAAAATTTGAAACAAACAAACAAAAATAAGGAAGTGGTGCTAAACATTGAATGAGTAGCAGGTGAGAGGAAAGACAGACAAGACCAGAGGGCCCGTGGCTTTCTCCAAGGACTGGGTCTTGATCTGCCCCAGGTGCAACTTAAGTGCACTGCCTATGTGGGACCAGTGGAGTAGTATAGGTGAGACTAACCTCATTCTTATTGTCCAGTGGCTTACTTATTTTAGAATGATGTTTTGAGTAGGGGGGTTACTTGGTAGAGAGATAGCAACCTGAAAGATACTTGATTTTCCATTGTTCACAGTCCTCAAAGTGAGTGATGGTCTCCTCTCAGGCTCTGTAGACAGGTTTCACTCCTGACGCTACACAGTACGTGCAATGACTGGGATTTCAGGCTGATTGTACATGCGTAAATGCCTAGATCCCTAGGGGAAGCTGGCTTGCTCTGTCTCTGATGTTGGGCATACAGTCCCCCTTTATGGTTTATGCAAGACTTGAGACTTCACTAGTAGACATCACTAGCCTTCTACTTCTCCAGTGCTGCGAGATGAACACTCTTGTTCTGTTTTTCAGTTCTCCACAATTCAGTGCAAAGGATTCACTTCCATTCATGTCTCCAATAAAAAGAATTCACTGTAAGATGTGTCCATCATTATCTTAGATAATACTATGACTAAACTTTCCAGAGAAATAGGGTGTGGAAACACACATTTTCCTCCATAAAACAGTCTAAAATCTGACCTGTGGTGTTCAGCGACATGCAGGGCTTTGTCTCACGCACAAGTAGAACCAGGATAGTTTGTGCTCTGTGATGGACTTCAGGCTGTGTGCTTGCGGATGTTGTCTCTAAAGAACCCTCCACCCCATCTCCACCCTATGTGCTCTATAAGTCTTTTCTTGTCTGCCCAGAGATCCTCTTCACCACTTCCCACCTGCACTATTAATCTTCTTCATGTGAGACAGCTGAACTACTAGCACAGTTTGCTGAGTAGAGTCCCCAGAAGCAAAATTTGCTAGAATGACCTTCTCACCCATCAACCTGGCCCTACAGATCATCCATGTTAAATGGCCTGAACAAACTTTCTTGGAAACTCTAAAACCACCCTTGAAAAATGAGCAAGAAAGAGAACTTCTAGAGGCAATTGGTATTTCAAGGGAATTAGATGCACAGTTGTGTTTCTCATCTCCATCCCCACCAATAAAACAAATTTGTGATCTATCACCTTTGTTTCATAGACAGGAGACTGGTGTCTGTTATAGTGGTGAAATTAAGTGCTCAGAGGTTCATGAGAGTATAAAAGGCTGGTTGGTCTTTAAATGAGCTAGAGCTGGAAATAGTCTATGCACTTGAAAGTGATAAGAGTTGATGACTAACCAGCAGTCTTAAAGTTCTTATCCTTATCCCAGTGAAACCGATCACTATGTAATTGAGCCTCAAAGGCTGGTTTCAGGTCATTGAAAAAGTTGTTCCCTTTTACTGTACAGTAAGACCAAAGCTTGTAGGAAAAACACTTCCATTTACAAACATTACTGGAGATTCTCAATGTAAAAATGCACTTCTCCTTCACATTTTCTATTTCAAAGGTATATATCTTAAATCATCTTTATACAGGGATAGATACTTTGCTGTATAAGTTATCTAAAGTAGAAAAGTGACTTTTACTATTACTTCTGTATCTCTTCTATTGAAGGTGGGTAAGTTCTGAAAAAATCATTTTTGATAAGGGAATTATTAGAGAGACTTTGTGCATCAGTAAATCTGAGGGAGAGCTAAAAGCTCTTCCCTTAAGGATGTCTTGATATCAGCTATTGTGCAAGGTGTTTTTAACGTTGTTAAAGTGTTGTTTGATTGTGGGATTATTGTCTCAAGATTGTGGCCTTCAATTACCTTGATTTCAGATTACCTCCCTTGTCATTTGTTAGAATGATCATATTAATAGCTTCATAGTGTTATAGTTTAAATAGGACTTGACAATTGAGAGGTAGAAATAAACTTTAGTGCAATCCATCTGATGAAGTTTACATAAATGATCAGAATAGCAGGTCTGTGAAGGAAGTGAAAGGATCAGGGGAAAATACTACGTTCATTGTCAGTAGTCAACCAATTAATTTAGTACTTTCAGCCAGGTTTCAAGTGTGCTGTGTTCACTGCTGGGTATAAAAATATGGAGGCCACCATCTGTGCCCTGAAGGAGTTCTTAGTTCAGTCAATACAGCATTATTCAAACTCACTACTGGTCATATTTGGGACCACGTAATTCTCTGCGGTGGTGGAGTGTGTCCCGTGCACTGTAGGAAGCTCAACATCATCCCTGGCCAACACACACAAGATGCCAGTAGAATCCTCTCTCACAGTTGGGACAAAGAAACATGTGTTTAGAGTCTGGCACATGTCCACTGGGAAGTCAAATGGTGGTTGAGAAGCACCATCTGGTAGGAGAGAGACCTCTTTAAGGTCTATGAGATGTGGTAGTGCTGGGGGAGCACAGGTGTCTAGTGGTCGCTGGGACCGACCCCATGCCACGTCAAGGGGAACAGAGTAGACTTGATGGTTTGTTTTGATGTTAGTACGCTAGTCCATTTGGTAGAAATAGGCTAATTTTTTTTTTTTTTACTTAATCTGGTAGGAAATATGATAACTTCAAAGCCATATTCTCAGTGAAATGACAAGATAAATAACATTTTTACTATCAGCCAATTTCTCTATGTTCTGAGATTTGCAACTTGTTTAGGATTTTCAGATGGGGAAGGTTTCCTAAAAATATCATCCTATATTTTTTCACAAGTGTTCCACAGCTTTGCCTTTTATGTTCATACAACATATTCTATCTGATTTTTTTTTAACGGTTTTATTTTTTTTTTATTTTTTTTTTTATTTTTTTTCAGCATAACAGTATTCATTATTTTTGCACCACACCCAGTGCTCCATGCAATCCGTGCCCTCTACAATACCCACCACCTGGTGCCCCCAACCTCCCACCCCCCACCCCTTCAAAATTCTCAGATCGTTTTTCAGAGTCCATAGTCTCTCATGGTTCACCTCCCCTTCCAATTTCCCTCAACTCCCTTCTCCTCTCCATCTCCCCTTGTCCTCCATGCTATTTCTTATGCTCCACAAATAAGTGAAACCATATGATAATTGACTCTCTCTGCTTGACTTATTTCACTCAGCATCATCTCTTCCAGTCCCGTCCATGTTGCTACAAAACTTGGGTATTCATCCTTTCTTTTTTCTTTTTTTTTTTTTTTACAGCTTTATAAGCATATATTTTTATCCCCAGGGGTACAGGTCTGCGAATCGCCAGGTTTACACACTTCACAGCACTCACCATAGCACATACCCTCCCCAATATCCATAACCCCACCCCCTCTCCCAACCCCCTCCCCCCATCAACCCTCAGTTTGTTTTGTGAGATTAAGAGTCACTTATGGTTTGTCTCCCTCCCAATCCCATCTTGTTTCATTTACTCTTCTCCTACCCCCTCGACCCCCCATGTTGCATCTCCTCTCCCTCATATCAGGGAGATCATATGATAGTTGTCTTTCTCCAATTGACTTATTTCGCTAAGCATGATACTCTCTAGTTCCATCCACGTCGTCGCAAATGGCAAGATTTCATTTCTTTTGATGGCTGCATAGTATTCCATTGTGTATATATACCACATCTTCTTTATCCATTCGTCTGTAGATGGACATCTAGGTTCTTTCCATAGTTTGGCTATTGTAGATATTGCTGCTATAAACATTCGGGTGCATGTGCCCCTTCGGATCACTATGTTTGTATCTTTAGGGTAAATACCCAGCAGTGCAATTGCAGGGTCATAGGGTAGTTCTATTTTCAACATTTTGAGGAACCTCCATGCTGTTTTCCAGAGTGGTTGCACCAGCTCGCATTCCCACCAACAGTGTAGGAGGGTTCCCCTTTCTCCGCATCCTCGCCAGCATCTGTCATTTCCTGACTTGTTAATTTTAGCCATTCTGACTGGTGTGAGGTGATATCTCATGGTGGTTTTGATTTGTATTTCCCTGATGCCGAGGGATATGGAGCACTTTTTCATGTGTCTGTTGGCCATCTGGATGTCTTCTTTGCAGAAATGTCTGTTCATGTCCTCTGCCCATTTCTTGATTGGATTCTTTGTTCTTTGGGTGTTGAGTTTGCTAAGTTCTTTATAGATTTTGGACACTAGCCCTTTATCTGATATGTCATTTGCAAATATCTTCTCCCATTCTGTCAGTTGTCTTTTGGTTTTTTTAACTGTTTCCTTTGCTGTGCAAAAGCTTTTGATCTTGATAAAATCCCAAAAGTTCATTTTTGCCCTTGCTTCCCTTGCCTTTGGTGATGTTCCTAGGAAGATGTTGCTGCGGCTGACGTCGAAGAGGTTGCTGCCTGTGTTCTCCTCGAGGATTTTGATGGATTCCTTTCTTACATTGAGATCCTTCATCCATTTTGAGTCTATTTTCGTGTGTGGTGTAAGGAAATGATCCAATTTCATTTTTCTGCATGTGGCTGTCCAATTTTCCCAACACCATTTATTGAAGAGGCTGTCTTTGTTCCATTGGACATTCTTTCCTGCTTTGTCGAAGATGAGTTGACCATAGAGTTGAGGGTCCATTTCTGGGCTCTCTATTCTGTTCCATTGATCTATGTGTCTGTTTTTGTGCCAGTACCATGCTGTCTTGATGATGACAGCTTTGTAATAGAGCTTGAAGTCCGGAATTGTGATGCCACCAACTTTGGCTTTCTTTTTCAATATTCCTTTGGCTATTCGAGGTCTTTTCTGGTTCCATATAAATTTTAGGATTATTTGTTCCATTTCTTTGAAAAAAATGGATGTTACTTTGATAGGAATTGCATTAAATGTGTAGATTGCTTTAGGTAGCATAGACATTTTCACAATATTTATTCTCCCAATCCAGGAGCATGGAACATTTTTCCATTTCTTTGTGTCTTCTTCAATTTCTTTCATGAGTACTTTATAGTTTTCTGAGTATAGATTCTTAGTCTCTTTGGTTAGGTTTATTCCTAGGTATCTTATAGTTTTGGGTGCAATTGTAAATGGGATGGACTCCTTAATTTCTCTTTCTTCTGTCTTGTTGTTGGTGTAGAGAAGTGCAACTGATTTCTGTGCATTGATTTTATATCCTGACACTTTACTGAATTCCTGTACAAGTTCTAGCAGTTTTGGAGTGGAGTCTTTTGGGTTTTCCACATATAGTATCATATCATCTGCGAAGAGTGATAGTTTGACTTCTTCTTTGCCGATTTGGATGCCTTTAATTTCCTTTTGTTGTCTGATTGCTGAGGCTAGGACTTCTAGTACTATGTTGAATAGCAGTGGTGATAACGGACATCCCTGCCGTGTTCCTGACCTTAGCAGAAAAGCTTTCAGTTTTTCTCCATTGAGAATGATATTTGCGGTGGGTTTGTCATAGATGGCTTTGATAATATTGAGGTATGTGCCGTCTATCCCTACACTTTGAAGAGTTTTGATCAGGAAGGGATGCTGTACTTTGTCAAATGCTTTTTCAGCATCTATGGAGAGTATCATATGGTTCTTGTTCTTTCTTTTATTAATGTGTTGTATCACATTGATTGATTTGCGGATGTTGAACCAGCCTTGCAGCCCTGGAATAAATCCCACTTGGTCGTGGTGAATAATCCTTTTAACGTACTGTTGAATCCTATTGGCTAGTATTTTGGCGAGAATTTTTGCATCTGTGTTCATCAAGGATATTGGTCTGTAGTTCTCTTTTTTGTTAGGATCCTTGTCTGGTTTTGGGATCAAGGTGATGCTGGCCTCATAAAATGAGTTTGGAAGTTTTCCTTCTATTTCTATTTTTTGGAACAGTTTCAGGAGAATAGGAATTAGTTCTTCTTTAAATGTTTGGTAGAATTCCCCCGGGAAGCCGTCCGGCCCTGGGCTTTTGTTTGTTTGGAGATTTTTGATGACTGTTTCAATCTCCTTACTGGTTATGGGTCTGTTCAGGCTTTCTATTTCTTCCTGGTTCAGTTGTGGTAGTTTATATGTCTTTAGGAATGCATCCATTTCTTCCAGATTGTCAAATTTGTTGGCGTAGAGTTGCTCATAGTATGTTCTTATAATTGTCTGTATTTCTTTGGTGTTCGTTGTGATCTCTCCTCTTTCATTCATGATTTTATTTATTTGGGTCCTCTCTCTTTTCTTTTTTATAAGTCTGGCCAGGGGTTTATCAATCTTATTAATTCTTTCAAAGAACCAGCTCCTAGTTTCATTGATTTGTTCTATTGTTTTTTTGGTTTCTATTTCATTGATTTCTGCTCTGATCTTTATGATTCTCTTCTCCTGCTGGGTTTAGGGTTTCTTTCTTGTTCTTTCTCCAGCTCCTTTAGGTGTAGGGTTAGGTTGTGTACCTGAGACCTTTCTTGTTTCTTGAGAAAGGCTTGTACCGCTATATATTTTCCTCTCAGGACTGCCTTTGTTGTGTCCCACAGATTCTGAACTGTTGTGTTTTCATTATCATTTGTTTCCATAAATTTTTTCAATTCTTCTTTGATTTCCTGGTTGACCCATTCATTCTTTAGAAGGATGCTGTTTAGTCTCCATGTATTTGGGTTCTTTCCAAATTTCCTCTTGTGATTGAGTTCTAGCTTTAGAGCATTGTGGTCTGAAAATATGCAGGGAATGATCCCAATCTTTTGATACCGGTTGAGACTTGATTTAGGACCAAGAATGTGATCTATTCTGGAGAACGTTCCATGTGCACTAGAGAAGAATGTGTATTCTGTTGCTTTGGGATGAAATGTTCTGAATATATCTGTGATGTCCATCTGGTCCAGTGTGTCATTTAAGGCCTTGATTTCCTTGTTGATCTTTTGCTTGGATGATCTGTCCATTTCAGTGAGGGGAGTGTTAAAATCCCCTACTATTATTGTATTCTTGTCGATGTGTTTCTTTGATTTTGTTATTAATTGGTTTATATAGTTGGCTGCTCCCACGTTAGGGGCATAGATATTTAAAATCGTTAGATCTTCTTGTTGGACAGTTCCTTTGAGTATGATATAGTGTCCTTCCTCATCTCTTATTATAGTCTTTGGCTTAAAATCTAATTGATCTGATATAAGGATTGCCACTCCTGCTTTCTTCTGATGTCCATTAGCATGGTAAATTCTTTTCCACCCCCTCACTTTAAACCTGGAGGTGTCTTCGGGTGTAAGATGAGTTTCTTGTAGGCAACATATAGATGGTTTTTGTTTTTTTATCCATTCTGATACCCTGTGTCTTTTGATTGGGGCATTTAGCCCATTAACATTCAGGGTAAGTATTGAGAGATATGAATTTAGTGCCATTGTATTGCCTGTAAGGTGACTGTTATTGTATATTGTCTCTGTTTCTTTCTGATCTACTACTTTGAGGGTCTCTCTTTGCTTAGAGGACCCCTTTCAATATTTCCTGTAGAGCTGGTTTGGTATTTGCAAATTCTTTCAGTTTTTGTTTGTCTTGGAAGCTTTTAATCTCTCCGTCTATTTTCAATGATAGCCTAGCTGGATATAGTATTCTTGGCTGCATGTTTTTCTCATTTAGTACTCTGAATATATCATGCCAGCTCTTTCTGGCCTGCCAGGTCTCTGTGGATAAGTCTGCTGCCAATCTAATATTTTTACCATTGTACGTTACAGACTTCTTTTCCCAGGCTGCTTTCAGGATCTTCTCTTTGTCACTAAGACTTGTCAATTTTACTATTAGGTGACGGGGTGTAGACCTATTCTTATTGATTTTGAGGGGGGTTCTCTGAACCTCCTGGATTTTGATGCTTGTTCCCTTTGCCATATTGGGGAAATTCTCTCCAATAATTCTCTCCAATATACCTTCTGCTCCCCTCTCTGTTTCCTCTTCTTCTGGAATCCCAATTATTCTAATGTTGTTTCGTCTTATGGTGTCACTTATCTCTCGAATTCTCCCCTCGTGGTCCAGTAGCTGTTTGTCCCTCTTTTGCTCAGCTTCTTTATTCTCTGTCATTTGGTCTTCTATATCGCTAATTCTTTCTTCTGCCTCATTTATCCTAGCAGTGAGAGCCTCCATTTTTTATTGCACCTCATTAATAGCTTTTTTGATTTCAACTTGGTTAGATTTTAGTTCTTTTATTTCTCCAGAAAGGGCTTTCATATCTCCCGAGAGGGTTGCTTTAATATCTTCCATGCCTTTTTCAAGCCCGGCTAGAACCTTGAGAATCGTCATTCTGAACTCTATATCTGACATATTACCAATGTCTGTATTGATTAGGTCCCTAGCCTTTGGTATTGCCTCTTGTTCTTTTTTTTGTTGTGAATTTTTCCGCCTTGTCATTTTGTCCAGATAAGAGTTTATGAAGGAGCAAGTAAAATACTAAAAGGGTGGCAACAACCCCAAGAAAATATGCTTTAGCCAAATCAGAAGAGATCCTGAATTGTGAGGGGGGAGAAAGGGGATAAAAAGGGGTTCAGAAAGAAAGAAAAAAAAAACTATTAAAAAAAAGAAAGCCGATAAAGAAAAAAATATAAAAAGAGGAAAAATATATATATATTAGATAAACTATTTAAAAAACGTTAAAAAAAAGAAAACAGTAAAAGTTAAAAAAAATTTAGCAGAAGAAGAGAAAAAGAAAAAAAAATTGAAAAAGAAAAAAAATTAAATTAACTGCAAGGCTAAAAAATCATGGGGAGAAAGCCATGAGTTCTGTGCTTTGCTTTCTTCTCCTCTGGAATTCCGCCGCTCTCCTTGGTAGGTGAACTTGGTCCTGGCTGGGTTTCCCGTTGATCTTCTGGGGGAGGGGCCTGTTGTAGTGATTCTCAAGCATCTTTGCCCCAGGCGGAGTTGCACCGCCCTTACCCGGGGCTGTGCTGAGTCATCCGCTCGGGTTCGCTTTCGGGAGCTTTTGTTCCCTGAGCACTTTCCGTAGAGTCCGGAGGACGGGAATAAAGATGGCGGCCTCCCGGTCTCCAGCCCGGAGGAGCCGAGAGCCCGGGGCCCCACTCCTCAGTGCGCCCTCAGAGAACAGCGCCAAATGACTCCCGTCACCCTGGCCTCCGGCCGCGCTCCGAGCTGACCGAGCCCACGACCGGTTCAAGGCAACCCTGAGCTGAGAGTCACTCCTCGGCTCTGTCTCTGCAGCCGGCTTCCCCGTTCTAATACCGGTAAGCTCTGCGACACTCAGACACCCCCGATCCTTCTGCGACCCTGCGGGACCTGAGGCCGCGCTTACCCCGCCTGGGCTTCACCCCAGTTAAGCCTCTGGAGCGATGTCCCTCAGCGGAACAGACTTTTAAAAGTTTGCTCCGTTGCTCCGCCGCTCGCCGGGAGCCGGCCCCTCCCCCCGCGGTCGATCTTCCCGTCGCTTTGGATTCACTTCTCCGCCAGTCCTACCTTGCAGAAAGTGGTTGATTTTCTGTTTCTGGAATTGCTGTTCTTCTTCTCTTCAATCTCCCATTGGATTTGTAGGTGTTTGCAATCTTTAGATAAGCTATTTAGCTGATCTCCCGCTACCCGAAGTAGTCTCAGCTGCTACTTCTCCACCATCTTGACTCCTCCTTTTTAACGGTTTTAAATTGAAGAACTAATCTAATTTTATTTTCTTTATACGATGAGCAAGTTTTCCCAGGATGGTGATCTTGATTTGTGGTGTCTATGCTCTAGAAGGCTGTGGTTCATAATCTAGGCTTCTCTTCTTGGCCTGTTCACCCACAACTTTGGGAGTGCCAGGTGCTGGCTTCATAATATTTTCATATAGAAGGACATATCTTCTTTTTCTTTTTCAGAATTGTTTATAAATATTGAGACAAATGTACTGTCATAAATTTTGAAAACTGCTCAATCCCCCATCCCCTCACCCAGAACCACATGAAATTTCCTTGTTTGAGTTGGGAAGGATGGGTGTCTAGATGTTTGCCCCTGTTCCTTTTGTTCACTCTTCTGTTTCACTTGTTGACTCAAAACTTAACTCTCTGAGGAGCCAATATACCAAGGGTAATTCCTGACTCTGTGACAATGTAATGTTTGTGCAAACAGTGTCTTTTTTGTATTTCCTAATTACATTTTTTTCATCTCCTTAGATTTTTGATCTTTATAGTCACTTTGTACTCACATTTTTTCATTAACCTTGCCATTGATTCCTCTGAGTTTATATGTATATTTAAGTATCCTCTGCAGATAATGACAATATTTGGCTTTTTTTCATCTCATCTTTGTGTCATATGTTACTCAATAATGGTATTCAGTAGAAGTCTCTAAAATGGAAATCTTTATAGATTCAGCTACATTATAATTGAAAAATGACACCATAATTGAAGAAAAAAAGAAGCAAGTGATCAACCAAGGATTTATGTTTGTTATGAAATTGACCAAGAACTATTATATAAAATGTCCTAGTAACTCTTTTTTTTAAGATTTTTATTTATTTATTTGACAGATAGAGATCAGAAGTAGGGAGAGAGGCAGGCAGAGAGAGAGGGAGAAGCAGGATCCCCACCGAGGAGAGAGCCCAATGTGGGGCTCAATCCCAGGACCCTGGGATCATGACCTGAGATGGCAGAGGCTTTAACCCACTGAGCCACCCAGGTGCCCCAAAATGTCCTAGTAACTCTTAAAATCAACATGTATAAAGCCATATGATCCAGTAGATAAATCGTCAATGAATCTGAAAAGACAAAGCATGGTTTTTAAAACTCTGGTTTACTTGATAAGTGTAAGCACCTTTTATATGCTTCTTAGTAACAAAATAGTATATTGAAAATTAATATACCCCTTTCTGTCTCCCAATGGCTGAAGTTTTAAAAAGTTAGATATGAAATTTTGGGGAATATGGAAAAAAAAAAAACTTTTGGTGGGGGCCTGAAACAATGTAGCACTCTTGAAGAAAAATTCAAACAAGTAATTAACTATAATAAACATGTTTAACTCAGAACCCGATGTTTCCATCACAGAAGTACATATTCAGAAGGAGCTCTCAGTAAATAATTCATGTGCATAATGGAATGAAAGGGAGTGATAAGTAATATCTGGTCTACGCAGCATGACTCCTCCACAGAAAGCTGGGCTCCTGTCTGGTCCCCTTCCCCATAGAAATGTCATGGAAGTTCAAAAGGACTTCTAAAGAATGTTAATTTCATCACTGTCTATAATAAGTGAAAGTGGAAAAGTTTAGGTCTACCAAAATAATGAACATAAAGATTCTGGTATATAAATATCTTGAGATACCATGGAACGGTCCAAAGTAGCATGTTATCTACATATCAATATAGATCTATCTCAGAAGAGACTTTAGAATGAAAAAAATGTATGCAATTATACATTTATATAATACACAGCTAAAACAACATAGTTTGCTCACTGGTTACATGGGCACCATATCTTAGTCTGTTTGGGTTGACTGAACAAAATACCATTGACTGGGCAGTTCTAAAAGACAGACATTTATTTTTTCACTGTTCAGGTTAGAAGTCAGAGATCAAGGTTGCCGTGGGGTCAGGTTCTGACGGGAGCTCTCTTTCTGGCTTCAGCATGGTAGCCACTTTGCTGTGTGCTCACACGGCCCTTCCTCCATGGACGAGGGCAAGGAAGGAAGGATCTCTGTTCCTCTTCCTATAAGGCCACCTACCTTGTTGGGTCCTAACCCACCCCACCATTATGACCTCATGTAACATTAATTACTTAATGAAAACCAATGATCAGATTGAAAGTTCGGATCAGAAAGGAATTTGGGCCAGGGAACAAAAATTCAGTGCATAGACGTAATAAGAAATTAGATGTATATTCATTTCTTTTTCTTTTATGAAGAGTTATTATATAAGCTTTTTATAGGAACACTGCTTGTTTATGTATAAGTATATAGATATGTGAAGTACGTTAGGATTAAATATATTCAAGCTGCTGTCCCTATAGAAAGAAAAATAAAAGATGCAGAAGGAAGGACAAAAAATAAGGCTGTGTGCGGATGGGCTGAGAGATGGCAGCAGACCCTCTACAGAGATTCATCATTGATGGTATAAATTCAATTATATGCCAGTGAGGACAAGCAGGTTACAATATACGAATTTAAACAATCTAACACTGTGTGAGGTAGATCAAGTATAAGAATGTGCATGGAGGGTAAGGATAATCGAGCAAGCTGAATTTGTGAGAACATAAACGAAACTGTGCTCTCAGTAGAAACAAGGTCGCTTTAGATGTTAAATGGTGGAAGTAATACCACTTGAAGGCTAGCGCACATGCAAGATTTGGGCCCTTTTTTTTTAAATTTTTTTTGGGGGGGCATTTCAATGAGGACAAACCTGGTAATACTTGTGGCATCTGTAGCAACACATAATTTGATGAAGATTACAAGCAGTTAAAACAAGAACTGCAATTTAAGCCTGCGATGTGTCACGTGACTCCTCGATGCTAAAATAACATCTTCACTCCCATGATCAGCAGGGGCACCTGCTGTCTTGAGTCCGGACAACTCTTACCAGCATTTCAAATGACTCCCATATATTCCCATGCAATGGTTACTTCCCTGTCTTCGTCGGCGCAGCGGATCACCTTCCCGAAATACTTAATTCTGCTGCATTCTGCCAGGTAACACCCTTCTGGAGTGTGTGTGTGCTCCCACCTCTCTACGTGTGTCTTTCCTGTTTCACTTGCTGGCTTTTTTCCTCCTTCCAGACCTGCCTGGGGCCTCTGTTCTCTATTCCGTCTTCTCTTCTCCATCTGTTTGCTTTCTCTGTGCCGTGGTTTAAATCCATCCAATGCGGGTGACTCACGACATCTGTTTCTACAGCCCTCACTTGCTCTAGAGCCCTGGTCTTGCGCAGACTACTGCAAACCTGCTGTCTCTCCTTGCGTGTCAGAGAAGAATGTCACAGTTAACATTTCGCATACATAGCTCGTGCTTTGCCCATCTCAAGTACTCAAATCAGTGGAGTTGCTCAGATTCCAAACTAGATTCATCTTTTCTGACTTACCTACTTCTAACTAACCCCTAGGCAGCCTGTCCCATCCATTAGGTCATGAATTACCCATCGTTCTCACTGTTGTGGCTCTGGTCAGTTCTCTAGAACCCCTGACTGGGAATGGTCTTCCCCTTCCCCAGCAGTCTCCCCTTCCTGCAGTACTCAGAATGACCCTTAAAAAATGAGCATCAGATTAGATCATTCGCCAGTTTTCAAGCCTCCTGGGATTTCTGATCATACTCAGAATGGACTACAAACTCCCTCCGAGGAAAGTCACAGGTCCGTATCAGTGGGCCACTGTATGGTGTGCTCACCTTTGTTCACTTTGCCTCTGCTGATGTTCTGTTCCAGGCGAACAAAGCAGGTTAGTGCCCTACTGTGGGGCTCGGCTGCTCTAGTTCCCCCTTGCGGTTCTACCCAGGGGACCCTGGACTTCTTTTAAAGAATCCACTCAAAGGCAGGACCCCCATACCCCCTTCTCCACATCCAAGTGGCTGTCACATTGCCTGGATTTTTTTGTTTCCTTTTCTTTTGTTGCAAACATAATTATGTTTACTTTTTAAGTTATTTGTGGTCTCTCTAATCCACTAGAATTATATTTCATGAAGATAAGAACTATCCTTTTGTTAATAATAACCCTGTTGCCTAGAATGGGTTCTGTCACATCAGACACAGAAAAGTGGGTATATCTGAGTGTTTAGTATGAACCAGACATGGCTCTGGGTGTTACATTAAGTCATCTACAGGGGCACCTGGGTGGCTCAGTGGGTTAAAGTCTCTGCCTTCGGCCCGGGTCAGGGTCTCAGGGTCCTGGGATCGAGCCCCACATTGGGCTCTCGGCTCTGCAGGGAACCTGCTTCCTCCTCTCTCTCTCTACCTGCCTCTCTGCCTACTTGTAATCTCTGTTTGTCAAACAAATAAATAAAATCTTTAAAAAAAAATCATCTACAGAGCAGGGAGCTCAGTGCAGGCATATCCACGGGTGTGCTGAGGATAGGGCATGGCTAATAGCAAACAGAGCTAGAATTTGAACCGAGTACATTAGCCTCCAGATCCCACAGTCTTTGTGGTACATTGTTACTATTTGGCTTTTGTTGTTGGTGTTTTGTTCTGTTTGGTTTTATTATGTTCAATTAGTCAACATATAGTAGGTCATTCATTTTTGATGTATTGCTCAACGATTCATTAGTTGTATATAACACCCAGTGCTCATCACAACATGTGCCCTCCTTAATACCCATCACCTAATGACGGCATCCCCACCCTCCCTCTGCTCTGAAACCTTCAGTTTGTTTCCTAGAGCGGAGAGTTTCTCATGGTTTTTCTCCCTCTCTGATTTCTTCCCATTTGGTCCTCCATGCTATTCCTTATGTTCCACATATGAGTGAAACCATATGATAATTGTCTTTCTCCATTTGACTTATTTCATTCGGCATCATCCCCTCCAGTCCCATCCATGTCGATGCAAATGGTGGGTATTCATCTCTTCTGATGCCTGAGTAATATTCCCTTGTATATATGGGTCATATCTTTTTTTATCCATTCATCTGTTGAAGGGCTTTTTGGCTCCCTCCACAGTCTGGCTATTGTGGACATTGCTTCTCTAAACACGGGGGTGTAGGTGCCCCTTCTTCTCACTGCATCTGTACCTGGGGTAAAAACCCAGTAGTGTAATTGCTGGGTCATAAGGTAGCTCTATTTTCAACTCTTTGAGGACCCTCTATACTGTTCTCCAGAGTGGCTGCCCCAGTTTGCATTCCCACCAACAGTGTTAAGAGGGTTCCCTGTTCTCTGCATCCTCGCCAACATTTGTTGTTTCCCATCTGATTACTGTTTTTAAGTGCGATGACCTATGTTGAATGAAAGAACAAGTAGAAAATTTACATTATTGTATTATGTTCTTACTTGAAGACTCAGCTCACGTTACTGAGTATTCTTATGTGAAATATTGGAGATTCCTCAACCACTGGAGCTGGGAATGGTAAATATTCCACTAACAGCTCAAACTACAAAATCCTTTGATGAAGTACTGTGTACCCTACTCTTCCCATGAAAAACTGGAAACATTGAGCACAGTGGGTTTCTACTCACTGCCTCTGAACTTATCAACTAAGATCCCAGAGCCTTGAGATCCCTCTGTCTGAACACTAGTGTTTTGAGAATATTGTCAGGAGCATTGTCCTTACATGTAATTATGTTGTCTCTTGAGGAATAATCTTCAGTGTTCCCTTCAAAGCTTCAGTGCCTTGGTTGGGTGGTGAGCCAAGGTGGAACATTTTCCTCTTCCCTTTGGGAGATCAGTTCGGTACCCAAAATGGGAGTGAGTTTATGCTTACCATTATTCCAAGTAACACACCTTCCATTGTTATTAGTCATGATGAGCAATTCCAGTAGGTGGGTCCATGAATATAAACTTGTGCCTTGTAGTTCATGATTTATGCTGTGCATATTAAAGCATACACTGTGTGGATCACCTATGCAGATTCTGCTCTGCCTCCTGACTTGGATTTCCTGTGTGCATAATGATGAGAAAGTCAGACAGAATGGCATTCCTGCTAACAACTGAACTGTAATGAAACCCCTGTAGGGCTGCTTATTTTGGCCAAAGTTTCCATTCTTTGTAGCCACCAGTTAATAACATCTATCATCGTGGTCAGACACTCTGGGTTTACAGAACCTATTTGAGATTGAGGCATAAGACCTCACCTTTACTGAAATAGCAATTTTCATCTTAAAGAGTATTGGGAATATTGAAGTTTGAAAGCTTTCTTCAATGAGCTTTCATGATTGTACAAAAAGGGATTTTATTAGGCATAAATCTATCTCTGCAGACTCGTTTGCTTTTATTGAGCCTTGCCTTATTTCAGACTATGTATTATTAATCCTTAAGATGGGGTTTATGGTTCCTTCTCCATGTTGGGCTATTTATGAAGGATGTCTCTGAAGTGAGATAAGGTTAATGAGAAAAAAAAATCACCTCCAGCAGCTGAACCAGAGAAGGGACATAACCTCATGTTGATGATAATAACTTTTTCAAGTATGGCTAAGGAAAGAAAAACATTCTGGAGAAGAGCAGATAACACAACATGGGCATGTCCCATTTGTGCCATGGAACTGTACTGAGAGTTTATTAATCCTTGCAATGCTCACTAATACTCAGACTTGGAAATAATCAAATTGGAGTTTCAAAATTAACCTTTTCCTCTTCTGGGGGGAAAAGGAGTAAAAATAAGGAGAGTGGATGAGACTGCTCTTCTCCGTCTGATTTGAGACTCCATCACTCCATTGTGATTAGAGAAATGATCTGAAAAATTAGGGTATTACTCAAAGGCACACACACATTCACTCACAAACATAGCACCATTTGTGGTGCTAACGTGAATCTAGGACATATAGCAAACTCAAGACCAAGACCAAGCAACCTACGTGAAGATGAGACCGCCACAGTAGGACTCCCTCATCTACAGCATCCCAGTCACTTCCCCAGGGTGCACACAAGTGCCCTGAAATTCTGGAGAGAAAACAAACCACTACCCAACAGGATGGGAAGAGTTAAGAAGTCAGCATACTACCTCGAGAGAACCAATGGGATCTAGTCTGCCCAGTTTTGATCATCACGAACAAGATAGAATGTTGAATTTGCAAACATAGGATAACAAAAATGGGAATCATAGAGGACAGGAGGCAACCACTTAGAAGAAAACTTAACTCAGAAAAAAAGAAGAAGCAGAAAACTTAACTCAGAATGGAAGAAAAATGTACATAATTATTTCCAAATATGAAACTCAAAAATATTTATATTAAAGTAAGTTTAGATAGGATAATAGGAAAATGAAATGCAAAGGGAGATTTCCAATGAGAAAAATAAAATTAGATTTCAAACACCATGATGGTAGGCCAAATAAAGAATGAGATCAAGGAACAGAACAGTCTTATGAAATATAAAATTAATAACCTAGAGGAAAGATTTAAGATAATAAAATATATGAAAACAAACTCAGAATGTGAATAAATATGGAAGACCTCAGGTGATTGTTATTCCTAAATTATGAATGTCAGCAAATGAAACAGAGCTGTACTTGAAGATATGTTAATTCTCTCTAGAAATTCTGAAGTACTGAATCAATAACTCAGTTAATAATATAATATTCCATTGTATTTTGATATAAAATGCTAAAGGCAGGGCACCTGGATGGCTCAGTCTGTTAAACATCTGCCTTCAGCTCAGGTCATGATCTTAGGGTCCTGGGATGGAGCCCTTGTCAGGCTCCTTGCTCAGTGGGGAACATACTTCTCCCTCTCTCTCTGTTGCACCACTCTTGTGCTCTCTCTCTCATGCTTTCTCTATCTCTATCTCAAATAAACAAATAAAATCTTTAAAAAAATTAAACCTAGGGATGCCTGGGTGCTCAGTCAGTTAAGTGTCTGCTTTCAGCTCAGGTCATGATCCTAAAGTCCTAGGATTGAGCCCTTGTCAGGCTCCCTGCTCTGGGTGTGGCAGGGGGGTGCTGCTTCTTCTCCCTCTGTTACCCCCTCATGCTCTTTCTCTCTCTCTCTCAAATAAATAAATAAAATCTTTAAAAATTAAAATAAAATGCTGAACGCTAGTACATATACGAGTTAAGTGAGTAAATTTCAAGGAAAAAGTCCTGGATGCATCGAGGAAGACCATTAGGCTGGACTTATGGTCTAGATTTAAATATTGGTCTAGGGGCAATATTTGTAAGTTCTGAATATGTGTGACTCGAGGGTACTCTGTGCAGCCAAGTCTGAAATGGCTCAGGGAACATTACTCTAGAAACTCTTGGGAAAACAAAACTGACTTAACAATGAAATTCTTTCACTTGGGGATAAATCACAATAAATGTTGTAGAGATGGAGAAATCGGGGCGCCTGGGTGGCTCAGCGGGTTAAGCCGCTGCCTTCGGCTCAGGTCATGATCTCGGAGTCCTGGGATCGAGTCCCGCATCGGGCTCTCTGCTCAGCGGGGAGCCTGCTTCCTCCTGTCTCTCTGCCTGCCTCTCTGCCTGCTTGTGATCTCTCTCTGTCAAATAAATAAATAAAATCTTTAAAAAAAAAAAAAAGAGAGATGGAGAAATCATAAAAAGTTGAATAACAAATTCATTTCAAAATGGCATTTGGAATATATTCACATGATATCTTAAAACCCATAGAAAATAAAGTTAACATTAACACTAAATTACAGAACATTTACAAAGCTAGAGATATTACAGGCTTGGAATGTGAATGTTCTATAATGATCACAGAGCACTTCAATAATTGATTATGTTAAACAAAGAAAAATGGAAGCCAGTATGACAAAACTATTCTAGGTGTTGGGAATGTAAATCTTTATGCTCTATATTTAATTTCTAAAATAGAAATATAGAATTAATTAGTTTCAATAGTTAGATTTATAAAACTGATGTTAGTGTGTGTGTATATATATATATATATATATATATATAGTTACACATAACTATATCTATAATATAATATAACTATATATATAATTATATACATAGTTATATATGTAACTATATAATGACAATTACATACATATATATACATATATAATGACAATTATGACAATTTCACAGAAATTAGAAAACACAAATTGCTATGTTAAAGGAATAAATGACCTGAAACATAGGCTTTCTCATACAAATGTTAATGGTATGTATCCATACAGAGTATAGAGGTGAAAGCTACTTTTTATCAACTTTGCAACCAGCCAGTTACATTTGTCTGATTGGTTGGAGAGTGAGCCTTGTATCCCAAGTCATCACATGGTCTCTGTTGGGTTCTCTTGCACTCCTTGCCAGGGTTGTTCCAATTCTGCAGGAGATATAAGAATAACTATATGGCCCTCAACCTTCTAAAATGACTGTACTCTATAGGCAAGTTTTGCTACTATTAGGATCCCCCATGGCGGATGAGTAAGAGAAAGAACTAAAAGCCTATAGTAAACTGATAGTTCCTGTGCATCACCCACGTATTGATGTAAGTTCACTATTTTATTGATAGCAACCAGCTTGTAGACCTGTTGAAATACTGAACTTGTTTTAAAATTTGGATATCTCAATAGGGTGGCTCAAAACAATTTTTAAATTAAATCTAATGTATTATTTGTTTCAGGGGTACAGGTGTGTGAATCATCAGGCTTACACAATTCACAGCACTCACCATAGCACATACCCTCCCCAATGTCCATCACCCAGCCACCCCATCTCTCCTACCCCACACTCCTCAAGCAACTCTCAGTTTGTTTCCTGAGATTAAGAGTCTCTTGTGGTTTTATTTCCTCCCTAGTCCCATCTTGTTTTATTTTTCCCTAATTTGATTTTTTTTTTAATTTGAAAGGCCATTATTTAAACTGTCCTCCTTCAAGTGCTACCATCTTGCTCTGAAAACATCATCTCCCAGTCCTGTGCATGGAAGGCTGATGTTCTTCCCAGTACTACCCTGAACACTACTGCTCTTTATGTTTTAAATGAATTCATTTAAATTGCACTGAATTGGGGCACCTGGGTGGTGAAGTAGGTTAAGCCTCCGAGTCCTGATTTCAGCTCAGGTTGTGAGCCTGTGGGTCCCAAGATGGAGCCCTGTAGTGGGCTCCATCGCTCAACATGGACACTGCTTGAGATTTTCTCTCCCTCTCCCTATACCCCTCCCACTCATGCTGTTTCCCTCTCTCTCTCTCTCCCTCAAATAAATAAATGTTTAAATTACGTTGGATCTATTTATGTCTAAATATTTTACAAACGTGCATTCGTTTTCTGATATAAAAAACAGTGTTTTGTTTTCCCTTGTGAAATCCACTCTGGAAAATGAATTCATACACAGAGTTAGGAATTTTGCCTCCTACCAATGCAAAAGAACTTTTACACAGTTGCCTACCTTCAGATATTACCGGGAGTGCTCCGTAGATCTACATGCAGGTTGTTTTTGGTGAATGTACTAGGCAACGATATTATGCAGCTTTATTCTCTTGTCCTCCTGCCTTACTTCTGGTTCTCTCCAGGGACCCTGTGTCCACTTTCTGAGCTGAGTTCTTCTCAGCCTTAGCTGCTGCCACCATCGTGCACAAAACCAGTCACCCAAAAATGGGCTCCCAATGTTCTTGGCAAGTTAAAGCCAACTTTAAACACTGAATATTCTTCCCCTTGCAAAGTTTTTTTTTTTCCCCCTCCCATGGGAATTCCCTCCCTTTTTTGAATTTCTAAAGCACTTAATCACCCAGCACAACCTAGTTCCATGGTACATGATACTTTCCATTTTCCGCTGTTTCCAGTGGGTCATCTGTCTTAGTGGCTAGAACACATCTAGAAGAGGGGAGGGTGAGGGTCCTGTGCCTCCTGGGTCCCTGCAGCCATGAACACAGCCAAGGCCTTCTGTGTACTAGCTGGTCTTCAGTACACACTATCACAGACAGTAGGAGTCCAAGCTAAAAGCTTCCACCTAGCTGAGAATCTAAAAACTTTCTCATCAAAATTTAGGAAATAAAATGTGAGAACCCAAACAAGGCATCCAAATATATATACGTTTTGCTTAGGGTAACATGGGATTGGATGTAGTCCTTGTTCACAAACTGGCGGTTCAAAATAATTACCCAGGAGTTTTGAAGAAGGAAAGCATTCTCATTTGAGAAAGGTCTTATTACATTTTTGAAGCAAGTGCATTATGTCCCTTTTAAAATCCAGTATTCGCAAGCATGCAATTTTATATTTGTTCGTTTATAGATTCTGAGCATGGTTTATGAAGGAAGAAAGAGAAAGTGTCAGAAAATATGAACAATTCCCCCCTGGACAGGAAAACCAAACAAAACAACCTGAGGTAATATACCATATGCATCATCATAATGTCAGGTGTCTACAGCCTACTGTAAAAATAGCAGAATTCACGTTTGTAAATGATGAGACTTTTCACTTATTAATCTAGATTTTCCTCCCTTGGGGAAATTTAATCTCACAGATTTCAGTAGGGAACACGTTTTGAAATAAAAAAGACACCACTTTATCTTTCTCAGAAAAGCTGTCACTGGATTCTCTACATGAGCAAAAACACTTATATTAGTGCAGACTTGAGTTTGCAGGTAGGAAATATTGACTTTTTAAAAATGAACTCTTTTCAGTTTTTAAGTGTTATTCTAGAATTTTCCTGGGAAAAACCACCCTAAGTTTTCTAAAATATTTTAGAAATGACAACATCCTAAAATCTTTCAAGTTTTTTATTTCTGCATTTTCCACCTACAGTTGAGATTCTAAGGAAATGATAGAACATACTCACTCAGCAGTAGTCATTTGTTAAGTGGCTACTATGTGCCAAGTGCTACGTTAGATGCTAGTGAACAGTCCCTCCCATGTTCCTCGGTGACGGACATTGAAATCTGCAGTCACTGTAAGTAACACTCAATCCTGTCATAATGGGAGAAGCAGGGAGAAGTGAGGGACATAAGGAGAGCTGACTCAGCTCATCTGGGGTCAGAGGAAAGGACCCTAATAAAGGGATATTTAAGCTGAGACCTGAAACGAGGGTGAAGGATGCAAGTGGGAAAGACTGTTCCAGATGGAGGACCAAGCCAAAGGTGAAAGAGAACATGGTGCCTATGGGATAACTGAAGGAGGTCAGCAAGTTCAACCCTTGGAGGACAGAGTGCTGACTAGGAAGAAGGAGGGGCCAGATCTGGAAAACTTGAGAGCCAGGTGGTTTGTACATAAGCTGCAGTGATGAGAGGCCATTAAAGAGCTTAAGTACTATAATTACATCCATAAATTCCTTGTGACTGCAGATTTTAGAGAGGCAGAAATGGAAGCACAAGGTAAGTCAGAGCTAGATCCATAGTCCAGGAAAAAGAGAATTATAGGTCCTACTAGGAACTGGGTGGGAAAAATGGGTAGATGCAAGAGATATTCCAGCAGTAGAGCTAACCATTTTTGGTGATTGTTTGAGCTCTGATAATGAGAGAGAAGAATACCTGCATAGCTCATACAGCTGTGCAGGTTGTGCACTGAGAAACTCGGAGGTGTCATTGTCATCACCTCTACAAGAAAGGCTCTTGATGAAGTTGTGCGATATGGTAGAATCTAAGAGCCCAATGATCAAAGAATGTCTTGGTCTCTATCCTGTGCAAATAAATACAGGTGCCATTTATTGTCAGGTAGGAGGAAAATGAGGGTTTATGATCGGTTGGTGGGAAGTGGTAGCAGTCATGAGGGAAATGATGAGTCAAATGATAAGCAGTTTATATCTGAATGGAGGTGGATGTTAGTCATGTGTGTGAGGTATGTTTGAGAAAACTCTGCATTCAGGTGATGATGAGAGCAAGAGGGGCAGAATCCACGCTGTAATGACTTGAAGGTAGTGTGCGGAACTCTTCCATGTGGTTTTGTTCAGGACATGGGGGAGGAGTAGGACAGTAGCAGAGGGAAAGTTAAGAGTAAAGGGAGTTTCTAAAAATGCAACACAAGAGTAATATTTTTTAGGAGCTTAAGCAAGCAAAATTGAAGCAATTAGCTTCCTGTCAAAGCAGATACATCCTGTTCTGTGCAATAACAGCACGTTACCCCACACACTACGCATTTTTGTTTCACTTGAGCTAGCTCAAATCAAAAGGATAAGAATTGATACAGAAAGATATTTGGAGAAGAAATTTTTTGTGAAACATCTTGAAAATTTTTATCTTCCCCTAACACAATTACTATTCCATCACTTTCTAGAGAAAGTTCCCTTTCCCTTTTCAATTTACCTGTTTGGTGGCTTATAAAATTTTAATGTTAGTGGTACAGGAAAATCAAATAGGGATACATACACATGATAGGAAAGGAATATCAATCCTATACCAAATTAGTTACAGAAATCTTGAGGTTGAATCCAGCATTGGCTGGATTCATAAAAGAGAGTTTCTCTGCTATACATCCATAGCCTGGCAGCCAGAGTCCCTATAGGAAATATTTATAAATGTCTTTAAAATTTTCAAGTTTATGGCTCACTTTAAAGTCTCATAGATTATATGGAAAGTCTGGGATGGATAAACTGTATTTTTCAGGATCTTTGTTTTAACAAACATGTAAGACATTCTTCACAGATAAATTAACCTTTCTACTGTCTTAACTAGTCATGGTCTGGAAATCTGATGTAGACTTACCAAGGGTTATTTATCATATTTATGCTTGTATTAAGGTGCACATATTAGGTATTCACTATTAACTTATTATTTTCAAAGTATTCTAGATTTGCTTGATTGTATTATTATTATTGATTTAAAGTTTTGTTTTGTTTTTGAGAAAGACAGAGAGTGATCGAGAGTACAAGGACAAAGAAGAGCAGAGGCAGAGGAAGAAGCTGGCTCCCCACAGAGCAGGGTGCCTGATGTGGGTGGGGCTTGATCCCAGGATCTCCAGATCATGATCTGAGCTGAAGGCAGACACTTTAACTGACTGAGCCGCCCAGGTGCCCCTATTACTGATTTAAATATATATTTTTTAATAACTGCTGTGGACTGAACAGTCTACCCCCATTACTCCCAATCCTTATATTTAATTTTGTGATGGTATCTGGAGATGAGGCTTTTAAGAAGTAGTTACATTTAGATGAGGTCAATAGGTTAGGGCCCCATGGTAAGCTTAGTGCTCCTATGTAGCAAGAGACACAAGAAGCTTGCTCTCCCTCTCTGAAGACACACCTGGAAGGCACCATCTGGAAGAGAGTTGTCACCAGAAACCAACTATGCTGGCACACTGATATGGGGTTTCTGGCTCCCAGAACTGAAAGCATAAGTATCTGTTGTTGAAGCTACCCGGTCCCTGGTATTTTGTTACGAGAGCTTTAACAGAGTGGTGTAAGTGTTGATTGTTTAGATAATCTAAATCCTAAATGAAGCCAGAGGGATATGTTATGTCATCCTAGGTTGGGGTTTGGGCACTATTGGCATTTGGAGTCAAATATATTTTTGTAAGGGGACCACATCGTCTATGGTTCAGCACTCCTGGCTTCTGCCCAGTAGATGGTAGTGGTATCCCTTTATCTCCAGTGTGACCTCCTGAAGTGTCTCCTGACATCGTTGAAGATTCCCTGGAAGGCAATATCCTCCTGTCTCCTGCACCCTGTGAACATGACTGCACTGTGTAATGTTTAAAACAAAGAGATTCACTTAGCTTAGGCTTAAGTAATTTTCTCTTCATACTTCTCTCTTCCTGTCCATAAGCCCTAGTTAGTTCTAAGCAATGAACATATTATTTTAGCTCAAACACATTATTTAGCTATTCGAGCTTATATAACAAAAAACTGTCATAAAATGCAAACACTGAAATTCAAACATACTTATAAGATCTAAAGCACATTTTTATTAACAACTTTGTTTAAAACTCTCTCCAAAGTAGACTTAGAAATAAATTTGTGTATGTTAAGCATCTTCCCAAATGGCGATATCTTCCTTTCTGGGACTTCTATTATGAAATGGGCCCTTCGTGGAGAAACAACTCCCTCATCTTCATGGTGACTTTTGCTACTTGGATTTTTCGATTATAATCTTCCCCATTCTTTCCATATTGTACATTGAGAAAATCTAGATGGGCTCATCAACCTCCACTTCTCTCAATGTACAAATCTATTCTGTAAAAATTCTGAGAATTAAAAGTATCTTGTGAGGAAAGAAGAAAAAAATGCAAGGTATAGATAATGAGCAATCAGTCTGAAAAACTCCTTAGAAAAGTTCCAACTATATAATATGGAGATTCTCAATTCTGAGTCCATGGAAAACAGCAGAGAGTTCATGAATGGACATCAAGGGGTCTAAGTTCAGCTCCACACAAAGCCATGGGTGTGTAAGCATTTTCCCCTGAAGACAGACATTGGTTGTGATCAAATTCTCAAAAGGGTCTAACATGAAAATTAAAAACAACAAAACACGGGTGGCAACTGAGTTTAACAGTAAGAGCTTAGACAATAAACTTATTCTAAAGTGCTCTTCTATTCATATAAGATTTTCCTGCTATTTAATAGAAATTGTTCTGGGCACCTGAGTGGCTCAGTCAGTTGAGCCTCTGCCTTTGGCTCGGATCATGATCCCAGGGTCCTAGGATTGAGTCTAACACCTGGCTCCCTGCTCAGTGGGGAGTCTGCTCCTCCCCCTGCCGCTCCCCCCAGCTCTCGCACTCTTGTTCTCTCTCTTTCTCTCTCTTGCAGAAATAAACAAATAAAATTTTTTTAAAAAAGAAATTGTTCCTAATTGCCATAAAGCATAACTAAAGAATTTCATATTCTTCATGTCCTCAAGAACTCAAGGACAGGAGATCTTCACATATTTATTCCTTCATCTTATCAACATTGATCGGCCAGAACTCTGTTGAAACCATGGCAATCAGAGAGGACGGGTTTTCTTGTTCGGGAACGACAAGCAGATGGTAAATGTGTGAACACATGGCAAGCATTACTAACCACACAGTCTTCCAAGACCAGAAGGATGCTCAGTGAGCTCTGTCAGGGAGGAGGCAAGCTACCTACCTGTCAGCGGTAGCTTATCTCTCATTCCTGATTTCCCCCCAAACTGTTCTCCCCAGAGTGTCAGAAATTCTAACCTGCAAACGTGATGATAATGTTCACCTGCTTAGACTGTTTCCACCTACCTGAGGGTAAAGACCCAGACCTTTGACCTGACTGGAGGGCGCTGTGTGATTCTCAACCATTCCCTCTCTCTCTCTCTCTTCTCACTCTCCAAGCAAGCACTAACTTCCTTAAATCCATGTCATCCTGTGAGTATAATTCCCTTCTAGGGAATCAAGACCTGGTTCTTTCTAGTTGTCATTTTATGATGGCTTGAAAACAGATGTCAACTTTCTGGGCAAATAGGAAGGCTGAACCACATAAATAGTGATACCGCTACTTGGATGGGTCAAGGGAGTTGCGCCAAGATTGGGGAAAAGCCACTATCAGGGGTTCATATGCTCATATGATTCCCTTCATGTATCACTTTTAAAAAGTGACAAAATTACAGAGATGGATGACAGGGCAGTGGCTTCCAGGGGTTAGAGCTGTAGGAAGCTTGTGGTTGTTAAGGGATAAGACAGGGAAGTTTCTTTGAGGTGATGCACTAGGTCTCTCTCTCTCTCTTGATTTTGGTGACCATTACTCAAATACATACATGTGCTACAATCTTAGAGCTATATATCCTTCCCATTCCTTCCCCACCTGACCCCCCCAAAAAAAAACCCCCAAGAGCATGTTAAAAAAAAAAAAGCTGATAAAATCTCAGTAAGTTCTGCACACATTTTAGTTGTGAAATACCCAGCTCATTGTTGTGGTTTTAACAATGCACCATGGTTATGTAAGAGACGCTGTGGCAGAGTACAGATGTGCAGGAGCTCTCCGTACTCTTTCTGCAAACTTGTGTGAGTCTTAAACTATTACAAATAAAGTTATTTTTTGAAAGATTTATTTATTTTAGAGAGAGAATGGGAGGGAGGGGCAGAGACAGAGAATCTCAAGCAGACTCTCCACTGAGCGCAGAGCCCAGTGCGGGCTTGATCACAGGACCCTGAGATCGTGGCCTGAGCCCAAACCAAGAGTCAGACGTTCAACTGACTGAGCCGCCCAGGCGCCCCTTGCAAATAAAGTTATTTAGAAGATTGTTCCAGAGCTAGGTAATGTCTTTGGGATCTTCTGATATTTAGTTACTGATTTCAGTATTATACTAGCAAAAAAAAACAAAAACAAAACTTACATTTGAGGAAACAGTAAAAATGAGTTATAAATAGAAATCAAACAATTTTATAATTTGAAACTACTATTTGAGTATTTTCAATACTTACTTATAAGATGGAAGGTTATAAATATTGTATTTTTCCTCTCAAGGAATTATCCAGGGAATGAGTGTTTCCAAGGAAAAGTAGTTGAAGAGTTTTACAGATTACTTTATGACCACAATTTATACAATACTTTTGAAAAAAATAATTTTGAATGATCTGTGATTTCTTCTGTGAGGATAACTTACAGAGAATTTTCATCTTAGAATTGACAAACCTGTATCTAATTCTTTATTTACCACAGGTCCTAAGGCAGTCATTTGATGTAATTAAATGCCATTAGATTATATATTTTGTTTTTCAAGCCCTTTTCTTTTTCAGGAAGATTTTGCGCTTTCTCTCTCAAATGTATGCCTTCATCATTTGTCACAAAGCTGTGGTATTAAATGAGCCCAGGGAATCTGAGGGTCCTCTTTTGGTTCGATTATTGTGTGTGTGTTGGTGCATCCACATGAGGGTCCGTTAGCTGGGAGGCATTGGCCTGTCTGCATTTGGCATTTCAGTCACCTGGAGCACCACCTGTCAGGCTCACATGCAGGCACCCTCTCATGGCAGTCAGGTCACAAAGTACTCCTCTTCATCAGTGTGAGTTCACTGCTTTCTCTTGGGATAAGAACATTTCTTCAACTGATGTTAAAGACCCTTTTGTAAAGCACTGTAGCCTGGAGGCCACACATTCTTTCTGAGTCTTCAGAGACGCCATATTGTCCGGTAACTTATTTTATTTTCCAGAAACTGGCCCCTTCTGTTCTTTATTTTTCTCCTGCAGCATCTATGACCTTTTGTTTTGATACATTGGTTGGCCAAGTTTGAGTATTTAATGTATTAATATTTAATTAAAATTAGTATTTAATGATAACGTGTGGGAAAACTAATTGTGAATAATTAATAGGTAAGGTGATGCATTTGTTGTTGTCTAATTATTAGGAAAATTCCTCAGTCCAATTCTTTTTGCATTTCTGTTTTTTTAATGCATTTTTTGCATGAGATATCAGCATCGGTATTGTGAAAGTTTGCATATGAATAAGGAGACTTTTTCTGTCAGCCCTAGTCACCGGACAGAGTCAGTTCATGGCTCTACACCCCATAATAATTGCTTCTAATTGACAGGCAACAGTAGGATCTCATTTCCCCATAAAATTGAATATAAGGTAATTTTTTATTCCTTGTGTTAGAAGTTCTTGATATTCAAAACAAAAATCTACTCATACTTAAGTAGTTGAATCAAGGAGGCAAGATGTTTCTATGTATACCATATATGACATAATACATATATTACATGTATATATATATGATCCCGGATTTTTTTTTCTTAAATTAAGCAAAGTGATACAATGTATACAAGCCTCCTAAAGCATATTAATTAATGTCAGTCAAAGGCACAATTTTCCTCCGGAGTCTCTCTTAGTCGAATGGGACATATTCATTCTTATATTTTTCCTACCATCTAGATGATTTAACCAATCCACGTCTCTGTGTTTGTTCCCAAAATACAAGTATTCCTGCAGTCAGCTGAGTGGCAAGGCTGGTTTTGGGGGATAGGATGAAAGTCACTGACCCCATTCTCCTCTTTTCTAAAAGGAACCTTTTATTAACCCTTTCTTTGCATTCTCTTGCATTAATAGGTACAATTTTGGGTGAATGGCTTATGCTTAGAAAGAAAACTCATACTGGTCAAATGGGAAATAACGTTCACATTTCTGTAGCGATACCATCTGAGACTTGTGGAAGGAAACTAAGGAACCAGAGGGACACAGTCTTCTCAAACTCCCAAACAGGGTCTCACATCACTCACCAGAAAGCAGTGTGAGGGGCCAGGGTAGCAGAGGGGATGGCAGGAAGTGACAAGCAGGTACTCCCTGAGGCAGGGAGGTGCCAAGGACAAATCTGAACAGACTTCAGTGATAATGAATCCAGAACCTCAGGGCTTAGCACAAAAGAGTCTCATCACTGGTCAGAACAACACCCCAGGGCATTTGTTGACCCAGTGAAACAGGCGTTCTCCATCTTGTCTGCTACTTACCTCAGCCCGTGGCTTTGAAGGAAGACTGAGCGTCACTCAGCAGGTCTTACATGTTTAGGCTCAGAAGAAACATGGGTCATCGCAGCTTGTATCTCATCGACCAGAATTAATTCTTCGCGTCTTCTTTTCATATAAAATGTTTTTTTTTTAAATAATTATTACTGTTTCTAACTTAGAAACTCACAAGTTACCACACTTCAAAACCATGCGTTGGTGTTAGATGATTTTCTGTGTGGTTCCTGTTGTATGGTTTCTTCTGGATCATTTTCAGATATTTAACTATATTCTCTGTTCATTCTCCACAGCCTGTTTTTACCTTTAAACAAAGTAATCCCTCTTTAACAACAAGTATTCATCACTGGGCACAGGGATGGGCATAAAGCCAAATAATTTCATGACTTGTGTGTTTTTCTAGCAATGAAGGTGTAGCCGATAACAGATAGGATATTAAATGATTCCTGAAACAAGATTTGGTCACTTTATATCCCAATTTTGAGTTGCTTATGTTGGTCATTAGGGAAAAGTGTTTTGAAGTTTTAGGATCTGCCATTAATTTAATCAACCCTTTGTTGGGAGAAATATGCTACAAATAATAGATCAATTATAAGGTGCTAGTTTGATATTTAAAAAACTATTGAGTGCTTTTAGAAATTATGTATCAGAATAAGGAATGTGCAGCAGTGAAATTAATACCTACTCTCTGGGTTCTGGCAATTCGGAGAAAGGGTATAAAATACATATCTAGCTGGCTATGTCATCAGTAGGACCAAGTACAAGAAAAAATGCAGGTTTCTGGCTCAAAAATCACAGAAAAAATACATCAAGTATCAAAATGTAGGCTTTTTTCTTCATCTTTGTTATGGTGCTTTTTGTATTTATTTATTTATTTTAAAAACATTTTTTAAAGATTTTATTTATTCATTTGAGAGAGAGAGCGTCTGTACAAGGGAGGAGGAAAGGCAACGGGAGAGGGAGAAGCGGACTCCCCGCTGAGCACGGAGCGTGATGCTGAGCTAGATCCAAGACCTCACACTTGCGCCAAAAGGCAGACACTTAACAGATTGTCACCCAGGCGTCCCTGGTTTTTGTATTTAATGTCATTCTAAGTAATGAAGATAAAAATTATAAATTGTTAGTAGGAATCTTACCATTCATTTTTATATTAGGTAATACCAGTGCCAAATGCAAATAGAAAAACATTTAATTTGTTTGTAAAATCACCAACTTTATACAGTTCACATCATACAGCTCATATACACACGCGTGTTCTGTTCTTATCAGGAGAACAGAAACACTGCACAACACGATGTCACCTGCTTTGTATTTTCGTTCTCACTTCTCATATGTACATTTTACCACCATTCTCTGCCCTGGGTTTATTGATAAATAAGGAAGGACTGAAAGGAAAACCAACTACATATTATTCTATTTTTCTCTTTCTTTGTCATCATGTTTAGCTTCAGTGGTTACCATAGGAAAGTAACATGAGTTTTAAAAAAAATATTTTACCCCCTATGTTTCTATTTTTGGAGACCATCGTTGCTTGCCTCCCTGACTCTTGTCTTTCTGTCTTCGGAATAACTCTATAGATGACTCTAATTCTTAAATGAAGCTCATTTCTCTCTTTACTACTGCCTTCCTATTATCTCAGCTTGGTCTTAATGTTCTCCCTGGTGTGGTTGTAGGAACCTCCATCTGCCACCATCTGACTCTAGTCTTGCACATAATCAGTTTTTCACATTTTTTCTAAAATGCTCTTTGGATGGCACCAATATAATCATGGCATGCCCGCCTGAGGCCCCTCCCAAGACTCCCTGAATGACAGTCTTCTGACAGGTCTCAGGAGGCCCATGTCTCTAACTTTATTGCTCATGGAGTCTGAGCTCATCCCTATGACCCACCTGTACATATTAGTCATGTCAAACTTCTCCTTGTTCCCTGGACATGCCAGGCAGTGGAATTGCTTCAGGTCTCTGTGAAAAGCCCTCCCTCTCATAGGAATATCTTTCCTGCACAGCAGCCACTGAATTCCCAAAACTCTAAGAGCTTCCCCCTCTATGGAGACTTCCTAGTGTTTCTCTAGACTCAGGAAAAATTGACCATTTTCTGTGTGTCATGTATCCACTGCTAGCATGGCATCATTCTTGTAAGACCTGCGTGTGTGTTGCATCCACAAGCACACGCACATATAGCCTTTCTCTTAGGTAGACCAGGTGATCCACGTCTTGTGCATCCTGAACCACTCATGCAGCCTAGTTACTGTCCTGGATTAGGCACATAGTCATTACTGAAGACTGAATAATTATGCTCACCCTCTTTATCATAAATATTCGTTAATACCCAGGAAAGAGAAATATGTCATTGATTTTCAGCATAAATTAAAAACAAAAATAAATCTGTGAAACAAAATGCATATAATGTAGGCAAGATGCTGTTTTCATTCTTTTTTTGATACAGACATATCCAGGCAAATATTGTGAGGTTATCGTCAATAGTCAGATAAATAAGGTAAATGGTCTGTATTTGCCTCTGATGAAGCCATCTACAATGTTTCTATATTTTTCATTGTTCAGAGCTAGATGCCAAAATATATAGAATAATTTATTTCTGTGGTTGAATTGGAATAAATCTACAATATATCATAAGCAATAAAAAAAGTGCACGTATGAGCTGATGTTTTCCCTTGTGTGATCTCATACACATTTCATAAGGTAAAGTAATATATTTTTAATTTAAAAAGAACAAGAAGGTACAATTTTGGACCAATAAATAAAAATGTACCAGAAAAGACAAAGAAAATGTGGCATTTTCAGCCACATAGGTATGAAAAATGAAAGTAAGAAAAGTATTTAAAAATTTGCAATTTTGTTAAGTAAACTTAAAATTCTTATTCAATTTCGTGGCAAAAGAAAACTGCGTGGGTTGGTAAAATTGAACTTAATGTATGTGATTAGGCAGCATGTGAGTTCTCCTCACTGAGTTAAATACAGGTGAATGTGGGTAAACACGAAAGGCTTAAAAAAATCGAGTTCATAAAGTAAGCATTTGAAAGAAGGTTTCACATTTTGAAAATAGAGTAAAATCTGACAGTCGTTGATGTTCAGAAATGTTACAATATTCAAAAAATAGTACTATTCATAGGACCCACCCAATCTTCTTTAATATATACAGAGTAATTGTGTTACAATTATTGAATTGAATTGCAGTCTGTGATTAGTATGTTATGGACCTTTCAGCTAAAGCACTGGACTGAGGCTTACCAACTAGATTCTCCAGAGCATCCTTGATCCAACGGGTTGGCTGGGGGTGTCTTGAATGTGTTTGAGTAGGGTTCTGCTGTTCCATTCAGGATCAGAGTGGGATTTGCTTAACACTTAGAAATGAGGATGTTTGAGGGGCTGAAAACTGCTAAGAACTCAGTATTTGCTGTCTATGCTCTGGGTAATTTCTGGTATATTTTAATTTATTTGTCCAAAGTTGTACCTTTTTTAAAAAAATTGCCATATGAAACATGTATGAGACCACACAATATCAAATATAGTGTAGGAAACAAGGACTTGAATGGCAAACATCTGTAGAATGATAAATAAAATATTTTTTAAAAATCAAAACTTATAGGGGCACCTGACTGGCTCAGTTGATGGGGCATGCAACTCTTGATCTCGGAGTTGTGAATTCGAGCCCCACGTTGGATGTAGAGATTACTTAAAAACAAAATCTTAAAAAAATCTTATAGTGAGAGGGATTTTTCTAAGACCTCTGATAACCACTAAAGAAACTGGAGCTTACTGAACAAGGGAGTATAGCTTGCCAATTTATAATTCTACCATACAGTTTTGACCAGGACAACCTGAGCACTTTGATCTCAGTATCTTAGATTGCCATGTGTTTCAAAGACTACCTAAAAAACAAAACAAAACAACTCACTCTATAAAAATCCAGGAAAAAAAGTGTAAATTGGGTTTAATTTTCTTCCCTTGATATTCTGACCTATAAGGGTAATCTATTTAACAGAAATTTAAAGGGAAATCATCACATGACAATTCTTTGGTAATATTCAGAATCACTATCATTTTTTAAAGGGAGTATATACGTATAGATTTCAAAGACTAGAAAAAAAATTAGGTGAGAGAGTACTGACGACAAGCCGACTAAACAGTATCTTATAGCCAGGAATTTTGCTTTTGATTTAAGCAAAACTCAAAGGCATTTGGAGGGCTTTGATCAGAAGACTTACATGATGTCATTTAAGTCCTTGGAGGATCACTCTGGCTATTAAGTGGACAGTAGATTCTAGCAGTTAGAAACAAACACTGGTATTATTGTCCTATGAACTTTTTCAGTAACTCATGTTTGAAGTAATGGTGGCTTGACCTTGAATGATAGGGAAGGTTCTGAAAAGCAGTTGAATCATAGATGTATTTTGAACAGCGATCTGCCAAAGAATATATCCTGACAGATCAGATATAGTGCTAGAGAAAGAGAGGGTTCAAAGATGAATACCAGACTTTTTTTTTTTTTTTTCTTCAGCAGGTGGAGAGATGGAGTTACTACCAACAGAAGTTGGGAAGGCAGAGAAGATAGGGGTTATAACTGAGTTCTGTTTTGTATGCATTAAGGTTAAAATGTATATAAGATGTTCCAGGGGAGATGTTGAGCAGGGACCCAATGATATGACCCTGGGAGTTTGAGGGGGGTGTAATCTAGTAAAAGATGGTATTTAAAGTCAGGAGAGTAGAGGAAATCCAGGGAGGTTCTATTGATGGAAAAGCAAAAAGAACTAAAGGCTTTGGAGCCTGGAGTTGTTCCAAGTTAAACATCAAAGAGAAAAGGAGAAAGTATCAAGAGATACTGAACAAGGAAACTAAGGGTGTGATGTCCTCAAAGCAAAGTGCATTAAGGATTAAGAGATGATCAACTATATTCAAAGTTGCCAAATAGTGTGAGGACTGAGATTTGGTCCTTGGCTTTCAGAAGATAGAGCTTATTGCTGATTCTGGAGAAGAGTGTTGGTGGAGTGGTCAGACAAAGCTTGCTTGGAGAGTGTTTAAAAGACAGTAAGAGCAGAAGAATCCAAGATAGCATGTATGGGAAATTCTTTGGAGAAATTTTGTTATAGGGCAATTGGTGGCGAAGCAGAGCAAAGAGAACATTTTTTGAGTTGGGAGACAGAACACCATGTTTGTGTAATAATCTGAATAGTCCAGTAGAAAGAAAAATTTTGATATCAGAAAGGGGAAAGGGGAGGCTGATCAACTTCTCCCCTGGCGTGGGTGGGCAAGGATAAGGACAAGATGCCAGTGGAGGTCTCTCCTATAGAGAGACTACAGGGTTTATATTTGCAAAGGGAGTTTGGAGCATGTGAGTAGAGATGATGGTTGATGGGTGCAAATGCTGGTGGGTGTCGATGAAAGTTCTTTTTTTAACCATCAAGAGTCACAGTCATCTGCTGAGTCAGTGTGGGAAAGGAGAAGTGGGATGTTCGAGAAGAAGACATAAGGTATGAAATGGTCACGTGGGTATGTGGGAAAGTAAGTGGAAAAGGATGTGTAGTGTGATCAGCAGGTAGCACTGAGGTCCCAGTGGATGCTGATGATCATGATGTAGAGAGAACACCAGCCAGGAGGCTCTTGCATGTCCATCCAGCCCTGATCAATCGTATGGATGCCTTGCAGAGCAGAGAAGGCAGAAAGTTGCCAACAAAGCATAGAGCTAAGCAAGAGAGCGGCAAGAAGTTAGAAGATGTTATGATGTGTGAAAAGAATATAATTTTACCGTCTTAGTTTATTATTATGTTTTTAATTTCATCTCTTGTTTTACTTATTTCTCTCCAGTCTTCTGGTCTTTGCAGAGGGGCATATGTTTGTGTAGAGATGGCAAGCAGCTCTAGGAAAGAGTCTGTCCTCTTTGAGGGTTTATTTTCAGAGATTTTATCTTTTTGTTGGTCTTTCCTTTCTGAGAAAATTGTTTTTTCTCTTTTCCTCAGTTATCTTAAAACAAGGTATGGTGTCCATGACCAACTTGTGATCTCTGTCAAATAAATAAGAAATAAAATCTTTTAAACAAACAAAAAAAGAATGCACCTTGGATTTGTCACTGATGCATTGCTGATAGCTAGATTCCCTTTAATCCACAGCTAGAGACAAAGGGATGCCCATAGCTCCCATTCTTATTGCCAATTTTTTTTTCACAAACATTAGTGGTAATAGTTGTTACATCTGATGCTCACTGGATTCTTTTTTTTTTTTAAGATTTTATTTATTTATCAGATAGAGATCACAAGTAGGCAGAGAGGCAGGCAGAGAGAGGGGGGGAAGCAGGCTCGCCGCTGAGCAGAGAGCCCGATGTGGAGCTCGATCCCAGGACCCTGAGATCATGACCTGAGCTGAAGGCAGAGGCTTTAACCCACTGAGCCACCCAGGGGCCCCACTCACTGGATTCTTTTGATATTGTTTTTAAATTACTGTTTCTAGGGGTAAGAAGCATAGCTAGGAGGGGTTAAACCACATTGTTATCTGGACATAAAGCTTCTGTGTTCCAGAAGTGAGATTGCCTTTTTGTTCTGTTGATAATCAGATATCTCTACAACCATTCTATAATAATCTTTTGCCTATAAGTTGATTTTCAATACCAAATTTTCAGTTGGTATTCTGTACCGTGGTCTATGCTGACCACAGATTGCTGCTTTAGGGCCAACCTCTCAGCTCTTGGCCAGAGATAATGCACTTGGCAAAACGTCCTACTGCTTTCTTGGTCAGAAATACTCTTGAATACTCTTTTATTCTAACTTTCATTGAATAAGCATATGCTCATTTATCATTCTTTCCCAAATACTGAAGAATGTTTTTCTATTATGTGTAATGCCACTTTTATTTTTCAACTTATGAATCATTCTTTTCAACCTTACTGTCTAGAGTGAGAATATTCATTCTATTTTTTTATTGTGGCTGGTGCCAAATCAACAAGTTTTAGAATATAACGATAGCAATTATTTCTACCCAAGTGTCCTGGACATCTGATCATTTGGCTGTAGTGTGTACAGTTTTTCACTGTGAGACATAATTTTGTAGTAAAATGAGGATGCTTTGGGCAAGATCATTATGGATAAGCTAACAGGAGTTTGAAACTGTTTAGGTGCCACTTGGTTCAAATTTCTGTCTAGTGATTTTAAATTTGAGACTGAATGTTTAATTGGTACATTATATCCAGACACAATGAACAAAATGAAGCTATAATTAAAACTTAATTATCATTAAAACTCATTATGATTAAAACAGGAAAACAAAAATGTGATATAAATCATATTTATATCAATGTCCTATTGTATGAAATTTTGAATTATTTTTAGTTTTCACTTGAAAATATACTTTCTAAATCATAGTAAACTTGAAGATCATCATGAACTTTGACTTTTTTAAAAAAGAGTTTCAGATTTGTTTTGTGGTTGCTGTTGTTGCTGCCTGTTTCTCTTAGCTTTTGCTTCGAAAAAAGGCCCCCTTGTTTCTTGGTTACTCTCAGTTCCCCGGTTTGTAACTTTTAACTCAGGGGCTCTGATTCCCTTGAGTATGAGTATCTGAAGTGAAGACTAAACATGACCAGTACTCTATGCATGATGCTCAAGAAGCTAAAGTCGAAGACTTAATCTTCTTAAATTCAGGTTAAGACCACACAAGTGAAAATAAAACAAAATGATATGTACTGCTTAAAATCACACAGTTCAATGTGAGCCCTCATGTCTACCAAAACTAAATAATAAACAAACATGTCTGCATTACCTTGGTGTGATAACATACTTCTAGCTGATTTCTCCATAGTAATTTATGATAATAAAAATTGGGTCAAATTAGGTTTACTTGTTCTCCTCATTATCTTTCCTGTATGACAAACTTCTCTAAACTTTGTTGCACAGAAGGACCATTTTGCTATTCTTGGGATTCCATGGCCCAGAGATTCAGTAAGTCCACAGTAGGGAAGACAATCTCTGTCTCAGATGTCTACGGGCTCAGGGCACAGCTGAGAAGGCTCTCATGGCTGGGAGATGGAAAACCTGGGGAGAAAATTCACTTCCAAGATGGCTTCTTTACCCACAATTCTGACATCTTGGAGTGGCAGGACCTGAAGGCTGACACAACTGAGGATGTTTCTCTGAGGGTACCAGTGCCTCTCCAGAACATCTGACTGGCTCAGTCAGTAGAGCATGTGACTCTTGATCTCAGGGTTGTGAGCTCAAGGCCCACATTAGGGGCAGAGTTTACTTAAAAACAAACACACACAAATGCAGCCTCTTCCCATGGCTTGGGCTTCTCCCAACATAGTAACTGGACTCTGAGAAAGAGCATATTGAGGTAGGGACTCAGGAACGAGCTTCCCAGTGACACCAAGTAGAGTTCCCATGACTTTTTCTGACCTAGCCTCAAAATTCACAGTGTTGATTCCATCCATTGTACTCTGATGGTTCCAGGAGACAGAAGCCCACTCAGATGCAAGGGAAGGAGACATAACTGGACCTCTTGCTATGAAGAGTGACAAGGTCACCTGGGACAAGAGGATGTGGGAAGAGCAGTAATGCTGAAGCCACTTGGAAAATGCAATCAGAGACATCTGAACATTTTACTATTTACTTCCATCTCCCAGTGTGTGTGGTCCCACGTATATACAACACACCCAGACACTACATATCACACCATGCCTATGAATATGGCGCAAATATGCTAGACTCTGCTGTGAGCCCTCTGAGGCAGCTACCCGGAACTTGGCTTACATTTGGAATAGCTTCTGAGTTATTTATAAGACAATCTGTATTCAGTTATACTATGTAACCCTATTCTTGAGCAGGTTAACAGCATAAATTCATTTATGGCAAAATTACAGCACTGGAGATGCAATTCAGGGTCAGTGATCTTAGTTCCAGGCAAAAAGTGGTGACATAGCTTTTAAGTGAAATGAATATAAGTTCTAGCATATATATATATAATAATACTTATTTTAGTACATATATAATACTTATAATAAAGTATAATACTCATATGTGTTTATATACATTGGTGACATATATATGTAACTACATTATTAAGATGGAACATGGAAAATATGAGATATATGTATATATATATATACACACATATATATGTACATTGTGACATATATAATTATATTATTAAGATGAAACAGGGCAAATATGATATTTTGTAATTTTGTAATTTTTCTTTATGCTCTGAATTGGAGCTATATCACAAAGATCTATTATAAGAAAAATGTTCAACAGCCTGCTACGACACACATTTACCAGCTCCCACGTCCACATGCATGAAGAATTTGAGTACGGGGAATGTCCGCTGAGAGCAGTCGCTTTGCTTAGCTTGACTTCTTAGTGTACTACTCAGAATTTTTAAAATATGTAATATATATTGGTTACACAGGAACATACAGAATTCTACCATGCTATATACTTATTTCCAAATGAAACTCCCTTCCCCTTTTGGGAAATTTCTGTAGATCAAATGAATATATACACATAATTCACTGGATTACCAAACTATGCTTTAGATGATAAAATAGATAACTAAAATATATTTGTTGAGACTAAATTGTCCTCTAGGTTACTGAATAAAGCAGTGGGATTGTACCTGCAACTAGCTTATTAAAAGGTAAGTGCTAATAAGTAAAAGAAAAAAAAACTAAACTGTTACATGGGTAACATCTAAGACTCACAGAAAGTAATAAAATCTTTTTTAAGCAGGAAAATTTATTACTTTTGGTCATGACATCTTTATTAGAGATTAAAATTCATGTGGGTATCTACATTGTCTAAAGAACATCCATCTTTTCGGAACAAATTTGCAAATTAGCCAAATAAAGCTCTGGCACAGTACTGTTTCTTTCAGACTGAGTGGAGTCAAAAGTCACTTGCTCTTATCTCTCTTTCTCGATATTTTATCACTGTGTGTACCATATGCCATCCTGTGTTCTTACAGTTCATAAGTGCACTAACACTCTTGATCATTCACTGAGGATAGGGTTCATTCTGTGAACATCTTTCCATTCCCAGTATTTATCCCTATGGTTAACACTTTTCTATCAACGGGAACATTCACTCAAATATATTATTTTGTTGAATCAATGACAGAACACGTTACTTCATTTCTGAATCTACTACAAAAATTGCATCCCAAATCAGTTTGGACATTGTGGCCATTGCTGCTATGAACATTGGGGTCCACGTGCCCTTTCTTTTCACTAAATCTATATCTTTGGGATAAACACCCAGTAGTGCAATTACTGGGTCATAGGGTAGCTCTATTTTTAACGTCTTGAGGAACCTCCATACTGTTTTCCAGAATGGCTGCACCAACTTGCATTCCTACCAACAGTGTAAGAGGGTTTCCCTTTCTCCACACCTCGCCAACATCACTTATCACTTGCCATTCTAACTGGTGTAAGGTGGTATCCCATTGTGGTTTTGGTTTGTATTTCCCTGATGGCTAGTGATATGACATTTTTTCATGTGTCTGTTAGACATTGAGCACTGGGTGTTATACGCAACTAATGAATTGTTGAACACTGCATCAAAAACTAATGAGGTACAACATGTTGGCTAACTGAACAAAATAAAAAATGTTTTAAAAATTGCTATCATGGGGCGCCTGGGTGGCTCAGTGGGTTAAAGCCTCTGCCTTCGGCTCAGGTCATGATCCCGGAGTACTGGGATCGAGCCCCACATCGGGCTATCTGCTCAGCAGGGAGCCTGCTTCCCTTCCTCTCTCTCTGCCTGCCTCTCTGCCTACTTGTGATCTCTCTCTCTGTCAAATAAACAACAACAACAACAAATTTTAAAAAAATTGCTATCAGTTTTCTAAAAGATTTTTTTCTGGTAAAATTTACCTTATTAAGTCAATTCACATTATACTATTAGATAACTCATTAAAAGCCACGTTTGGGGCATTTCTTAACCTCGGATTATATTCAAAGTCCAATGACAATTGCCTGATCCAGTCACAATGCTTCCAGGCTTTCAGAATGATGCAGCACTTACCTTTCGTTAATAAAGTTGAGACAAAACTTAAGACGGATCTACTCTATTCACACTTTCCTATTAGATCTGTGGCGCCACCCTGCAGACATTCTGTTCACCTTGCTTTTCACACTTGATCGCTTGGCAAGATGGACTGTTGTTTTCTCCATCATTTTCATGCCTTTGGAGTTCTTCACTGAGAGAATACATCATTGTTTATGCCACACATGGATCTCCTTTTCACAGCGTTTGCTATCATGAGTAGTGCTGCAATAAACCGCTTTATGTATACATCTTTAATTTTCTGCCAGTTTATCTTCAGAATAGATTCTCAAAAAAGGGATTGATCGCATTCTAAGTTGCGCTCTATCTTTCAATTCCCCTTCGCAGATAAATACTCAGAAGTGGGATTGCTAGATCATGCAGTAGCTCTATTTTTTAGTTTCTTAAGGAATCTGGATACTTTTTCTAGAGTGCCCACACCATTTTACATCCCCACCGACAGGTATAAGGGCTCCCATGTCTCCACGTTCTCGCCACCATTTTTCTTTTCTTTTCATTTCTTTTCCTAACAGGTTGTAGTATGCTCCCTGTCTGAAAGTTGGATGCTCTGTTTCGGAAAACAAGTGCCTGATTTACACTCTGATCACTGAGGCACCCACTTCGAAGAGGGCTAGCTTGACTAAACCCACTGCCAGCCACAGGCTAGATGAAGTCGGTTGCCTCCCCGCTCTGAAGCTCCTTTATTTCAGAGCTCTTGGTTGATTTTGATAACTGACCATTTGTGCTGTTTGCTTTTTCTCTTCCTGTGTTTTAATTCCTCCTCCTGTTTTAAATTCACCAATAAAGAGAGACCCTGCAAAACCCTAGGCCCCTACATTTGACCCCAGGGAAAGCAGAACCCCAGGTCTGTGCTCCCTCTCCCTGTGTGGACCAAGATGCGCTGTGTGTTTCCACACCCTGGAAACTAGGGTGTATGCCTTATTTTCCCCAAAGTTTCTTGTCAGTTATTGCTGAGAGCATCTTGCCGTCCTAACAACCACAAGGGACAGTCCCTTGACTACATGGACTTGCCAATAGGCTGAGAGTAGCACAAAATACAGGTGTGAGAGGTTATCTCTGTGGTTTTGAGTTGCATTTCCCTGATAATCAGTAGTATGGACATTTTCCCTCCATAAACCCATGAAACTAGAAATATATACAAGTTACAAGCTCTATTGCTGAATTCTCAAAGGTACAGAACTTTGGAAGAATTAAAGGCAGGAATGAAACTGGTGGGCAGAACACGGTGTTACCTGGATCAACCCCCGAGTTCTTTGGTGTAGCAGTTTCTAGGCAAATGGCCGGTAGAACGTTCTCCAGGGATGACAATTTTAGCAAGGGGTGTTCAGAGTCTAATGTGTGTTATTAAAAGGCTTGGTTCCTGTTTTTGCCCTTAAGCAGAGATTGTGATATTTTCCTTTTCTAATCCATAAATAAAATTTCAAAAGTATGTCTTCCCATGGAAACCCCTTATGGATTTTTCTATTCTTGAATTTACTTAGAAATCTACTTATGGACTTATCTGCAGTCTCAGAAGTGAAAGGGAAGTTATTAGTCAAGAGGTATGACCACTCTCTTTCCAAACGAGAAATTGTAAGGTTAGATGTTTTGTAGTTGACCATGATCAGAGGCTATGGATTTATGGAAACACATTGTATTTCAATATTTAAATAAAAAATATTTAAATTAAAGAGCTGGAGTCACAAAGGGGCATTAAGAGACAAAAAGAGCCTACACAACATTAAGTCCTAACGACAACTTATAAACCAGCTAAGCAAAATTTGGCTCTACACATTTGCAATTGCCTGATCGGTCCAGTTAGTGGCATCTCCTATCACTTGAAAAAGAATTTTACTAAATCCATTTTACAGAATAATATGATCCATATATTTGAGCAAATCTTCTGTAGGAAATAAACCAATGTGCTCCTATATTCTTGAGACACAGCTCTGACAATGTTGTTTCCTATTATTTTTTTAAACATTTATTCATTTCATTAATCCTCACTTCCTTCTGGAAATGTGAAAGTATGTATAATTCACTGTACATGCTACTAATGTACTTTTTAGTCTAGCATTCATAAAAAATTGCTTGAAATATCATCATGTTTTTAATTAAAGTCATAAATACCATTTTTTACTTTCCTGGATGTTTAGATACTTGTATGACTTTATTTTCTAAAACTGATTTCATTTTGCTCGCTTACCATTATTGGACTTCTTGTCCCCCCCCACAAAAAAAACACATAAGAAGAAAGAAGCCTGTTGGAATTAATTCAGTATATAATTAATTTTTATATATGTATATTTGTTTCATAATTTTTCACCATTATTTAAAATAGTTTAATTTTTATGCATTATCTGAACATTGGATTCTCTCCTACTGTAGGTATACCAAGTCAATATTCAAAATATTAACAGCTATGAATTGACTGGTTTTACATTCATATTACTTATGTCTGGAGAGTGTTTATTCTTATAGTTAAGAAAACCATTACTTATAGACATGAATGACATATCACCTTTTTTTTTGATGGTGTTAGTCTTGGTTGTTGTTGTTCTGTGGTTGTGGTTATGGTTTCCATTACAATTTTTCCAGATCATTGTGCCATTAAGATCTATGATCACTGGATAAACCATGGATATTATTTTTCATTACATGAGTTAATAGTTTTTATTTTTAATTTTTATTGGAATTTGGGAGGTGTTTTTGGTATTAGAAAAAAAATGATCTTTTCATGATGACAGCTCAGAGGGAAGGGTGCTAAATTCAAAGCTATCACTGAGTTCCTTTAATTAGTGCTTTAGTCTTTATCCATACTCATAAGTAAAGTAAAAATGTATTTTTCTGACATTTAACAAAAGCCTAGGAGAAGGCTTCTTGCTTTGTTAGAATTAAATACTTTGGTACATACCAATATATTCAGAAAATTATGAAATTTTATGGCAACCATCAATTGTATCTAAAAAAACTCTATCTGGAACTGATGCGTCAGTATTGAACTACAGGAAGAGAGGAAATCTGGTAATGCTAGGTCATTGCCTCACTCCCCTTATCATCACCATCACGAGATTCTCCTGGAGAACGTCCTTATGATCCAGTTTGGTCTTCCTGAACAAAAATGGTCTGAGCATGTGACATCTGCTGTTTCCTTGCTGGTCACTCTGCTCATTGTTCTTCCTCCTGGAAGGAGGAGCTGTCTTAGATTGTCTGTGGCTTTTTTACTGCTATAGCTTTACACAAGGCTGTAGAGACTCTGTAGCTCCTTCTACAAATGGCAGAGTCTAATTTCTCTCGCTTGATTATGGACACTGGTAATGAAAAAATGAAGCAAAAATAAAATTGCATTTTTTCTGAGGCTTCATAGAAAAAAATGATACTGCTTCTGCGTAGTTCTCTCTTCCCCTTTCGATATGTGCTTAAGCCTACAGGGAAGAGCTCTGCCTGCCCTAAAGCTGCCATGCCTGAGAGGCCCCATCAGGAAGACACATAGGAACCCCAGGTTCAGCAGTGCCCAGATGATTGTCTGAGCAGCAACCCCCTGCAGCTCCTTCCAGCCTCAAGATTCAAGGCCATAATTACTGCAAATTTAGCAGAGATGACCCTATCCTCTCTGCCCTGTCCAAATTCCTGATCCACAGAGTCTGCAAGCATAAAAGATGATGGCTATAAACCAGTAAGTGTTCATTTGTTTTACAGTCATAGTAACCAAAATCCTTTAAAATACATTCTTAAGAACCTAATTAATCCAGGGTCACCTGGTTGGCTCAGTCGGTTGAACATCAGACTCTTGATTTCTTATCAGGTCATCATGATCTCAGGGTCTCTCTCCTTCCCTCAAATAAACAAATAAAAATATTTAAATTTAAAAAAACTAATTACCCCACAGATCCCTTTGCCCACTCCTTCTTGCATACCTTAAATCAATTTCTAATCAATAATGGAGTATTAAAGTACATAGGAGAACACCAAAATAACTTCCATTTTAGAAGCGAAGTGTGAAGTTACTATTTTTTTCTGTGTTTTGGCCATGTTTAATTCCAATAAAATACAACTTTTGTATTCATTTTTAAAATAAGTATGTCTTTTTCCTTTTTCAATAATGACTAAGCTGAGATAAAGCCCATAAGGATCATCTGAGACAAATTTTGTAAGCAAATCCTGGATCCTCCTTCGTTCTAAGTTTATCTTTCACTCATTATCCAGACAGGCAAATGTTCATCAAGTGCTGTTGGATGTTTACAACGATAAGGGATGAGAGAAACTGCAGGCCATTTTGAGAAGGCTGATGTTAGCCTTGGTGAGGCACCCTTAAATGGAATTTCAAGAGAACCAGTGGGTTTAAGGATTAGTAAGATAGAAAAAATAAAGACAATGAGCATAGCTAAGTCAAGATTTTAGCTATGAAGATGAGAAGTAAAACCACAATTTCAAACAAACATGAAATCAAAAGAAGGTGTTGATTTTTCATTTTGTTCTTTTTAAAGATGGCATATGCTTCAGCATGCTTGCATTCTTTACTGAAGGACTCTGGAGACAAGTTGACAGTATGGGACTTAGTAAGTGTAGAAAAGAGATCCAGGTGTCTGACTAAGGGAGAGTGCGCTTCCTGCTGAGCTCACAAGGAAGGATTGGTTTAGAGACAAAAAAGAGCATCCTTTTCATTATAATAGGAAATGAGACTAAATATTACTAAATGCTAAATAGAGTATTAAACTTAATTTGTCAAAAAAAAAGAATCTTAAAGAACTGATAAAATGAAAGGAAATTAAGGGTAATCTAGATAAAGTTTTCCAAATCAAAAGACTTGCACTAGGATACTAAGGAATAGGAATTCTAGTGAAAGGATTGGAAAACAGTGGAACCTCCCCCTCTTCTGATGGAAAACAAAAGAACTACAAATATGAAGGAAGGACATCCTCCATAGCTCACCAGGAGGCCTTCCAGAAGAGATGTCTATCATATGGCCTCTTTCTTTTCTCCTACTAAAAGAATCAAAAGGATATTTTCATACTTTTAATGAATTCAACGCCCTCTATCCCAAGAATACAGTCTTACCTCCTTGACAATGTCTCATATTTCTTTGACATGATGCAAATAGATACATCTTCTTAATGCAGTAACACTTGCCTTTTTGTCAAGGCATATGTAAAGGTCATTCGTTTTAGATCATCCATTTTATAGTTACATAATGTATATTCTGTGTATACCCACAAATCTATGAATAATAATAAAATATAAATGCAACATATTCACTTACATTCAATTTTTTGACAAATAAAGCTAATGGGTTAGTTTAACATTCCAAGAACGTCTGTGTGGAGTGAAAAAGTACAATAATACAATGACCTTTCAAAGCTGTTTCCACTGTATATACAAATTCCTGCAGTATTTATTTTCCAAATGAATTTTTCTCATCTCAAAAATATTATGGAATATCTGAGGTACAATACATCTTTTAACTGTCTTTGCTATGTGTAAAATTATTGTGTGAGTTGATTAAAAGTTCTAACCCCAACATAAAAGCCAAATCATGAAAACACACTTGAGACTATATGCATTTATGAGACCCTAGTTTGGAAATATTCAGTTTTATCAATTTGCATTGTGCCATAGAAATTATCCCCTACCTCAGGGTACCTGGGTAGCTCAGTTGGTTAAGGTCTGCCTTGGACTCAGGTCATAATCCTGGGGTCCTGGGATCCAAGACAAACTCTCTGCTCAGTGGGGAGCATGCTTTTCTCCCTCTGCCAGCCACATCCCTACTTGTCCTCTCTCCTTCTCTGTCAAATAGATAAAATCTCTTAAAATTTTTTAAATAAAAAAATAAATTATAAAAAGTTATCCTCCACCTCTGCCAAATAGCATTTGGACATTAGTATCTGAAAAATTATTTTTTATCCGGATAGTCATTATTTTTCAAGCACAAAACAAATAACTTTAGTAACTTTTGCTTCTGGTGAACTTTATTATTATTACATTTTACTTCTTAATATTATTCTGCATGAGGGACAGGAGTTTGCTAAAGATCTAATCCATTGTCTAGCCCATACAAAAATTCCTAACTATAGGTACTTTGTGGAAGTAGAACTATATTTATCAGCATTTTTCTATACCCCTCTCATCCCCTGCACCATATATGAGGAATAAAACAAAGATGTAGAAAACTGCCAAGAAATGAGCTCATGTAAAAGGATGAGGTAATAGCAGAAATTCAGGAGTCCCAATGAACCCACATAGTCTAATAAAGGCAAGATATAAAAACACTAGAACAACACTAGTGGCTGTTATTTGAGAAGGACTATGACCTGTGTGTGCAAAGGTAGCCAATCCGTCTACAGGGGCCAGGATAGACAAGGTCTACCTGCCATCAGAACGTGGCACCATTGGAAGAGCCATTGGCTTTTCCACTAATGGGTCATTATAATCTGCAGTTTACTCAACTCTTTGACGTTCAGCTTCTTTATCAATAGAATGTCAGGGATTAATTAGATATTTTAGAAGCATATACACACACATACACACACATATATAAAGATATATACACTTACATGTTTATATGTTTGACTAACTAATTTTTTTTTAAGATTGTATTTATTTATTTGACAGATGGAGATCACAAGTAGGCAGAGACGCAGGCAGAGAGAGGAGGAAGCAGGCTCCCTGCTGAGCAGAGAGCCTGATGGCGGGGCTTGATCCCAGGACTCTGGGATCATGACCTGAGATAAAGGCAGAGGCTTTAACCCACTGAGCCATCCAGGCACCCCCACTTACTAAAACTTTAAAAATATTGCCTCTATTTATAAGGGATATTGGCCAATAGCTTTCTTTTCATGTGATTTCTTTTTCTGGTTTTGATATCAGAGTGTTCGACATTATAGACTGAGTTGAGAAGTATTCCCTTCTTTTCAGATTTCTAGAATAGTTTGCATAGATTTAGTATTATATCTTCATTAGATGCTTCATAGAATTTTCATTGAAGCCATCTGGTCCTGGGGTTTACTTTATGGGAAAGATTTTGGCTACCAATTCAACTCCTCTGATAGATAAATTCTACTCAATTTTTTATTTCTTCTTGAATATATTTGGCTATTTATTTATTTTAAGTAAATGTTCAATTTCATCTAGGCTAATAAACTTTTTAAAAATCTTTTATTTATTTATTTGTGAGAGAGAGGAGAGAGAACATGAGCTGGGGGAAGGGGCAGAGGGACAGGAAGAAGCAGACTCCCTGCTGAGCAGGGAGCCTGGGATCCTGACCTGAGGCAGAGGCTTACCTCTGAGTCACCCTGGGGCCCCTAAGCTGACAAATTTATTGACACAAAATTAATCACCTTATCCCCTTGTTATTCTTTTAATATTTAAAGATTTTGTAGTGATATCCCTTTTCTGAATAAGTGTTTTGATCATTTTCATCTTCTTTTTCCCCCTAAACTCTCTAGCTAAAAGTTTATTAATTTTAATGATATTCTTAAAGGCTCAGATTTTTATTTCATTGAAAATTTCTTTTGTTTTTCTGTTATCTATTTCATCATTTCTGCTTTTTATCTTTATTATTTGTTTCTGCTTCCTTACGTCTGATTTCTTTGATTTGATATTTTTCCACTTTCTTAAGGGAAAAGCTGAGATCGTAGATTGTAGGCCTTTCTCTTTTTCAATAAAGAGTTTATTAGTATAAAATTCCCTCTATATAACAATAATTAGTTGTACTTCACAAATACTGCATATTGTGTTTTTATTTATTTCAATACAAAATAATTTTTAATTTCCCCTTTGATTCCTTTTTTGTCTGGTGGGTTATTCAGAAATGTGCTATTTAGTTTCCAAATGTTTGGGGATGTTTTTAAGATATCTTCCTATTAGTACTTTACAATTTAATTTCATCTGAGTCATAAAGCATGTGTATCATTGTGTATTACTGAAATCCTTACAAATTTATTGACACTTGATATTGTCTTACAACATGATTTATATTGGAAAGTATTCTGTGCTCACTGAGACTGTGTATTCTGTCGTACGTAATGTTCTAGAAATGTCAATCAGATCATTTGTTGAGAGATTTACTTTCTGTATTCTCTGTCCTTGCTAATGTTCTGTCTACCTGGTCAATTTTGGGGGGATGGATGTTGAAGTCTTCGGCTATAATTGTGGATGTGTCTGTCCTTTCCATGGCTCTGTAATTGGATGCATGGATGCATAAATTATTTTGTCATCTTGTTGATTAGACATCTGAAGATAATCACAAAGTGAACAGAAATCTATTATCTCAATCATCTTTGAAGTTGAGCATATTTTAAAAGAATTTTGGTTTTTTAGGTTTTTTGTTTTGTTGTTTTCTGTTGAAGACCTTGAGTTCATATAAACAAATTGGTGATTTAAAGGATGAAAGAGAGACAACCATTTGGAGTTCCTGGAGTAAGCCCTGAGGGCAGGTAGTAGAGTTAGCATCCTAGGGAGGGCTCTCCTGAAAGTGGGACCCAAAAGGTTGTCCAGCACCAGGATGGCCAAAATGGTACCTTTTAGAGTTCAGATGTCTAAGATGGAACTGGTGTTTTCTGTGGCTATATGGCATAAATATTTCCCATTAGTGACCCATCAAATCTACATTAAAGTCTGCTTTTATACTAATGCTCACTGTTCAAATAGCATCTTTTTTCTCAGTTCAAAAGAGTTTCAAGTTTCAAGTTGGAGTCACTATGGTGAGGCTCAGAGATGGCCCAAATGCAGGAACATGGTCAGTGTTGGCCATCACAATGGGGGTACCTGAGAGTTTAGGGGAATTTAGGAAGCTTTGGACTTTCTCAAACCATGAAATTTAGAGCTGACGGCATCCTCATCTGTCCTAGCTGGAAGAAAAAATCTCAGCAAAGGCAAGGATTTGTAATCATTAAATACACGAGATGTGCCTTCTTCAGAAGTGGGTACAATAGAAAGAAATTGATTATTTTTTAATTTAAATTAAAAACCCTGCAAAATGTACTGCTTCCTACTCTTTCTATGGGAAATCCCAATGGATAAAGCATAACATTAGTAACTCTGAATAATTTGCCATTTGTCTGTGGTCAGATGTTTTCTGGTTATAGTTTTGAGAACCACAATATCTAGGTTTATACATTTATTACAGCAGAGTTTCCACACATATGTCTATAATGAGTCATAGGGTCATTTGAACAAAATTTACATTTAGCTGAAGGAAGCCCATGGAGCCTTTGCTTACATGGTTTAAGTTTTGTTTACAGCTTTCCATATGCCCAGACTTTAACAATCTGTCACACAGATTTAAAAAAATCATTTGCAATCACCCAAATTTCCTTCAGCATGAATAATATATACCGAGAAATGTTGGAAGATAATTAAAATGAAAACCAGCAATTTAGAGCACACTGAGTATGAATTAAAGTACGCTATCTGCTTTAAATGGGAATTTTCTGAGGAACAGATGGGCTCTTTTCTAAAGTCGGTAGCTTTCACCTAGCTACAGAGTCCTGGAATCATTCAGTGCAACCCGTGGAGGCACAGCCATAAGAAAATGGGGATGGGTGTGTTGCCAGCCATGAAATGACCCCCAAGATGGGATATCCTCAGAATCAAGAGAAAGTAAGAGCTACTGAAAACTCATTTTAGAGGAATCTTGGAAAACTATGTACTTCAAAACCCATGCCCCATTCAATGTTTGGATTCATCGTTAGTTCTTGACAATAAAACTTTCCTGAATTTGAGAGTTATAAACGAGGTTTAAAAACTGGGCAGACAAAAATTTGTTAACTATTGAGAACTGGTTTTTAGGAATGGTTAAGACACTGGCTTCATGTCTGTTATAATACAACTTTGTTATATGCCCTTAGGCCCATGATTTCACTTCTCTGAGCATTGGTTCTTCATCTGGAAGACTGAGACAACCATGGTGTCTCTTGATGAGGTTGCTTAGCTGTACAATACCATACACACGTAAAAACACTCAGAGCTAGTTACTGCACAAAGTCAATGTTCAGTAAATGTTTGCTCATATAATGAGCAAACTCCTGACCAAAAGAAGTACATGTAGTACCTTCTCAACTGGCCATATCGCACACTACGTCATGGAGTAGTTAATAATATAATAATATGATATATCATTATATTATAAATTATATATATAATAAATTATAAATATATATTATAATGTAATAAATATATTAATAAAGGCAGTTCATTGATACTTTAGCTTTCTAAAGCATTCAAAAAATTTAAGCATTTGGAAAATGTCTCCATGCCCTTGGTAAATATAAGAAAAAGGCATAGTCAGGACTTGGTTTATTGTTCTGGGGAGAAAATGATCATTGCCCTAAGGCATCAACCCAGCATTGTGTTTTTATTTTTTTAAAGGATTTTTTTTAAAGATTTTATTTATTTATTTGACAGAGACAGAGATCACAAATAGGCAGAGAGGCAGGCAGAGAGAGAGGAGGAAGCAGGCTCCCCGCTCAGCAGAGAGCCCAATGTGGGGCTCGATCCCAGGACCCTGAGATCATGACCTGAGTCAAAGGCCAAGGCTTAACCCACGGAGCCACCCAGGCGCCCCAGTGCAGAAACTTTGTAACTGAGAAATGTCTTTGTAATGAAGTATTTACAGGATGGAAGTTCAGGGACATGGAGTTTACATCTACCCACTAATTATAATATTCAAATGCATGAATGACTTACTTCATCATTCTTAAACTCATTAAGGACAGTCTGAGTTACAGGATCATATCCCTACCCTAGTGATCAAGTAAAAGCATCTGCCATCTGTCATTAAGTGAGGCCCAGCAAATTCAATCATGTAAAAATGCAGATTGTATTATTTTTGTGAGATGAGAAGAAAAAGAAATTTTTCTGCTTATACATATCCTCACAAAAACCTCAAAAGAAAAGACAGTAAAACACACAGCCCACAAGGAACTTGTTCTGACCTGAGGAAAGCCACAGGATCAGGGGCAGTCAACTCCTTCCCATGTTCCTTGCAATCAAGAGCAGGAGCCCAACCACCTCTGACCCCAGGCATTAAAAGGAGAACAGAGACTGCTGGAGTGTCTCCTTGCACGAGAATTTCCTTCTTTATGGATTTTACCATGGGTGTGAATGTATCCCTTCTTGACAGTCCATGTGCAGTGGAGGTCATTTAGTAGTGCTGGGTCAGAATTGGACTTCATGGTTAGAATGGCGTGCTATTCTCCAGCTGAAGTATATGATAAACTCTCATTGTCCTCTGAGGGTCAATTATTAGGAAAATCTGAGGTTTGTTTAACTCAGTTCTGGATTGATAGTCATACTCCAAAGTTCTCCAGTCCTCAGAAAACCACCAGAAGCCACTCATCCCATCCCCACACCTTCCAGGTCAAAGACACCCGAGTTGACAGTTCTTGGTGAATGGTAGAGGTTCTCACCCTCTACATGCCTGGTGACCTCCCTCATGCCCCATCCCTGTAGCACTCAGTGGTCCTGGGGTATAGCCTGGGCTGGACCAAAGACAACTTGGGGTGAAAAGTCCATCTCCCAACTGTCCTTTGTCTGCACAGCACTGGGATGCTTTCTACAGGAGAGCTGAGTGCCAGCCACACCTAGAAATGCTACCCAAATCCTCAGGCAACATGTTTTTAATATCCTGTTTCTCTCAGGATGTTATTTTTACCATTCATAATTCTCCACATATTTATGGGAAGGAAATACAAAGTAACAGGAAGAGGAATATTTTATTATTTGGGATTTACAAACAAATAAGTAAATGAATGAATGAACAAATGAATGTATCCTCCATCCACTGTCACTTTCCTGGCACTGAACACAGTGCCTGGCACAGAAGGAAAAAAAAAAAAAGCTCAAAAATAAGAGTTGAGTGAATCACTGTATAAATGAAGTAGTTTGAGCACAAGCTTAGTAGAAATGCCAACACCGGCCATTTACCCAAGAGGACAGTGCTTTGAGGACCCAAAGGTGATGACAACAAGATCCCTGCTACCATGCAATTAATTTTCCTGAGTCACACTGTCTACACTATGGTTTTAAACCACTTTCTTGAGTTGTAATTGACACGCCAAAATTCTACCCCCTGAAAATGTATCATTCAGTGATTTTTAGAAAATTCAGAGTCCCACAATCTTTAGCACAACTCAATTTTAGAGGACTTCTGTTTCCGTTTTTCAGTTTCTCGCTACTGCTGACCTCCACCCCCAGATAACCATGAATCTGGTGACAGTCTCCATCACTGGGCTGCTTCTAGTGGAAATGCAGTAGGTAGGCTTTAGGTCTGGCTTCTTTTCCTTAGCATCATTTTCCTGAGGCTCCTCCACAATGATGCACCTATCAGCGTATCCTAATTTATTAGTGGACACTGTTTCCATACGTGGGTACTTCTCATATCGTTTCTCCATTCACTGAAGCATGAACATGTTTTTGGCTGTCATGAATAATGCCACTATCAACTTTCACCTACAAATCATCGTGGAACACAGGTTTTCATTTCTTTTGAGTAATACCTGGGATGGGATTATTGAGTCATCTAATAAATGTAAGTTTTATCTTTTGAAAAACTGCCAAACTGTTTTCCAGAGTGCCATTTTACACTCTTACCAGCAATCAATGATAGATCTAGTTTTTATAAGACCTTATTAGCACTTAGTATATTCTATCTTTTTTATTACAAACTCTCTAGTGTGGACATAGTATTTCACTGTGTATTTCACACAGTATTTCACTGTGATTTTTTTTTAAAGATATGATTTATTTATTTATTTGACAGATGGAGATCACAAGTAGGCAGAGAGAGAGGAGGAAGCAGGCTCCCCACTGAGCAGAGAGCCTGATGCAGGTCTCGATCCCAGGACCCTGGGATCATGACCCAAGCCAAAGGCAGAAGCTTTAACCCACTGAGCCGTCCAGGTGCCCCTCTCACTGTGATTTTAATTTGCATTTCTCAAGTAACTAATGATGGTGAACATATTTTCATCTGCTTATGAGTTATTCTCATCTCTACTTTGGCAAATTTTTTTAAAATCATTTACTCATTTTATAATGTGACTATTTTTTTTAAACATTTTTTTTATTTATTTTCAGCATAACAGTATTCATTGTTTTTGTACCACACCCAGTGCTCCATGCAATCCGTGCCCTCTCTAATACCCACCACCTGGTTCCCCCAACCTCCCACCCCCCCCACCTCTTCAAACCCTTCAGATTGTTTTTCAGAGTCCATAGTCTCTCATTGTTCACCTCCCCTTCCAATTTCCCCCAACTCCCTTCTCCTAACTCCCCATGTCCTCCATGCTATTTGTTATGCTCCACAAATAAGTGAAACCATATGATAATTGACTCTCTCTGCTTGACTTATTTCACTTAGCATAATTTCTTCCAGTCCCGTCCATGTTGCTACAAAAGTTGGGTATTCATCCTTTCTGATGGAGGCATCATACTCCATAGTGTATATGGACCACATCTTCCTTATCCATTCGTCCGTTGAAGGGCATCTTGGATCTTTCCACAGTTTGGCAACCGTGGCCATTGCTGCTATAAACATTGGGGTACAGATGGCCCTTCTTTTCACTACATCTGTATCTTTGGGGTAAATACCCAGTAGTGCCATTGCAGGGTCATAGGGAAGTTCTATTTTTAATTTCTTGAGGAATCTTCACACTGTTCTCCAAAGAGGCTGCACCAGCTTGCATTCCCACCAACAGTGTAAGAGGGTTCCCCTTTCTCCACATCCCCTCCAACACATGTTGTTTCCTGTCTTTCTAATTTTGGCCATTCTAACTGGTGTAAGGTGATATCTCAATGTGGAACAGAGTAGAGAGCCCAGATATGGACCCTCAACTCTATGATCAGTTAATCTTTGACAAAACAGGAAAAAATATACAATGGAAAAAAGACAGTCTCTTCAATAAATGGTGCTGGGAAAACTGGGCAGCTATATATAGAAGAATGAAACTCGACCATTCTCTTACACCATACACAAAGGTAAACTCAAAATGGATAAAAGACCTCAACGTGAGACAGGAATCCATCAGAATCCTAGAGGAGAACATAGGCAGTAATCTCTTCGATATCAGCCACAGCAACTTCTTTCAAGATATGTCTCCAAAGGCAAAGGAAACAAAAGCCAAAATAAACTTTTGGGACTTCATCAAAATCAAAAGCTTCTGCACAGGAAAGGAAACAGTCAAGAAAACAAAGAGGCAACCCACAGAATGGGAGAAGATATTTGCAAACGACAGTACAGACAAAAGATTGATATCCAGGATCTATAAAGAACTCCTCAAACTCAACACACACAAAACAGATAATCATATCAAAAAATGGGCAGAAGATATGAACAGACACTTCTCCAATGAAGACATACAAATGGCTATCAGACACATGAAAAAATGTTCATCATTACTAGCCATCAGGGAGATTCAAATTAAAACCACATTGAGATACCACCTTACACCAGTTAGAATGGCCAAAATTAGCAAGACAGGAAACAACAGGTGACTATTTTTTTAATTATTGAATTGCAACAGTGCTTTGTATATCCTGCTCATGAATTCTTTATCAGATAAATGATTTGCAAATATTTGCTCCTAACTTGATGGAGCCCAATTATCAGTATTATTTTATGGATCATCTTATAGTACAACAACTAAGAAAACCTTGTTTCTTCTGAGATTAAGTCATTTTTCTCCTGTTTTATTCTAGAAGCCAGGAAGTTTTAATCAGTTATGGTCTTGTAGTTCTCAGTTGCCCCTTTACCTTTTGTCTTTTCTCCCATCTACCACTTTCTTTTTTTCAGATCTTTGTAACCAAAAAGAATGAGGATCCCCATCCCTATTTTATTTTTTTTTAAGATTTTATGTATTTATCTGAGAAAAAGAGAGAGCATGCATGAGCAGGGGGAGGGGTAAAGGAGGTGGGAGAGAGACACTCTCAGGCAGACTCCTTGCTGAGCACAGAGCCCAAGTCAGGACTCAACCTCAGGACCCTGAGATCACGAATGAGCTGATATCAAGAGTCAGATGCTTAATGGGCTGAGCTACCCATGCTCGCCCCATCCCTATTTTAAATAAAATGAATTATCTTTTATTTTCATTTGATTCCTTTTTCTGTGACAGTGAAAAATTTCCTCGTTGTAGTGGTAGCTCTACCATGTATGAAAACCAGGCTCTGCCCACCACAAAGGGCACCAATATAATTAAGCTATAAGAAATACATGTGGTATAAATATATATATTGTGGTGAGACCATGAAGATCTAAACTCTTAGCAAATTTCAAGTATATAATACAGATCAACTATAGTCATGTATAGCACATATAATTTCTATAACTTGTTCATCCTACATAACCGAACCTTTTTACCCTTTGTCCAACATCTCCCCATTTTCCCCACCCTAAACCCTTAGCAACCATCATTTTATTTTGAGTTTTATGAATTAAACTTTTTTATATTTCACCTATAAGTGGAATTGTGCAGTATTTGTCTTTCTGTGTCTGGCTTATTTCACTTAGCTGAATGTCCTCCAGGTTCAGATGTGGAAACAAGTGTCCATAGAAGGATAAATGATGAGCACATTATATATGTAATGAACTTAAAATATATGGCAGGAGGGGAGAGGAAAGAAAAGCAAGGGGGAAGAGAGTGGGATGCAAGATGGTAACAGTAGTTCAGCTGAGCTGGTACAAAGAGAACCAAGCTGTCAGGTGTGAGTGTAGCTGATTCCAGCAGGAAGCCCAAAATTAATGAGGTGAGCCTTTCGTCACTTTCTGGCATGGTAAAGCAAATGCCTTAAACTGGAGAAAGCGCTCACTTCCCATGTTTCATCTCCCCCGTGGAAAGGCACATCAGTCTGGATTCAGGTGGGTACCTGAGATGTGTGTCATTTTACTTTTGTAAAAGCCCCAAACAAAAGGCTCCAGCAGCTTCCTGGGTGCAAGGCAGGGAAGGGCTTGGAGTGGAACAGTACTAGGTACTGAGTCAGAATGACACTATGATGTGTCCTCTAGGTTTCCTCCTCATTCTCCCCCGAAGGAGGTCTCCGTAGAGGTGCCAGAAACCCGACTCCTCACATGGGGTATGCAATGTTCCTGGGTCTTCTCATTCTACCATGTAGACCTTTGTTGATGATGTTCCTGTTGATCAAAGTGCCTCAGCAGAAGGAAGGTGTCTGTAATGAGCACTACATTGCTCTGTCCTTAAGAGGCAGAGGCAACATAGCCCAGGCTCGCCAGTAACTAGAAGAAAACCCATGGTTTTTCTCTGAGCATCTCAGACAGCAGACACATGAACTCAGAGAGATTTTACTAGAGGGTGACCAATTTAAGGATGACATAGCTTTCAATCTATGGAAGTGACAAGATCAGTGCCTTTTGCAGAGTCGTGGTTTACTTGGGTCTTCCATTCTTTCCTACTGAAACCTAGCACAGATCTAACATGCCTTACATGCTAATTCTACTTGTTAGCAAAATGGAATATTCCATTATTTCAAGATCTCAGAAGAAAAGCCACAGTTGCTTTCATATATGAATAACACTCACAAGATTTTGTCAAATGACTCTGACACTATTTAAGAAGTACATCAAAAAAAGCTCAGATTCTTATTAACACTGTAAAATTAAAATTAAAACCAGAAGAAGGTATGAGTAGACATCTATCTACACAAGCAATACAAGGAGATTGGAAATATGAAATGAAACTGCCTTCCTGTGCAGTTGGCAATTAGAAATTTTGCTTTGTTAAACAAAAACAAAATGACATATGGTTTTTATTCAGGTAGAGAAAAAAACTCAGCAATGAGAAATAAAAAGGAATTACTGAAAGAAATGTCCAAAGGCAGTAGGAACATGTGGTATCCTTTGATAGCTTATATTCATTTCAGGCTTTTCAGAATAAATTTTAAGTTTTCATAGACAGAAGGGGAAATTAACATATATATGGTGGAACTTGAACAGCTGATTTATTTGGGCCTGTACCTACATTACTCTCATTTCCCCAGGAGAACTAAGACAAGGTCTACCTAAGACCTTCACAACTGGCCTTTCTTTCTTCAGACCTGAATGTCTTTCTCAGATTTTCTTGTGTGTTTTGTAATATACATATAATAAATTACTTTTCCCAAAGTATTACAGCCATGGGTATGGTAATTAGAGTGAAACAAATTGCAGTAGTCATTAAGTAAAATGATGAATTGGTCAGAACCCATTAGAGGCAGAATAGTCAACACTAAGACTGTGATGAATGATTAAGTGATGTAAAACTTTTCTGTGAGAGGCAGCCCGAGAAAACTCTTCTTCCAGACCCAGGCAATAAAGTCTTTTCGGTGGAAACAGGGATGCACATAAGAGGAAAGGAGAGATCTTTGCAAATTTTATTTATTTATTTATTTATTTATTTAAGTCTTTTTTTTTTTTTAATTTCTTTGTTTATTTGAGATAGAGAACACAAACGGGTGTGCGGCAGTCAGAGGGAGAGAGAGAAGCAGACTCCCAGCTGAGCAGGGAGCCCTAGGTGGGGCTCGATCCCAGGGCCCTGGGATCATGACCTGAGCCAAGGGCAGAGGCTTAACCAACTAAGCCACCCAGGTGCTCCTGCAAATTTTAATATGTCATGTCAAGTATTTCATTTTATGGCAAAATGAATGTCTCTCTCAAAAGAGCATCCCTCATCCCACAAAAAAAAAAAAAAAAATTACATATATGTTTTTAAAAATCTAATCTTTCATAAAAAAATTTTTTTAAATCTTATCTTTTATCTTTTTTTCTGGAAAATTACTTTTTACTTTTATTTTTTAATACAATGATCTTGTTTTATGCTGTATATCAATTAATATTACATTTTAATATATCCATTTATTCAACATTAAATGCTATAGAATTTTATCATAAGTACCTCCACCTTATTTATAATTAACAAATATATCTTTTTAAATTCCTCTATTTTCTAACTTTATGTATAATTTTACTAAATATATCACTTGTAATCAGTGAGAAATTGAATTCTTAAAAATCTAATCCAAGCAGGGGCACTTGGGTGGCTGAGATGCTTAACTTCTGCCTTTTTAGACAATGTATAACCCAACAGTGTGGCTAAATTTGTCCCATGAGTCATAGTTTTCCTACCCCTAATCTAGGCAATAGCACAAAACTTGATGATACATGGGTAATAGTAAATTCTGCAGCCAAAATGATAAAACAGAAGCAGGTAAGATCTCTATTAGGATGATTTCTGAAGGTTTCTCAAAAAAATAGTGTTATTAATGGCTGCCCTGGAGGAATTGCTAGGGTTTAATAGGAATTGGAGAAAATATAGTTATTCTCGGTAAGAAGCCTCACTTGTTTACCAAATATTTTTTTGAGCTAAGGCTAAGCCAGATGAAGAGCCAGTGGACTATAAATAAGACTAATGTCTCTCTGGGCTCTTGCGTGGATAACAGCACAAAGAAGCAGAAAGGTCCACCATGACCTCTCATCAACAAGGCCAATTTGACAGAAGCACAGTAGGATCTGAGACTGGAAAGACTAATGAGTTGATACACCAAGAATAAAATAAAAGAAGCCATTGCTCACTAACTTCTGCAAGGACTATGAAATGTTCCCCAAGTCAGATGGCCTGTGAGTTCAAAATTTCATAATTTCCTTTTAACTGTGTGTCAAACCTGACATTTTACATAGCAGTTCAGTTCGATGCCAAAGTGTGCTATGATGTTTACAGTTAGATGTATGTAATAATTGTCTGAAGCAACATCGGATATCTGGAATCAAAGACTATACCAACTCATTTACTTCTTTTATACTTATCTTTCACTACATGTAGAAATATTATCTTAAATAGAAATATTATGCAGAAGCACATTATAAGTACTATCAGTGCTCATCTGTTTTTATATCTCTATTATTTTTTTTAAGTATTCAAAATTCTCTTCCTCTCTTGCCTCTCATTGGTAGTGGCCATTTCTAAGTCTCATTTTATGGAAAAAAAAAAAAGTGATGCTCCTTTGCCTAGATTTCTATTTCCTTTTTGTTTGCTTGTTTTGTGTTCGATCAGTACAGTCATGAAGCAGTAAATAGTCAGAGACTTTTAAACAACTTATTCTTTCCCTTCAAGCTATTCAAATTGATGCATGAACATCTTGGAATTATCTTAATCATTTAACAGTACACTATCTTTGATATTTCTCATAATTCTCCTACAAAAGGATGGAAAATGCCAAAAGACTCCACTGAACTGTTTTACATACAAATATCCCTGTATCCTTTTGAAGGAGAATCAGCATCCACTGCCAATATTACTTCTGGAACTGAGGAGAGATTCAAGTTGATTCAAATTAATCTCTTTTACTTGTACCTATTTTAAGCTGTAAATCTGTGTACCGGTAAAGTTATTTGTAGAAGTGACAGATTACTAAAGATTTGTCTTTATAACAGATACTTTATAACTTAGCTATTTTTTTACTCATTATTGAAGTAACTAAAAGTAAATTACATCAGCTGTCTATCGCTTACAAAAAGGTCCACCTCCCCCCAACACACACAGAGGATTGCTACATATGAAACTACAGCAGTGAAGTGAAGGTCAGTGCAAGCTCTGCGACTGAATCAAAGATGATTTAAAAAAATACGATTTTATTTATTTATTTGATAGGGTGAGAGACAGTGAGAGACAGAACACAAGAGTGGGGAGTGGGAGAGGGAGAAGCAAGCTTCCTGCTGAGCAGAGCTCCATGCCAGGACCCTTGGATCATGACCTGAGCCGAAGGCAGATGCTTAACCGACTGAACCATCCAGACACCCCCAAAGATGATCCAAATTAATCAGCTTTTTTTCCCATGCTCAAATGAAGAAAATGAAATTTTCTTTACATTTGGGTTATCCAGATAATTAGTTATATCTAAGCATAGATACCTTTAGCTAAGTCCCCTAGAGATAGTAACAATGCTGCCCTACACTGCCATTTCTCATAGCTGACTCTCTTACAGCTACTATAACAAAAGATTAAAAAGGAATTCAATGAGTAATTTTAAACTTTTGAATTGTGTCTCACAAATGGGATACTGCCTGGAGACTCTCAGCAGGGTTAAAATAAGTCAGGTTCACTGCGATCTTTCTGGTGCCATCTTCTAAATTTAAACTTTCCTCATCAGATATTCTTTTATAACCTATTAAAAGCAACTCTGAAAAGATAAGAAACATATGAACATCACACTGAAGATAAAAGAGGCCAAGGTGGCAAGGTAAAATTTCTGATAAGCTATCAGCTTTCTGATTTCACTAGTTTTCTATGAAAAAGAGTGAATTGTTCATTCAAACTCTGTTTTCAAACAAACTTGCCAAAATGTTGAGTTTCAGTTTTACTTTGGATAATCTTTAGGAACTTTACTCAGCGTTTTATTTGTTCACACCCCTGCCTTCCATTCTAATAAAATGAAAACCTTCAATTCCATAGTAGAAACAAAACAAAGTCATAGCCTGGGCCTCCTGACATTAAAGGACCCAGGTGATTGGGAATTTTCAGAACTGATGATGGAACTAAGAATGTTGACTCTATCCATATGGATTTGTGGGAGCTCCCTGATTACCCTGTAGGAGTTTTAGGCAACTTGATCTGAGAAAGAGTACCCAAGTCGGGGGACATGGGAATTCATCTTTGTCCTGCTGCACCTGCTCGAGCAAGTAAATGCTCTTGGTAGGAATGAGAAATGCAGGAGACAGACGGTCAGGGAGAGTTTCAACTCCTGAATCTTACCCTCTTCTCTTCATGGGAATTGAAGAAGACGTGGAGAGGTGAAGACCCACAGAGGTCATGCTACAGCACAAAACATCATTCAGGACCATCCCCTCAGAACCGGAAATGTGGAGGGTGCATTTTCCAGGGCTGGGTGAGCCCAGAGTGGCTGAGCTGCTCACTACACACCTTTCCATCTTCACCTCCTCTGAGCTGCGAGTCTCCCTGACCGCTCTGATGATGACGCAGAGTCAGGCAGGAAATGATTCTCATCATCCATTAGTGACCGTCTGAAGGGCAGTAACAACTCTGACCCTTCCCAGTGAAATGAACTCTTCCGACTATCATCCCACGCTCTTATATTGGCAAGTCTACAGTTCGATTCTGTAGATGCAGAAATGTCACTTTCCTATTAGGTATGATCTTGGAAAGCAAATAAATATGGGACACAGCACAAAGAAGGATGAAAAATGACGTACTGAACGCTCACCCCTTTTCACATTGTAAGACTGAATTCCAGTCAATAGAACTGGAAAAACATGAACCCACTGAGTCAAATCAAATTATGTGACTTACCCTTAGTATGTTCATCTTGATCTAGGGAGCAATGGTCTACGAGAAACCGGGAGCACGAGTTCTTAATCAAACTTCGGATGATGCTAAGTGCATAACATCATTCTCATACTTCTGACTTTGCTAGGAAGATTGTACTTCAAATGCTTTATTAATTTGGAGCTGTACCCCAAAATCGTCAGTTGGGGTAAATAAATAAACTAGGTAAGCAGTGTAATGGTTACAAACACTTCTCACTGGTGATTTTGTTTCACTGCTGGGAGGAATTTTCTAGAAAAAGGCAGATTTAAAGGGCTGCTCGGCTCATCTTGATACTATAAATTCTCTTGAAGTAGCTGAGAGGAAGGAAGTCCACCACGCATATTATCCCAATTTTACCACCCCACTAATAATTACCTGTCCCAGTCATGCATCCTATGTATGCCCTTTTTTCCTTTATCTTCTCAACATTTCCACAACTGTCATTGTCGTGTGTGCCCCCAAGCCCTCACCATATGTACGGATGAAACACGCAATCAATGAGTATGGCATTAAGAACAGGCCGCTCATCAAATTGCTATGGGATCTTATTTATCATTCATTTTTGGTCTTGCTTCTTCCAACTCTGTCCTCTGGCCTCATCAGTATTGATGTGGGGCTTCTGTTTCATCCCTCCAGGCTCTCCCACCTGTGCTCTCCTGCGGTCCTCATTACCACCACTCTCTCACCTTTGCCCAACCTTGAAAATTGCTGGTGTGATGATCATGGGCTACTTTTTCTTACAGATATAGGGTCTGGCTCAGTCACTTTTAATGTGGCAGTGGACAAAGTGTTTAACCAAACTCTGAAGAAGACGATAGTTCTGGTCTCCTGAGGCTGGTGAGAAGATGAGATGAGTCACTGCATGCAATGAACTTCCTTATACTTCTATGTTGTTGGCTACCATCAAGCACTCCCCAGCCCCCTCCTCATGAGCATACCCACAAGGTTTTGTTCCTGTCTTTTCTTCACATCCTTAATACCCTCATGTTTCAATTGTATGCCTTCATTCCTTCTTTGTAGACTTTCTTTGAAATCTCAACTCCCAATGGACTCTCATTTCCTTGAACTTCTACAAAGATGGCTTCTAACCTTACTCCTGATTTTATTCTTCCCAGAGTCCAAAATCTGAGTTAGCTTCATTCAGGAATGTCTCTAGGCAAAGCCAAATGATATGAGATAGTTTTCATTTGTCGGAGTAGGTGTTGGGCATGTACCTGACTCCCCAGGTGCCTTCTTCTGAGGTCTTTTCTGCTTTCTTCTCTACCTCAAAGAAGTGTTACATGAATTTATAGGATAATTCTCTTAAAATAATTGAGAATGTTCAAGAGGGAGATTTCACTTAAGTATTAAGACATAGCATAGCACTTTATCTCATAAACACTCAACATAAGAATGGTAAGTGGTCTCGTGTGTGCTAAGAATTTAAACCATGTGTCTCTGAATTATAGATTCCAGCTTAATAGGAATCATTTAAATTAGGAGAAGTTGTTGAAGTACATTGCTTAGAGAATTATTCAAATTCAAATATGTATCAGCTAATGTGGAGTATTGAAAAAGGACACTATTAAAAGAAAGCAGATGTGCTGAATAGTATGAGAGTGAACTTTTTTTTTTTACTTCTAAAAGTTCTTTGAAATTTTATTTTTTTAAGATTTTATTTATTTATTTGACAGATAGAGATCACAAGTAGATGGAGAGGCAGGCAGAGAGAGAGAGAGAGAGAGAGGGAAGCAGGCTCCCCGCTGAGCAGAGAGCCCGATGAGGGACTCAATCCCAGGACTCTGAGATCATGACCTGAGCCGAAGGCAGTGGCTCAACCCACTGAGCCACCCAGGCACCCAAGTTCTTTGAAATTTTCTAAAAACATTGTGTTGTCTTTTAATTAGCTTAATGCTCCAGGGGATAACCAATTCACCTAAAATATTAGCAGCCTACCATTAAAATGTATTCATGCATTTTAGGAATCAAAGAGGAGAACAGAGGCTACAGTAAGCATTTTAGGTAGTAGAGACTTGCTAAAGGAAAGAGCATCTTACATGACTTCCGGAACTCAGAAAGCTGCCGCCCAGGCTTGGGGAAGCTGCCGTAGGCATCTCAGTCCGTTGGATGCAATGAAGTGGGTGTTTCTCAGACTCACCTAGGAGCTACAGAAGTTCTCAGGAATCTCTGAAGAGCTCCTGTCCACTGTCACAGTCAGTGGCAGTGAGGAGGGGCTCCCCAGGAGCTCCTCAGGGAGTCAGGATGAACCCTGCATCTGCTGGAGTCTGCCTGCTGCCAGCTCTGGGCATCATGTCTTCTCCTCTGCCCAAGTCTGAAATGATGCACATATTCTCCTGGTGGCAAGACCAGGGGATGAGACAAAGAAGGGAATTTTCTACTTTAGAAATGCACAAATGAGCGGCAGGCAGCAGAGAAGGCTGCATACTCACCTAACAGTGCAAAGGGATGTGAACAATGCTGGTGAGTGTGGTGAGGTCTTGTAGTTGGGAGGATGGGGATGGTATTTCCTGTCCCCTCCACATTCACTTTCCATTGACAGGCAGGTCACATGGCCCACCAGGCTGTAAGAGGAGCTGTCTCTCAGTGGCTACCCGTATGATGGAAAGAGGAACATTAATATGGATGGAAAGTCAATTTCACAATGAACTATTTACAGAAAAGATTCAACGTTTACAGTTGAAAAAAATTAATGCTGGGTCTGGGATGTAACATGAAATCTTAGTTTATCAATATAAAGTATACTGTTGACGCATTAGATTCTATTCTTATTTATTGAATGATTACTTTCAATACCTTTGAAGTGTGCTAGTGTTTTTCCTAGGATACGAATATTAGTGGTAAAATGATCCCTAATTTTATTGTGTGAGAGCTTTGAACTAATATATTAACTTTGCTTTCCTGTCAGTCATACTGGTCCTCGTCCTGAAGTAAATGATCACATTACTGGGAATTTGCAGAAAATCTACATCTACTGAAATGCAGTGAGTTTTCTGAAGTTTTCTGGGAAAGCAATTTTTATATGAACATAGAATGGATCCTTTTGAGTTTTACTCAATTATACATAGCAAATTTATGTTTTGCAAATACACGCATTTTATAACCTTGTTTTGGAAAAAAAAAATTGAGTCTTGGCTTGAACTCATTACTGTGAAAAAAATTAGAGGTTACCTGAATTTCTATGGGAAACTCATAGTAAGCAACAAGGAAATGAACACATTTACGTTTTCTGAAGCACCTTCTATGAAGTTCAGTCTGGAGGGTAATCTGAAGAATCACATAAGCTAGGAGAACGCTACACATTTTATTCATCCAAATAAATCTCATTGAGTAGTCTCTGAATGAACGAATGAAGTGAATTATTTATGTGGCGTGTTTACTTCTCTGTCTCTATACGGGGCTCTTAAAATCAGCTATGTTTATTGCCTGCGCCTAACAGTATCTGCCACATTAATTTTTGTGAATGAGTAAAAATGGAAATTACTGTCAGATGTGCCTGATCAGCCCTTTTCTTCCGAAATGAAAATGCTAATTCTCTGCGCAGAAGGTTCTTAATTGTGTGTTCACACCACAGCGATGCTCTTCCCTTATGCCACAGCCCCCTTATGCTGCTGAAGCTCTAATGAAATTCACACCATTCATATAACCTCATCCCCTACTCTCTTCAGCTGGCAATGTCACATGCATTTTTACTACAAAAAAAAGAAAGTCTATGAAGATAGATATGCTGTGTTTCCCCAAAGGGGCATCACAGTGTTAAAAGCATATGAAGAGTTTTACTCTGTATCTCCGGGTCGTCTTGAGTTATTACCTAAATAGATTGAACCACTAGTCACTGTCTGAATTATAGCTTCTTCAGGGGTTAGCTGCAATTTGTTTAAAATTTGAGAACTATTAACAGACGCACTGCACTATGGTACGCAATACTTATAGCTCTGACAGCGATCTATTACAGAACGTGTATTTTTAGACAGTTTTCTTGTTCCAAAACAAGCTTAACGCAAAGGTCTCACCTTGTAGATGCAGCATCTAAAAATTTTAGGCAAACTGAATTTAAAACTGCATCAAGCCACAAGATAATAAAAAGCACATTCCTGTGTAGTTCAAGTATCAGAGTAGTCTTTTAATTTGTGCAAAGTAGTGCTTCATACGTGGGGTTTTCAAGCATGGGACTGTGTCATGCCCATCACGATGCCCAGTGGAAGCGGCACAGATGGGACCTGTGAATGGTCGTGTCAGGGACTGTCTTGGCTGATAGGAAACTGAGAAGCACCAAACACACTTACCATTTTGTTTTTATAAAGGAGACCTAGAATGAAAGATAAGAATAGAAATGGAGTAGAATTCTTCAAAAAGGACCACGAGTCGTGTGCTGTGTATAAACCTTGAGAGCAGGTGCACCCTTCAGGCTTCTCAAAATGGTGCTGCAGGTAGCATGGGCACTCTCCATTGTCACTCACATGTGCAGAGGGGGTTCCTGGGGATCCATGGCAGCAACCTTGCCATGACGGTAATTGGTCCTAATGCGCTCTCACTCGTTAATTACAGTTCATTTGGGTCATGGAGCAAATTCTGCATCTTAAAATGAGTTTGACATATTAAGTAAATAAAAATAAATAATTGAGTGGAATTAATGTTTTTTTATTTTAATCTAACATCTAACTGATAACATTTTCTCTCACTGGCACCTACGTTAATTTGCAGTAGGCCCCCATGATGATAGGGAAGGTAAATTCCCTGTTATAAGTGATATCTATGCTTTTTCTCCAAAAAACTATGGAGAAGTAAATTGTTATGTAAGGTAGGCAGTGATCAGTAAATCTTGTCACTTTATCTCATAGATGACTAAACATTCTGAGAACTAAATTGCATATGAATAACTATAGATGTTATTAAAAGGAACATTACAATAGATTGTTACACCTATTAATCAGATTGGGGAAATTGACATTTGTTCACCAAGGAAATAGCTTGCTTATGCAACCGTGTAACATCATACAGAAAACAATATTATTGTCTTGATGAACATGACAATTGATCTTTTTGTACCCTAAATTGTTGGTCTGCTTTTTATCTACATTTTTATGATACTTAAAACATCACTGACAGTTATGTTTCATGCTGTGATACAAAGAATAGTATGCCAACTTTCTCTTCTTTGGCAGGCTTTTTGATTAATGAAATAATAGCTTAGCATTTATTATAGTTCCATATTTCCTATGGCAATAAAGCAAACCAATAAAGTTTCTTACTTCAAAACAATCAATTCGAATGATCAAAAGTCAACAGAAAAATCTGGATAGAATGTGCAACTCAGATTTTAAGTATTCTAGTGGAATCAATACCAGTATAATCTCGGTCTGCATGAAATCATTATAAAATGAAACTGAAAAAAGCTAATATGCAAATGGATGAGCTCTTGAGTGTTTAGTACCTCCCTATGCACGCACTATATTTTCTCATATATGTTTTTGTTAGTTCCTTAGTGTATTTACATAAGAACAATTTTTTTTTCATGAAATAAATGAACGTAAAACTCCTTAGGGACATTATCTTAAAAAATACTGAGCAGTGTTATTACCTGTCAGTATGAGTTCAACTTGCAGGAACAATGGAGATTTCAAAGGCTATGAATTATTCTAATAATGCAGACCATTGTCAGACAACAACGCAAATTTTGCTTAAAGTTAAAAATTTTATTGATAGTGATAAGAATTAACTTTTTAAAACACTATTTTTGTGTCTTTGTATTTCAAATATTTGCATTTTGTGTATTAATTTGATAGGTTTTAGTTAGTAACAAAGTCATGTACTTGTGTATTTCAGAATTTATATTACTTTATACAAAGGAGGGACCCGTGATGACTTTGAATTGAGAGTCATTTTTATTAGAATACTGCTGGTAAAGCCGAAGACGGGGGTGGATGCAAAGTGGGGATAGGGCGGCGGGGAAGAGAAGGAAAGACAGAGAACATAGAAATGTAAGAAGCCAGGAAGAGATGTGGGGGCATTACGTCTTGGTTTGTAATAGTTGGGAATATAAACCATCCCTTCTGGAAAACATTCTCCTTGTTCTGATGGAACACACCTGATTCCTTCTGCTCAAGCAAGCCCATGACCAGTGTTAGTGGGTATAATCTTGGAACAATGTTCATTTTTAAAACAACAAGTAATGTGGGTTTTTTTCTCCCAAATCCTGTAGTAAATGACAGGGTTGGGTTTGTTTGTTTTTCCAAAAGTTAACTGTTTTCCTGTAATACCCAATTAGATCATTATTCCAACTCTAGAATGTGCTATTTTTGTGTGACAACTTTTGCCTATTAGAGATATTTGAAATAATTTCTCCCAAATGGCTCTTATCTGAAGGGATTCCTATTCCATATTATTTCCCTAATCTAACTAAAATTTAGTTCTATTTCGAAATCATCTTTTCAGAGATACTTGCCATTGTAATAAGCAAAACAATGTATTTACTGAATACAAATAATGTATTTACTAAACCATGAAAATGTTTAAAATGACACCCAAACACAATGGTGATTTAAACCATTTCTTTGTTTTCCTTACCAACAAATATATTGAAATGTTCAACATGTTTCATGCATTTTTGGAATCACAGATTTTTCAGTATTTTCTTCTTATATTAGCTATATTATGTAAGAATTATTGAAAATTGACTTCAACAAATAATTGATGTGGAAGGATCAGTCAAGAAGAATTAAAAAACCCTAAATTTCTTACTTTCCTTATGACTGATCTGGGTTTTATATTCAGATGAAGATGTTTCCTTTCATAAAACTTTCTTAAGTTTGTCCTTTCCTCATTTTGTTAATCAGCTTTTTAAAAAAAATTCTCCATGAATGTTATTGTTTGGGGACAGTTTGTTATTAACTGCTTCAAATTACTTAAGTAAAAATGCTATAAATATACAAAAATGACCGAAATTGAAATAAATGGTTGGATTATGAATTTTTCAATTAGTGTCTCATTGGTGATATTTTGTACATTAGCTTTCCATACTCAAGTGGGGCTGTGAGTTGTTACCCGACACTCCCTCATGATGATTCATGCTCTGTGTGCTGTCACAAAAGTTCGCTCTTTCCTTTAACTCCCTCCCTCTCCACTTTCCCCACATGGTATTGGTGGCAGAATGAGAGAGGTTTAAGAATGGACATAAATAGGGGTGCCTAGCTGGCTCGGTCAGTGAAGTATGTGACTCTTGATCTCAGGGTTGTGTGTTCAAGCCCCACATTGGGTGTAGATATTTGTTAAAAATAAAAATCTTGGGGCCCCTGGGTGTCTCAGTTGGTTAAGTGTCCAACTCTTGATTTCAGCTCAGGTCATGATCTCAGGGCTGTGATATCGAACCTCACATCCAACTCTAAGATTCTCTCTCTCCCTCTCCCTCTGCCCCTGCCCCAAACTCACACTCTCAAACTCTAAATAAATTATATATATATATATATATATATATATATATATATACATATACATATACATATATATATATACATATACATATATATATGCATACATATATATGTATATGAATGGACATAAATAATTCATCCTTCTAGAACTTGAAAGGAAAACCTTCAGTCTACATACTTTTGAAATCTGGGACAATGTCAGAACACCATTTGCCTTATTCATTTGTTTTTCCAGGTACGTGTAGAGACAACCACCCTCCCATACTTGAATGCTGTTCAAAGCTGGAGGGTCTTTACAGGAGTAGCAATTAGACTATTCTTTTTTTTTTATTTTATTTATTTGTTTGACAGACAGAGATCACAAGTAGGCAGAGAGGCAGGCAGAGAGAGAGAGGGGGAAGCAATCTCCCCGCTGAGCAGAAAGCCCGACACGGGGCTGGGCTCAATCCCAGGACCCCAGGATCACGACCCGAGCCGAAGGCAGAGGCTCTAACCCACTGAGCCACCCAGGTGCCCCTAATTAGACTATTCTTTTTTTTTTTTAAAGATTTTATTTATTTATTTGACAGAGAGAGATCACAAGTAGGCAGAGAGGCAGGCAGAGAGAGAGGAAGGGAAGCAGGCTCCCTGCTGAGCAGAGAGCCCGACGTGGGACTCGATCCCAGGACCCTGAGATCATGACCTGAGCCGAAGGCAGCGGCTTAACCCACTGAGCCACCCAGGTGCCCCTAATTAGACTATTCTTAAAGTGATGCTTCTTTGAACAGATATTTTATAGTTTTCCAAAATAATGTAAGGAAACCATCTAACTACCAAATGCATGATAGAATCTTTACACTATAAATTCAGAGTAGAGATGATTTTTAGGAATACTTATTTAAGATCTTGTTGTCATGATGTTTTATGTTCAACAAGGTAATATTTTATCTTGATTTCAGTGACTTGCAGACTTCTTCGGTCAGGTTCCAATTTTTCTCTTTTCCCTAGCTAAAAAATATCTTTAATTCCTCTCAGTTATAATAGATTATTCACATAATCATAGTTTATGTGAATTCTATATATGGTGTTCTGACCTTTCTACATTCAGGATTTTGTTTCAGCTCTTAGTAACAAAGCCTGACTTTAGAGATCTGGACTCAGGAAGATTCCCTCCCTCATGCTAAAATGCCACGGAGTCAGTTGTCCGGGGCTTCAAGAACAGCACCACAAGGCTGACAGGGCTCCAACTTACTTGTGTCTTCCGTCTGTACCTTCACCTCTGACTGAAGCCTCTGGCCATCAGAATGCCTCACATAACAGGGTGGCAGTTAGAACAGCAGCCCTCCTGCCCTCACATCAACATTCCCGGTAGCATATTCCTCCATGTGGACACCACAGTCAATGAGATCAAGACAAATATTTATAGTGAAAATGGACACAATAGGGAAAACAGATTTTATTGGCTACCACTCTTCAAAGAGTAATTAAAGATAGACTTGAAGAATGTTAAATGTCCTGAAAAATAATTTTACTTTATTAGAGGCAGATAGGTTTCCAGATTTCAGTTTGTAAACCTGTATAGAATACAGCAGCTTAACCAATCATTCCCTTGGTATTTTTAACCACCCCCCCACATCCTTTCTTTAGAAACACCAGCCCTCAAATATCAGTGCCGCCACATATGGTAAAGAACAAAGGGTGATCTACAGCATCAATGACTATGACTTGCACACTCTTTTCTTAACAATCTATTGATTATAGTCAACAGTAAGAAAGTAAATCACCAATGATTTATAATACATATGGACCATGAATAGTGCTACATGTCTACAACCCAAGCAAATTGATTTATTCCTAAAGTTGCATATTTATTCATAAGATTTATTAAAATATTTATACCTATCTATATGCAGCATATAAAGTTTATAGTGGTTGGACTATTAAATAGTTATAAAATGTCAACAACTCATAGAAATTAATTTTCTTTAATGGCCGTTGATCTCCCAATAAAGGCTTATGATACACTTCAGCATCTTAGTAAAATATGAAGCACTTAAAATGGATATTTTTGTAGTGGAGGTAATAATGTTTCAGCAGCAACATTGTAAATTACGTGTGATATGCAAGCATGTTTCTCCCCCTCATGCTTCTGCCACAAATACATTATTAATGCATTAAATCTGCTATTAAAAGAAAGTAACTAAATCACCCAAAACAGTAATACCCGCTTCTGTTATCGATCCCATTGAGTATTTTGTACCAAGAGGAAAGTTAAATTAACACTCTGAAACTTGTGGGACCCATGCCCAAAATGGTGTTTTGTGTATTACAGTGAAAATTGCATGATAGTAAGTCTGTGTCTTGTTTATTATGTTAGTCTTGGGTTCTCTGAAGATTTTGAGCTGGCTGTGGCTTCCTTGAGCCCTTCAAAATCCATAACTCTTCTCAATATTTTCTTCATAAATTAACTGGGAAAAAAAAAGCAATCTGGAAATTATCTTCTCAATCTAGTCTGAGATTTTAGTGTTTTGAAAATGTATCTTAGGGAAGCTATCAAATTCACAAAGAATTCTGATCTTGGATTGTCTGGTTTATAGGCAATTTCAAGTGCTTTTAATCTGAATTGCATCATTCAGTCAGTCAATAACCAAGTATTGACTTGACATCTGTTGCATGGGAGGCACAACTTTCACATCTAAATGGGGTCTTCAGCTGATGGCTCACTGTCTTGTGGACTCTTCGGTATCAGTCTTAGTTGTGATAAGTCCCACATCCAGGCTGATCTAAACCTTTACCCCCCAATGACTTGACACACACCTCTAGAGCAAATTCCTACATGGTTCACCCAAACATCTCCATTCCTCACAACCTATGAGTCCGGAAACAGCCAGCATGCCACATGGGTCTTAAATTACCCTGCAACAAGTTTATCCAACTCTAGATTATGTTTCCTAGTATGAGGACACAAATTCATATGCAAAGCTTGAAGTTCTGAAAATTTTCCAAATAGTTCATAAAATAGATTATATTCCTTAATTCATGGCATTCTGAGTCTTCATATAACCTAACATTACATGGAAACCAGTGCTTTTTGTGTCTGTGCTCTAGATATTTCTCCTCACCAAAAGCCAACAGTCTTCTGACAAGACCAATATACTCTCATGTGAAGGGAGGAGAAAATAGATTTTAAGTGCTGGACAATAACTTGCCATCTTCCCTGACTTCTTACCTGACTTTGTCTTTGGCACTTGTCATATATTGAACGAAGAAACTTGACACTAATTACACTTTTGTGATCTGTAACTACTCTTTCTGGAAAAAGACAAGCCCTTCAGAGGATGAAATGGCACTGAGAAAATCCAAGAGAAGAGCTCATCTTTCCAGTGCTGTCAATTCAAGTTCGAGCTCCTTTGGGCGATTGTTCAAAGGGGCCTCACTGTCATTTCAGTACAAGGATGCTGAAAGGTATCTCTTATTTCACTGGAAAAAGCAGAAATGAAATAGCATGTTTTCTTCAGGCTGTTTTTCGCATTCTCCTCCAGGAGAGCTTACAGGCCCTTGTGTGCTTTCGCTAGAACCTTAACAGACCACCAGCCCCCACCTCCAGTGGGGGTGTCCTGCTGTGATTATGTGGTTTGGCATCTATCCCCTAACCGAGGCTATTGTGTTATTTTCTTTTGAGGGATTATTATATATTCTTATTTACCTTTCCAGAATTTAGTATAATATTTGGTATATAAAAAATGATCTATGCATAGGTAACAAACAAACATAACACTCTTATAAAGTACATGTAGATGCCTGATTTTAACTGATGTGTTCATCGTCATTTCTAGTTTAGTTTAGGTAAATTGCTATACCTTATTCATTAAGGATCAATGCACATTTGTGCTCTTACTTTTGTGTTTGGCGTGCAGCTCAATTCATCCAGTAGCTGAGAATAGAAACTTCCAGTTTCTGCTTATGTGCAACTCTGCCATTCTCTGTCTGAAGGTCTTCAAAAAACAAATGCAGGCTGGATAGATTTCAGTGTGGCATTCTTGCTTCCTTTAAACCCTTGGTTTAGAGAAAGGAGTTTGTTTATTTGTTTGTTACTGTGTGTCGATTGTAAGAATGGGCATGGAGTCCTCGGAAATGCTTTTCAATGTACACCGTGAACTACCCCCCCACCCCCGTTCCCTCTCTCCCCACCCCCGCACTAACAGCTTTATTAACACTGGACCATGTTTGCTTCCGGAATTAACATTACTTTGTCAGTATGTCCTTGTAATGTGTTATGGACTCCATTTTAAAGGTTTTTAAAGATTCTTGTATTTATGTTCCTAAACTGCTCTATAGCTTTCCTTCCTAGAATATAAATTCAGATTTCAATGCTAGCTCACGTTAGTCTGGAGGAGCTAAACTATGTTGAAGTAAGGAGTGAATCCCAGTGTCAGTAGCTTAACCAAGAAGCGTTGACTTTTTATTTTATTTTATTTTGTTATTTTATTTTATTCTATTCTATTTTATAGAAAGAGAGAACATGAGCAGGAGGGGCAGAGGGAAAGGGAGAGAGAATCTGAAGCAGACTCTGAACTCGGCCCATGACCCTGAGATTCTGACCTGAACTGAAACTAAGAGTCAGACAGTTAACGGACTGTGTTACCCAGGCACCCCAGAAAGGTCAGTTTTTAGCTGAAGGTACAGATGTAAAGCTATTGAGACAGGGGACTCTGCTCCACAAAGTCACTCAGGGTCTTTAACCCAAAGAATCACTCATCTTCACCCTTTTCTGGCCACATCGCCTGGAACATGAGATCTTTGCTGTCACTGAGGCAGAAAGAGAATGTGGAGCTCTTACCACGGCTGGGGCCATGCCAGCCAATGCACCCAAATGTCATGTGTTGTAGCTCTTTGGCTAAAAGGAGACATGTGGCTGAGCAAGGGGCTGTGTTGTATAGAGTTTCACGTGCCTCAGTGCAGAATTGCGTTCTGATCAGCCAAGGTAACATTTAACATATTCCTGTATTTGGTATGTCCTAGAAGAGTTATAATACTTTATGGCCTCTACTTCCTAGGATTTCTGTGAGGATGAAACAAGTTAATATGAGTAAAGCAAATAGGGTCAGACGTGTAGTAAGCACTAAAACCTCTTGCCTTTTATAATTACTACACTGATTAGTAGTAACAATAGTGATGGTGGAGGGGTTGAGATAGTAGCAATGGCCATATTTGCAGGAGTAATAATATATATTATAGCAGCAATGACAACAGTAATACTTGTAGTAACAGTACTCACAGGGATAGTAGAAGCAGTAGTACCTGTACCAGTAGAAATAGTAGCAGCCATAGGATCAGCAACAGTAGCTGTAGTATTATCAATACTGGGGAACATAGTAGCATGATTACCAGTGGAAGCAGGATTCCTAACTGTAACAGTAACAGGACAGCAGTGGTAATTGTAATAATTAATTATAGGGTAATAGAAGCAGGAGTAGAAGCAGGAGTATCAGTAGTAATAGTGATGGTCATACTAGTAGGAGTATAGAAACAGGAGCAGTGGTGATAGCAGGAGAGCACTAGTGGCTGTAGGAGAAGTCATAGCATTTTTACTATGACTGGTCTAGGTGTGCTCATTTTGTATTTAAGCTGCTTCAAGTCACTCAACTTCTTAAATCCATAGAGTGATTTCCTTATTGATTTGGGTTTGGGTTGATGATCACACTTCTGTCTCATTATCTCCTTCTCTTCTGGGATCCTAAGTATATGGAAGTCAGACCTTTTGGCTCAGCCCTAGTTTGGAAGCTCTAGATATCCTCTGGTAGTGGGGAAGTTTCAACCTATTTTGTGATAGACAGTTGGAGTGAAACATATCATTTCATTCCAATAGGTCTGAGCTGACTCAAACTCAGGTTAAAATTCTGAAACCTCTGTCAACCCTGATTCTCCCCTGCTTCTCCTGAATACCCCCCAACCCAAGGACCAAACTCGGAGGCTTTGGTGGTTCCAGAGCACCGAACCCATCTCAGGTGCTCAGCTTCTATTCCCATCTCTCTCCCGCATGCTAGAAATCTACTGAAAGCTACACCCTCACATTTGGCTTTTGTCTACCTAGATGGAGAATTTAACAAATGCTTAGGGGGGCATACAACAAAGTGTCAACTTACCCTTCGGCACTTTTTTTCTCCAGGATTTTGTTCTCTCAAACATGAATTGTTACCATTTTGGTTCCAATTATGTCTTTGGCATAAGATCCTAGAAAAGCAATTATTAAGTAAAAAGTCTCACCATTAATGAAACTTTTGACATTTGCTGCTGAATTGTCCTTCCCGAAGATTCAATCAATTCACTCTCTTAAAAGAATGTATGGCATAAAGTATACCTACTTGTAAAGTGATTATTTACTAGAGTCTCTTACATCGATATAGGCAATAAATGAAGATAAACAAAATTGAAGGAGTGGTTTTATCTATAAGAAAATTCTTCCATAAGTAAGAGGGAAATTGTGGTGGCAGAGAATTCTTTTTAGCTTAATAAGAGAAAATGAACTAATGGCTCTTCCTTGGTGAATTCCAAGCATCATAAAGAGATGATTATAAATTTAGCATTAGACAGCATATCAAAGGCTAATGTTACAGAGAATTTATAATTTCACTCAACTATGAGAAGAGATAAGTCTTTATCTTTCCCTCTCCCAATTTGTGTATATTTTCCAATCAAGCCATACATGATACTTTATGCATTTTAACAGACTCAAAATGATTTGAGGTATGGGACTCTACCTTTTACTGTTTACATGTAATGGCACCTGATGCATTGTGGGCACTTAATGAAAACATCTTGAATGAATCTTTCTTTGAAGTTTGTGGACTCAGCAACATCCAAAAAATCTTTAACTTACACTACAACACCAGATTTGGTTTTTTCTAAAATATCTTTGGTGAGGAACAAATAGGTTCCTCTTCTCTTGGTCAAAACAGTTGATCGGTGCCTCCCAGGCATGAAAAAGCATGGACCAGTCACCACAGGTCAACACTGATTAAAGAAAGTTCTGTAATTCATGAGCTCAGTATCTTATTGGATGTACTTTGTTATATTTCTTTCAGTTTCAGAACTTTTCTTGCTCATGCAGCTAGTATCCAAAACAGAAAGAATTGTTATTTTTATGATACTAAAACTAAGGCTTAGAAACTGGCCCTTTCATGATGGATGCCCTTGTACTACCAAGATCTGTAAAGTATGAACATAAGGTCTGAGACCACAGGTGCCCCTAACAGTGGAGTCCCCTGGTCTGAAGAAGTATTTACAACTCTTTCACTCACATCTCTCAGTAGAGAGCCTCCTTGTACCAAAAGCCTCATGGTCCTGTTCACCTGCAGAATTAAATGTGTCTGCAAGGCTTCAGGCTCATCCTAACACATGTTCTCTCCAAGCATACGTTTCACAGAGCAATGGAACCCAAGGTTTGGAGGAAACTATTCATCAAAGTGTCATCCCTTAAAACTTTTAAATTAAAGCATTTAATATTCCTGTGACAGTCATGATTTTAAAGGGCCTCGACTTCACTTTTTATTAGATTAAAACTTAAAAATTCTCAACAACTTTATGTTGCAAGGAATAAAGTGTCTTCCAAAATATAGGCATTTTGCAGAACAAGGTCAAATAATGGCAAACCTTCTGAAACATCCCCTGGTAGATTAACTCAGCAACATTGGAGGTTGATGATTTCTGCCTCCATGATTTGGTTATCGTTTACTCCTTTGCTAAACCAGGTAAAATTTAATTATCACTGGAAAGTATTTTACCACAACAGGTAAAAAGTAAAATGGTGTACCTTTAGCAAAACTATCTTTTGAACTTCTTAAATGCAAAGCTATGAGCAGTAGAGGGTATATAGAATAGAAAGAAGTCAAAGACATCTGTATATTGTAGTATTAAAAAATGTTACCAAGAATATGAATGTATTCTCTGAGAAGCTGAGCATAGCTGTTCAAATGACTGAAATTTGTTAATTTTATGTGAATAGATAACATTTTCTTTTATTAACTTCGGTTATGCACAATATACACATCTTACTATATAAAGTTTGTTTAATTTTTAGTATGAAGTCTCAGGGCATCGATAGTGATAGATAACTGGAACGGATCTATAAAGACTACCTCTCATTCATTTTTGGTGTTGCCTCATCTTTTATTAATTTATTTATACTACTATGTGTGTTTCACTTTTATGAACCATTTGGAAATATATCTTTAAGATCATGTCCTTCCTTCTGACTACTTCAGTATGTGTTTTATAAGAACCAGATGTTCTCAAACATAGCCACAGTAGGGCTCTCAACTTCAAAAAAGGTCATATTGACTTAATTTCATCAAATTTATATTCCATGTTATAATACCTTCATTTGCCCCTAAAATATCATTTTTAATATTCTGTTCTTCTCTGTTACAGATCTGGTTTATGATTATAAATTGCTTTTGTCATCTCTCTTTTGACTCCTCTACTTTTTCAGATTATTTTTGTCTCTTGACTGATATTTGGAATGCAGGCCAGGTATTATATAAAATTTTTCTCAGTTTGTGTTTGTCTGATAGGTCCTTGTGACCTGCTTCGGTTTGTGCATGACCATCTGGATCAGACATGATCCCCATTGTCCACAAAGTCGTGTCCACACTCACATCAGTAATCTGAATTTTGATCATCTGGTTGAGCTCTTATCTGTTGTTTCCACTGTATACTTAACGATTTTTCCCTTTCTATTTCCACAGTGAGAAGTCTGACTTGTAATAACATTATCACATTTACTCACTTGCTCAATTCTACAACATACACAGAATAATTTCAGATTCACTGTAGCTGTACAACCACAAAAAGCAAACCTAGTAATAAGAGGCAAGATTTGTTCATATGTGATCCAGGTGATGAGAAATCTTGGCTACTGCATATTGGATCACATGTTAAAGTAGTTCTGATAATCGCTCCTCATTAAAAACTAACCCAAGCTTTTCTGATACAGATTCTATATACTGGTTTTCTTAAACATATATTTTTATTACTTATTTTTACAGTATTTCATCTCATTGCACTGCATGTATCTTTGTAAACTTACCAATCGATTGGCTGCCTGTGTGTAACACACACACATATACATACACACACATTCATATATCTAATAAGAAACAAGAAGAGTCATCGATTTGCCTCACGATTCTGTGAGTGAGCAATTTAGACTTGGCTCATTGCAGTGGTTGTGCCACTCTTTGCTGGGCTGGCTCACACACGTCTGTGTTCAGCTATGGAGATGGCTCGGTGTTGGCTGGGCCGGGTGATCTCTCTTGTACACTTGACAGTTGGCTGTTGGTTGGCCAAGAAGGGGGGACTGGAGCATGAGTTCTTATCATCCAACAGTGACTCAGAGGCTGCTTACATGGAAGTGGTGTCTTCCAAGAGAATGAGTAGGTGTACAAGAGCTCTTGAGGCCTGGGTTTGGAGCTGGCTCTCCTTCATTCTTCCAAATTGCATTTGTCAAATTATGTCATAAGACCAGAGCAGACTTAAGGGGTAAAGAAGTATAGTCCACCTCCTGAAGAAGGGTATGGAGAGTCACAGTGGACTGTTCATGGTACGGAGAGACATAAAGAATTCTGACCCATTTCACAATACACCAGAGATTCCTTAAGTCTTTTCAGGAAAGGATATAGTTCAAAACAAAAACAAAAACAAACAAAAAGAAGCAAAAAGGAAATTTTGTATACAAAATACAAAATACATTGGTGGTTATGAAAATGGACATAAAAATCCACGTGCAAAATACCTGTTATTTGGCTTTTTGATGTTTTCTCTGTCACTGCTTCACCTTCTCAGTTATGTAACACAAATATCAAAGGGGCTCATAGCTCTTTGAAGGTCTATAGGAAGGGCAAGTGCCCAAGGAACAGATTACTTTTCAACCCCAATATTATCCATATGTAAATGATCTAAAGAAAATGTCATTTTTTTATCTGTGTGGGAATTTAAAAGATCTTTCAGTGATGATTGCATGAGATAAATATAAGATTTTTTTCTTCACTGAAAGAGAAATCTTTTCTGAAAAAGATTCTGAAAAAAATCTTCAGTGAAAAAGATGCTTCTTTTTGTTCCTCTGTGATGTCCTTCATATTTTGATGGTGTTTCTCTCCTCTCTCCCTCTTTCTCTCTCATTCTCTCTCTCTCTTTGTGAAGCACTTGATAGGTAAGATAGATAAACAATGCCAAACACCAAGATATTTCAAGGATTCATTTCAAATATTGGACTCAGTAGCTGGGAAACTGTGGAGCACACTTTTTTTCCTTCAGCTTTATTGATGTATATATTTGACATATAACATCGTAGAAGTTTAAAGCATACAATGTAATGATTTGATACACATACATACTGCAAAGGGATTATCATAATATGGTTGGTTAACACCTCTATCACATTACATAATTACCATTTTTGCATGCCTTGAGAACATTGGAGATCTACTTTCTTAGCAACTTTCAAATGTACAGAATTGTTGACTGTAGTCACCTGCTGAACATTAGATCCCCAGAACTTATTCATCTCACAACTGGACGTTTGTACCATTTGAGCAACATCTCCCTATTCTCCAACCCCCCCACTGGGCAAATTCCATTCTAGTCTCTGTTTCTATGAATTCTGCTTTTTTAGATTTCACATAAAGTGAGATTATACAGTATTTGTTTTTTTTCATCTGGCTTACATTGCTTAGTATAATGCCCTCAAGGTCTATGTATATTGTTGAAAGTGACAAGATTTCCTTCTTTTTTATGGTTGAATAATATTACTTCCATTTATACACACACACACAGACACATACACACACACAGACACACACCTGTATATATGCACATATACATACCACATTTTTTGATCCATTCATCCATCCATGGACACTTACATTATTTCTATTTCTTGGCTTTATGAATATGTTGCAATGAACATAAGAGTACAAATATTTTCAAAAATATTATTTCATTTCCTTCAGATGTATGCCCAGAAATGGGATTGCTGGGTCATGTGGTAGTTCTATTTTTAATTTTTGGAGGGAGATTATGGAATTCTCTTGAAACATGAGTATCTCTCTCATATATACTTTAGATTTTTCCATGGTTTCTGGTCTTATTCCCTATTTTCTCCACCGATATACGAGATATTCTTAAACGCTTCTAAATATAAAATGTTTTCTCTACTTAAATTGGTAAACAATCATTTAATTCTTCCAGTTAAGAACTTAGAAAACATGGGGATAAACACAAACAGGATAAAGTCATCAGGTACATGGCATGGTCACTGGATACATATGGCCTATGCAAGTTTGTTTTTAACCCAGATACTTCCCCATTCTTCCAATTTCCTGGGCTGGGTCTCTATAAGTCACCAGCTTAAAATTTACATAACAAAAATAGTGCTTTGTTTGATTTACCAATTGCAGAGACAATTTCCTATTTGTAAACTTGTTTATAAAAATAAAAACACAAAAGTACTCTCAAAAGAATATTTTCTTAGAAATATTCCATAATTAGAGATAATGGCATCTAGAGCAAAACAACAAAGAATTAGAAGTCAGGATTAAGGGATTTCTGAATTTTCTACTGGATTTCTGCATCACATTTTAAGCAAGTCACTTATGGTATTAAAACAAATACGACAAGGGGTGGCTTGTCAGTTGAGTGTCAGACCCCTGATTGTGACTCAGGTCATGATCTCAGGGTTGTAAGATCGAACCCTGATCTCTCTCTCCCTCTGCCTCTCCAGCCCCTCCTTTTACATGGGTGCTCACTGGCTCTCACTCTCTCAGGGAAAAAAAAAAAAAAAAAAAAAAAAAAAATATATATATATATATATATATATACACACACACACACACACACACACATATATGTTAACATATATTTTGAAGATACTTATGTTCAAAGTACTAGGAGTTAAAAGACTTGTTAAAGACTGTAGAGTTGCTATTTGAACATTACTGTTTGGCGATAAATGCATTTTCAGACATCCAACGTAACTGCTGTCCCAATGACAATTCACTGAGGTTAGGAACTTTTCCTGATGAATGCTCATTTACTTACATTATCTGTATTCCATAAAAATTATCCAGCATACTCAAAATAATGTGAACTTTTTTTTAAAGATTTTATTCATCCATTTGAAAGAGAGAGAGGGAGACAACATAAGCAGGGGCAGCTGCAGAGGGAGTTTCCCCACGAGCAGGGACACTGATGTGGGGCTCGATCCCAGGATCCTGGGATCATGACCTGAGCCAAAGGCAGAGGCTCAAATAACTGAGATACGCAGGTTCCCCAATATGAGCTATTTTAAGATAAAATGATTTTCTGGGGCTGTTTGGAGCATCTCTACATAGAGTTGTGTTAGGAGCATAAAAATATCAATCTTTAATAGGAAAATATTGAGAAATGTGTCAGTTCTCTGCTTTGCTTATACTTCTGATAAATATCCTATTTTATTAATCATATACAGTAAAATGAATGTCATTTAACAATCTAATTTATAGAATTATGTCACTGCCTGAAATCCCCAGGTTAGACACAAGCCTCCTTCTCTCCAAATGTGAAACATCACAGGCACTGTAATCAAAGGAATGGTCGTCCTTGCTATGGTAACAGGTCGGCATCAAAGGACAAGCCAGGGACATGGACATCCAGAGAGAGAGGAGGAGCAGCCCATTCATCTTTCACTGACAGTGAAAGATGACTTTTACTTACAAAGTTGTTCTAGATCATCTTAAATATAGCGAAAACATATCTTCTTTGCATTACCAGTGTTGAAAGCATTGCCAGGTTAATTGCTTAAATTAAATAGAGCAAACATAATTCACCCCTTACTTAATGATTTGAGGGCATTGCTCTGAACTTTCAGGTTTTGTGATGTCCTGAGAGCTGTAGGCTTTTCATATATGCCCCAGTTCTCATTAGCCTGTATTTACCTCTGCTCCTGAGCAAATTCAGTCTATATTCTCAACCTCCCCATCACCAAATTGAATCCTCGAGTTATGTGGCTTTGTTTCTCAAATCATTCACCAGGCATGACTTTACGGATGTAAGATGATATCATCAATCTTCTCTGTATGTTTGTTTCGTTCGGATCTCATGAGACTGATGCCTACGGCCATTCTAGTTGTCCATAAGACATCGCAGTGAATACATCAGGGGACAGCTTGATGCTGCAGCCCTGTGCTCACAGAAGAAGTCAAGGCTGGAGATTTTCATTTAGAAGTCAGCAATATGGAGATGGTATTTGATGCCCACACAGAGGTAGCATTTACTGTCATGGAATAGTGTCTTAGTTCAGGCTACTCTAACAAAACACCATAGACTGGGTGGCTTAAACAACAAGCATTTTCTTCTCACAGTTCTGGAGACTGGGTATCCAAGACTGGGGTACTGGCATGGTTCTGGTGAGAGTGCGCCTCCTGGGTGGTAGACAGCTGTCTTCTCAGTCTGTCTTCCCATGGTTAAGGAGAACAGAGGAAGAGACCAAACTCTCATGTCTTCTCTGAAAAGGGTGCTAATCTCATCCTGGGGTCTCCATCCTCATGACACAATCATTCCACAGAGACCCACCTCCTACAAGCATCACAAGAGGTAATGCTTGTCCCTTTGCCAGTGTAGATGCTCGGCCAGGTGATACCATGCAATGATTGCTGGGAGAGAAGCAGGTGATGAAATGGTGTAAAGTAAGAAATGAGATGACAAGTCGGACATACATTCCATCAAGGGGCTAGGGTTCTATCCCCAGTATAACAAAAAAGAAGGTGTGCCCTTTGATGTCAGTCAGAGATCAGGCTCCCCTTCAACCTCATCTCTTGAGGCAGTCGGACACCTGCTGAGCAGCTATCTTATCCTAGGCTCTGGCCTATAAATTGGGGGAAGTTATTTTTGCTTAATAGAGTTTATATGTGGACTAATGCACATATTTTGGTGACAAGTCTGAAAGGGCATTCATTTGTTCCTCAGCAAACGTACCCCCCAACTCATATTTCCAAGTCATTTGAATAACAACTCCACTGGTACTTTTTTGGATAAATCAGTATAATGCATTGTGTATTACCCTTACTCTTAATCTCCTATAAACTTGTAAAATCCTGATGGAAACATATTTTCTTCTTGGTCTCCTCTTTTCTCTACACTGTTTTAATTTCTATACCCTCCAACTCTCAATATTTGCATTTTTCATTTATATCTCTATATTTTCACAAATTGATTATCAGGGTACACCCGTGTTTGGGAGGACAGACACCCTAATAAGTGAAGCCCTCCTTTCTGGGAATGCTTAAACTTTCCCGACTCCCCAAAATAATTAAAGCATGAGAATAAACCGCCCCAGAATAACAACACCATTTCTTATGTATTGAGCAGTTTCATTTTGTCACAAACTGTCTTGGTTACCGATGGTGTGAATACTCTTTTTACACCCTTTGTGCAAATAAAGAAATGGTTACAGAGGATGAGGAACTGGTTCATAACCATATGTTTGAAGACAGAGATTTAAGATCATCCAAACCTTGTGTTCTGGTCACTGTGCATAGATTCCAGAAAATATGAAGATTACATTAGGTTAACCAAAAAAAAGTTCTTGTACTCCCTGTATATTTTACTGTAATAGTATGTGTTTGGAGTGTATTAGACTGTAATTTATCTGTAATTTAGATCTGAGCATATGTGAAATATTAGGAGGAAAACCAGGAAGAACCACATAAGGTTATTCACATAAACTTGAAGTTATCCTCATAAACTTGTGTAAGAGGCAGATACCGATAATTATCTGTGATTGTTATCTTGTGCAGCACCTAGAAGTAATTTTTTAAGAGTTATTATGATCTGTTTCAGACATATGAAAATTTAACCTGCTTACTACCAATTTGCCACACTAGAGAATGAGTGTTTGTTGTTCTAGTTCTGTCATGTTGCAGCCAAAATTGATTCAGGTGATTTTTTTTAACATGAGACCCTAAGTGGGAGGTTAAATTTATTTTACAACAGTGAGGCCCTGTAATTGTCTGAATTTTTCTAAAATGTGTTTATTTAAAAATTTACTGCAATTTCATTATGAAACTTTGGATCCCAAAGTCGGTTTTCTTTTTTTTTTTTTTAATTAATTTTTTTTATTTTTTTTCAGCATAACAGTATTCATTATTTTTGCACCACACCCAGTGCTCCATGCAATCCGTGCCCTCTACAATACCCACCACCTGGTGCCCCCAACCTCCCACCCCCCGCCGCTTCAAAATTCTCAGATCGTTTTTCAGAGTCCATAGTCTCTCATGGTTCACCTCCCCTTCCAATTTCCCTCAACTCCCTTCTCCTCTCATCTCCCCTTGTCCTCCATGCTATTTGTTATGCTCCACAAATAAGTGAAACCATATGATAATTGACTCTCTCTGCTTGACTTATTTCACTCAGCATCATCTCTTCCAGTCCCGTCCATGTTGCTACAAAACTTGGGTATTCATCCTTTCTTTTTTCTTTTTTTTTTTACAGCTTTATAAACATATATTTTTATCCCCAGGGGTACAGGTCTGCGAATCGCCAGGTTTACACACTTCACAGCACTCACCATAGCACATACCCTCCCCAATATCCATAACCCCATCCCCCTCTCCCAACCCCCTCCCCCCATCAACCCTCAGTTTGTTTTGTGAGATTAAGAGTCACTTATGGTTTGTCTCCCTCCCAATCCCATCTTGTTTCATTTACTCTTCTCCTACCCCCTCAACCCCCCATGTTGCATCTCCTCTCCCTCATATCAGGGAGATCATATGATAGTTGTCTTTCTCTGATTGCCAAAGTCAGTTTTCTTAAGTGGAAGAAACAATTTGACTTGCCATGTGTGTGAGATGTTTCTACTTCAACATTTAACTGACCAAAAAATAAACACCAGAAGATAAACATTCTCATCAAAAGGTGCCAGTCACTGTTGTCCGTTTGCGTGGAGGATTTGGTGTCATTGCCTACCCTGAAACCTATCCTGAAAAACACTTTGTTGCCAATAGTGTATCACTACTGTACCTTCTCAAAGTCAGAGAACTTACCCCATAATGTGCTTTTTCTCTGATTGAATGTATTAAAGTTTCAACCCAGTTTAATTTTAGCTTTGCCATGATTACCATTACATCATAAAGCCAAATAGCATAGATTGTCTTCACCCACACATAGTTCATAATCAAAGGGAAGTAATCATCCTTGATGTGAAAGGATGCCTTTTTCTCATTTCAATTCCACCCTTAAATAATCCGTCATGTTCCTAGTTCATATTTGGGTGATGCTGTCATCTATGTATCTGGAATTATGAATGAATGAGTGAATAAATGGGTGAGTGAATGAATGAATTAATGAATAAGGAAAAAGGAAAGGAAAAATGCCTACCTCAATTGCCCACTCAAGAAGTATCATACAATCATGACGTGTTCTCTATCTGATGACACAGCATAATTCTAGATGTGTATGTGGACATCCATGTGCAAACTTACACAAACCCGACAGCATGTTTTTCCACGTACATCTGTGCGTATGTTCTTTTCCACCATTTCCCATACACTATTTTCTATTTCTTCATCAAATATTTCTATCAGTTTTCATTTTTCTAATAACTGTTTATAGTCCAGTTAAATGGCAAATACTGTCTTTTCACAGGTCAACTTGGGTCCCTCAGCAGCATCTGCCATGTTGGAGAATTTACTGGAAGGTAAATGCTGTGACAGCCTCTGCTATCACTTCTGTCCTTTCTGCTCAGTAGCCACATTCTCCCACAGTTCACAGTATATTTAATCTCTTCTGCAGATTTATGGCCCAGCCTTCTCAGGTCACAATGTTTCTTTTTATCACCCTCCTCTTGGAAACAGGACTCAAATTATATTCCTGACTTGCAGATGTTTTGCCCTCTGGTTTCTCAGAGTGAGAGTGATCAGGGGAAAGGACCACATGAATAGAAATACTAAAAATTGGCAAATCTTATCTCTGTTCCTGGATAACAGTTTTACAAAGGAGAACTCACTTGTGATGCTAATAATAGAAACAATTTGTTTCATTAATGAGTATTGTCATGATTTCTAGTTGTAATGATTGTTACTAAGGGTGTAGTTTATATTTTGTATGCCTTGAGACATCAATTTTTGTAAAAACTTAAGGTGTTTTTCACTGGGAAATCTGTATTTCATTATTCACGAGTGCATTGATCTCTTTGCTTCATTATTAAGAATATATGTCGGATAAATCGAATGCTACTCCTCTTTCTCCCTCCCTCTCTGTGCCTGTGTTTCCCCACCCCTGTCTCTTGCCTCTTTCTTTACTTATTCTGACCTTCCCAATGCTTTTCCATAGAGCTAACCATAACACTGTGCTCCTGGACATTAAGTATCCCCGGGCTAGGAATAAGGAAATGAATCCATCCCAAAGAACAGAAAACAGAAGTTTCTCTGATGCAGCAGAGAAGAGAGCAAGTTAAGTAATTTAACACAGAAAAGAGGAAGCCACGGCCATCCGCCTACAGAGATGTGGCAGCTCCTTCCTCTATGCAGAACAGCAGACACAAGGCTACACCCAGGTTAGGACCAAAAGTTGTCACCTCACACTGTCTTCAGGCGACAAGATCCACAAAAGATAAAGCACAACTTTTTAACTACCCAAGGTTAAAAAATAGAAAAAGAAAATGATTTAGTTTCTTCAAGAACAAGAGAAATCAAAAACAGTATTTTCTTTATTAATATAAAAATGTTTATTTTTGCCATACTATTTCTTGATTGTTATGCATTAGTCACATTATTAACCTAATAACCTTGGCGATCGTAGTATAAAAGTCTTGTATCATATGCACAAAGTGAAGTAGAATGAGTTTATAAACACGTGTTTATGTGTTTGATATTGAACATTTAAAAAAATAAGGATATGTGGCAAATTTGCATAAGCACATAATGGTTTTCTAGATTACAGAATACATATTATGGGATGTGATTAATATATTTAAAATGCATCATTTAGTTCCTATTTACGTTTCTCCCATCATTCCAGGACTTTGCTTTATGCAGTGCAGTTTGGTTTTGTTGTTGTTGTTGTTGTTGTTGTTTTGTTTTGTTTTGTTTTGGGGGGATTGTTTTGTTTTGTTCTGTTTTGGTTAGATGGAGAGAGAGAGCAGAAGCAGGGAGAGTTGAGGAGGGAGAAGCAGGCTCCCTGCTGAGCAGGAACCCTGATGCAGGGCTCGATTCTAGGACCCCAAGATCATGATCTGATCCAAAGGCAGTCGCTTAACCAACTGAGCCGCCCAGGCACCTCTCAGTGTGTTTAATTCATACAGAGAGACCATGACAATGGTGAGCTGTGTTCAATCTTCAAGGACATTGAGCTTGGCTTGGGTACATTGGGTATCTGATTTCATCATCAGTTAATGCTTAATTTGAAAATACATATATTAAGATAAAATGTAAGTGGACACTGGAACATGGGACATAGTTCTACCCAACAACAAGGATTATGTGCAAAATGTCCCAGCCTCCAGGCATTTTTGTCTTCTTTGGTAAGAATTTTTAACTCTGGCATTCATAGTCAATAAGCTGTTTGACTTTTATTTTTACTTATTTATTTGTTTTGGCTATGAAGTCTATGTTTTTATTTTTTTTTATTTAAATTCAATTAGCCAACGCATAGTACATGATTAGCCAGATGTAGTATTCAACGACCCATCAGTTGCATGTAATACCCAGTGCTTTTACTGATTGATTTGTTTTGTTTTGTTTTTATTCAAGTATAAATATATTAACATACAGTGTTCTATTAGCGTCAGGTGTACAGTGTAGTGATTCAACAAGTCTCTACGTTTATCAGTGTTCATCACAATAAGTGTACTCTTATTTCCCTTCATCGATTTCACCTCCTCCCCACGCCCCCTCTCCTCTGGCAACCACCAGTTTGTTCTCTGTACTTGAGTCTGCTTTCTTCCAGAGAGGGAGACACATCTCATGAAACAAACAGGGTGGCTGGAGGGAAGAGGGTGGGAGGGATGGGTGGCTGGATTATAGACATTGGGGAGGGATATGTGCTGTGGTGAGTGCTGTGATTTGTGTAAGCCTGATGATTCACACATCTATACCCCTGAAGCAAATAATACATTATGTGTTAATTTAAAAGAAAAAAAGCCTGCTTTCTTGCTTGTCTCTTTTTTCCTTTGTTTGTTCATTTGTTTTGTTTCTTAAATTCCACACATAAGTGAAATCATATGGTATTTGTGTTTCTCTGACTCATTTCACTTAGTGTTATATCCTCTCGTTCCATCCATGTTGTTGCAGATGGCAAGACTTCATTCTTTTTGGGGGCTGAGTAATATTCCATTATGTATATTACATATTCTTTATCTACTCCTCTATCTGTGGCCACTGAGGTTGCTCCCACATCTTGGCTATTGTAAATAATGCAGCAATAAACCTACAAGTGCATATTTTTGAATTTGTGTTTTCATTTTCTTTAGGTAAATACCCAGTGGTGGAATTACTAGATCATATATAATTCTACTTCTAATTTTTTTGAGGAACCTCCATATTGTTTTCCACAGTGGCTGCATCCATTTGCATTCCCAGCAACAGTGCAGGTGGCTTCCCTCTTGTTATTTCTTGTCTTTTTGATTTTAGCCATTCTGACAGGTGTAAGTGATATCTCACTGTGGTTTTAATTTGCATTTCCCTGGTAAATAGTGATGTTGAACATCTTTTCATGTGTCTGTTGGCCATCTGTATGTCTTCTTTGGATTCAATAAGCTGTTGAAATATAAAGAATATTATTCTTAAAAAAAAGTTATTTTTTCATTTAAAATTTCTAATGGGTACCTTCCAAAAATTTTAGTAGTTTTTTTGTTTTGTTTTGTTTTTTGGGTTTTTTTTGGGGGGGGGTAAATGATTATATATATGTGAATATATTCTTAGTAGAACTGGTCAAACATTTTAGCCTTTGAAGGCTCAGGGATATGAAGATAGACATCAAACATTGAATGGTTTCTACAATACAAAACCAGTCTCATGATTTCTTGATCCCAGGCTCCTTGAGTTACTACATTTACTCTTTATAGTTTTTTCCCTCCTTTTCCCCACTGACATATGTCTATTAAGAGCATATGTGTCTATTCAGAGATTTAGTCAGTGGTGTATCAGTTCTGTTCTGGGAAGCTGTGTGACCAAACTAAAAGTACAGGGAGAAAGTAAGTTAGATCTAGCCTATTAGAAGAGGGCTGGAAACATCTTATTGTCCCAGAAAGTAAGGACATGCTCAAAAGAAAAACAAACAAACTCATTGTCAAAGGGGCATAGGAACCAACCAAAAGAGCTCCTAACAGCCAAAGCTAGAACAATTTGGGCAACAGAATAAGCAAGCAATGGATTATAACCCAAAATATAAAATACATATCCACAAGTACACATGAATTTAAATAAATGATTGAATAAGTAAGCATATGGGAGAAAAGTGACAAGTCTCCCATGTAGTAAAATTTAAAATAAATTGTGTTGATCCTCTGTTCTCTTGGAGGTGGAACATAACTCCTCACTCCTCAGATGTGGGTTTCTATTGTGACTTACTTCTGAAGAGAACAGTCCAGAAAGAGGAGACACAAGAGTAAACTTACAACAGACCAATCTAACAAGCTCTATCAGCTGAATAACATCAACATCAACAGCCATAAATAATGTGGCTATTTTGTATCTTTGATAAGATGGGATGTGGATGGCACTTTACTTGTGTGGTCTTTGTCCTAATAATACATAACCGCTATCTAACCGTGAGGAAAGTGACAGACAAACGCAAACTGAGGAATTTTCTACAAATTAGCTGACCAATATTCCTCAAAACTGTCAAGGTCATCAAAAAGCAAACACAGTCTGAGAAACTATCACAAGCCAAAAGAAGCCTGAGGAGCCTAAGCTAATGATCAAATTCTAGATGGAATCTTGAGAGAGAAAAGGACATGGGATAAAAATTAAGGGAAATTTAAAAACTTGGAACATCTGCATGAAATAACTTCAGTTAAGAATAACCTATTCAAGGGTGCCTGGGTGGATCAGTGGGTTAAGCTGCTGCCTTTGGTTCAGGTCATGATCTCAGGGTCCTGGGATCGAGTCCTGCATCGGGCTCCTTGCTTGGCGGGGAGCCTGCTTCTCTCTCTGCCTCTGCCTGCCACTCTGCCTGTTTGTGCACACACTCTCTCTCTGACAAATAAATAAATAAAATATTAAAAAAAAGAATAACCTATTCATGCTGGTTCATTAGCAGTGATGAATTAATAGAAGATATTAGCACTACACAAAACTGGGTGGGGTATACAGAAGCCCCCTGTACTATCTTTGCCTCTTTCTGTTAGTCTAAAACCATCTTAAAATTAAAAAGTTTATTATAAAAACCAACAGTTTATTTGGTTTTATTATTTATTATTAATATTTGAGTGTATTAAATCCCCCTGTTATTTACTGAGAGTGTTACATAATTTGTCTCTTTAAATCTGGATGAGAATCATTGAAGCTTATTAGATTCTTTTTTATTTAAATTCAATTAGCCAACTTATACTACATCATTAGTTTCAGATGTAGTGTTCAATAATTCATCATTTGCATGTAATACCCAGTGCTCATCACAACACGCGTCTATTAGATTCTTATAAAAAGTTGGGGACCTGGGCGTCTGTTGGCCTTCCCTACCTATACCTGGACCCCACACTGAGAGATCCTGATTTATTTGTTCTGCTCTGTTGCTGGACAAGAGGATTTTTAAACACTACCCAATAATTTCAATGAATAGCCAAAGTAGGGAACCTTTCTGTGGAATGTTTTATATTACAGATATTAGCTGTGTTTCCCTCCTCAAAATGCAAATGGCTGACCAATTATATCAGCATCTCTAGAGAGGTTTGTTAAAAATACAGCTTCCTGCTTTCTACTCAGGCACTTGGGATGATGATCTTGAGATCTGGGGTCAAGAAATTCAAATTTGGCAGCAAATAATCCAGCCATATGCAAATTTAAATGTCTGGTAGTGTCTCATTATAAGGAAAGGAAGAAGCAGGGAGGGGGCAAAAGGTTCAGGGCAGGAGGAAAGTGGAGCGGGGGCTTGAAGGAATGAAGGGTAAGGTTTACAGAGTGGTATAGAGAGGAAGAAGATAAGCAAGAAGGCAAAGAAAGAGAAAGGAGACCTCGGTCACTGGCTTTGTGATTACTCACCTACCATATATACTTTCAATATATTGTCTTCCTAAGTTCTCACCAGAACCCCTTTAGTTTGATATTGTTATTCTCATTTTTTTATTTTTAATTTTTATTATGTTCAGTTAACCAACATATAGTTATTACTTGTTGATATAGTGTTCAATGATTCATTAGTTATGTCTAACAACCAGTGCCCGGAGATGGGTATTAAGGAGGATACATGTTGTGAAGAGCACTGGGTAATTCCCATTTTATAAATGAGGAAGGAGACCCAGCGAGGAGGGATAACTTGCACTGGGAGTGTGAAGACCCTAGAGCAGAGCAAACAGGGAACAGAGCAGGAGGGAGGCATGTGAGGCTAGTGTGGCCTGTTGCCCAGGAGAGGACAGCGGAGGTCACAATGCAGCTGCAGGCTTATATCATTGAAAAAAATTAAGTCATGGAAAACTTAGGGCTTTTCCTGAGTCTGAGTCAGTGCTTTTGTGGAGAACTGCTGTTCTAAAGTCAACATAAAATAAAATAGTTTATTTTAATATTGAAAGCGCATGTGATTGTCTTGACCTTTCTTTGGTGTTTTCCTCACATTGTTGAGTATTTGCCTTCTGAAATAATGTTCTGTGTGTTTTATAGCTGTTGATATATCCTCTATTCTTTTCCAGGAGTTTCTACTAGAGTACCTATAAAGATGTGCCTGAGTCATGGGGATTTGTCCCCAGAAGAGTCCATAACCCCCTGTGGGGCCCCTGCCACCTGGGTTGCACCTGTGATGTTGAGTATGGAGGTGTAGGTCTGCGTGGGTAGCCATGTTCAGGCCTCAGTAACAAACTCTGAGAAGTGATGAGCAAATATGTAGCTAAAAAGGCCACACTATGAAATGAGAGTATTTAATCATGCTGTAGAATACTTAGACACTAGTTACAAATGAGAAACATTAGGGACAACACCTCATGCTACTTAGAAATATTACTGGGGTGATAGGTGTTTTACTTTGGGGGAGAGTTGTTGTACCATGTAGTTTATCTGCACAGAAAACAGGAAGAAGAACCTGTGCTCTGAATGAGGAAACATCCTTAGATGATCAAGAGAAGGCCACCATATGTTGAGGAGAGATGCTCTCCCATCAATGGGTATTACCTGAGCTGTTATATTTCAATGAGATCAGGGCCTTGAGGCAGAGAGGGTGGCAAGGAGATGAATGGGTCAGCTGCATGTGTGACTTCAGAGGAGACTCAGTCTTAAGCTACCTGAGAGCAAAATTTCTGTAATGGATATGAAACTTTAATTCACTAAACTTCATGAAGTTGCTAATTGTTTATGTAGAAAGAAAAGAGTCTCTAAACAACACCCCCCCAAAAAATAATCAAATCAAGGGGTTAGGGAGAGAGGCAGGAAAAGAGAAATGAAAATAAAACTTCATAAAGATAGGAAATTTGTATTTGTGGAGATGTTTTCAGAAGAGAACAGATGCTGGAGCAATTTGTTCATTTGGGGGTGGGAGGTTGTTTGTTGGTTGGTTGGTTTGGTTTTTGTTTTTGTTTTCTGTTTTCGTTGTTGTTTCCTACTGGTTGCAAGGGAGGTATATTTTTAGTTCATTCCTTTGTATCTATCAGTGTGTGAACTTGATTCTGAATTGAAGTTCTGGGAGTGTATGACAATGATTGACAGCCATCTCCACACTGTAGAGCTGTGAATTATTCCTTCATTAACACTGTCAGAACAATAAGATAATTTCCTCCAGCTGATCTGGGTGCCCTGGCAAAGATGGACAGGAAGCATAACCCCTGCCCCCCTTAGAGACTAGGTGTCACAGGATGTGTGTGCCTTCTGCTGGGCCACTCGGGGCAGCTCGCCATGTGCTCACTGACAGACAAGACCTGGGGCTGTCTTCCCAACCCTAAATGAGGCAGATTCTTCTGTGTGTGTGTGTGTGTGTGTGTGTGTGTGTGTGAGAGAGAGAGAGAGAGAGAGAGAAATTGAGATTGACTCTAATTATCAGCCAATATCAAATGAATTTTGTCTAATTCTCCAACTCCCTTCAGTTGTCGACCTAGCATTTCCTGGGTCCTGACATAAGACAGCATTAACTGAGTTCGTCTGGTAATTTGTTTAATATATTCTACAATTTGTTGAAATAACAGAAACAATAACAGTCTCTAATCTAGTGGTCTGAACTGCTAGTGTGACCGGTAATGTGCTGTGTCTTGTCCATCTCCCTAGACGTATAAAAATATTGGAGAAAATAATGTGTAATAATCACTTAGAAAATGTTACAGGCTATTTAATATGAGAATTTGTTCAGGTAACATCTTGACTGTAAAGTTAAAAATGATTTGGACTGAAAGTCCTCCAGGCCAATAGAATTAAATTTAATTTGTTAAATTTAGGACCCCTTATTGTAAGTAGTAATGTTTAACATATCTCATGGAATTTTGAACTCAAACTCAAAGTTTAAGGTTTAGGGTAATATTAAACATTAAATCATTTTTTTAAAGATTTTATTTATTTATTTGACAGACAGAGATCACAAGTAGACAGAGAAGCAGGCAGAGAGAGAGGAGGAAGCAGGCTCCCTGCTGAGCAGAGAGCCCGATGCGGGACTCGATCCCAGGACCCTGGGATCATGACCTGAGCTGAAGGCAGAGGCTTTAACCCGCTGAGCCACCCAGGTGCCCCAACATTAAATCTTTTTAGAGGTCAATATTTTATTTTAGTATTTTGAACTGAAACAAAGGAATGATTCTGGGAGGCCAGTTTTTCATAATTAGCTTTGTTGAGGTATAATCGAGATACAAGAAACTGCACATATTTCAAGTATATAACCCAGTTAACCCGACATACATACATACCTACAGAATCAACCATAACCGGGTAGTAAATACATCCATCACCTCCAAAACTTTCCTCCCACTCTTTTGTGTTTCTTTCCACTTTTTTTTTTTTTTTTTTATGGTAGGGACAATTAATGTGGGATCTACTCTCTTAACAAAATCTTAAGTGCATGGTACAGTATTGTTAACTATAGGCACAATATGGTACAACAGATCTCTAGATGTTATTTCTTATGTAACAGAAACTTTACCCCCATGAGTAACAGTTCCCCATTTCTCCCTCTGCCCATTCCCTAGCAACCACCATTCTACTGTCTGCTTCTATGAATTTGGCTATGGTAGCATCTCATCTAAGTGCAATCATGCAGTATTTATTTGTGGCTGGCTTAGTTCACTTAGCATAATGTCTTCTGGTGTCATCCATGTTGTCATATATGACAATACTTCCTTTTTTAAAGGCTGAATATGTTGTGTGTATGTGCCACATTTCCTTAATCTCTTAATCCACTGATACCCATTTAGATTGATTTCTCGAACAAGACACCAAAGGCATAGGTGACAAAAGCAAAACAAACAAATGGGACTACATCAAACTAAAAAGCTTCCACCTAGCAAAGGAAACAATCAGGTCAAGAGATTGAAAAGGCAGTCAATGAGATGGGAGAAAATATTTGCAAACCGTTTATCTAATAAAGGAGTAATATTCAAAATATACAAGGAAGTACAACTCAAAAAAGTAAAAAAACAAAAACAAAAACACTAACCCAATCAAAAAATGGGCAAAGGACTTGAAGAGACATTTCTCCAAAGACATGCAAATGACCTACAGGTGTATGAAAAGGTACTCACCATTACTAATTATCAGGGAAATGGAAATCAAAACCACAATGAGATATTGCCTCATATTTGTTAGAGTGGCTATCACCACCCTCCCCCCAACCTGTCAAAAAGTTAAGTGTTGGTGAAGATGTAGAGAAATTGAAGCCATTGTATGCTGTTGGTGTGAATGCAAAATGGTGTAGTCAGTATGAAAAATAGCATGGAGGTTCCTCAAAAAATTAGAACTACCACCATGATCCAGCAATCCCACTTCCAGGTCTATATCTAATAGAATCCAAATCAGGGGTGCCTGGGTGGCTCAGTGGGTTAAAGCCTCTGCCTTCAGTTCGGGTCATGATCTCAGGGTCCTGGGATTGAATCCTGCATCAGGCTCTCTGCTCGGTGGGGAGCCTGCTTCCCCCTCTCTCTCTGCCTGCATCTCTGTCTACTTGTGATTGCTCTCTCTCTTTGTGAAATAAATAAATAAAATCTTAAATAATAATAACAATAATAATAATAAAGAATCCAAATCAGGATCACAAAAGAGATATCTGAACTCCTACATTTATTGCAGCATTATTTACAGTAGGACTGAAAGATCTTCCTGTCACATTAGTAAAACACACCTAATTCCGAACTCACAAGTTCATGACCAAACCAGCTCCTAGACCAACCTCCTTGACCACCAATTTCCTACCCGAACACCTCTCAGCTTCTCTCTTTCTCTCTCCTCTTCTCCCTCCCCACTCCCCATTTCGACCCTGTTGGAGCAAGGACTCGGCTCACTGGATGCCAGCCCTTGTGAGAGGTGGTCTGTAGTTGACAGGCTTGGGAAGTGGGTGGGGAGGGACTGATGGTCAGAATTCCTAGAGTTGCAACAAACTTTCGAGAAGGTGAGCACCATTGTATGTGCTGCAGATGTCTCTTTAGCAGCCTTGAAGCAAGCAGGAAGGGAACCACTCTGAAATCAAAACCAAGTCTTTTTCTCATGCACTGTCCTTCCAGCACTCTCTCTCCTGACCTACTTTAACATCCTCCCAGTTAGAGAGGAGAAACAATTAGTGGGGCTCATTCTTTTATCAAGGAGCAGGACAATGAAAGTGTATTTAGGGAAGAGGGACAATAAATTGATAATTGGCACAACTGACATGCTGGCATTGTACTGGCTCATATTTTCATTTTTTTGTTTTCTGTCTTCCAAAGTGCTTCGGTCTGGCTGGTGGTGGTGCACCTCAGCTCTAGAAGACTGAGGACTGGTTCACCAAAAAGGTGAACTTACAACATGGCAGGTAGAGTGATGATTTAGTGAAGAAAGCAGGATGCGGTGTATACCTGTGAATGAGAAGAAATCCGACACAGACTTCACTTGCTCAGCAACACTTCCGTGTTTAGTAAGTGTCAGGCGGTCAGGGAGAAGAGTAAGCATCATACGTGGTATAAAAAGAATCAGATATTAAAAAAGTGACTTTTTAAGTTTTTATTTTAATTCCAGTTAGCTAATATACAGTATTACGCTAGTTTCAGTACAGCATATCAGTACAATATGGTGATTCAACACTGCCATACACCACCCGTGTTCATCAGGACAACACTCCTCCATCCCCACCCACTTCCCCTCTGGTAACCATCAGTTTTTTCTCTATAATTAAGAGTCTGTCTCTTGGTTTGTCTCTCTCTATCCCCCTACCCTTCTCCTTTGTTTAGTGTCTTAAATTCCACATATGAGTGAAATCAAGTGATATTTGTCTTTCTCTGACTTAATTTGCTTAGTAGTACTCTAGCTCTATCCATCATGCAAATGGCAAGATTTCATTCTTTTTATGGCTGATTAATATATACCATATCTTCTTTATCCATTCATCAATCGATGGACACTTGGGCTGCTTCCATATCTTGGCTATTGTAAATAATGCTGCTATAAATACAGGGGTGCATGTATCCCTTTGAATTAGTGTGCTTGTATTCTTGGGGGTAAATACCCAGTAGTGCAATTGCTGATTATAGGGTAGCTCTATTTTTAACTTTTTGAGGAACCTCCATACTGTTTTCTTTGGTGGCTGCACCAGCTTACATTCCCACCAACGGTGCAGGAGATTTCCTTTCTCTCCACATCCTGGCCAACATCTGTTGTTTCTTATGTTGTTGATTTTAGTCATTCTAACAGGTGTGAAGTGATATCTCATTCGGGTTTTGATTTGCATTAACCTCATGGAAGGTGATGATGAACATATTTCCATGTATCTGCTGGCCATCTATATGTATTCTTTGGAGAAATGTCTGTAAATATCCTCTGCCCATTTTTTAATTGGGTGATGTAATTTTGGGGTGTTGAGTTTTAGAAGTTCTTTATTTTGGATACTAACTCTTTATTGGATACTTGCAATATTGGATACTTATTGGATATTTGCAAGCATCTTTTCCTATTTTGTAGGTTACCTTTTAGTTCTCTTACTTATTTCCTTCACTGTGCAGAAGCTTTTTATTTTGATGTAATCCCAATAGTTTATTTTTGTTTTTGTTTCCCTTGGGAACCATATCTAGAAAAAAAGTTGCTATGGCCAATGTCAAAGAAATTGCTGCTTATTTTCTCTTCTAGGATTTTTATGGTTTCAGGTCTCACATTTAAGTCTTTAATCCATTTTAAATTGATTTTTATGGTGTAATAAAGCAGTTCAATTTTTTTCTTTGCATGCTGCTGTCCAGTTTTCCCAACCCATTTGTTGAAGAGTCTGTCCTTTTCCCTTTGTATATTCTTTCCTGCTTTGCCAACATTAATTTTCCATATAGTTCTGGGTTTAATTCTGGATTTTCTATTCTGTTCCATTGATCTATGTGTCTGTATTTGTGCCAGAGCCATACTATTTTGATTACTACAGCTTTGTAATATAACTTAATGTCTGGAATTGTGGTGCCTCCAGCTTTGCTTTTCTTTTTCAAGATTGCTTTGCCCTTTTGAGGTCTTTTGTGGTTCCATACAAATTTTAGAACTGTTTGTTCTAGTTCTGTGAAAAATGCTGTGAAAAATGCATTAAATATGTAGATTGCTTTGAGTGGTAGAGTCATTTTAACAATTTTGTAAAGAACAGATTTTTTAAGAACAATGAACAAAATCATGTAAAATCCATGTTTCCACACATAGGAAGTTGGTTATAATCACAATTACATATATAATTGCATTGTGGAGCTCATTACTGTAAAGTAATTCTCTCTCAGAAAGTTATTGATAATATGAATAATGTCACAAATTATTTTTATAAATTCAAAACTATAACACTTTACTCTCATAAAACTAGTGATCATATCTGGTTGTGCCAAATATATTGAAAATCACCTCCCTATTTGTGGCTGTGACTGAACCCAGATCATTCTTCATTGGTAATGCCAGGGTATTATCTTTATAGTTATGCTCCCCTGTCTTGAGAGGACAGGATGAAAGATGGTCTTAACATCACCTAGCAGAACCAATGCTGAAGTTAATGAGATAAGCTCAACACATAAGCCAGCAATTCTTTATCCAAACAAGAGCCTGGGTTGAAATCCTCTGAAAATATGCTGAAAGACGTTAAGAGTTGCCATAATCTATGTAATAAATGAAACTTCTAAACTCCTCCCAAGAAAGGTTACCTCCTAATTGGTATTCAAGGAGTTTGTTGAATTGTGTACTATTTCATTATAGAAAAAGAATGCACAAATTATTAGTGAGAAGAGATGTAGAAAAGAGGGCTAACAAGAGTGGGGAAGGGTGTTGGACCCCTTGGTCTTGGGACTAGTCAAACCTTCAGAAATTTGTGCTACCAGTTAGTTATCCAGGGGAAATGGAAAAAAATCTTTAGTACAATAGTTGCATTTCTTTTTAAATATAACTAATTCAATGATTAAAAAATAAATCAAGTAAAATAATTTACTTTGTTTAAAATGCATAAAATATAGTGTTCTCTCCCAAATGATCCAAAATGTCTGTTAATGTATACATTTTTCTTGAGTAAAATGCCAGCAGACCTCATGTAAATATAGAATATCCAACATTTAATGACTCATGAAAGATTCTGAGTGATTACAGACCTCTCTATTTTTTTTATTCATATGGTAGACGCTCACTAAGTGCTGAATAATGGGCAGAAACTGTGGACCGAGATATTGGACTAAAAATCAATTCCACAGGTAATATTTTCTTTTTGCCTGATGATTCCTCCACACACTACTTCCTGAATTGAGAGGAAGCTCTCAAAGGGAGATGTCAGAGTCCTCCAGAGGATTATTTACATTTCCAATATAGTGGGGGTTAAAAGGCCCTCAAAGAAAAACAGCTGGTAATAACCTGGGCCCCGGGGGGGGCCCCCTGGGAGGGTGCTGGCAGAGTTAGTTATTTGAAGAATGTAAGGCAAATACCATCCTGTCAATAATGCTGAGCTCTTTCAGAAGATGACTTGTGGGAGAATAAATCATAAATAGGTTTTCAGGTGTCAGTCAGGAAATAAGCTATTACTTTGTCCAAAGTGAAGCAGTTGGGGACAACAGAGCAGAATATTGCATGTCTGGATGCTTCTGTGAGCCCTGCTTACCATGACAACCAGGCCAGGGGTGGGAGGAACAATCATTCCCAAGGGTAAGTGGATCACAGCAGGTTATCCTTCTGAACTCAGAATACAGAGGCTAAGAGGTATAAATGGATAATTCATTTCCCTAACTACATGCATGATACTCGAGAACATCCAGACTGTTGAACAGTTGAATTGACACTATTGGGCAGGTCCAGGGTTGGGGGGGCCGGGGAGGGAGGCTGCTGGAGGCCCTAATTCAGGCAGCATCTATCCCTGCCCTTGCTGTGTGCAACTTGGCAAATCATACTTTCATTCCGTAAAAAGCACTGATCAGAAGCTTTGTCAACTGTTGCTGGGAAGCAAAAATTAAGGAACTGAAGTTCAGGTATTTTGAAACAAAACACCTCCAGGTAACTTGTGTTTTGCATAGAATGTGAGTTATTTGCTATTATAATAGGAAAGATATTTTCAAAATTCTAAAAGCTTTAGTCATCTACCCATCATGTAGTCTTAGCAATAAAAAGATCTAGTTGGCAGTAGGCTTTTTTTGTTAGTTCTTTGGTGCTTATTTTTAGATGTCATAAGAAAATAAAAAACAAACAATTCAGATCGAGATTTGTGCAAACACAAGTGGCCACAGTCAGAATACAACAACGTGAGACATGGGCACTGAAACTTCACTGTGCTATTCGCAACCTTTTTTCTGTCACAATTTTTGTCTGCACTAAAGTGGCAATCTGCCTGCTGAAGGTTACACAAACCAGTTTTAGGTGTGGTCAGGGTTACCTTATAGTCCGTCAAAATAAAAAAAAAAAATGCTTTTGAACTCCTTTTTTCTAGACCTTCTCCAAATGTGGCTACAATTCTGGACACAGTTCTGAAGTGTGGAATTTTTCCAGACACCAAGAAATTCCTGGGATACCTGTGTGTCTTGCAGTTGAACTCGATTCTGACATTATTTGCCTGGAGCTAGCATCAGATCTCACATGTCCTTTGTTCCTCCCTCCATTGTAGATGTCAGTCCCAAGTCCAGGCTGTCACCTATGTTCTGACCTATCAACTATAGATCGGACGTTCCAATGCCCCCCTTGTTGGGTTCCATTAATTTGCTAGAGTGGCTCACAGAACTCAGAGAAATACCATACTTACTAGATTACTGGCTTATTATAAAAGGTTATAATAGCCACATGGAAGAAAAGCATAGAACACAGGATGGTGAAAGACCATGAGCCTCCATGCTCCACGATCATGCCCTATCTCCAAATCTCATGTTCATCAACCTAAAAGCTTTCTGAACCCAGGTCTTTTGGGGTTTTATGGAGGCTTTGTTACATAGGCATGCTTGATTAAATCATTGACCACTGGTGATTGAGCTCAGTCTCCAATCCTTCTCCACTCCCCAGAGGTTAGTGGGTCAGACTGTTCAATTGGTTCTCCAATCCCATAGCTGGTTCTCCTAGCCTCTAGACCCCATCCCTAGGTGCTTTCTAAAAGTCATCTCATTAACATAAACTCAGGTGTGGCCGAAAGGCATTTGTTATGAATATAAAATCCAAGGGTTTTAGGAGCTTTGTGCCAGGAATGGAGATGAAGACCAAATGTACATTTCTTATTGTAAATCATAAAATCACCATGGCTTATATGTTTCTGTTGGTGCATGACATCTTCTCAGGTACCAGGATGATATAAAATCCTTCTTTATCAAGTTGTGTTTTTATCCCACTGAGGGTCTTTTTTCCCCTATATTTTAAGAAAAGCCATTCTTTTTAAATTGCTAATGTATGTTGAAGGATCTTTTTGTAAAACAGGCTCTTGGATCATTCAGTTAGCTTCTTGCAAGGTGGGATTGTACATCCTTGTCATTTTATTTTATCGTTAAAGGAATCATTCTTCAAGTTTGGGGAATTCTGCTCCTTACACATCTATGTCACCCCTGGTTCCCAGAACTTTGACATATAACTCAGTAATACTGAGCAGCTTGCTTAGCAAAGCTAACAAGCTTATTCCTAGGATTTCAACCAAGCAGTCTTTCGTTTGGCCATACTCTTAAATACTAAAATGAACACTTCTTTAAATTTAACAATAACACACTAAAACTAAAATTTAACCAAAAAATCTAACTGGTATTTGGAAAGTATCAATCTTTATGCTTTAATGAAAAGAAAAATATTATTTCTGATTTTCACTTTCCATATTCATCAGTATGAACAGAGAAAAGAGAATATGACTAAAGCAGAACAAAGCTATTAGGAAGGTGAGTGAATTAATATGTATCTGTTGATGAGCTGGAAATCCATCTCAGCATTAGAATTAAACCAAAGTGTTGCAAGACAATTCGCTATCAGGGATTACCTCGGTGGTGCTTGTACAACTCTATGCATTTGTCAGAAATGTATGAAAAAAGCAAATTTTACTACATGTTAATTAACACATGGAATGTTTAAAAGCAAACTTCTAAAATTTCTTCCCATTCTAATCATCTTTAATTGAGGGAAGATTTTCATGTCCCAGAAATTTGTTCCACTTTTTAACAGAGAATGCCTTTGAGGACTTGCCCTTGGTATGATCCCAACTTGCACTTACTAATATTGGGAGATGTCTACACTAGATTTTTCTTGGGCTAAGAGTTTCAAATCCCAAGTAGTCATGAAATTGGCTTTTAAAGGAATGAGATCACTTACTGAGTTGAAATATCTTTCCAAAAACAAAGAAACAAACAAACGAAACAATACAAAACAAAAACCAAAAAAAAAACTATCTTCCCTAGGAGTTTGTAGACCTATGGTGTCTTTACTCGACCCAGAGTAACACTCGGCAATGTTCTTTGCTTTCAAGAATCACTGTAAAAAGAAATTCTAAAAGTGTTACATTAACAATTCTTGGTACTTACCAGGCACCATGAAAAATACCTCCTGTGTATTGTTACTCTTAATCTTCATAAGAAACTTGAGATCTGAATACTATACTATTTTCATCTTTTTTACAGAGGAATGCAATTAATTTATTCTGTGCATGCATGTTTAACCTATGAATGGACAGAAGTGAGATTTGAACCCCTATTTAGGCATCTCAAAACTCACCTTCTCAACAAGATGCAATTTGTCTGTCACACCTGTCTCTGCTTTCCTGGACCCCATTTCAATCGATTCTGAAACTCACTTGATGCTGGATAAATGTCATAACATTTTTAGAAACCAGTAAGAGCCTACTCCTTTGTTAAGCACAGTATTCTACCAATGGGCTGTGGAAATATCACTTTCTATGACTTAAATCTACACTGAAATCCACCATTATAGCTGCTCATTGGAAATAAGAAAACAAAACACTATTTGGGAATAGGAGTCTTCTCTCCAACGTGTCCTTTGTATGAGGTCTGGTCTGTCTGTGATTCCCCTAAAGGGAGATGTGCCATGAGGACTTCGACAGGTTCTAGGGCTGGGATGAGAAGTTTGAAGACATGGAAGGCAATGAAGATTTCCAGCTCTCATCCTCAATGACTTTGAAGTTCACGTGTTCTCGATGCCATCATTCAGACTGTGGCTGGCCCTTGATTTTCCTGGGAGGGTGAAATGTGGGTTGGTGGCAGCAGAAAGTGACCCATTAGGCTGCCACAGAGATCAGCCAAAGTTTTGCTTCTGAACATTAAGTTGAATCAGAAGTCACTCCCCTTCTGTATCTAACATATTAAATTATCTTAGATTTGAATAAATTATTTCTGGAAAAGTTTGCTGTGAGTGGATTGTGAACATCCTATTTTTTTTCTGGTCTGTAGGCAAAGAAGTTCTGTTTTTGATTAAGTGGGAGTGGGAGGGGCTCTTGCTTTGATTATAAACCCCTCAGGTGAAGATCCTTTGCAACAATCAGAAATAAAATTATTGACCTTATGACTTAATCTGTGTTGTTATTAAATCATTTTCATGGTATTGCATGAAAGGTTCCAAAAGTCTTTGTCATGCGTTTTTTATAGATTCCTTTCCCACAATCATATTCCGTTTTCCTTGTAAAATTAATACCCATGTTGCTAGTACTTCAGAAATATTAAATACAGGGGAAGCCTCAAAGTGATTTTTGTTTTCTGTTACAACAATCTGCTTTGTGAAGCAATGTTAAGGAAACATGCTCACTTAAGGAGAAAGAATAAAGATACCTGACAGTTTGTTAGTGTCAAGTTTTAGGTGGAAGAGAAGGACGTGGTTTTAAGATAGTTTCCTTTTTCCACGAAATGATGTTGGCGTGTCCTGTGGACTTCCATCAGAAACCACCTAGAGAACAAATGCCACCCCAGAAAATGTGTTGCGTTTATTTGTGGAAGGAAGGCTTCCCTTTGTTTGATTTGGAAATGCTGCATGCTACAGACTTTCTGTGCAAAACATTAAAATCGGAGGGATGTGAAGCACGAGTTCCTCTCCCTAATTTATCATTGATTTTCACCGCCATCGTTCTCTGACACTGAACAGCTCTTCAGGAGATCGTTGGTCCCAAAGTGTACCCCAAGAGCTTCCCCTGAGGGACAGCAGCAAGGGCCTATAGACCAGCCCCAGCAAAACCCTGGGCATTTTTCTTTTGTTTGCAGGAGCTGCCTGAGCTACCATGAGCCCAACACTTAAAAACAGAAAGAAAAAAACGCAAAGTGATAATGCCATAAAGCAAAACCGTTTGCTGAGTCTCCTAAGACACCATTTCACAACTTCGGTGAAGAACATTAACAGGGAGTTAATTAGCCATTGTTGTGACTGATAATTAAGTCCACAGTTTTTCTTTCTATGGGACTGATGGGCTATCTGGGTTAATCTGACGAAGTTTAATAAACAGAGGTTCCACAACAGCATGAAAAACAAGCCATACGTGATGAAAACCTATTACAAACATCCAAGTCATCACTCTGCAAACTGCTATCTCCCAACCGCTACAAGTCATCAAAAGGTAATAACCAAAAAAGGGGATCCTTTGAGAGTTTGAGCTAAAATCTGCATTTTTTTAGAATTTTTATTTATTTATTTGACAGACGGAGATCACAAGTAGGCAGAGAGGCAGTTAGAGAGAGAGGAAGGAAAGCAGGCTCCCCGCTGAGCAGAGAGCCAGATGTGGAGCTCGATCCCAGGACTCTGGGATCATGACCTGAGCCGAAGGTAGAGGCTTAACCCAATGAGGCACCCAGGTGCCCCTAAAATTCTGTATTTTTAAAAAGTGAGCGACTGTCATAGCATAATCGGAATCAGGAACTTAGAGACGCAGAGGAGGTGCAGGTGGCAGGAAGGGCAAACTGGGTTTCATCTCCGAGGCGGGCGGGGGGCTGGCGGGAGGAAAGGCGTCGGGGAGCCCTGTGCACAGGGGGACTAAGGACTCAGACGCCGCGGGCTCCAGTGTTGGCGTGTCTTCCGAAGAAGCCAGCCAGCCACCTGCCCAGTCCCTGGAGGGTCCCTGCGAGGAAGTTAAAGGCCTCCACCGCGGGGATCCACCGAGGATCAGGCAAGGGCGCGGATACCGTGTCCCAGCTGACCGGGCCATGGTGGCTGCACCCACCTCCAGGATCCCCATGGGTGTCAGGGGCCGCCTTCTGTCGCCCTGCAGTTGTGACAGCTGCACCGGGAATATGACGGGTATCAGCAAGCCTGGGGCAATCCCACTCCGCACAAACCCGGGATGGGTTTGCCCCACAGGGAAAGAAAAGAGGGCTAGTGTTACCTTAGTTCCTACCGTGTTCAAGAAAGGGAAAGACACTTGGGTGTGATTCTGCCTCTAACTGTCACTGCCGTCCTGAGAGGTGAGCCTTATTATCTGCCTCTGACCATAAAGGAAAGGAGATTTTGTGAGACCGTAGCTTGTCCCATGTCATTCAGCTGAGAGATCACCATGGGCAGGACCCGGATCAAGATGCGTCTGACCCCAGAGTCCGAGCTCCTCTACTGCCTCCTATCTCTCTCTGAGTAAAACCTTAGTGAAGGTCTGGTGTCCCCTGTGTCTTTTCCCCATTTCTCTAGAAGCAGACTTTCTCCACCTGCAGAACCTCACTCACTCCTTTCCCACCCAACACATGAGACAGTCCTATTACCAAGAAAAAATGAAACAGGAAGGGAGGTTCTGCAATGTCTGTGGAGGGACAGAACCCACAGTAAAGTACTTGGTTTATCAGTCTGGGGTTAAAGAAAATGAGAAAACTATTATTTTGCGAGTTAGGCACGAAGCCTTTGACTGCTCTGAACTACTAATCTTTCCAAGTATCTTTTCTTGGATTATAACTCAAGAAGAAGAGACAAGCTATGCATTAGAGGCATCCTGGATGATTTTGATAAAATCCCTCTTAATCATTTAAGAGCTACTGTCCGTGTATTGCAATTCTTTAAGGTTATCGTGGGAAAGACATTGCAGTCAAGTCTTTGAGGCAGCTCCTCGATAGAGCAAAGAGTAAGAGTCCCAAAGACACACTCACTTCAGCAACGAAAATACATAGAAGCACAGGGAAATATTTCCACGGGATGATTCAGGAAAACGCATTAGAGAGTAGGGCACAAGAAAAATGAATCACGAAAGGAGACGGCACCGGGAATATTTGGAGATGGAACACCTCATTGGAAGGAATGGAGAGGGCAAAAGCCCTTAGGCAGGAAGGAACTTGGCACGGATGAGGGAGAAAGGAATTCAGCATCCTGGGCAGGTAGTAGCAGGCAGGAGAATGACATCTGAAGGATCAGGAAGAGAGACAGAGGCCCCTATGAGCCCTGTCAGACCAAGCAAAGATGTCTGCTCTCTGTTCAACTTGGCACCGTGAGATCATAGCAATGGGTCAGTGTTCCTTCACAGTTTAGGAAGGTAATGCTGCCTCCTGGGTTGCTGTGTTGCTGGCTGCCTGGGGAGGCAAGAATGGAGGAGCACAGAGATGCTAGGATGCTGAAAGGGTTCCAAGCACCACAGGATGCTGGTCTGCACCATGTAATTAGCATTTGCAGTGCGAGAAGTGGGTGGATGATGGACATTTCGAAGGTAGAGCCAACGAGGTGTGCTGCCAAAGCAGACGTGATGGGATGCAGGAAAGAGAGACCCAAAGAAGGCTGGGGTGTTGAGCAGAACAACTGGATTTTTGGTGTTTGCTGCTGAGGTGGGAAAAGCTCTGCGGGGAGCAGGCTTCTTGGGTGTAGGGTCGGGTGGAGGAAGGTGGGACGGGAAAGCTGAAGTGCTCTAGGAAAATGAGGACGAGCAAGAAGCTCCCCTCACTCCTCACCAGCCCACTCATCCATGAGGCGGTTTGATGGGCACTACCTCTGATACTCTTCCGGATCCTTCCACATGAGCCATCATTTTTATCTGAGCATCGACTCTTGCTCTCCTATTCCACGTTCCATTTCTCATGCGGCAGCATGATCTTCTGAAAATGCTGATCAGATTCTATCATCCCGCTGCTTAAAACCCTCCACTGAATACCCATCAGACTTGGGGTAAGTGCCACACCCTGGTTTACCAAGGACCTGGATGCCTGGTCCCGCCACTCCACCATCCTCGGGCCATCCCACACTCCTCTCCCACTGCCACCCTGCATGACAGCTTTCTTTTCCCTTCAGCCTCCTCACAGAGCCCATTCTTAGGACCTTAGAAATAATTATTGTCTCTGCCTGATCTCTACATAGCTGGTCCCTTCCTGTCACTCAAATCATAACTTAAATGTTCTTTGGAGAAATTTTCTCTGTCCACACACTGTAAAATGGACACTGCATCTTTAACCCTGTTGAAATTCTCATTATGGTTATCATCAATGATTATTGATAATTTGTTACTTACGGGCTGCCTCTCCCAAGTGTAATTAAAATAATGAACGAAATAATGAATGAATAGAAAAGTGCTCTGTTTTCTTTGATCGAGTTGGACAGTATCTGATACCTAGAAACTCACAACGCATTTGAATGAATGAATTATTTCACAATATCTTGCCATTAAACTTGGAGTAAAGCAGATGTTCAGTGAAGGTTTTGAAGATTTGGGTTTTCTGGTAATAAGTGACACTCAAGAATCACTCAAGTGGCTCATTTCTCTTTCCTGTATCTCTTAAGTGGGAAGTAATAACTAATGTTCTTAATCTTTCAATCAAAATACCTCTGTGACAACTGTCTGCTAGCTGCTCTGATACACCTCAAGTTTTCCTTAAGTTTTGAATTGAGAAGTATTATCTCAGGAATTTCAAACCTAATTTGTCATATATTGTTAAAAAAATAGTCACTAAGTGTATCATCCCCCATGAATTGAAATCATTTGTCCCATTTGCCTCGGGATAGAGATTAGTGCACCTGACATCATCAAAAGCAGCTTAGACTTCTCTTCAACTGGAGGCATTTCCTTCTCTGCTGGGGAACATTTCATGCTAAAAGATGGAGTCTCATTAGAAAGACAGCAGCATATTTGTAGATGGGCCACAATATCCATTTATTTCAGAATAAATGTGCAGACTAAGTAGATAACATTCATTTACTTCCCCAAAAAAAGCAAAATGTTAGTTTGGTCTGAAAACAGAATCTGTTCTTGCTAAACTAGCCATTTATCAAATTGATTCCATTGCACTCATACCCACAATTGATCCCCCAGACAATTAGTCTGACTTAAATGTGTTGCCAAAGTTTGGGGGATGATGGAAGAGAAAGAAAACAGATAGGTCTGAAAACATCACCACCCAACTGGGACCTCTGATTCCAAGAGTGTAATTAGGTGGCCAGAAGCCACAGGATAAACATGGTTTGTTACACTAGAGCACCGATCTATGTCAAAATTTTTAATAAAATGTTAGGCAGTTAAACGTACAAGTATTCAGACCATCATTTTTTAAATTAAAAGAATACCAGGAATGTTAGGAAGCAGAATGCATCTGCACATGAATTTATGTGATAAAAGACAGAACTATAAAGAGAGATCCCTTCATCCTGTCAGAATAGGGACTGCTTAGGTTATACCCTCGGAACGTCTGTGGAGTGTCCCCACTGTCTTTCAGTTCCCACCACTGTCAGGGATTTCAGCAGAAAGATTTGAGTAGCCCTATGATAAATAAGGTCACACCCTCCTACTGCCCCCACCCCAAACTCCAACACACACACCCACCTCCAAGCTATGCTTTCTTTCCTATCTTGGCAAACCCCAAGTGACTCTCCCATGACCTTCTCATAAACACTCCTTCAAGGAAATCTTCCCATACTGAAATCATGTAAGGTGCCCACCTCTTCTGTATTGAGCTTCTGAACCTCGATTATTCCACTAGCCTTCAAGACCTCTCCTTCACCACACTGTGAGCTCCCTGATGACCAGTAATTCAGATTTCTTCTTCCTTCTTTTCTATTGCAGACTGTTCCTGCCCCCATATGATGTAAATTTCCTGCCCACCTTACTTTCAATGACCACATTTCCTCATCCAAATATCTACTGTATCTTTACCTTCCACTGTCCCTCACTTCCTACTTACTGGCTTTTAAACCAGGTAAATAATACAAAACCCAAACAATTTTCCCCCTGTGGGTTTAGGTCTTTTATCCCAAATCGGACTTCTTTCTTATCATCACATTCTTTATATGGATTTAGCAGTGATATTTTTACTAAGGTGTGCTCCATGGAAATGAACAAGTAAGAGGGCTTTAACCTTGATGCTACTAGATTTACTGCTTTCATTGATCCAGGGCTGCTTTTTATGGTACTGTCTCAGGTTGGGATTCCTGATCCATGCAGGTGATGCAAATTCAGACTCCACACCTCTGTATGGCAAGGATTCAATAGAGAGTTTTCCAGAATTCAACAACTATGTGCTGAGCACTTACAATGTGTTAGACACTGCTTTAAGCTAGACACAGCAGTGAACCAAAGTCAACAACCCTGTTCTCGGGATGCTTAAATTTCCAGGGGAGAGTGGGCCTCTTATCATGGAGCACAGGAAGAGAACAAGCTGTTTTGGGGTGGTGGGTTTCCTTACATGATTAAATGGGTAGGACTGAAAGATCCCAATTGTATGCAAGGGAGTCAGCTCTATTTCCCCTTCTTGGGTAGACTCAAGCCCAAAAACCCTGTCTCCCCATGGGATTTAGAATCTTATCCTTTGTGGCCCTATATCCAGTTCCCATATCACCTTGTTTGAGTTCCTTAACCCTTCTTGGCCACAGTGTTTCCCTTGCTTTTAAGCTAAGCTATTTATTAAGGTCATTTCTGTTATGGTTTATTTAGCACATCTCAGGGTTCCATAAGTCTGGAAATACAGATAAATTTTTCATAGGAAGATGTCCTAGGGGAGGTTTCTCTATTTATCTATGTTTTTAGTCTTTACAGACACCTCTGTCTTTAGAAAGCAAGTTTTGATTCAACTCAGTCCACTAATCTACTGAAAGGACACGCAAAATTCCTGCCATGCTCAGGTATGAGTCCCATCCCCACATTCTCACGTCTCGCTATAATAAATTGTTATTGTGGATTAATAGAGAAGGAAATGAATCCCAGATGAAGGATACAATCAGGATATAGTGGTACATGCAATTCAAGGAGCTAAAATTTTCTCTTTCTCTTTCAGGGTCTCTGTTCTCTGAGCTCAGCCAGTGTATTTTCTGTCTTTTCTATAGTGTTTTCTTGGTTTCTACCTCCTAGGAGCTGGTGTGGTGTGAAACCTGAGCTTCAGCCTTCTCTTTCCCTCTCTCCACCTGGGACTGAAGGGTTGTGTGCTCCCAGCATCTCCTTCCTCAATCTTTGATGGCAGTGGTGGGATCCATAGGGGAACTCATTTCTTCCCCTTCCATAGTTGCTGGTGGGACTGTTATCACTCGTGCTCTGCTCTCCATGACAACAGAAGGGGACACCTGAGCCAGTAACACCCTGGGCACTATTTCAGGTATCACATCTGTGCAGTGGGGTAACCAAACTTGGAGCTTTAAAACTGTATCAGTTTACATTCAGCATCATAGGGCAGTCTTCTCCTCGAAGCGGAGTGATCTGGTGCTGATAAGCAGTGATCCACTCGAAATTTCTTGGGTCTGCTCACTTCTCCTTTTCCAGCCCCTCTGGGAGACTCAGTTCCCTCAGAAATTCTCATGGCAATAGATTCCTTCCAACCACCTCACTACCATTCATCCTCTCTCCCCCCAGATGCTGGGCCACACCGTTGCCGTGGTGATGTGTATAAAGTACACATGTGATTGCATCGCTGGCATCCAGAATCCTGCAAAGTGCCCCCGTAGACTTCAGAGTCAAGTCCAATACTGTGAGTGGCCTGGAAGAATGAGGATGTGCTCGTCCCTCTGGTCTTTCCCGGCCTCGCCCCCAGCCACAGCTTACCTGGCTTTTCCTGACCTTCCCCTGGCCTGAAATTGCCCCAGCTCTCAAAACAGAGGACACTTTAGAGACAGAGTTCTGGGGTCTCTGAGGGATTCCCCTTTTGTCCTTTCATCTGAGCCCCCTGAGGCCACTATAATGATGTTTCCTAAGGAGTTTTGGTAAGGTCGAGGCAGCAGATGGGAAGAAACTGCAAGATGAATACTAATCCAATCGAAAAACCCATTTGCCCTTTGACTCAAAAAACGTACTTCTCATCACTTAATAGATAAAGTACTCAAAGGAGCTCCAAAATGATTTCACTGCAACATATTGCATTAGAGAAAAATTGGAAACAACTTAAATGTCTTCCATAAGAGTCCGATAAATGATATTTTGTACAGGGGCACCTGGGTGGCTCAGTCTGTGGAGCACCCAACTCTTGATTTCAGCTCAGGTCGTGATCTCAGGATGGTGAGATCGAGCCCAGCATCAGGCTCTACGCTGTGTGCAGTCTGCTTGAGATTCTCTTCCTCTCCCTCTGCCCTTGCCTAAACCAAAAAGATATATAGTACATTTATGCAAAAAAATGTAATGCTAGGGTCCTCCTAGATCCCTATGCAGTGACAGCATGAAGACAACAATCTTCTTATTGGAGAGCATGAACAGAGAGGGAGGCTGAGTGCCTGGAAACATTACTTTTTTTTTTTTTTTAAGATTTTATTTATTTATTTGTCAGAGAGAGAGGGAGAGAGAGCAAGCACAGGCAGACAGAATGGCAGGCAGAGGCAGAGGGAGAAGCAGGCTCCCTGATGAGCAAGGAGCCCGATATGGGACTCGATCCCAGGACGCTAGGATCATGACCTGAGCCGAAGGCAGCTGCTTAACCAACTGAGCCACCCAGGCGTCCCTGGAAACATTACTTATGAGAGACAGTTATGTTCTCTGTGTTGATTGGAATTTTATTATTTAGCATCAGAAATATACAGAAATATTATAATTAAATTTACATGATTTACAAAATTACTTAAATATATGATTTCTGTAACATAAAGGTAGTCATCAGTTTTGATGTATCTAAAATAAATTCACCTTCTAGGTTTGAATGAGAAAAATCATAATAAAAAATTCTCCATTTCCTCCCTTAGAATGCTTTGTAGTTTAATTTTCTGGCTGCATTCTTTTGTTCAAGTGCATAAAAAGCCTGTGAACTATAATTAGCTGTGTTTGAGGACTGACTTTATACTAAATTCTTGTTCTTAGCCACAGATAACTTCTTGAAAAAAGAAATAGCTTTTGGCCTAAAATTTCTATATCTGTTTTCAAGCCAACAGTGAATTTTATTTGAAAAGCTTGAGGGGAAAAAATACTCACTCTTTTTGGTTATTAATATTTAAAGCAATGTGGTTCTTAATGCACCGAGAGAGCAAGAGAGAAAACATTTAAACACTTTTGTTTATGGCTAGTCTGAAAATGTTCCCACTGAGTTGCCCTCAAGTTGGCACAGTTGCTGTCTGAATACTTTTAACATCTTCTCTAGTCATACTTGCATCCAGGTGTGTCAAAGTGAATGGGGGCCTTGCGTAGCCTCCTATTGCCTTTGCATATACACATCAAATGGATGTGAGCACTGGGTCCTCACAGTCTTGATGAAGTTTTAGAATATAGATGAGGTCCAGTGGGGTGGAGTCCAGAGCCAATGACCAAGGAAGAATTCTTGAGACATCTTTGGTGCAAAGTGGTGGTTTATTAAAGCACCAGGGACAGGACCCATGGGCAGAAAAAGCTGCTGTCCCAGGGTTGTGAGGGGTGGCAGGCTATATAGATGGGTTTGGGGGAGGTAAGGAAAAAGGAAGGTTTCAAAAGAACTTTCATATGCTAAAAAGGACCTACAAGATGTTGGAGGCCTTGAGGCCTTGCCATTGTCAACGTTTTTCCCTCTAGCAAGGTATTAACATTAAAAGAGTTGGGGGATTCCTAAAGAATGTCACATATGTCCCCCCAGGAGTGAGGTGGGGGAAGGTTGGAGGGTGTCAGCTTTTGCTTTGTCATCAGTCAGCCTTCTGTTCCCTCATCAGTCTCTCCATGGAGCCAGACCACAGTGTGAATCTTTCCTTACGAAAAGGCATTTCTTGGTTTTTAATTATGGCAGCAAACCAATGTTCTCTCCCTACCCCTCCCTCCCTCCGTATATCCTGCCTCCTCTCTGGCCCTATCCCCCCGCCCCCCGTCCCCCTCTCTCAGCAGCTCTTTAGGCCTAGCTGTATTCACTTTACATCTTGAAGTTGGTGGCCCAAGCACGGGTCAGTTTTTATAGGCTACTGACAATGTATCAGAAATTTTCCTCCTTTTAGCTCCAGAGGCCCCATGTTCTGACGTACTGGGCGGTGCAGGTAAATCCTGTGAAGAGCTTACCCCTGTGAGTGGAGTCAACCAGGGCTCCCAGCTCCTCTCCCACCTTCTTACCACAGAGGCCTCCTTCAGCTCTGCAGTCTACAAGCCTCAGACGCCCCAGGTCATTGAAATACGACCATCTTCCTCAAGTTTCCCAGACCCCCTTGCTGTTGTCACTTCTCTTATGGTCACCATATTTGTGTTCTGTGTCTTTCAAAAACTAGTCTAGTAGTGATTTCTGGAAGGAACTGATTTAGTTCTGGAGTGTAAACCCAGACAGTAGGGTTTTTCTTTTTTGAAATGTAATTGCCCGACTTAGGTAAGCTTGAATTGCCAGGCACCCAATTCAAAGAGGGCTATCTCTGAATAAACACACTTTAAGTTACACACAAAGAGCCAGGCTCCTCCCCGACCACCTGGACCCCCTAGGCTCCTTTGTTTTAGAAATCTTGGTGGATTTCCCTAACTGACCATTTGGACCACTTCTTTTTTCTCTTCCTCAAGTTTTAATTTTCTCTCATTTTTTTCAAGCCAGTTATCATATGATTTCACTCATGTATAAAATTTAAGAAACAAAACAGAGGGTTATAGGGGAAGGGAGGGAAAAATAAAATAAGAAGGAGTCTAAGACGGGGACAAACCATAAAAGGCATCCAATTCTAGGAAACAAACTGAGCATAGCTGGAAGGGAGGTGTGTGGGGGGAAGGCCTAACTGGGGGATGGGCATTAAGGAGGGCATGGGATGTGATGAGCGCTGTGTGTTATAGGCAACTAGTGAATCACTGAGCTCTACCTCTGAAACTAATAATACAGTGTATGTTAATTAATTGAGTCTAAATAAAATAAAATACTTTTTATTTTATTTTTATTTTTATTTTTTAAATAAATTAATAAATAAATTCACCAACAAAGCATGGGTCTGTGAAACCCTGCCTCCACCTTCCACACTGATACAAGCAAAACCCCAGGACTGTACTCTCTCTCTCTCTGGTCAACTTCACTGTGTGGCCTCAGGGCTGCCTTGTCAGTTTCAGGCCCTGTGAGTGATGTCCCCCAACATTTCCTGCAGTCAAATGCTCTTCCACTGAGCTATTACCCCCCCCAACATTTCCTGATGGTTGTTGCTGAGGACATCTTGCAATTGAAGGCCCACAGGAGCTGGGCCAGCCACAACCACGGTCGTTGATAGACTGAGACCAGCAGGCAGCAAGTTCTAACAGCTCGAATTCCATCTTCCGGTTTATCCAAGAAGCTGAGTATAATCTTTAATGTGAGTGTGAAGTCATTCTCCTTTCAAGTGCCTCCGGAAGGCCGATATGGGCAAAGAAAATCCAACCATGGCTGCCACAGTTTATTCCTTATGATTTTAGACAGAAAGCAGACTAAACTCTACAGAACTATGTGTAACAGATAGAACAATGTTTTATATAATAACAAACGAAACCTGTCCCAAAGCAGCAGTGCTAATGCAACTAAGTGCCCGGGTCATTGAAAAGGTTGAATTATAACATCATTGAACCTTTTACATAGTAAGATGCATAGTTAAAGCTAACCTGTAAAATAAAAATATAAACTAAAAGAATTATTTAATGCCTGTGTGTAAGGAGAATAATTATTGGTAACTTCCCAGCTCTCATATACTTAGAACTAGAGGAACATCTGAAGTGAGTTTTATAATCCATTTTTTTTTTATTATCCAATTCAAATTCTCCTAAAAGTACAATTAGAAAATTAGGAGAAACGAATCAGGAATCATTAAAGAATAAAGCCAATATCAAATTTCTAACTTACAGACTTTCAAACTTTTAGCCTTCTGCCCTTTTTATTGATCAAAAGTTGTATTCTTAACTAATCCATGTGAACAAGCCATTGAGTTCTTATTTGTCATTGCTAAATGCATCTGCAAATCCTTCTGTGTGCTCCATGTTGATGCACAGATGTGAGCCATGTAAATAACACTCACTGGGAAAGTTTCTATATTAAATATATCTCCCTGTAACTAACCTAAGCTTGTATCTTATATCTGCATCTGTACTTGATGATTTCATTGGTAGTCTTCTTCTGGCAATATGGCAGACTAACCATGACACAATTAGGTCTTGAATAAATTGAAATAAATACACTTCAAATATATTCTGGAGCTCCTGGATGTAAGGTCAATGTCTAATGAGAAAAAAAATTTTTAAATTTCAGGATACATATTATATAATTTTATAATATATAAAATATAAAGCCTGGATTTGCCCTGCAAAAAGGCCAGCTCTATGTCGGATCTTAGAAATTAAGCCAGGACCTGTGAAAGGTCAAGACCTACATCTGACACTCTTTCTCTAAGATACAGTTGAAGTGGGAGAGCTAGTTTCTTGTCTCACAAAGGCGAAGAATGAATCTCATGGACAAAGGAGAGCGAGTAAATTGATAGAGTTTTATTAAGTGAGGATACAGAAAAAAGTTCCTGGGAGGGAGAGGGTTCCCAACAGGGTTGCCACTCAAGGACTTTAGGATTGGTCTTTTATAGAAAGCTTAACTAGGGAACTCAAATCCTTTTAACGTCTCTGTTGATATCACCACTGAGCAAGGATGAGTGATAACATCTTTAATGTCTTACTTCTTTTTCAGGGTCTGGTGATTTTGTGGGTCACAGGCAGCTGTTATAACAAGACCACACCTTTGACACCTGGGACAGGATGGTCTGGTTTGTTTCCTTTTCTCTGGTTTTCTTTCATCGCCAGTACCTTTGAATTTTGTGAGCCTGATCACAGAGCCCTCTATCTCTCCCTACCTAGCCCTGCCTGTCCCTTACTTACAGTGACACACATGGCCCCTCAGCACTTCTGTGACTAAGTTTAATCAACAGGGGGAAGCTTTTCTACTACCAGTTGCAGAAAGAAACAAACCTCCAGGGAGCTATAGTCAGTAGAAACAATCTGAAGTAAACAAACTCTCTCAGAAGGCTTCAGATATCAAAATTATAACCCCAGTGTAAAGGGTTGTGTATAAAATATCTAAAAAAAATAGAATATGAAATCAAATATTAAGCAACAGTATACTCTTAGAAATGGCAAAGCAGTTTTGAAAAATAACGAAATTAACTGTATGAGGATGAAAAACGTAATCGCTAGTAATAAAACTTCAATGGATGCATTTAATGTCAATTAGGCTAGGCTGAAGGAGCAGTTGGTGTCTTTGGAGATAGAATTGAAGATATTATGCAGAATAGAGTGAGGCAAGGCATAGTAACAGATGTCACAGAAGTATTCCAGATTCTGTTGTAGCGTTAATAGCCCATCCCAAAACTTAGCGGTTTGAAACAACTATTTTATTATAGTCATAGATTCTGAAGGTCAGTAGTTTGTTCAGAGGCGGTTTGTCTCTGACCAGTGAGGCTAGGGACCTCCGTCAGGAAGATTCATAAAGGGGGTTGACTTTAGCTGGTGGCTGAAATTATCTGGGGCATCTCACTCACATGGCTGATGGGTAATAATAATTATCAGCTTGTACCCAAACTGGGCTGTCAGCCAGAACAACTACATATGGCCCCTACACATGGAGTTCTGTCTGTACACCCAAATGTGAGAACATATTTGGGGTCCCTCGTGTTGTGGAGGCTCCAAAAGTAAGTGTTCTAAAGGTGTGTGTCATTGCTATGACCTCATCTTGGAAGTCAGCTAGCAGCACCATGACTGCTACAATCTTATGGTTGAGACAACCGCAAAGATCCATCCAACTTAAAAGGCAGAAAGCATGCATACATCCCACCACTGGATAGGATGAATGTCAAGGTCACATTGTACAAGAGCATGTATGCCATCTTTAGGAAACATGCTCTGTCTCAAGAGGTTAAAATCCATGGAAGACATTGGAAAAGTCGAACATATAAACAACCAGAATCCCAGAAAGGGAGAAGACAATGGCAGAGAAGCAATAAAAAAGAAAGAAAGAAAGAAAGAGAGAGAGAAAGAAAGAAAGAAAGAAAGAAAGAAAGAAAGAAAGAAAGAGAGAAAGAGAGAAAGAAAGAAAGAAAGAAAGAGAGAAAGAAAGAAAGAAAGAGAGAAAGAAAGAAAGAAAAAAGCTGAGATTCTTTCTCAACGATGGAATAGATAAATCTACCAATACAAGAATCATAACCTAGATCAACAAGGATTTTTTTTTTAAAGAAAATGTAAAGATACAAACAAAAGAAACAATGGAGGGAAATCTTAGGATAAAAGGAGAATAGAAGAATCACCTAATGAGACAATGCAAAGAATGGCTCCTTGGGCACAGAACCAGGAGCCAAAAAGCAGAGAACTGTGCCATCAAAGTGCTGAGAGAAGATATATCTCATCCTGGAACTGTCTATGCAGCAATACTGCATTTTATTTTATTTTTTTTTAAAGATTTTATTTATTTATTTGACACAGAGAGAGATCAGAAGCAGGCAGAGAGGCAGGCAGAGAGAGGAGGAAGCAGGCTCCCTTGCTGAGCAGAGAGCCCGACGCGGGGCTCGATCCCAGGACCCTGAGATCAAAGGCAGCGGCTTAACCCACTGAGCCACCCAGGCGCCCCTATACTGCATTTTATTAATGAAGGTGAAATGTATTTCAGATTATTAAACAGTGAGAAAAAATTACCATGTCAAACTTGCTAAAGAGTTTTATTATTTAATTTATTTTTTTTTTAATTTATTTATTTATGAGAGAAAGAATGCACAAGCAGGGGGAGGAGCAGAGGGAGAGGGACAAAAAGACTCCATGCTGAGCCCAGAGCCCGAAGCAAGGTCTGATCCCAGAACCCTGAAATCATAACCTCACCCAAAACCAAGAGTCAGATGCTTAAGTGACTGAGCCACCCAGGTGTCCCTAAAGAATTTTAAAGGATTTTTTTTGTTGTTAATTAATTCAGGAAACAACAGATGTTGGCAAGAATGCAGAGAAAGGGGAACCCTCTTACACTCTAGGTGGGAATGCAAATTGGTGCAGCCCCTCTGGAGAATAGTATGGAGGTTCCTCAAAAAGTTAAAAATAAGACTACCTTAAGACACAGCAATTGCACTTTTAGGTATTAGTTGAAAAGATACAGAAATAGTGATTCGAAGGGGAATATGTACCCAAAGGTTTATAGCAGCAATGTCCACAATAGCCAAAATATGGAAAGAGTCCAGATGTCCATCAATGGATGGATGCATGCATGCATGCATGGGAGGATAAAGAGGTGATAGATGATAGATATATAGATAGATATATAGATAGATAGATAGATAGATAGATATAGATAGATAGATAGATATATGTATCTACAGATGTATAGATATATCTCTCTATAGGTCTGAAGTTATCTACCTATATATATATAATGGAATATTACTCAGCCATCAAAAAGAATGAAATCTTGCCATTTGCAATGATGTGGGTAGAACCAGAGGGCATTATGCTAAGCAAAATAAGTCAGTCAGAGAAAGACAAACACCATATGCTTTCACTTCTATGGAATTTAAGAAAAAACAGATGACTAGGGAAAGGGAAGGAAAAATAAAATAAGATAAAAACAGAGAGGGAGGCAAACCATAAGAGACATAACTCTAGAAAATAAATTAAGGGTTGCTAGAGGGGAGGTGGGTGGGGTGTTGGGGTAACTGGGTGTGGGCATTATGGAGCAGGCTTGATGGAATGAGCACGGGTTGTTTTTTATGTTTTGTTTTGTTTTTTTGTTTTTTTAGGGGTTTTTTTGAGCATGAGTTGTTATACACAACTGATGAATCACTAAATTCTACCCCTGAAACTAATAATACACTATATGTTAACTAACTTGAATTTAAATAAAATTAAAATTGAAACTAATTAAGTAATTAATTAAAGGACTTTTTGAATAAATTTTCAGCTTTATTAAGGTATAATTGACCCATAGGAATTGCATGTATTCAAGATATACAAGTTGATGGTGTTGATATATGTATATATTGTGAAGTGATGGACACCATCAAGCTAATTAACATACCCATCACCTAATTAACATACCCACCACCTAAGTTAACCACCATTTTCTTTCTCTGTTTTTCTTTATCCATTGATTTTCACCATTCCTTAATCTATTTATAAAAAGTCTTGATTTGGACTCAGTTAGATTATTATGTATTTTTTCATTAAGACTTTATTCTTTCAGGGCACCTGGGTAGCTCAGTTGGTTAAGTGTCTACCTCGACTTAGGTCATGATCTCAGGGTCCTGGGATCAAGTCCCACATCAGGCTCTCCTTCTGTGCTCTCTCTCTCTCAAATAATAAATAAATAAATAAATAAAATCTTTAAGGAAAAAGAATTTATTCTTTTAGAACAGTATAAAATTCCAAGCAAAACTGAAAGGAAAGTACAGAAATTTCCCATATGCACCTTGCCCTCACACATACATAGCCTCCCCCACTAATAATATCCCCCACCAGAATGGTGTATTTGTTACAATGGATTAACCTTTGTTGACACAAAAGACCATATTTGACATTACAGTTCACTCTCAGTGTTTTGCATTCTATGGGTAGAGATACATGTAGAATGAATTATCCACCATTATAGCGTCATACATAGTATTCTTACTGCCCTAAAAATCCTCTGCCTTCTGTGTATTCATCCCTTATCCCCAACCTCTAACCACTAGCAAACACTCATTTTTCTACTGTCTCCATAGATTTGATTTTTCCACAATTTCATATAAATGAAATCATACCCTATGTAGCATGTTCAGAATGGTTTCTTTATTAGTAAATGTGTTTAAGATTCCTCCATCTCTTTTCATGGCTTCAAAATTCAACTCTTTTTAGTGCTAAATAATATTCTATGGTCCAGATTCTATGTGCATTTTAACCATGTGCTTCCTGAAGGACATCTTGGTAGCTTCCAAGCTTTTGCAATTGAAGAAAGCTGCTATAAACATCAGTGTAGAAGTTTCTGTGTGGACATAAATTTCAACAAACTTGGGTAGTTACCAAGAGGTGCAGTTTCTGTATCATATGGTAACAGCATGTTTAGTTTAAGAAACCACCAAACTGTCTTCCCAGTGGTTGTACCATTTTGCATTTCCATCAGCAATGAATGAGTGTTCCTCTTCCTCCACATCCTTGTCACCATTTGGTGTTGTCTATGTTCTGGATTTTGACCATTGCAATAGGCCTGTAGTGGTATCTTATTGTTTTAATTTCATTTTCCTAATGAACTATGACATGGAATATCTTTTCTTACACTTATTTGCTATCTTTGTATCTATTTGGTGAGATGTCTCTTAAGGCCTTTCACCCACTTTTTATTTTTTTTGAAGATTTTATTCATTTATTCATTTATTTGACAGATAGATCACAAGTAGGCAGAGAGGCAGACGCGGGGGCGGGGGAAGCAGGCTCCCTGCTGAGCAGAGAGCCCGATGTGAGGCTCGACCCCAGGACCCTGGGATCATGACCTGAGCCAAAGGCAGAGGCTTTAACCCACTGGGCCACCCAGGGGCCCCTTTGGCCCACTTTTTAATTGAGTTGTTTGCTTACCAACAGTTGAGTTTTAAGAGTTTTATATATTTTTTTTTTGACAGATAGATCACAAGCAGGCAGAGAGGCAGGCAGAGAGAGAGGAGGAAGCAGGCTCCCTGCTGAGCAGAGAGCCCGATGCGGGGCTCGATCCCAGGACTCTGAGATCATGACCTGAGCCGAAGGCAGTGGCTTAACCCACTGAGCCACCCAGGCGCCCCAAGTTTTATATATTTTGGATTACAGTCCCTTATCAGATGTCTTTTTTGTACATATTTTTTCCCAGTCTATGACCTGTCTTCTCATTGTCTTGACATTGTCTTTCACAGATCAGAAGTCTTCCATTTTAATGAAGTCTGACTTATCAATTATTTCTTTCATTTGGTGAAATGAGATGCTATTGGTATTGTATTTTAAAGATTATCACCCTACCTGAGGTCATCAAATTTTTTTCTATGTTATCTTCTAGTTTTACAGATTTGCATTTCACATTTAGTCTATGACCTATTTTGAGTTAGTTTTTGTGAAAGTTCTAAAGCCTGGGTCTAGATTCATTTTTTGCATTTGCATGTCCAGTTGTCCCAGCCCCATTTATTGCCCATTATCTCTCCTCCTTTGTCAAAGCTCAGTTGACTTTATTTATGAGGGTCTATTTCCAGGCTCTCTATTCTATTGCATTGTCTATCCTTTTGCCAGGATCACCCTATCTTGATGACTGTAGCTTTATAGTAAGTCTTGAAGTCAGGTATCATCAGTCTTCCAAATTTGCTCCTCTCTTAGTATTGCCAGGCATTCTGGGTCTTTTGCCTCTCCATAAACTTTAGAATAAATTTGTCAGTACTCACAAAATAATATTGCTGGGGGTTTGATTGGAATAACACTGAATCGATGGGCCATGTTGGGAAGCACTGGCCAGTAGAACCAAACAAGACCTGCCTCTGCCTATTGCAGGTGGAACCCTATGGAGTCCACAGACTGGGGACCAGAGCAAAGGTGAGGACTGGGGTAAAGGTGGAGAGTTGTCTTATGTCCCGGGGTCATGGAGACAATGCTAGTGGGGAATGCCCTTGACCCTGGGGACCTCTAGCAAGAGTGGCCTCTGAAACCCAGGGTCCCCGTGCTCTCTGAGGTCACTATCTCTCCTTTGAGGTGTGGGAAGCCCTATTCTGGAGAGTATCTTACAACACAGGGAAGGACATTACCAATCATTCTTTACACCCTGTTTGTATACATAGGTAAAGCAAACCCAGAATGAATTACCTGTGGAAGAGCTGCTTTATTTTCCAAGGTTAATTCAGCTGTCAGTGTTTGGAAAACAAAGCAAGACTGATTCTATCTTCACCTTTCCCCTTCTGGAGTTTTATGTCATTGCCGTAGCAACTCAGTCCACAAATTTGATGATAATTAAAAACTAAGCAGGACAGCATCTTTACCTACTGGACCAGGGAGGTAAATCCTAAAGTGTACAAAGAAAATAAAGGTAAATGCCAAGCCAGTGGCCAAAAGAAATAAAAACAGTTAGGCAACTTAATGCATTAGGGAAACATATTAAAAACTAAACTATTTAAGGATTTAATAGTTAATGCTGCAAAAATAAATGCTTGTCAAACGCAATATGAACCAATAAAATATTTTTACTGAAGTCAAAAACAGTGTATGGGGTTTGGGTCTGGTTCTTTTTACTTACAAAAGTAAGATGCCAATATGCCATTTATTACTTTTTTGAAAGATACGGGTGTCTAGACTCTAAACAAGGAAAAGCCCACATTCACTCTCCTTAGTCGTAATTTTCAAATACCACTAGTGACTCTAGTCCCTTCTCTAAAAACAAACAAAGAAACAAACAAACAAACCACCCACTTTTATCAATTTCTGTGTGAGGCATGTGTGTATGTGTGTGTAGTGTGCACATGTAAACATATAAATACATAAATATCAGGACTTCTGAACCTCGTGTTCTTAACATTTGGCACTAGATCATTCTTCTCTTGGACTACTGTCCCATAGGATGTTTAACAACATCTTCACCCCCACCCTGCGATGCTAGTAACATACTCCCTCTAGAGTTGTGCCCAATAAAACTGCCTGCAGATGTTGTCAACTGAGACTTACTGTCCTAGAGCAATCTTCTTTAACCTCATTTTCCTTCTCCTCCACTCATATTTTAATGCGCATGGATCCCCTGCAAAAAAAAAAAAAAAAAAGGTTTGGATTTCAACTCATAGCTGAGATGGTAACAGGCCAGGGAAACTCCCCAATACCATGCCTCACAGTGCCATACTCAAGAATTTTAAAACTCACATAGGAGTTGGACCTTGTACCCTCACAGCAAATCTATATGTATCAGAGGAGCTGGAAGTTGTCCTAACTGGCCTGAGTTTGCTGTGATCTGCTGGAAGCAAAGAATGACAGAAAGTCTTGCTATGGAGAATCAGAACATTTTTTTTTTTTCAAAATTAAGCCAGCTTCTAGTGGATTGCTGATAAGAATATGAATTGGTAAAACTTCCATGAAGGGTAATTTGGAAATATATGTATCACAAGTGCAAGTGCATATGCCCTTTGATCTAACAATTCTATAGAGCATTCTCTTAATACACTTGGATACATGTAAGACAATATATTTATGAAGATTCTCAATGAAGCATTGCTTGGGATAGCAAAATGTGGGGGCCAACCAAATATTCTCAGTGGGACTGCTTAAGTAAACAGATAATATACATAATACTAAAGGTAACAAAATCACATTTCATTGTACATCCATTTATGGATTTGAATTATGTGAATATATCAATCATATAAAAATGAAATATAAAGTAATAGCCAATATGTTCCAAGAATAAAAAGGGAATACGTAGTTATGTAGGAAAAGCACAGTAACACTGATATCATTTTAATTTTTTTTGAGATTTATTTATTAATTTTAGAGAGTGTACACCCCAGTAGGGGGAGGGACAAAGGGAGAGGGGGAGAGAATCTCAAGCAGACTCCCTGCTGAGCACGCCCCCCCACCACCACTATGGGGCTTGATCTGGCAACTCATGAGGTCACAACCTGAGCCAAAACCAAAAGTCAACTGATTGTTGACTATTGTCATTTTAATTTAAAATAGATTTTATCTCAATGTATATGACACAAAATGTAAAATTACTTTTTGAAACGCATTCTCAACTGGATAAATTAAAATATGGATGGTAAGCACACTGGTACAATTCCAACATACTTCTCCTAGTGTGTTTCTTTACTTAGTAGCATGACTGTGGGTGACAGGAGACGTGAATGGACCTCAGAGAATCAGCAAAGACTGAGCCCCAGTTGATTCAGCTTTGCCTGCAGTGGATTTTCTTTTTGTTTTGTTTTTGTTTTGAGAGGTACAAGATTATTCTTATGAGCATTGAGGATTATTTCATTGTGCTTTTAACTTGCTTTTTCTAAAGACTAACAGTGTTAAGCAAATTTGTCACTTACATCACTGTTTAGTTTTCATTTTTGTTTTTATTGCTTTATCTGTTTTATTTGCTCTAAATTGGGAGTTCTTTCCAAATTCTGTTACCAGTTGTTTATCAAGCATATATTTTGGAAATATTTTCTCCCAGTCTGCGGCTCTTTTCAGTGTTTATTTTTGTAAAATTCAATGACCAGGAATGTTTAATTGATTAATACAATTTTGCTTCTTTTATGGCTGATCTATATTATGTTCTTGATAAGAAATCTTTAACCCGAAGTCATCAAGATTCTATTGTATTTTTTAAATAAAGTTTCTAATTTTAAGTTTTACATTGTGGTCCCTGATCCAATTTTAGTTCATTTCTATGTAGCGTAAAGCATGACTATCCATTGACTTTTTTTTTTTTTAAGATTTTATTTATTTATTTGACAGACAGAGATTACAAGCAGGCAGAGAGACAGAGAGAGGAGGAAGCAGGCTCCCTGCTGAGCAGAGAGCCCGATGCGGGACTCGATCCCAGGAACCTGAGATCACGACCTGAGCTGAAGGCAGCGGCTTAACCCACTGAGCCACCCAGGCGCCCTATCCATTGACTTTTTAACCATACTGCTTTGCGTTATATTTTGCAGTGATTTTTTTAATATAAATTCAGTTAACATATAATGTATTATTAGTTTCAGAGGTAGAGGTTAGTGATTCATCAATCTTATATAATACCCAGTGCTTGTTACATCATGTGTTCTCCTTAATGCGCTTCACCCATGTATCTCATCCCCCACCCATCTCCCCTCCAGCAACCCTCATTTTGTTTCCTATGATTTTGTCTCCCTCTCTAGTTTCAACTTGTTTCATTTTTTTCTCTCTTCTCTGTGATCCTCTGCCTTGTTTTTTAAGTCCACATATCAGTGAGATCATACGATAATTGTCTTCCTCTGATTGACTAGTTTCACTTAGCATAATACCCTCTGGTTCCATCCACGTTGTTGCAAATGGCAAGATTTCATTTTTTTTTATAATTGCATAATATCCTAATATGTGTGTGTATGTGTGTGTATGTGTGTGTGCATATATATACATATATATATATCTCACATCTTCTTTATCCATTCATCTGTTGAAGGACATCTAGGCTCTTTCCACAGTTTGGCTATTGTGGACATTGCTGCTATAAACACTGGGGTGCAGGTGCCCCTTTGGATCACTACATTTGTATCTTTGGGGCCAAATACCCAGTTGTGCAATTGCTAGGTCATAGGGTATCTCTAATTTTACCTTTTTGAGGAAGCTCCATACTGTTTTCCAGAATGGCTGTAGCAGCTCCCATTTCCACTAACATTACAGTAGGGTTCCCCTTTCTCCACATCCTTGCCAACATCTGCGGTTTCCTGTCTTGTTAATTTTAGTCATTCTGACTGGTGTGAGGTGGGATGTCTATGACCAATAGCACTACTGGCTATTTACATATGACATGTTCATATCACATGAACATCAAACACAATGTCATTGCTTTTGCTTTTAGTCACGTGTTTTAAAGAGGTAAAGAGAAACAATAGATAATTTTTATGTATCATATTTTCCCATTTCCAGTGTTATTCATGTTTTCTGGAAAATACAACTTTTTATCTAGCTTTATTTTTCTTCAGCCTAACTTCATATTAACATTTCTTAGAATGTAGTTCCCCTTTTGACAAATTCTTCATTATTTTGAATGAAATATAAGCTCTTTTTCATATATTTATTCCTTTGCATGGTACACATACTTTTTTTCTGTCTATTTTCTATAGTTCACTTTGGTTTTCATCAATTTAACTATTTTGCTCCCAAGGCAATTAGATTCTTTTTTATTTATTCTACTTGCAGATTACTTAGTGTCATATAAACTATATATTTTACAAAAATAAATTATTATTTCCCCAATTTCATTTTCTTCTCCAGTTTTTCTTCTCCTTCTGGAACTGCAATGTTATATATGTTGAACAACTTGATATTGTCACATAGATCACTGAAGCTTTATTTATTTTCTTTTAAGTTTTTTATCCATCCTTCCATCTTCAAGTTGAATAATTTCTTTTGATCTATCTTATAATTTCCTGACTCTTTTTTTTCTTTTCAGCATTCTAGAATTCATTGTTTATGCACCACACCCAGTGCTCCATGCACTACGTGCCCTCCATAATACCCACCACCAGACTCACCCAACCTCCCACCCTCTCCCTGCCAAAACCCTCAGTTTGTTTCTCAGAGTCCACAGTCTCTCATGGTTTGTCTCCTCCTCCCTTTCCCCCCAACTCACTTCTCCTTTCCAGACTCTTTTATTTTAATTCTCTTTCGGTCTGGTGTTAAGCCATCTAGTGACTTTACTTCAATTTTTTGTATCATTTGCTTCTCAAATTTCATTAGGTTTTTTTTTTTTTGGCTTTATCTTTTTCTACTGAAATTTTCAATTTGTTTCCTCATTGAGACCATATTTTTCTTCAATTCTTTGAATATTTTCCATTAATTATTTGAACAAATTTAAAATAGCCATAATAAAATTTCGGTGTCTCCATTTGATTTCCTGTATGTTCACTCATTACAGTATATTTTCCTTATGTCCTGGAGCATAGTTAAAATAGATGTCTTAACATTTGTATTCATTAATTCCAACATCTGAGACATGTCTCATTTATTCTCCTTTGACTGGCTTTTCTCTTCCTATGAATTACATTTTTTTCTTTTATTTTCTGTCCATTAATTTTGGATCAGACCCCAGATATCATGAATGACAGCTTGTAGAGATTGGATTCTATTACCTTCCTCCAAAGGGTGTTCTTTTTTTTTTTTTTCTTTCCCCCTTCCTTCATAACAAGTTTTTACCTCAGCTGGACTCAAACTCCAAATTCTGTCTCCCCTACAAATGTCAGAAACTAATATCTGCTATGTTTCTTTAACATTTTCTGGGTTACCTGTAATCTATTTCTTACAAACTTGGTTAAGGGGACAACCAATGATTTGGCCAGAAATTAGAATTTGTTTTTAACCCCCCTCTCTGGCTAACTTCTGAATAGAATTTATCTTCTTACTTTCCAACTGGTGTAGTCTCCTCTTACTTTGTGCTCTGACTTCTCAACCAATAAAACTAAGTTTTTGCCAGGCCTTTAGCATTCCACATGGGAACAACTCTAGTCTGCCCTCAGGCATTAAGTCAGAAACTTGGAAACTTACCCAGTGTTATTATTTTCTTTGTTATTTCTTTTTTTCTATATTTCTTTGTTATTATTTGATATTTGTTATTTGTTATTATGTTGTTATTTGTTATTATGTTATTTGTTATTATTAATATTATTTATTATTTATTATTATTTATGTCAACTTCCTTGCTACTTGCTTTAGATTGCTCTTCCTTTGGATTTTTTTCATTTTTTTCCCCCAAGAGTTTATCACTACTGTTTGAGGGTCAGTTAGTCCAATATGAGCTACTCTGCTATTATCTGAGACGGAAGTCTTTATGTTTTACTTTTTAGGAAAGAATATTCTACTGCCAAGTGTAATAAAAAGGATTTGTTTCAGGAGAGATAGTAAAGGAAGAACAAATTGGTGACTTCCTAATGGCACATAATGTAGCGGCACAGTGCAATGATAATTTTGCAAACAGAATTGACTTTTGTTTATCTAAATTTACTTCTGTAAAACATAACTCATGAATATTCCTAATGTGGTTTTTTTTTGTTTTTTGTTTTTTGTTTTTTTGTTCTGGAAAGGTTGGAAAATAAGTCTGTACTTCTTAAAAGTTTATAGAGTGAGGGGCTATTGCTTGGGAGAGATATGGTAACTGGACTAGGAATGAAGGTAAGTGCAATAAATTAAAGAAAGGAGAATTAAAGAAAACAATTTTATTTATTTCAGCCCTCCATTGAATTTCTCATTTTGCATTAGCAGTCACATAGAAAATTAATTTAATACATGATTAAAATTTTGAAATGTTTCTAATTATTTTGTTCTTCAGATTCCTAAAGTGCTTTATGATAATAAAATTCATGGTTATAACTATCATTACTATGCATAAGATGAAAATAGGTGTGTGTTTTTTGTTTTTTGTTTTTTTTTGCACTATCCAGAAATTACATACACTCTTCCTAATCCTCCTAAGGCAGTTATTAGAAATATGCCTGTACATTGTCAAAGTGTGTCTGCCTTGATATAACAATAATTATTCTTCTCTCCTGTGACATAAGTTTTAAGTTTAGTCATTAGAATTTAAATGTAGTAACTTCCAGATTCATCCTATTCAATTAATACTTGAAAATATTTTATATTTATAAAATAGAAAATTTACCATTTATTTTGGGAGGATGACAAATTCTTTTGACTTTCCAAAATATAAAAACATAGTTAATGCATACATTTTATCTTGCAGAAATAATATATGTAGTATATTGTAGTACATTTCTATTTATATAAAATTCTATTTAAAACATGTCAGGGATGGGGCGCCTGGGTGGCTCAGTGGGTTAAGCCGCTGCCTTCAGCTCAGGTCATGATCCCAGGTCCTGGGTTCAAGCCCCACATCGGGCTTTCTGCTCAGCAGGGAGCCTGCTTCCTCCTCTCTCTCTGCCTGCCTCTCTGCCTACTTGTGATTTCTCTCTGTCAAATAAATAAATAAAATCTTAAAAAAAAAAAAAAAACATGTCAGGGAATAAGTCATGGCAATTGATATTCACAAGGTTGTTTCTAAGACCCTGCAAAATCTTGACTCTTAGGTAAATCAATGCTTCTCAACCTGCCAGTTCCCTCAGGGTCTCAAATAAGATCTATAGGAAATGGGTCTCAGACATCAATATTCTTATATTTTTCAATGGTGACAATGTGCATACAAGATTGATAATTGCTGACAAATTTCACTAAATAGAGATGCTTATTATATCTTGATTGTTAAATTGTTTTTCTGATAATCTTCATCCAACATGCATAGCAATTATTAATCAGAACTTTAATCCCACTCATCCCCGAAAAGCCTGTCTTTGATACTTATTTGTTTGATAGAATATAACAAAATAACATTCAAAATTCAAGATTTAATATGAAATAATAGAGTAAAACTAGAATGCCTGGAGGTACAGACATAGAAGAGAATATATATAATCTCACTGAATCCTTTCAATAACACTATGAAGTGAGTGACATTATTACTGCCATTGCACAGGTGAGAAAACCAAGACCCCAAGTAGCAAAGTAACTTGCCCAAGGCCACAGGATAAGAAAGAACTAAAAATGAACTCAGACAATCTGGCTTCAGAATCCCTGCTCCTCCACTTACATCTATATTTTTCTATATGTATAGCAACTTTTTCCAGTGAAAAATAATCCTCCTGGAACATCCATTCCAAAGATACCTCTGCTGTCTCTGAGTCGCATAACTCCTGAGTTGTTCTCTATTACTACCTATCAAGGTAACCAATAGAAAAAGTTTTTATTTTTTTCCCCAAGGAGTGTCCCAGAATTCATGGTTCTTCTCATTCCTATATGATAACCTTTACCTCTTTAACATGTACACATAGTTCACCAAGAGTTCGTTGAAACACTTTCTACTCTTGGCCAACATGAATGTGGCAGATGCTTCAGGTCCCTGCCCATGTTACCTCAGCCCATCCAGAGCTTACCTACCACTGTGGAAGATAGTTTCCAAATACACCTATGGTGTCATCCTTCAAGAAACCACATCTTCTGCTTAAGGGCAGTCCATGGGCACAGAAGCATCTGGATGTGCATAAGAGGTGGGTAAGAAGTGACAGGTAGCTAATGTTGCATAAAGCAATCCCCTACCATGCAGTGATGGAGAAGAGTGGATAAGGACCTCAGTGTCCTTGTTCCTCAGTAGGATCGTTCTGAGTTGTGTTTTATATGCTCTCCTAGTGGTATCCCTCTACCCCGTGGCCAGTAGTAGTCAGCCACATTAAAGCACCCCTTACTGGTTATCCTCCCCTTCCTGTACGCTTTCCTTATTCCTTCTTTGTGTTCCCTGGGATCACTTTCACATAAATTACATGAACAAAATTCTTTTTTCTTTTTTAAGATTTTATTTATTCATTTGACAGAGAGAGAAAGAGATCACAAGTAGGCAAAGAGGCAGGCAGAGAGAAAGGAGGAAGCAGGCCCCCACTGAGCAGAGAGCCTGATGTGGGCCTTGATCCCAGGACCCTAAGACCATGACCTGAGCTGAAGGCAGAGGCTCAATCCACTGAGCCACCCAGGAGCTCCTACATGAACTAAATTCTTGATTCAGGCTCATTTCTGGGAAAACTCAAACCAGGATAACAATAGAGGAATCTTTTTGTTCTCTCCTCAGGCTCTCTGTTGCTATTTCTCCACCTCCTGAGGAAGATCTACGTCCTCTGCCCATAGCTTAGAGGATGATATTCTCAGGATAGATCCTGCATGGATCTTACTCTCATATCACTCAGAGGATCTCATGTTTTTCAAGGTCTGAAATTGCCATCTATATATCAATTGTTCCAAAATCATTAACTCTAGCTCACATGTCTCTCCTGCTACATAACTGTCTTTTCAGTCTCTTCTTCCACAGGGTTTCACACCTCTACTCTGTGGCTGGCACCATTCCAGAGCATGAGTATAAGATCTTTAAACATAGATCCTACCAGGGGCTCACATCCCAGCTGGGAGCGATAAAACACCAGCAAACAAAGTGTAACTGACAAGATTAGTGAGCATAATGGAAATAAAATGGAAATTGTGCCGGAGACTCATGAAGATGAAGGAGGGCTTTAGGAAAGATGGCCTAAGAAGGCCTTCTGCATACTTAACACTTGAGGTGAAACTTGAGTTCGCACTTCCCCGTTGAACTCCCCCAGCAGGTATCAGATTGCCTTCTGGAGAGCTCTGTGTCTACCTGTCTGTGTCTCTGATAGTGAGGGCAGAAGTTTGCCCAGCGTCCTCACTTCTCTGAAGCATCTGAGAAGACCTGTGCATTTTTCAAATTGTTCAACTTCTCATGGGTTGTTAAAGAGTATTGACTTCCATGTTCCTTACCTACTAGGCTAAAAACCAAAAGTCTCTGATTCAGTTTTGATTTTTATGCTACTTTATTGATGAACTTTAACACAAGTAAAGGAATGCAATATTAAGATATGGATTCACAGTGTTTTTAAATATTGTTATTGAAGAGCTATGAAATACATGTAAGTTTTCTTGGTTGTTTTTATTTTATTTTGTAATATAACATATATGATTTGAAAAAAAATTATGCAATTTAGTATTTATTAGTCTTGGTATTGAATATGTGTTCCACTGAGCACTATATTGTGCTTATAGCCAACACTGAAGAGAAATTTATAGGACTACATCTAGCATCATATTATAAAATATATATAAAATGTAGTTATCTTTTTTAGAGTCTTTACACACCTGGAGTCCTACTATAGCAGAAATAGAGGATATAAAATCTGGATCCCTTTTGAAACTTGATTGTCTTTATGAGGCAGCTTTTCTTCAAATCAAGCATCAAATTAATAATCAGAAATATTATTGAATAACTATGCTAATTTTAGAAAGAAATTTAGGAAAGGAGGCCATTCCCTATATTGGGAAAATATTCTATCTTTATATACATCTATATAGATATATATAGAGAGAGAGCCCTATGTCCAGGGAAAAAGAATTTCCCCTACCAGGCCACTCTTAGCTGTGAATTTAATTCAAGTCAAGGGAACTTCTCCGAAAAGGCAGTTCCCAATTATACCACCTCTTTAGAAGTTTTTGTCTCATTTAAGCACAACTTGAGTTGAAATAATGTATCCCAAAAAATGGTTTAAAAAATTAAAAGGAAAACTTTGGTGCAATATGTAAAGATATCAGAGAATTGATTTATTTAGAGTATCCTGAAATTGATGGCCGTAAGTGGACACATCGTTATGACTTCCCCCAAAACATCTTTGTACTTAAAAGATAAGATCCAAATTGAAGCCCTCAACCTTCAACAGCCTCACATTGCTCTCTCTTTTCCTTGATTCTCTCTCTCTCTCTCTCTCTCTCTCACTTTCTCACACACACACACACTCACACACACACACACAAACTAGAAAATTTAATCAAAATTCATCCCCACTGGCATATTTTATTAATTGTTCAGAATTGGTAAAGGAAAAGAGATTGATAAAGTTTATATGGTGATCATTGAATTACTTAGATAAAAATACACACTATTTTCTAATTATATTATTAAATTTAATTAAATTTATTTAATAATCTAATTTAATTCTATTATGTTACTTATATTATTGGCTGTACAAGATAAATGCAATGCATTGGTCTCCACTTGAAGTCTTTAATTTGATCCCTCACATGGTGAATACATATGAAATGTGACTTTTAAAATATTCATGTTTGCATCATTCAAAGAAATTCAGATGTTTTTAATCTTTTTAATTTTAATATAAAAATATTTAAAAATATGACAATAATTTGGTTTAAAACTGTCTAGAATTAAGCTTGGGAGGAGGAGTAGTTATATTATCATTCTACAGAAAATATATAGAAAGTTCAGGGAGAAATTCCCTATTATTAAAATTGCAAAATTTTATCTCACAATAATATTTCACTAAAGCAGATAAAGGACAAAATTATCTCTCTGGTTGATGTTACCCTTTGATGAATATACCATAAAATATGTAAATGCAATTTAATATACAAAACAAAAAACAGAATATTAGTTCACTTACACGTATAAACATTTTTCTCTAAGACTGTTTTTTGCATTTAGTTATATTTTTATTTGGTTTAAGGCTATAAAGTCAGTTGCACTATCACTTAAAAAGAAACACACCATAAAATAACAATTGTTAGAATAAAAGCATTTTGTCATTAAGAAAAGTGTTTGCAGAAGATCATATATTATTAAACCAAATATTTCTTTAGGCTCATGATGTGGGCTTCTTGGTAAGTCCATTTATAATAGGGAAACACATCCAGAAAATTCCTCCTGAGTGATTTTTTTTTCCTCACTAATTAATTACAGAGCTAAATGCTGATGCAATTGGAATATTTCCTACTCACATATTTTTCCTCAAGGGTAGCTTAACAATATTTACACTTCAGTCATTCATTTAAATAGCTCATATCACAAAAAATCCAAATTCAGACAAGACACACTGAGCTCCTCATTGTTTACAGCTTACTTGATTGATTGGTTGATTCATTGGTTGACTCGTGCAATATCTACCTTCAGAAAGGCTTCAGAGTTCACATTAATGCACACAGTGTAGTGAAGATAAAATATGATTAAAACTGAACTGGATCAGGAGGATGGGCTTTTCTTCCACTTGCACGTTCTTACGAGTTTCTTGGTATGTCACACAGTGTTAGGGAAACACTCTTTAAGGGAAAAATTCTTTAATTAATTCTTTAATTCTTTAAGGGAAAAAAAAAAGAGGACTACTGGGGAGAATCCAATCTTATCCAGCTACATAGTGCTCAATGTTCTAGAATTTCAACCATGGAAATTCTGACAACTTGTGGGTCTGGACAGACTTTGAGCAGTTTTGCATCTGGCAGATGTTTTACACGAGACCTCCTAACCATTCTTTTATGATAACTCTTTGTAGACTTGGGTTGCTTTTAAAAATGAAGATGCTGTCCTCCTAATCACAAGCTAACACAGAAAACAAAAGAAATGGCATTTGTGATGCTACTATTGTTGGAGGTTGGGAAACGCCAACTGAAATTCTAAAACATCCCCTGCTGTGGGCCTAGCACAGGATGGCCACCCAAGTGCCCATAAGCATCATAGCAATGCAGGAGGAAGCCCACAGCCAGGGCAAGCCCACTACTGCCTTTACTCTCCCATGGAGCTATTCAAACGGAGCCTACTCCAGGGTCACTTATGGCTGTATTCAACTTGATGTGTTCTGTACTGCAGCATTTTAAAGCATAATCAGTGAAATTCTATTCACAATTTTTTTGATAAACATCTCTGTTCCTTCAGCAAATTTACTTGCTTCATAAATGTGTAGTTTTATGCCGGGTCTCAAAAGAGACATAATGAGGGGCGCCTGGGTGACTCAGTGGGTTAAAGCCTCTGCCTTCGGCTCAGGTCATGATCCCAGGGTCCTGGGATCGAGCCCCGCATCAGGCTGTCTGCTCAGCAGGGAGCCTGCTTCCCTTCCTCTCTCTGCTTGCCTCTCTGCCTACCTGTGATCTCTGTCAAATAAATAAATAAAATCTTTAAAAAAAAAGAGAGACATAATGAAAATTTTCACAGGATACAAATTGTCCATATTGACAAATTGGTGGTTTTCGTTTCTCTTTCTCAAGACTGGGGACATGAGTGAGCCCCAGAAAACTTCTTAGATCTTTGTGTTGACCCTGCATTCTGTTCTTCTCTTTCGTCCTTGCAGACCTCCAATCCATGGTTATTCACCAAGCACTTAGAATGTGCTGGACCAGGGCGGGCCCCAGAGACATAAAGCCCAAAAGGACCTAACTCCATGTAGGTGCTCATGAAACTCCGCATCCACTGGGAGAGAAAGTCTAAACAAGGAAGTAAGTAGATAAATAGGGGCATAATTAGAAACCGTGCTGCGTGTCATAAAAGACGGAGAATACAAGAAGGGTGGGAGCCGTGGTGTGGAGTGAGCCTCACACGCGCCTTGGAGGGTGGGCTCTGGGCTGACCAGGGCATTCCTCAACAGAGAAGGGAGCTCACGGGTTTAGGAAAAAAAGGTGAATTCTAACCATGATTCTGGGCTGGCAGCCTCTGATTCCTTTGCTAACACTGTGGCTAGGAAGCCTGGAATATAGCACAGTAAGAATGAGTAAATAGGATTATTCTGTTCACCTCCCCTTTTCTTTGCTTGCATGTTTACAATGCACTTCTCACTTGCACGCACGCTCCCACACTCCATTGGTCTCTATTCTGGAAGAAATCATTGGGTCTGACCCAGGACACAGTCTATGTTTTAAGTCTTTTCTAATCCAGTGCTCCTGGGAACCCCAACCATAAACTTGCCTAACACTGGTGATGTGCTGGCAAAGACATCAGCCCAAGATCCCCCTGTCAGTGACACAGGAGTCTAACATACCCAACTGGGAAAGGAGGCAGTCCAGATCACGCTATCACTCCCAAAGTCAGGATCACAATCCGGCACAGTCTGTGGCCATTCCAGGGACATTGCACTATTGATGAAGGTACATTATTGTTAAGTGAGGATGAGCCACCCAACTTCCACTCACAGGTGATCCAGGACATCGATTCCACTGTTCCTGACAACCTGTCCTCAAATTTTATGTTTGATTTACACTAACCCTACCACTGGGAGTTGCTTTATTTTTACTATGAATTTGTCTTATAGGCAGAATGAAGGCTTTCAAAGATGTCCATATCCTAATGCTTGGATGCTGAGAATGTCACCTTCCACAGCAAACCAGGCCCTGAGCTGATGGGATTATGTTAAGGGCCTTGAGATGGGGATATGATCTGGGATTTCCCAACTGGACTCAATCTAATTAAAAGTGTCCTTGAAAGCCTAGAGAAGCTTTCATGCCTGTGGTCAGAGAAATATGTGACCACAGAAAACAAGTTGTAAAGACACAGTGTTGCTGGCATTGAAGATAGGGAGAGGGTGTTTTGTATTTTTTCATGAGATGGTCGGTCAGGTATGACCAAAAGAAGGGACACAGGAGAGATGCAGAACAAATTTTTTTCCACTCACAGATCCTGGAGGGACAGAGTCACCACACACCATGAGGGACCATATGCAAAGGGAACAGACTCAGCCTAATTGGTGGGGAGCCCAGAGTGAGGCCTATTGGGCAAGTACCTTTACTGGGATCAGGTGAAGCGCCCAAGGCTCGAGGCGGTTTCCTGGTGCATGTGAATGTCCCCAGGTCACCAGGGAAAGCGAAAGGAGAACTAGCATCAGGGGCCACAGCCCTACCACACAGCACATGGGTCACCTGGGAGGAGTATTCACAGTCTGTGTGTGGGGACCTTGAGGCAGCCAAAAAATATGAAGTTTTACAAATTACTATACAATGGACTTTGTGGGACCTCAATATCAAAGATGTTAACTAGGGTGGGTAGCCGTTGTCACCTGGCTGTGGAGATGTTGAAGGTAATAGGGACAGTGTGATTTGGTCCCTGAGGCCAAACTCTGGTAATGATGACAACTAGGAAGAGTCCTGATAGGTATATGATGAACCTCAGAGCCAACTTCACACTTTGTGGGAGAAAACCAGAAGCCCAGGTCAGGCTCCTCTGGAGAATCTGTGGAAGATTTGGTTACGTCTTGAAAGGCCTTTACCTCTTGGCACAAACCCTCCCTCCCTCACCAGGAAAGAGTCAAGAGCCAGTTCGTTTTCCATGAGCAGGTAGCCACTGGGGACCCTGAAAAGTGTGGGAACAATGTCTGAAGTCTAAAGCTGCCAGGAGAAAGTGAGATGATGTACAACCCCGTTAACCTGATTTATCAGCCAGGCCACTGTCCTCTCTGTCACTCCCCTCATGTTGCAGAAGCTGGAGCAGTAGGGGATGCCATGCAGGCTCTGGAGATATGCCAGGCTTGCATCTCTGCTTTCACTTCTGGGTGTGACCTTGGGCAATTTACTGAGCATATCTGTGCCTTGGCTTTTTCATCGCTATACTTGGCATAATAAGAAGTATCTACCTTCTGTGTTTATCATGAGAATTAAATAAGTTAATGTTAGAATAATACTAGAACAATAGCAGGGCCTATTGTTAGAACCAGTTAGAACCAGTAAGCTAGTATTGTTATTACAGTTTTCTCATGGTGGTCACAGCTCCCGACCTTTAGCTCAAAGGGAAAAATCTGGAGGAAAAGCATAAGCAGCCAATTAAAAGACATTCATTTAGAAGAGCACAACTTCAGGACAGAAAGAAACTTGGATACTATCTGATCCAAGCTCTTTATTTTCTGAAACAGGGAGAAAATTATGTGTTTTGTACAGAATGCCCTCGGTGAGTTAGCAGCAGGTCCTGGCTAGAATCAAAAATGGAACTCAGGGATGGATCAATGCACTTTCCAGAGCAATGTGACCTCTCTCTGTAGACTCTTCGTTCAGAATCCAAGTGGAGAATTTATTTGAAAATCATCAAGGAAAGTCAAGAGAATAGACCAGGCTGTACATTCTAATGGGATATTTTTGCTTATTTTTCTCACCAGTAACTCATTTTTTAATTTCTAGTTTTTCACCCATGATGGAAAGCAGGACAAATTACTTATTATCAACTCTTCCACATTGTAAAGAGGCACTAACTTGTCTATAAAGATCTCATAAATCTCAGCCTAGATAAAGAAAGATCATCTCAGTTATTTACCATCACAACTGTTATCCTCCTCAGCATACCGACTTGTGACAAGTCTATAAATGTCACAGGACAGGATTCTGTCATCACCCATTGGGTTCAACAGGTCTTTGAACTCTTTAGATTAAGAAAGGCTTTTAAAAAAAATCTCTCATGGAACGGTGGGTGGCTCAGTCGGTTAAGCTTCTGACTCTTGATTTTGGCTCAGGTCATGATCTCAGGGTCCTGGGATGGATCAGGCTCCTTGCTTAGCATGGAGTGCGTTGAGAATTCTCTCTCTCTCCCTCCCCCAATGCCCCTCCCCCTGCTCTCTCTCTCAAGCACCAGAACACACACAAAGACAATTACATCAAGAAAATAGTTGGAATTGGGGCACCTGGGTGGCTCAGTGGGTTAAAACCTCTGCCTTCGGCTCAGGTCGTGGTCCCAGGGTCCTGGGATCAAGCCCCACATCGGGCTCTCTGCTCAGCGGGGAGCCTGCTTCCTCCTCTCTCTGTCTCTGCCTGCCTCTCTGCATACTTGTCTGTCAAATAAGTAAATAAAATCTTTAAAACAAAAAGAAAGAAAAAGAAAAAAAAAAGAAAATAGTTGGAATTGGATGGTCTGGTTCTCATTCTGACCACTCACCAAGAGCGTTCTAAATAAAACCGGCAAATAGCTACACAGTGGGGATTAAGAGATGCATCCGAATTACCCTTTAAAAGTCAAAGTTTTCCTTTTGCTTCCAAGGAAGTAAGAGTTGACTCCCTGGGTACCTAGAAGCTGAGGACAGGAGGAAGTGAGTGAGCGCGTGTACAGCTGGCCTTCCCGAGTAGGACTCCTGAGTTAAGTGGAGCTTGAATGAAAATGAATCTCTTACCCCGGATACCCAAAGTTCAAATATTAAATGCCATCATTTCCAGGGCACAGTACTTCTTTGCAACCCAGGCCTTGTTAAGATGTTATCTGACACCCATGTATACAATTTCCTATTGGTCTGCTCCTGGCTCCTCAGCCCAATGTGGCTCATTCCTTTTTGTTTGGTTGGTTTGGTTCATTCCCATCTGTGTCCCAACATCAAGTCCAGGTACACTCCCTCCAAAACAACTTCGCCAACTCTCACTGGAGAGGGTTGGAGATCCTCCCACATGAGACCCCACTCAAACCACTGTGGTGGCCATTGTCACAGTGTGTCTTCATTATCTTGTTCTTCTATGCCTCTGAGCAGTAAACTCCTAGCACACAGGGCCTGGGCCTTCCATTTTCATCTCCCTGATACAGAACACATATCCTGGGGCAAAATGGATCTTCAATGGATGTTTGGAGAAGATTTCAATCAACTGAACTCCAGCCTTTCCTGCTCTCTGCTACTACCATCAGGGCACATGCAGACTTCCACACAATCCTTACTATCCACTCAGGAGAGGACATCAGAATTTGAGTGAGGAAGCATCAAAGTCTAAGAATCCCACTCAATCCACTGTGGTGCATGACAGACAAAGGGGTATTATTAGATGATTCGAACTAGTAACAAGTGGCCTGGAAAGCCCCTCATTTCAGATGATAGTTTACAGATACTATGCCAATCTGGAGTTGACTAACCAGCACCCATGAGCCAGGAGGAAGAAAGTTCTATGGAAAAGATGTGTCCTCAAAACACATGAAGACAGAAACATAACCTTGGCTCAGTTGGATTATAACAGCCCCACCTGACACCAACACCAGATGCTTCCCAACATTTCCCATGTTGGGAAGCCACAGGGAAAGCTAGAGGGGTGAGAAGAGAAGAAACCCAAGTTAAATGTTGCAGTAATACAAGAGCACATACATACAGACCCCCTTCAGGGGAGGAATAGATAGTGTAAATTAAAGAACTACTCACTACTTCCATTAAATCCATGTAGATTTATTTGGGTGCCATGTGTACCCTGTTTTCCTGCTGAATTAGAAAAAAGACACTCTTAATCACATTACAAACTCAGATTACAATCCAAGTTCACAGAGGGACAATAGAAGCTGAGTAAAACCATTTGAGGATTTAGCATCAGGAGAAATTTTATAAGATGAAGTCTAAGCTAAAAACTATTACATCTCTGTGCTATGGTTATTCGAGTGAAAATTTTTACCTGTGCCGTTGAGAACACCAAATGAGCACACATGTGGAGGGAACCATCTGTGCAGCGTCCTCTCCTGGCTGTCGAGTGCGCATAAGAAGCCCCAACTAGGAGACACTCATCCTCTAAGAAAAAGCCAGATACGGATGCAAGGGTTTAGAAGAAACGCCGGCAAAGAGAGATGATGGATTTTGAAACAAAATGCTATGTGTTGTGATGGATTTTAAAACACGGACTTTTTCATGGAGGTCAGTACTGATGGCATCTCCCATAATAACTCAATCTTGTTACCCGAATACTTCACTCTCAATTCTTTTGTGGTACATGTGCTCATTACCCTCTGTGAGGGTGTGGAACATAAGCCAGCCCTGCACTTTGCAGCAGGATCTGTAAAAGGGGGAGCAAAAGCTTGGGGCTCCAGTCTGGCCCCCACATTGCATGTGGGTGCAAGCAAGTCTTTGCCTTGAATACTATGCAGTGATGGTGGGAAGTGTAAGGTACCCCAGTCCAGAGATCCACCTGAGAAAGACATCGGCAGGGAGCCCCTGGGGTGTTGAAATTGAAATGGACATTGACAAGGAGTGAAGGATGATTAAAAGTGTCCAATAAAACAAGCAGGGTGCTGTTGTACCTGTATTACGGTTACGATGCTGTTCCTTCATCAAAGTCTATGATCAACATGAGTCTACAAGTCTCCATCTTCTAGCTTTATGAGACTCCAGCAGGGAGGCCAACTCACTCATGGTCACAGTCATTTTCAGAGTGATTCAGGCCTTGCTTTCATTTGTTTCCAGGTGATGTGATAAGAGCTCCCCTTTTCTGCAATGATGCCCCTGTGGATCCTGGTCCAAACCCAGGTGAGCAAACCTATAATATCAGAGCAGTGACCAGCTTCCCATGAATGTGAGCTACCAGCTCATGGACAATGGTTGGGAATGCTATTGACTTACACATCTACTTCTCAGTCTTTTCTGTAAAAAAAAAATCACACAACTTCACACAAAAGGCATCTAGTTAAACATATTTAGGATATAACAGAAGCGAAGTTCTACATATAACAAAACTTGGGTCAGCCCCCTTGGGGCAATACAGTCCCTCAATAAAAGCCCATATTTTTACTCTGAAATTATTCTCTGGAAAACAGAAAGTTAACACGATAGACAAAATGTGAGAGATGGGAGAATATAATATTTGGATTTTTAATTTATGCATAATTATTTTTGTATGCTGTTAGGTAGATTTTTTTTTCCATTGGAATATGATCCAATGTTTTTGTTGAATAATGGGTATAATATGAGACCCTCATAATATGTATATTAGAGGATTTGCTCTTTTTATCCTATAAGCACTTTAAAAAATCACTGAAAAAATTTATTAGAGGAAAACCATGATTAGATTTACTGCTAAATCTAAACTACTATCCCTCATAGAGTGCAGGAAATAGAGCCCAGGAATGCTTGCAGTGTTGGATTAGACTATTTCCATGTCTCTCTTTGACATTAAATGTCATGATTCTAACATGAGCATCTCAATTTTTCTTTTTTTGTATGAGTCACATGAAGTTGACCAAAAACTACATTCTGTCAAAACCCTTCAAAGAATGATATGAAGTTTTTCAAAGATATACAGAACAGCTTTGAGTATATAAGACATCAGAAATTCTAAAAGACCAACAAGAAATTCAAACAGGTTATATTCAACAAATTCTGCATCTAACAGGGTACTTATATTCTGTATTGAATGCCTTTCAGAATGGCAGGATTTCCATAAAGTATATGGGACAATGGCAAAGATCATACTGCATTGTAGGTCACTATTGGAAATTTATGACTAGGTGATCAATATAGGTCATATGGCAAAATTGAGAATTTCAAGAAAGGTCATTTACTAAAAGGATAGGAGTTGAGTGGATAAACAGAATTAGCATTTTCATGAACCGAACTCAGGACAACTTTTTAATCCTCTGATGCCCATTCCCCTCATTCAGCTAATTGCAAAGTGGTGTTCTGTTTATCCATTGCTGTGTAACAAAACATTCCCAAAGTTACTGAATTAAAACAATGGATTAGTGTCACTCATGGGTCTGGCACCTGATGGTTCATCTGGTCATCTCCTTCTTGGGTCCCCATCAGTTCAGGCAGGTCAGGACTGAGTCATGGAGACACATAATGCTCTTTTTAGTCAATATGCCTGATGTTGGATCTGGACCTGGGATAGCTGGAAAATCTCGGGTAGCCCAGGCCCCTTTCTCAATGTGGCGAAGCATCTTGGGACCCTTACAGTATAGTAGTCTCAAAGTCAACAGACTTCTTACCAGACACCTGGATTTCCCTAAGGCAAGTGGTCTGAGAAATCATGGCCAAAGTTCCATCGTGTCATTTAGGCTTCTTATAACTACGTCTCAGACAAAATCACACAGAATGAGGTGCCTGGGTGGCTCCGTTGGTTAAGCGTCCAGACTTTTGGTTTTGACTCAGGTCATGATCTCAGGGTCCTGGGATCAAGTCCCATGATGGGCTCTGCACTCAGCAGGGAGTCTGCCTGAGGATTCTCTCCCTCTTCCTCTGACCCTCCCTCCACTCATGTGCTATCTTTCTCAAATAAATAAATAGATCTTAAGGAAAAAATCACACAACATCACTAAGACCACATTCTCCTGGTTACACAGGCCAGCCTGATTCATTGTGGGGTGGAGGACCTAAAACCATGCATACCAGGAGATAGTGTTCATGAAACCATCTAAGAAACTAGTTACTAGGAGGTTACATTCACATATTAGGGACATAATGGAGAGAAGAGTGTGTGACAATAAGGGAGTTTAGGGTTTTCAGCCCAATTTTTTTGAATAAGAGGTCTGTATGTTACACAGCAGATCATTGCTGTGATAGCTTGTTGGACAGACACTACATGGAAAGCCAGCTTAATTAAAGATAGAACTTACACATTATTATTTCTTTTGACAGTTGGGGATACAGCAGGGCAGAGAGCTACTTGGGCACTGAGCATTGTTATTTCCTGCTCCCAGAAAAAACTCAATAACTGAACTATCTCTCTGAGTCAGCAGGTTAAATTTACTAGGTAGAAATTTCAGGAACTGTGATTTATTGTCAGGAAATGAGGGACCAGATGAATGCTTAGACCCTATCAGACCCCTGGATAGTCCCAGAAACCAGGGAAACTACTGATGATTTATTTGGAAACAGAAATGTCACTTTGCCTCCACCACAGATAAGAAAGGTGTCTATCTGAGATACCGTAAAATGTGCGGCCTGGTGTAAATTATCTACAATGAACAGATCTGTTTATCCCCTTTGACCTTGTTCTTTGATATCACTGGACACTGGAATCACTCCAGAAACCTCAAGAGCCCTGTGGCCTTGCGCTAAACCCCAAGGGTATCTAAAGTTCAGATATGAAACCGAATGCCAAAAGAAAAAGAGCCATTCCAAAAAGGTCTAAAAGCAGCTCCTTGTTTAACTTGGCTGTGCGACAAAACAGTTCGTGTCCAGCAGAAACAAAGCCACACTTTGAGGGAAGGCGGGAGCCGCTGACTAATGGAAAGCACCCCCAGGGGAGAGTGTAAACCAGGAAGGAAAATGCCCCTTGAGACGAATGACAGGAAGGAGAACCTCCATGGTAGAGGGAACAGCATCAAATTCTGGGGAAGAGCCAGGAGCCCCTAAGCCCCCAGAGGAGCAGGGTTAGAACTCAGTGTGGACCCCGGAACCCCCTGCCAGTGCAGGGCTGTGGAGGGGACATGGGTGCCCCCTGCTCTCCTGAGACCCAGGGATGCGTGACAAGCACAGGACCAGGGGAGGGTTAGGAACCTTAACAGAAGGTAAATCCGCCCGGGTGCCCTCCCCGATGACCTGGTTTCAGGGAAGGACTCCAGGCGGATTCGGAAACACAGACGAGGAAATGAAATCATGATGGTTCTGGACATGCAAAGAGAGCTGTGTTCTCCCAGGGCGCGTTTCTAACCGCCTCTCAACGTCTTGGGGGAGTTTGACAAAGAGGAATGGATCATGAGGGCAGGTCCTTGTGCACCTGTGGGGCACAGACAGCTGCCAGCAGCTGGCCCGGGGCACATGGCTCTTTTCCCTAAAGTCCTCTTGGTGTGGACCAAGGGGTGCTTTGTGTCACCTCCCAGGGAGGATGTGCCGAGTCCCCTTGCCTTCAGGGCCATCACTTTCGTTCTCAAATTTTCTCCGCTGCTAAATGGTGTCTGTGAATGTCTTGTGGTTGTCCTGTTTGTCGACGCTTTACATGGGAAGGAAGTGACACGGGGGCACACTGTGTTGGCTGTGGACGTCGGTCCCACTCCCAGTGAGTCATGGCAGAGCGGCTGCTTGTGATGAATGTCAGCTGAGTCCCTCGAGGTGGCCACCGTGGCAGGTCTCATCCCGATGTCCCAGTCCTCGGGGCCTCTACATTGCGCTGCCTCCGCCTCACTCCCGGCTGGAACCGCACAGCGCTGGCGTCATGGTCGCTCGCTCTGCTCCATGATGCGCCAGCTCTCCTCAGGTAAGCGCTGGTGACTGTCCTTCAGTCCCACGGCAAAGGTCTGGAGAGAGACCGCACTGCACAGAGACCACCACTCTCAGTTTATCCGACCACCAGCGAGAGACCCCAATGTCAAGGGCAATCGCAGGTGCCCTTAGGAGGTCAGATCTAAGAACCACAGGCTTGCGGTAACCAGGGAGGAGGGAGCTCGGGGTTTTCTCTGCAGACCCCATGATTCACATGCGAGGGGAGAGAGAGGGAAAGGGCTGGGGACCTGCTGGCGACCACCTAGCTGGTGGGGGCAGCTGGGCCCTGATGCATGGCTCCTCTTGACCTCCTGGGGACCCAGTGCCTGGCTCTTCCACCCCCCTCCATGGTCCAAATAACAACATTTATCCATGAAAGTGTCCTCGAGCTTCTCAGATGTCCTTGAGAAAAGCCCTTCACCACTTCGTACCACGGATTTCCTGCAAGGGCAGGACCGCTTGGAACCAAAAGCCAAACGCTGACCCGAGACAAAACTGCACAAGCCACTTAATGCTCAAGTGCGCCAGCAAATGCTCATCTCAAGTGCCTGAAACGAGAGCCGAGCAGAAGCAGCTGACACACGTTCTCTCCCACCCTCCCCCCAGGACGCTCAGCACCAGGGACTGTGGCCACGAGGGAGGGAGCAGGGTCTCAGCGGCCCTGGGTTCCATGGCAGGTGACACAGTGGGTCTGCAGGCCACTGAGTCAGCAGAGCAAGGCAAGTGTGAGTGTGTGTGTATGTGTGTGCAAATGTGAGAGGAGAGGGACAGGCTGTGAATGTGTGGGAGAGTGTGTGGGTGTACATGCCCATTTGTGGGTGTGGTGTGACTGGGACTGTAAATTCACGTTTGTGGGTGTGTTGTGATCGTGTGTGTGTGAACACACGTGTGTGTCATGTGAGTGCATAGGAGTGGGGGTGTCAGGTGAGAGCACGTGAGGACAGAGGGTTGCGTCCCCGTGTAGGGAAATTGGGGACCAGCACGAAGAGGGACGTGGAGAGTCTGAAGTACTTTCCCGGGAGAACAGGGACAGTGGCACTTGTCCTCCCCGTACACACGTGTCTTACTGACACGTCACAGCGCCCCAGGAGTTGGAACAATGACATGGCAGCCCCCGAAATGGAAACTAAGACCCCCTGTGAGTGCAGCATCATTGTTTCGTCTTACCCTTGACCTTCAGTGCCCTTGTCCCAGCCGCAGCTCTGCTCTCTCCGGTGGGTTTGCTGTATCAGGGGAGAGAGAATCGTCCAGAAACCGCTGTGCACATAGATCTCCTCTCCCCGTTACTTCTTTTTCCCGCCCGTCCTTTAGTCCCCTCAGACGTTCAGAACATATGCAGCTGATCACTTTGGGTCAATAACTTTCCAAGAGAAATGATTTGGAAAAAGTCTGTTTGCTAATTTTAGATCCGCTTTCACACACCTGGTGCCGCAACTTAAATAACGAAATCAGCAGAAGAGCACAGAGGATTTCCGAATGTGCTGTTTGTGTTTTGCCCTGAAGGAGTCCCCATCACGGGGGACCGAGAGCATGTTTGAAAAGTCCTAACGAAGCAGAGTGACTGCAGCATCTTCCCTCCCAGGAAGAACATTCTCCTCCACAGGGGAAGGTCTGCCTTGCACAGGAGGCTTGGAACAGCTGCCCTGGGGCATGGGGGTGGGGAAAGGACAGCTCACAGCCCTGTTCCACCAAATGTCTCTGAGAAATGAGTGCTGTGAGTTCACATGTCCCAGATCACCTTCTTTCAGTCCAGGAGAAGGAAACATTCACTTAGAAACCAAAGATGCTGTAACAAGGAATGAGGACAGACGGAACATTCCATGGATGAGAACCTGGGGCAGGAAGACAAGACCCAAGTCTTGGTCTTCAGGCTTTCATCTCTATATGCTCATATTAAAAAATCTTGACATCCCATAAAGATGCATTCCATGATTAATTTGAGAAAACTCATCTTATTCCGTGGGCATCAGTGATCCCATTAGGAAGCTCATTTACTACTGACTTGAGACCCTAACTAAGAACTGTCCATGGTGGCACCTCAAGGCGATGAGCTCCGGTGATGCTGATGCTGAGCTGAGGCCCCAGGCAAATGGGGAAGGGGACGTTGTCTCTGGTCAGTTGTGCAGCTCTGTGCAGTGACCCCACTGCTGCGGTGTCAGGGGTGACCTACAAAGAGAAGAGACAGAACTAAATCAGGGGTCTCATCTCTCCCAGAGGTTTTGAGACCCCCATAGTTATCACAGGTCCTCGCTGCTTTTCTTTTCCTGAGAAATGCAAGTAATGCCTGTCCTTTATTCATATCAGCACAAGCATCCTGCTTATCAATATGATTGAGCAAACCAGAAGAATCATCCTCCTGGTTTGTTTCTTGTTTGGGTTTTCACTCATGTGACCTGCATGATCTTGTGAGTAAATCCAAAGCCAGAGGGAAATACCTGGAAACACCATAAAAGACACTGCACTGTCCTTTCTAACGTCTCAGGAAGCCAGGGAACTTCCATTTCCCAGAACACCTGCGGCAGAGACTCTTGGCTGTGAGCGTTTCCTACTGACTGGAACCAGAGACCTGGCAGGACTTACAACCTCTTGATTGAAGCAGACGAGGGAGAGTGCAGTTTTACATACTAATGACACCTCCAGAAAATTATCTGGGTCACCGTGGAGGGCCTGTCTTAATCTTTATACAGCAACACCAATGGACGGACCCTGTCTTCATCCAGCTCAGAGAAGCAACCAGACATTCTCATCTGTTTGGCGTGTGCTACACAGAATTGAGAAGGACAGAAGGAAGACAAAAGCAAGATTCCAGAGGGAGCATTAGAGCATTTTTAATTATTAGGTCAATAGAGTCAGATGATGAAACTTCCTGCATTGCTTCATGATGACCAGGCTTTGTGCTCAATGAGGAATGCCTCTCCTTCCATGAGGCTAAGTATACATGTTTCAGTTTAAGCTGCTTTGATTTATTACTCAGTGAAGAGAAACCAGGTTGCCAGTTCTGAGAAAATGCTGAAATCAATCAATGTCAAGTTTAAATTAAAAAAAAAAAAAAAAGTCAGACTTCCAAAATGGTGTGTTTGGGAGTCACAGAATTTAGAGGAAGTGGGGGCCTTTTAGTGAAAACTAGGGCCAAATTTAAAAGTGTGCTTCCTGATTTGACTGAAAAGATCTTATGGTGGGGGGAGGTGTATGGAAAACGTAAGCACAGTATTATGTTACCTTACTAACACAGGGGCCAGAAAAATGAAGGAAAAGAAAGATCACATTCTGATTTATCAGTTTAGACATTAGCAGAGAAGACACATGAAGGGAAAGAAAACAAGCTGCCCATCAATTAGCCATAAATTAAACACCCACCTCAACAAAAGCACATTTTTTGAAGCAGAACAAAAAATAAGAATGTTTCTGAGATTTACTGAAAGGGAGGTGGGTAGGGGGATGGGGTAATTGGGTGATGGTCATTAAGAAGGGCATGTGATGGGATGAGCTCTGGATGATATGGGCAATTAATGAATCACTGAACATTATATCAAAACTACTGATGAACTATACATTGACTAATTGAATTTAAATTTGAAAATTAAAAAAATAATATGTTATTTGAAAGTTGTGTTCTAAGAAAAAAGAACATTTTTTTTTGTATTATTCTGAATGTACTGCAACCATTTAGTTTGTTACCCTGTGTCTTCATATGACTTTAGAGGACTTGCTGCTGGCTCTCCGTATTCTGAAACAAGTAGCTGGGCTGAAAATTATTGCCACTAAAGCAAATTTTCTACTATTAAACACTCCTTCATATTGCTGCATTTTTTAGCCAATACAAGATTGCTTAGGGGAAGATGGGCCACACTGCAGAGATATTCCATTTGTTGTAGGAGAAATGAAAAATAAAAACAATATGAGTACTGTATGCATTTTACTGTTGGCTGCCATGACAAATTATCACAAATTTAGAGGCTTGAAACCGCCCATTTATTACCTCGCAATTCTGATCAGAAATTTCTGGTCAGGAATTCACATGGGAGGTGCCTGGGTGGTAAGTGGGTTAAGGTCAGACTGTTGATTGCAGCTCAGGTCTTGATCTCAGGGTTGTGAGTTTGAGTCCCGCATGGGGCTCCACATAGTTTGGCTGATTTCTTTGTGTCTGTCCTCACAAGTCTGCAGTCAAAACAGTGGCAGAGCTGTTCCTGCTGGAGGCTGTGAAGAATCCACTTCTAGACTCATGATGGTTGATGGCAGAATCCAGTTCCGGGTGGATGTGGCCTTGAGATCCCCATTTCCTTGCCAGCTTCTGGCCAGAGATCCATCTTAAGCTTCTCGAGGATACCTGACTTCCCTGGTTCTTTCCTGCCTTCATCTTCAGAGCCAAAGTCAAGCTTCTTCTGGGCTTAAACTTTCTGACATTCCTGTCTGCCTCGGGCGGAGAAAGTTCTCTGATTTTCAGGGCTTATGTGATTTGATTGGGCCCATCGAATGATCCAGGATGACCACCCCATCTCAAGGTCCATAGATTTAAGTACATCTGGTAAACCACTTTAAAATATATGCATTGCTTCTTTTTAAAAAAATACGTGGGAGAAGCTCTGTGTTTTACATAGGACTACACACATTAACAAAGCATTTCTTACAGTTTTCTAAAACTCTGTATTGGTCTGAAAGTTACCCGTTAAGTAGATCGGAATTTTTTTGAGTTAAAATGAAATCCCTGAAAACACTGGATATGCTAGACTTTTCCAAAAACAAATGAACCAAGAATAAGAAAATGGTTTGTATTCACTAAGTTGAATATAAGCTTTGTTTCTTACAGTCTGTAAGATGTGACTATATTGTGCCTTTGTGATCATGATACATTTTTTTTAAAAAACTGTAGTTCTTTATAATAGATTCCAAGTGCAACACTATTCTTGTTCCATAATTACAGAAATATTACAGAACCTAAGAGGACAGGGTAAGCAAAAGAAATATAATCCTGAGCCATCCAAACAAGATGTAATGTAACAAACTCACAGGTCTCAGAGACATGGACATCTTTGTGGGGTTGATATTCCTTCTACTTCAGAAAGTTTTCAAATAATACAGAAGGTTTAACAATTGTCCTAATATAAGTATCTACCATTTGGGAATTGAATATTAGAATTTTTAGTTATTCGGACTTAACTGATACTGAATTATAGTGTTTAAATGCTTTGGTAGGGGGCGCCTGGGTGGCTCAGTGGGTTAAAGCCTCTGCCTTCGGCTCAGGTCATGATCCCAGGGTCCTGGGATCGAGCCCCACATCGGGCTCTCTGCTCGGCGGGGAGCCTGCTTCCCCCTCTCTCTCTGCCTGTCTCGCTGCCTACCTGTGATCTCTATCTGTAAAATAAATAAATAAAATCTTTGAAAAAAAATTAAATAAATAAATAAATAAATAAATGCTTTGGTAGGAATATATGTCTCATATTCCATTTGCTTATACTTTTTCCTTCATGCATTTGCATATTTTGTATGTTTGCATTCCATATAAAATATCATATGTATGGTATTTGGATAGATTAATGTATGCATATTACAGGTGTGAAAGGATGGTTACTGCATTTCTCATATTAGTGCTGATTGTTTCAATTCTGGTCATTTCTTTCTTTCCTTCTCTTTTTCTTTCTTCCTTTCTTCCTTTTTTTTTCTTTCTTTTTTAAAGATTTTATTTATTTATTTGAGTGAGAGAGAGAGAGAATACACAAACCAGGGGTAGGCAAGGGAGAAGCAGACTCTGCTGATCAGGGAACCCAATGTGGGGCTCAATCCCAGGACCCTGGGATCATGACCTAAGCCAAACAAAGGCAAATGCTTAACCCACTGAGCCACCCAGGAGCCTCTACTTTCTTTTTTTTACTGCTCTCTGATGTTTGTTGTTTTTTGTTTTAATGATAAATAGTTATTATCTAAATCATTAGTAATTTTTTTTAAAGATTTCATTTAACTATTTTAGACAGACCATGTGTGGGAGCGTGAGCAATGGGAGGGGCTGAAAGACAGGGAAAGACAATTGAGAGCCATCTTTTAAAAATATACATCAGTCCAAGGACTTCCTTTTGCCTTAGGACAAAATCTTGGCTTTGCTTCACTCTGCAACTTAGTCAAGCATAGTCACTTCCTGGAATCCTTTTAATGGATTTTGCCTGGAATCCTGTTAATATATGAATAACTATCAACCATCCTTGCCTTTAGGCTGGAGCAGTTTTCCCAGTGAGCCCACCATCAGGACCTTTAAGTTCTCTCATCCACACACCACCCTCCTCTTCTGGCCTTTTACTAGTTTTTCACATAAGTAAGTATCATCAGCACTCAGATCAGACATGACATTCTCAGGAAAGCCTTCCTTGACCTCCCAAAGCTAGAATAAGCACCATTCAAGCCATAATTTCATATTTCACATTACATCATAACTTGGTTTTTAGTTGCCTCTCTCACGAGAGCAGATACTCCTCGAGAACTCAGAGCCAATTATTTCATGAGTATTCTCACTAACTGGCCCAAGGCACATATTGTGTCTTGAATTAACATTTCCCCAGTTGACTCAGAAATGAACGAGTGAATGAGTGAGATGAGATGGGTTACTTCAGGGAAGCTCCTCTGCCCCCATTCAGTATCCCTATTGTCCCAATCTCTGCCTTTCCCATTCCACAGATGAACCACTACGATCCTGTATATTCCACAACCCCTACTTTAATTAGTGGCACTCACTTCTTTATCTGCAATCACCAGCATAAAAACTCAAAAGTTGAGGTCACCATGTGACACAATTGTGCAATCAGTAGATTCTCGCGGTAAAGATAAAAAGTTGTAGAGTCCACTCTAGGAGTTCCTTTAACAATCTTTTTTCTTAACATTCGTTCCCTTTGATTTCTCTTCTTTTAGACCCTGTGTTTGTACTCACTCTTTCTGCATGTCATACTCATCCCTTTCTTTTCGGCCTGGCTAACTCCAACATCCTTTTGGCCTTTATATAGTCAGTTCCCAGTTAAAGCTGGATACATCTGCATGAAACCAATATCTGGAGCTCCAGAATGGACAGACAGAAGCCAGAGAAGAAAATGGAAAAAAATTAAAGGTTTTGACCACCTCAAATAGGACTTGAGAAAATCAGCATCTTATTCCCATGAGAAATTTGTCCTCCTTCTTCTCCCTGTTAGAGTGAGAAAATGGTGAGGACTGAAAGGAGGGGTGTGCCTGGGTGTTTGAAAGAGGTTAAAGATGAGTGGTTTCCATTCATGTTGTTTACAACCATGTGTGTGCACCTAACTTCCAGTCCAGACTGACCCATTAGATGCAAGTCTTCTATGCTGGACTCCTTCACCAAAGATGAATGTTATACAATAATCAAATACGTGTTCAATCTTCTGCTGCTCTCTTCCAGATCCTTGTCAAAGGGGAGGAAGACAACTAGTGGAGGTTTTAAGGATCCTGCATCCCACTCATTTCTCCATATGGTTCTAGGTAGACAACAAGAATAGCGTTGCCTCCTGATGAAGGTTAATCCCTCCCTAGTGCCTGTGACTTTATCTTGCCTTATACCAATAAGCATAACTTCTAGCTCTTATGTCTCCTTTCTCCTGTTTGCCTTCTTCCCTCAGCAAAATGCAGTCCCAATCCATCATCATCTCTGAAAGAAATCTCTCCAACTCTTCCCACCAATTCTCCCTCTCAAGCAGTTTACTTATCCCTGTTCTTCCCTTTACTTCCAAATTCCTACAAAGAGCCATCTAGAGCCACTAAATCTAATTCCTTATCTCTCATTCACTGGTGAAGTTGCAAAGTCATCAAATTGACTTCTTCATTATTTTCTGGAAATTGCATTTGCCAAGGTCAACATTGGCCTGTAATTTGCCACATCCAATGAAACTCTTTCAAGAGACACTTTCTTTCTTTCTTTTTTTAAGATTTTATTCATTTCTTTGAGAGAGAGCAAGAGCATGAAGAGTGGGGAAGGGCAGAACAAGGAGGAGAAGCAGACTTCCTGCTGAGCAGGGAGCCTGACATGGGGCTCAATCCCAGGACCCCAAGTTCACTACCTGAGCTGAAGGCAAACAATGAACCATCTGGGCCACCCAATCCCCCCTCAAGGAACATTTTCAAAGTCAGCTGTTAAAATACATTTAGGAGGGTCCTTACCCTTTCACAAGCCTCACAGGGTCCTTCACACCTTTTGCTGAACAGTGATTCTTCACAGTTCAGCTCGTGGCCTTCTATATCCACCCCTCCATCCCCACTCTTTCTTATTATCTGCTGTTACTCAAAAGTCTGACAGAAGGCCCAGTTTCTTCTCAGTCTCCCTACCATCTGCAGACAATCCTATTCATTCTCATGTCTTTAGCTACCACAGACAACTTTTAAATAATGTTCAATGCTTTGACATTTTTCTGAGGTTTAATTCCACATTTCTAAGCTATATACAGAACAATTTCATGAAAACGTCCTAAGGCAATTGAAATTTAAACTTCTAAAACCTGATCTCATTATCTAAACACACTCATCCTATATCCTTTATGGAACCAAGATGGTTTGGTTAATAATGGTTTATTAATTATTTAAAACCACTACCATTTTTCTGTAGAGACAATCCCATAACAGAGGAGTTCTTATTGATCTATAAAACACTTTAAGTGGATGTGAAGCTTAGTTTATCAATGAAAGCTGAAGTGAGTTAAATGCTTGACATAAACAAGAATTGCAAGCATCTTGGTACTATCCCTGAGAAAGAGAGTAAAGAGTTCATATTAGAGTGGGGAAGAAGAGAAAAGAACAAGTAGAACAATAAATTTGGGTCTGGACTGGTAAAGAAAGGTTAGTGAAAGACTATAAGTGTCTAGGTAGCTGACAGGAGGCACAGGTTATCATAAGTTCCAGCTAGTGCAGTGGGCAAGGTGAGCCCACCCAGTACTCCTGTAAAAAATCTTCTACCCAAGTTTAACAATAGCCTTAGATGTCTAAGGTAGAAGAGATTATTTCTTGGGTCTGAAATGATACCAAGGTGATATGAGGCCCATCTTAAAGTACAAAAGACAACTGAATTCATAGAGGTAATACATAAAGCATAACAAAGAAGACAAGGAAGTGTAGACCCTGATGAAAGTTAGGAGAGTTCTAGGAGGTGCTTTCAGAATTCCACAGTTGGTGGAGAGAGGGTTGGAAACAACCTTTTTTTTTCTGATTAGGAGGTGGAGAAAGCTCCTTTAATAGTGAATTTCCAGGGTGCCTGTGTGGCTCAGTCATTAAGCTTCTGTCTTTGGTTCAGGTCATGATTGCAGGGTCATGGGATCAAGCCCCATATCGGGCTCTCTGCTCAGCAGGAAGCCAGCTTCTCCCTCTCCCACTCCCCCTGTTTGTATTCCCTCTCTCGCTGTGTCTATCTCTGTCAAATAAATTAAATTAAATTAATTTTTTTTAAAAAGCAGTGAGTTTCCTCTTCTGTGTTAATAACTTGATCACAATCAGCTATCTGAGTCACATTTCACTCAGGGATACTCACAATGAACCTCTCCTCCTCCTTCACACTGGACTTCCTCTGGACTTCTTGGTTCCCACCCATTCTTCATCTTCTGTCTCCTACTCTCCATCAGGGAGTGCATCCCTGAAAGCTATATCTCCCACTATCCCATGACAGCTTTGTTCTGGCAGGATCTTGCCAAGAGGAGGTTCTAAAAGTAAAATGGAAGGTAAAGGGTTGGGAGAAACCAGAGCATTGCTTCCCCTCCTTCCGTCTTTGATGGTGTCTTTGTCCATAGCTCCATTTCATCTCTGTATACAGATAGAATTCTGTGCTTATCCCTGCCTCTGGGGGACCACAACCCTGTCTTTGAGCCTCCAGGTTGTGGGAAGGTAGTATTCCATGTGATTCATCTCTGGATGGCTTTACAAAGTTGTTTGGATTCTCAATGTGGGCTACAGCAACTTCTTTCAAAGACACATCTCCAAAGGCAAGGGAAACAAATGTGAAAATCAACTTTGGCGACTTCATCAAGATCAAAAGCTTCTGCACAGCAAAGGAAACAGTCAACAAAACAAAGAGGCAACCCACGGAGGGAGAAGATATTTGCAAATGACACTGTAGATAAAGGGCTGATATCTAAGATTTATAAAGACCTTCTGAAACTGAACACCCAAAAAACAAATAATCAAGTAAAGAAATGGGCAGAAGATATGATCAGACATTTCTCCAATTAAGACATACAAATGGCTAGCAGATACATGAAAAAATGTTCATCATCATTAGCCATCAGGGAGATTCAAATCAAAACCACATTGAGATACCACCTTACACCAGTTAGAATGCCAAAAATTGACAAGGCAAGAAGCAACAAATGTTGGAGAGGTGTGGAGAAAGGGGAAACCTCTTACACTGTTGGTGGGAATGCAAATTGGTGCAGCCACTTTGGAAAACAGTGTAGAGATTCCTTTAGAAATTAAAAATAGGGCTTCCCTATATCCCTGCAATTGCACTACTGGGTATTTACCCCAAAGATACAGAGGCAGTGAAAAGAAAGTCCATCTGTACCCCAATGTTCATAGCAGCAATGGCCACAATCACCAAACTGTGGAAGGAGCCGTGATGCCCTTCAACAGACGAATGGATAAAGAAGATGTGGTCCATATACGCTATGGAGTATTATGCCTCCATCAGAAAGGATGAATACCCAACTTTTGTAGCAACATGGACGGGACTGGAAGAGATTATGCTGAGTGAAATAAGTCAAGCAGAGAGAGTCAATGGTCATATGGTTTCACTTATTTGTGGAGCATAAGGAATAGCATGGAGGACGTTGGGAGAAAGAAGGGAAAAATGAAGGGGGTGGGAAATCAGAGTGGGAAACGAATCATAAGAGACTATGGACTCTGAAAAACAAACTGAGATTTTGAAGGGAGGGGGGTGGGTGGATGGGTAAGCCCAGTGATGGGTATTAAGGAGGGCACGTATTGCATGGGGCACTGGGTGTTATAGGCAAACAATGAATCTTGAACACTGAATGAACAATGAATCTTGGAACACTACATCAAACACTAATGATATACTGTACATGACACAAGTAAATAAATAAATAAATAGTCTGTTTTAAACACACAAAATGGTTTTGTTGTTGTTGTGGTTTATTAGACTCACTGGTAAATTACATGTGGCCAGACATCCCCAGGGAGCCTTAATGAGAAGTATACACTAGTGTTTCAGTTTGGAAATAGTATTTCAGCAAGATCATTGAATTTAACATTAGAAGGATATCCAAGGTATTAAGTACATAATCAGTTCTAAACAAGGGTGTGTCAAGGGTAAAATAGCTCTAGAATGCAAAATGTCTTATTAACGCTTTGACTGAACCAGAGAAAGGCAATAAAATCATTCATCCATTCATTTCTGCATGTGCCCATTTGTTTAACAAACATTTACTAGCTCCTTCCATGAATCAGAAATCCCCCTTTCTTTTCCAAGAGGAGGAATTAGAGGGGGGTGGACTGGGACAGAAGGCAACCACCACAAGCCAGCCACAAAACTGGCTTCTGTTTCCCAAAAGCTCAGATTAAATTGCAGAAGACGGTCAACAAATAATCAGTGGAGACTGGACCAGGTTTCACAGCCCGTATCTATCTGCGCCAGCCGAGCAGGGAAGGACCCCGTGGTCATTTCTCATTAAAAACTCAGAAATGCGATTTTTGAATAAATACTTATTATCTCCTGTGAGTTTCCTCTTACTGCACATCTGTTTTATTCATCTTCTGTTTGACTTTCTTAAGCTTGTCTGATGCCTGCTCCTGCAAGCTTTGCCTTCTCACAGCTACTGGGGGACTGACATCCGTGTTTTTATGTTAATTTGATTTCTCACACAGGAGATAAATGTGTACTCAGCTACAAGTACCAGAGCAGAAATACAGCAAGACCTATTTTAAAACTGACTGCATTCTATGTTTCTTTTTTTCCCAATTCATGGAGTATTTCCCAAAGCAGAAATACATTTAAATTTGATACTCCATAGACTTCGGCGTATACCACCAAAAACAAGACCTCATTGAATTTAAAAGCCAATCGCCATCTAAGCTGGAACCCACAACTTTCGTCAAATGTTACAGCATAAAGCAAACCTTAACAAATCACAGATTGTGAGTGATATCACGTGGATCCCCTAAGCATCTGCGGTGTCACTGGAAAGCCAGCAAATCTCCATGATCCGCAGCTCTGAGCAGAATTTAAAAGAGACACGACACACATTTTTAGAAATCAATTACGTGAAAGACTGAAGATACACAGGCACAGTTCCAGACCAGGTATGAAAATGGAACTCTGATCCACAATGTGCGGCAACCAGCCAGCAAACCAGCACATTGTCCATGCTCCCAGGCCAGGAATCCAGCCTGCTCTCTGTCGGGTCAGACCTGTAAGAAGTCAGACCACTGTCTGTCGTGACCGATCCCAGGAGCCAATCTAAAACCCCTGTAATAATCGGCCAAAAGGGGCCAGAAGTTGATTCGTAGCTAACCACTTCCCTAATGTTTTTTCCCCGCTTCTAACCAGCAGGAAAAAACAAAGATGCACCTTAACTCACCACACAGGTCACCTGCATCTGGTTAGCGCAGCTCCAGCTCCATTCAGAGCACATCTGACACCATCCCTTTTACCCCTATAACATTTCCCACTCCTCTCCTGCCTTGGAGCCTCTGCCAAAATACAAGTGGCATTCCACGCGCTGTTCGGTGGCCACATATAGCATTACGGTGCTGAACAACCCGCTTGGGCTCCTAAAACCAGATTAATCATCGGAGCTTCAACAAGCCACTTCTGAGCCAGGGTCTGAAACTGCTTGTTAGAGTCTTAACTCTACACTTCAGTGCAGCCAAGAAACCCATAAACGTGTTGCAAGAGATTCGCTCCCGTGGTCTGTGCCATTTGGGCTAAGCTTTTATGGACATGAGAGCTAGGAGCTAAAATCCAAATGTGCCTAGAAGATAAGTCTGCCGTATAGAAAAGGATCATGAGCAACTACAATTCCCAGGGAGGGTGGGCAAGACATCACCTGGGGGTGGCTTGGTCTGGAAGTCTCAGTAGAGTAAACCAGTTACAACAGGAGATGGGCCATTCATAGCAGAGATCGAAACAAGTTTTATAGGCTAAATCACAGATTTAAAAGACTGTTGTTGAAAGAGCAGGATGGTCTGTTTTGTGATGCTCTAAACTACAAGCACTGGGCCTTGAAAGTAGATGGAGAAAAAAAATACCTTTTAACTCTGACTATATTAATATATTTAAAATGTACGATTTGGGGTGGGTATTAGACTGGATGATTTCTGGTCTGAAATGTCCCTAAAATTTTATGAGTCAGCTCAACTATAATTATTATACTAAGATAATAAAGTAGCCAGACATTTGCATTGCAAATCTCCCAACTAGGAGGTACTTGGAAACCAGAATGGTGTTTGGAATTCAGGGAGGGTGCTCGCTTCGGCAGCACATATACTAAAATTGGAATTCAGGGAGGAAGGTTTTCTTTCAACACTAGAAAGAGCTTGCTTTCCAAAAACAACAGCGACAATAAAAAGATGAATAAGTTGGGTATTTTATCCTAGATGAGATTCTGAAACAGAAAGGACATTAGGAAAAAACTAAGAAAATCGAAATAAAGTATGAAATTAAGTTAATAATAAATTCATCAATTTTGGTTCCTTAGTTGTGACAAATATTCCACAGAATGTGACACATTCACAGTAAGGGAAAGAGTGTCAAGTGTACAAGAATTCTCCAAACTAACAATGCAACATTTTTGGAAATCTGAAACTATTGTAAAATTAAGTGTTCATGTAAAAAACTAATGCTCATTAAAAATTGCAAATGATTGAAAGTGCACGTTCATTTTTTTCTCTTTCCCAGGGGATATTCAGGTAAGAACACTGTCAGAGGAATACTAGATCAGAGATACTGTGTTACATTCAAATCTAAATGTGTGAATTGGGAAACAAAGACAAAGCAAGATTCACTCATGCTAAAACAGTTAACTCACAATAGTCATCAACATATTTAAGAAAGTGTTAAGAATCAGTCATTATCACAATTTCAACCCCCAAATCATTTTTCTCTAATAGTTTTTCCATTGTTCATGACTAATGTTAAGACTGGGGGTAGAAATCTTAATTATAACATGTATAGAATATTTCCAAATGGGCAGGTTGTTTTATGGGATCACGTCTGCTGATTTGGATTTCCTTCTTAAATAGTGTGGGAATTTAAGATTTTAGTCACTATACTAAATAAACTGTTATAACCAAAGACTCTAGATAAAGGCATGTTCTTTAATACATAACCACGAACAATATTCAGTTATCCAGAGTGATGACAAAGCAAAACGTAACATCTGCAGCCTCCACTAGATTAAACAACATGCTCTACTCGGCAGGGGTACAACTTGGAACAATTAGTTATTTATTATAAATTAAGCCTAATTAAAGGCTAAACATGAGAAATAAAGGAGAAAACTAACAGGAATATTTGCAAGCACCTCAAGCAATCATTGATGCTTCAACTACGGGCTTCATTAGGAATCCATCAGAGAGATTTTGATAGATCAGAGTTAAATCATAGAAAAGAAATTAAAGAAAGAAGACTAAATTTTGCATTTTGAAATACATATTTTTAAAATGTCATTGAGGCATAATTGACATACAATTGACCACATATATTGAAACTGTGAAACAGGTGCATAAACGTGAAACTCTCACCACAGTCAAGGTAGTGAATATACACACCAATTGCATAAGTGTCCTCACACCTTCTTTAATTCCTTCCTCCTTCCGCACTGGGATTCTCAAGCAAAGGTTGACCTACTTTATGAATTTTCTGAAACTACATATATTTAGATAGATGTTGATGTAGATAGGTAGACAGACAGACAGACAGACGGACACACAGAGAAAGCGATTCCTTCACTGAGAATATTTTGTGATTTCTCAGTGTCGTGTGTGTATCAATACAATAATTCATTGTATTGCTGAGCTATGTTCCAAGTATTTCATGATACGGTTACACTAATGTTTGTTTATCCATTCACCTGTTCATAAATGTCTGGATTGTTTCCAGTTTGGGGTTATTGAGAATAAAGTTACTATGAGCAGGCATCAAAGTCTCCACATGGACGTAAGCTTTCACTTAGGTTTTCTAAACATCTAGGAGTGGAATGGCTAAGTTCTATGACAGGTTAATGTTTAGCAGATAAGGCATCACCAAACTCTTCTCCGAAGTGGTTGTACCATTTTCTGTGCATGAGAGCCCCAGTGAGTGCATGAGAGCCCCAGTGCATGAGAGCCCCAGTGACTCAGCCTCATCAACCACATTTTTGATAGGGCACCTTCTTACTTTTAGCCATTCAAATTGATATGTAGTGTATCTCATTATGGCTGCAATCTTCATTTCCCTAATTACTAATGAGGTTGAGAATTTTCCAAGTGCATATTGGCCAGCCATATATCTTCCTTGGTGAAGAAATGTCTTTGGAAATCTTTTGCCCATTTCATGATTAGGTTTGTTCCCTCATGATTGAGTTTTGAGAATTCTTCATATATTCTGAATACAAGCACAGTACCAGACATGTGTCTTGCAAATCCTTTCTTCCCATATGCAGTGTCCGTTTTCATTCTTTATTACCATTAAAAAAAAACAGAAGTTCTTCCGTTGAATGAGGTAACTTTTATCCTCTTATACACATATGGAAAGATAAATAAATGTGTATACACTCACACATTAATTGATTTATTTATTTAGACTTGTTTGATTTTGCCTGGCATATTCCCCAGTCTCCAGAAATGCTTAAGATCCAAAAAGATTCATCCTCCCCCTTCAAGGAGGTGGAGTGTAACTTCCCATGCCTTGAGTGTGGGCTGCATATAGCATCTGTCTTCTAAAGGATACGATTCTGAAAAAGGAAAAAAAAGTAATTGCACAGTGAAGAGAGCTCACAAGCATTACTTCAGCCAGCTGATCAAAATTAATGTCAATAGTGATTAGTCATGTTAATAGTATATGCCTTGGATACAATGTGATGAACATGACACTTTATCTCTGTTCACATCCGTTCCTTAATTGTAACAAAGGCACCATGCTAATGTAAGATGTTAATAATAAGGGAAATGGGGTGAGGCATAGAGGAGCTCTATGTACAACCTCCCACGTCGTTCCTTAGGTCTATAAAGGTTCCATTTCAAAAGCATATTTAGGAAAAAAAAAGAGAGAGAGAGAGAGAGAATGTCTGAAGACTTGGATTTATGTAATACACTTAAGCTCTTCTTTGGATATAGATATTATAAATTGAAGGATCGTTTTCTATTTTATTATAATATAAATTGGTCACCTACTGCCATGAAACTGCTGGTCACATATTTATAAGAGAGCAAATGTTCCCTTTACTAGTCCTTTGGTCTGATGAGTTATTATTGTGAGAAGTCACTTCATACGATTTACAAAAGTAGATAAATATTTCACATCAAAGTCTTCCATGGTTTGTAGAATGTTCTGTGCTTGAGTGGTTTCTGAGGATGAAATTCAAGTTGGAACAGATATTATAGCAAAATCTGAGTGAGTTTTGAAGGATTCGGAAGGATTGGAAATGGTTAGTGAAACAGAAGAAAAATATCACTCCTTCCCTTGGGTAAGGCTGTATGAACTATAACCGAATATGATACTGAATACCTTTAATGACATCCAATATTTCGACGGTTTCATGGGTGCCACATGAACATAATTGTGAGGATTTAATTACACAGTTTCTGCACATCGTTACCTACAGAGAGTGGTGATACCAGGGACAGAGCCAGGTGAGAGGTCAGACTCCGGTCCTCACTCCACCTGCTCCAGGAATCTTGGTAAGCCATTGACACCATGGTGCGGCCCCCACTGTCTCTTCTGAAACATAGAGATAAAGAAGTAGGAAAACCTACTTCACTGTATTGTTTCTTCTTTTCAAAGTCAGTTTTCTTTGAAATGAAATACAAGAAGAAAGAGCACAGTCTTTTACAGTTTATCATCACTGACCCTGTCTGGTGCTTCTCCCCCTCCTCCAGCTCGCAGCTGCCCGCTGGTCGTGGTCCTGCCGCCCAGACGGGGCCTCCGTGAGCAACCCTGGGCTGTGGGCTGCCGGTGGCAAAGCAGCTCCCCGTCCTTCCCATGAAGAGATCTGGATTTCCTCCTCAGGTTTCGAGAGTATTTTTGGTGGATAAACTTATTTTTTAACTTCTAGCACTTCCCAGAATGTACTTCTGTGACCTCCTGTGAAATCATTGGTCATTTTTACTCTCTCACGCCTGTCCCTAACGCGGCTCCTCTTCCCTGGCTGCTTGCAAGGGCTCTTTTCCCTTTTCCCTTAACGTTGGTGTCAAGCATTTTGATTATGGCGCATGGAGGTCTGGTTCTTCTCATGTTTCTTTTGCTTGAGTCTCTCTGAGATGTTAGCACATGTAAATGAGTTTTCTCGTCAGTGAAAGGTTTTAACTATTATTTCTTTCAAGTATTTGTTCCAATGTTATGCCCTCCTCGTGAGGGACAATTCCGCGGATGCTGGAACATTTGTTATGACCTACAACTTCCTGAAGATCTGGTTCTCCCTTTTTCAGATCTTCCTTTTTCAGTCTGGTTCTCCCAATTCTTCAGACTGGAAAATTTTTATATTTACATTTATATTGTAATATTATATATCTAACTTTTTATATATTTCAATATAGTAAATATAAGAAATAGTCAACATGTACAAGTATATATAGTATATACATATTATTTTATATACATTATTTATACATACATATACTTTTGACCCTTCAGCAACACTGCATAGGACCACTTTTTTTTTAAATTTTTTATTTATTTTTCAGCGTAACAGTATTCATTGTTTTTGCACCACACCCAGTGTTCCATGCAATCCGTGCCCTCTCTAATACCCACCACCTGGTTCCCCTAACCTCCCACCCCCCGACCCTTCAAAACCCTCAGATTGTTTTTCAGAGTCCATAGAGTCTCATGGTTCACCTCCCCTTCCAATTTCCCTCAACTCCCTTCTCCTCTCCATCTCCCCTTGTCCTCCATGCTATTTGTTATGCTCCACAAATAAGTGAAACCATATGATTATTGACTCTCTCTGCTTGACTTATTTCACTCAGCATCATCTCTTCCAGTCCCGTCCATGTTGCTGCAAAAGTTGGGTATTCATCCTTTCTGATGGAGGCATCATACTCCATAGTGTATATGGACCACATCTTCCTTATCCATTCGTCCGTTGAAGGGCATCTTGGTTCTTTCCACAGTTTGGCGACCATGGCCATTGCTGCTATGAACATTGGGGTACAGATGGCCCTTCTTTTCACTACATCTGTATCTTTGGGGTAAATACCCAGTAGTGCAATGGCAGGGCCATAGGGAAGCTCTATTTTTAATTTCCTGAGGAATCTCCACACTGTTCTCCAAAGTGGCTGCACCAACTTGCATTCCCACCAACAGTGTAAGAGGGTTCCCCTTTCTCCACATCCTCTCCAACACATGTTGTTTCCTGTCTTGCTAATTTTGGCCATTCTAACTGGTGTAAGGTGGTATCTCAATGTGGTTTTAATTTGAATCTCCCTGATGGCTAGTGATGAACATTTTTTCATGTGTCTGATAGCCATTTGTATGTCTTCATTGGAGAAGTGTCTGTTCATATCTTCTGCCCATTTATTGATATGATTGTCTATTTTGCATGTGTTGAGTTTGAGGAGTTCTTTATAGATCCTGGATATCAACCTTTTGTCTGTACTGTCATTTGCAAATATCTTCTCCCATTCCATGGGTTGCCTCTTTGTTTTGCTGACTGTTTCCTTTGCTGAACAGAAGCTTTTGATCTTGATGAAGTCCCCCAAAAAAATAAATAAATAAAAAATAAAATAAAAAAATAACTAATCTTGATGAAGTCCCAAAAATTCATTTTTGCTTTTGTTTCCTTTGCCTTTGGAGACATAAGGACCACTTTTTTTTTTTTTAAATAAACAAAGTGTGGTACTATAGATATATTTTCTCTTCTTTATGATCTTCTTAATATTTTTTTCTAGCCTACTTTATTGTAAGCACACAGGACGTAATATGTATAACACACAAAATTTGGGTTAATGGACTATTTACATTATTTGTGAAGCCTCCAGTCAACAACAGTTAAGTTAGCAGTTAAGTTTTGGTGGAGCCAAAAACTAGTCACACATAGACTTTCTGCTGTACAGGGGTGGGCACCCTTAATCCCTGCATTATGTAAGGGCCAACTATAGTCTACATACATATATAGAACACATAATAAATATCTTATATTAAATATATAAATAACATATTATATATTTATATGATCAATTATTCTTAAAATATACAAGTATATAAATACATATTTATATATACAATGTGTAATATATCACATATAAATATTAATTAAAATAAATATATGCCACATATTTTATATATAATAATATCTAAAATATTTATTATGTATTATGCATAATGTATGTATACTATTGACATGCTATATAAAATATATTATAAATAAATATTTAATATCTATATGTTATATAATTAATATTTGGTATATTTAGTTATTTATATATATACTATATAAATACCGATATTGTTGGGTAACCATATGGATGCAGATATTTCTGGGATACTATTTTTGCTTTAAATATCATAAATTATTCTCTATTTTCATATCTCGGAGACTAAGTTCCTCTATCTTCTGGAAGATTGAATCCGTTATCACTGTCTTCCCTCAGTAGAATTATAGTTCTTCAATTTTCCGAACTCACACACAACAATCTGACTTTCTTTGGCCAGTGAAAGTGACACGTGACATTTCCAGGTATAGCTGTAAGAGCCCAGTCATCCTTCATCACATTCTCTGTTCTCTCCGCCTTCATGGCCAGCAGTGTTCCAGAAAGCTAAAGTCTCATCCCGCTGAGTTTAGCATGAAAATGACAACCTTACAAAGCAAAGAACTATAATGATCAGAGCAAAAATAGACATTTGGTGCTTTAATCAGTGAGATGTGAGTCTCACTCGTTCCTGTAGCAAAGTCAGTTTACCCTGACTGATGTCACAGACAATATATGTATGTGTGTATGTATTACAACTTTAGAATAATTAGCCAGTTTTAATCATATTCCATTAGATTGGGGAGGAATTGTATTAATCATATGAAATCATTCAGAGTAATAGGCATATTTAGATTATTGAATCGTCCTCTCCAAGAGCATAAAGTGCCTTTCCATTTATGTAAATCTTCTCTTACTGCACCAAAGAGGTATTTTAGCATCTGTTATAGCCTAATTAATGTCAAACTTGTTCTAATGAAGAGTAACTTATTATTTTATCTTTAATCTATTAATAGTAGTATAATGAAATATTTGCATAAATATTTGACATGACTTAATTAATCCCACATCACAAATGCATAGAGTAGGATGATGAAATTAAAGATAATAATGATCTTTAAACTCTTGATTACTGTCAAATAATATCTTAGAAAAATTACATGAATTTACTCTCCCACTAGCAATATATCTATATTGGCAATTTATTGTAATCTTAGTATTATTAAATGTTATCTTTTCTTCAGCAAAACATTCAGATGGTTGATAAAGTGTATCTATTGTGAGTACTGGGGAAGACAGGCCCACAAATAAAAAGTATATAAAATGCAAGTATATATGCATATGTACACACACACACTCACACACAAACACTTATATTTTTAACCAAAACAGTGAAATACATAGACATGCACTCATATATATATATATATCTATATATATATTCACATACACATATGTATGCATACACATACGGTTTTTTACTACCTCTGAGTTAGAAATAGTCAGTCTTGTTTTATTTGTACCCTCTAACTCTCCAGACTCTCTAATCCATTGGAGTATTTTAATGCAAACCCCAAACATCTTAACATTTCACCCATAAATTCTCCACCATGGACTCTCTGATAAAGACGCAATGCAATTAATACTATTAAAAAATTAGAATACTTCCTTAACGTTGTATAATATTTTTTTTCATTTTTTGTTTCCTGTTTCCCTCCATCAGCAGTTTAGATTAAAAATTATTTCAAATAAGGCTGCAATTAATATGCCTATACATGTTAATAAAATATAAAATATGATTTATTTTATCTTTGGTTTCTACATAAAAGTGGATTTGTTGAGGTCACGGAACAAATGCATCTTCTCTTTTTATTTTATTTTGTTTATTTTTAATGGGGCTAAATAATTCTCCAAGATCTGGGCATTCTTCAGCATAATTTATTCTAATTTGGTGGATGCAGTACTTTCTCCGTAGGTTTTCTACGTAGAATATCATATCCACAGTAAAAATTTGTTTCCTTTTTGCAGCCCCCATAACACTTGTACTTTTTTTTTCCATCTCCTTCCACTGAAAAGAGCCCCCCATGTATTATTGCATATGCACCGAACATTGTTGGATAATAAGGGGACAAGCTGGCGTCTTTGACTTGTGTCTCTGCTTAATGGAATGGCTGTTAAAATATCTCCCCAAAGTATTACTTGTGCTATAGGCCTCTAATACCTGACTTTTACCAGGTAACAGAATTTCATTTTTATTTCTACTTCATTCATTAAATTTTTGAAAATCATGAATGACGAATTTTATCAAACATTTTTTATATCTATATCGTAAGACTTGGAATCTGGTGGTTCTCTCTTTTTTTTTAAGATTTCGTTTATTTATTTGAGAGTGAGAGCATGAATGGTGGTGGTGGAGAGGGTGTGCAGAGGGAGAGGGAGAATCTGATCAAGGAGCCGGGACAAGGGGCTTGACCCCACGACCCTAAGATCATGACCTGAACCTAAGGCATGTGCTTAACCGACTGAGCCACGCAGGCGCCCCACCATGTGATGGTTCTTACTCAAGGTGGTTTTGTATGCCAGGTCCTTTGCATTTCCACAGAACATTTAGAATGGACTTGAGGGTTTCAACAACCAAAAAAAAAAAAACCAGCAACATCAACAAATCCCTGTGATTTTGAATCCATGAATCTATTAGAGAGGAATCAATGATAATAACAACATGGGAGTTTTGGTGACTTCCCTATGTGTCTTTGGTTCTGTATAAAGAGACTGTAGACTCTAGGATTTATGTTTTATTTGTTTTGCTTTCTCCCACAGAAGATTATGCCTCTCTCTTAGGCAGCTGTGATGAGGGGAGAGCCCAGCTCAGTCTGGAGATGTCCCAGGCAGGAGCAACCTTAGTTAAATTCAATCCTCGTCTGGTTTCTACTGTCTGTGCCTGCGCTCCCGGCTTATGTTTGCTGCAGCCCCTCCCCCTAGGGGGACTTGGTCTCCTGGATGCCGACCCAGTGCAGCCTGGCTCCCTACCTTCCATTGCCAGCCCGAGGCTCAGCAAATGCTGGTGGGGAAAAGCAACCTCTTTGCCCTCGAGGGCCCCCCCACAACACACACATTTATCCCTGCGGCTGGCACAGGCAGGTGGACTCTGCAGGTTTCTTCCCTGTGCAGAGTCCAGGGCTCTGAGCCAGGACCCATGATTATTCCCTCCAAAAATTGTCAGATGCCCCCCGGGAAGATAATGTCCAGTATCTCAGCCCGCTGAGTGGGGGTTCCTCTCCATAGAGAATGTTAGCTTATTAACTAGTCCTCTCTGACCCTCTCTCTCATCTTTATAAAAATTTGATTTTAACGAGTCCACCTTTTCTCTGGTTTATGCGGTAGGGGGCGGTATTAGTCACTGTTTATGACATACCATTTAGAAGAGAAAGTTCTTGGGATGTTTTTGAATGAATTCTTTGGCAATTTTCAAGAATTCTCTCATGACTGCCAGTATTTTAAGGTTTTCTACTTTTTGAGCTAAATATGTAATATTTTTATCAGAGAATCATATATTCATAATGCCATTCATTCATTGACTCTCTTAATTCTATTAGCATAGAAATGTACAGAGCTGTTTATTCTAATACCATCTCGCTATAAATTTAATTCATGTTTTAATTCTCCATTTTAAATTAACCAGTGAATTGTTTAAAAATATTAATCTCTTCTAATCTTATTTGCAATTCAAACTTATTTTTCAAACTTTATTTTCTACCTTTTAAAATATCCCTGTCTGTAAAATACAGTGACAATTTCTGAGAAAATAATGTTTTAAACATTAAATGAGATAGTAATGTAAAGCCCTTAGCATAGGGCTTAGCCAATTTAATATCAAAATGATTATAATGCTCTTATTAAATCACATCTTTGACTTATTCTATATTTTGATACGCTATTCTCATTAGTATTATTTTATATAAACTTTTAATTCAATTCTTAGCCCATTTATGAAACTAAAACATAAATATTTCTCTAAGCCGTATAAGTTATATTACATACATATACATAAAGAATAGAAAAGTTAAAATAAGAGAAGCTAACGTTTAATGCTCTTCTCTCAGGATCTCACTGTGCAGATCCCACAGTGGTTCTCCCGATATCCCTCCCAGGTCTCCCCTATCTGGACTGAAGATGTCCTCCCCGGCTCCTGTCGCCCACCGTGTCCCATCGTCTCTAAGGAGCTGTCACTCAGTACCTTACAGCCTGCTTTCTGCTCATTATGATTTTTGGTTCCTGCTCACTTGTATCCTTTCCTTATCTTTACCTTAGCAGGACAATATATTTTCCATTTTACTTACACCACAGGGAATTGGTGTTTGAATTATAAAACTTTATAAAAATTTTAGGTGTTGTGATTTTTTCATGTTATAATTAAGTGTTAAAGTTGATTTATTCCCCCATGCAGTAAGCCTTAGGAAAGGGAGCCCTCCATTCTGTATCAAACCCCCCATCCCTAACAGCATGTATAATGTCCTTTCCTACCTTCATTGACCCCAAAACCACGGCTCTTACGGCCCTTCTCCAACGCTTCTCGTGGAAGATTAATCCTATTTATAAGCAGCTAGCTGAACACACTACACTGACAACTTACTCAGTCTACTCGGAGCTTGGTGATTTCTCTTCTGGCCCCCTCACTTCCTCTTTCTATGTAGGATGGACTTGTCCCATAGTTGGGAATCTTGGAAACACAATCTTACTGGGTTCAGACCTATCACCTGTTGGAAGCAAAGCCCGCCCCCATCCCCAGCTAACAAATCCCCACTCAAACGCCTTTGATGAACAGATGTCTCCATAGGTCACCAGCCACCTAGAAGGAGAGGAGAGGAATTGATGAATTCCCACTCTGCTCTTCTCCCATGGGCTGAGGCCCCAGGTCACGCTTGGTCCCTGCTTCCCCACAGCTGTAAGGAAGGCACAGCGTTGCTGTGGGGAGGAAGGATGAAGACAACACTGTCACTCTTGAGTCTGGTTTTCCCTATATATACCACGCTTCCTGGCACCTGGGCAGAGTGGAGGAAACCCTTCTTGTGGAGCCCACCTTCCCCTCCCACATGTAGCTGCCACCAGACTCCTGGGGGACCATACCTTCATTCTTCTGTATGCCTCTGAATCTGCAGCCCAAATCTCCATGGGTCATGCAGACCATTGCATCCTTCTTAGCAAAATGCTATGTTAAAGGTGGAGTCCATATTCACTTCAGCCAGGGTTGGGCCAGGGATGGAGCAAAGTGATCCTGGGTCCTAAAGAGAGAGAAATCAACGCCTATTTGCTCTTTTCCTTAAGCAGCCACATTCTTATGGTAACCAGCTTCCTGATGGGTCAGAGAATCAGGCAGACTGTTATAGATTTAAAGAAAAAAAGAATTCAGGGACTGAAGACAATTCAAAGCTACGGTGTAAACCCACCACCTTCTAACACCCCCTGCCTGAATCCCTTCTCAGGAGAGGGATGTCCTCTTACCAGCTGGGATGGCAACACAGAGGCCTTAAGGACCCCAGGTGTGAGCTTTGGACTAGGGCCAAGGGATAGAGGAAACTAGTACACTCATGCTGGAACATTGCAAAAAGGTTGGCCAAATTTTTGGACCTCCTGTCTCCTCCTAGTACATTTCCTAGAAAGCCAGATAAGAGGAGCAACACTCAGGAAAGTCAAGTTTTCTTCCATCCCAGGTGAATTTATGGCTCATCTGGGCATTTTGTTGCAGACACTGCTGGAAGTGAACCACTGTTCTCCTATTTTCTGGTTTTAGCTATGGTGTGTCATTTGAGACATCTCAGCTTCATTTTGAGCAGAAACAATAGATTTAATACTCAAACTTTCCAAGTTGTCATCATTACTGAAGACTTCTTCTTTGAACACCTGTTTCCCTGCAGCAGGATTGTCATTAGAGCGGATCAGCCATAAGGAGACATCTTGAACCCTAAAACATCATGCTTCCGGAGAGTAGTTCTTCATGTCTTTGAGAGTTTGTAGAAATGAAGTCTTTCCCTCCGTGGCACTTCTGCGCGATCCTTCCAGGACGCGGTGACTCTTGCACATTTCCCTGTTCCCCGGAGAGCACGGATGGCAGTTAATGAGGTGGAGTGGCTGAAGCTTCACCCAGAAACTCAGAGTCACCCAGAAACTCAGCTCCCATCCACCTGTTCAAAAAAATAAGCACTTGCACTGCATCTAGTCAGTTCCAGCAAGAGAGCAATTTCTCTGTCTGGTGGGTTATTGTATGAACGTAGGGTTGTGACTCATTTGGGTAAATACCAAGGATGACATTGTGCATCATAAGGTAAAAATGTATTTAGTGTTACAAGAAACCACCAAGCTGCCCTTCAAAGTGGCCGTACCATTGGCCTGCCCACCGCCAACGGATGAGCGCTCCTGCTGCTCCACATCCTCAATAGCATTTGGTGGTATCTGTGTTTTGGATTTTCGTCATCCTAATATAAATCACCAGTTTTTAACTCAGCTAGAATCGGGTATGTGTAGCAGAGTAGTAGGGGTAAATACATCCATTGGACTCAGGCTGTAAATGACCTTAACAGCCTTTCTAGGAAAACCATGTCGTTTAATAGACCCATGGCCTACGTGTCCTCCTCCCCTTTTCCCAGAAGTCCATCTTTCCAGGTTATAAATGGAAAGAGGGCAGAATTTATTTCACAGCCCACCAGTTTTGGGCTCTGGACTTGCTTCCAGGCCCACTTGCTCTCTCCCAACCCTCCCAGCCTGTCCCTACCCTTCCTCTTTCCTACCTCGCCATTCTCCACCCATTCTCTCCCCTGCCAGGTCCCTTCCCAGCCCCTTCCCATGCTTTTCACTGTTCCCTCCCTGATCTCATCCCCACCTCCACTGACTTCCCCACCCCTGCCTGTCCCTCCCTACACTTCCCCTCTCTCACCGAACCATGACTTCCCCATAGCGATGGAGCCTGTACGAGAGGCTATTCTTCTGCATGCATGGTAGTGGGGAGGCCCCACCTGCCTTGCTTTTTCTCCCTTTAAGTCCAGTAACAGGACCTCCACACGGCTCCCCAGGTGGGTCAGGGTTCACCCAAATCCTTCACACTGCATTTCCTCCTCTTCACATGCCCATGGCTCTTGGAGAACGGGCACCACCGTGAGTCTGTGATGCATGGTTTCTACCCACCTTTCCAGACGTGGAAGTCAAAATTCACAGGGGTGGATTTGGCCAATAATCCATGCCCACTCCCAGATTTAATGTGAAAGTCTGACTCCAGAATGGTCTTTACCATCCCAGAGCCTAAGAGTGTTCCAGAAAGAGTTTCATTGCTTCAACTACAACAAAAGACTGCAAAGCTGCCAGGGGTAATCTCTGTCCACCCTTTTCAGGGGTCATAGCCCCTTATTTCTGCTCCCAACACAGTGTGAGATTGGGCCCTTGATGCTCCTGAGTGCTAGAGGGTGAGAGATGACTCACATCCCAGCCACACACACACACACACAAACACACACACATGCATGCACAGATGTGCACACACATGGAGGCCCAAACACACACACACACACATGAACACACAAACACCTGTCAAAAATAATTTTCAAAGGTAACAGAAATTGTTTTCTCACTTCTATAATCTTCATGACTATGTCTTTGGCAGTGCATAGTTTTTCCAATTATTAAGTAAGTTATAAATTTTGTTTCCTTCATTCTATGCTATCACATTGCACCTTTCTATGTGGCCTGAGGTTAGAAGTAGGGTGTCTGTGGACCAATTTATTCCCTCTGGGTCCCTCTCTCACCTGCAGGAAACCTGGTTGGAGCTTCGAGATGACGGCAGGCCAGGGATGCCTATCTTCTTGCCAACACTCATGTATCCTTGGCCTCTGCCAGGGAGCAGCACTTCTGTCTTTTTTTGTGACAAGAACTAGAGAACCAATGTGGGTTTCCAATCAGGGAAGCGATGCTATCAAATTGGTATCAAAGAGAAGAACTTGCCAATTGCATCGTGTGCCGCTGGGGCTGCAGGGAAGGCATCTGGAATGAAATATTTAGGCAGCCGTAACAGCAGAGCAGAACTAGCTTGAGAACCAGGTGGCCCCCGTGGGGTTGGAAAGGCTCACTGTAGTTATAGGTGTTGGTGTTGGGGTGTTGTGTTACACAAGCACGGCCCCAGCTTGCTGTGAGGCACAGACACCTGTGTGTAGAGGTTCGTTCCTGCACGGACATTGGCTCCAGACCCCAGCTCGTCTGCAGCCTCCCTTGCTGCCTGAAGGCCACTGGTTCTAGTCCAGGCAATGGCTGTGATCTTACTCCCATCTACCGCAAAAGGTCCCCATCCCCGTGACAGTGGTGTCCAGGTGCTCATCCCTTTGTGATGTTTCTAGCGACAGCTGGGCCTGATATTCCTGGTGACAGATGTGAAAACAAATGGTGGCGTGGCAGCGGCTGCTCTGTCTGGACCCGGCCCCTGCTCATTTGTTAGAGATAATGGCACAGCCAGACAAGAATGGAGATCAGAAAGCCTCGCTTCTTCTGACATACCTGGCCAGTGCTTCTAACCTACATTTTTTCATGTAGACTTTAGCCTCTAACCACAGCAGTGTCTGGTCAGTTTGAACAAAAATCCCCAACGTTTTGATCTTGCTTTCGGAGTTCTGTTTTCTATGTGATGGTCAGAAGCCATCAAAATCCTCAGAAACCTTCTTTGAGAGGCTTCGTATCTATTTGAATAGTCAAAGCCTATTGTTTACCAGAGGCTAAATTACATTCCATGAGAAACATGTTTTTGAAAAGCAATGCTTTCTTATTAGTTTGTCAGCTGAGCCCATTCTGAGCTGGGCTGGAACGCACAAGAGCCAAGAACACTAATGCATTCAACCCCAGAAGTCCCAGGACTGGAGGCTCCGTTACCATGGAGATCACCCACCTCCCTCCCATGGTGCACCTGTGACAATTAAGATTAACTGTTGCTATTGTACTTTTGGTCCTTGGGTAGACATCACAGAGAATTCGTGTGCGGCCGTTTACACAACTAAAATCCTTCCTGGGATGCAGTATTCCCACATCTCGGCCCTCCCCCAGAGATGCTGGTTTACTTGTTCTGTGTCCACCCTGGACACAGGGATGAGAAAAGCTTAGTCAGGATTATCTACCCCTGATGATTGGGCATGGTAGGTTGAGTCTCTGGCACTTGTTCCAAAAGCTCTTCTTTCTCTTCGGACACCTGAAGACTGATTTTAAAAACAGTAAAACTGTACTACTATGAAGTTTCTTCTCAGTCTGCATTTCTTCCAAGAGCTTAACCATACCCATTACCCCCAGATATTTAAAGTGTCTTGTCCACCTTCTTCCCGCACCTGTCAGGGCTGAACTTCCTGTAAGGGGACTGGCTCGTGACTTGATCTGGCCAGTGAGATACAGGACTTGCAGGGTAGAAGCTTTAAGAATGGGTATGAAATTTAACACATTCTGGCTCACCTGCTGTGCTCCTGTGGCTCTCTGTTGGGAGAGGAGGGGAGGCTTTTGTTGAAGTGGGTGCCTGGTGATGACCCTGGGTAGCAGGTCCTCCACAATTTGCATTGTATAAGCCAGAAACCAACCTTAACTGTCTGAAACCTCCCAAGTTTTGGAGTTGTTACTGCATCCTGTTTGTTACTCTATCACTTTGCTTTCTGACTGAAACAATGTATCCTAACCTCTGAAACCTCCAGGAGGGCATTATAAATGCTTTGTGATCTACTGAGAATGATATAATAAAGTATGTGATATCATCCTGATTATGATACAAGGCCTGTTTGACTTACAAAAAAGGAGATTATTTTTCATGCATGACAACCATAAAACATGTTTAGGACTTCATTTGGCAATTTCTGGGATTGGGTCAGTATGACTTGTAGAGGCCAACGTGATCCAGAGATTTCTGATTCTGAAGCCAAATTTACAATCGTGTTCTTTAAGGATTTTGACTCCAAGTGACAGCTGTCAAGGAGGTAGAGAGAACTTCTTCTGCAACATAGTGGTCAGCGTAGTGGACATCGCAGACCACAGACCCCATGTGAGAAGCTTCAGAGGAAGTTAATTTCTCCATTTGAGATTGAAAGTTATTGAGTTTAACTTAATTCCGTACCTGAGATTTGCTATTAGCTTATTATACTCGTGGCAATGAACTAGGTGATGGCATTCAGCAGAGATCATATGCACAGAATTACATGAAAAATCGAAATATCAAGGTTCATTTAGCACAGCTGCTTGCTAATGAAGACACACGACTAATGAGGAAGTTTATTCTCTAATAGGAACTTCCACCTGAGGCTCTGAAAATCCAGGAGAGATGAGACAGAGACAGGAGGAATTATTCCCAATTAAACATTAGTGAAGCATTTGCTGTACATCAGATACTGCATGAAAAGTTCAATGGTTGGAAGGGGGAATCGAGGCTCCCTGGGCTGATTCCATCCCAGTCTAACTTGAATTTGAGTTTGCAGGAGTATTTGGCGCAGTATTCCCGTCATTTAAAAATTCATTTCCTTGCACCTCTCTTCTTGGTTCATGCATTTCAAAATAGGGCACTGAAATACCAAATGGTGCTCAGACTCTAGAATAACAGCAGTGACAGCAGCAAACACATTAAACAAAACTATTCTGTGTCTTGTGTTGAAGGGACTAAAATACCATTCTCTGCCAGCGTCGGAGCAGAGCCTATAACTTGTCTGGTCGTTGGAAGTACATCTTTCTGTTTCAACACACTCAATGGGGTGGACTTGTGTTGTAGAAGTACATGGTAAAACAGAAGAAAAAATAATCACCTATTTTTAATATCCCCACAGATCTTTCAAGAATAAGTACAACATAAATAGTAAAAAGTGACAATCACTGGGACTGTTCTAATCTAGGCCGAAGTATACAATACAGAGAGGCTAACAGAGCCAATAAAGGGATACTGTTCAGATACGGAAGGCGGAAGTACCGGGAATAATTCTCAGCCCAAGGACAGCTGATTATGGGGTCTCACACCTTTATGGGACGGCCTGATGCCACTCACCCCCTTCAAACAAGAATGTTCTTCAAACAGGAATCTGTGGAAACATTTTGAAAGTTTATGTCGAGGAATTTTTTTCATACACCTCAAACATGACCTCATGTGCTGTCTGACTTGCAGAGCTTTTGTCCACTGCAGCAGAAGGTCAAGGATACTTCGGAGGGCAGCCTTCACCCAGTTCATCATGGGTATTTACTGTGTGTCTGTGTGCTAGAATTCTACTGAAGATATAAAAATAAACAAGGTCAAGGCTTTTTTTTTTTTTTTTCCCCAGAGAGACAAATCTGGGTGGCCCTTGCAGCTTCTGTTCCCCTTTCTTCAGGAACTCAGCATAGGGATAACAGAGCTGGACAGCCTTATTTCCACAGAACAGGCTGAAGCCAGCCACACTCACCCTTCCTGACAAGGCAGCTTGTCCAAGCCGGGAGCGTGCACTGGTACTAGTTACACAAGTGATCCCTCCTCCCTACAAACGTGTAAAGCATCAAAGAAAGGAACAGGAACACTGTAGGCTAACATGTTGGTCATGGGGGACACCAGGGTGGGGCATGACAAATCAGGTGTGTGTGTTCTCTGGAGCACCTAAGTTCTCCCCGGGAGACCCCACATTCCACCTGCAGCACCGGCTCATGAAAGTGACCCCTTTGCACCATGTAGGAGCTATGCAGACCAGTCCACAACTCACCCCAGGAGTGTTAAACCGTCTAAAAGCCGAGTTCTGCTGTGCTGCTGGGAGAAGAGGACTAAGTCCCTCCTCCCTATAAGGACAGTTTCACGGAGGGTGTGGTCACTGAGTGGGGCCTCGAGGCCCAGCAGGATTTGGACAAATCAGGGATGAGGTCTCTGGGGACAAAACAGGGGTTGGGGAAAAGTGTGGTTTGCTTGGATAGCAAGAGCCCCGCCAGGTTCAGAGGTATGTGCTCTCAGAGGGTCGTATCTGCCCAGGAAGCCAAAGGATCGCAGGGCAAAACGTGCATCAGTTGAGTTGTCACTAGGAAATCCTAGAACACAGAGCCGAAGGGGACCAAAGACCCTTTAGATTTTTTTTTTCTCTTCGCAGTGGCTTTCCAGCTCTCTTTAAATGCAGGGCTTCCTCCAAAGGGGGAAGTGGTGAGGCTACATACATATACAAATGTGGTTCAGCATTCATTGATTTTTAAAATGACACATTTTCCTAAAGGTTCCTCCTAATTTTTGGTTGGTATTTGATGGTAATGGATGGGTGTCACCTCCCCTCCTCCAGCACATGGATGCACCCTTGTTCTTCTGAAAGTTCTGGAATTTGCACAGAATGGGTTCAAAGTTGTCAGCTTCAAAGAAGGAAAGATTGGGCCTCTTCAATTTTTCTAAGAAAACACCTGTGTTCAAATGCCAACACTATAATAATAATGTGACATTCTATAAAGGATTGTCATTTTCTAGTAAGGCTTACTAATATCACTTTCGGCAGAATAAATTCTGAGGGGTGGGGGAGATGAGAAAGGTCACCCAACTGTTTCTTTATATATTCTTCCCCAAAACACATAATACCACTGACTTAAGGTAGAATTTTTAATTTAAATAAAAAGTCCTTTGGGCCATTGAACAAAGGTTTCAAAGATTTGAGATTGGGTGAAATTTATAAACCTAATAATGCAACTCAACTTGAAATGCCCTAGCTTCTGCTGATGGAACACGGAATTGGTAAAAAGGGCAGTTTTCACATTAAATTAAATGTGGAGTTAATGTTTATTATCTCTCCTCCCTTTCCAGTCGCCTTCTGTTCTTGACACACAGTTCTCATTGACCTTCTCAAATAACTGTTCCAGCAGCCTGAAGAGGACCAGTGGACCTACAAACCGGGGGCGGGGGGCAACCCAGCAATCCATACTCAGCTAACTTTCCATCTGGAAGGCAAAAAGAAGACATGTTTAGTCAAACAAGAGCAGACAACTTCTTGCAAGCATACCTTCTCTACAAGATACATTAAAGGCATCCCTTCAGGTTGAAGGGGAAAAAAAACGTTACATGGAAACTTGTATCTACATAAAGGAATAGAGAAGCTCAGAAACAGGGCACGTGGGAACAATAAGAGATTCTTTTAATGTATTTAAAATACTATTAACAGTTAAAAAACAATTCTGAAGTAATTTTGTCTCAGGACATCTTTATAGTCTCAAAAATTACTGAGACCCTCAGGGAGCTTTGTTAATGTGGGTTATATATCTATCCATATTTGCCATACTGGAAATCAAAACTGACCTACTTATTAAACACACATTAATGAAGATGTTTATTTATTAATTTGTTTTAAAGTATTAAATATAAACTCACGCTAATGTAAGGAAATAATATCTTTTCTTAAGAAAAATTAAGTACATTTTCCTAAAGAAAAGGCAAAAAAACGAGCAGGGTCACATTGTTTTATATTTTCACAGATCTTTTTAATGCCTAACTTAATAAAAGGCAGCTAAAGTATTAGATCTGCTTTCACTTTCATTCTGTTGCAAAATGACACAGACTGCAGTTTCTGGAAAATTCTGCTTATGAAAAAATGAGAGTGAAAAGGGCAAGCATTGGTTTATAATTATGAAAATAGTTTTAATCTCATGGATATCCTGAAAGGACCTTGTGGACCATAGGGGACCTCAGGCTGTACTTTGTGAACCACTCTTTGAAATGAATCCTTGTAACAACCGCATGAAGTTTGGAAAGTACATAGAAGCAAAGCATGTGAGGGTGCAGGCATATCCACTGGAAGGAGAAAGTACAGGAAAGTTACATATGGCTCTCACAGTGTATTTGAGATGGCAAAATATAATTTGGAAGTAGCCCATGACATTGAAAATATAAAAACTGTAAACCCCAGGACCATTAATAAAAATAAATATATGAAACAGATTTAGCAAACAGTCTGAAAATTGAGGTAAAAAAGAATATTAAAAATGATTCACTTATTCTCAGAGAAGATAGGATAAAAAGGAAAAAGGATGAAATCAGGCATGTTCAAGGTGCAGCCATTCTGGAAAACAGTGTGGAGTTTCCTCAAGAAGTTAAAAATAGAGATACCCTATGACCCAGCAATTGCACTACTAGAGATTCACCCCAAAGGTACAGATGTAATGAAACAAAGGGGTACCTGCACCCCAGAGTTCACAGCAGCAATGTCCACAGTCGCCAGACTGTGGAAAGAGCCAAGATGTCCTTCAACAGACGAATGGATAAAGAAGATGTGGTCCATATATACTATGGAGTATTATGCCTCCATCAGAAACGATGAATACCCAACTTTTGTAACAACATGGAGGGGGACTGGAGGAGATTATGCTGAGTGACGTAAGTTAACCAGAGAAAGACGATTATCACATGGTTTCCCTCATATGTGGAGCATAAGGAATAGTGCAGAGGATCATAGGAGAAGGGAGGGAGAAGTGAACAGAAAGAAATCAGAGAAAGAGAAAAACCATGAGAGACCCTTAAGTCTGGGAAACAAACTGGGGGTTGTGGAAAGGGAGGGGGTAGAGGAATGGGGTGACTGGGTGACGGGCATTAAGGAGGGCACATGATGTGATGAGCACTGGGTGTTATAAGCAACTGATGAATTGTTGAACTCTACATCTGAAACTAATGATGTACTATGTGTCAGCTAACTGAATCTAAAAAAAAAAATTTTTTAAAGGAAGAAGGAACCATGAACATGCAGCACAAAGGGAAAATGTGCAGTAAGACACACCTAAGCTTGACAATATCTGAAAGTCTATTAAATGTCAACGGTTCACAGTCACTGACATAAGCCTCCACCTGAGAAGCTAAAAAAAAAAAAGAACAAGTTTAACCAAAAAGAGTGCACTGAAGCACATAACAAAGAGTTGAAACAATGAAATAGAAACAGTAGAGAAAAATAATGACATGAAAAGGTGGATCTTAGAATACATGAATCTAATTTATGAAACTCTATACCAAAGAAGGAAGAAAACCGAGAAAGCACAAGAATTAGCACTGTCTCATCTTGCTCAGGCTACCAACACAAAATACCATGGGCAGGGGCATTGGAACAACAAAAATGTATTCCCTATTAGTTCAGGATGCTGGAAGTCCAGGGTCAAGGTGCCTGCAGGCTTGGTGTCCAGAGACCCTCTCTTCTTGACCTGCAGGCGGCCACCCCTCTTCATCATACGTGCTCCTGGCCTTGCCTCTGGGCGTGTGCAGAGAGCAACATCTCTGGGCTCTCTTCCGCCCCTATAAGGACACCGACTCTATGGGATCTGGGCCCTGCCCTCATGGCTTTAACCTTTATTACATACAGATAGGCCCTGTGTCCAACTATAGTCACATTGGGGGTATGGCTTCAACATAGGAATTTTGGGGAAGCACAACTCAGTCCATAGTAATCACCATCAGCAATAAAAGACTATCAGAAATCCCACAGATAGTAGGAGAGTATGAGATAATAATACCAACAAACTTATACCAAAAAATAGGCAGCCTAAATTGGTGGATTGGTTTCTCAAAAAGATAAAAATAAGATTGACAAAAGAGAAGAACACTCTTTGGATACACTGCATGGGTTAAAGAATTTGAACTTGTCACTAAAAACCTTTCACAAAGGTTTTACAAAGACACTGTGGCCCCAGATGGACTTATTGGTGAATTCTATCAAATATTTAACAAAAAATGATACCAATATTATTCAATATTTTAAAAAATAAAAGAACAAAACATTTTATAAATCCTTTTATAAGACCCATGACTTCAAGCCAGGTAATATAAATAAAATAGATAAATATATATAAATAAATCTATAATTCTCAAGAACGTATATGCAAAATCCCTTTATAAAATACTGTTTAATGAAACAAATACAGAAATATATAACAATACATAATACATCATGGCCAAATAAAGTTTTTCCCAGGAATGTGAAAATGATTTACCAGTTGAAAGCCAATTATTTAAATTCTCTATGTGAAGAGAATATAGAAGAAAAACTGTAGAGGCAGAAAAAAAATTGCCAGGATCCAATATCCACTTGCAATTAAAAAAAACAAAAACAAAAATCCTCGGAAAAGTGCAATTAGAGGTGAACGCTCTCACCTTAAGAAGGATCATTTACAAAAAACAGAAGCAAACAAACAAAAAAACTCCCACTTTATACCTCACATAATACGGAATTACGGAAGAATAAATACTTCCTCTCTAAGTTTGTCAATAAGTCAGGCAGGACTGCTCTCACCGGCTTTATTAGACATTATATTGAAGAGCTCATCCATTGGAATAATGCAGGGAAAAGACATTTTTAAAATATAAATTGCAAAAGAGGAAATAAAATTGTCCTGATTCAGAGCTGACATGAACTCATCACCTAGAATAGTCTAAAGAATTCGCATAAAAGCCAGCAGAACCAATACAGCATGTTAGCACAGTTGCAGGATCCAAAATCAAGGCACAAAATAAATACATTGTATACAAAACTACATTATACAGAGAGATAAACAAGCGACCACTTGGGGAAAAAAAGAAATTAAATCATTCAGAATTACATGCAAAACATGAAACAAGGACAAATATAATGAAAATATTAAGGACTTATATGTTGAACACTATAAATCATTAGTGAGAGAAATTAAAGACCTATATAAATGAAAAGATAATATTTTGTCACTGAATTGCAAAGCCCAATACTGCCAAAAAGTCGATGCCCCACGAAGTGATCTATGGACTCGAGGTAATTCCAAATCAAATTCTGGCAGGTTTCTAAGGAGACTGCATATTTGATAAACTATTCCTAATATCTATGTGGAAATGCATATAAATTACAATTGCCCAAACAGTTTTTAGAAAGGACTACCAAACTGGACAACTGACACTACTTTGTTTCAAGACTTCTGAAGGAAGATGTGGTATATAAACGCATGCTGTGGAATGTTCCTCGGCTGTCGGAAAGAAAGCTGACCATTTGCACTGACGCGGATGGAACTGGAGGGGCTTATGCTGAGCGAAGTAAGCCAAGCAGAGAAAGACAGTTATCATATGGTGTCACTCATAAGTGGAACATAAGAAACAGCACAGAGGGTTATAGGGGAAGGGAGGAAAAAACTGAATGGGGAGAAATCAGAGAGGGAGACAAACCATGAGAGACCCTGAACCCTAGGAAACAAACTGAGGACTGCTGGAGGGGAGGTGGGTGGGGGGATGGGGTAACGGGGTGATGGGCATTACGGAGGGCACAGGATGTGATGAGCACTGGGTGTTCTATGCAACTGATGACTTACGGAGCTCCACCTCTGAAACTAACAACGTTCTATATGTTGGCTAATTGCATTTAAGTTTAAAAAAAGACTTATGATAGAGTTGTGGTTTTTGTTTTGTTTTGTTTTGTTGGTTTTTGTTTTGTGGTTTTTTTTGTTTTGTTTTGTTTTTCTGTTTTTAAGTCATTGACTAGTGATTGGGAGTAAAGTGCGTGAACCATATGAAGCTGCATTTTAGCCATAAGGCTGCAGAAATGATGAACTTTTGAAATCAAGATTCCAGAAATGAGTATCAGCCAGTGACACACTGGGAATCATCAGAGATTGCCACTATGGCTGTGGCTCACCTGTGCTCTGGGCTGCAACCAGAAGGTGGGGGCGGGGCTGGAGGCACATCCCCCTGCAGAGGCCCAGGAAGTCTGAACTCCCCTGTGCTTCCAAAGAGCTAAACCTCCTCTAGCCTCACTTTGCTGATCTCTTCTACCTGCCCTTGGGAGACTTTTCAAAATTTTCTGAATTCAAAATAGTTTCCTTTAAAAATTGCAGGGCATGTTTTATGCATAGAAAACCAAAAAAAAAAAAAAAAGACATAAAGGAAGAGAGTAGGATTTGGTTACTGCATAATAAGAACAAACTCAGTAATATTTTTCTAAAGCCATGAGAGGAGATACAGGCAAATGTGAGAGGAATGTGCCATAAATATTTAGAGACCAGTTTGGACTGAATCTGCAGGGATAGAAGTCAAAATAGAAGTTGCCTTGGAGCTGCTGAGCAGGAAAGGGCACTGGGGAGGCTTCGCATTCTCAGGTTACAAGTCTGAGAAAAGATGTCGAGTGAATTGAGCCCCATTAGTTCACTTCATTCAATGCCTACTTTCCCGGATAAAAAAGCAAAAGAAAAAGTCTGGGAGCATTTCTCTGGCCAGATATGCTGGGTGAGAGAAAACACAAAATTAAATTTGGAAATATTTTCTTTTCCTGTAAGAATGTTTCTTCTTTCAAATAGATCTGAAACGCGCTAAGAAGGAGGCAGGCTTTGCCTCCTCACACAGTTCGGTGGTCTTGTGGGATCCAGTTCAATGAGAAGAGAAATCAAGTCATTCCTCATCAATGAGAGGCCCTGCAGCCCAGGCCTGGAGCTCTGCGGAAAGGTGTAGGGGACACCTGTTGAGTTCACGGGCCATGTGCCCAGGAGCTCGGGGCCGTCTTTATTTATCACAGCTACACACTCTCGGATAGCAGAAGACACCACTGAACACAGGCATCTCACTTGCAGGTGTACGTGCTGGCCGATTTTTAATCACCGGGGTCGCTGTTGATCGTGGAACCCTTTGGACACCAGTTCTGTCTCTGAGAATCAGTCTTTCACCTTTAACTAATGCTGCATCCAAAAGAAATATTCAAAGCGGCAGCAAATTAAGGAAGACCAAAATCTAAACGACCGTGAGGCTATTCTCCACACAGATAGGTCTGTTTGTTCACCTTGCAAAGCAAATCAATATAGGACTTTAATATAGGACCCAATATGAATTGGGCAGATCGGAAATTTAAGGCAGATTATTAAGTCCGCCTCAGGGAGAGATCACCCACCTGGCTAGTATAGAGGATGGAGATCCTGGGCTCTGGGAACCAATGTTCCTGCAAGGAGACATGGTTGAATATCCCGAGTGAGCGGTTCCTAACTCGTTCCAGACAAGCAAAATATTTAGAGGAAGCACAGATGAAACTGACCTCGCCCTGACTCGGCATAACAGACAGTTTTTTCTTGCTCCCAGAAGGTACAATGGATGCATTCATCTCCATGCTGTCGTTCAGACGTCCGTGCCATGGCCAGCTCAGCCATGTGCAGTCGTCCCCAGGTCGCTGCACTGGCGACCCCTGGCTTATGGAGGAGGAGAAAGAGTGGACAGTCTCTCCAAAAGCTCTTAAGAGTCAGGACCGGAAGAAGCATAAATTACATCTGCCCACATTCAGCTTGCTAGAAGTCAGTGGGCCCCACCGAAATTAAAAAAAAAAAGAAAGGGCCAGCCAAAACAGCTGCATTAGGGAAGAGGTGCCTGAGTCTTCGGTGGCCAGTGAGCCGTCTTAACCCTAGACCTTGAAGTACTCTTTGAAATTATGTTCAAGACTATTAAAGCAGTTAAGGTCCAAACCAGAAAATGCTTGCCTTCAACATCAAAATATCAAGAATTATTAGATTGGATTACAGAAAATAATACTCTACAAAGACTTGTTTTGAGGATAAAATAATCTCCACTTTAAGGGAAGAGCAATAAGCAAAATTTAATAGGATGCGAATCAAGAGAGCCAAAAGGGAGCAGATGCCATTATTTCCTAATTAGGGAGAGTTCTTAATTAGGATGTGATTAACTAATTTCTTTATTAGGACATTTGAGCAGGAATGTTCAAATAGGTACATAGTTTATTGTCAAGTGGCTGTTTTATTGAAATGTAATACACAAAAACTGCACAAATCATAAGTGTGCACCTCAGTGAGTTTTCATAAAATGAACATCGCATGAAATCAACACCCAGGTCAAGATAAAAACAGGACCAGTGGCCCCCTCCGAGCCCATGCCTTCTCTGCCCTACACAGATCAGTGCCAGGTAAAGTCAATGGCTCCCTAGGCTCTACCTGCTGCATTTTCCAGCCTGCTCTGCAATTAGGTGTCATCATACACCTGGGTATCAGCCAATGGTATGTGTGTCTGACGTCTGAGACATAGAAATGGCCCATAAGAACCACTCTCATTTGATCCTTCATGTTCTTCCCCCCATCACCCAGTATATGGACCTTGGAAATCACATATTCGAGATAACAGAAGCACAAGAAGAAAGGAGGCTAGGCTCCTGAACCACCTGTTGAAAGAGAAGAGCCTTCTGCCGATCATGAATACCAGTTATGGGATTTAGATAGTGAGAACTAGCTTGTTAATTCATGCTTGAGGGGCACCTGGGTGGTACAGTCAGTTAAGTGTCTGACTCTTGGTTTCAGCTCAAGGTCATGGTCTCAGGGTCATGAGATCAAGCCCTGTGTTGGGCTCCAAGCTCAGCATGGAGTCTGCTTAACACTCTCTCTTCCTCTCCCTCTGGTCTCTCCTCAAATAAATAAATAAATCTTGAAAAAATTAATTCAAGTTTGAGCTCTGTTTGTTTTCGTTTGCAAGAAGAGCTAGAGTCACCTTAACTAGTTAGTGAACCTGCTGCAGGCACACACAGCCAGCTGCCCGTGGCCATCCCCCTATAGGTTCAAAGGCTCCTCAGGCTAGGTGGCCTGAATTAAGCCTGTTCCTTCTTCCCCATCTCAATCTATTTCAGTTTCTTCATCTGTATACAATCCACTCACACACCCAAATGTTGGCCTGGAACCATCAGACTCCCAGAGTAATACCACTCACCATTTTGGTGAACTCTTTGCCCCCAGTATCTCTTGTGCCCACTGCCTTCTCTCATTCCTCATCATCGCCTACTTTGAGTCCTTAGCATCTCTCACCAGAACGTTCTTAGTATTTCTGCTTTCAGATTGCTCACTGTATGTCAGTCAGGGTTCTCCAGAGAAACAGGACCAACTGTGTATATAGATACATAAGAGGGTATTTATTATGAGAATTGGCTTATGTGATTATGGAGATATGTCCAAATATGCCTCCTGCAAGCTGGAGAATTGGGAAAGCCAGTGGTATTAATTTAATCTGAGATTGAAGGCAAGGGGAGGGGGTCGCTGGTGCAGAGCCAAAGGTCTAAGATCCAGGATCCCTGATTCTGAGGGCAGGGGGAGATGGATGTCCCAGCTCAAGAGGGTGTTTGCCCTTTTCAGCCATTTTATTCTCTTCATGCTCACAACAGATTGGATGAGACCCACCCACAATGGTGAGGGCAGATCTTCCTTACTCAGTTTACAGATTAAAAGGCTAATCTCTTACTGAAACACACTCACAGTCACACCCACAAATAATGTTCTACCAGCTCTCTGCCCAGTCACTGGACATATAAAATTAACCATCACACGTCCATCAGAATATTCCTGCTATAATATAAATCATAAAAATCATTATAAACTTCAAAGTCCTTCAATGGTCTTTAATTTAAAAAAAAGTAAAATATATAGGGCTTTTATGATCAATGATAACTCTCCAAGCTCATCTCTCGACACTTTTCACCCACCTTCCCCCACACCTAACCACCAAACCCATCCTGTGACTCGTCGGTGCCAATGGGCTTCCTCTGCCACCTCAGGATGTGTATTGCCTGGAGGCCTTCCTTATCCTGTGTTCTCTGCCTGGCACATGGGGCACCAATTTATGAACTTCTGGATAATCTACTCAGAACTACCCATTATCATGATCTCCTTTCCTTAAAAGGGAGAGAAGGTTATTAAAATCATCTGCTTCTTATTTTAAAAGCATCTCTCTCTCTCTTTCCCTCCCTCTCTGTCTGTCTTTCTCTCTGTCTGTCTCCATACACTTTTCCTTGCCACACCCACTTTTCCAGGCATTTCTGATCCTGGAGTCCCATTCTGCTTCAACTCCCCTTGGATTCACACCAACACTAGTGAAGCCACTGTTCCAAATGTGAAGTTCCATATTCCTTCGTTAACAACTCAGTTCACAGCAAACTGGCTTCCATGTCTCTTTCATGCTCAAATACTGCCTTTCATTTCCTGATATAATTTTTTTTAATGCCTGTAGTCTTCAACATACCTCATCTCCTTCATCCATGTTATGGAACACTCGAATTCTACCTTGAGCTCAATCCCTGCTGCATTGACTGTGCCCTTTCTGTGTGTTTGGGACTCTTGCAACAGCTTCACTTCTGTGACTGGCCCCCAACAAAGGCTTTCTTGCAAGCCCTGCCATGATCCTCTAGGTGTCTGGTCAGCGCCCTTGCCTGGATGTCCATGTGCAAGTCCCCATGGCATCACATAGCACCCTGGTCATCAAGACCTCCCAGCTCTTCTCTGGAATCCAGCAACCATCTGCACATGCTCAGGTGCCTAAACTCATCATATCCACACAAAACCCACTTTGTCTACCAGCTGATGTCCCCCTTCACCTTCCACTCAGCTTTTGAAGTCTTGGGTCCCTCTTCCTCCCCTCCCTCAAATTCCTCTATTCCTAAATCTCTCTTTTATCCCTCTGTCTCTGTCTCCATTCCTCATCATGTGAGTTTCTGTCCAGATCGCCTGTCTTCCAGACTATTACCTCTGCTTTCTTTCAACTCCCAAATGGTTGCCAGAAACATCTTTGTGATATGTAGCTGGGGACATCACCATTCTGCTTATAATGCTCTGGTGGCTCTCTGTTGAATGGAGAGTAAATATGGGGAATCTTAGAGTGGTTCTTGGACACGTAACTAAGTAATAATACCAGTATTTGAGCCTTATATTTGAATGCTTCCTTACTTTGCTTACCCCATGTGTCTTATCCCAGGGGCCCTCACAGTATTTTACCTTCATCTGAGCATACCATGCACATCTTCATATATCATTCTCTCTAAAAAACCAAAAAATCTCTCTGGTGCTCCTTTTAAATCGCAAGCTATTTTGAAACACACAACTCAGATATCATCTGTGATGCCTTTTCATCCATCATTTCTTTGTAGAACTGTAACACTTTATTATACCCTTACTGAATGTAATGGCATACATACATGTCTGTTCTACCTTCTAAAATATGATCTCTTCAAAACTAAGGACACTTTGTTATCCCCAGTGCTTAGAATAGCACCCAGAACATTACAAGTTCTTTGTAGATGTTTGAGTTTGCTCCTCTTAGGCACTTAATCCTATTTTGCCTTACACTTCTGTGTTGGAATTTAAGATACTTCTAAAGCAAAGCCGAGAAAACTCACATGATGTCATTGACTTGGAGAAAATGTTCTTTATTTGCATTATTATTTTTTTCAGGGTCTCCTTTCCTCATGAAGGCTGTAAGGTAACATTCAGCACAGGATGCCTGGCTACCGTGAACTCTGAGCTAATGGTTTCTGAATGAGATTTTAGTCTATTAAAGTACTTTCTACCCCGAAACAAGATGATTGACATATCAATAGAACACATACTACATTTGAAGTTGAAAATTCAAGCCAAGCGAATTGCTTGAAATAAGCAGTGGCTTAATCTGTAGATAAACAATGGCATGTGTGATGGCAGTCCTAAATATAATTCTGTGTACTTTAAATTAAGTTCTTAGATATCAACCTCATGAAGATAGGGGAAACCCATGACAAATATAATGAAATCCAGTGAAGATAAAATGGCAATAAAAAAGAACAAAAACACTGATGGTCAATTAAATCAGGTTCATGTGAAAACCAGCTGGTATTCTTGTCTAGAACGAAGGAGATAATGTAATGTGTACAAGGAACACTCAGTAGTTGGGTACACCCCAGGCAATCTACAAAACCAGAGACTTGACCATAGGAGAATATCGATGCAGTTTCTTTATCAACCAGAGGGAGAGCAAGAACACCAGAATGCACCACAAGTCCTTGAAAAAGTACTCAAGGAGGATGTGACTGTTCCTTGCATGGAAACCATCAGAACACTTAAAATGAGAATTTTGCCAAGAATTCAAGTCTTGAATTGGATATACCAAACTTTGAGCTTCTGGGTAGCCCGTGTTATGAAGGATAGAGCTTGATCATATCACCTTGGTTCTTTAACAAAAATATACTACTCTGAGAAGAGAACGATTCTTCCTACTGAGCAACTGTAACTTTTCTTTTGTCTCCCTATATATTGTTTTTTTCCACTACCATTTCAACTAAATCACATTTTCTTCCTAATCCAGGACTTGGATATGGCTATCTATCGGATAAATACTATTCTGTTGTTGGTGTTGTTCCTCTTGATTCTCTAATTTAGATCAACCTTTCAGAGGAACCATTTTCACTTCCTGTGACCTGATGCTAAAGGGCATAGCCTGTTTGGGAAATCTATGAAATGACACCATGATTATATCTTTCCTCTGTAACAGTCCTTTGCTTCTTCCTAAAGAAGAATTAGCCCTTTCTCCAAATGTTCCCCATTCACAGAGCTGACAGGACCAGGGGCACAGCACAGAAGGAAAGAACCAGATCTGCATAACAGAAAAGGTGTGCATTTCTTTTCTTCCATGAAGAAGTAAGATATTTTTCATCTTGGTAATTGAATTTTTGGGGGTAATTAGCTTTCAAAGAGAAGAGCTGGTTTTGTATAGGCCATCTTAATTCACTTTTTTATTGACCTGAAGATTCTTCATTTGTTCCTTTTTAAGACAGCAGAGTAATTAATCTGCATCCTTTTCATCAATGAACTCCTGTGATTCTCTGTAACAATTTTTACAGTAGATCGGTCTTGTGAGCAGGTGGCTCAGAATCTTTCATTACTGACTCTGTTGACTTGCTTTCTTTCCCTCAATTCATTCCTACAGCTTCTTGGGGAATTCCTTATGACCAGTTGACTGATAGTGTGAAGACTCAAATCTTGTTTACAAGGGGACCTGCACAGTATTGTAACTAGTAACACCTGAATATCACACCTGCAGTAGTATTATAGTCCCACTTGGAGAATTTCCTTTTACCACTGCCCTTAAAGATCACCTCTAAGTGTTGCTGAGGTGAGGAGGCTCGCCCCCCCTCATCTGTGCCCAACACAACCTACCTAGACATCCAAGAGCTCTGAGAACTGCTGTGTTTCTCCATGAAGCAGGGCAGCAAGAGAGTCCTCATGGGGCTTTGCGTGCAGGGTTCCAGCCAGTGGAAGCTTCCCCAGAGAGAAAGACAAAGGGGCAGCCTTGTGCCTTTGTTGGGACACACAGGACATCCCTTAAGAACTTCCAAAAATAACTGGGGGATATTTAGGAGGAAGGACTGCTGTTCCATCACTAACACAGAAGGAATTTATTAGGGTTACAGATAGTCACCATGTCATTATTTCACATAGTCGGTCACTGTTCCATAAGTGTTCCTGTGATGACAGTTGAGCTGGTTTGTGCCATTTCATACAGACGGGCTTCACTGTCTCTTCCCTTGGAAAAAGAGTGGAAATATAAACTGGGATAACCTTTCCAAAAAGCAATTTAACAATCAAATAAGCCGCCTCAAATATTGCCTAGGTTTGACCCCATAACTGCATTTAAAGGAAATGTCTGAAGACGTACTTGCAGAGCTATTAATCTCAACCTTGTTTGTAGTAGTGACACTTGGAAACCACCTAACTTCCCATAAGCAAGGATTTCACATTCTTGACATGGAAACCATGAAGCTACTTGACATGATGGGAGAATGCCTAAGAGCTTGTTGCATGAAACTTTTTTTTTCTTTCCTTTTCTCTTCTTTTTAAGATTTTATTTATTTATTTATTTATTTATTTATTTATTTATTTATTTATTTATTGTGGAGGGGGAGAGGAAGAGGGAGGAAGAAAGAATCTCAAGCAGATTCTCAACTCAGTGCAGAGCCTGACACAGTGCTTAATCCCATGACCCTGAGATCATGACCTGAGCCAAAATCAAGAGTTGGACACTCAACTGACTGAGCCACCGAGCTTCCTGAAACATTTTCATGTACGATGTTAAGAGCTAAAGAACAGGTTAAAGAGCTCCATATTTATAAAAATATGTATATACATCCAATAATATACATACTCCTCACTGGAACAGACACATTATGTATATGGATTTGCCTTGTCAACACCACCATGTAGAGACTCCGAGAATCCTAATCTGTCATGATGGTGTTCTGCACAATGACATATCTGAACGGGACCTCACTTCCCTGCAGTAAGTCCAGCAATGGGCCATGTCCATGAAATGAATTGATCTCACCATATAACCCACCACCTGGAAGCAGGTGGACTAATTGGACGGCACAAAGGTTAACTGGGGCCTCTGTTGTGGCAGCTGTTTGAACACATTACCCTAAGATAACTATGTTTGTCTTATGTGATGCAATATTTTCTTTGAGTAAGAGATCACTGTATGGTACTTTCTCCCCCATGATTGGAACACATGAGTCTGGGAAGCAAAGGGTGGATGTAGGTGTATCTCCTGCCAATATGATTCCTAACAACCAACTCACAAAAGTTTTACTTTCTGTCCCAGAGACATTGAGTTCTTCCGGTTTTGATGTCATATTTCCCAAAGGGTAATGGTGACACCAGGAGAAATGACAATGGTTCATTGAATTGGAAAATGAACTTGCCATCTGGACATTTGGGTCTTTGTATGCCATCGAACCAACAGAGATAAAAGGAGTTACTCTACCAGGTGAAATAATTGATTCCATTGTCAAAGGGGAAATTTGATTGCTGCTACACAATGGCAGGCAGGGAAGACTGTGTCTAGAACCCATAGGTATTCTCTGGGCTAATGCTTCATACCATCATGCCCTACAGTAAAACTGAATGGAAAGTGACAGTTATCAACATAGTAGAGCTTTTCAGTATTGATACTACCTATACAGGGATGAAAGTTTGGGCCACTCCATAGACGGGGAACCTTGATTAGTTTATGTTGTAACTGAGGGCAAGAGAAGTATGACATTATCAGTGGAAGAAAAAAGCCAGAGATATCAACTACAGCCTTGTGATCAATTTTAAAATGAGGATTATTGGATATGTTAAATATTTTCTCTTTCTCTCCACTTTCCACTTTTATTCTTATAGAGCAGTTGTTGGGGGGTAATTTTACTCTCTTCAGTTGTTATTTTGAGAGAGGAAAAAATGGGCCACAGATACACTCTTCAAAGTTCAAGTCTCAGCATTGGGGGTTGGGTGCCTAAGTTCTTCCAAGTTACCTCTTTCCTTAGGTTATTTCCCTCAGCCCTAGAGTTCATGTTTGCAATTTACATCTCTCATTCTTAATATGCCTTAAAGTTCTCTTTGCCCCTTTGGAATGTTAATAAATTTCAGCATTCCTTGTGGATGGATATGAGAGAACAACATGTCAAAGATATGGAGGCATGAAAGCAGTGTGAGGGTTATGTCAGCAAAAATGCCAGAGTAAGGACTTCTAAAAGTTTGCCTCTCCATCAAAACAATGAAAAACTTGGCAAAAATTGTCAAAATCAACTTTTTTAAGACTCTGCAATTAAACTAATAGCTTGCAGCAATCCAGTGAACATTTACCCCAGAAAAACAGCTAAATCTCAGGAAGAATAATGAACTTCATGACATTTCAACTTATCATTCCCATCCATCTGCTGCTGTCCAGCTCCATGATAGCCTGGGAATATAATGGCCCAACCTCCCAGTACCAGAAGGAGCAGAGCAGGACTGGAAATCTTCCATTTGAGAATTTCCATTTTAATTTGGGCATCATTATGTGATCTGAGTGGTGTTTCATTGGAAAAACCAGAGGTTCCAGGCAATTATGGAAATCTCTCTACAGTCCTTAGCAGAGCACTGAGCTAATGGAAGGAAAACTTGAAGAAAGTTACAGACTTTACAGAGATAGATTTGAAAGTCAATAAACAAACAAGACCACAACAAACAATAACCACAAATCTTGAAAGGAGTGAGAAACTGATTTCCAGAATTGCCAGATTATATTATCTGAAACATCCTAGTTTAAACAAAAATGGCATGGACAAAAATAGGAGAGTGCTGCCCGCATACAGGAAGAACAGCAGTCAAGAGAAACCACCCCTGAGCAAGACCAGACCCTATCTTACTCAACAAACACCTAAAGCAGCTGTCGTCCATATTCCTAAAGGACTTAAGGAAACTGTGTCTAAAGAAATGAAGGAGGGGTGCCTGGGTGTTGGTCTGTTAGACCAAGAATAAAACTGATCCCATGTGCATTCTGCCTTGCAAGAATGCAGAAATTTCTTGCAAAATGCAGAAAAAGTCACATTTCTCTGTTTCACTTAAGTGAAATCTGCTCGGCCCTTCATCTGCTGGTTATTGGAAAGTCAACCATGTCACCTGTAGTGACTATGAGTGTTCTTTGCCCCAATCCCTACCTGAATGGGTTCTACAGAATCCCTGGTTTGTGTTGCCATAGCCAGGCTGGCTGACAGATCATAAGTCCACGATGCCTTCTAGAAGATATGGACACAGAGTCTGTTTGCTCCATCACAATCAATGGCTTCACTCTGGGCTTTCCTCACAGCCTTCAGAATGCAGGCTCTGAGTGTGTGAACTCCTCCCACACATCACAGCACCTGTCACCTCAGTACATCTCAGCATGCTCAGTTCATGACCCAAGTTTAGGATGGCCACATTTCCCTTCCTGAATCAAAGTTACTTCTGCTGCCTCAAAGCTAAGCATGCCTCTTACTTCTAGAAAAATCCAGGATTGTGACCTTTAATGAACCAGAAGAACTGAAGCTATTCCCCCACCACCTACCCTCCAAACCTTAGACCTTAAGAACCCAAAGGGAAGCCTTTAAACCATAACATAGGAGTCAGGGATTGTTCTGCTTTTTTATTCCCTGGTGAAGCCCCAGCTCCCCCAATACCACCACCACCAGCGATTAAATAAATAACACTAATAAGTGTTCTATTTGATAATAACTCTGCACATAGAGATATCTATGCACATAGAGACGGGTACATGGAATGAATTTAATGTACTTTATACATGGCATCTGTTTCTTCAGTTAGTCCTCTTTACAAGAACTTTAATTTTTTTCAGGCAGTCATTATATTCAGGTGATTTATCAGAAGCTTATTCTAGCCATCAGCCATTGATTCATCATTCAGTCATTTAACAAATTCTTCCATAGTCCTTATGTTATTCCAGATTTAAAAAAAAAAAAAATTAGTTCCATAACTCATCCCCCTTTGCAGACCTGCCCCCTGACCAATCCAAGCCAATCAGGTTCAGCCCATTCCCATTGCCACCATTGGGATCTGGAGTGGAAACGTGGCACCCCTGGACCTGTGAAGTATAAGGACAGGTTTGCTGCTGGTTTCAGAGGCAGTTCCTGTTGCTCTTTTAGAGAATGCCCAGGAGCAGCCCTTTCCATCTGCAGGTGTAAAAGAGGATTCCCTGGAGCTTCAGGTTCTAGTGATTCCACCCTTGGGAGCTGACCCTGGCAGGAGCAGGATGTGGTCCAGGAACTGGAGAGACAGGAGGACTGGGTGCCCTGTAACTTCTGAGCCATGGGCCCATCAGCACCAAGGCCAGCAGCTCTTTGTCCTCCCTAGGAGTGAGCCAGGGGACTTCCTGAATTCCTTGCTAAGCAGTTAGTGGTGGCTTTAGCTTTCTAAGGGCTGGCACACCCCCACATGTTTCACAGGCCCACCAAGCTGAGAGAATCAGCTTGTTCTAATTAAACGGACAATGTGCATTGATAAACAGAAGGGTCCAAAGGACCGAGTCTAGGAAGTTTGTTCTGAATAGGAGACCAGCTCCCAGAGACAGTCTTGACTTTTCATTACAGGCAAATTCATTATTTCCCCTGTCTGTGCTTTGACCCTTCCTCAGTGTTAACATTCATAGGTAAGAAAAATTCCATGGGACTTGGTGAACATGCAAATGAATGTCAATACTCACACAAAGTCAATTATAATTAAATTTATCATGCTTGGTCTGATTCATTATGGAAAGTAAGTTTTCACACAACTTTGAATTAATTCTAGAATAGAATTTTGGTTTCCATTTCCCTCCCTTAAAGCACTATTAACTGTCAGCCAGTGGCTGTGATGAAAATACATTCCATTTGGAATCCAGCTAGAGGAGCTCCCCGACAGAAGTAAGAGGAAATGAAATAACTTGGTATTTTCATAGGCCTCTTTCACATTGTATATCAGCAAAATTGCTTTTTAAAAATGTGTTTAAACTTCAGCTTCCCAATCAGTCCATCCTTGTCTGGTCATATTTCTAACAAACATATTGAACCAACACACATCTTCCCAATTTCATGAATGAAACCTCTCAACTTCCAGCAGATAAAAAAAAGTCAGGTAACAACGCAGCTCAAAAGACACAGCTCTTCCTAGTTGGCAAGAACCAAGGCTAAGCTAATGATTATCGTTTAGCCTTAGTTACTTTTTTTATATAATGGGGGAAATTTATCATTTGCAAGATTTATGGGAGTTAAATAAGATCATAGTTATAATAATGGTACCATGAGTGTCTCACGGTAGGTGTGTAATTGCTACTGTGTTCACCTTCTTTTCTGCTCACAAACTTCCAAGACTAATAGCCCCTCGCTCCGGGAGTCAAGTTTGGTCCTCAACTTCGCTCCAGTTTAACCTTCAGCTTTGTCTTCAACTCCTGTCCTACCTACTAAGTCTGCCACTCTCTCCAGAACAATGTCTGGATTCCATTTTCCATACACTGCAAGTTAGCACCTCCAGCCATGCTTCTGCTCTCACCACTCTCCCTCTCGTACAGGCTCTCCCTCTTGTCTGGCTCAGGGACCCTGACAACCCAGTTTCCACCCTGCTCCTTCTGGAAATCTCTCTCACCTCCAGCAGCTGTCCCTTGGGTTTCCTTGCAAAGCTGAGACTTGTCTGTGAGTTCTGCCCTTCCTCCTTGGCTGTCTGGGCTCCCTCCTGTGGTTCCACACTGTGCTCAACTTCATGGGTCTGTTTTCTCGATGATTACACACTAGGTTTCTTGAGAGCAGGAAGAACAATACAATATTCTCTCTCATACTGTTTCCAAAGGAACTTAGGGTGTATCTAGTCATTAATGTTTTCATTCCTTGCCTATTCTCAGAGATGAGATAAATTAATTCATTCTCTCTCTCTTTTACTCTTTCTCTTTGTCTCTTTCTCTCTCTGCTTTGGGAATTGAGCACGACATTCTTTATTAAACATGACAGAATTGAAGAAGACAATACTTGATTTGGACCTCTATATTTTATGAACCACAAAATGAAATTCTAAGATCAAAAATGATCACTGGCTTCAGAACATATTCAGAAGCTATTTTCAAAATGATGAAGAGAAACTGAATTTTTGGTGACTCCTGGCACTTCGTGGGCATCATCATTTTATTGTGACGGCAAGACTAGATAGCACCAGGGTAAGTGGAGCCAACTGGGGACCTAAAGTGTCTAGTTTAAAACTAAGCTCTTAAAAAAAAAACAAAAACAAACAAACAAACAAAAAAAAAACAAACAAAAAAAAAACTAAGCTCTTACTAATTGAGTGACTTGGGGAAGTTCTTTAATTAATGTTGATGAGTCTCATACCCCTATCTCTAAAATGTGGTGATTATATTATGTACCTTCTAGGTTTGTTGTGGCCAAGAATCAAATGAGAGAACCCACCTGAAACACTCAGAACCCAGCCCAGCAGGTGGCAGGTGCTCACTGCTACCACTGCCTGGTGCTGTGCAATGACATGGATCCTCCACTGGGGGGAGGGCAGGTAACAGATGACCTACCCCAAGGCTGTCAAACAGGGAAACAGGATGGAAAGATCTGGAAGTGGCCACCTCCTGGTATAAGCAAAATACCACAGCTGTCCACCATTGACAGCAAATAGGCTTCCAAAACAATGGAGACTGGAGATAATACATTGCGTTTTCTGTACTCCATGTGATGTGACTTGATTTCATTCTGTTTATGTTTTACTTCATTTAATTTATTTCATTTTTTGGTTGACATATAGGTGACACATAATGTCACATTACTTTCAGGTGGACAGCATAGTGACTGGACAACTCTGTACATCACGCTCTGTCCTCTACAAGTGCAGCGACCTTCTGTCACCATACAATTGTCACATAATACTGTTGACTAAATGGCCTATGCCATACCTGTCACCCACATGACTTATTCTTCTCATAACTGGAAACCTGTTCCTCCCTCTCCCCTCCCCTCATTTGCCCATTGCCCCCTGCAATCATCAGTTTGTTCGCTGTATTTATGGGTCTGTTTCCATTTTCTGTTTGTTCTGTTGTGACATGGATAGACTGAGAGGGTAAGTGAAAAAGTCACAGAAAGACAAATAGCATAAGGTTTCACTTCCATGCAGAATCTAGAAAATCTTATATTTTTAATTAGCAACATTATTCCTCCAGAAGACTCAGAAACTTATAATTAATTAAAAAGTAAGCTGCCTACTTTCACTGTTAATTACATTACCTGGTCTATACAGCATAGTTTAGTAGGAAAATATTAACCTGGACTCTAAAGCCCGCTGGAAAAATGACTGGCCTCATGACCTTAAAAAGTACTTTTCCTTCAGGAGGCTCATTGTCTTTATTGAACACTACACAAATTAAACACCTGCCCTCACTACCTCACATGTTTATTGAGAGTTTGGACTGAAATAATTTACATGAAAGATGTGTGAGAACTTTGAACTACAATAGAAGCACAAAGGTCTATCAGGAAGTGGAATTTACAGCAATGTGTTTAAATTAAAATGTTCCTGGTGACAGATTTTCACTGGGTCAACCACTCAAAGTTTAAACAGAGCAAAGGGTTATGACTTCAGTCTGATGCTGGCTTTTTGGAATTCACATTTAAATCAAACCAGACACTAGGATGAAAAGTGGATTTTTCTTTTCAAATCTCTGTAAGCTAAATATTAATGAATCACTTTTGATTTGTGCTTTTTGTGTAGGAATAAGACACACAGCCATATATGTACATATCACCACTCTTTGGAAAATCCATGAAAAAAAAAAGACACATGTTTCTGCTAGAAAACAGGAATCCAGCTATTATTTAAATGGATGTTTAGGATCCTGACCCCTGCTGCTTCCTCTATGACATGAGCACGATGGGACCACCCTTCACAGCACTGCCATAAAGATGAAATGAGAAGTCACAGCGTCCTGGAAATCCGGTGTGTGGATTCTCTTTCCTCAGTGCCTCCCTGGATGGTCACTGCTGACTGCAGGCACCTGGACTAGACAGGATGAGGGCATCCTAACGGGACAGGAGGTGCCAGAGGACATGTTTGTCATGAAAAAATGTGCTGTCTGTATCTGTGCTTCCCGTGAGGGCTTCTGTCTTTTAAGCATCACAAAGCATACAGAGCAGCAGGCAGAAGGGCCTTTCTGGGGTTTGTCCAGAGTGAAACAGACTGGGGAACAGTTCCATCTTCCCCCACAAGGGGAGGTAGAGAGTGCGAGAGGGACGTAGGAGGGGAAAGGAAAGAATTGTAAACCTCAGACACTTCTCCCGTGAAACCTCCCCGACAGCCACTCTCAGTGGCTCTGGAAAGAACAAAGTGGAAGACAGAAGTGATTTTCTCCATCACACAAAAAGTGTACATACTCCTGGTTGGCTGGGTTCAGACTAGATCTTTTGGAAGAACCTGGCTAAAGAGGGGACCAGCTCACCTGCAGGCACCCTGTCACCTGGGTGAGAGGAAGGCAGGCGAGGGGGGATAGTTACTCTGCAGAGCCACAAAGCGTAGAAGTAGGGAGAGTATCTTCTTCGTTGGGAAAGGCAAAAGATGTATTCCTTTCTTCTTGTCAAGGTCTTTATCATTCTTCTCAGTAGGTTGGAACTAACAGAAGGATGCCCAGCCCCTGCAGCTCAGAATGAATTGACAGGTGGCCCATCTGAGGAAGTTGTGATGAAATGCTTCTCAGTCAAACCACTCACCTGGTAAAATGCCTCCTCTTCACCATATGTCAGATCTTAGTCTCTGCCAGAACATTTCTTGGCCAGCACAAGTGCATGCCTTTACATGAGAGATTCTCATTGTTGGAAAGAAAAGAAAGAAATATTCATTTAGCGAATTTGAAACTGCAGAAAATGGGACAGAAAATTGGCCAATTTAATAAAATCTACTTCAACACTTATCATAGAACAACTAAATTTATTCTGGATGTTGCGAGAGGACACTATTAGAAGAAAATTTATTTTCTAGTTGAAATTACCTTCTATATAGAATACATTTGTTGGCAGCAATGAAAGTCTTTCAAACCAAGAATATAATGACTTGTAACTTAGCCAAATTCAGAAGTCCTGGTTTCATGAGATGCAATCAAAGTCTCGACGAGGTTAGAAACTCTGCCTCAGAATGGTTTACAAATCAAACTGACAAGCAATTGTCTCATCCATATATTATTACTATTAAACATTTATAATTGAATTCTTGATTTAAATGCCTTTCCGTTGCATGCTTTGAAAAACACTTCTCATAAATGGAGAAAAAACACTAGACAATTTGAATATTATAGCATAAATGTTTTAATAGATTTTTGGAACACTGTGATTTTGCAGAGGTGACATTTATAGCTTAATATAAATTCTGAATACAATAAAGTAAGATGTATGGCATTGGGGTTTATATACTTAAATATTAATCTAAGTTGCATGATACCAGTATGGTAGACCAGCTACACGCATGTCCAGGGCTGCAAAACTAGAACACACAAAGCATGAGACCCCTCCTGCAGAAGTCACAGAAAAGCTGTGCTGACTCCATAGAGAACTGAGAGCAGCAATCTTTATATTTTCATAAAACAGAGGCATAAAAAATTGCATGCTGAGCATACACCAGGCACAGCACTAAGGATTGTGCGTGGATGTCGCACTTCATCTTCAGGACTCCTCAATAAAACAATAGCAGAAGTCAGCAACAGGAGGAGTAGGGGACCTGAGACTTGGCTTAATGAGGTGGTATCAGAAATGACTCCATGCCATCCAGGAAGTAAAGTGAGAGTTTCCCCGTGGACCATATTTTATATACATATATGTATGCACCAAAGAGTTTCAGTTATTCTGAACAACCTGTGTATTAGTGTGGCATAATGAATAACCAGCAAATGCACTCAGGAGGAGAGAGAATTGAATAAAACGAGATCATAAAACTAAGTTTTATGAGGCCTCCCTCGACGGCACCCCAGCAAATGTCAGGTTTAGATCAAACACGTGATTCTATCTTGGCTCTGTGGCATTCCATGTTCAGTTGGGCCCATGATTCATTGAAGCAGAAGCTGAGGAGTTTAGGTCATGGGACATTTCCGTACATGGCATGTGGGGGTTGTCTGGGGAGATAGTGAAACTGAATATAGTTCTTTGCATGTGTGTGTAAGGAAACTTGAAGGAAACTCTCTACCGCTGGATTCTCTACTACGCAAATTCTCAATGTGAAACTTACATGGTGCTAAGATATTCAAAGTATTGAATGACTTTTTAAATCTCATTGGTTATCTCAGAAAAAAATGTGTTGGGATTTTCCCTGAGGCTGTAGAGGCGCCCACCTGTAAGAACAGAGAGGGACACCTGGTTAACAGATAGTGTATTTCTTCCCACCGGTGTTCCCACTGAAAGTAGAAGGCTATACTCAAGAATGTCCTAAATGAAGAAGTCAAAATTATTACTATTACCAAACCTTAACCCTTTAGTATATATCCTCTTAAAAATTTTTTTGGATGTTGTAATGCTATCAGAAATGCAATGGTTATCTCAGAAAAATCACTTGTGCTATTATTTGAATTACGAACTAAGTTATATAGTAGCTATTTTTTCCACAGAACACCTTTTCTATCTGAAGAAGTAACTGACAGACCAACTATGGTTATTCAGACATAGATATTTGGCAGATATTTTCTTTAAAATGAATAAAATGAGACATTTGCTCCAAAAGAAACAGCTGACAATATTTGTTTCCAAGATAAAATGTGAACTTTCAAGTGAAAATTAGAATTTTGGAAAACTTTGTGTCTGCCATCGTGAGCTTGATCCATTCCCAATGTTTAAAAAATGTTCTTAGGAGATTGATAGTTATATTAACAAATGTGATTATTTGTGCTATGTTCATAACCTGGCAACTGGCAGTAGATATCATGCTCATTAACAAAAGCTGATTGGGAGGATTCACTAACTTTTTGGGAGTATGACGTGGTCTTGAAACCCAAATATCGGAAAATTCGGGTAATATACCCTCACAGGGAAACAGAAGAGGGTCGGTGGAAACCAAACCCCAGTCGGACCACCAGAATAGAGACGATTTCTTAATTCAGTTTGGTTAAGGGTTCTCACCAGTGCCATAGTGAGGAGGGGCTAGAAACCATAGCATAACCAACAGTTTCTTTTTTTATATGGAGCCATTTTAACATGGATATGATTGACCCTGTGCTGTGTAAACTTTGCCTGAGGGAAACTGGTTCTCACCAGGTGGTGCGGGCTCAGTCTGACTGAGAGAACCACACTGACCAGGGACATGGGTGTCCTGGCAGACGAAAGCATAAATGTTGGGAAAAGAGGTCCTTACACAGGCATCCTGGCTCTGACATTAACCCTTCGATGACTTAGACAAGTTGTACCAACTGCCATTTTTCTTCCTTCATATCAGGATAATATATATCATTACTTAATTCATGGGGGTATGGGACAATGAAATGCAACGTTCTGACAAGAGCACCTGGAACACAGATAAAGGCAATCCACGCTCTCTGTCAGCAGCATGTTAGTGGCCGGAGTAGACGAAAGCAGAAGCCATCTTCCTTACAGTTGTGGCTCTCAAACTTGAATGTTTTGGTACCCTCCCCAGGACATTCTGGGCTCCCTGTAATCTGGTGTCCCACTCTTTTCCAGCCTTAGCTCCCACCACACCATGTCTGAACAGACTTGGTGAATCCTCTGCATGGTTGTTCCCCCTCCACAGCTCATGCCCTTTCCCTCTCCAATTAAAATAGAGTAGCTGTGTTCCTTCATCGGGAGCCTCACTGATAGCTAGAACGAGTGCCCCATCATTGCCGTCTGTGATTCCTTTGCTACAGAATTGTTATAACGTGTGCCTCTGTTATAAATGAACATGCCCAGCTGGTCCTTGACACACAGAACTATTCCTGCACTGAAGTGAGAACATTTTCTCAATAAAGTGGTATATTATCCAATGGTCTCCTGATAGCCATGTCATTGATATACAAAGGGGCCATATCAAATGATAAAACATTGCAACAAACAATATTGCTTTCTTGATTAATATGGGAAAAAACTGGAGCAAAGAGTCATTTCACTCTTTTGATGCAAGTTCAATATAATGACAGAAGAAACCAGTAACAAATATACTCTTAAAACATTCAATAAGCAATCATATTTATGTTTATATAGATTTTCAGGAACCATTTTCTGAATTTTGTTAACTTACCAAATTATTCCATTATGTCCAGTCCCTGTAAGATCAGTAGTACTTTGAAGGCCAGATTTTGCATGTATAAAAAGATAAAAACAAGTCAACTGAAGATGTGATCTGATTGCCTTATTCAAGCTGGTTTTACTTCACATCAAAACCGATCATTCTCTCTCAAGTAGAATATAAGTTATCTCCATTAATATGTAGATAAACCAGTAAGCACTGCTTGAAAATCTAGGGGCATCGCTATGAGACATGTGGAAATCAAGTGTTTTATGTGATCATTCTTTGATTCACTGTAAAAGAATTTGGTTCAACTGAATGATTTACATGCATGAAAGCTTATTATCATAAGCCTGACATCATGCGACTTATAACAATTTGGAAGTTTGTATGAATTCTCTTGCACAACAGACCCGCAGTGTCCTTTAAGGAAGTCACCACTTGAAACTTGAAATGTCCTAGTTCTAACGGAAATGGGCACGTAAGCATAAGATACACATGAGATGTAAAGACCAAATGTGAAAAAAGAGTGTAAAACAGCTCATACAATTTTTTATACTGATTGCATGTTGAAATAATATTTTCAATGTATTAAATATAAATAAATAAACAAACAAATAAATAAAATACAGTTGTTGTTGTTTTTTTAAGGAATAAGTATTGGCTTTGGACTAAGTCATGGACACCTGTCTTCCTATTCTAACCCTAACATGTATGGGTACGGGCAATTTCAATCATTTCTCTGACTTGGTTTTTGTGCTCTCTGAAGGAGGAGGAGATTGTTTCTGTCTTTGCATTGCTGAAGGAGCTAAAGGCGATACAGTATTCAGAGTGCCCAGCAGAGCACTCACTCTTTTTCTCTCCTTTTTTTTCTGTTCTTTGAATGTCATGGATGTCTAGGATCTCAGACATTGTAGAGGCTGCATGGGTGATCCTCCTTCCTCCTGTATTAAGGCATGGATAATATGGCATTGACGCTGGAGGCAAAGAATGAATTAAACAATAAACAGTATTTACTGGCTGGCAGGTCATTGCTGTAAAGAAAATTACTGTACATGGACATAAAACCCTGCATTTGAGACATCCGTGAAATGGGCATAATTGTCCACTTCCTTTCCCACAGGTGCTTCTTAGATGCAGTGAACAAAAGCACTTTTAAATGCACACGTGTATGCACATGAAAGATACTGATTTACTCTGGGAATCAAAGAGAAATTATAATGTAAGTGAAAAACAGGGAACGAACTGTAAAAATACTCCGACTTTTCACAACCTTCCAGGGGTTCTCCTGAGGACTCTGGAACATCACCGTTGAACCTCCACCCCATGCTGCATGTCAACCAACAATTCAGCAGACTCTGCACGGGGCTTGGCAGGTGACAAGCAGGACGGCCACCCATAGGAACAAAGTGCACATTACTCTGCCTTCAGGACCCCTCAGTCATTGACCAGACAAGACAAGAAGCAAATTTTTAGCTATACATTGAGATAAGTCTTATAAATGGAAACGCTAGGAGTTATGAAAAGGAAGAGCTGGTGGCGGGCTCCGATTTAGACTGGGGTCAGGAAGTCTCAGCCAGGATGATGTTTACATGATAGGCAGGATGGATGGAAGGGAAGCCGGTGCGGGCAGGCAGAGGCAATATAGGTAGGGGAACAGCGGAAGAGGGAGTCTGGAGGGTTTGGGGGCATTGAGAGGGCTGAGTGGAGTCATACATGACCTTGATGGGCACATGAGGGATTATTTATTTTAGAACACTTGCAGTGGGAATCCACAAAGAGCTCCCAATAGAGGAAAGGCAGGATCCAGTCACACAATGGCAAGGTCACTCCGGCTGCTCTGCGCAGAGCACAAAGGGGCAGAGCAGGTGGGTGAAGCCAGATGGGTGAGGACGGGTTCCTGGTACGAGTATGAGAGAGGGAGGACAGCATCTCACTGCTGGGAGGGGAGGAGGGAGGACAACATTCTGGCCACAGAGATGTGAGGGGAGAAAAGACTGGACCCAGAGGAAGGGAAGGAAGGGAGTGGAGTATAGATTTATTTTGAGGTAGAATGGCCAGGTTGGTTTGCTCAAATAACAGTCAGGCAACAGGGGCCACCTCCCTATATGGAGAGGAAAAAACAAAAACAAACAAAAAAAAGGTGTGAGCAAGAGGAATAACATGAGTCCTTGCAAAGAAAGATTCCACTGGACTAATGCCTTTGACAATGGTTTGCAAGTATGTTTTGAAATGATTAGATAACTCTCCATTTTCCTCAAGGGGGAAAAAAAAAAACAGAATTCTGGCAATTTTTCAAAAACAAATACAAGCAAAATATTGGGTGATGCAAAGAGAAGTTATTGGTAATTACTGCACTCAATAGTATCATTTCATTTATTCAAACATGAATTACTGTCATCATAACTCTATCAGAATAATTTTTAGTTTATAACGTTTTGTGATTATACTTCAGCAGGATTATCATACATTTTCATATGCCACTTCTGCTTTTCTAGTTTTCCTACATTTATTTTGTGGAAGTAGTTATATGTTGTCTTCCAAAATGTTAAATATCCCGTAGGTATATTACCCACCCCTCTATTTGTATTTTTATCTTATTTTCTTTTGTTTATTATTTGCTTTTAGGGCAAAAACATTACAAGAAATGACAAATTTTCATAACCATTTTAAAAATAGGTGTTTATAGGATGATATTTCTATGTAATCTTGATACACTAATAATAGCATTATGACTAGTTTGCGAAGGAAGGAAGTGAGGAAAGAGAACTTTCCTATATAAATGCATAAATTATATGCATAAATCATGCAGGATTTAAAAGTCAATTGGCCAGCTAGCAGTGCCTGTGATAAATGTCTTCAGGTTTTAGTCATCACCACATTTAAGCTTGTTATCTCCTCTGCATTATTAACAGAAACCCAATTATCCCTCCTCCAGCTTTATCTGTGTTCATGGTACTCCCTTCCAGGGAGTTGGACAGGGTGAAAGGATGTGTATTTTCTTACAGGAGGTGCTTAAGCCACCTACAATTCCTTGTCCTCTTGGTGATCTTCTCCCAATAAATGTTTCCATAAACTCCTTCCTTTTCAACTTATCCTGTGCTTGATTCTTTCAGTAATGTATGTTTCATTCACCCAGACACACATAAAAATAACTTGTAGTTTGCTCTATGGCATCAATAATAGGAGCATTGCTACGGCTACGTGCTACCACTAAAGATGGCTCCCACCAACCAGTTCATATGCAATGCAATGATACTAGCAGCAGCCTGAGTCAAATTTCGTAATAGTTTCATCTGCCTTATAAGATCTCGGATTGTGGTTGAAACAGCAAATGATTAAGAATTCAATCAAATCCATGGAGATTCATGGCTTTCCTCCTTACCAGGAATTTCATGAACCCCCACTAAGGCACAAGGAGTAAGGCTCCCAAATTCCCAAGACTGACTTTGTTGGGACCCTTAGCCCACCCTGATAGGCACGCTTGAGAAAGGAAGAACCAGAGAATGAATTATCTCAGCTTCTCTTACATGTTTTCAGATTGGTCAGAACCAAGCAAACCTTAAGCCACTCTGATTAGGATCAATGATGTCAAATGTATTCATCTTCCCTCTGGGTGCTTTAAATTCAGATAATTTTAACTCCTGGGGATAAAACACAGCATGTTGAAAAGCCTTGTCTCTATAGACAATATGAAATTGCCCCCCACCAATAAATCTGATTTTGTTTCTTCTCATGGTTTTATTCTCTGTGTTGAACAGCATAATTATAAGGACATACTGTATGTAGTTTGTCTTCTACTAAAGGCACAAATTAAAATTACCCATAGTAACATAACATAATAAAATAAAATAAAAATAAATAAAATTACCCATCCATAATTCTAGAAAGGTGGTACAGACCTCATCAATCTCTCATTTTTACTTTATCCACCCAGCAACACTGTGAAGGAGGTAGAGTAGTTATTGGCTCTGGTTCACAGATGAGAAAGAGACAGAAAAGTTGTGTGATCTCCTCAAGGTCTTAGAAGCTTGGGAGAGGTGGAGACAGATTCAAGCCTCGATGTCTGACCCCCACTTTTGCTCTCTTTCCCCAATAACGTGGGCCTCTTCACCACCCCTTGGTCCCCATTGGCTCACAGTACTTTGGGGCAGAGGATTTGTTGGATTAAGGGATAAAAGTACATGACAATCACAAATTTATTTAAATGATATTAGTGCTGGGGTGCCTGGGTGGCTCAGTTGGTTAAGTGACTGCCTTCAGCTCAGGTCATATTCCTGGAGTCCCAGGATGGAGTCCCACATGGGGATCCCTGCTCAGTGGGGAGTCTGCTTCTCTCCAGCTGACCTGTCTCCTCTCATGCTCTGTCCCTCATTCTCCCTCTCTCTCAAATAAATAAATAAAATCTTTAAAAAATAAAAATATTTTTATAAATGATATTAGTGCCTATTTTTTATTCTATTAGTTGGTGTTGATGTGGCTACATTTCCAACAGTCATCAGCGGATTTTAACTCTTCTGATAATTGTAGATCAGACTGTTGCAATCCAACCCTCCCACCAAGGACAACTAGAAACAAGGACAAAAGGTAGGGAAATGCCACTTTGAAGGCTTTGCCGAACTACCAAGGCAATATAAGCTGAGATCCCAGAGACAAAGTACGGAGAATTAAATTCACCATGAAGTGCTATTGTCCCCATCAGTCATTTGTGAATTAGAAGCTGAGCTTACACTGCTTATGAAGCCTGTCAGGTAACTGAAGGTGAGAGGTGAAGAAGCTGAGCAGAGTTTCCAGAAGTCTCATTGCATTAGGAGACTAAGAATGGAGTTCAGGTCCCAGCATAAAAGAGAATGCCTGGAAATTAACCCAGGCATTCAGTGGAAATCCTGAAGGGCTTCATACATGGGTTAGGAACAAGCAGAAATGGACCAAATACCAGATAATAAAGCCCAACCTCTAATCAGTCAATCCCTGGTCAGATTTAATTTATGATTAGCTTCTGAGCCACCAGGCCCAAACTTTAATTCACAAATGCATCTAGGGGAAATTGGTACTTAATGATGAGTCTTCCTATCAGAAATAGAAATAGTGGTGCCTGGGTGTCTCAGTCAGTTAAGCATCTGCCTTTAGCTCAGGACATGATCCCAGGGTCCTGGGATCGAATCTCACGTCAGGCTTCCTGATCAGCACAGAGTCTGCTTATCCCTCTCCCTCTACCTGCCACTCCTCCCTGCTTGTGTTCTCTCTATCTGTCAAATAAAGAATACCTTAAAAAAAAAGAAGTAAAAATAGATCCTTTCAAAGGATGATAGCAAATTATCTTTATAATGTTTTAAAATATGTCTGGCATTAAATTAAAAATTACTTAGCATACCAGGAGATAAGATAAAATGACAGAAAAAAAAGGAGAAAAAAAAAACAGATACTCAAGGGAAATCCAAATACTGATATTAAAGTAAGTTATCAGGGGCAACTGGGTGGCTCAGTGGGTTAAAGCCTCTGCCTTCGGCTCAGGTCATGATCCCAAGGGATCGAGCTTGGATTGAGCCTCACATCGGGCTCTCTGCTTGGCAAGGAGCCTGCTTCCCTTCCTCTCTCTCTGTCTGCCTCTCTGCTTACTTGTTATCTCTGTCAAATAAATAAATAAAATCTTAAAAAAAATAAGTTATCAGACACAAACTTTAAATTACATACATACGCATACTAATATGATCAAGAAATTGAATGACAAAATGGAGATTATCAACAGAGACAGTAAAACCATTAAAATGAATCAAACAGAAAATTGAAAATTAAAAGTGCTATAAATATAATTAAGAACATAATAGATTGATTTGACAACAAGATATTGAGGGCTGAAAAGAGTTACTAAGTTGTAAGACAGGTCAAAAAATTATTTTTAAAATGAGGCAAACAATGTTAAGAGTATAAAGATATACAGTACCTTATTTAAAAAAAAATCCTGGAGCACCTCAGTGGCTCAGTTGCTTAAGAGTCTACCTTTGGCTCAGGTCATGATCCTGCGGTCCTGGGATCGAGTCCCACATCCAACTCCCTGCTACGTGGGGAGTCTGCTTCTCCCTCTGCCTTCTGCTCTCCCTGCTTGTGCTCTCTCTGTCTCTCTCTCTCAGTGTGTGTCATAATAAATAAATAAGTAAATAAATAAATAAAATCTTAGTATAAATAAATAAAAAATTTTAAAACCCCTAACACATATTTAATTGGAGTCTGAGAAAGTAACAAAGGAAGATAATGGGAAAAAGCAGTAACAGAAAGACGGAAATGACAAGAACTTTCATAATCTGATGAGCACCGTCAGTCCACAGTTTCACAATATAAAATACATATGAAGAAAACAATTGTAGAGAGAAACATACACACCAGCATGAAAGATTTTAAAACTTAAGACAAATGGAAAATTGCAAGAGCTGCCAGTGGAAAAAAATACATAAAGCCTTCAATGAGGACAAAAATTTTCACAGAAGTTTTCTCAACTGAAACAATGCAAACCAGACTGGATAAAATCTTCCACTCGCTGAAAGGAAATGAACGCCAAACTAGAATTCTGTATCCATCTAAAAGATGGATATTCATTAGTTTTTTTTCTTTCTAGTTTCTTTCTATATTTGCTAGTTTTTAAAAGGCAAAATAAAGAAATTTTTAGACAAACAAAAACTGGTAGAATTTGAAGCCACATACTAAATAAAATTATCCCAAAGATCTATATATCACAAAGATACCAGTAAGAATAGAGTCGCAGAAAAAATAAATGTGCGGGGAAAATTCTAAATCAATATTAATTTTCTAAAACCATAATAATGTTTTATTGAGCTTTAAATATCTAGAATTTTAAAATATGTAGCAACAATAGCACGAAATAGAAACAAAAAGGAAATGGAAGGAAAATGTTCTAAGTTCCTTGAGGTAGTAAAAGTTGAAATCACAGATTCATGCTGTTGACTCTAGAGCCATACTTCTCAGCCAGGGATGATTTTTGCCCCCAAAATAGAAATTTCTGTAGACTTCTGTGGTTGACACTGTTGGAAGGAGGGTGATTGCTTCTGGTATCTACTGGGTACAGTCCAAGGATTCTGCTATACATTTTACATTGCAACTAACAGTCCCCTAAAACAACCAAAAACATTTAAGCCCAAAATGTTAATCATGCTGAGGCTGAGAAGCCTGCTCTCTCTAGGGTACCCACTAAAGAGTGATTCAAGAAAACCTGATGATAAGCACGTACCATCACCTGGCAAATTTACAACTTAGATTTATACCCAGAAGTCATGTGTGTATAGGTGCACCAAGAGACGCATATAATAAGACTGTTTTAGCAAAATTATTGGTAGAAGGAAGAAAAAGAAACTGAAAACAACCCACGTGGTCATCAACAGTAGAATGTCTAAACAAAGTATCATTTATTTCACTCATAGGGTTGGAAAACTAGACAGCGATGAAAATGGACACAAAGCAACATGAATGAGTCTCATTAACACATAAGCATTGCAGAACACATCCTTCTCTACTTTCCTTATAAAAATTCCAAAAAGCATCAAAGCTTAGCTACAGTATGGGAAGTGAAGGTAGTGTTTTCCAAGTCCGGGAAGAGAAAAGGCTTAGTGCTAAGGAGGGCAGAGGGCGATACTCTATTTCTGGATATGTGTTTACATGGCTGTGTTCAATTTAGGACAATTGATTAAACTGAATACCTATAATCTCTTCACTTTTATGCATTTATGGTATACTCCAGTTTAAAAAAAAGAAAGAAAGATGTCTTTGAAAATGAGCAAGTAATGAAAATTTGAGGCCCCCTAGTTCCCAGAGCAATACCTGGTACACTTTTCCAAAATCCACAGTATTTGTACCAATCTGGAAACCCTACTGCACCCACATCTCTGCTTTTGCTAAACTCCAGCTAGCCAGTTTGCTTGGTTTCCCCATACTGATATTTTCTTTTTCCTGTGATGCTGGGGGAAGAAGGGAGAGGGTGAATGGGGAGCCAAACCACCTGCATAAGATTGTCTTGAGTAGTGAGCCCTAGAGTGGAGACCTCCCACGTGATCAGCATAGCACTGGGTTTATAAGGCAGTCAAGTTAGAGTATTTTGGTATATGCCAAGCAAAATGCTTCAGAATTCAATTTGTATTTTAAAATAGTGTGACTCCTATTTATAACAATAGTGGCATCATTCACTTATAAATTTACTTCCCTGGGAACAATAGTCACAGTATAAGACTCAGGTGAAATGAGTTTCCAACTCATTAGCAACTGAATTAAAAGATCAGAAATTAACCATTGAGACTATTTCTAGTAAGATAAAATAGAGAACACATACTCCTAAAAGTATGAGTAATGCTTTTATAAGGTTAGCTTTTTCCTTATTCTTTTAAACATCCTGCTCTCTGCACTTTATAAATATGGAATGATGTGAAATAGAAATGACTGAAAGCTTTTCCTCCAAATCAAAAGTAGAGATTGAATTATATCATCGTGAATTTGTTCTTTTGCTCGTTTTTTACTATTAAAAAACTTATGTGTTTGTCTTATGAAACCCCTGAGCTTTATAAGTCAGGATAGAAATCTAACTCTACTACATTCTTACAAGAACAGTATGTGGTAGATACAGAGGTAAGTTATATTCCGAGGACAGTTTCTTTCTGTACTCATTATAAAAATCATTGCTAAAATTGTGAATTTAAATAAATCATGTATTTTTCAATAAAGAAGGCAAATCTTTAGAGAAGATATCTTTAGATTAAAATCAACATTAAAAACTAATGATGTACTACTGCATATTGGCTAACTGAACATAATAAAAAATAAAAAACAAATAAAAAATACTAAAAACCAATAAATAAATAATAAACATTGGGGCACCTGGGTGATTAGCATATGACTCTTGATTTCAGCTCATGATCTCAGGGTCATCAGATCAAGCCCCACATCAGGCTAGGTGTGGAGCCCACTTAAGATTCTCTCTCCCTTTCCCTCTGCTCTTTCCCCCTCTCTAAATAAGTAAAATAAAATAAGTATTCCAGAATAAAATGAAATTTTATTCCCTCCCAGGGCATTTGAGTCTCTATCCTATAACAAACTCACTTTTCCATTCTCTGGATTGTTTTGAGTATTTTCCCTTCTCCTAAAACTCTACCTCTATCTCTGCAGAAGCTTTTCTTTCTATACTCACTGGGCATTTAGACATTACTGGATCTATGTCAGATATCACCCATTCAATACAGAGTTGCTTTCATTTTATTCACCATATCTTTCTACTGCCCTGCCCATTGTGAGTGGTGTTCCTGGCTCCAGCTAAGTTCCTCCCCAGGCACCCATCTTGCAGACTCCTCTGTACCACCTCTTCTGTCCTCAGCAGCCCTCATCCAGCAAGTGTCTTCTTTAGGCTCTAGATTCAACCGCACCGTCTTTGTCTATTCATCAGCATGTAAAATGTTCAAGAGTCTCCTATCCTTAAAAAAATGCCCTTGGCTTTCTATATTCCTCCCATTACTTCTCCCATTTCCCACCAAAAACTTGCCCACGTTTGTTCCTTCTGTTTCTTCACCACTACTCTCCAAATCACTTATATTTCTCTTTTCTTCCAACACACTGTGCACTAACTACCATATGTAAGAAAGACCCTGCTGAGTCAATGTAGCTGTACCCAGTGAATGTGTCACATCGCCTCCCACCCCACACTCCATCCTTCTTCCCCAGCGGCACCATGTTCTTCGCAGCTGTTCGAGCCAGAAACTAGCAAGGAGCGCCACTGAGATGGGAGTCAGTCTCAGCTTCCTGTTTCACTGCCTACTCCTCTTGGAATTCTGCTGTGCTTCAGAGATGGGGTAAATGCCAAGCACATTTTTAAGGCTTTTAAAATAGTTTGCCAATTATCGCTGACAATGTTGTAATCGTTTATAATTCTACAAGAGTACAAAAGAGCTAAAGCTGGTGTCAGGATATTTTCAGTCTCTTTTGTCTTGACCAACATGGTGTGTGAGAAATGGTCTTCTTCTTTTTTCTTTTTCTTTTTCTTTTTTTAATCCCTGTAAGACTCAATTCTTTTTCCACATAGCTATTAATCCCTCATATATCTGGGTGTTTTCATTTTCACGCTTCATTCATGTCCTTATTATTATGTCAACTTCTTATTGTTTTGTAAACACTCTAAAGATGGATATGAAGCTTTTGAATTTTTTTTACCAGTGAAATATACAGCTTTAAGTCAATATATGTATAAATAAGATAAATAAAGTTAGTTCAGTGTATAGTAAAAAAATCACAATATTGTCACTAAAAAAATATCAGCATCATTATAGCCCCCAGCTTTTGGACTAAGCAGACAGTAGTAGGGCCATGAACTCCAGTCTAACTCAGACTAAATGTGTTATGGGTTCATTCCAGCACAGACATTCTATTGCTTCTCAGTGAAGCGAGTTACTGATTTTTGTCTGTCCTCAAGTCAAGGAGGCTGTGGTCTTACTTTACAGTGAACTGTGAGGTGCTTGCTGTCCCTCCGATGTGGGGGGACCAGTCACGTTGATGAGTGTCCATATGTCCCGCCTGTGGGTCTCAGGTGAGGACATTATTGGATGGTGTGGGGGCAGGGAGCAGAAATGAACAGCAGGGCTATCCCATCAGCCTCCAATGCCCATGACCACCTAAAATTTACTCTTTCTTTACAATTATGTAATCTAAATGATAAAAAGCAATGATATGCAGAAATCTGGACTAAACAAGGAATTGTTTTCAGTTCTTGTCAGACACCTGCCCTCACCCCAGCTCCCTACATCCCTGCCTGGAAGATGTAGCTGCCCTCCCAGCCTTCCTGCCTCCATGCTCCCTCCCAGCCTTTTACAAAGTCATCTTGGAAGTCTTCCTAATCCCTGACTTTGGCTCTATCACTCGACATAGCCTAAAGAATAAGAAGGGTAGATTCAGGCTGTGGTTATTCTACAAAGAAAGTATTAGTTCCTTTTCCAAACTTATAAAGATCGTATTCCCATGAACCCTCTCTTTTACACAGGAGGCTGAAGCATCTTAGCACCCCCTTCAAGGACCTTCCATCTCCAGACATATCTTTGCCTCCATTTCACAGACATGAGTCCCTATCCCCACCACCAACTACCCCTAAAGTGCTGAACTCAGCTCTGCCTTCAGCATTTCCCAGTGTCCTGATCCTCACTGGGACTCCATGCCCCACAATGTGAGAACCTTGTGTGTTCTTCTTCCCATGCCCTAACTCTATTTATCCTCCAGCCCCGTTATCCCTGAGGACCTTGCATGTCCAGAGTAGCTGTGACCCCAGACCCTGGATCAGAATCTAACAGTGTCCACTCTCTACGTGTGACTAGACACTTGTCTGTGTTTTTTTAACTAGTTGCCAGAAGGGCAGCTCTCAGCAGACCACCTCCTTTCCTTTGTTCCTGGGCATTCCAGGTCTAGACAGTGGTCACGGATCCAAAACTTGGTCCCCAAACCTATCCCTCAGCCTCACAGATAACAGGTTTCATGGTTGCCTCCTTGTCCCACCTGGAGCTGCGGCTGACCACTTCCCACCTGGATTCCCTCACATCCCTTCTGGGTTCCTAGGTTCCATCTTCCCATACAGTCTGTGGCTAAGTCCCTGCTCAGCCACATATGGCCCTGACCTAACCAAGACCCCACCCTGGGGGTCACAGCTCTCCAGGTGATGAGCAAATGCAGACTTTATCCAGATCACCCCCTGAAGCAGGGGCCCCACCCTCAGGATTTCTGAGACTTCTAGAGAGGAAGGGGTTCGGTGGGCTCACCTGCCTTCACTGAGCACCTCCTGTGTGTGGAAGAAGGCAGTAGCTTGAAGAAGCAGAAGTCATGAGAGCTTCCTTCTCCGAGATGCCTTCCTCTACCTGACATACAATACAATACAATACAATTAGAAAACATGACTGGGAAATCCAATCTTTTATTTTGAATTTCGATCCACTTAAGACGGCTTGTTTCAGTGAGGTCAGGACTGCCAGCCTTCTTGAAGGAGGGTGTGCAAAGGCAAGCTGTCACCGTTATTAGTTCCAAATACCCCTGAGACTGGTGTGAACACAGTAGGGTTCACTTTCCTCAAATGATCTGGATCTGGAGTCCAGCAGTGTAGTCCATTTGCTCAGGGACCCAGGGTCCTTCTGACGTCCCATTCCAGCATGTGGCTTCCCGCCTCAGGTGACAGGACAGAAGCCAGTTCACATTCTGGGCAAAGAGAAACACAAAGGGATAGTTTTCTCCCAGTGAGCTTTGGTGCATGGGGCATGACTGCCTGCCTGTCCGGATGTGTGTTTCTGGCTCACACAGGAAGGATGCATGAGTATTTTAGCTGGGAACATGTCACACACATCCCTCCCTCCAGATAACAGACTCTTGTTAATAAGAAAGAAGGGAATAATGAATGCTGGGTAGGCAAAGCAGGGATTGTCTCCATGGGCTTACTTTCCACACCCAAGTTAACAAAAATGGAACTCATGCTGTCATAAAATTTTATATTTTTATATAATTTATATAATTTATAATTTTATAAATTATAAAATGCCTGTGACACTATATGACAAACAGGACTACTGTTGCATTGTTTGTTTTCTTTGTGTCAGAGTCAGATAATTAGGCCAACCTCCAGCTTCACAGTAATCAACTGTGGGATAATCAAGGGATGATACTTTTAGATATTTTTAGACACTTCACAAAGGCAGCATTTCTGGAGTAAGACCCGACAGGTTTCATTTTTGTTGTTCATTAACCATTCGTCTTCTTCAGCTCTTGAGGTTCTTGTTTTGCATGTATTTCTCATGAACAGGTGTGAGTTTGGGATCCCAAGACAAAAAGGAGAGAAACAAAATCCCTACTTTGCTACTCTGTATCCTACCTCCTCAGCCCACATACATCATTCTTACAAAAGAAGAGGCACGTATGAGAAAAAAACAAAAGGCCAGATGGCAAAAAGTTCTTCGACATCTGATTCACATTGTTTTGAAAATGGAAAAAATGTCTTACCTCATTCGAGTACAGAAACTCCTCTGATTAGTTCTTACATGATTATAACACATAAAACACTGATAAAATATTTGGTTTATGAGTTAAGATATTAAACATTTATAACAGTTTACATTCATTCGGATCAATTCACACTGACTTCTTATGAAGTCTGATTATCTAGATCAAATTGAGAAAGAAATTTTGTAATCATGCAGTTACTGTCAAGGATGGTAATTTGCCAAAATGGATAATTCAGGTAAAAATGGCTTCCATTTCATGCCTCGATTACTAATGTTCACTGATCTCTACAATTTGTGTTAAGAAGATGAGACAGAAAATTATGCAGTCCAGTCATGTAACAATAATGATAAATGCTGAGAATTCTTGTTCCTTCTGATTTGGGCATGTCATTTCTTCTTTGATTTTTCTAAAAGAGAATGGGGTAAAGGCTGACTATTTTCTTCTAAAAATTTTTTTTTCACCAAACTTGTAATTATAGTGACCAGTGAAATAAGTTGAGACTATTGTATCAGTAGAAAATTAGAAGAATATCAGAGCAGTGGGTGTTATATTGAACTGATGAATCATTGAACATTATATAAAAAACTAAGGATGTACTATACCTTGGCTAATTTAATTTTAAAAAATTTAAAAAGATAAATGTGTACGTGTGTGTGAAATACAAAAGGTTAAAAGAAATCAGGGTGAGTTTAAAGAAAAATTGAGTAGATAGTGATTACCTTACATCTATCTAGCTCTGTAGTTCTTGATTTATCTTCTAAGAAGCGTCTGTGCATATATTTGGCTGCTGTCTTTCATGACAATTAAGATGTCTGGAATTCCACTTTTCCTCAGATTATTTTGTATACTGTATCAGAGTTTTTTCCAGCTGCAGGTAATACAAAATTGAATGAAGTGATTCAACCAAATACATTTTCTCCACAGGCAATACCAAGGGAAGAGATATACATCCTGGATGAGAAGAGTATCACCAAACTAAACTAGGGAAACATGAACCTTCTACCTTTCTGATCTGTGATCATTAATGTATGGCTTTCATTCTCATGCTCACAGAATGGCTGCAGTGCCTCTAAGCATCACATCCATATTCCAGACAGCAAGAAGGAAAGGGAGAAAGAGCCAAAAGAGTGTGCCAGCTAAGCCTGACCCTTCTTATCAGAGAAAAGAGTGGCTTTCCCAGAAGTCCTCTCTACCTTCTCCCCCAAAAAAGTCTGATTACTTCTTATTGGACAGAACTATGTCTAAGGTCATCACTAGGTGGAAGGGAGTCTGGAAAATTGAGATTGTTAGCTGAACACATGTCTGCTCAAGTAATATAGAAGATTCCTTAGAACTGGAAGAAGAGGGGTGATAAATATTGGGTAAACCAATCATAATATCTTTCACAGTTTCCTTTGTGGTTAGAATATATGTATATATTCATTTTTACTTAATAATTGACACTGACATGAATTAAAAATTCATAACTAACTAATTAACTTCATAGTTATAGCTAAGATTCATAATACTTATGGTATTGAGAAGAGGGAGCTGTGATCTGGAGGGAGTCCACAAAGGGGGGCTGACTAGGGTGTGGAAGTGCTCACAGGGTCAGTGGTGCATCCTGGTAAAGATCTCCATCTTCTCTCTGTGTTCACAGGGTACTGTGGTGCAAGAGTAAGGGGTGGGTTGGGCAAGGGTGAACTGACAAAGAAGAGGCTTGCAAATTGCAATGTGGAGCAGAGGAGAGAGATGTACAGACTGTGTGTGTGTATATCCACCCAGAAAGCAGGGAAGGGAGCGATGGGGAAACAGAGGTAACCAGTGACAATGTCAGAACCCCTGATTTAGTGATGCTTGATGCTATTTCTGCTCTCGGAGGCATTGAACTCTAATTTTATAGTAAGCTGGTTTAAACTCTGTTTAACAGGTACTTCTTTCCCAGTTGCCAATTGGATAACCAGCTGTCCACATTTCCCTTTGAGGGATCCTTCTTCCAGCCTACATGGGTCATCCCCAGTTTAGGGGAAAAAAGAACAGTCCAAGTGCAACTATTACAAAAAATAAAATGCGTGTAAATTCACTAACACACAGTTCTCAGCCATCAGAGGACTGTCCCTGCAGTGGTCTGCATAGTTCATCTTGAAGTCATGCTTTGGAGAATGGATTTATACTCTTTTTATCTAGAAAATTTGCTCACTTTTCCTTTGTTGTATCTGTTTATGTTGGTGTTTTTTTGTCAATGTAAAACAAATTCAGATTCTTAGAAGAGTTGATATTTTCAGATCACATTAACTCGTCTTGCATCAGGAAAATAAGCTGGACTTCAACCTGGGGTAACACACAGGATCTTTCTTTCATACGGCAGTCCTGATAGGATCGGGTCACATGGCCGCTGTAGTTAACCCACCACAACGGTAGAGATGACATCTTGAAAGAAACACTTCTCTCCCACTTGGCTCACTGGGAAGGCTTCTCCCTCTTTTCTGTGCCACTGTGAGAATGAACTCAGCTTTCTCACTACGGCTTTGCACCTTAAAATACAACCAATTTATTCTATGTTTAAAACATCCTTTTAAAAAAACTTTTATGATCTTTGGAATTCATTGGCCATGTTTCACGATGACAAGAAAAGCGCCTGATTATATGATGTATATATATTCCATATTCCGTACACAAATTGCCAGAAAGTAATTTAGTAGCATAAATTGAGGACAAGCAAATTTACACATCTTGAAATAAATGTTGAGTTCTTTTACTCCTTGAATAATTTTTCCAAAATTATTTTCCTTCTGTCCTAGGACTTTACATTTGATAAAATCAGCTTCCTCTGCCCTCCTTCCACACACCTGTATTTAGCAGGGCAAGCTTAAATTTCTGTTCATCGTTTCAAATGTACCACCACCTCTTAGAGCATTTATTTCTGACCAGGTCAGTATCCCATCTCACCAGACCCCCCTCTCTGCTAGCGTTTGGCATCCCTCAAATCCAAAAGTAACAGCTAATTTGCAGGCCATATGGTTTCCACTTCTAACTAGTTCTGCACCAGATTTTAAGAACCACTTAACTAAATTACTGTTGAAAACTATCAACCTTAAATTGACACTATTAGAGCCAAGTATTAAAGCCACACTCAATGACTCGTCTTGTTTTCATTGGGGCTTCATGAGGTAGAAAAGGTTTGTGTGTGAGATTAAATGATAATCAAATTGTTCTTTGATCTTCTTTCCATGGTGTGGACATCATATGGCTAGTCAGAGGTCAGGCAGATTGTTCCTGAGCTGGGACATTATTTTGATATAGGTGAAACCAGCCATATGTAGAGTAGAAAAGTTCCCTCTTGAGAAATCATCTGGAATGTGTGTATTAAGGTTTCATTTGCATGACACTTGAGAAACATTGAGCCCCTAGTGAACTTTTATTCGTGAGTCTGCCAAGAATGTGGCTATAAAGACATAGTTGTGGGGTCTCCAGCAATTATCTTTGGAAAAGCATGTAGGAAAAAGATACAGTTTTATGAAACAACAAAAAAAAATCGCTGAAAGGAAAATCTTCAAAAAGTCTATGCATAAACAGACAAATTCACACATAAAAACACTAGAATGAATTGTCAAAGAATCAATTTGTATGTACTTTCATTATCAAAGGGGACTCAGGTCAGAAATCCATGGAGCTTTGTGAGGAATGTATCCAAGAAGCCCAAACCAATTTACTCTGGCACATTGGACACATCTGGGAAAGACTGTCCTGGGGAAACAGCAGATAGGACCCAGGCTCTTAGGGAAGTCATGGCTTGCTTCTATGGCTCCCTGTCCAACAGAAGTTAGAAAGTTTGACCCTTAAGAACTTAGGAAGGAAACACAAACCTACTGTAAATTTAACAAGGACTGCAAGCCAGTAAGTTGGGAATGTAAACCTGGTATAATTCCCATCAACTATTTACTAGGAAAATCAACACTTGTTGAAATAAGACTAATTTAAGAAGAGTTTTTTGATAGTGTCTGCAATGAAATCAACCAAAATAAAAAAACATAAATTGTGTTAACACAACTCTATGGAGACATCTTCTGAGTCTTACTGACTGAGTTATCTTCATTCATCTTGCATTTTAGTCAATTCAGTAACTTTCTTATTTTTATTATTACCAATAATATTGAAGGAATATTGCTATCCACCATTTCACACACAACTTACAGTACTGAGGTTGTCACAATTTCTGATTTTACAGATGAAGGATCCAAGACTGCATTAATTCCTGTAAAGTGTCCAAAATAAACATGGTAGGTGATGGCAAAGATTTTAGTCAGGTGTCTGAGCCCAGATCTAAGCTTTGTACACCGATATGTCCCTGCCTCCCAAATTTCCACTGCTTATTACCTGGGATTCAAACATTGAGAAGCATCTTGAAAGTAAGTTCTTTAATTCTACCTCTTTTGAGTATTGGACTTGTATAAATTGTAGAAAATCTTTGCTCTGAGTGTTTTTCTCTCAAGGTGTTTAAATCAACTTTCGTAGCATGGGTTTAAAGTAAATGTCCATAAGACCAAGCAGGTAACCTTCAGGTGCGAGTTCCCTGAATGTAAGGAGATACAAGAATGAGGACACACATACACACACACACACACACGCACACAGGCCAAGCATTCAAATACACTATGAAAACACACTACACTGATCAAAGAAAAGCTTTCTGCCTCCCAGGTTGCTCTTGTGGGCAAAGGGCTTGTAACCCTAGATCGGATGTCTGCAGTAAAATCAATTGGTAAAACTGCTCAGGTAAAATTTTGCTCCAAGCACAGATACTGAAGAAGATTCAGACTTTGAGGTATATTTGAATGTTCTAAATATATACAATGTACATAGATAATCTTTCACAAGATTGAAAAGGAAAACTCTTGGAATGGAAGAATAAAACCAAGCCATAATACAGATGGGTAGGAATATTTTAATTAGATGCATTTGTTAATGCTGTTACTGCTCCAGAATTCTACATTTCCAGAGGTTAAAGTCCTTTATTCTTACCTGATGAGAATGACCTTCAATTGTTAAAAATTAAAACTAGTAATGCCAAAATGGGACATCCAATTTATGCAAACTTCCTGAGCATTTGACTCTATTCTGTGGCATGTTTACCAAGGAAAATAAGATTTCTCGCTTCTACAGTTCATCTCTGTTTAAATTGTATAATATCCTGGTGATGTGTCAAAAATGACCAGGGATTATATTTACCATCGTTGGGCAATACTAAGGTGCAGTGTAATGCAGACCAGCAATTGGGTCCAATCGTGACCATCATGATCACTCACAATGTAACTAGGTCTTGAGAATCACTGTTTTGGAAGGGAAAACGTTTTTTAAATTTGGACTTCAGCTGTTTTCTTTGTTGTCTATACCTTATATCAGCAAAACATACTGACTGCATGAATTCATATCAATTTTCTACTGTAGATGGAAAAAGGAGACTTAAAAAGTGGTACAATTGCACTAGAGGTTGTCTAGTGTGGACAGAGCCAGAGGAGAAGGCTATGTTCACATGGAGGGTTGGAGTGACATATTTACATACCAAGGAATGCCTACAATTGCCAGGAAACCACCCACAGCTACGAAGGAGCAAAGGAGGATTCCTTCCAATTTTCAAAGGGTTTATGGTTCTGCCAACACCGTGATTTCAGAGTTCTACCCTCCAGAACTGTGAGACAACACATTTCAGCTGTGGGGCACTTTGCAACAGCCCTGGAAAATGAATGCAGTGGAGCACTACAAATGAACCTCATCAATGTTATTGCCTGAGACATTGCCATTTGACTTTAGCTTTCTTGGTATAGTTTTTAATAACATTCCTTAACTCTCAACAGTGCCCTGTATGGATGAAAGTATTATGCTTTGCATCTAGCCAGCTTCCATAATCTTTATTTCCAAACATCCCCCTTCTTAAGGGGGTGTGAGAGAAGGGTAGGGAGAGTGAAGAGAGAAAGTGAGCAGCATCTTGTATGAAGGGGTAAGTTGTTTTAAATCTCTGAGATAGAAAAATAGAGACCATGCATACTTAGTTGAAGTGTAGGAAAGCCAGTTGCTTCAATTGTTAGCTTTCATCTGCTTGTGAGTGGCTGAGCTCTCTAAACACCCAGTACCAGTAAGTGGAAATTCAGGTAAAAGGAAGGGGGCTGGCTATGGGTTGAGCTCCCACTTCTGACCTCTTGCAGGTGAGGGCCAACTTAAGTCAGGGCCATGCTGGGTGTCTTAAACTCTGAGAGAAACACAAGGTCTTATGAGCTTGAGAATCAAGAGGACAGACTCCAAAGTGAACATGGAAGTTGGAAGAGAGGAAGGAACTGCTGAGAAAACACAGTGGAGGAGTGGCAAATTCTATGCGTCGACTCTGCCCACAGCCCTGGCTGTTCCCCTCACCTCCTCCCCCACCTACTCCCGTAGAGCCCTGCATGTAGACTGAGCTCGGCTCAGCTGAGGCTCAAAGAACAGAACAGAGATTTCAGCTGCTGCCTACTTCTAGGGAGATGGGGTAAGGAATTTGAATTGAGTCCAAACATAAAACTAAATGAACACTTTTGAGAGAAATATACTCAGTCATAATATCCAGGATATAATCCAAAATTAGCAGATGTACAGAGAAACTCATGCTAGAGCAAAGGCAACCCACAAAGACCTCATTCCCTGCAGATTTCAACAAAGAAAGTGAGAGGAAGCAAAGCCTCAGCTAAAATCCTGGGGATCGCAAGCAGGTACAAGCTAGTCAGGGTCTTCTGCCTCCAAGTGCCCATGGCATTCTGCTTTCTTTTTCAGAGGGCCGCTGTTCCAAGTTCTTTACTTGGACCCTCATCAATCCACACATCATGCTTTGTATGCGGAGTGAAGGACAAGGATAGCTTAAGTGGGGAGAGCGGGGAGGATGATGGAAAGCAACCTCTTCTAGGTGGTAAGTTTGTCTTTCCTTTCTTGGACTTGAGGACACAAGACCCGTGTGCGAGCTGCTGGAGGTCAGCTTCTGAGCTATGGTGACTCTGTGGCTCATTTACTGAACCTCTGTGGGACGGAGCAGCGGAGGCTACTGTGTGCCTGTCAAAGACAGAGCATAGCTCCATCTACCTCTGTGCCATATTTTTTAGTTGCCTCATTAACTTCACTTTGTGAGAGCTAAAGGGCCCTGGAGATCATCTAATCTATCCTCATCTTGTAAGAATTAGTCCCAGAAGGTTCAATATATTCACAAGTTTAGACAGCCAGGTAGTGTCAGCACTGGGTGTGGAACACCACGTTTTGATTCCCAGCACCGTGTTTTTTGGGCTTAGTCACCTCCCACCGATCGATCACTTGATTAATATATTGAATGTAACGTGTATCAGATGCCTCCTAGGGGCCACGAATTGTCCTGGGGGGTAGAGGTGCATCTGTGATCGTGATAGAGGAGGTCCCTGTCCTGAATCTATAACTTGCCCTTCTGTCTTGGAAGTTATCTGTCTCCTGACTTGGAAGCTGGTTGTCTCATTGATTCAATGGATAAATACATTATTATAATTTTCACTTCCCATAAAGGAATTCCATTTGTTGGTTTTCCTAACGTGTTATCCCTCTGCCTCTGTTAATCTAAAAGAAGTTAAATAAAACTAAACGTTGCAAAAAAAAAAAAAAAAGGTACTTATGTAACCTTTGCTGTAACTAGGCTTGCTTCTAGGCATTACTCCTTTCATTTATGCTGAGCCTGTAATCACTTATTCATGTGACACCTGACCCATTGAAGACAATTTGAGTGAATTCATCCTCAGAAGACTCTAGCCATTGGGTCTTCCATATGAGGACCTGGATATTGTGCAGCAGAGAACAGTTGTCCCTGATGTCCATTGCTATTTAAATTCCAGACCCACAGACTCTATCATCATAATAAATGTTTGCTTTACACGGCTGAATCTTAGAATATTTGTTACACAATTTTAGTAATGATTCACTATTTATCCCTTTATAATTTACCTAATGTTGATTATTTTGCCCTCCACAGCTCAGGACAAGAATATGATTTATGACTCTTCTCCCAACATGTTCTTTTCATTAGGGAATAATGTAAGCAGATAAATACATATTTGCTATTTAAATTTACATAAATAAACTGCAGGTACTTTTCTATATCCAGGGTTTTCAGAACATTTCTCCATTAAGATTTATTGTATCTATTAGGTGCAGGTGAGATGGGGAAAATGTTTTTCTCACACCTGCTCTCAAATTCTGCCCCCCCCCCAAGTCTGAGGTTTAATTGGGCTCTGGTGCCTGTGTGAGCACTTGGCAGTAGGCCCTCTGCACACTGCTGTTGCTCTGTCTCCATCCACACATAAAATCTCGTCTTCAAAAGATGCAGAGTTCTAAGACCGAGTCTAAGTAATTTCCATATCAACCAGAAATCAGAAGGTATGTGGAAAGTGAATTCAAGTCTGAATATATCATCTTTTTTTTTTAATTTACTTAAAAGTAGGCTTTTATATAAATTCTAGAGTCGGATAAAGACATCGCAGGCTGTTTTTTGGATAGCCTTATTTCTATGAACAAATTCATATTTTTGGAGTCATTTAGCATTTTTATCATAATGCCCTTTATTCCAAAGCCAATGTAGTCACCTAAGTGGCAGTCCAAATTGCATGACTCTGGTTATTTGTCAGCTGCTATTCATGGCTGTATCTTTTTCATATTTTCATTAGCCTCAGATTTCTCTCTAATTCCCTGGCTTGGCATATCATGTCGGTTTGATTTCCTCACCTGAGTTGTCAAGGATGCATTTCTGCAGATGATAACACAAGGCACAGACTCTTCCAGAGTCGACTTCAGGGGGTAAATTTTAGTGCTGTGCTGAAATTATGGTTCTTATGGGCTCTGCTGAGGCCAATTTAATTTCACTGGTATCATAATTTATAAGAAACAGTGATATAAAATAGGAGCTGGTGGACACCTGGGGTGTCTAATCAGGGTGATGAAGATGAAGTGAGTCAACTTGCCCTTGGTGTTAACGAAGCCTGGACACCTAATTCCCCAGTTGGAGAGAAAAACATTTTTCTGGGATGCCTGATAGTACCTCTCCTGTTGTGACTGGTTATCTCGTTGCCTTCAGTGGGGGAAAAACACGTATTCTTCCCCTGCAAGTGACCCACATCATTGCTGGGTCACTCTTGAAAAGAGAGCTGAATTTCTCTCAACCTTCTCTATTTGCATACCTAATTTCTGCTGCCATTTTGCTTCTTTTTTTAGTTAAAAAAATCTGGAAACTTCAAATATCACGACTCTGTGCCATCTTCTTTACAAAAAGGCAGGACATCTATCCGTGGCGTCACTGGCTTCTCAGGGCACCCATCTGCAGTGAGCAGAGTTGGAGCTGTTGTAGCCAGCGATCTGCCTGCATGTTGAGTGCAGCTGAAGTTGCGTGTGATCAGGGAGTCTTATAATCTGATCTCAGTGCATTGAATGGACCATTATTAAAAGTGGAAACCATGAATATTCTACTAATTTATTTATCCACTTCTTTATTTTATATTTAATCTGGCTTTCGGAGAAGACCTGCCTTGTCTTATATGAGGCACATTAGATGTGAAGCAAATAAAAATGGGATAAGATCTTTTCATACAAAGAGTCTAAAAAGCAAAAAGTAGATGTTAACTAGAGAGAAAATAATCCTCATGCTAAAGCTGCCTTACGTCATCTCCCCTCTTCAAATGACTGTTTCATTTGCCCAAATTTTGTAGTAGTACTGGTCTTGCATCTCATGTGATGGGCCATCTGTAATGGAAATGGGACCAAGGTCATCATCACAGGAACTTGGGGAGAGGATTATTGTTGAAGATGAAAGAAGCCAAAATGAAGGCATTGTTTTAAAATCCAGCTTAAAATGTAAAGCCTTGTTTTAAAATCCAGCTTAAAATGTAAAGCCTTAAAATTTAAAAAATCCTGGGGTGCTGGGTGGCTCTGTCGGTTAAGCATCTGACTTCAGTTCAGGTCATGATCTCAGGGTCCTGGTATTGAGCCCTGCATCAGGCTCTGCACTAGGTGAGGAGTCTGCTTGTCCCTCTCCTTCTCCCTCTGTCCCTCCCCCAACTTGTGCTCTCTCTTTCTCTCTCAAATAAATAAATAAAAGCTTAAAAAATATATTTTTAATCTCTTAAATCTATTCAAATATACTGCCTAATTTTAAGGATTCAATGTTTATTTCTCTCAAAGTATTCTAATTCACAGTCTCTTACAAGATGCCCATTGAGACCACCGTTTTCAGGTGAGGAGTGAATATTTAAGGGAAGCAATGACTTTGTGGAACTGTGATGGGCATTGGTGTTTGACACTGGGATACTCAGGTGGAATTCTCTACCTTACTTGAGTTTCAGGAAAAGTCATGGTATAATAAAAATTTGTTGAAATCAGAAGATGTGAAGAAAAGATCTCCTTTCTTTCTTTCTATATGACCCAGTGGAAAGCTGGCTGCCCCTCTCTGTATTAAGCCATCACTTTTTACCATTCTCTTGGAAATTAACAATGTCTCTCTTGCATTCTTATATAAACACATAATGAATTATGGCTCCTCGAAAGCAGTGTCTATGATCATCTCGGATCCCAAACAACCCCCCTAACAATGTTTCACCCGCAGCTGACTCCCCACAGTGGTTTCTTGAATGTGAAAGGATTACTTCCAGGATCCTCACAGAAGCTTTTAATCCCCATCTCTATCCTCACCAGGGCAATAGCAGCCTATGAACTGTTCCCTTGTATTTAATAAAATTTTTCCAGAACATGAAAAAAATGTTTTATTTGTCATAATACACAATTGTGTTGTAAAGATCTGCTCTCTGCTTTGTTGATAAAACATACTTTGCCCAGACTACTGGCTTTTATTGATGATATGCTCTTTATTTCAGCATTCCTGGTTCTCTAGAATACTGCAAACCCACATCAGGTGCAGCAGAGGTCCATGAACTAGCGATGACCCCAAGGAGACAGGTGTATTGATACATCTCCTTAACCTAACCAGAAGATTACCCTTGTCTATAGGCAACAAGGATGAAAATAAAGACAGTGCAGAGCACAGGTCATGAGTATCTGTGGCTTCATGTGGCTTGGGGCACTTCATGTCCTCTGCCTGACTGAACAGAGAGGGGATCTTCTTAGGAACTAGGTGACACTGGGAGAAGACAGCTCACATGGATCCTCATTCACAGGCTGCTCCATGTGCTAGAACAAATACACACTCGGGAGACCCCATCCCAGGACACCGAGTGTGAGAAGATGGGGGTCCCAGCCCTGACTCTGCACCTGTGGGATCTGTGACCTGGAAAGTCACTTTACCAACCATGCCTCGGTTTCCTCAAGGGTTTAATGAGAAAAATTTCCAGGTGGAAGAAATCAAAGAAGCATTATCAATATATATTTATTGTGTGTTTGGTCATTCTAAAGCATAGACACAGTTCACATTGGTTTTGCAGAAGTCACCCTTCCCAATGATTATGGAAATTTTGTAGCCTATAATGTGGAATTCAGTTTCCTTTAAACATACACATCTCTAATACATATCATGTGTAAAATGTAAGTATACAATGTAGGTATTTTTTGTAATATTCTTCTATGATTCAATTATTGATATAGTAGATTGTTACAAGATGCTTACATGTCTAAGACACTGCTGTATGGGATGGTTTGAGGATGCTTGCTACCTCAGTCTTTCTTCTGAGTTATTACCATCTGTGAGAGACATTGCACATACAACTAACTGTAAAATAATGCACTGAGAGATGAATACATATAATGGTGTTTCTTGGTCTACATGGTTCATTCTTAAACATTAACTTTATGAGTCCTCTCTAAAAATCTATAGAACAAAAGTGTGGATGATATTGTTCCAAATTTACCAATGAAGGCATAAACTCAAACCACCTAAGGGTGAGTCAGTAACTAAGAAATGCAAGGTTTTACCTGCTCCCAGGACACCGAGCTATACTTACAACTCAGAGGTGAGGATGGTTATTACATGCTCCCATCAAATTAGTAACCAGAGAAAGCTTTTGATTTGAGGGAGTTGAACATTCCAGATGGAGGAAGGAACATGGGCAAAAGGACACACATGATAAAGTTTGTAAGGATACTTAGGTTACTTACAAGCAAGTCACTGACCAGTCTGTAAAGTATGTGGGGAGGAACAGCGGCAAAGAATTACGGAAAGGAAGGCAACATGTGTTGGATTTGGAATACCAGGTCAAGCTTGGACATGTAGATTTATTCTATGAAGACTGAGAGTCACTGGAAACATTTCAGCGAGCCAGTGATAATCAAATGGGTGATCTGGGAAGACTGACTTCAAGGCATCGCCTATATTCACCCTGAAATAATCCAGCTGATCAGAAGGGGATTGGAGTGAATTGGGAATTAAAGGGCAAGGAGGGTAAGAAACTCAATTGAAGTCAAGTAGCAACTCAACAATATATCCACTTTTATATCTGTATGTCTAGAGACATCTAGATATATCTAGTTACATCTAGATGTCCTAACCTCTCCAGTGGTAAAATTGGCCAATCCCAATTGGAGAAATTGATTTTAACAAATATTTGCCTTTCTTGCTTAAGCAAATAAGAAATGCAGTATATATATATATATTAAATGTTGCATGGATATTAATTTCATCTCTTCCTCTGACAACCGGAGACTCCACCAGAATCCTTTGACAAGCCTCAGTTCCTGTCATTTTGAGAACACTGCAACAGTGGGAGATCTAAGGGGACACTCTTGATCCCCACACTCCGACAGGCCTCAAACTGCTCATGATTCTCTAAACAATGGTATCAGATCTGACTTTCTCATCATGCTGGCATCATTGAATATATTTAGTTATTCTGTGATTTGTTTAAAAAACAGATCTTTGAAAGAAGGAATTTGACATTTTGGGGGTGTGGTGGTGCTGCATTTGATAAATATGTCAATGTTAATCTTATTTCCCTACTGCTTGCTTCATTTTCACTTTTTGTTCATCTATACCAAGTCTTGTCTTGTGTGTTTCCATTTTGTTCTATATTATGTCCGTTGAGCATATGAGGGAACGAGCCACATGAATAGATGGAGGTGTAGGCCAGATAAACCTCCATTCGAGGGAATTCCATGGACTGATGGTTGGAGGTCTGCAAGAGGGGCAACCAGCCTGTGCAAAGGTCAGTAATGTTAGGGTCTCCTTTGTCCCCACCCCCACCACCAACCAAACATACATGAGGACACTCCTTATCTTATTAAATCATGAAAGACAACTTTGCTAACTACATATTCCAAAGTCAGTTTTCCACCCTGGATAACTTGTACATCACATGACTTCTTCCTAACCTGTATTCTTCAAAGACCTAAGACAGCATTCATCAGACTTTTGACAGAGCATAACCCAGTTGGTGTTTGTCGTGAATTTATCTATATCAAAGTCACAAGAGAACACCTGTTTCCTGTATGACCTCACAAAGTAATCCTTGTGACCACCCTGATAACTGACAAGAGCTCACTAAGGAAGACTTAGAATCAGAATAATCCTTATGGGTTTGTTCTGATACACAAAGGATACATTTAAGGGGAACTCTAGAAAAAAAGACAAAATGTGAAACATAGAATGGTCAGTGTTCTCTGATTGGGTGCTGAAGCCTCAACAAAAATAAAGATTCCAGGAGAGCCTCCTTCAAAGATTCTACAGGAAAAAGATGAGAGGAAATGTCCACCGCCACCCAAGGCCTCTGAAAGTATTCTCCCTACATCCCTCCAGATCTGGCTAGGTCTTCACCACCCGCTCACACCACCTCCATTCCCCCTACTCCTCCTCCTGACCATGTTCCAGTCTACATTTCCTTCAGAATTCTCTGTGTTTTTACTTGGAAGCAGGAAAAAAGTCATACTGAATAATTTCCCCTTAAAATTTCTACATCTAGGGTCACCTGGGTAGCTCAGTGGGTTAAAGCCTCTGCCTTCGGCTCAGGTTATGATCCCAGGGTCTTGGGATCGAGCCCCACGTCAGGCTCTCTGCTCCGCAGGAGCCTGCTTCCTCCCCTCTCTATCTCTGCCTACTTATGATCTCTCTCTCTCTGTCAAATAAAAAAAAAAAAAAATTCTACATCTATAGAGGGTAAACTCAAACCCTGGTCAAGAGAGGAGTTGAGGGTATTGAAAGTATTTTGTTGACTTTAAAAAGTATTTCTGCCTATTTCAGGAAGACAGACAACTCTGTGACAGAACTCAGGATTTTGTCAGATCACTGTTGTCCCAGATGGCCATTTCTGCACCAACTAGTTCCTTTCATCTTAGGCCCTGAAAAAGAGAAGATGGTTAGAAGTAGCACAGTGGAAAATGCCAGGAGAGGATTTAATCTAGCTGCACATAAAACAAAAAATGACATTTAAAAAAGAAGCATATTACATAAGGTCTGTTCTGAAGTCTTTCCCTTAGGTTCAGATTGGACAAAGATATAAAATTATAAACAAAACAAAGATCAGTATCTTTTTAAGATGGACTTCAGAAATATCTCAAGCAATATTCTGGGGCATGGAAAGAGCTGAAGTCAAGACAGATGTGTTCCTTTTAAAATGTGTTCATATATTAATGAGCCTTGAAAATGGAATTTGAGATTGCCCATTTAGAAGATTTCGAACAGTTGGATAATATTTTTCTAAAAGACTTAGAAATTATTTGCAAATCATTATCTGATAATACATTAGTTTTCAGAATATGTAAGAACTCCTGAAACTCAACTATGATAGGACAAAAAAACCCAAGTCAAAAATGGACAAAGGACTTAAATGGACATTTCTCCAAAGAAGACATACACATAGCCAACAAACACATGGAAAGATACTCAGCATCACTAACCATGAGGAAAATAGAAATCAGTACTGCAGGGAGATATCACTTCAGACCTATTAGGACAGCCATTATCCAAAATATAGGAAATACATGTGGGTGTGCATATGGGGAAATTGGAACCCTGCTGGAGTGGTGGTAGGAATACAAAATTGTGCCGCCTTTGTGGAAGACAGTACGGCAGTTCCTCGAAAAGAATTAAACAGAATTATCATGTGATCTGGCAATTCCTCTTGTACTAGTATGTCCTGAACAATTGAAATCAGGGTCTCAAACAGAATTGTACACCAGTGCTCACCAGCATCGTTTGCAATAGCTAAAAGGTGGAAACATCCAAATGTCCATTAATAGGTGAATGGGTACGCAAAATGTTCATCCGTACAACAGAATATTATTCAATCTCAAAAAGGAATGAAGTGAGGACACATGCTACAAAATGGATAAAACTTGAAAACATCATGAGAAATAGAATAATCCAGACACAAAAGGATGATATTATATGAATTGACTTAATGACGTATATAGAAACGTGACATGTGTAGAGACAGAAAGTAGAATAGTGACCACTGAGGCGGGGTCAAGTGTGATGGTCAAGAAAGAATTCTAGTGGCGCCTGGTTGGCTCAGTCATTAAACATCTGCCTTTGGCTCGGGTCATGATCCTGGGGTCCTGGGATGGAGCCCCGCATCGGGCTCCCTGCTCCATGGGGAGCCTGCTTCTCCCTCTCCCACTCCCTCGGCAGTGTCCCCTCTCTCGCTAGGTCTCTCTCTGTCAAATAAATAAATAAAATATTTTTAAAAAGAAGAATTCTGGAGATGGTATATGATGCAAAAAGATGTTTTTATTACAGTGTGGGGCCGGGACCCATGGGCAGGAAGAGCCACATTGCCGTTGTGAGGAGTGACTAATTATACAGGGCTTGCTATCCTATGGAGGTGAAAGTGACCTTAGAACTCCAGGACATTGAACCTACAGGTTCCTGGAGATCTAGCTATTACAAACATTGTGTTCTTCTTGTAAATCATGAAGATGGTTACAAACTGCAGTGGAGTTTCATGTCCTGCGTGACTGTGCTCTTTACCAGCTGACCATTGGCTTCTCCCCTGCCTTTGTTCTTAAAATCCTGTGAAGGTACTTATTAACACAGAATTGTGTCACATCGACTTTATATCATGTGTATTTTTCCACAATTTTTTAAAGATAAGAAAGGGGGTGCCTGGGTGGCTCAGTTGGTTAAGCATCTGACTGCAGCTCAGGTTGTGACCTTGGGTTGCTAGAAGGAAGCCCCATTCCTTGCTCAGTGGGGAGTCTGCTTCTCTCTCTGCTGCTCCCTCCCACTCATACTCCCTCTCTCTCCTGCTTTCTCTCAAATTAATAAATAAAGACTTTTTTTAAAAGATTTTATTTATTTGACAGAGAGGGATCATAAGTAGGCAGAGAGGCAGGCAGAGAGAGAGGGGGAAGCAGGCTCCCCGCCAAGCAGAGAGCCCGATGCAGGACTCAATCCCAGGACCCTGAGATCATGAACTGAGCAGAAGGCAGCAGATTAATCCACTGAGCCACCTAGGCGCCCCAAATAAAGACTTTTTAAAAGATAAAACAAAGATATAAAAAAGACCTAGATAGTAAGCAAGCAGGGAGACAAATGTATAGCCTTCTACATATATTAGAAAAAAAAAAAAAAAACCTGGATCCCAAAATAAAAACAAGATCAGAAGGCCCTCTGCTCTTTAAGAATTAAGAGGCTATGCATAAGGACACCTCTAGACATAATGAGTAGAAGGACTACTGGAAGGACTCATTTCCCACACGTCTAAGAAGAATGTCCCACACGTCTAAGAAATAAAGGACAACTTTCCAAAATCTTTCCAAACATTTTAAGCTAAAGAAAACATCAGCACCTCCAGATTCCATGCCTGTATTCCCAAAACATCATGTTGAATCATATATAAGCATAAGTGTAAGATAACATGAATTTCGTTGGCATGAGTGCTTCTATATCTACCATCTATGTTGATCAAGGATGACTTAGAGCATTCCTGATTTGTGCTCAGTTCTTAATTTATAAAAATGACTTAATGATGACACGTAAAGATCAATCCCATTGAGTAAAAAGTTTAATGCTACAGTTCCTATAGAAGTGTGTAGCATGCGTGTCATGCAGGGCCAATGTGGGAAGCACCGGGGCAATCAGGAGGAAGAGGGGAGAGAGGAGAAGGCATAGATCAGAACCTTTACTGGAGTCTCCATGGGAAGGGCAAGGCAGAGAAGAGTAACAGTTTAGGATTTGTTGATTTTAATAATTCCAGCTGGCTTGGGGTTATAGGGGCAATGTTTAGTTGTATAAAATGGGTGCTGGTTCCATTCAGGGTGGAGGTAATCCTTGCTTGGTGTGTGAGAGTCAGACAAAGGAGGTGTTTGGGGGTATGGACTTGGAACTGGGGGTCTGCATATGAAAGGCTACTGACAAGTTGTCTACTATCTCTGGGAATTAGCTAACCCCTGGAGGGGCAGCATCTCTCCAGCCAGAAAGCCCTCAGAGACATCAAAGCATCATAATATGGAAAATTAAACACATATTAGTAGAATCAGATCCCTCGGAATTCTGAAATCACTCAAGTAGTGGACACTTGTAACAGTTCTGTCTTCATAACACAAGCTCTAACTGCTATCATCATCAAGCACAAGGTTTCCTGAAATAGCACCTCTATAAAACGGAATGAGTAGAGATCTACCATGCAAAGGGAACAACTGATCACATGTGTGGCGGACGGACCAATTTTCGAAGTGTTCAACAGCTCTCCTACACCTGGTCAAATTATAATTGATCTAGATATCAATACAACAACACTATTCACTATTTATGTAAGATTCAAAATATAAACAAAGAAGAAGTTATATTCCCAGAAGCCCTATAAGCAAAAGACTCCCCAGACCTAGGCAGAATGATTTTGAAAAGTTCTTAGTACACCTGGGGTGTCTGGCTGGTTCAGCCAGTTGAGTTTGTGACTCTTGATCTCTGGGTTGTGGGTTCGAGCCCTGCATTGGTCATAGACACTTAAAAAAAAAGTCCTTAGACTGATTTTTTCCAAAATAATCATGACCATTCTCATTGTACAACCTATGGAAGATTACAGTCTGCTCTATGGTGTGAACTGGACAATATGGCACTCTCATGGTGTTGTGATTATGGTTTGAGAATCTGAAGTGCCCACTCCCCTAACAGATACATCAGGTATTTCCATACAAAATTCTATACATACAGGTATACATACAAAACTCCATACAAAATTCTAACTTAATATTGTTCATATGTCATTTTCAAATGAAAGGTAGCAGGCTTATTCTGCAATAATACTCCTGCTTCCCTTCTGGAATCTGTCCTTTAGCCAATTGTAAATCATCTCAAATGATTGAATCTACGGCCTTCTCTGGGGCATGTTAAGTCATTCAAAATAAAACACTCATGGTCTCTATGCTTTGGGGATACTTCATGGCTTCAGAATGCTGTGGAAACAGGGTTCTTAACTGTCATTGGCACCCCTGTGAAAACAGCTAAAAAATATAGGAATTCACTGATGTTTGATAATAGCCCCCAAACATGCCATCCTAAAGGTAGAGGTCCACAAAAGGAACAAAAAAAAAAAAAAAAGAGAGAGAGAGAGAGAGAAGGAAATAATTTAGCAGCCCTCCATGCTAAACATGCTCTTCTGACTAAAAGACTTTTTATAGAACAGGAAAAGACATTCGTGGAAAAACTGAAAGGAATCACAGTTTAAGGGATCTTTTAAACAAATTCTTCCAAATAGATTTCACTTGCCTCCCTTTATGGGCTGTGGGTATAGACTAGTCATATTTATTTTCTTAGACAGATTGAAACAATCCCGTTTTTTGTTTTTGTTTTTTTTTAAAACAACAACAAAAAAAAGGCTTGGGACGCCTGGGTGGCTCAGTCAGTTGAATGTCCAGCACTTGATTTCGGCTCAGGTTGTGATCTCTGAGTGGTGGGAGAGAGCCCCCCTCAGGCTCTGTGCTCAGCACAGAGTCAGCTTGGGATTCTCTCTCTTCTGCTCCCTCTGCCCCCACCCCCTATTCACTCTTTCTCTCTCCCCCACCCCAAATAAATAAATCTTGAAAAAAAGCCTTAGTACTCATAGTGGTTTAAAAATGATAATATGCCATGTCCTCGATTAGGGAGTTGAAATTTACATTATCGCAGTAGAGTGATAGAAGGAATCAGTTTCTGGGAAACTGATTAGTGATTTAGCAAAAGCTTCCTCCGTTTATCAGAAAATCCCCTATCCTTACAAGCCGAGTGTCTCCAAAGTGCAATCAGCAAATAGATTGTTGAAACTAAAATTGTTTAAACTCTCAGACTCCTTTGAAATATCATGGCCTAAAATACTACCCTTAGCTTTCATGGTCCTACGTTTCTCCATCTCCAAAATTTATATATTTTCCTTCTCTGAAATGGTCATTGGCAGGCCCGTGTCTGAAAAATTCCTCCACGGATCCTCAGCTCCTATATGTCGCAGCTGACATAGCAGAATACTGCAAAAGAACGCTGGTATGCCTAGTCCCCTCAGGGACTCACACGTGGTGTTTTCCTTCACCAATCACGTACTTATGCCCCTAACTGATCTAAAAGTAGATGAGTTGATGTTCTGACCTTCTAGTAAGCACCATACCTTGTACTCACACCTAGTCTAATAGTGATTAAATTGCAAGGAGTTCATTTTTATTTATTTATTTTTTAAATATTTTATTTATTTAACAGAGAAAGAGATCACAAGTAGGCAGAGAGGCAGGCAGAGAGAGAGGGGGATGCAGGCTCCCCGCCGAACGGAGAGCCCGATCTGGGGCTCAATCCCAGGACCCTGAGATCACTACCTGAGCCGAAGGCAGAGGCCTAACCCACTGAGCCACCCAGGTGCCCCAAGGAATTCATTTTTAAAGGCGTGTTTCCCAACTGAAACATCACCCCTTCTCAAATGACGAAAGCGAGAAAATTAGAGATCTTAAACTGAGATGCTCCAAAGAGTTCTAGAGGCAGACGACCCATGGAAGGATAACGACGACATGGGATTTTCAGAAGAAAATCAACAGCTTCTGCCCGAGACTAGCAGAACAGATTCTTTCGTATTCCGAGGGCTACTGACCCTGACTATCTCCTCTGCATACTTCCTCTGGACATATGCTTGAGTTTATGGTACACACTTTTGACTTAAATAATAGCAACTTACCTAAGTCTGTGTTTTCCTACCATCACTACCCTAATTCTAAAATTCAATTTTCACAAGTTATTGCTAACATAAACACTCTGAAGAATTATCAGCCATGTTATTCCTTGCCAATTCTTAGGAAAATTCAAATAATGGTTATAATTTCAGGTTAGGTTGTTAAAGTACATTTTTATCAAGGATATTCAAATTGCTAATTATTCTTTTTTTAAAAAAGATTTTATTTATTTATTTGGCAGACAGAGATCACAAGTAGGCAGAGAGGCAGGCAGAGAGAGATGGGGGAAAGCAGGTTCCCCGCTGAGCAGAGAGCCCAATGCGGGGCTCAATCCAGGACCCTGAGATCATGACCCAAACAGAAGGCAGAGGCTTAACCCACTGAGCCACCCAGGTGTCCCCAAATTGCTAATTATTCTTAACAAACGGTAGACTGATTAATATTCAGAACAGGGCAGCTATAGTCTTACTTGTATAAAAACCATAACTCAACCTGATCCCACGATTTTATCTGTTCCTTACCATCCTCTGATGGTTATTCATGGTGTTTCTTTTGTGATAATATTACAAATCGAAATCCCAAAAGACTCAAACATTTGGAACCACATCTTTGGCTATAAAATGACAGAAATATAAAAAGGTGTTCAGGCCTATAGAAAACTAGAGAAGGATGTAAAAATATGTTTATCCAGTCATGAGTCAAAGGCAAACACAGGAGGCAATGTCAGCCCACGAACTCTCAATCAGACTTCTGTAAGTGAAGCCTTAACATTGGGGACCCTCAGCACAGCTTTGGACAGGAGAGAACCAAAAAATGGAGATTCTGATTAAGCGTTCTCTTACCATCTGGAAAGCATGGAGAATCCTGTGATAACTCTGATGACAAGGGGCCACTGGAGCCAGTGTTCCACACATCTTCCAGAACAATGGCGACCCAGTGTCATGACGTCACTTTTTAAAGCCAGTGACAGGGTCCGTTTCTGGCAATCCACCAGTTGGCAGCACAGACACGTCAGGAGTCACCCTTGTGAAAGCCAGTTTGTCAGCACCCAGATAACAAAACCAACGAAATGCCTTTAGGCTATGCCTTTCAAAGTCCACCAATCTCTTCCCTTACACAATTCTCAGACTCCTACAAGGGATCAAATCTCTGCTCTGCTGGGAGAGATTGTTCCCACAAGCCTCTTCTCTGACATAGGATGTCAAAGATCAACTTCGTTGAGTGTTGGCCTCTTTCTTTGTCAATCTCATGAAAAGATCTCATTGATTAGTTTTTACAGTAAAGATGCTGTGTTTTTGGTTTCCCCTAAATATGTAGACAATGCAAGACAAAGAAAGGTAGAGAACAGGTTTACAAACTGGTGGTTAGATCCATCAAATGTTTCCAATTTCATCATGGAAAAACCTTTGTCTATTTAAGGGGGGAGCAATTAAAAGATAACAATTTCATTATAGAATGTTCAGAAGCACTTTCCTGGGTTTCTCTTAAGAGAAACAAGAAAGCAGACATTTCTCAGAACACTCCTAACTTCAGGGGATTTCTGGTTAACACGCTGTTGACCATTAGTACCTTTTGAGGTCTTGTCTTACTCTGCTTTCTATACCTGTATAAACTTTGTGAGCTCAGAGTTCATCTATCTTCCTTTATAGCTTTGCCTGAGTTTATATGAGAGAAAAGCAAATGGAAAATTTTAACATGCAAGATGGTTGTATATAATATAATATATACAGTATAATATATATATAATTTTGTAATATATATTTTATATGAATATATATTATGTGGTATCATATGTCCAAGATATTTTTTTCCAGAATAACTACTTCCTTTTAGATCTGATGAAAACACACAATACCCTGCCTTCCCCTCCATTCTCCCAACATACAAATCATAGATAAGTAACTGATTCAGACTCTTGTTGAACAGAAAAATACACGGGCATTTAGCCTTCTTTTAAAGGAAAGGCATCAAGGAGTCGATAGATCATCCAATAAATTGATTTAAATACTCTTAGACCTTAATACATTTGTTATTTACAGACTCATACCTGCTTCTCTAAATTTTGAAAAATCAAAAGCAAAAGAAGAGATGATCTCGTAATAGAAAATATATAACACTTAATTCTTTCCATTGTGGGAATAAAACTTGAGATTCATTCATATGATGCATGAACTAAGATCTATTAATATGCTATTTCTTGTAAGTAAAAGTAATGCAGTCATAGATAGAAAATATTTCCTGAAATGTTATTCAAATGTAATTTAAACTTTAATAATGGCCACTTTCCCCTGATCTTTAAATGATTCATAATCACTAATTACGTGATACAGGGACTGAGCTGGTTTTCTATACTGACATAATTTAAGAGATAGGAAATACACTTAATAATTTCAAATGTTTCTTTAATATCCTGGTTAACATTCTTGTTTTTAAATTGCATTACTGCTTAGAGAATATGGTTAAATATATTTTTCCCTTCAAACTCGATCATAACAGTTTGCACAGTTAGAAAAAGAGCAAAATTTTCCCCAAAACCATAGAAAGAGTAGGAAATATGCAGTTTGAATAGAAATAAAAAGATACTACATATTCCTAGTTTACTACAGGTTCACCTCCTTTGAGACCTCAAGTCATGGTTGGCATGGAGTACAAGCGACTATACATGGTTGGCGTAGAGTGCAAACAAGTCCTCTGATTACATCAGTCTCAAAGGGTCTATCGCTTGCAATAGACCCTTTGAGACTGATGTAATCAGAGGACACACCTTTCTGAGGAAATCAACCAATTACCACTACGTGTAAGTTGTACATTTCAGAGACACGGATACTTGCAGTATCAGTTGGCATCTCAAGAGGGATCAGATATCACACTGAGATGGGATATTTATAATGATGTGTGCGAGGTTAAGATAAAGCCAAAGGGGGTGTTTTAGTACCTTGAGTTTAGCATCTGCAAGGACCTATGACCATATATAGGCATATGACATGGGGAGAAAGCTGCTTCCACAATTCAAAGAGTTGGGAACACCCGAAAGGAACAGTGAACTTGTGTGAAGGATCACGGTCACTGTCGCCACACAGACCAGCAGGCAGGGAACTATAGGAGTAAATACTCAAATGCTTTCTTCCAGATGGTGATCTGCTCCATCGCACAAGTTCAACTGGAAGCTGGAGGACAAGGAAGACTTCAAAACAATCCATAAATGTCAGCCCAAGAAAGCAAAGCACAGTGGAGAAGGACAAAACCAGGTCTAGGGACATATATGGAGGATATCCAGAACACTAGCTCCTCTGCCCTTCACTCACAGGGGAATTCCTCTTCAGCAGGCAGCAGGAATGTCACCTCTACACTGGGGCCATCCTCTCTGAGAGGCCACCTGCTCTTGCAGCCCCTGATAGTGACCACACGGTGTTGTTTCTCTCCTGGAGAGCTGCTCAGTGTGACATGGCCACAAACAGAGACACTATCCCATTAATCAGTGTCTCCCCAGCACCTGGCATAAAGTGTGTACAGTGAACGTTTGATGGAACAAATGTATAATCTATTGATATAATCATAGTTTTTAATATTAGTGTCATAAAAGGATTCTCATTAAGTGGAGAAGAATGCTTATACTAGACTTTGTTCTTCCAGAAAACACCACGAGCACTGTTTATTTCAGGTGACAATCTCTGTTTTTTCCGAAGATCCATTTCACAGGGCTTTCGGAATACTGCATTTCCCTGCCATCATTATTATTACATGTCCTCAATCAGAGACAATATCCTAATGAAGCTTATCTGTAATGAGGAAGCTCCAAGATTCCTGTTTCCTCCTAAATTCTGTCCATGACCCTGTTTGTCCTTTGTTCCTGGTCTGATGATGTGTCCTCCCCCAACCTCAACACAGAGTAAACTCTTTCACTGGTCACCAAATTCATTTTTGACCAATTGCTTCAAATTAAACTGAAATTAAGCCAGGGTGGCTCAGTCGTTAAGTGTCTGCCTTCAGCTCAGGTCCTGATCCCGGGGTCCTGGGGTCGAGTCCCACATTGGGCTGTCTGCTCCGCGGGAAACCTGCTTCTCTCTCTCCCGCTCTCCCTGCTTGTGTTCTCTCGCTTGCTGTCACTCGCTCTGTGTCAAATAAATAAATAAAAACTTCTTTAAAAAAGATAATTTTCAAGTAAATTCCTTAGATGAATGATTTAAGGATCCAAGTCCATAGCCAACACACTTAGCTCTAGCAGTTTTTCCAGCTAAGCTGGGCTCTAGTATTCCTTGGTGTCAGGGCTGTTCTATCTCCTCTGTTCCCTTCCTGGGTGTTTCCAGATAATGCCAAATCCCTCTGTCCTTTATTCTCCCACCCAAGCATGTTTCCAGAGTGCCACTCACTACCTTAAGTGGCTTTTTTAATCAAAATATTTCTTCCAAATAGACTTAGCGTGAAACTCAGTCCATTGTAATTGTCAACGACTATTAATTTGCAGATGAAATAAGAGCTAATATTTATCTAGAGCCAGCTTTTGTTTTAAATTAACTCATTTAATCCTCATTAGAAACCCTATTCAATAGCTGCAATTATTAATCCCATTCTGTAGAAGAGATATCCAGTATAATCAATGACTTCCATTGCAATAGTGCACATTGGCTTGGCCCAGCCTGAATCAACACCCAGCAAGAGGAATGAATGGGTGTCCATGAATGTTGGTTCTAATCAAGACACACACCATCTGCCTGGTTGGGAAACCAGCTCTGTACTGGGTAGCAGGGGAACGTAATTAATTCTGAGGAATAAACAAAAACATCTCATTTTCAAGGATTGGAACACCGTGGCTAGGAGCACTGACTATGGGGCAGACCTGCTTGGGTAGTGATCCTGGTGCCCCCTGCCCCCCGATTATTAACCATGTGACATCAGGAAAGCTATTTAACATTTTGGAGCTTCATTTTTCTCATTTGTGAGTGAAGATAATAAAGGGACATACTTCGGTAAGCACCTTGGAAGAACTGAATTAGCATATGTGGGTTAATATTGAGAAGCAGGGGCTCCTGGGTGGCTCAGTCGGTTAAGCATATGACTCTTGATTTTTGGACAAGTCCTGATATCAGGGTTATGAGACAGACCCCCACACCACATTGGGCAACTTGCTCAGCGAAGAGTCTGCTTGATTCTCTCTTCCTCTCCTCCCTGCCTCCACCCACCAGCTTGCACACATACATGCTCTTTCTCTCTCTCAAAAATAAATAAATAAATCTCCAATATTGAGAAACAACTTATAGCCTGGTACTCTATAATTCCCAATTCAATTTTATTTACCAAACACATATATAGCATCTATTGTCTCCATTTGTTAAATGCTCAAGTAGGGATATAGCTTCATATTTTAAGTGTCTGTATTTCTCACAGAAAGGAAAAAATGGAAAATAACAGTTGTCAGCCTAGTAGAAGACAGATCAGGAGGGTACATTTTAATACTATGAATGAGCTTATACGTTTTTAGCAAAAACTCTACTGAAACATATATCTGTTCATAGGTCTGTGAGACTGACTTGTCTTGGAGTTATCTAATCAACCACCTGGTGCTCTTAGAACAAATACTACAAAGATGAAATAATCATCACGTTAAACATAGCACTATAGTATTTTATTTATTTATTTATTTATTTATTTATTTATTTTCATCTTTTTTTTTTTAATTTTCAGCGTAACAGTATTCATTGTTTTTGCACCACACCCAGTGCTCCATGCAATCTGTGCCCTCTCCTATACCCACCACCTGGTATTTTAATTAAGGAAATTCAAAATCTCTTCCCAATGGGTTTGATTTAACATTATATTTGATAGTTTGTATTATCCAGAACTGGAAGGCAGAATAATTACACTCCCCCAATATGTACACATACCAACCCCTAATACCTATGAATAGGTTATGTTTATGATGAAGTGGAGTTAAGGTGGCAGATGGAATTAAGGTTAATGAGAACTTTGAGATGAGATTATACTGAGTGATCCAGATGTGCTCAATATAACCACAAGTGTCCTCAAAAGTGGGAGGAAGAATGAAGCAGAGGAGTCAGAGAGAGTATGTGATGTGAGACTCAACTATCTGTTTCTTGCTTTAAAGATGGTGGAAGAGTCCATGAGCCAAGGAATGTGAGTAGCCTCTAGAAGATAGAAAAGGCCTGGAAATGGATTCTCTCCTACAACTTCCAAAAAGGAATGCAGCCCTGCTGACAGCTTGATTTCAGCCCCATGGAGGTCATTTTGGATTCTTGATCTCCACAACTGTAAGATTGTGTGGTTTAAGACATGAAGCTTTTGGTTATTTGTTACAGCTGCAAAAGGAAACTTAGTACACACAGTGTTCTTCCACCTAATTCTTTATCTAATAGTTGAGGTTTCTTATCCTTTGAAATTGTCAGTTTTCTTATCTTAAAAACTGGAATAGGGCTGCCTGGGTGGCTCAGTGGATTAAGCCTCTGCCTTCGGCCCAGGTCATGATCTCAGAGTCCTGGGATTGAGCTCCGCATCGGGCTCTCCGCTGAGCGGGGAGCCTGCTTCCCACCCCCCCTCTCTCTGCCTGCCTCTCTGCCTACTTGTGATCTCTGTCTGTCAAATAAATAAATAAATAATAAAATAAAATAAAAACTGGAATAATTTCTATCTCCTGGTTTATAAGAGTATGAAGCATATATATAATGTTAAATCAAACCCATTGTGAAGAAATTTTGGTAGACAAATCACTCTCACAGACCTCTGAATTGTGGAATCAAAACAAAACAAAACAAAAAACAAAAAACAACAACTAACAGAAGGCTACCTATTTGGCTCAGTCAGTGGAGCATGTAACCCTTGATCTTGGGATTATGGGTTCAAGCCTACACGTTGGATGTAGAGATTACATAAAAAGAAAAAAAAAAAAAGGAAAGAGCCAATAGAATACAACACCCTCATACTTCTTAAGCTGTCCCTCTGCCTATATCTTGAGAAAAAATAATAAGTGTATCACCTCAGCCTTCAAACCCAATAGCATTAAATTTTTTATATGTTCCAGAAGACGTTTGATTACAGGACAGAGAAGTGGATCCAAGTGGGCCAAAGATTGAAAAATTGGTCACTCATCAGCCATTTCAATCCTGAAGATGTGTAGAGACATTCTCCTTTCCTTACATGATTTTTTTAAATCTTTTTTTTCCAAAATTTTAAATCAGTTCATACTGAAAAATCAGGAATCTCAGGGGTTTTTTGTGTGTGTTTCTTTTTTTTTTTTTTTTCAAATAAACATCATGTGATAGTTGTTTGGCAGTACTGGCCTATTTTCCTGCAAGCTGACAACACGCAGAAAGTGAAGAGCAACCAGCCGGCCATTGCTCCTCAGCTCTGGTTCTGCTCTTTTTATACCCAGCCCATTTATCTGCCAAGACCTGATAGATGTTTGCACCTGGGCCCCTTATTCTGGGCTAATATCCCAGAACATCCCAAGGAGAGGGGCTCCATCCACAACCTCTGTAGAAAGAAGGTAGTATATGGAAGGAGGGGAGCAAGCCTGTATGCAGCTTGTGGGCAACTATCAAAGGGAGTAAATGGAGACTGCCCACTTGGGTTTTGAAGGACAGAGAGACCTTATGAGTTTAGGTGTGAGAAGTGAGAAGTGAGTGAGAAGGTGTGAGGCATGTGCTAAATGGCCCAGGAGAGAAGGGAGCTAGAAAACTTAGGGTTTACTGATTTTTTTTTTTTTTTCAGTAGAAAGTCAGCTAAAAATAAGAACATCTACTAGTGACTGAGCATTTCTAGGTGTTGAACTGTGTGTGGAGATTTATAGTGGAGTTTTCCAGAAAGATCCTAGGGGCCAGTGAGGGTTTGCCAAGACAGGAGGACAAAGGGAGAGACTCATTTATCTGTGGGGACCCATGGAAGTCCTCGAAGACCTTACAGAAGTTACAGGAGTGGGAGGGTCTTTGGAGCAAAGGAGTGACGCTCCGTCATTGATACACCCAGGACTCTGCAATCCAACAGCTGTCAACTATATAAAGAAATCATCACTTACTCTGCCCTGCCTATAATTTTGTAATTGAGGTGGTTTATACCAATCATACAAATGGGCCTCAGCTTCTCCCAATTGAGTATCTGATTTTCTTAGCAATTTTAGCATGCCTCAAAATTTTCAAAGAGCTTTACCAAGTGTTTTGGGGTTTTTTTGTTTGTTTGTTTTTTCAAAAAAATGATTCCTCCTTCCCAGCACCAGTGAAGGTCCTTGGAAACAGGAGAGAAATATAAATCAGAATAACCTTTCTAAGGGCAATTTAGCAATCAAGTCAAAAGCCTCCTAAATGCGCCTCTGACACAGTAACTTCATACCCTTCATTCTTACTACCCTAAGACATGCTTACAAAGATACTCATTACAATCTTGTTTCTAATGACACTTGGAAACCACCTAAGTTCCCCCAAACAGTATACAGTCCTGACAGGGGAATTACGCAGCCAATTAACATGACAGAGAAGCAAAGAGTTTGCTGTGTGGAGTATATCCATGCCCGATGTTAAGAGAGAAAAAAATGGTTTAAGTGGTATTCAAATCCATGTTTATAAAAATATTTGCTTACTCCTAGTAAAATGAACATGGATGTTAGCAGTCATCTCTGGATGACAGGTGTATATGGCAGGATCTGCTTTTTATCTGCATATTCCTGATTCTGCCCTTCTTCCCAAAAGAATTTTTCCTTTGTTTGGAATCACAATGGACCAGGTAAAGAACATTTTACAAAATCTCTTGTACGTAGAGGTTTGACCAAAGGAGAGGGTTCAGCAGGCTGCCAGTGGCTTTCCTGAAGGACCAGCCACTCCTCCTCAACCCCTCATCTTCCTCCTGTCTGGAGTAGAGACAGCCGTTGGAGTTGCAGGAAGGGAAAGACCACTTGCTAAGAAGAGTAGAAAACTCTCATGTACAGGTGCTATACACATTTGTGCACAGGTACTTGTGTGAACATATACTTTCATTTCTCTGAGAGATCAGTCTTTGGGTTGTATGGAAAACACATACATAATTGATAAGAAAATGAGAAATCATTTTCCCCGGAAGCTGTACCATTCTGCATTCCCGTACCATAATAGTTGATGATGGACTGGAGCTAGATCTGCTGACTGCTAGTCCAAAGATCTTTCTTCAAAATTACCCTCTCCTAAATTTACTTTTCAATATGTTCCTAGGTATATTAACCCAATATTTTCCTATAACTCTACTGAATTAATGTCACCAAATGACTGATATTCATTATTATTTTATTACATTCCCACATCTAGGTGTCAGCACCTTCTCATCTCCTAGATCTGTGACTCAACATCATTTCTACCTTGTCCAAGTTGGAGGAACACAGTGAGATGTACAAAAGGGTGTCATGGAGGTTTCTCAGCCAATGGCAAGCAGAAATGTGGCAAGATGTAGAAGCCTCCGGGAGAGCTGGTGATGGATGTTGCTAAAATCTCAAATGATGGCTTCAATCTTCAGAAGATTTCTTGAAAGGACTTAAAGTATCTTCTTAGTAGATGTTGAAAACTCCTGTACTTCGTTTCTCATGAATGCATCCTTCCCATGAGCCCAACAGTGATTTTTCACAGACATTTGACTTTCTAGATACTGGAATTCTTTATAGTTTCTGTGACCTTGAGAATTTCAAAACTATAATATAGAATCTCTATCCCTTCAAGAAAGTAACATATTTTTGTCTGCTTTATTAGATATCTACTTTGATTATTTTGGGCAGACATTTGGAGGAACATATAATGCATAAGTTCAAGATCTTATGAATAAGAGCCATTTTCACCTCATTTATCCCTATTGAAATAGTGGAGGGAACTTACTAAACAAACAACAGTCTTGAAAAATACTGCAGTTATCTTTTAAAAAGTTCAAAGAGGTAAATTCCCCATACAGAAAGCATGTTTCTATGGAACTATAGAAATGCATAAACAATGAATTCTGTAACACTGAAAAGAAATTTAAAAAATAAGTAAATAAAAATTAAAAAACAAAAAGAAGAAGAAGAAACACTACACTTTTTTAAGAGAGAGAGAGCAAGAGAGAGAATTTTGAACAGACTCCACAGTGAGCACAGAACCTGAGGCAGGGCTCTTTCCCATGACCCTGAGATCATGACCTGAGCTAAAATCAAGAGTCTGACTCTTAACCAACTGAGCCAATCAGGGGCCCCTAGAAACATTGTAAATGATATTTTGGTCACATTTTGGGTAAGCTGATTTAACAAATAGACCTCAAATTGCATGATGGTTCAAGCACCATGGAAGTTTGGTGTGTGAATGTACCCTTCCAGGTCCATGAGGGGGTAGGACTGGGGGTGGGCCAGGAAAGGAATGGTTGATACCATCAGCAACACAGATGAATCTTAGACTGATCATGCTGAGTCTTAGGGTCCCTGGTCCAATCCCTGAGTTGACACAAAGCACCTCCAACCAGCGCATGAGAGAGACTTGGCAACACTCACACCAGGAGTGGTACATACCATTTTCCACTGCTCACATTCCATTGGCTTGTTCCCTGGCCCCCCTTAAAGGCACCAGGATAGGGAAATAAAGTCCTTCCCAGAGTAGCAACTGCTAGACACAACTCCAACCTATGGATGGGGCAATAGCAGTCTTGGATGGACAGTAAGCTCTGTTTCACAAATTATTGGTCAAAGAATTTGTCATTTGTTTGATTGATTTCTAAAATATCCTAGGACATTAAGACAAGTCTTGGATTTTTTCCCTCTAGATCTTTTCTTCTCTATTTTTTCCAACTGCCTAATGCTTTCATTTTTATCAACAGCATTCAGTCTAGGCAAGACATGATAAAAGCCAGTATCTGACAGTGTTTTTAGATTGTGCTTCTTACTCTGTCTCTCTCTATTCCCATCTTCAGCCTTAGGTGTACATTAAATCTTCAATCCTTATGTCATGATTCTTAACTCTCATTGTGTATTTCACCGCTGTGGTTCTTTTTGCCTTGAGTCCTCAGTTCTATCCTCTAATTACTGACTTCCTATCACTAACATCTAATTTACCCTTTACCCTTTGAGATATTTTCCACATCTTTTTTAAATTTTCATGATTTCTCTGATTTCCCTTTTCTTTGTGTATCAACCCCTACTCTTGACTTACGGAGTCTATCCTATTAACTTTTAAAACATATTAATTATACTTATTTTCAAATCCTTACCGCAGATTTGAAATAGCTGCAAACTAGAAATAACCCAAATGTTCATCAACTGATGACTGTATCCCTCCTAGAAGGATGTTCTCTGTGTGCTTATGTTCTTTCTTTACCTTACAGCAGGTTGGGGGTGGGGCTGTTTCGGGGAGACACACTTTGCCTCCAGTTGTGAGATTTTGCAGTGAGAGAGTTTTATATTTATCTGTCTCTGCCTGGTCCACAATATTTTATCAGTTACAGACCAAATTTTTGTCCATCAGCATTAGTGAAGTATAAAAATAATACAAAATGAATTTTAAGGGTAAACTTTGATAATCTTTGACAAATAAGTGCATTAATATAACAGTAAAAGTAATTTCTATTACCCCAAAAATTTTCCTTGGAAACAGTACATTCTCTACCTTAATCACTAGCCCCAGGCAACCCCACATCTACTTTCTGTAACTATTATTTTGCCTTCTCTGGAACTTCATGTAAATGGAATAGTAGATCGTGTAACGTCCCTTGTGTTTGCCTGCCTTGTTGCACTTAGTCCGATGCTCTTGAAGTTCATTTATGTCGTCGTAAGTATCCATAGTTTCTTTTATAACTGAGCCCTATTTCATTATATAGGTATACTGCAATTTGTTTATCATTTGCTAGTTAATTGTTGGATGTTGGGCTATTTTCACCGCTTTGCTACAACAAATCAGATGGGAATTTTGCATACAAGTCTTTGCATGGACATACGTTCTTATTTCTCTTTGAGTAAATATCTAGGATGGATTTTTGGATTTTGTAATAAACATATGTTTAGCTGTATAAAAAAGATTGCCGAACTATTTTCCAATATAACTATTCCATTTTGTATTTTCACCATCTACGAAACAGTTCTCTTTGCTCCACATTCTCACCAATACATATCGTCAGTGTTTTTAATTTTAGACACTGCAGTTGGTGTGTAGTGGTTTCTCACTGTGGTTTTAAATTGCATGTCCCTAGTGACGAGGATGTCAATCATTTGTTCATGTGTCTCTGCATCTGCATCTCTTTGGTGAAGTGCATGTTCAAATTTTGTGACTTATTTGTTGTGGTTATTGACTTCAAAATTTTTTTTAGTATTCTGGATACAAGTTACTTCCCAGAATTTTTTAGCAGATATTTTCTTCCACAGTATGGCTTGCCTCTTTCATTTCACTAACAGTGTCTTTCAAATAGTGAGTTGTTTCATTTTGTTTTGTTTTAAAGATTTTATGTATTTATTTAATTGACAGAGAGAGACAGTGAAAGAGAGAACATAAGCAGGAGAGCAGGAGAAGGAGAAGCAAGCTCCCTGCTGAGCAGAGAGCCCGATGGGGGACTCAGTCCCAGGACCCAGAGATCATGACCTGAGCTGAAGGCAGAGGCTTTAACCCACTGAGCCACCCAGGTGTCCCAAATAGTGAGTTTTTAATTTTGAAAAAGTATAATTTATTGTAGTTTACTTTCACAGGTGTGCTTTTGTGTCCTAGAAATCTTTACATGACTCAAGGTCACAAAATACTTTAGTCTAGAAATTCTATTGTTGTAATTTTTGCCTTTAGATCGGATACATTTTAAATTTTCTGTATAAAGTATAATTAACTATTGTGAATTATTTTTCTTTATGTATAAATCCAATTGTCCCTGAAGAATTTTTGGAAAGACCTATACAATTTGTTTCATAAAAGGCCTTAACTAGGGGTCTATTTCTGGACCTAAGTAATATACTTACATGTCCCATCCTCCCTTCCACTATGCTGCTGCCCATGACTATATACTATTACTACACATGTAGTACATATATACTGTTTCTACTTTATCTTTAAACAGCCATTTACTTATCTTTTAGGGAGATAGATTTAAAAAGTGCCTTTTCGGGGCGCCTGGGTGGCTCAGTGGGTTAAGCCACTGCCTTCGGCTCAGGTCATGATCCCAGGTCCTGGGTTCGAGCCCCACATCGGGCTTTCTGCTCAGCAGGGAGCCTGCTTCCTCCTCTCTCTCTGCCTGCCTCTCTGCTTACTTGTGATTTCTCTCTGTCAAATAAATAAATAAAATCTTTAAAAAAAAAAGTGCCTTTTCTGTTACCTATACATTTATCATTCCCAGCACTGAGTATCCCTACCCTTGGAACCATTTTCCCTATCTGGTAACATCTTTTCTTCTTTTTGAAGAACTTTCTTGAATGTTCCCTGTGGTGAAGATTTGTTGATAATGGATTTTCTTATCTCTTATTTGCATGGAAAAAAGTGGGGTTTTTTGTCTTTGCTTTTAAAACATGTTTTCCTAAAAATAGATAAGATTTCTTACCAGTGGTTCAACCATGTCATTCCATTTCCCCCCTTAGCATAGTTCCTGTCAACAAGTCTGGTGCTCTCTTAGTTTTTTCCTATATAATGTATTTTCTCTAGGAGCTTTCAAGATGTTGTCTTTATTAATGGCTTTCAGAAGGTCGGTTATGATGTTCCTTGCCATTTTCTTCAGGTTTCTACTACAAAAGGTTGATTGATCTTCTTGACTATGTGGGTTTATAATTTCCCTCAAAGGTACCTCATTTTTGGACATTATTTCTTCAAATATTTTTCTGTCCCTTCTTGTCTTCTATTCTTTTCAGACAACAATTAGGTAAGTGTGAGACTATTTGATACGATGCACAAGCCACTGATACTTTGCTTATTTTTCTAGTCTTTTTTCTCTCTTTTCCTCATTCTGGTTGTTTGCTATGGCTATGTATTTAAATTCACTAACCTTCTCTTCTGAAGTGTATTTTTTATTCCAGGTGGAAGTTTCATTTCTATCTTTTTCATATAATTATGACTATATATTATATGAATTTCCTCATCATGTACATGTTTTCCTTTTTACTCTTGAGCATTAAAAGCTTATTTATATTCACTGTTTTACTTTTCTTATCTGTTAATTTTATTATCTATTTTATAATTTCCAAGCTTATTTTTAATTAATTGATTATTCTCCTTGCTAGAAGTCATGTTTTCTTGCTTCATTGCATGCTTGGTATTTTATTTGTGTTGCTTAATGTCGAAGTTTATTTTATTACTGCTTAGAGTATCGGGACCTGTTCTGGTCTTAGATTGGCTTAATCACTTCAGGATTTGCTTTTATATTTTGTTAGGGAGGGTACAGAGAAGATTTTATCATTATAGACTAGCTTTCAGCATGTATTTCTGTATTAGATTTTTCCACATCACATAGCTATAGGTTCTTCTTTCCAATGGACTAGTTTTACAACCATAGGGTGGAACCAGTTCCCACATAGGCCTGGGGTTCCTATGTAGTGAGCACAGGTTTTTTCTCTTTATGTCATGGATAAGACTGTCGTCTTAGTTCCCAACCCCATACAAGAGGCTCAGTTTCAGTTCCTTCCAACACAATAATTCAGTCCTCTCAGAAGCATTACCTAGTTCCAACTGTACCCACCTCCTTCTCTACAAGGATATCTACCACCCCAGTTAGAACCTGCATGATCTTCTGTTTTAATAGAATATTTAGTTTAAGGTATATTAGACACTTTGATAGAACTTTCTGGATGGTAAAGTCTTATGGATGACAAGTTTTCCTGTAAATGTATTGTACTTCTTTAGAAATAGTTTTTGAGTATGCCCAGAGTGGACAGCATGAAAATAGGGGATTTAGGATACACTGGTCACGCTGCTTTTCAGGTATTATGAAAGCAGTGCAGATCAGCTTTTCCAATGTAATGTAAGAAACGTGATAATTATCTTTTTAAGAAAACCCAAATATTGGCTGTATTCTCTGTAATGAGCCCATTTGTGAGTTTCCTGTGTTAATTTGCTTCAGTCTGTCAAAATTTTGCAAATAACAATGCCCAGTTATGGCAGTATGGATGTAGGAGTGAGACATGCCTGGATTTTCCCCCTAAATCCCTTCCTCTCCATTGTTTCCAACATGTAATCCTTTTCTGTTCATTAGCCACATTGAACTTGGCAAGGTGGTGAGCTGTCACACCTCAGGGTACTAGAAACACATTCGAAGGACATTGATCTTTGTGTCAAAAAGGATGACCTTCACAAGCCCCCCAAATTTTTATACAACCCAACAATAAAAATTATTACCTAGGTCCCAATTTAATTTTATTACACTGTTGAAACTTGTTTTCTGAAAAGCTTCCAGAAAATAGGCCAACTACATTGGAAAACTAACAGTGATGAGTTTGAAGAAACACCAGACAGTTGGCCATTTTCTAAGCCCTGAGCTCACCCTGCCTCCTGCTCTCCAGGTGGTCGTGGGGACAGCTACTGACTGCTGACACCAATGCAAGCATCAGCCCTGCCCAGGGCCCTCCACTCTCTCCTGACCTCTCCTCTCTCCTTCTTCCTCTCTCCCTGGAATTGCAAATCCTTTTCCACCAGGTAGCCTTTGGCTCTGTGGATGCACCATCCCATCCCAGCAGAGTCCTCCCAGAGCAGCAAGCTGACCTGGAGGGTTAGAGGGGACTAGTGCCCTTGGCCCCAGTAATAGCTCAGCAAAAGCAGGTCTCCCCAGGCCTCAGCCATCCCTGCCCCCTTCAGTGTTCTGCACATCCATGGTTCATATGATTGTTTTACCTAAAAAAAGAAGAGGTCCCCACAACTGGCAACTACAAGAGATTAAAGTCACCTGTCCTCAGGTTGAGAGTTGTTTTTGTGTTTAGACAAAGGTACAGAAAGCCCCTCCCACTGTTGTGGGGCTCCTCCTGACCTGACTCCCTTAACCTCCTTGCCCCTCCCCACACACGTGCTCTCCCTCAGACTCTCCTCGTCCCAGCCTCCCTGCACCACCCTCCAGCACCCTCACGGCCCCTCCCTGACCAGGCTCCTGCTTTGCCAAAAATGCCCCACTACTGTTTTCATCCCCTGCCTTTCATGTGCTCCGTTCCTGCCTTTTCGGGTAAGTGACCTCCATCGCAGGGACCTCCTTGTGCCCTGACCCGCACAGCAGCTCCCCACAGAGCAGAGGAGGGCCCCACCCCGGCTTGTAGTCCCCAGAGCTGGGCTCCACAGCCTCCTCAGCTAGTCCCGCTGCTGAGCACACTCAGCCCGTGGTGCTGCCAGCGAGTAACCGTCCCCAACCAGCAACGAATTCCAACCTCATGAAGTCCTCTTTCTTTTTTTTTTCTTATTTCTTTTCAACATAACAGAATTCATTGTTTTTGCACCACACCCAGTGCTCCATGCAATATGTGCCCTCCTTAATACCCACCACCTGGATCCCCCAACCTCCCACCCCCCGTCCCTTCAAAACCCTCAGATTGTTTTTCAGAGTCCATGGTCTCTCATGGTTCACCTCCCCTTCCAATTTCCCTCAACTCTCTTCTCCTCTCCATCTCCCCTTGTCCTCCGTGTTATTTGTTATGCTCCACAAATAAGTGAAACCATATGATAACTGACTCTCTCTGCTTGACTTATTTCACTCAGCATAATCTCTTCCAGTCTCATCTATGCTGATACAAAAGTTGGGTATTCATCCTTTCTGATGGAGGCATCATACTCCATAGTGTATATGGACCACATCTTCCTTATCCATTCGTCCTTTGAAGGGCATCTTGGTTCTTTCCACAGTTTGGCGACCGTGGCCACTGCTGCTATAAACATTGGGGTACAGATGGCCCTTCTTTTCACTACATCTGTATCTTTGGGGTAAATACCCAGTAGTGCAATGGTAGGGTCATAGGGAAGCTCTATTTTTAATTTCTTGAGGAATCTCTACACTGTTTTCCAAAGTGGCTGCACCAACTTGCATTCCCACCAACAGTGTAAGAGGGTTCCCCTTTCTCCACATCCTCTCCAGCACTTATTGTTTCCTGTCTTGCTAATTTTGGGCATTCTAACTGGTGAAAGGTGGTATCTCAATGTGGTTTTAATTTGAATCTCCCTGATGGCTAGTGATGATGAACATTTTTTCATGTGTCTGATAGCCATTTGTATGTCTTCATTGGAGAAGTGTCTGTTCATATCTTCTGCCCATTTTTTTATATGATTATCTGTTTTGTGTGTGCTGAGTTTGAGAAGTTCTTTATGGATCCTGGATATCAACCTTTTGTCTGTACTGTCATTTGCAAATATCGAAGTCCTCTTTCTACATAACTTTACATAAGGATTTGAATTTTCAGAAAGGCTACCCAACAATAGATTTGTATTTGCATGTGGCTGCTAGGAAAAGTTTGGATTCTGCTGAATTATGTTTATCCAAGTCCGTGCCAGTCCCTCCTCCATGATGAGGGAGTTGGATGAAGTCTGTTGGCCTGATTTACTGAGCGGTCTCCATTCCGGGAAGCTCCCAAGATGGAGCAGTGGACGAGAGAAGGGAACAGCTCTTCCCTCAGGTGTCCTTGACGCATGAGGACCCCGTCTCGGCACGGGCAAGTGGGAAACTCACGGGCAGGTCTGTTGTGCTGGCCTCGTGCACCTGTCACTTCCCACCTACGCCAGACTTTCATGGAGGGGCTTCCAGGCCCCCTCCCCACATGCGCAGTGATGGTGTCGTTATGCTTAGGGACAGACCCACCCACAATCACCCCACAACCACAAGCAGTGAAGCGAAGCTCTCCCCTTGAGTGCAGAGTTCACTCACCCACTGTTACACTCATCTCTAGCCCCCGGGTGGACATTCTCTGAGCTTGGAGAGCGAGGGGGCAGCAGGTGGGATGGAGCAGGTGTGCTCACACGGCTGATGGACACCCACAGCTGCCGTCATACCCCACCCACTGCTCCACAGTCCTCGAGGCCCACAGGTGCTCCTGGGTGCTACCCCACAGGTGCTGCCCAGCACCTGCCCAGACACTCAACGCATCTCCAGCCTGACTGCCATGTGCCACCCGGAGCATCAGAAGCCCCAGGGCTGTGTTCACGGGCAGGAGCCCCTGTTCTCCTCATCTGGGTCTACTTCCCTCCCTTAATTCAGTAACCTCTGCCTCTACATCTGCTTGGAGTCACACCACTCCGCACATCCATCAGAGAAAGCCAGTGGTATCACTAAGGTGCCGGCCTTTGCTCCCCAGTCCCCAGGTCTTGGAGGACAGAAAGCTCAGGGTTCCACAGAGAAGTAGAGAGAGCTTTTTCCCCCAACTCATGTCATTCCTCACCGTGATAGCAAACCTGGGTTTAACTTCCCGAGACTCACAGGTCTCTCAAGGAGAAGAGCTCCCTCAAGGGCCTGCCAGGCCCCAGAAGACAGGGCCTCAGTTCTAGGACTGAGGGAAAGGCAGACCACCACTTTGTCAGGCCTCCCTGCTTCCCACCCTCTCCTGCCAACACCCCCGTGCGGCCCACCCCCCACACAGCCAAGACTCCAAGGCATACTTATCCTTTCCTTAAAACCCTTAAAAATGTATAACCCCACACAAAACATTTACACAGAAGGCCCTCTGTTGATCCGGGGCCAAGGTCTCTGATCCTGTGGAAACTGACATGATTCAAGGTCAATGTACCATTCTCTACGTCACCACCCCTACCTGCAGCCCTCCTCACCTGCGTGGCCTCTGGACCCTCTGTCTTTGCTTGTCCTGTCCCACCTTGGGGCCACCTGGTTTCTCACCATGGCAGGCCCAGAACCCTCGGCCGCCACCCCTTCCCACAGCAGGAAGGAGCGTGGGGACCTCTGTCACCCTGGACACAGGGAAGACTTGGCCTCTTCTGGCCTCTTTCTGCTTGCACATGGCTGAGATCACAGGACTCACAACCGTGTCTAAGTTCAAAGGGCATAGACGATGAGTAAAGAAAGAAGAAAAAGGGCGGCGGGGGGAGTGGGGAAGCACAACAGGATAACCAGAAAAAAAAAAAAGCAAACCAAGTTATGTCTAAAGTGTTATCCCTATTCCATGTTCCTTTCAGAGAAATCACTGAGTGCCTTTCCAGACACAGGATCAGGGGTTTTGCCAACATTCCTATACTCCATCCCACAACCTGGACAGTGGATACCCTCATCCTCCTTCTAAAGAAATCTCATCTCCCAGGCTCTGGCTAATTGTCAGACTTTACCCGCTGGATCCCACGGCTGATGGGCACCCGGCCTGCTGCCCGAAGCTGGTGCTCCTGCCTGTCACTTTGCTGCTTCTGGACCCAGCTCTGTCCCCGGTGGCGGGGGGGGGGGTGTGGGGGGGTAGGTTGGGGGTTAGGGCTGGGGGAGCGGGGAGGGCATCAGTGCACGGAGCTGCCACCTGCTTCAGTCTTGGCCCATCACAGATTTCCAGACTGGATTCTTTTGTTGGCGGCTCCCTTAGGAACTGAATCACGACAACTAAAAATGCATGTTTATGTTTACTTTTGTTTTCTAAGAAATTTTCTTTTTCAACTGCTCTCAAACACCAGAATTTGGCAAACGTGACTTGGTACAAATGTTAGGGTGTGCAAGGAAAACCGCACCGAATAGTGTCAGTCCGGCTCGGGGTGCAACGTGCACCCTTTCTTTCCTGCTGACTTTACCTTTTCCCATCTCGCCTCTTCCTGTGGCCCCTCCATCCCAGCAAGACCCTGCTGGTAAATTCCAGGATCTGTGATGTTTGAACTTGGGTAGCTTTGACCAATTTTCCCAATCCTGGTGTCCAGGAAAACTTTTGAAAATAGGAAACAGTGAAAAATCAAACTAAAAGATCAAATGGGAATTCGTACAGCCTGACCATAAAATATGCTTTCATCGGCGATGTTCCTGTCATCTTCTCCAGAAGTTCGGTGGGATGATGACAACCTTGGTCCCCATTTTCTGAAAGGAAGTTTGAAAGCTAGATTTTAGGCTTTTTTTTTTTTTTTAACCTAACCTCGGGGCTTTCCATCATCATCTTTCTTGACAATACAAAAGGAGATTAGAAACAAGAGCAGGCAAACCACCTATCTTTTAAAAAGCCTTCTTCTTTCTCTGATTATGTCAAACGCTGACAGCCCACCACGATCAGCAACCTTAGCTCCTGACCCTGACCACAGAAACCCTATCTTTTCTGTAACTCTTGAACAAGTTAAAGCATCACACACTCTTTGTTTAAATAATACATACTAAAGGAGAATATTACCTTAGATATATAGAAAACCTTCCTCCCTAAGAGTTGTAAAAATAGTATGTGTTTGAACAAGTCTTGCTGTCATGATGTGAGGACAGAGAGCAGCTCTGTTCTAACAGCTTATTCTGTATTCCACGGAACATTCAAAACTCTAAACATTTCCCTCCCCACGGGCACCTCTACAACGGATGATCATGACTTATTTATGTGTTGTGGAACTCTTAAGCAGTCCCCAAATATGCCTCTGATCGAACTGATCCACTACTTCCCCATAATGGACACATGTCTGTTCTGATATTCAAACCCTTAGTCTGAAAGCACATTTCCCCTCTTCTGATGCCGTGGGATTTTTCTTTCTTCTTCTTTTTTTTTTTTTTTAACTGTACAACATCCCAGTTGCCACAGAGTGTTTAGTAAAATTCTTTATATATTATTCACATTATCTTCCCATTTGTAATAAAAGCAATAATAGCTGTGACATATTGGTTGAACAATTTGTATGTGTCCGGACCTTTTGCTACACGCTTTCCTTGTATTAACTCAATGAATCACCAAAATAACCCTATGTTATAGATGTATTATACCTGTTTACAGATGAGAAATGAGGCCCAGAGAAGTGAACAGCCCCAAGGTCATGTGCCAGCAGGGGACGGAGGTGATGTAGGAACTCAGCTCAACAGCACGCCCTGCCATCAGGGGTCCTGGTCCTTTGAAAGGGAGCGACATATACAGTCGTATTCCCCGACGACTCCGCCTTCTCGGGATCCAGCAGGGACCTCAGAGCAAGCGGGGGTTGCGGGGGCGGGGGCAGGTGGAGGTCAGTGCCTCAGTGCACGTGTGCGGCAGGGGCCTCATGGGCATGTGGCCCTGTCATCTTCTCAAATGTGGTCAGATCAGTCATTCCACTGCAGCCGAGACTCCTTTCTCTTTCCATTCTGATTCCCAATCTCTCCATCACATTTCCACTTCTCTCCAGTGGTGCTGGAGTGGCTGCAGGCATTGCTGGGGGCGGGTGGGGGAGTCCTATGGGGAGACTGAGCTGGGGATCCGTGTCGTCTGGGCTTGGGGAAAATGTATGTGGCTGACAGTCACCTCCATGTCACCTCCCTCTGCCATGTCCTCCACGTGCAGACAGAGGGGTGAGGCTGGAGGGCCGTCCTGCTGGGCACAGCCCCTGAGGTCCCACAGTGAGAAAGATTTGGTTTCTGTGAGTAATAGTCTGGTTATCTCAGCTTGCCCATAAATGAAGGCTGTTAGAGACGTTCCGAAATTTGGACACTTTAGTAATCTTAGAAATAATTTTAAGATGTTGAAATTTTATATATGATTCCATGTAACGAGGTGTCACTGATAATAAATTGACCTCAACTAACATTTGTTTTCTGTTCTCAACATGGGGAAAGATATTGTGAAAGTGTTACATGGCGAGTCAAACTGTGCCAACCAGACCTGTGGGGAACTATCCCAGATATGTGTGAGGCAGTTGATTAACACAAGTGCGTTGTCATTTTTCTTGACTTGATTAGATATGTAGTTTCTACCAGATTTTTTTACATTGGAAGTTTGCAGGGATTTCTAAATCTAAATAAATATTTATTTTCATGCTTGATTTTGTACCAGGAATTTTGTCTTCTTTTTCTTTCAAAAGGCCCCCTGAATTACAGATACTTCGGATGTTTTAAAAACAGGATCTGTCCCTAGGTAGGTGCTGTAAAAATGTGTATTTCACCTTGAGTTAAGTGAAAATGACTATAAATCCACGAAAGATGTTTCTCCAAATTCAGAATGGAGTTCTTCTGGCTGCCATGCTTACATGAAAGAGTGTGTGTTCCCCTTGTTTCTTTCAACAAACAGAAGCAATTTCTAGATTCAGAACAGAGACTGGCCAGCTGTTGTGCTTACTTGCGAGCATGTGTTCACACCCACGTGAGCCTTCTCTCCTCATCCTGTCCACCCCGCAGCCATCCACCCCCAGCACACACCTCCTGAACACCTTCTAGTGCTGTCATGCAGTGGGCCACTGAGTGGAAATGAGAGAAAGACAGGGGCGTCCCTACTCTGCGGGGGCTGTCGGTGGAGAGGACACGTGAGTCTTAGGGTCACACAGAGAAAGCTAAGGCAGCCGTGAGGGTCCTGAAGGGAGGAGCCTGCTGGGAAGAAGACCTACCCCTTCCGCTTTGTTCCAGTCCATTCTCACACTGCCTTTCTCTCTTTCTCTGGGGGAAGTTTCTCATTCCTGGAGCCCAGACTGTCTGATTCTCCATCTGTCAGTCTGTCTGACCCTCTCATTCTCTCTCTCTCTGTACTCTTCCTTCTGCCTCCCTCCATGTCTTCCAGTTTTCTTCCTCTCAGGCTGACATTTCAAAGCACTTTACATACTTTTAAATACCAGGATTGTATAGGGTTCAGGTGCTCAGATATTTGTAGGAAAGCATTGATCTACCCATAGGCCACCTTGACTTTGTTGTGTGACCTTAAGAATGTCACCAAATAATCCTCACTCCTAAAGGGGACAATCACACCTCCTTCCATGAGCCACCAGGCTACTCTGACTATTCCATTCCTTAAGAGATAAGCATGCACTTTGGTTTAAAAATCTATCATCTATCTATCTTACCTATCTATTATCCATCCATCCATCCATCCACCCATCCACCTACATATCATCCATCTATAATTATTATATTGAGTGCTATCAAAGACATGCAAATATTTTTTCATTTTTTTTTCCGAAATAATTTAAATAAAGAATGGCAAACTAAACATTTGGAGGAAATGAATACATATCACAAAAGTTTGGGGAAAACATACTTCATGCTATTTGTTATGCTCCACAAATAAGTGAAACCATATGACAATTGACTCTCTCTGCTTGACTTATTTCACTCAGCATAATCTCTTCCAGTCCCGTCCATGTTGATACAAAATTTGGGGATTCATCCTTTCTGATGGAGGCATAATACTCCATAGTGTAGATGGACCACATCTTCCTTATCCATTCATCCGTTGAAGGGCATCTGGTTCTTTCCACAGTTTGGCGACTGTGGCCATTGCTGCTATAAACATTGGGGTACATATGGCCCTTCTTTTCACTACATCTGTATCTTTGGGGTAAATACCCAGTAGTGCAATTGCAGGGTCATAGGGAAGCTCTATTTTTAATTTCTTGAGGAATCTCTACACTGTTTTCCAAAGGGGCTGCACCAACTTGCATTCCCACCAACAGTGTAAGAGGGTTCCACTTTCTCCACATCCCCACAACGTGAGACAGGAATCCATCAGAATCCTAGAGGAGAACATAGGCAGTAACCTCTTCGATATCAGCCACAGCAACTTCTTTCAAGATATGTCTCCAAAGGCAAAGGAAACAAAAGCGAAAATGAACTTTTGGGAAAAAAATACTTCAGAACACGTGCTCTCAATAATCTAAACTATTGGAATGGGAAATATTTCAAAGACCTGAACTCATGTCAAAGAACAAACTGTTTAGGAAATTACCATAGGCATCAGGTAACCCCATCACTCCTGAACTGAGCTTCCCTGGTGGTATGATGTCAGCCATGTTGTGCTATATTTAATGCGTGGAGCCCCTCTCTGGCTGCATCATGAACCTCTGAGGGCCAAGAATAGCATAGATCCCTCTTTGTTTCATCACTGTTACTCCTGAGTTAAGAAATGTACATCTTTGTATGGACTCGGTTTGCTACTCCTTGCTTGACACACCTCAAGCATGGAGCTTTCCAGCATTTTCCATTGTGGCCAATTATCTTGCTGGGGCTGCCATAATGTAATACCATAGATGGGTGACTTCAGTGACAGACATCCATTTTCTGACAGTCTGGAGGCCAGAAGTCCAAGATCAAGGTTTTGGTCAGGACTCTCTTCCTGGTACCTGGCCTCCTTCCCACTGTGTCCTCTCATGGTCTCCTCAGTGAATGTGCAGAGAGAGAGAGAGAAGGAGAGCTCTTTGGCATCTCTTCTAATAAGGACACTAATTCTACGGGGTCAGAGCTGTACACTTATGACCTCATCAATTATTTCCTTCCAGGATCCTTCTCCTAATACAGCCTCACTGGAGGTCAGGGCTTTAATAAATGGATTTGGGCAGTGGGGGGCAAAGAAGGGGTAGAAAGTATTCAGTCCATAACAGCTTAGTGAGCAGAACCAGACACAAAGTCCTATTTTCACATCAAACTGAGACTTGCATGTGTGTCCTCATTCCTACTGCTCCCAGCACTTTGCTGGCACAAGCTGGATTTCCAATTCCCCCAGCTTCATTCAGGTCAAAAAACCACTCAGCTGCAGAACCAGACATGGACATGATGGGAGTGGTCTCACTCTGAGTATTTGACTTTTTTCTACATTATTCTTTTCTCAATACAGTCCTAGTCCTCTTCCCATCTCTAAACACAGACAAACATTCCAAGGTGCGGCCATATGCCAAGCTCAGGGAGGCTGAAGCCCCCAGCTTCTACCGGGAGGCTGAACTGATGGAGACAGCCGCAGCCTGGCACCCAGCTTACAGGACGCCTTCCAGGAACATTAACGGCCAAATGGCTATTCTGCAATAGCCTGTCAGTTCCCTGGATTATGACCTACCGGGTTTCAGGGAGCCTTTCTGTTCTTCCCCTCGGTCCCTTCTGGCCTAAACACCTTTGTGCCCTCAGCAGGTTGGACCATCTGAAACCTGTCCCCTGTCCCAGCTCCACAGAGAGTGTAATGACACCACTTGTCACACTGACCCCAGTGACCTCTCACTGTTAACTTTCTGCTCTAGCAACTGGCCATCCAGTCAGACACTGCTTCTCCCTCAGACACCTTTTTGAAAGGTGTGGGATGAGGACGATGGAATACAATCCCTCAGGGCGTTGTCCATCTCTGGAATCCATAATGGATTCTACGTTGTGCTAGCATAGCTAGAGAAGACCTAGGACTGCATATATAGCATGCTAGACTGCTCTAGAAGGAGCTGTTGCCCACACTGCCTGACGTGACAGCACTTGGACACAGGTCTCACAAGTTCTAAGGGGTATAGTTGAATCCTCAGTCAGGCCTGCTCCTCCCATCTTCCCAGGTTGTGTTTCTGGTTCTAAACTTACCGAGAAATGCATCAGCACCAGGAGTGCCCTTCATGATGGTCCCAGCTTAGGGCAGACCAGGAGAACACATCAAGTAAAGACAGAAGGACGTTGGTCTGCCTGGAAGGTTTCTGAGAGGGGGCAACTCAGAGAGGACCAGGTCTAATTTAGACTGTATCTCATGATCCTGACAGTCAGAAGAACCTTCTGGAGGAGATGATGCCACCTCACTTTCATCACAGATTTGATGACCATAACATAGCTCCCTGACTGAAGCAACCTACTAAAAACACATTTGTTGATTTCAACATGGGGAATGCAGGGGTGAGGAGGCAGGGCAAGGAAGGAAGCCAGAGGGGAGGACGGCAAGGATGAAGGGAAAGAGTGGGAAGGGCTGTGAGGTTTAAGGCATAGATAATCCTTAAATAGTTACTGGGGAATCCTGAGGAGTGAAATACAGTGCTATCTGGGAACTTCAGTTCTGGGCATTCATCCAATGTCTCTTTTATTCCCATCAGCTTCTGCCTATTGCTAGCTCCTTCCCTATGCAGCTCAGATATCCCGGTGTATCCCTTCCACTAACTACCTACCAGGATCAGCACCATCCTGCTTCAGTGTCCTTCTCTCCTATCCAGCCAAAACTCTAAGGGAGACAAACAGCAAGCCTTCTTAAATTCTAAAGAACATAATCCTTAATAGAAAAAAAAAAATAGAAGGTGTATAAATAATTTAGAACAATTTTTTATATAATGAGAAAAAGTTAACATCTATTTTCACATCTTTCTGGAACTGACAGACTTAATTTCTTTACCAATTTTCTACCAGAAGTTGATGGTATTTGAAATGTTAGACAAAATAGTGAACTGTGTTTTCCATAGTTTGACTCAGTTACTGAAGTGGAAATCAAAATGACAGATATTTAAATTCTGAAATATGGGTTTGGTTCTTTGGACTTATCTAATCCATTAGTGCTAATTGTCTAGTATCATATAATTTCTGAATTCTGATTTTTTTAAAAATATTTTTAAAATTATTATTAATTTTATTTTTTATAAACATATAATATATTTTTATCCCCAGGGGTATAGGTCTGTGAATCACCAGGTTTACACACTTCACAGCACTCACCATAGCACATACCCTCCCAGTGTCCATAATTCTGATTTTTTTAAAAATAAGCATGAAAATCAGCAGAGTTTATATCATCTTAATGATTCAGGAGACTTGAGCTAAAAGTCTTCAAACACAATAACCTCCTTTAGGAGCAAAACTACTACAGACCCTACAGAAATGCATCATGCCACCCTGGACTGGGTACTACTTTATCTTGTTTTCAGTCCTCTGTGTATTTTGAGGAAAAAAGACCTAAATAATCTCCACCTAACTTATTTTTATCATTAAGATATAGTAACTGGGGCTCCTGGGTGGCTCAGTTAAGCTCCTGACTCTTGATTTCAGCTCAACTCATGATCTCTGAGTCATAAGATCAGGCCCTGCGTTGGGCTCCTCACTCAGCCAGGAGTCGGCTTGGGATTCTCTCTATCCCTCCTCTATGTCTCTCCCCCCACTTGTATGCTCTCTCTCTAAAATAAATTTTTTAAAAGAGGTATAATAACACTTTAACACCTTTGAAAAATTAATAGAATGATGTAGAATTCTTGCTTTGGAAATACAGGTACGATCTCATCTCTCATTTCCATGTTTGGTTTGATAACTGAGCAAGTTCTTTGTACCTTCAACATAAATTAGAAAAACAAAACAATTTATTGTTTTTTTGAAAGGGACTCAGAATCAGTTATTGCATTTTTTCAGAAAGAAAAACAGAATAGCTACAAGTCTGCATGCACTGAATGAGATGAATAATCCTTAGCTAGTTTCAGTCCTTTGTTTGTTTTCCACCTGCCTCCCTTGCCATGAAGAATAAAGGAAACCTGCCTCAGTTAGAATCTTTACATCTACTTTTGCTAATTCTCACACTTATCCAGGCCACTTCTTTCCCAAGTATACCAGTTGTTCTAGCAAAGTATTTGTAATTTATTGTAATTTTTCAATCTTTATGAGTGCCAGATTTAATGAATGTTTCCAAAGAATTATGCCTTAATTAGTTTCAGGTATGGGCAACAGCACAGCTTATAGGAAGAGGAGAATGACAACCTGAAATTGTGTAACTTTTACATAAATCTTATTAGTTACTCAGCACAGTAATGTTCAGTTGCAATGGGATTGTTCTCCATCAACAGGCTAACTGTTGCTAAAAACAGGATGTCTTTCTTCAAGCAGAATGAACATTTTCCCTGTTTATGGGATTAACTGGCTTAAAATACCCGTTTGCATTTGCATTTATTCAAATTTAGAAGAGATGGAACGTAGGACGCCTGGGTGGCTCAGTTTGTTGTGTCTGAACCTTGATCTCAGCTCATGTCTGGATCTCAGCACTCTGTTTTTTTTTTTAAAGATTTTATTCATCCATTTGACAGAGATAGATCACAAGCAGGCAGAGAGGCAGGCAGGGGGTGGGGGTGGGGGGAAGCAGACTCCTCGCTGAGCAGAGAGCCCAATTCGGGGCTTGATCCCAGGACCCTGGGATCATGACCGGAACCAAAGGCAGAGGCTTTAACCCACTGAGCCACCCAGGCACCCCTGGATCTCAGCACTCTTGATCATAGGGTCATGAGTCCAAGCCTCACATTGGCTCTACTTAAAAAGAGAGAGAGAGAGAGAGAGAGAGATGGAACTTGTTTCAATTAATTATGTTGTTGAATTGTAGCTGCGAAGATTTGTGAAAGGACGCCCTCTTTTCTTCTGAGAAAGGCCCACCAAACCTGGATCTTATAATGTATTCTGGTCTTAGGAAGGAGAAGAATCGGAAACATTGCTTTCTTCTTGGAGGAGAGTTGAAGATCTACAAAGCTGAGTGGGGGAGAAGCAAGATGGGAAGTGAAGCCAATAAGTGCCTTTCCTGTCTTCTCCATTTTCTAACCAAATGTGGGGCCATCAGATGATTTTTTAACACAAGGTGATGATGATCTCTTTGGGACTGTGTAGGTGCCATGCCCTCTTCAATCTCATGCATTTACTCCCTTCAACTTCTCTCTCCACAGCGGACTCAGAGCACTAAGGGAACGGATCTCAGCATGAACCACACCACCTGTCATTTCATCCCCATCTTTGGGTACCATAGTGGAATGTTGTGGGATTCCCAACTGTGTGTGAACATGCAAATGCCTTGTTTTGTCTCGTTTATTTTTAGGTTATCTCTAGATTCTAGAATAAGAGTTGGAAAACCTAAATACAGAACAAGGACAGTATTTGAGCAGAGGGAGTTGGATAAATGCATTATCATGAAATGTTTTCTAAGGAGCTCATAGACATTAAAGTGATTAATGATGACTGATACTCTCAGAGAGGGTTTGAAGATCTCTGCTTTTCCTCCAAGTGAAGGGAAGCCTGCAGACCCTGGGGCTGAAGAAAAGAGCACTCTCAGTGGGGGTGTGCTGGGCCGGGTTTGAACCTGACTCTGTGCCATACCTCCTGGGGTCTTCAAGGGCCCTTCCCTCTCTATAAATTTAGAGGACTTCACCACTGTCTCTCAACTCTTTCAACAAAACCGATTCTTGGCACTTCCAGCAGGGAAAGAAACAGAGAAAGGAGGATAAAAATATGGAGAAAGTCACAAAGGAGAATGGTGTTTGGAGGAGTTATGTGAAGAGGGCCCTGTGAGCTGTGGCGTTGCCTTGCATCCACTCTCTGAAGGGCTGTTTGGCCACCTGTTCCCTAATGACAGGATTTTCCTGGTGCCTTGATATGGCCACCACCCTCCTTCTCTGAGGGAAGGAGGTTATGTGGCCACCAGGGGGTGCCTGACCCTGGAGGGCACTAAGACCTTGTAAGAAACCAGGAATGATAGCCAGCCAATCTGAGGAGGAAAGGAGGAAATTGGAGAAGAAAACTGTGGTTGGGCTTTTGGCAGCAATGTTACCCTCCTGACTTTCTGAGGAAGGATGGCTTCTGAACCCACCATTGGGATGCACAGTTGACTCTCTTTGGCCATCTGAAATCAAGCCCACACCCATGACCGTCGGAAAGTCCTAATTCGGCAAAGTTTTCTCTGTGCTCTCCAATAAGTCTCATTTTCAAATTATTAGCAGAAGCTTTTCAAACTAGAGATGAACACTTACAATTCTGTGTACTGTATGAGGAATACTTTTACAACGGTTCCTCTCGGACTTTATTTCTTCTGTTCCACTTTTGGTAGCTAGGCTTAAGCGCCTGGCATCACCAAGAACACACACACATTTATCAAATGCCATCTTCCTTCAGCCCTGGCTCTGACTGGGATTACAGGGGTGAGAGCTTCAGACTCTTTCAAGGAAAATGTATGCCAAGCTGATTAATGAGAGAATAGCCTGTCAGCGTCATTTTCTGTTTTGTTGTATAAACTAAATCAGATCTCCTTTAAAGATAAACCAAGTGCAATTCCAGAAAAATAATACTATTTCAGATATTATTTTAAAGACATTTTAAAGACAATTTCCTTTTACATTAAATAGCTACATTCGTGCAGTCAGATGCTCAGTCATTTCTGCTCCCTTCGCAAGCTGGGTGCCAGGAGACACTTCAAATGGAAATTTACATAATATATTTCAAATAGGTCTGAAAAAGTACTTTAAATGGTATTTCCATTTTATTTTTTAAAGAATGAAGTAGACTCTAAAAAGAGGAGTTGGTTACATACACATTGTGTGAGAATGTCTAAGGAGCAGAATCGGATCTTTGTAAATACAAAGATTCTGAGAAACAATCACAAGAAAGAAAATTGTGGTACAACACTATGTCACACGCTTTCTAAACGGACAGCCAAAGGTAGGTTCTTCATGGAGTCCTTTCAAACTCTAATATTTCATAAACTAGAGATACTCAGAACCCAGACGGAATTGGTCAAGGATGGGATCTTGGTGATATTCAAAAACAAACCAAAACAAAACAACTCTCAGATAATGTGGCACCGTAGCTAATAACCTGTGTTCAGCAGGGAGAGAAGAACTGTTCCCAAGAAGCTTAAAGAAATTATTCTTCTGGGACACCACCTTCAGCACTAGAGGATATCCAACCTTCTAACCTTCTAATAGGAGAGAGGTCTTCAAACAGTATAGCCAGCCTGTGTGATCTGGCAAAATACAGATTTTTAAAAATTAAAGATTAATATTTCATTTCTTGGGGTTAAGAATAGTTTAATCATCATTTACATGCTTCACTATATATTTTTACTTTATTATATTGATTTTGGCCTCCATATTAAATGGGCTCTTTCAGCTTTTTGGCCAATTTAAAATTTTATATACACATGGAATTACACACATTTTTATATATAATATGGGAATACACACACACAGACATACACACACACACACACACACAGAGTTGGTCCTTGAACAACACAGGTTTAAGTTGTGTGGTCCATTTATGTGTGAATTTTTATTTTTTATTAGTATAGGACTGTAAATTTTCTCTTTTTTGTGATCTTAATAACATTTGCTTTTCTCTAGCTTACTTTATTATAAGAAAAGGTATACAACACATACTGCATAAAAAATAGAAGTATTGATCAACTGTTTCTGTGATTGTTAAGGCTTTGGTCAACAGTAACCACTTAATAGAGTTTTGTTTTTTTTTCTGGGGGGGGCGCGTCAAAAATTACATGGGGAATTTTCAACAGCAGGTGTCAGCTCCTCTAACCCCTGCATTGGTCAGCTGTGTATTGAACAGTTGAGAAAGAGAGAAAGAGGCCAGGGCATCGTGGACACTGCCTTATGAAATGTGAAATTATGAAATGAGAGGTTTTCCTGGGTCAGGCATCTTCTATGTTCATGCTGATAGTCAGCAGTTAATCCGAGAAAAACCTTCTTTTAGGCAAGAAATAATGGAATGTGGTATGCTGGAGAGAAGATGAGTAGAACTTAAGGAATGAATCATCAACAGAACCTGATACCAACGCCTGACGAATTAAAACCCTGGTCGGCTTTCCTGGTCCTGTATCTCCTGTTACCCATAGGAACATTTCCAACACTTCTCGGCTACATTGCAAAACCATCATGAAGTTAGTGGGGCCAATCTTGGCCACCACAAAAGAGGTCTTGGGGTCAGAAGAGCAAACAGGCATTGGATGGGGGGGTTGCCCAGAGGGCTGTCCAGTCTCAATCTGATGAAACCCTCTTCAAGGACTGTCATGCCTTAACACCTCTGGAGGCAGAGGGACACTGAGGCAAAGAACAATCCCACTAAATTGTTTCCTAAATGGTAGGATTTATTTCAATGCTCACATACAATTGAATGAGACAAACTATTTACATAAAACATAAGTACAAAAAATATAATACAATTTATACTGTACATAGTCAGGATTCTCTTCTTTTGTCTGAAAAATGTTGGCAGATAGAGATGGTGTGGAGGGGGTGCTATGGAGGGAAGATTGCACTCTTAGTGCCACTCACGATCATTCTTCATGAATTTATTGTTTAAAAAATTGTTAAAATTGGTTTGGATTACAGAAACTGGAAATTCACAAGAGCAGTGAGTGAGCACGACATTTCCCCTTCTTAATAACAGATCATTTTATCTTATAAATATGTTTGCTTTCTGGAAAGTTGGGACCTACAGTAGGTGTGGGTTGGTTTCTGCTGATTGGCAGGTAACCCCGCCCCCACCACCACCCAAGCCTCTTCTCAAAATTTCCATAGCTGATCCAATGGAGTAGCACATGAGCTCCCTGCCTGGGATGTCACAAGCGGTATCGCAAACTGATTTTTGAAAGCAATGTATCTGCCAGGTGTCATTAAACAGCATTCTTGGATATAGACCTGGACAGCTCTCGAGTGAGGATTTAAGACCAACGAACTGATGAACAGTACACATAAAAATGAAGACTACTGGAAATTTGTATTACACATTTCTAACAACAAGGTTTTTGTTCAAATGAAACCTTGAAAACTGAATGTAAGGACAGGGGAAAAAAGTGCGCCCAACAGCCCTACGAAGAAAGTTCTGACACTTCACAAGATTTCCAACAGGGCAACTGAAACTCTGGTTCCTCATTTAAAGGAAGAGAAAGGCCACGTTGCCTCATCTAAAGGGTCCCATTCTTATTATTAATACATATTGTCTTTAAAAAGCTAATTTTAAGGTCAAGAACTTTCTGCAAGCTTTCCCAACGGCTGAAGTTGGCTTTTGGAGAAGGTTCAGTGAAAAATGAAATAATTCCAAATAAGTTTATTTTGCATCACAAAACAGCAAAAGCAAACTAACACAGAACGAGGCATTTAATTTCATAACGTCCTCATAAATCACGTCAAGGGGCATAACACACAAGTTTTGTTACCCACTTTTGAAGAATGCTACAATGAACCATGTTTGTGCATTTTCTTTGCAGATGACGTAGAGCTTCAGTGGTGGATGGAGGTGCTGGGGTTGAAGGCTCAAACTGTGCTTTCCTTCAAATGGCAGAAGTTCAAATTCAATGTTGGCCAACAGTCACAGTGTAAGAAAAAACACTTTTAGCTGAGAAAACACCATTAACTTTCCTACCCCAAATTAAGGTTGACAACTTTGTGTACATGTAAGCAATGTTGACATTGACTTAAAAAAAAAAAAAAAAAGCACACAAAGCTTTAGGTGATTCTCATTCCACTCAGTGTATCCATGCCAGCTGTCACCAGCCTGATTTTCCTCTATCTGTGGACCTGCCTGAAGAGGGACAGTAACAAAGCTTCTGACATCCATTGGCAGCTCATCGGCAACCCTATCATTGGTCCAAGGTGTTTTGTGGAAGATGTATAATTAAAGTGATGGAACACACCTCTGCCCTTGTTCTGGTGCCACCTGCCCTGCCAATGGGGGCAGACATCATATCTAGAATGTGCTCCTTGGGTCATTTTCCATTCCTGAGATCAAATAGATATAAAAGAATGATTTTCTTCAAGGTGAGCCAATCAACCCTCTGCTTTGAACTAGAACCAGTAATGTCCAGATGCGATGATAAATCACCATCTCAAACAAGGCACTGGCAACTTTTTATGGCAAATCAAACCATCTGTGCTTACGGAGGATGGCTAACAATGCTTTCTTCTCAGCGACAGGAGAGGAGGACAGTTTGGGGTTTTCCAGAATCCCAATTTTTCTCCCAGCTCGTGTTTATCGAGCACTTGAACCCGTCTGAACCACTGTACTACCATTCACCTCACATTTGGACTGTGTGGCATTAAGCTGCCATGAAGCTGAAAGAGAAAAGGGTCATGTTACCACCACTAGCCTAGGATTTCTTCCTAAATGGGAAGAGATGGAATGGATGGCATTACCTGTCCGAAATGTTGGTTTAAGAAATGCTGCAGAGTGGTCTCCTCTCTACTTTGTTCCTTTCAGGATTTAAAATATCCTTGGCTAGTTACCATCATGATGTCAATACAGCAAAACCTGTTTGTTTGAGCAAAAATTGATCCTGACTCTGGTCATGGGTAAGAAGCTTGATTGCTCCAGATTGCAGAACGACTATGATCTTTTGCAAATACTGCGAGGCAGTGTATATCAGGAACTGTACACTTGGTATCAGGCTCTGAAGTTGGTTTTGATGATGTTTTAAGTCCCTGTGCAGTGTAAGCTACATTTTCAAGAGACAGCAATCTCCATTCCTGATGCTTTTGTAACATGTACCAAATTTTTGATACTGTGATGTATGATAGATGAAAAAACCTTGATCCATCATGTCCCCAAAATACGTATAACACATCTTTAATATAAGTCCATTAAACAGGGGGTACAAAATAGTCATTCTAGAAATCCCTGCCAACAGTCCAACATTGCATCTTGTTCACTACTTTTCAATTTCCAAAAGGAAAAGCAAGGATTCTGGCAATTTATTTCCCTGTATTTTATCAGGTTATCAAAACAGAAAATAGGAATACCTTGAGTCAGTGTTTGTAGAGTTACAAAGCATCTTTCACTTATTATTCATGACCTCAACTGGGGAGAACAGCAGAAATAAATTCTAAATCGTTGATCTTCCATTGTAATGCACTGAGCAGTAATTGGCATTCCTTTTTTTTTTTTTTTTTGAAGATTTTATTTATTGAGAGAGAGAGAGAATAAGAGAGAGAGAGAACAGGAGAGGGGAGAGGTCAGAGGGAGAAGCAGACTCCCTGCTGAGCAGGCAGCCTGATGTGGGTCTTGATCCCAGGACTCCAGGATCATGACCTGAGCCAAAGGCAGTTGCTTAACCAACTGAGCCACCCAGGCACCCCCGGCATTCCTTTTTGTGCATTCTTCTGGTCAAAGTGACTGCTACTTTACGTTCTCCCATATCACACCCATTGTCCCGAGAAGCAAGGTGCTCAACATGGCTTTGTTTTCTGGAAACAGATTATCATAGGTCATCAAACCCACAATGCTGTGTCCTCCTATTCTCATCAGGTGACAATAATGGAGACATGAGAAGGGGTGAATGTATTGGGCATGCCAACACAATCGAGAACTCCTCTTTGCCTCATCTTAAAAGTACCTCAGAATTTGCGTAGGAGTTACGGTTCTCATTGTAATTCTCACCTTCAGGAACACTGATTATTGGAGGTTTATGCTTAGGGACAGTCCAGCTCTGTGGAGAATGGCTGCTTTGAGGCGGAAGCCATTCACTGTACCCCCCACTGGTACCTGTTGTCCCTGGGTGGGGGCCTCGAGCCAGCTTTCGAGATGAAAATGCTGAATTCAATGGAGAGCGCCCATTAAATGCCAGAAACCAGAAAACCCCAATGGAGAGTAAAAGACCTGCTGAAGGTGTTTTAACACTGTAGGGGACATGTCCATGATTTATTCTGAAAACAAGGAAAATGTCATAAAGAAGCATCAGGATATTTGTGAACTCAGACGCTACCAAGACTATATCTTCAGTGTGCATTACGGCAGTGTTTATGCAAAATGATTAGCTGAGTGCAGACTTGATATATGTTTAACATAAAATCTCCTCTGATCTTCCAGTAGACCCTGGTGTATCCTGGCGACACGGGATTCCCCCACTAAGACTTTGTCCCTAACTGGGAAGGTGGTCTGACCCATGGATTCTACCAAAGCCTCCAGTGGAAACACTCACCTTTCTGGGCTTTGAGTCCCACGACTCTCACCCCTATGCAGATAAATAAGGAAATAAGGCCATCCTCGGCTGAAACTCCCGCTCTCAGGACAGTCGGTTCTGGAGGAGTCCCAGCGTCAGACCCACAGAACTGTACGCACATCCCGGCTCCCCACCTGGGACCGGCCCTCACACTCAGTTCGGGAGCCACTGCGTCCCCATTTTCACCTTTTCCCACTTTTGCTTCTCTTCCTTGTGGCATCACTCCGTGAGTCCGTGGGACCAGACCCTGGTCCACCCCGAGCATGGGGGCGAACCCTTCCCAGGGCCAGGGGCAACTCCGGGGCAGGGACACATGTCCCCCACCGTCCATTCCTCTGTAGGCCCTGAGGTACTCCCGCCCGCCCTGGCGCGCACATAGGGAAGCGCCACTGGCGGTCAGGACACACCTGAGTGGGCTTGCTGGACGTCCCCGCGGGAGTGGGGCGCAGAGACCTCCCCGAAGCATCACGGACATGGGCCTCCAGCGAGCCTGGCAACCGAGCGCAGAAGCACGGGGTCTGCTGGCGAAGGGGCTTCCGTGGGGCAGAGCTGCTCCCAAGTCGCAGTCCCATCGCTCAGGGGTGATGAACCCACGTTCATGCCAGCCGCTGGCCCACAGTGCTCCTGGGGAAAGCTGTGCTGTGGTCTCCCTCCGTAGGACGGGGCCTCCACAGTCTGCGCATTCAGGGCGGGGACTCCTCCGGCTGGAGGAAAGGACCCTGAGCAGCCCCGACCCTGGGAATCACTTCCAAAGACTTTAATGTGAGATGAAAGCCACTTTCCTAATGAAAACAGGCAAACTTCAGCTCTACCCAGAAATAATCCTAGAGATTAAACTGTGATCAGTGTCATTGGATGTTGGGTTCAAAGCGGGGTGTGGCTTAAAAATAGTAATCCCTATCTGTGCTGCTTGTACTAGGAAGGAAGGAGGAAGGGGAGGGAAAGGAAAGGTAGAAAGGAAGGAAAGAAAGAGGAAGCGAGCAAGGGAGGGAGGAAGGAAAGAATAAGGAAAACAGAAGGGGAAGGAAGGAAGGAAAAGAAAGATAAAGACAGAAAAAAAACAGTCATTCAGAAACTTACAATGTGACCCACGGGGAAGGCAAAGGTGGCAACCTCCAGGAGAGCGACTTCAGGGAGGACACCCGGGTGCACGTGGGGGGCTCCCCTGTGAAAGCCGGCCTGGGGCTCAGGCACCAACCGGGGAGGGGAGACGGCGGGGAGGCGCACAGCTGTGAGCAACAGCCACGGAAGGATGGAAAAGCCGAAGTTACTCCAAAGCTGCTTAAAATAGAATATAGTCAAAATTATTTTTAACCAATTGAAATTCTGTGAAATGAGAATGAGAGGGAGAAAGAGAGCACAAAGCCAGAGTCATCTTCCTTTGAGTGGAGTTTCAGTGGACGAAAACGAGAGCAGTTTTTTTTTTGCGGTGACAAGTCCCAGGATGTATAATCCGCAACACGAAAACTCTGCATGGAGAGAGGGCGCCGCCCCCGTCACTGCAGGAGCCGGACTGGAACCCAGCGTGGACTTAGAAAGCATTTCCAGTCAGGTCCAGCGATGTTTTCTCAAAATATTAGTATTCCCTTTCCCAGGGGAGAGAAAATGAACTTTTAAGCTTAGAAAACACTGGAGGGAGGGATTCCAAAACCAGCTACCATGTGCTTCGCAGTGAGGACATGTTTCTTAAAGGAAAGTGACGCCCAAGTTGGAGCATCGGGAGCAAATCCAGCTGAGGAACAACGGGGAAACCATCTGGCGGAATTTCACCTCCTCAGTATGGACTTGGGCTCTCCGTGTCCAAGCAGAGAGGTCCCACACAGTGGAGAAGCCGCACAGGACAGACAACATGGACGCCTGTTGGAAAGATCCAGAACACCACTGCAGTGTCCTCTCTCCCTCCTCCCGGAGACCCCCATCGTTTAAATTGGAATTTTAGTAGAAGAGCTTGTGAAAATCTGGCTGTAGGAGAATATTTTCAATACAACAACACTCATGACTAAATGTGGGATTTTCCCCAACACCCTCCAAAATTGTGTCTTTAAACTAGATAGGATAAAAGCACGGGTACTAAGAGGCCTGTGCACCTCACTGCCCATGCTGTGGTGTCCATGGATCTGAAGGTTCATTGTGCAGTAAGAACCTGATTGACTGTCCATGTCGGCCGTCATCACCACGTCTGCGGGTGTGGGGGTGTCAGATGAACAGTTCCAGTCTTCCGGAAATTATTCAACCAACTGTATCAGTTGTTTATGAATAATTTCTCCTGCTTTTTTTTTTTTTTTCCCTGCCTTTCCAGGGACTTCTATGAGTAGTATTATAACACTCTGAAATGCTTAGGGTGATCAATGCTCAGAACCGCAGGGATCACTGAAAACCTTACTTTCCTGCTTTCTCAAGGTACATCTTGAAATGCAATTGCCTCGGTGCAGGGAGAAGTGGGAGGGGGTGGAGGAGAGGGCAGCACTGAGAGAGATAGAAACACAAGGCACCAGAACGAAATGTGTCCTCCTCACCTGACCCGGAGGCAGCAAATGACAGCTGGGTACTTGGGGCTTACGCCAATATGTACATCGACAGGCTGCAGAAAGCCAGCTTCACTCATGAGTAATGCGCTGGGAAGGGGCTGATGGCCACACACTAGTTCTATCAGCACACAGAAAATACAAAGTTGCTTCTCCTTAAAGGTCAGTTCTTTTGATCCTTTCTATAACATGGAAAATTAAAAAAAAAAAAGCTGGTTTCAATTATATTTCAAAGTATTGTCTAATACCTTCCCTCATTGGTGTCATGAATGCTCACGATCTTTCCTTGCAGGGATGGAGAGGAGGAGGAGGTTATCCAAATGGTGAGCGAGTGGTGGTTTTACACATGGCTCTCCAGGACCAGACCGGTGGGCTTCTGGGCCAAGTGCGTGACAGGCAGCTCCCGGGAATGCCAGGAAATCCAGAAGCGAGAATATGGCGACTAGCCCTGCAGCATCACACAGAAGGCTGGACCCTTCGTCATGTCTGAGCCTCTGGTCTTTACGCTCAGCTCCACCGGGGGTGACACCGGCACTGCATCAAGACTAAGGGAGGGATGAGGGTGTCACACCTCATGCCATCATCACCTCCACAGACACAAGCTCGGGTGAATCCCTGCCCTTGCCCAGGTGAGAACCATTCCAAGTCCAAACACACAAGTTGCTTCCGAGGTTTCCACAGAATTATCCAGGTTGGGAAGATGGGAGATCCGTGGTGAGTAACTATACAGCCACATTCCTAGCCCTCATTTTACCAAATACTACGGACCCAACACTCTTTGTGGCGGGAGGGGGACTCTCGTCGGAAGTGTCTATTTTCTTGAATAAAAACATCATGAAGATTTATGCTCAAGAACAGGAAGACATTCCTATTTCTAAAGACTCCTCCTTCCTATGTGGGTGGTACATTTATTAAAAAGCACAAGAAAACAACAGAGTTGTTAGAAAAATGGACCAAACGGCAATTAAAAAAAAAAAAAAAACTATAAACAAAACTTCACGCCATGGCTCAATTGACCATGATCAAGCGTTTAGACCAGACTTTCACGACATCATATCTAGATTTTTGTTGCTTTTCGGGATGTCTGCTTTTGGCAGCAATGGGACACTCGTGGCTTGAAATGCACTTGAAATGTATCCAAACTTCATCTATGAAGTCTTGGAGACATGGGCAGTCATGGAGCATAGGCCTTGAGGAATGGGGGATTACGAGAAGCCAAAAATAGAACAGCTATCAGTACTCATCGTAGTTATTGAGATCTGTAAAGTAGGCATTAGAATAGGTCTTCCCGGTAAGATGCGGGTTGAAGTACTTGTTTCTTTCCTCTAGGATCAAGTTGTTTTTGTTAAATGCCTGTAAAAAGTAAAATAATAAAAGAGAGAGAGAGAGAGAGAGAGAAATTTAAGAACATTCTACAAGCAGTATTTCAGAAAGAGAACGTAACAAGGGGATGATTACTGAAGTGGAACGCCCTTCTCAGGCTCCGTTGTTTGAGACGTGATTTCCCACTTAATTTGCTTCCTCACCTCATTTGACTTCCCGAGGACCCGCCTCATGACCAGAATGAGGTTGGCCATCTTGAGAAACCTTCCACAAACCTAAAGCTCCCGTGATTTCGAATCAACAGACACTCTGAAGGTTATGGGACAGTACAATTTAAGCAGCTTTCTGATGATCACAGCAGGTACATTAATAAGAGATTTCAAAGGAGCTTATTTAAGTAAATGCATGAAATTTCAAATGCCCTGATTTCTCTCCATTTTCTACAGATGTCAGTAGGTGAGCATGTGATGAGAAAGGAGCCCCCCTCCAAGCGGCCACCTGAAGACTCTGCAGCCTGACAGGGGGCTCAGACCTAGCAGCGTCTGCACTTTTACCTAAAGACCCTGCTTAGTGGTTTCACTGTACGTGCCTGTTTTGCTTTTCCTGGGGCACTTTTTTTTTTTAATTTAAATTCAGTTAGCCAACATACAGTACATTATTAGTTTCAGATGTAGTGCTCAGTGATTTATCTGATGCCTGTAAGGCCCAGGGCTCATCACATCACATGCTCCCCTCACTGCCCATCCCCCCAGTCGCCCATGCCCCACCCACCTCCCCTCCCGCCAGCAGTCAGCACAGCCAAAATCAACAAGACCGGAGACAAGACGTGCTGGCGAGGTGGCGGAGGAAGGGGAACCCTCTTACACGATCGGTGGGAATGCCGGCTCGTGCAGCCACCCTGGAAAACAGGACGGAGGTTCCTCAGGATGTTAAGAATAGCTGTCCTGGGACCCCTTTTAACACAAACACTTAGAGGGCCACTTGGGTGGCTCGGTCACTTTAGTGACTGACTTCTGATTTTGGCTCAGGTCACGATCTCAGGGTTGTGAGCTGGACTAGTGGCGAGTCTGCCTGAGATTCTCGCCCTCTCCCTCCACCTGTCCCCTCCCCCCAGCTCATGCACCCATTAATCAATTAATTAATTAAGAAAATAAAAAAATAAAATAACCACTTAGGAGTTGAGGCCTTATAGCCACCTTATAAGCAACAGGTACCTGTCTCCCACTCACTGCTGACCAGGGATGGAGGACTACTTCCCTGGGCTCGCTGGGAAGGTAAGTCATAATCCCTGGGACCTCCCTGGGACCTGACTTCCTTTGATTGAGTGCAGGGAGACTGTGCCTCCAGCCAAAAACAAGCCTGGGGTTTCCCCTTCCCCAAAGGGGGAGCTGGGGTGCTCCCATTCATCAGGCCATAATATGCATGTTATCGGGGGGCCCAGCTCTGGCCCCCAACACAGGCTACTGTAGCCACTTTCGACACGGATGCCCTTCCTTATGAAGTCATTAAAGCAACCTATACTTTCAAAATGCAAACTCTGCCAGGTTGAGGGTGACTATGAAATAAAGGACTGACAGAGAGATGTAGGTTAGTTGGCAGAGGCCAACTCTCCAGGACTGGTCTGGGCAAAGTATCGGAAGAAAGTTCCAGAAGGATCATTAGAGACTAGGCAGCCATCAGTGCCCTCAGAGCCCTCTGCCCTCAGAGCAGTGAAATTTCTTAATATCTGGGTGGCTCCTGGATCTCAAGTGAGATCGAAGACCAGCTCAATTATCTTGAGACACTTAAAGTAACACACAAGTTCATAGGTTGGCATCACATCTCGAGGAGCCCCACTCTTGGATTCTGAAGGCTTGTTTGAAAGGTTCTTGCTCATAAAAGGAGCTTGTGTTCCTCCTCATACTCTGGGAGCTCAGTGCTGAGAGGGTGTGGGGGCATGTTACTGGTGTCCTCCTTCACTCCCTGGCCCGAGCACAGGATTAGCATCAGGTGCTGATGGGCTCTGGATCCTGGTATAAGCAAGGCCCAGGGTTGGCCCTGTCGCTGTCCCAGTGTCTGAGAAGGGACTTCATGTAGGAGGGAAATAAGAGGATGCTGTGGACCACAGCACGTAAGACTTTCCAAGCACGTGAAGTCGTAAGGGCTGAAGACGTTCCATATTCCCACGTGGGAAGGAAATCGAATTTCAAAGGAAAACATCATAGTAGAGAGAGCAGAAAAATGCGCCCTGAGAAGGTTTAGGGGTCCCACCAATTTAAGAGGAATATCAAAATGGGAACTTCCTTCATTCATGTGGGTGGGCGAAGTCTACAAGAGCCCAGATGTCCTTCCCGCTACACCTCTGACTCCTGCATCTTATCCCCTTCAAGCCTCACAACAGAGATCTGATAGTCATATTGCTATACCCATTTTAAAAGATGAAGAGACTGAGGTTCAAAGAATTAACTAACCTGTATTCTACACCCTGACGCACAATGCCTCAGACAAAAGCCACACTGACTTTGCCAGGCACTATTCAAGGCACTTAGTGTAACTATTTCATCTGCTTCTCATGATCTCTAATTTATGAGGGGAAAACAGAGGCTCAGTGAGTGTCAGTAAGTAGCTTCGTGTTTACCCAGCTGGTGGCTCCTCGACTCAGGTCTGCCCGGTCTAGAGCTGATGCCCTTTCTGCTCCTTCTTCCTCAGAATGAGAAGACTGGCCATCGACTCTGTTTCTGGGCGAACACTGAATTCATCACCCACTGAGAAAATTTAACAGAAAACTTCGTCTCACACCAGTCACACAGCGTGCAAAGCTGAAGAAGCTTCATTATGTGTAAAACTCATTTGAAGATAGTTTTTCTAATAATGTAACAATTTTTCTCAGGATGCCACCCTGGTGATTCCTGCCATGAACCTGGATATTGGATTACCCCACCCTGGTTCTCGTTACCACTGTCGCGTGTGTATAGGTCCTAGGCCTGGAGCTCTTCCCTTCGGCAAGAGCCCTCTTTGGACATGGAAAGCACGGTGGAGGCAGAGGTGGACATTGGCTAATGACCCAATATCTTCCAGAATTTCATCTGCTGTCATTTGCAAGTCCTATTTTTAATCCACTTCCCCACAGAAGGCGCCATCTTCTTTGCAGGTGAAGCACAGCTAAGATGGCAGCTCATCATGAGGGACACCGGTTCCCTTGCTCCCCAGGCTTTCACCTAAGCCACCACCCCTGAGCTTGGCCAACCCCCCAGGCCGCTTCCTTGTGCCTCTGTCTGCCACTCCCTTACCTTGATGGCTTCCACCGAGTCGTACTTGTCCAGTTTGTTGATGTGGTTGGTTATGCTGGTGTTGAGAGGGGCGGGAGCAACAGGGTGGATGACGGTGGCGTCATGGGACTGCTGCTGGTAGCGCTGGCAGTAGGTGTAGACGAGCAGTGTAAGGAGGCAGCCCAGGATGGAGCTGCTCAGCCCCACGGCAATCATGTGGAACATGTTGAACTCTGGGAAGACAGCACCAAAACGGATGCACTTTGGAAAAGAACGTGCCACCTGACGGTGCAATGCACTTGGATGAAAAGAGTGAGACAAAATAAAAGGCCCACAACCTTCCTTTGAAATGTCATGGCCACCCACACACTCCCACACAGGGAGCACAGCGTATTTTAAGTGAAGTCTCTTATGAACTACAACCAGTCTCTTGGAGATCACCTTCGTACACTGGCAGAAGCATCTCTTTTCTTTAAAGGATTGTACAATCCTGCTTATCTGTTTTAAGTGCAGTATGATCTCTAGTCTAGGGGGTTCCTAGAGAACATTTTTTCTATGCTCTTTAACAGGCGGAACATCCCGGCCTACAGCCTATGGGAACAAGGTGAGAACGCATTTACGGCTTCCAAGTCCTGTTCACAATTACTGCGTTTTGGAGACTTTATAAAAAAAAAAAAAAATGGTTTATGCCAAAGAAATAAATGATTTGTGCCAAAGGAATAAAATATGATATTTTAATGGTTATGAAACAATCCTCTTTTACATATTTTTTTCTATTCAATAGGATCTTTGGGTTATTTTCCTTGAGTTATGAATACAAGATGTTGGAAAAAATGAGCAGACATGGATTTATGTCTCTAATATGGGACTGGCTTGAGGGACGCTAAGGTCCCATGACAAAGACCTTGCAATGTCTGCGAAGCAACCACATAGAAAAATAAATGTTCATCATGCGTGATAGAATGCCATACAAGGAAGGTTTTAAGCCTTTCTTTCAGGGAATAAAGACAACATCTGGTCAATGCTCATGAAGCTGGGACTAGTGAAAATCAGGTGAAGCAGAACATGACCTTACTTTGTCTACTCTGTTGGCACCAGGTGGCTAACCTGTCGCCTGTGGGTTACTGGCCTTGTCCCTGCACAGGACACATCCAGGGGACGGGCTTCCCCCCCATGCTGTTCCCTCCACACACCACCAGGGGGCGCAGTGTCACCCATGCTCTTCCCTGACCTGTCTGTCCATCCTGCACTCAAACAGAGCCATTGGAAATGCCTGCGAGGCACACTGCGGACACCAGGCAAATCACAGAGTCACACAGAGGTCCCCAGGCCCTCAGGGGAAGAAGGCCTGCAAGTTTGTCCCTTGATCTAGGCCTTAGGGTGTTTGCACCACAACTACCCTGGCTCCTGTCTGAATCTGCAGCAGAGGCAGGGTACCCTCACTGTCCCCACACCTTGACACCTCTACACCGTGTCCCTTTACTACCCCCGGATGCCGCGTTCCTGGGACCCCTGAGAGACAGAGCTGCCTCCCCAGGTGAGCGGCCAGCATGCACGGAGGCGGGGCGCACTGGAAGCTGCAGCCCCCACCCCTCCCCCATTCCTGATGTGGGTGTCCAAGCCGGCAGCTCCAGGCCCTGGATCATCCAGCCAGACGTTACTAGAATATTCCACAAGCATCACCTCCCCCACCTCCACCTGTTTCTCACTTCTTGATTCTCTGGTCCCTGGTCTAACAAAATGGAAGCAATTCACGAATCTCTGACCTTTCCGGATTTTGTCTGAAGCCTCCAGAGCTGGACCTGGACGGGTTGGACCAAGCACCAGGGGGCAGTCCACCAGCCACCTCCAGAGGTGTCCACTAGAACACTGAAACTGTGCTCAAGGCATGCGAGAGTGGATGTGACACGTGCTGTCATCATTTTATACTGCATCCACTTTGAGTCCCCAGGGTCAATGCCACCTACCGAGAAGAGTGCTTTCTGCGGCACTGATGGCATTTGATTATAACGTGCGGAGACGTATGGTGCTCGCCATATGCGGATACTTTGTCATCAGCTGATGAATCATGGGTGCAGGTGCCCGGGGAGGCTGGGGCCAACCGACATCTTTATGAGGATTATATAGACTCGGTGTCTCATGAAACTAAAAATAGCTAAATTGAAAAATTTCAATAGGCCTACATTTTTCTGCATAGGGAAAAACAGTGTCTATTAAATCTCTTTTGAATTTGCTTAGTGTGGCTCTTTGCTTTGAACAAGCTTTTTTTCCCTATTGTTTTGGTCAGGAAAGCTGGACTAGAAACCAGCTACCCACTTTGCTCCACTGGATGATTTCCTTTACAAAATCTGGTTAATTTCTCTTCAAATGGAAACAAAAAAAAACTTCTGTGTTGTCTTCCTAAACATCCCAGAACATTTTGCCAGGTGATTCTTCTTACCCATCAGCCCTACAGTCAGATCTTGCTTAACTTGACATGTCGATGTTAGCAGCTGGAGATCTAAGAACATCAGTTGTGAATACTACAGAATGAGGAACGTCCCTGTGATTTAATCATGTCAAGGCATGACTTGGGGTTGGGTAGCCAATCAGCCCATCTGACTCAGACACACAGAAGCAGCATTTTAGGATGGGAATGGACTTTGCACCATGTTCTCCCAGGTGCTCAAGGCCCTTGAAAGTCTCCTGTATCCTAACCCAGAGGGGGTTGAATGGGGAAAGTGGTTTTTGAGTCTCTGGTGGCCATGAGGGACCAGTCAACTCTGCCGGGATATCAGCAGACCAAGTTCTGTCTTGACCTCACGTAGGACAGGGGCACCCCTTAAAAGCTCTGCTTCACTTTGGACATACACTGCTTTAGAGGGCAGCAGGCACTCCTAGTCCCTGGGTGATGTCCAAAACTGTCTCCTGACCAGGGCTGCTGTGGCACCAGCCCTCCAGACACAATCCTTCCAGATACCCACTACCAGGGTCCTTCTCCTGTGGTGCTCTGGCCTTAAAGCTTCCACTCAGATCCCACTGCCTGGATCCCAACTCTGGCTCCACTGCTGACAACCTGTGCCGACTTCGGCCAATGGCTTCATCTCACTCTTCTTGACCTTAATGCAGATGCCAGTACAGGGCTGCAATTTCCAAAACCAAAATCTCTGGAACGGACTTTTCATTACTCACCTGGCAGCAAAGCATGACCTGACCGGACCCTCTTGTTGCAGAACTAACTAGAACTGCAGGAGAAGCGTTAGCATCTTCACTTGGCCCACACGTCACAAGGCATCATCAAAGAGACTAGTTACAGAATGTGGACCTGGGCACTGCGGAGTGTTACCTAACAGACATCACACGCCCCCTAGGACCCATCTGAAATCAGAAAACCGCTGAATTCTAAAACCCTTCTGTATTTCCAAAGGTTTTATGTTAAAGAACTGTGGGCCGTGGAACCTCCATGAGCATCCTTTGCTGGATCAGATGGGATACTTCTTGCCATTCGATACAGTGGTGTGGAGTGACTGATCTAAAAATATTAAGGGACCCTTATGGCCATGATTATTTTTTATGGGAACTAACGTCTATTCATCTTCTAGCTGGATCCCAAGTCAGTGACTGCCAGTCTGTGAGCTCATGGAACCGATGTAGGTCAGACACCAGACACAGCACGTCTCAGGCACTGGGGTCTTTTATGACATGAATGCTGGTTCCAGAAGGGCTAGGGCTATTCGTGTCCCCATGGTCATCTCAGTGCCCCTCGCAGAGCTCACGGAGTGGGGGCGCCACAAAGATTAGTTAGTTAGATTAACAGCTAACTAAATAGACAGAATGCAACAGATAGTGAGCTCTTAATTCACGTAGTTAACAGCAGTAAGTACATTCCTAAAACACACTCACAGAGCTCCGGATTCCATTTGAACATGCAGACCAGAGCTTCTGCGACTCCCCCCATGGACTGGATGATTGTAGGAATGGTACTCACATGTGAGCAGCCACACTGTGGTCTTGGTGTGGATATTGGCTCTGACTACCAAAGGCAGACAGAGGATAGGCATTGACCGGTGGACAGTCAGCCCCTCCCACCCAGGCAAGTAAACACAGTCAAGTCCAAATTTAGAATGAGCTGGAACCAGAGAATTTTGTCATTCAAGTTTGCAGCAAGTTTAAAAACCGCCTCTAGAAATGTAGTTCTTAACCGTATGTCTCGTCACCGTGTTGTCACTCCAGCAGTCTGAAGGCTTTATCAAGGCTGGATGCCACGTATGAGAACTAAAAATATGCAGAAAATGCTTGAATTGAGTTTTACTCATGAAAAATTTAACTACAGCTAATATCAAGATCATTGGTTCGTAAAGCTTATTAGCTTCCACCAAAATCACCTGAAAAGCTTAGGAAGCCACAGAGACCTGGGCCCCACGCAGAGAGGTTCTGATCCTGTAGGTGGAGGCAGGGCCCGAGAATGTGCATTCTGCCCCCCCCCCCACGGTGCTGCTGCTGATGCTGGTGGATGCCACACCTGGGAACCACCGATCCAGATGTCAAACACTGACCACTCGAAATCATACTACAAAGCATAACGAGTCTGGATCAATGGTTTCTCCCATCTGTTCTTCTTGGGCCAAACATCATATGAAACACATGGGAAGAGAAATGATGGGAAAATATCAGAAATCAATTAAAAATTAATTAAAAACAGGATCTTACCCCCACATCGTTTCTCTTCTACACTACTGGATCTCGCCACAGAAACTTCTGGGAAAAAAAATAAAAAAAGAAACATAATGTGTAAAGGGTGTTGGGAAGAAAGAGCACATCACTGGTTCATTTACAGATTGTCTAATGATTTCATGTTTTATGTGAGTCAAAGTTCCAAAAGCCTGATTGCTTGTTTAAAAAAAAAAAGTCTATGTTTCTTTGTTTTAAGCAACCTGAGCTGTATTTGGTCAAGGTCATCTGGATTGGGAAGGAGCGAGATTCATTATCACGGAAAGAAAAGGTTATGGTCCTTTGGGTTGAAACCAGGGCACTAGTTTCAAAATAAAGGCCAGAGTATGTGCAGATTTTCTGTTACCAATATATTTTGCCAGTTGTAGATCCCAGTGTTGGCCTGGGTGTTCCTGCCTCTGAGCAAAGCCGGTGTCGTCAGATCCCCTGCAGAGGGGACCAACCCACCAGAGCTCCAAGGAAATCTCCAGAATAAATAAATCTCCCATTCAGCACCCACTCATGTTTTTTGCCATGACACACATTAAATACCCAAGTAAAATGCCAACAAGAGACAGATCCTGGAACCAGTTTAGCCCATAAGGATCAAACACCATTTCAGGGAACCTGAGATGTTATTCTCTCCTGTACTGATTTCTTCGGTGGGTAACAAGAAGTAGCGATATGTCTTTGGTCAAAAAGGAAAACAACACAGTAAATACTTGTAGTTCTATACCATACATGATGGAGGTGGTTTATAAGACTAAATCTAATAATTCTCTCTAAAATATGGTTACTTTTTCTGTAAGTGGAAGAAAACAAGGTGGTTACTTATTATTACCTTTTAGGACGTTGGTCTCTGCTTCGGTCTACATCACTGCCCTAACGTCCACAGTGGACATACACGAAATGCCTTGGAGGTGTCTAACACCAGGCCTGCACATGACAGATGACTGGTGATCATCAGTAAGTGAACACTGATTTCACATGGAAAAGTCCACAGCCCAAGGGCCAGCCAGTCTCTTCTCCAAGACGAGACTCCCTGGAGCTACTCAGGTCAGTTACCCCTGGACCTGAATAACTCCAAGTAAACCAAAGTTGCATAAAGAATTGGCCTTTTTATTCTGTACAAACACACGTACACAGCACTGCAAAGGCATTTAACCTAATGTCAAAATAACAAGATAATCTATTTTGATTTTTTGAGCAAAATCGTCTCACTGTGTTATAGTCAGTAAATTGTAGAAGATATGGTGTTAGAAAAAAGTTGTTAACACTCATGGCCCAAATGCAAGCCCAAACCCACCGTTATCTGTAAATCTACAGTCTATGGTCAACAAGAGTTGAGAGAATCATCTCCGTTTCACCAAACAAGACCTCCAAGGACAGATAAAACTTTCACCGAGGACTCATTTCCTCTCTAAATGATGGAAATGATTTGGTCCACACTGACAAGCCTCTCTGCCCATACCTGGGATGTAGTTGGATTCAAAGCCACACGGCCGGCTCTCGGTGGTGTTTCCAGAACACTGGCTGCCGACAGGAAACAGAAGGATGCACTGGCGGGCACGGACCTGGACTCCAGACGTGTCACACTCAGACCAGTCTGACCACTCCGACCAGCTCTCTGCAATGACCGGAAGAGGGGACATGTGACAACAATGCCCCCTGAGATCAACCCACCTGAAAGCACCATAGGTTACACACATGACTTTAAATTTTCACATTACATTTGTAATGGGTCTGTGTATAAGTAGGAAGGACATGTACCCTCTGAGCACCCCAGTAAATCAATTACACATGGGCATGAATAAAAGAACTTGGAGACCTTCGATCAAAAATAATGTGCTTTTCTAAAATCCATGTTATTTTAATGTTTTAAAGCCATTGTAATTGGACACCCGACACGCTAATTCATGAGGTCCAGCTGTGCAGAGAGGGTCAGTGGTCACAGGAGAGAAATATTCAGTGTGGACCCTGGTTCCCACAGGGCAATGCTCCTCTGTGAAGGGCGGCCCTCAAACGCTCTCCTGCCAAAATTCCTACAGGCCGCCAAGCTCAGGCAAGAGAAACGGTGCTCCATGAATGCGAGAGCCCTGGTTGCTGAGAGGGGTTTCCAGCTCCTACAAGAACCTTTCCTTCTGTCGCAAAAAACAATTCTGCAGTCGATACAACAATGTCAGGCTGTACAGGAGGTAGAAGTTCTTTTATCCCAGGTGTATTGTTGCCTCTGGGCCCAAGATCAGCGCATGAGTCGGAGGTCAAGGCCCAAAGCTAAGTGATCTAAGGTCACTTCACCCTCAAGTGGAAAATTCGCTCTGATTCGTGAAATTCACCCAGGCTTACAGATGGTTGAAAAGAAAACAACACTCAGATTTTAAGTAAGGATGTCAAAAAAAAATGTGCTCTCAATATTATTTGGAAATACTGATCAAATTAAAAGGGTTTTTTTTATGCAGTTTGCTTTTTCGTTCTTCTCAAATTTCTGTACCATCTTTGTGTTACAGGGGAAATCTGGAAATCCAACATGTTCCTGGATCCACTGAAAGCAGTGACATTTTTCCTTAAAAATGTGTAAAGTACCAGGTTTGGGGATGACTGTGAGAATCTGGTTTCTAGGCACTTTTCAATATAAATGGAACCTTCCAGAAAGATCTGCAGGAGCAAGTTAAAAAATTAAAAGTGTGAACCAGGAGAGGGCACCGATGGCATGGAGCACTGGGTGTGATACAAAAACAATGAATACTGTTATGCTGAAAATAAATTTAAAAAAATGATTAAAAAAAAATTAAAAGTGTGGTTGTTTCAACGTCAAAGTTAGACTCAGAAGAGTGTGCCTCATTTCCATTCTAAGCAGTCCCCATGTGTCAGGACAAAGCAGATTACTGGACGAGGACACTGCTGCAGGGTCCCCCCTGGGCACCTGTGTGAGCCAGCTTCTGAACTTGGGTTCCCCACCTCCCTCCCTGGAGCCCCTGGACCTGAGGCCAAGACCTTCACAAGGGCTCTCCTTGCTCTTCAACCTGATTTTCAGATCCCATTACCAGGTTAAACCTTTTAAAAGTGCATTGGGAAGGAAAAAATGAAACATGATGGGATTGGGAGGGAGGCAAACCATAAGAGCCTCTTAATCTCACCAAAAAACCCTAAGAATTTCTGGGGGTGGGTGGGGAAGGGAGAGGGTGGTTGGGTGATGGACATTGGGGAGGGTATGTGCTATGGTGAGTGCTGTGAAATGTGTAAGCCTGACGATTCACAGACCTGTACCCCTAGGGCAAGTAATACATTATATGTCAATAAAAATAATTAATTAAAAAAATGCATTGGGGTGACCTGCGTCTGTTCCTAGCTGTGACACCGTGGCGAGAACAAGGTGGTATGGCGTCACTTCAAGGATAATAGTGCAGGATTCGGGGTTCCCTTCTTTCAGTTTGTGCTCTTGTGGGGTCTCATCAGTTTCATCACCTGTAAATCAAGGGAGGGAAGGCGTGGGCTAAGCCGCGTCGGCGCTTACCTGGGCAGGGCTGTGTGTTGCACAGTGCCTCCTCCGTGTGCAGCCCCAGGCAGATGTCCCCTCCGTAGGCTGGGGCTGGGTTTGTGCACGAGCGCGTCCTCATGTAGTGCCCACCACCACACGTCGCCGAGCACTTTGACCAGGGAGACCAGCAAGACCAGACGCCGTCCACTGGGAAGGGACACAAAGTCACAGCACTTGTGACATCTTGAGCTGACACATCGGATGCGGCCGCGCATGGAACGTGCCTTGCAGGACGGCACGGGGCGCACCGCGCATGGGGGTGAGCCCTGGTGTCTGGGCTCTCCTGGTGAGGAAACCAGCTTGGCTGATTTCTCCCTGAGCTCTGCGTCCTCAGTTCCTCCTACTTGTTCTTCTGAGCAATAGATCTAAACATGTAACACGCAAGCATGAAGACAGCCGAGGAGAGCTAGGGATGTAATATAAAGTCCCAGTTTCCGGGGAAGGACCACGAGCCACGTTCCGTGGTCATTCATGGGAAGGCCAGCTAGCTTGCTCTCACCTTTGCTAATCGCAGCACCGTCCACCCAGAGCCAAGGATAAGCAGCTGCTGTCACGGGCTTCCTTCCTACTTGGATTACAATGGGCTCCGCAACCGGGGGTCGAGAACATCTAACGGGTTCTGGGAGGAACTGGGATGGACGCTCCGGAGACGCAGGCGCCAAACCACCAAACGGATCTCGAACCGCGGTGACTCGGCAGTGCATTTCTGGGAGGGACCAAAGCCACGAATCCCGACATCCACAGCCAGACGTGGGGATGATTAGGGAGGCAAGTTTTACAATGTGGACACGAGGCATGACTGGTTCTATGACTGCTAGTAACCCGGAGCAGGTGTCCCGTTTTCCTCAGCCTGGGCCCCTGACACCTGTGCACAGGCTTCCTGAGCACAGGCACCCGAGGCCCTTCTGCACGTGGGACCTTGATGCTCATCCTGCATTAGCTGATGCTGCTGACCTGGCCCCTGCGCTGCCCACGGTCTCCAGTGCTGTCATATCCCACCCACTATTTATCGAAGTCCTGAACGATGTGCCCTCTTCTAGCCACCCCCACTTTTTTCCAGAGTCCCAGGAGATAGCTGTAGGACTTGGTGAGGTCAACTCATCCGTAGGCAAAAAGAATCATCACCACAGCGAACAACAACGAAACCCAATGAGAGGCTCACTGTTACCGTAAGTACATAATTTCATAGTTTGTTTTCTCCGTATCCTATGAGATGAATGGGGTACCTGGGTGACTCACGTGGTTAAGGCCCTGCCTTCCACTCAAGTCATGATCCCTGGGATGAGCCCCGCTCCCAGTGTGGGGGGGTCTGCCTCTCCCTCCGCCCCTCCCCCTATTTGTGCTCTCTGACTCTCCTTCTTGCAAATAAATAAATAAAATCTTAAACAAACAAAAAACCAGAAGCCATCACGAGAAGCAATGCCAAAGTCATTCAAGGTTGTTTTGACTAGAATCACATCATTGGTATTTTAATACATGCAGCATGATTTAACACATCTCTGTGGAGTAATATTTTCCTTTAGATACAGGCATGGGTAAAAACATGAGCAGGAATTTCATTTTTATGATATTTTTATCTGCCAAAAAAGTAAAAAACAAAACAGAAATGAAACATTTGAACCCAATTTTAAAGTGAGTTTTGACCTAGCTGGGAACTTTGTGATTCAGAATTTTCTACGTTTTCCCTAGCAGGCGATAAGGTGAATCGGGAAGTTAAGAGGGAACCAGTCAGTTATCGGCCACCCGCTGTGGTACCAGTAAAAGGAGGCAGAATTGTAAAAATTTCAAAAATCCTCTTCTACATCTATTCTCACTGGGGGAACACCTGCTGCCGGCTTCTCTGCTAGTAACTTGGGCTGAAGCTTGGCCTCTGGCGCACATGCTTGTACACCCCAAGGGGCGCCTGTACATCACAGTGCCTTAGAGGAACAGGTGTCAAAAAGCGTGAGTGTCTGAATGTGTACAAGACCGTGTGGAGCTCAGAAGGCTCTAGAGCCTCATCTAGAACCAGACTTGGAACCAACCACGGGATCTGAGGGTTCTTCACTTTTGCATCTCATGATAGACGTGCTGACCAGTGTCCAACAGGTATGTTTAACGATGCTCAGTATCACTAACTATCCACGCAGTGCAGTTCAGAACCACAGGAAGACATCACCTCACACCTGCCAGGACGGAGATTACAAAAAGAGAAACAACAGATCATAATGTGGGTGAGCATTTGGAGAAATCGGATCCCTTGCCCACTGCTGGTGCAAATGCACACCGGCGCGGCCGTGAGGGACAGCACGACTGTGGTCCCACAAAAAATTAAAAACAGAATTACTGTACGATCCAGCAATGCCACTTCTGGGTGTAAATATCCAAAAGAATTGAAATCAAGACCGTAAAAAAGATCTGCACTCCCATGTCTGTTGCAGTGTTGTTCACAAAAGTCCACATCTGTGCTGTTCGATAGAGAACAGTCCATAGAGAACAGTCCCGTTTTGTGCACTTAAAGATTTGTGTACAGGGGCCCTTGGGTGGCTCAGTCTGTCGAGCACCCGATTCTTGGTTTTTCTCAGGTTATGATCTCGGGGTCATGAGATCCAGCTCCTTGCTGGGCTCTGCGCTCAGCGTGGAATCTGCTTGGGATTCTTTCTCTCCCTCTCCCTCTGCCCCTTCCCCTGCTCTCTCTCTCTCAAGTAAATAAATTTAAAAAATATATATTTTTAACAGGGTGGCGCCCATGTTCAATATTCTTACAATAAAAAACTTAAAAACAAACCAGAGATTGAATTTTTTCATTCATGATCATTTTTTAATTTTTCATTATTACTTTTTAAAGATTTTATTTATTTATTTGACAGAGACACAGGAAGAGGGAGGGGAAGTACGACAGAGAGAAGCAGACTTCCTGCCGAGCAGGGAGCCCGATATGGGGCTTGATCCTAGGACCCTGGGATCATGATCTGGGCCAAAGGCCGATGCTTAACAGCTGAGCCGCACAGGTGCCCCTCATTCATAATCATTTTATAAACAAGCAGCACCAATAGTCACATACTAGGAAGCCAGTAAGCTGGTATCTAGAACCTACCTTGTAGTATTTCTAATAGTATTCACTCCTATCCACATTTCAACTAATATTCCAAATATTACCTCATCTAGTCTGATCAATGCTATCCACACCATACACACCACTGTTGTCTTGGTATCATGAAAAATTCCCCTGGCACAGTCCTGTTAGTTAGTTATCAGAGTGCAGTCCTTGTGCGAAGTGCGAACAGTTTGAGGGCGCATGTGTAACAGAACCCAGTTGCTAGAACACTCCCACTTGCCAGTTTAAACCATTAAGATACAGTATCCACCTGTATCAATTTCAACTGCGACTTCATTGTCCTAAGGGATATTTTCAGAACTGGGGAAAGAGATGCTTCCAGTACAAAGGAAATCAGAGGAGAATTCTGGCCACGTTATTCTGTCAGGTAGTGGCCCTGTTCTGCAATCCCCGACATCCCCAGACCAGCTCGACCCCACTCCTCACCTCCTGGGCCCCGAACGCTGGGCTCCCATCACAGACCACCGCCTCTTCCAGAGCACAGACGGACTCTGGATGCAAGGGGGACGGCGCTTTGTACGGGATGAAAAATGATCCTGAACACTGAAGGAGGAAGGCTGAAGTCTTTCCCAAATAGCAAGTGCAGAGTATGAGAGGCCTCACGACATTGCCTGCACTGCCAGGGAGACTGCAGAGCGCGGGAGGGAAACGGGAACTTGGAAGCCGAGGAAAGAAAACGAGCGCAGCCCCCACGCGAGGCACGGAAGCCTCCTAGCCCGCCGCGTGAACGATGCGGGACTAACACGATAACCGCACTGGTGGAAGTAACAGCTCACGTGTCTCCCCACTACCACGGGGGGGGCTGGTCCAGAAATGCGGGACAGAAGCACAGAGACGTGAGGACGCAGAGGCAATGCGTGGGGGGCGGGACCCGGCACCGTTTAGGATTTTGCCTAAATCTGATCACCCCGTTGTTACAAGTCCAGTGGGAATCTCCTCCTGGCCCAGAAAGACCAGTTCAGAGAAAGATCAGACACACATACCAAACTCAAATCCATGTTTCCTGCAAGGATCAAGGCAATTAATTAAGGGGGATTATTACTGATCAAATGAAATTCATAGATTAGGTACACTTGATAGAGGAGGATGAGAACTCTTGCTCTGGCTGACTGCTCCACCCACCACAGTAAAACAAGAATGACGGCCCCAGGAAGTACGATTACTAGAAACCTGAAGAGTAGAGCAGAATGAAATGATTAATGTCTGAATGTCAGGCATCCTGGGGGCTGTCAGAGACATAAAGTCATGTTTTTCCAGTCTTCTGGGACATGGGTGTATGTGACACTGTTTCCCCAAAGTCCCAAGGCCTCACCAAATAGGTCTCCACTGTAGGACAGCCGTGCTCTGGGCTCAGAAGTTTCCTGCACCAGCTGCCCTCCCCCCAACCAAGCAGCCTCGGAGCTTCTTTTGGACAGAACCTAAGTCTTAGGAATCTTTTATGGCACATACGGTCTACAAAACAGAGCATAAACTCAAGGACCTCATGAAGAGAAAGGCACGGAGCCCTCTCGACTCATCATGGTTGTCTAATACGTTCTCTACAGAATGCACAGCTGTCCTGACTCATCGTTTTCATTCGGAGTCTGCCCCTCCATTAGACTGTCACTCAGTCTGCCTCCTCCCTCATACTTACAACTCTCATATATACATATATAATCTTACTTGAACTTGAATATTGCTCAGGAACAAAGAACTACCTTTGTCTCCACCTTTGTAGGCCAAGTTTCTGGAATCCTTAGTTATGAGACAAACATGGATTGAAAAAAAAAAAAAGAGTGAAGAAAGAAAGACCAAGAAAGAAGAAAGACCAAGCTATTTCTCAATGTTGGAGGAAAATTATGTAGGTGAAGTTACGACCAGATCAACCCACAGAAGGGGAAAAAGAATCCTTTCAACAGGATCTCAACTTCAAACCCTTATGGCAGTTTACTATATAAATTGGGATTAGAGATAAAATTTTTCATTGATTGATTTTATGTTCACCTAGCTTCAGATTTATTTTCAAATCCAGTCATAAGGAGAAAACTGGTTTTTAAATAAGATACAGTGCCCATTTGTAACTGTTCTTTATGGACCCAATAGAACTAAGAATGAGTCAATTCACAGGGAGGAGAAGGTCCTAAATGAGGTAAAAATAGCCCTATTACTGGCAGAGCAGCTCAGCACCCATATCCCTGAACAGTTCCAACCCCTCCTTGCCAAGTTACATCCTATCATGCATTTAGGAATTTTCTAGAAGGTGGGAGAGAAGATAGAATTCATCCAACTCAGTTCCCCGAACTGGCCCATTCCTGAGAGGAAAGTGACAGGGCCACTCTAAATATTTCCACAACCCTCTATGGAATCTTGGCTTTCAGAAAGAAAATGAGGATGGAGCTATTTTAAGACATGAAGGTTATGTATACACAATATTGGCTTGACCATGAAATCAACTCAAATAGAAACAGCCACCAGGTCATGTTAAGGGGGGTCTCTGAGATGGGTCTGAGTCTTGCACTCAAGACCCGAAGCGGCCTCCAAGCATGGAGGAGTCTGCATGTTCGGCTGATGATGATGAGGTCGCATGTCTGGAGCCTGGGGACGTGGGGGTGGACGGAGGGATCCTGACATTCCCTTGTCGCCCTCCCCGTTTGGTTTATAAGACGGATCCTGATCTAATGATGTCACCACCAAACTCTCTCCCAGTGCCAGGGAGGAATGCTACTCTCCATGCTGGGACTGTGGGAAAGAGCTGGTTCTGTGACCTTTCCCAGCCCCTCCGCATCACTTGGCCAGAAGAGCCAAGCAGTCGGAGGCAAGAGTCTCCTGAGGCTGGAGAAATTCAGGCAGAGTCGGCCTAGGGGGAGCGTAGCAGCCATGGGAGCAGGGGTATTATTAGGTTCCCTGCCGCAAAGCTGAGAACTAAGTATTTTCAGTTTAATTTACATTTATTCATCCTTCCATCCAACTATCTATCCACCCACCAATTCACCCACCACCCACCCATCCATCATCCATCCACCCATCCATCATCCATTCATCCACCCGTCTTCTAGTCATCCTCCCACCCATTCATCCATCACCCATTCATCTTTCATCTGTCTGTCCATCCACCTATCTATTCAGCCACTAAGTCATCCACCACCCATCCATCCATCATCCAATCCAACCATCACCACTCATCTACCTGCCCATCCATCCATCCATCCATCATCCATGCACCCATCTATCCATCCATCAATCCAACCATCACCACTCATCTACCTGCCCATCCATCCATCCATCATCCATGCACCCGTCTATACATCCATCAATCCAACCATCACCACTCATCTACCTGCCCATCCATCCATCCTTCATCTATCCATACTTCTACCTATTTATTCACCAATTCACTCACCACCCATCCACCCGTACATCACCCACCCCCCCCAACCACCCATCCATCCATCACCCATCCATCCATCTACTCATCCATTCACTCATCCAACAAATACTCACTGGGCACTGCTGCAAGCCAGTTCCTTGCTTAAGGAGCTCCAAAACTTATTTGTACCTACTGAAAAAGATGCTATGCTCACAGGTTTCTGTACCTTTAAAAACACTGTACCTGGTGTTTGGAATGACCCCCCTCCCCAGATTCTTATCCCCCCTTCTCTATTTGGCCAACTCCTATCTGGCCCTCAGAACCCTGCTCAGGGTCAGCCTGATCGGAGTAGCTGCCATGGCTCCAGCTCAGTGGGTCCTTGGCTGGTATAGCCACTATGTCTGGTCAGCAGCCAAACAGCCAGTGACCATCCGGGGTCGACATTATTCACAGGATGTCTCCTCACGAACTCTAGGTTCCTTTTTGACCTGGACCATATCTCCGCGTCCACACACAGTCTGTGAATGGTGCCTGGTGGGCGAGCCAAAAATGTTTCCTGACAAAGTTGAACGAAGGAAGGAAGACCGAGTAACCCAATGCTTGTTCTCTTTCTCTTGTCCCTCAGTGAACGATTGCTGATGGCTGTCCCGTGTGTGCCAGCCTGTGCAGGGAGCTGGGGGCACTACAGAGAGTGGGACCATCATGGAGGTCCCTGCTGTTCTGGAATCTTCACAGGGCAGAGTCAGAGGCAATGTGCAGAGTCCTAGACAGCGCTCCGGTGGCCGTGAGGCATCGATGAAGAATCCTCATGATTTTGGGAAGGTCGGGTGGAGGTGAGTTATGGGAAGGTCGGGTGGAGGTGAGTCAGGTGCGGGGGCTGCTCCCAGGGCTCAGCAGGAGGAGCACAGAGAGGGCTAGCGTGCTGATGACAGCAGCCAGCCTCAGGACTGCGTGTGCACGCAGCGTCCTGTCCAGGAAGACGGACGCTCTTTAAGCTGATTTCCTAGCCCTGTGCTCATTTCAGAACTCCGTGGAATGAAAGGTCTCCGGAGGAAGACCTAGACAACGCAGCCTCTGTCCGTCTCCAAGAGAAAAGAGTGTGTGTTTAGAGAGCGGAACTCAGGACAAAATGGAGCCCTGCTGACTGAGCACATGAGGGCCACCAGTGGGTCACTCTTGATACCTGTCACCGTGGAGGAGGACACAGTGGTGTGAAGGGAGGGCAGTCCCTGGAGGGCTGGGCCCATCAGTTTGGGAGAAGGCCAGCCACCAGCTTCGAGGACACAACCCATCTCTCTGGGCCTGCACCGCTGGGCCCACTGCTCCATCAGGCAGGATGCCAAGGGCCCCGGAGCCTCCCGGGGGCTCATGAGAATGTTTTAGTTTCTTTAAAATCAGCAAAAATAAATAAATATAACCCAGCCTAGGTTATAGCTGTCTCTTTACCAAGGCAGGTAGAAAATATAATCTGTGACTTTACACATGTTTAAGCTCAAGCACAAAGCCAGGGAAGTGAGCAAGCCTCCCCAAATTAGAAGGTCGTCTAGGGCCCTTGAATTTCCAGATGTTTCCCAGATTGCTCAATCCACTCACCTGGGCAGGGCAAAATGTTGCACTCCTGGTATTCTAGGGACGGGCCCAGGCACGGCATTCCCCCATGCTTGGGCTCGGGGTTGTTGCAAACTCGCTTCCGGTTCCGAATGCCCCTGCTGCAGTCACGGCTACACTGTGACCACGACGTCCAGGCTGACCAGGCCCCGTTGACAGTGTGGGCGGAGTACCTCCCAGCGCGCAGGAAATCCCCAGAAAGACCTGCCAACAAGACGGCCGAGCGCAGCTCTGTTAGAAGTTCTGAGAGTAACCGGAGGCCCCCCGACCTTCCTTCTCGCTCAGCTGCCTGCTTCGTTCTGCACCTACGCCCCCCACATCGGTTGCATATTTTTCCTGCTTCGGAAGAAAAGAACTGCAGGTGAACTGCTTTTACATAGCGGGATGCAACCGAGAGCTTGACTGGTGAATGTGGTCACATCCTCACGCAAGCAATAGGTCTTGGGTTTGTAGGTCACTCGTTTTTTTTTTTTTTTTTAAAGATTTTATTTATTTATTTGACAGAGAGAGATCACAAGCAGGCAGAGAGGCAGGCAGAGAGACAGGAGGAAGCAGGCTCCCTGCTGAGCAGAGAGCCCGATGCGGGACTCGATCCCAGGACTCTGAGATCATGACCTGAGCCGAAGGCAGCGGCTTAACCCACTGAGCCACCCAGGCGCCCTGTAGGTCACTCGTTTTAACGAGAAACTTCTTACAAACGAAACACAACTTCCTCACTTCCCTCGGGAATTCTAGAGCATTCTAGAACAGGACAGGAGGTGAGGCTCACCGTGGGGGACATCCAGCTGTAGAGAGGAAAGCGTGGCTCGAACAGTTTCCTCAACCCGTCCCTGTCCCTGTGAGCCTTTCCGCAGGGAATTCAGGCTGGTAAAAGACGCAGAGCTCACCCCTTCCCGATCAGACCTCAGAGACGGGGTCCATCAGGAACCCCGCAGGGGGCAGAGCCCATGACCCGGAAGTGAAGACATCCCTGCATGACGGTGCCAAGGGGCTTGGGCCCCTGTGAAGTGTGGGGCCTGGTTACTCGCAGCTGGGTTGCCCCAGGTACCCGTGTGGCTGTAGCAGCAGCAGCAGAAGCAGCAGCAGCAGGCGGGAGCTGTCCTGGAAGGAACCGGCTCTGGTCCTTCCCGTGTGTCTGATCTGCTCTGAGCACTCTACGCTCACTAAGTCGTTTAATTAATCAGCCACAGCCAAAACGCCTGTTGGCTTTGATGAAAATGGCTACTCACTTGCAATATTAGCAAACGTTCTAATGCTCTCAACAGTGGCAATGTGACTCGGGTTTTAACAGGAAACTTTCGAGAAGGCTGGGGGGGCTCAGTCGTTCAAGCGTCTGCCTTTGGCTCAGGTCATGATCCCAGGGTTGTGGAATCGAGTCCTGTATCTGCCTCGTTGCCTTGGCAGGGAGTCTACAGCTCCCTCTGTTTGTGCACTCTCTCTCTCTCTCCTCCTCTCAAATAAATAAATAGCTTCATTTATTTAAAAAAAAAAAAAAACAACTCTCAAAGTATGCCACAAAGTTCTGGGGAAGTGACCATCATTGAAAACAAACATCAGCTTTGGTTTTGTATGTCTCTGAGAATAAAAGGGTAAAAAATGTATGTTCAGAAAAGACAATGACAGTCTTCTGTAGGGAAACACACTCATTGTCTCTTTTTCACTTTGCTGTTTTAAGAAATAAGACAGTTCACGACCTGCTCTGAAATGAGAAAGTTAAGTGCATGAATTGGAAACAGGGTTACCAGGATTTGGAAATAAAATAGAGGGATCCCGGTTAAATCTGAATTTCAGATGAACAACAAGGAATGTTTCAGGGTAAGTACGTCCCAAATATTGCATGGGGCATACTTATCCTAAAACAGATTCATGGGGCATACTTATACTAAAAAAAAAAAAAAAAAAAAAAAAAAGAATCTGAGAAATATCTAAAATTCATCTTTAACTGTGAATTTTGTATCTTATGTCACAATCCCAATGTAAGATGAAAAGACTATCCCTTGCAGAATGTAGATCTTTACAATGGGCCCCCAGTTCCCTCTTGGTATTCCAGCATATGTCTTTTCTTCTTACTGAAACAGTATTTTACAAAATTAGTAGAAATGAAGATCATTTTGCTTGATTTTCTGCATGTATAGGTGTTTGCTTTATTGGAATTATAGACGTAGTCACACAAAACTTTTCCCTAAGCAGAATTTCTTTCTTTTTTTTTTTTTTTTCCAAAAAGTGATGAACAAGCTTGTGTATAGTTGTTGAACTACAGTGATCAGAATGGTCTGAGGTCTGGAGATGGTCATTGTCAGGACCTACAACTAGGAGTGGCTCTTGATGGCAATGGCCAGGCCTCCAAGCACGCAGGCTGGCAGATCCCGCTGCCCCTGCTGTCCAGCAGCTCCCCAGAGGAGGCAGGCAGATCGGTGACACGAGTGCAACTGCTCCACACAAGAGCTCCTCTCTGGCAAGGCAGGAGGACACTGATCACACCCCCATGAATTTATCCTACCCATGGCAGCCCTACATGGTAGCTCGCTACCTCTGTGGTTCAATAAGGCCACCCACTCTGGGTCCAAGGAGCTGTCTCTAAAAGTGGCACTGACGGTGACTGTACTTCCTATGTTCACATTGGGAGAATAAGATGGAATCATAAACGCAAAGGTGCTGAGAAATGTTCCTGGTGGTCTAGTGCACGATGGCACTATCACTGTTCTCAACACATCATGCTCCGAGAACCATCTGTGAACACCTATCTTCTTTCTTAGAACTGGACTTGTTAAAGTAGGTGAGAGAGACAGAAGAGATGAAGAAGAAAGCAGAAGCGAAGATTTTGGGCGAGGAGGAGGCTCACCCCCCTTTCCTGCAGTACAGAAGCTGAGCTCCAGGGGGAGCAAGTGAGTTATGGAGGAGAGATGCCCACTAAGCCGCAGGACCAGGCGGAGGGTGCATCTTCTAGTCTACCTTAGAGTTGTCCCTACCTTATTCACATGGTACTGCAGGGATGAAAAGGACAGAGGAATTTCAAAGACTATGAAAGGATTCTCACATGGTGAACTTTTTAGCAGAAAGAACCTTCTACAGACAGACGCACTTTGTCTCGGTCCAGCTCGGGGAGAATTAAAGCAAAAGTTTATTTGCAGCTTACATTTTGGGGGCCAGAAGATTTATGGAAGACCACTGAGCCTTCCTCAAGATATTTCCTGGTCTTAAACAAATCTCCCACCAACTATTCTGGATCACTAATGGATAGAGTGTTACTGTGAGGGCTGAATTCACAGGACCACCTTGGTACAGAAGACTTTCTCATCAACTGGCTATCAAGCCGGTTCTGCACGAGTGGGGGTCATTGTCAGAAAGATGGTGACACCGGAAACAGTCAAAAGGAGAACATCCCCTCCCCTCACTGTCCTCGGACCTTAGAGACGGGATCAAACACCCCTCTGCGGGAAGGGGGTGGGTCCTGGGGGGCCGCTCACCGTCCGTGGAGCAGCCACTGGTTCCGTCGCTGGAACAGTACCGCATCTCGATTCTCTGCCTTCCCACTTCCAGCAGGTTTGGGTCAGGCAGGCGGGCTTTGCAGGTATAGCGGAACCGTTGCTCGTAGTGGCCCCCGTTGTCTGAGATGTTGACGGGTGTCCAGGGCGTCCAGGGTGTGGTCTTCTTCAGCTCGGGGCACGGGTTGGTGTTGCAAGGCTGGTACTCCTGGGCGAGAAGATGGCACGTGCTTATGGTGCAAACATCAACGGAGACCCGCACTTCCTCCCTTTCCTAGAAGATGGGGCTCTCTGAACCTCACGTCCTGACACCCATCTGTTACTCTACCAAGTGAAAAACACAGTGTTGTTCAGCTGGGGCTTTAAGAGCCTGTTCAGCGTTCAGGTCAACTGCAGGAGGAATCTGCAATTTCTCCTGCGTCATCGAGGAGAATGAAACAATACATGTACCCAGATGCAAAGAAAAATGGTGAGCCCATAAACATCCCCTTCCTCTGCCTTGGTGAATAACTCAAACTGCTAACTGCTCGATGCGAAGCTTAAGTGTTTTTTAAAAAAAGGCTAAAAGTTACGGAACCAAACATTTTATTTTGGACAACATAATACACAGTTTAAATTCAATGAGTATTTTAAGCTCTGCGATGACGGACTGCAAGTGTTAAGAGTAGAAGAGTCTCCAAATAACACAGAGAGTACGGAGTAACTTCTAGTGTGTAACTTTTCACATTCCCTGGTTAGTCCCTGGAAAGCATTTCTCAGTTTCTCGTCCTTTCCCTCGCCACCAGATTCCTCCCTCGAAAGCACAGGTGGGAGCGTCCCGATTACTGAGCAGAGTATGTTTGAAGGTCTGGCAAATGGGGTATGGTGTGATGTGTGTGGGGGGGGACTGATTAAGATTCTTAAAGATTTATTTGTCAAGAATTCTAAACACGGCATCTCCATAAAAAAGCACCACAGTTAACAAAACCAAAAGACAACTGACAGAATGGGAGAAGATATTTGCAAATGACATATCAGATAAAGGGCTAGTGTCCAAAATCTATAAAGAACTTAGCAAACTCAACACCCAAAGAACAAATAATCCAATCAAGAAATAGGCAGAGGACATGAACAGACATTTCTGCAAAGAAGACATCCAGATGGCCAACAGACACATGAAAAAGTGCTCCACATCACTCGGCATCAGGGAAATACAAATCAAAACCACAATGAGATATCACCTCACACCAGTCAGAATGGCTAAAATGAACAAGTCAGGAAATGACAGATGCTGGCGAGGATGCGGAGAAAGGGGAACCCTCCTACACTGTTGGTGGGAATGCAAGCTGGTGCAACCACTCTGGAAAACAGCATGGAGGTTCCTCAAAATGTTGAAAATAGAACTACCCTATGACCCAGCAATTGCACTGCTGGGTATTTACCCTAAAGATACAAATGTAGTGATCCGAAGGGGCACGTGCACCCGAATGTTTATAGCAGCAATGTCTACAATAGCCAAATTATGGAAAGAACCTAGATGTCCATCTACAGACGAATGGATAAAGAAGATGTGGTATATATACACAATGGAATACTATGCAGCCATCAAAAGAAATGAAATCTTGCCATTTGCGACGACGTGGATGGAACTAGAGGGTATCATGCTTAGCGAAATAAGTCAATCGGAGAAAGACAACTATCATATGATCTCCCTGATATGAGGGAGAGGATATGCAACATGGGGGGTTGAGGGGGTAGGAGAAGAGTAAATGAAACAAGATGGGATTGGGAGGGAGACAAACCATAAGTGACTCTTAATCTCAGAAAACAAACTGAGGGTTGATGGGGGGAGGGGGTTGGGAGACGGGGGTGGGGTTATGGACATTGGGGAGGGTATATGCTATGGCGAGTGCTGTGAAGTGTGTAAACCTGGCGATTCGCAGACCTGTACCCCTGGGGATAAAAATATATGTTTATAAAAAATAAAATAAAAAAAAAAAAGCACCACGTATGAAGGGTACAAGGCTTGGCCTTGGACACAGCACTGTTCATTCTTCCATTGGACAATAAAGGTTTCGTTAAAGGGAAACCCACAACATATGACGCACCCATTATGACCATACTTAAGAAATGATTTTTATTGATGTTAAATATATATACCAAGTAAGTGTTAAATAGCCCTCTAAGCTTTTTTATGAAAAAGAGAAAAATTCTTTCTCCATTTCTCGTAGTTAAATATTTGCATATTTAGCCCTAGTTCTAACTACCAGAATTTTCCAGGATCAGGCATTATCCATTAACTGTGCCTATGGAAGGAGACGGTTTGGCCCTTTACTCCCTCCCCCATCCCTGTGTCTGCAACATTGATGAGGACTTCTGATCTCCCGTCATCTTAATGCAGTTACATTTGTCCCTTGGGTTACATCAAAATCTGGTGTTTGCACTCATAACTAGGGGCACAGCATCCACAGCTGAGGGATGTGATAACGATGGGCTCACTAGTCTTACCCAGGTCCCTCGCACACCAGGGTTCCTGGGGTTGGTCGTTCAGATTCTGTGAATCCATCACCAATTCATCTCCCCTCCCATCAGGGATTTAGGCACAGTAAAAACTGTCCTTGTGGGTTTATGCTTTGAAGGAACACTCCTTTAATATGACAGTCATGTGTTTCCAGTAGGAGAGAGAGTGGCCATGTGTCCACACCGCCAGCCCTACCTGGAAGCCTATTAAAATATGTATTTTGTCAGTAATCTAGTTACTATAGCAATTTTTCTCTACTAGTAGTCCAATTAAAAAGAAATTCCTAAGTAACAAAGCCTAGGAGAGTTCCTCCTGTTGGTGATATCACAAGCTTTTGGCAGATATTATGGAAAGTGGTCACAACTGCTTCTCTGATTTCATATCTTCTCACCATTCCTTCCCCATCCACACTGGTCTGCCTTCTCTCTACCCCAACACATACCAGGAAGATTGATGACTCAATTTCCCTTTGTTTACAGCATCTTTTATTATGATATTATTCGGATGCTGCCTCCCAAATGAAAAATAAAATAGCCCCAATGAATGCCATAAACCCAATCGTGTGAAAAACCAGGCAGAACACACATGAGCCCTCTCATCTTCTCTTGAAATGGAGGCCACACAATAGGAATGAAATAAACCTATGTCTGGGGTCTTCCAGGATTATACCGTGGTGGCACCGCCATCCCCAGACTGAAAATGCCAGATGCCACCATCATCACCTCAGCCTGGAGGGACAGGTGGTCAGGGCTCCTGGCTGAAACTGACTTGGAACATATGTGGTTTATAGACCCCTGCTTAAAAATGGCGGGTCTTTGAGCATTGACAAGTTCGTCAGTGAGATCCCCCATCTTAAGAAACAAACGTAGAAGATGCTCCCAGTAACTCTCCACTTCCGTACACAAGAAATGTCACCTTTTCTATGGAGGAGAAATTTCATTTTTGAAATACATGAATAGCAAATATATTTTAAAGCTGGCTCAAGGGGCTGAGTTGGTCTCTGTGGGTTGGTGACATGTCCCATGTGGCGGAGATGGGCACAGCTCAAGGATAAAGATCAATTCGGGCTTATTAGCCCTAGCCTCTGGTAACAAAGTTTGTTCTTCCATTTATTGTCTTTTCATCATTATGAAGCCTACCTTGAGACTCAGAACTCTCCTTTCATCTGCTTTTTGAGGTTTATTGTGATGGATTCATTTAAAATATCAAATTAGAGGGGCACCTGGGTAGGCTCAGTGGGTTAAGCATCTGCCTCAGGCTTGGGTTGTGATCCCAAGGTCCTGGGATCGAGCCTCGCATCAGGTTCCCTGCTCAGCTGGGAGTCTGCTTCTCCCTCTTCCACTCCCCCCTGCTTGTGTTCCCTCTCTTGCTGTGTCTGTGTCAAATAAGTAAATAAAATCTAAAATAAATAAATAAAATATCAAATAATGAAATGCTGAGAAATGGTATGACCAATCAGTTTTCTATCAGTGACCCAAATTATGAAGTGATTTGATTCAATGATAAGTCATTCTATGGCTCAACCGAATCTGGATGCGACAATATCCTGATGACCCACCGGAGTAACTACCCAACTTTGGATCATTATATTTAATGCCAAAGATAGAAATTATTTTCAAAGAAATTTCAGGGAGCTAATAACTATTACTTGTCACATAGGATTCCTAATATTCAGGTGGAAAATATTAGGTGACAATGGTTACTAATACCAGTTCCACTTCTGGGTATATAGCTGAGGAATCTGAAATCAGGATCTTAGAGTGATATCTACACTCCCGTGTTCACTGCAGCATTACTCACAGTAGCCAACAAATGGCATCAAAGTGGGTGTCCATCAACAGATGAATGGATAAGCAAGATGCGGTATGTGTGTGAACATAATATATAATATACATACAATGGATAATAATAATATACAATATATACTACAATATATACCACTCAACCATAAAAAGGAAGAAAATCTTCCCATAGATGCAGGCTTTTATGCTCAGGTTACATTATTTGGGTCTTATGAGGACCTCTAGGCTAACTGCCAGGGATAAAAGTTATTTTCCTCTGGATACTTTTCATTCTAGAACATTCTCTGGCTTTCCTGAAGAACAAAGGAGGAGCGCAGTTACTAGGTTGTCAGTCATCCTGTATTTAAATCCAATTTTCCTATAGGCACACACGGGCCGTGTCATGATACTCCATGAAACCTGCGAAGGAACACAGCACCGAAGCTTGGAGGTCGTCCCCATTTCTTCCTAGGAAAAATATTTCCTGTGTTCATCACAGGGTGGTTATAAAGGTCAAATGAAATTATTAATAGACAAACACTCTGTAAACCATGAGAAGCTCTAGAAATGTAAGTCATTGTTATTACTCTATGAGGAGGCCAAAGTCTAAAGGGATATTCTGTTCCATTTCACTTCTTGACTCCAAGTCACTGAGAAAATCCTGAAGCAAAGAACTGATCCCAAAACCCAAGTACTATTTTCAATTTATTTCGGCAGATTGGTCCAACATTACCAGTTAGAATGAAAATCTCTTATTTGGTCCCTGAAAAATCCCTGCAAAAAGTAGAAAGAGTGAATGATATTTTCTGTACAAAGAAAAGAAAGAGGGGCACCTGGGTGGCTCAGTGGGTTAAGCCTCTGCCTTCGGCTCAGGTCATGATCTCAGGGTCCTGGGATCAAGTCCCGCATCAGACTCTCTGCTCAGCGGGGAGCCTGCCTCCCCATCCCTCTGCCTGCCTCTCTGCCTACTTGTGATCTCTCTCTCTCTCTGTTAAATAAATAAATAAATAAATAAATAAATAAATAAATAAATAAAATTTTATAAAAAAGAAAAAGAAAGAGCAGGTGGAAAGTCCAGAGGGGCTCTCTCACCACCGCTTAGCTTAGGCCCTCGGAAAATACCTGTTGAAATACCCACTTCAATTCTACCCACCATCAGCTCGTGTTCCAGTGACATCGTAAATGTGAAAGGCAGTTGGGGCAGCAAACCCTCATCTAAGAAGAGTCAGGTATGCTCGGAGAGAAGGCCGCTCTACCCAGCAGCTGGAGATCGGCGCCTCTGGGAGGAGAAGCCAGAGAGAGCAAGCTGGACCCCAGAACATGGAACGTGGGGCAGGAACACCATTGTCCTGGGGCTGCCATTGCCAAAATGGAGACGGTTCATGAAAGACAGCAAATGGACCCCAAATGCTGGTTGGATGTGAAGGAATCAAGGGTATTCTGAAGCCTCGTGGGTAAGGAAAGAGAGCATAAAAGCCTTGTTTGGAGTCAAAACTCACGTATGAGAATGACCTTCTTTAAAAAAAAAAAAAAAATCACCAGGGGGCACCTGTGTGGCTCAGTCCGTTAACATCTGCCTTCAGCTCAGCTCATGACCCCAGGGTCTTGGGATCCAGCCCCCCATCGAGCCCCTCATAGGGTTCCCTGATCGGCAGGGAGCCTGCTTCTCTCTCTCCCTCTGCCTGACGCTCTCTCTGCTTGTCTCTCACTCTGTCAAATAAATAAATAAAATCTTTAAATTATATTAAAAAAAAATCTACCATTTGCAACAACTTGGCTGGACCTTGAGGACATTAGGCTAAGTGAAAGGAATCTAGCCAAGAAAGACAAATTCTGCTGCTATCACTTCTACTTTGAATCTGAAAAGGAGACTCAGAGAAACATAAAGAGTGTGGTTGTTACCAGGGGTTGGGGTGGGGTTAGGAACAGTGGTGAGGTAATGGCCAAAGGGTACAAACGTCCAGTCATGAGGGTAACAAGTTTGGGGATCTAATGGATGACATAGCGATTATAGCTAATAATATTGTAGCATGTAACTGAAGATGTCTAAGAAAGAAGATCTTAGATGTTTTCACCTCAAAACAGAAATGGTAACTATGTGATAGGACAGAGCTGATAGTTAATACTCTAGTGGTGATCATTTTGCAATATATAAATGGATCAAACCAATATGAGATACATTTTAAACTCACAGAAAGCTATGTATCAATTGTTTCTGGAAAAAAATGAAGCTGGAAAATATAAGATATAAATAATAGAAAAATTTAAATTTTTAATAAATTAAAATGTATAAAAATAAATAGAGGGAACCATTGGTGCAAGGAGAAAATATAAACAGAAGGTCAAGAACAACAAAACAGGGTGCCTGGGTGGCTCAGTGGGTTCAGCCGCTGCCTTCGGCTCAGGTCATGATCTCAGGGTCCTGGGATCGAGTCCCACATCGGGCTCTCTGCTCAGCAAGAAGCCTGCTTCCCTCTCTCTCTCTCTCTGCCTTCCTCTCCGTCTACTTGTGATCTCTCTCTCTGTCAAATAAATAAATAAAAAATCTTTAAAAAAAAAAAACAACAAAACACCCCAAAATTTATTAAAGCAATTTTGCACAATTCTCCAGATACATTCTCCATGTATTCTCTGTCCCAATCAACAGTAAGAGAACCATCCATTTCAAGTTTAACCCAGGGGCGCTTGGCTGGCTCAGTGCATTGAGTGTCTGTCTTTTGCTTTCAGCTCGGGTCATGATCTCAGGGTCGTGAGACTGAACCCCGCATCGGGTTCTGTGCTGAGCATGGAGTCTGTTTGAGATTCTCTCTCCCTCTGCCCACCTTCCCCCCGAAATAAAAAAAGAAATAAATCTTAAAAAAAAAAAAAAATAACGTTTAACCCTGAAGCTGGGACGTACCTGTAGAAGTAGACTCTGGGGTCCATTCCCTCCTCCCGTCTATATTGGCCCTTTCCTAATTCAGGCCACTGTCATCTCAGGCCTGGTTCACAGAATCAAAGCACGAATTTCACTGAAATTTGTCTATCTGTAAGCCTGCTTTCACCCACAGACTGCAAGTTTGTCAAGGGCAAGAATTTTGTCACATTTAATTTACATTACCAATCTTAAGTACGGTATTTTTTTTTTTTTTTTGGTGAATGTATACATCATATTGATCAATTCACAAATAAGTGCATTCCGAGGGAATAATAATAATAATAATAATAATAATAAACTTGGGGAACAAATTCAGGTGGTAAAGATGGGCTCTGTGTTTTGCTATTTATTTTTCCTTTGAAAAATACTGAAATATCTATATTCCACAGGTTGAAAATAAAAGAGATGGTGACAATTCAAGCGAAATTTTGATAGCGTGTGCTCAGCACAAACTAAGAAAATGACCTTTACAGTCACATCGTCAATAGCCGAATACAGGAACGTGGTGTCCTCTCACAGGGGATACTCATGGGTTTTGCATGCATTTATCAGGTTCTCTTTCAGCATCAAAAGCTGTCCTGCTGAGACAGAAAGCTGTTCCTCCCAAGATGAACAAGGAAGAAACGCTGTTGTGTTTGCAATGGGCCAAAGTGCTCCAGCAAGGGCACAGAAGCAGGCCTGTGGTCCCTGACACCTGAGGCAAACAGCAAAAATTGATAGGAAGTCCTGGAAACAAGCTTCATGGTACCCAGGAAGGAAGAGAAGTGAAAGAGACGTGGGGGTTCAGATCGCTAAGGTCACAGAATGACTTCTGCTTCCGTCCAAGATGGAGTAACAGAAACAGCATTAGCCCTCTCCTCCGAAACAACTTTTAAAAATGTATGGAACAACAGTTCTTAAAACATCGGACACTGGGCAATGACCGCCAAGTGAGGGGAAACATGAAGCAAGTCCCACAAGTGACCGAGCCTACAACCTTGATGAGGGTTCCAGGCCCTGGTGGGGGAAGGAGGAACCAGACTTACAGACTAGCGACTGAGGAGACAGAGCTGAGGAGGGGAGGAAGCCAAAGGAGTTGAAGTTCTCAGAAGGAGGGAGATGCACAGAGGGAACGCCAGTGTTAGGCAGACATCCCGCCTCAACTGTTCAGTTGGGAACAAATCAGTGAAATGCAGGAAAGCCACAAGAGTAGGGAAAGACCCACCTGCAAAGATCAAAGGGAACAGTGCACATCGCTCACACAGGGCCAGGCACAGTGTTTGCTCCTAAGAGCAAGAGGGAACGACCTCACAATTCACTGGCATTTGTTAAGGACCAAGAAGGGTCTTGCTTCTGCAGTGGGAAAAATCACCCCAAACTCTGTTCCAGTCTCAACTAACAATGCCTAAAGCAAAAGCCGGAATGTTCATTCCAGTTTCATACAACTTGATCATGTTCTGAAGGAAAGCTCTCACTTAATTTCAGGAACACAAAAGTGTGTCCAAGACACCCCAAGGGAAAAAAATCACAATGTCTTGCATGTAATTTAGAATGACCAGATATGCAAAGAAGCTGATGAAAAACACGAGGTTTTATGAAGCGAAAAATCAGTTCAACTGACATTGGCCCAGAAATGACACAGATGACAGAATCTGTAGTCAAGAACATTATAGTGGTTATGGTAACTGCATTCCATGTGTTCGAGTAGCTAGAAGACTGAACATGGAAATAGAGGCAGGGAGGACATACGGAGGAAGTAAAATTGACTGCACACAACATTTCCAGAGAAGCGAAAGGAGAGACCACATCTAGGTCATTCTATGAGGCCCACTCTAATCCAGAATCAGAGCCGGACAGAGACATTACAAGAAAAGAAAACTGCATGTGAATATATCCCATGGACAGAGACACAAAAATTCTTGACAATATTTTGATAAGTAAAACTCCAAACTGTAGAAAAAGTTTAATAACTGTAGAAAAGGATTAAGTGGGGATTCTGTTGGGGATGCTCTTTGCCTTAACCTTTGAAATTTGATCAGTGCAATTCACCATTTATTAACAGTCTAGAAAGTAAACCTATATGATAAGTTCAATAGATGAAAAATGTCATTTGGTAAGATTCAAAATTAATTCCTTATAGAAACTTTTCATCAAGTATGAAAATAAAAAAAATTCCCCAGATCTGATGGACATGCATTAAAAATATATAAGCAACATCTTACTTAATGGTTAAAGCCTGCATGATTTCATCCTAAGATCAGAAACAAGGCAAGCATATGTGCCCCTTCTACTTATAGTCAATACTCTACTGACAGTTCTATCTCACACAGCTAGGAAAGAAACAGAATTAAAAGTCATTTATAATGACAAGTAAAAACTAATTATCTTTTTATTCACAAACATTGTGATTGTATATGTAGAAAATACTATAGGATCTATCAGAAAGATGCTAGAAGTAATGTTAATTTATCAAGGCTTCAGAATACAAGATCAATAGAAAACATTAATTTCATTTCTACATGCTAGCAAAGAGAAATCAGATATTAAAAGAATGGCATTTACAGTAGCATCAAAAATATGAAACACTTAGCAATACATCTCACAAAATGTACTCTTGACTTTATACTAAAAGAACACCAAATCCCTTCAATGATCTATAGAATCAATGCAATCTGAATCACAATTCGAGAAGGCTTTTTTGGGAGTAAATATTGACAAGCTGGTTCTAAGAGTTATGCAGAAATTAAAAAAAATATCTAGAATATCCAAAACATTTTGGAAAGGAAGAACAGAGCTGGAGGACGTCCACAACCTGACTTCAAGACTCATTCTAGAACTACAATAGCATTCTTTGCTGTCACCATCAAGATAGAAAGACTGAGCAACAGAATTCTGGACTGGAAAGTCCAGAAATCGACCTGCACACATATGGTTTATTCAGTTTTGATGAGGGAGCAAAGGCAATTGAGCAGAGAAAGTAGCGACTTCTCTGCAAATGGAGCCATCGCCATTGGATAACCATCTGTGCAAAGAAGACCTCTGAATGATAACTTACTCCCTGCTTCATAGCAGACTCCAATGGATCATAGATCAACTACCTAAAACCATAAAACCTCTAGAGGAAAACCTAGAAGAATCTCTCCGTGAACTTCAGTCAAGCAAAGATTTCCTAGCTACAATGCCAAAAACATTACTCAGATTAGGAGAAACAAAGACAATTGGAATTATTCAAAATGGGGAACTTCTGTTCTTTGAGAGGCACCCTGCAGAGAGAGTCACGCCACACCCAGAGAAAGAATATTTGCAAATCAGATAAAAGACTCATGTCCATATGTTTAAAAAATTAAAATTAAACAATAAAAAACTTAATACATAAATTGTCAAGGATAGCAATAGACATGTCACAAGAAAAGACAGATGGCAAAAAAGGCGTATATAAAGATTCTCAACATCATTTGTTAGAAAAAAGAAAATAAAAACCATAGGGAAAATACCACACACCTAACAGAATGGCTAAATTAAACACAAAACCCAAACCTGACACCACCAAATGTTGGTGACCTTGCGGGGACCAGGAACCCCTCTCCTACTCTGGCAGATTTGGAGCAAGGCACAATCCCTTTGAAACTATTTGACACGTTCTTAATAAATGAAACACACACTTACCACATGACCTTGCCATCTCCTTCCTAGATATTTGCCCAAAAAATAGAGAAAGTAAAGGTCCACCCAAATATTGGTACACAGACATTCTTAAAAGTTTTCCTGGTAATAGCCAAAAATAGAACCACCCATGTCTATCTATCAGCAGGTGATTAGCTAAACGAGTCATCTTATGTCCACAGAAGGGAATCCCAGTCAGCAGTAAAAAGAAATGAACTGCTGATGTATACAGCATAGAAGAATCTGAAAATAATGCCCAGTGAAAGAAGCCGGCTGAATGAATGACTCCATTCACATAAAATGATGGAAATGGAAGCTAACGTAGAGCCAGAAAGATCAGTAGTTGCCTGGGCTTGGGGAGGTGGCAGAGGGAGCGGTTACAAAAGGTACAAGGAAACTCCAGGGTTGATAGACATGTTCACTATCTTGATGGCGACATGGTTTCATGGATGTACACAGTTGTCAAAATGTGTCAAATTTTATATTTAAATGTACAGTTTACTGTATGCGGATCATATCTCATTAAAACTATTAAAAGTGATATGCCCACAGGAAAACCAGTCTTTCTCAGAAGCGGTGGTTACCTTGCTGATTAGAAGCAATCTTCAAATCGACTGTGTGTGCACCTACTTGCACACATTAAAACAACAGTTCTGTTTTTCATAGCATTCACGTTGGAGTACTGGCAACTACACGGACCTGCCCACCGAGTATTTGTAGAGAATGCCTCATAAATGCAAAATGGGCATCATGGAGCCCAACTGCACTTGCCACCATACACACCTGCAAAATGCTACTTTCTGTCCACAGCCAGTGTAGCAACTGCCTCTCACAGCACCCATATGCACATGTGTATCAACCACAAGCTTTTATAATCTTATTTCTCTTACCACGAGTTTCTTTAGCTGCGGTGCATTTTCAATGTGCAGGAGTTAAAATCATCTTCCACGGCATTTGGGTAAGTTGTGGAGTCACCGGATGGTCTGGTGAAAGAGCCCGTCCCAAGGCCAACTTCTTACTCTCTAACCAAGGTCATATGGTAGGCATATCTTACTGATAGCCAATCTGTAGCCACCTGGGAAACATCACAGACGGGGACAACAGGGATGTACTCCCCTCAGCTCTGGAGCCTAAGAGCCCAACATCAGGGGTTTATTAGCATGGTTGGGTGAGGGCCTCCTTCTGGGTTACCAACTTCTCTTGCGTCCTTGCATGACAGAAGGGGTGAGCTATGTCTCTGGGACCTCTTTTAGAAGGACACTAATCCCATCCATGAGGGTGCCATCTTCGTGACCCAATCACCTCCCAAAGGCCTCACCTTCTAACACCATCCCCTTAGGCATTAGGTTTTCAACACATGAATTCTGGGAGGGGACACCAACATTGAGCCTATAGAACGTATGCCAACAAATGCCAAATCAGGGGTTATACAAGGTGATCACAAGACACGGCACACATTTTGGACTCCGCAGTCTGGTTTTGGGTTAGTCTGATGGCCCCCAATAATAGTGTATACACTTGAATCGGTTTCAGAGAAGGTAAAAAGATCTGATAACCCAGTGCCACCTGACAGTCTACACTAGCTACCGTTCAGAGAGGCTGATGATTTAGGGGTTTTTATGAATATTCCTCATTTCTTCGATTACTATTCCCAGTTATCAAAAATTCAGTGAAATAAAAATGGAATGTTTTAAAATGTGAAAGAAGCACTGGGACATGAAGTGTATTTTTTTTTTAAAGATTTTATTTATTTGTCAGAGAGAGAGGGAGAGAGAGCAAGCACAGGCAGACAGAATGGCAGGCAGAGGCAGAGGGAGAAGCAGGCTCCTGCTGAGCAAGGAGCCCGATGCGGGACTCGATCCCAGGACGCTGGGACCATGACCTGAGCCGAAGGCAGAGGCTTAGCCCACTGAGCCACCCAGGCGTCCCATGAAGTGTATTTTAAAGTAGGAAATTGCACCGTTCCAGGCAGAACCTGCTTGCATTTTAGTGAGTTTCCTCGGATTCAGCTACAGCTCTCTTAGAAACCCTCAGTGTCCCAGTTCTTCGCCTGGGGTCTCCCCAGCCTGCGGGTTTCTCCAGGGTAGAGTCTGGGGTTGATGCAACTTTCTTCCGCACTGGGTGACCCTCATTATCTCTGGCTCTGAGGAGGAAGAGGGCTGGGCTGAACAAGTTGGGCTTTCAAATGCATGCACTCACTTTCAACAAGCCTTCATCCTGCTTGTTTTTGGGTGTTTGTTTTGTTTTAAGTGCAGAAAAGCAAGCAAATATTCCTGCGCTGTCTTACTAAAAAAGATGTGTTTTTGCATGTACCAGATATTGTGTGTGTGTGTGTGTGTGTGTGTGTGTGTGTGCGTGTGTGTGTATAAATGGAGCTGGCTTTCCTCCTTACACATTATTTTAGGCATTCTTTTTTGTAACACTGTAGAAAGCCCAAGAGAATAAGAAAATCAGTGGTGTCGTTGGGAATCATTATTACAGAGGCTGTGATTTGTGGGCTGGCTATAAACTTACAACTCAAATGAGAAGATCCATTTACTTATTTTATTCTCTCACTGTAATGCCTTTAAATTCGTCGTCTCTGAGAGCGAACATCAAGAATTCAGACAGCTTTCTTTTGGCAAATACAGTGCAATGAGAGGAAAAACCACTTTTAGCTAGAAGTGAAAACCTATCATCGGGGAAGAGGTTTCCTTCCCAAATCAAGAACTGAAATGGGTGACCCGGAGCAAAGGCGCCCATCCTTCCCCTGCATTCATCCATTGTTGTTGTAACACCTGCTCTAAATGCTTATTCAAGTGGCAAAATTTGTAAAGCTACCTCACGAAGACCCAGAGTACACAGCTCTCTGTGCATTTCATCAGGCATATGGGATTGGGTGTTCAGGTCCCAAGAGCAGGGTCGTCCTACTTGAAGCCTTGGGAATGCCTGGTCCATCTTCCATGAGTCATCTGCACTTACGTCAATCACGGCACAGCTATGATCTGAAGAGCACTGTGACAGTAGGGACCCAACATTCCCATCACCTGATGCCATGCCCTGTGTAATCCCCTCCTCGTGAGTGTGGACAGGCTTCATGAAGCTGATGGGATAGCGGCTCTCCTGATGAGATCTTTCTCTCTTTTTTAAAAAAGATTTTATTTATTTGACAGACAGAGATCACAAGTAGGCAGAGCAGCAGGCAGAGAGAGAGGGAAGCAGGCTCCCCGCTGAGCAGAGAACCCGATGCGGGGCTGGATCCCAGGACCCTGGGATCATGACCTGAGCTGAAGGCAGAGCCTTTAACTCACTGAGCCACCCAGGCACCCCAATGAGTTCTCTCTTAACCAAGATATCCTTGTAGTGGACAAAAGAGAGATTCACCTGCCGTTCTACAACAACTGGAGAGCTTGAAGGAGGACCCCACCTTGGAAAGGTTGGCAGTTCCAGCCAACACCTTGATTTCAGCCTAAAACTCTGAGAGGAGGAGTCAGTTAAACCGGGCCTGGACTTCCAGGCCATGGAACTGTGAAATCATTAATTGTGTTATATTAAGCCACTAAATTTGCGTTCATTTGTTACACAGCAACAGAAAACCCATACACACCTATGTAAGCATACATTTATTTGGTATCTGTACATGAGAAGGAATCTATTCCACGACCCTGCTTTTCCCCCCTAATACTCCAAGGATTCAGTTTAATACAGGATTCAAATGAAGTTGAGTTTTCTTAATCTGGTCTCTCCAGGGCAAGAAATTGGAAGGATTAGATTCCTTCATGGAAAACTCATTATCTTCCTGCTATGATATTCTTCCAATTTTTTTTCCTATAGAAAGTTTTGGCTCAAAGTTTTTTTTTTAAAGTGACCACTGTTTCTTATTAATAATACCTAGGAAAGTCAAGGTGTGAATCAGGGACCTGCAGGCTATGTACTGAGTTGAGGTTGGTTGTTACAACTCATGTTTTATTAAAGATGCCTGATACCATGCAGAGTTAATTTTAAGTCTGCTTTACGGAATAGTGACAGAATATACCTGTGTTGACAATCAGATTGGACTTCCATTTCACCAATTCCATTAAAGCTGTAGAGTCAGTGAAAATCCACTATGCTTGAGAGAAATATATGCCTTTTGCGTTAAGGGCATAAACAGAATTTAAAATGGTGTTCTACGCATTCTGCAAATGAGCTTTTCCCCAAGTGTGTCTCTGTAGGACGCAGATGGGTGCCACCGAGAAAAGCGTGTGCCGTCCAGCAAGACAGAGGCCATGGGTTCAACAAAGCTAAATGAGTTTCTTCAAGGCAGGAGTGATGAGAGCTCATTTTGGGGAAGCAGAACTAAGGGGAGCACACATTACCAAACACGGTTGGGGGAGAAACTATCTGGAATCAAAGAAGTTCTCAAAGTTAAGAGCAATTTCATCATTGATTCTGTAATTGACTTCATTGATTCAAAACTGGAAATAGGGAAGTCACCCCCCGGCCAAACTTAATTAGGATTGGAAAGACCAGGGATGCAGTCTTGTGTTCATAAAATCTTAAGCCCATTTGCCTCCATGCTCTAATGGGAAAGTCATCTAAAATATCCCCTTCCCTCAAGACTGTTGGCGGGTGGCTCTCCAGTGAGTGTGTCATCGTAGAGGGAGCTGGCCTGTCATTAGTTACACTCCTCAAGCAACTTCTTCTCTGAGTTCATTTATACGTGGGCTGGTCAGGTTTTACTGTGAAACTCTCTTCACTTCCAAGTTCACGGCTTGGTGTGATAATCAGGGGGACCACCAGGTCCATCCAGGGGGTCTACTCTTTCAATCCTTGAATCTAGCACCTAAGCACTCTCATCTGTAAAGTGGGCATATAAAGACACATCGTGATGATTGGGGAATGTTAATGAGATAATACATTTACAGAGGTTAGCAGGGAGCCTGGATTGTGAGGCATCTTTGGTACAGAGGCCTGGCACTGAAAATGGGTTGCAGAACATGAAAATAGTATGAGTTCTTCAAGGCTGGTCAGGATATGGAACATGAAGATATTAGAGGCTCTCCAAAGTTGGTCATTAGCAATTAAGAAGTCATGCTCTCTCAGCGTGGATGGTCACAATAACTCATAATTATCCTAGCAGGTCATACGCAGGGGAACGGATTTATCTAACTGGTAAAACAAGTTTAGGTTTAACTTCCACCCAAGTTTCCATGTATATACATCATTTCACTCCCTCTGTAATGTGATCATCTAGTGGAAAATTGTCTTTGAAATTTGTTCTTTTCTGAGTCTACATAAAGTCGGCTTTTTATCAGTTCATGTTCCTTAAATAATCAGCTAAGATGTCATCCCCTAAAAAATAGTGGTAAGAACATTCATCTAATCTAAAATCATTACATCATGAATGATACATTTGAAACATTCACTTCTAGGGCCAAAGTCCTTCTGTCATTTCATCTCACCAGTATGGAAATAAAACACTTGGGTGTGGTTGGGGCTCTCCAAGCTGGGATCCCATTATTAATGGGTCTGGGAAATGGAAAAGATGTCTTATCAGCATCTTTGGCTAATAATTTAAATCACAAGGGACTGTATTATTATCATCATTATTATTGTTTTGCTCTTCTTTTGGCCAATTTACTGTGGGAAAGTAATTAGTTCCTCAAATAAAGATCCTTAAATGACTTTCTGTTTATAATTCAGATTGTTCAATTAGAGTCCTATTATCTTCTGAATATTTCCTGTGAAAACTTATGGTTAATGACCTACATATCTGAATTACAACATTTATATTTTTTACATTAAGAGTCACAGTAATACTGTCCAAATGACATTTTCAATTAACAGGGTAGTTATGAAAACAGAAGTATCACGTTACCCATCCCCGCACCCTCTCGCTCATCCATCCATCCATCTTCCCATTATCACTGCTGGGGTAGTTATGCCGCGTACAAAGATGCTAAGTCACAGCTTTGAGATTTTAGATGTTGCTGGTGAAACAGAGGACGTCCCAGGGACACGCCTAAGAAGTGAAGCCCACACCAACTACGTGTTATGGGAATTAAGATGCAGAGGGAAATAATAACAAGAGCGTCTAGTAACCGACTGCATGACAGCCAATCCCACGGGCCACTCAGCCTGGGATTCTGTGTGTGACTGACCCGTTCCATAGCAAGGGGTGCTGGCCTCACGATCACGGTACCAGAGGAGGGACACCGTCAACGCTTCAGATGCCTTGAGTAACCAATTCTGGCTAAATTATCCATGCCCTAATAGTACAATGTCACTGCTAATACAGAACAAAATGAAAAACCAAATACAATCTTGGCTGCCTTAAGAAAAGTTTAAAGTCCCGATCACAGAAAATAAAAAGACTCACTAGTTAAAATATAAGTTGTCCAAACACTGGGTTTTTAATCCTTATTTTTCTCTTAATGCAATTAAAAGTTCTTGTGCCTCAGTTTTATAAATGTTTAAAATATATGCACAGGTCCCTGCAATAATTCTAATGAAAAGAGTAAAGTACAAGGAGGGTGTGCCAAGGACATGCGGTCACAGGTTATGGTCACTTTCATTCCAAGATCCAAGGCCTGGGTGGGCTTCCTGTCCTCTGTCATCATTCTACGCCTTTCCTCCCCAAACTGGGAGCAATTGTCACAAGAAACCCCCCAGTCTCCCAGTAAAAGAGATGCCTTTCCCATCTGAGGATAAAGGCTTTGTCCTTTCCTGATAGAATCACCATCCTAGCACAGTAACACAAACATACAGTGGCTTTAATAGGATCCTTCCCAACTAAATTGTCACAAAAGGTTATATTCCGTCTAAATGAAGTGACAACATCACAAAACAATAATTTGTCTAAGACCACTATTGACAGATTTATTTCTAAGATTTATAACTTTGTCTCTCAGATCTTAATTTAACGGCTTCGTGATTTCTTGGGGTTATAATTAGATTGACTTATTACTGACATACTTTTGATGTAGTAGAATATATACATATATTTTACCATAGCCTGGAAACATTTCTCACATCTGCTTATATTTTGTTTATTTTTCTTACCTGTGACCAAGTTTTAGGCCACAATTCTGCTACGTTCTATGCCCCACTTCTCATGGGCCTCTCTCTACTTCTATCTTTCTGACAGTGTGGAGACCAGATGACCTGGCTTATCTGAGCACGTATCAAGAGAACTGTAAGACTTTGTGAAGACAATGGAGTCTTTGCCACAAGGTTGGACAGCGAAGTCCCTCTAACTCACCTGCTTCCTAAACTGGGCCTGGCTCTTAGCCACGTGGCCGCTAGGCCACAAAGGAGGACTGCAGAGGCATTAAATATTCACGATGTTGAAACCAAACTTACAAGTTCAACAATTCTAGACTCGAATATACTTAACATATGGTGATAACATGGAACAGCTGATTAATCTGGAAGTGTCCTATAAAAAATAATCGTCCAAATCAATGTTTAAAGACTAGACAACACTGTGGGTTTTCATCTGCTTAAATATGATTAGGAAATCATTCTGCTGGAAATTCCTAAAATATAAAATGGTGATTAAGTCAGGAAGTAGGTAGATTTCTTCCAAATCCATATTTTAAACTGCAGGTATGCATTTCTCCTGAATCATGTTGCATACCATTCCTTAGCTTTTAGCCACTCAAACCCTTCCCCCTTATTGGTGCTAGAGACACACATTTATATAGGAAAATATAAAAACTCATGATGGAGATCACTTACGTAGAAGTTACTTGAAAGTTATCTGAGCCACCAAACGCAGTTGCAATGCTGTCATTCTAGAGGGTTGCTTCCTTAATAAGGAAGGGGTGTTTCTTATTCAAAGCCATCATCCAGGCCCAGGGAGAATGCCCCAGTTAAAATAGTTAGAATTCTGTACCGTGGATGATTTTAAAATTCATTTTTCTATTCTAGGAAATATCGCAAAATTTAAGCAAGAGTATTGCCTGCTTTCTGCTTCAATTTCTATTCATTTAGGCAAGAAAATTCTACAGCTTGGCAGGATAAAAATGTCTGCCCTTCCACAATGTGACTAACACATCTCTAAACTGTTGGATTTTCTTACAAATATAAGCATACAGAATAAAAAAAAAATAAGTGATATGTTGGGGTGAATGTAGACATCTACGTTTTCTCTTACACTGTGACAGGAATAATTTTAGTTTTCTTCTTTTAGAATGTTAAAGGTTTTTTGGCTTTCTTGCGCCACAAAATGTCCCAATCCGTGTCCAGACACAACATTTCTGGCAGGGGGGGAGATGTCAGGTTGGTTCACCCACGTGGGCAGGCAAGAGAGACATCGGCAGCTGGAACCTAAATATCGCTGTATTATCTCTAATATATACTTACATATAAAATATATATAATTCCACAAAACGGCAATCAAATTAGTATGCAAGGGGGCTCTAGAGTAAGAGATCTGGAGGGCGGGCCGAGGGGCCAGGCTGAACGACACGGAGCTGATCAGTGTTGATTGCATTTCCGTGGCTCCATGTTAGTCAGGGGTAAAGCCAGAGTCCTCGGTTTTCCAGATACAGAAACTCAGGCCAATTGTGTTGTCCCAAACCCCTGCCCCATGCCCTGTATCCCAGCCCCGTGGTACCATCTTGAAGACCCACAAACGTAACGCCATGGTTGCAGGCCTCTATGCCTTTCTTCTAAGATGCTTGTTTTCCTCAATTTACCCCAAAATCCTGCTCCCTCCTTGGTGCTACCCCTCTACCCGATCCTGCGAAGTAAAGGACCAAGGGCAGAGAACCACAAGGACCCATCTGTCTGCATGGGACAGTGAGACTGGTGCAGAGGGCCGCTACCGATTCTCGTTTTCCCATTCCTCGCCCAGACTGGACAGACTCACCTGCCATTCGTCACCCAGCAGGTGTTCAGCCGGGGTCCAACCTGCTAGCACTTCCTCAGGCAAACATGGCACAAAGGGGCTCCACACATCTCCACACGGGACCATACCAGGATTATTTTCAGTAACTTTAGCTCGCTGGTATCCAAAATCTTTAGAAATACTCGGTAACTTCTCGATCAACAAATAATATACAAACAGGGAACACTCAAGTGGCTATGGTTTGAGTGGGGAAGGGACCAGGAGCCCCTCCAGCAAGCACCCCCCCCCCCACCCCGCCATCTGCAAGGACTCAGCATGATGCTGTTGGCCAAACCCAGCAAAGAGTGAATGTCACCCTCCATGTAATGACCAGCTATTAACTAATAAGTCAGAAACGCAGGTTAAAAAGCTGGCAGGACTCTTCGGGCTTCATTCTTTCTACCCCTGACCTCAAGACTCTTCATGTTTTTTGCCTTGGTGTATTGAATTGGCTGTGATCTCCAGCACAATACTGAACCTTAACAGGGCTGGCAGGAATCCTTAACTTTTTCTTGACTTTAATGGAATAGCTTCTAATCTCTCACCATGTGGCATGATGATGTTTGCTATAGTGTTTCAAGAGGTATCCTTCAAGTTACAGCTCTCCTTGAAGGTTAAAGAAGCTCTCATCCACGCCGTGGTGACTTTTATTTTAACTGTTATGAATGCATGCTGCATTTTATCAAACACTTATCCTGCATCCATAGAAATGGCTTTAACATTCTTTCTCTGTTAATCTCATTAACATAAAATGTCTCATTCACTACCTTCTCCACTTGATCACTGTCCTGTCAAATCATGAGTATGAACCTATGAATACAAGTGAAACGTAAATATTTATACGAGTATAATTTATACTTATACTTAAAGCTGATGAGTTGACATTGTACAAGACGGCACAATATGCCGACGGCACAAAGGAAGATTCTGGCCGGGGGGGCGGGGGGTGGAGTGGGTGTCGGAGGGCTGAAATTCAGCCTGCATCTTCTCCTGAGCCATGAGCCTTGGTGCGGGGCTGTCTTCACTTCGAGGAAGAGGCACCATTCTTTCTATAGAAACATGCAGTCTGCTGGCTCAAACCCAAGCCTGTGGTGCCGAGACCCCTGGGAGGGGAAACTTGTTCAAATTTGCACAAAGGGGTTGGGGGCGCCTGGGTGGCCCAGTTGGTTAAGCGTCTGCCTTCAGCTCAGGTCATGATCTCAGGGTCCTGGGATCGAGTCCCACATCAGGCTCTCTGCTCAGCGGGGAGTCTGCTTCTCCCTCTCCCTCTGTCTGCTGCTCCCCCAGCCTGTGCTCTCTTTCCCACTCTCCCTCTCTCTCTGACAAATAGATACAAAAATCTTAAAGTGCGCGCACACACATGCAGACACACACACATAACAAATTCACAAAAGGGCACCTTACAGGTGAATAGGGCTCTCTGCTCTCAAACACTTCTTTTCTTTTTTTTTAAATTAATATATAATGTATTATTTACCCCAGGGGTACAGGTCTGTGAATTATTTCTAATCCTCACAGCCAACACCATTTGCCAAGCGACTCAACCACTAGACATGTTATCCTGAGAGAACTCATTCTATAGGCCCTTGCTTTGAAACAGCCATGCCTCTCTGTCTGTGTCCAGAAGCCCTACTGTCCATGAGCTATAACTCTGTAGCTTTGAAGGCCTTTCCTCTATTCAGACACGTGGCCATGAGAAATGGCACCCGGATGTTGAACCGAGGGTGAGAGGCACAAATCAAACTCAAATTGTTGAAGAACAGGCTCTTCTCTGTGCCCTCCATCAAATACAAGGGCCTTCCTGAGACATCATTTCATCTCTACTAACTGGTCCAAAAACGGAAGAGTTCTCCCTTGATCTGAAGGCTGCCAGTGCATTTCACAGAATTCATTGAGCAGCTACTTTGTGCTGGGCACTGAGAAGGCTAAGGGTGCAGTGGAGAGCCACGGAGACAGGGCGTCTGCAACTGGGAGCTTGGAATCTCGCAGTATTCTCCACAAGGGAGCCCCATGTCATGTGGCAGGGAGACTGAGGCAAACAAGCCTCACTCTGCTTTCTCTACCCTCAGCCTCACCAATGATTTCATCCTGAAATGCTTCCTAGACATGATTCACAAGGAAAAACCAGGCCAGGCAAATATCTATCTTCTGCTGAGATGTAAATAAAATGCCTGCGAAGTGCCAAAACTGTAAAACTTTTTTTCTTATAATACCATTCCTGCTGTAAATATTCCTGTGGGAAGGCTGTCTTTTTTTTTTTTTTTTAAAGATTTTATTTTTTTATTTGACAGACAGAGATCACAAGTAGGCAGAGAGGCAGGCAGAGGGAGAGGGGGAAGCAGGCTCCCCGCTGAGCTGAGGGCCCGACATGGGGCTCGATCCCAGGACCCTGAGATCATGACCTGAGCTGAAGGCAGAGGCTTAACCCACTGGGCCACCCAGGTGCCCCGAAGGCTGTCTTTTTTAATGTGAATACTTATGCTGAAGATTAATTCAGATTCCTTTCAAACAGAGGAGGCAAACCCAGTAAGTTTGTAGTAAACTCATGGCTGCACTTGTTCAGGGGCCTCCCTATGCAAATAATAGCCTAAAAGCAACAAAAGGGGTTACAAATTCTGCTAAGGAACAAAAAGTAATTATCAGCTGGGGGAAAAAAGTTATCCATTAGTTATATTTTTTTTTCAAAGATTCAGGTAAAAGGTACAAATAAGATGGCAGAATTTTTAAATCAACGGTTCATATAAGGATGAAATAGGGTTTCCCTTGGCCAGACTCCTCTCATCATGCTGTGATTTGTGGTGCCCATCTAAGAACAATATGACCCATGAGTGCCAAGGATGACAAGATGATGCGAGAGCACGAGAAGCCCTGAGATAATATAAAATATGGGCACCCAAGTAAAAGCCTGTCAAACTCCTTCATGACGGCACACACGTGGAATCACATCTCACAAACACCCTAATAACCTCTTAAAATGGTGACATGGCAGTTTTTCCAGAGAAAGCCATCCCATGTACAGGAGGCTTACTGGCTCCTTCCATTCCCCGGACAGGTACCTATAGCCTGGATTCAACTGTGGGACTTTCTAACCTGAAGCCACTGTTGTTCAGCTTAGTATTTTTCTCGTCCCAGGCTGAGAGCTCTTGAGGACAGCAACCTACTCAGAGTCTTACTCCACCCGGCCCACATCCCAAGTGCTGGTTTGAAATCACAGTTCCCCACACTTGTTTGTTACGGGGACAGATCTGGACAAGATGTGGGAAATAAGACAACGTTTGATTAGCAGGCAGGTTGATGGTCTAAAAAGAGCTCGGGATCACCAGTACATGGAATTCTTATTTACAGAAGGAGCTCAAATAGTAAATTTAGATTTTAAAATAGTAAATTTTAAAACCACTTTAAAATAGTAAATTCAGATTTTCTTTTCTAACGAGGTGCTCTGCATTAGTTATATGTATCCATGTCTTGCCTGTGGGGATCTGATAAGGTCTTGGAAGGTCACTGCCAAGTATAATCTAATATCAAGACCAATTTTAATGAGCTTCATACAAAATTACTGCAGGCGAACTGGTTTTCAGTGCTAAGCTCGCCTCGTCTGGTACAGCCTTGTAAGGCTAATTAGAAAGTATTTGAAATAACTTAAGAATATGAACAAGAAATAAAATGTTCATAAGCAAACATCATGGGAAGAAAAATTAAATGTGAAGTAAAGGCAACTGCACTGGGGTGTGGGGAATCTCTACGGAAGAGAAGACCTGCCACAAAGTACGTTCATGGTACAAGACCAAGGAGAAACCACAGAGCCGACAAGGGCCACAGAATCCATGAGAATAATCACTTCATTGGAGAAGATGCTGACAATATTTCCCCAAGCTGCCACCATCTTTAAAAAATTAACACATGAGGGGCGCCTGGGTGGCTCAGTGGGTTAAGCCTCTGCCTTCGGCTCGGGTCACGGTCTCAGGGTCCTGGGATCGAGCCCCACGTCAGGCTCTCTGCTCAGCGGAGAGCCTGCTTCCCTTCCTCTCTCTCTCTGCCTGCCTCTCTGCCTACTTGTGATCTCTGTCAAATAACTAAATAAAATCTTTAAAAAAAAAAAAATTAACACATGAATTTAATAACTAGGTTTATTTACCCCTTTATCCTACATTCTGCTGGATATTGAGGACACAATCATGAATAAAATAGATATTGTCCCTGACTTTAAAATCTTAAAATACATTTTTGTTGTTATTACTTAGTCAGTTTAAAAACAAATTAGTTCATCCCATCGCTGGTGATGAGAATTTCCTCTCCAAAATAGGACTAAACCCAAGTTTATATGACATATTTTTGGACGCTGACCTTAAATTTAAGCTTTTTAGGTTGGGGAGCAAGTGCCTGCTAAGGTTGAACCAATACTTGTGGGAAAGTAGCATATTTCAGAATAAGGACCACACACATACGAACCCTCATGTATCTGCATCCACAACACACATATATTTCAGATTAGATAGTGTCTATCTTTTTAGTAAAAACAACACTTCTTTTTTTCACTGCCAAGGAAAAACAATGAAAACGTGACGTAGCTTAAATGTCTGAAGTCAGTAGTAGAGTTGTACTGGGTCAACATTAACCCCACAAAGTCAAGCCTCTCTACGATTTTGGAACTGCAACAGCAAGTCAACGAGAGCCAAGTAATAAGCACCTTCAGCCTGGTATTGACAACCCTGTTGGAACGAATCAACTCGCTTTCCAAATCAGCGTCTTCCTTTCAGGTCCTGGTGAATTCCCTACGTCCTCCAATCCACAACCCTCATGCACACTTCATTCCCAGAGAAGCTCCCACTCCATCTCACCTGGGCCAGGTCGTGGCCACAGCTTGCGGGGCTGTTGGCCCATCCAGCCAGAAGTAACCTCCCTGTCCTCTGCACTCTGTTTCCTCTTCCCTGTCCCACTGGTATTCCTCACTTGTTCCTTACATTCTAGCCATGTGATCTGTACTTTTCTTCCTAGGCTGGGGACTCAGCTCTTTGAGGTTAGGAATTTTATTGTACGTATCTGCACACCTTCCCTAGCACCTAATACACTTCTTTACACACAGTAGATTCCCAACAGTTTTGGCCAATCGGGTCTACAGATGAAAAGCTCTGAAAATTCTACACAGGATGGGATGACCGACATGAGTCAGGGACTAAAGCCACTGAGGGTTTGTTTTCTTTCCATGTGTAAAACTATTCAGAAATTAACAATACTGTAGGAGATTACACCATTAGAGAAATTAATTATGAAGGACGACGCATGTAACCCGCACAGATGGCGAGGTCTTATCACTAAAAGCTATTAGGAGTTGTGAAGATAAGGGAAAGGAATCAATTAAATAAGCTTCCGAACAAAATTTGCCTGGTGAACATCAGAGGCTCCTCTTGATGTCTGGATTCCATCTGTTGGCCCTACTATTTTTGTCTTGCCCTCTTTCGAGAGGCTACAGTTCACGTGCTCCTGGTTCCACAGACGCAGAGCCGGGAGAATTTCATCAGGTGGGTCCCTCGGCTTCCTTCTCTCCGCTGGCACCATTCCTTCTTCCCACGTGATGACCCTCGAGTTCCTTCGAGGACTGCTCTCACACTGGGGCCATTTCATAGACTGGAACAGATGTGGGAAATGTTTCACATCATGACAGAAGCAAGATGCCAAATGGTCGTGTGTGGGATGTGACTTTCTCACGCAGCATGGCTTTATAAAATCATGCAAGAATGTGGCCTGGTATGAGCCAATTCTATCTTTAAGAGTCTTTACTGCAACTTTCCCTCCAATCCAGAGTCTCCTGAGATACTGTAAGTCAAACGGATCTTGAGAAACTATGCCATGGAGAGAAACGGGGACACTACTGTTCGAAGTACGTGCTTGCGGCATATCATGAGACCACAGAGCAAAACAATTATGCTTTTTTTTTTTCCTGACAACTTTCAAAGGCTTCCACACATCACCTTGTATTATTTCTGCTTAGAACTATTAAAGGGAAAAAATCTAAATGTAGCAGGAGCCTCTTAGGGTTTTCCTTGTACTCACATAAAAGGGTTCTTCACAGGGCTGTAGTTCTTACACACTTTAGGACTGGGGAGCCCTTGGGGAAGAAGAAACCACGGCATCTGGGAAAAACAGTCAACGTTGGAAAACCATTTTCTCCGGTTCCAACATCTGTTGCTTCCCTTCCTTACTTAATTACAAGTTGCTTTGAAAATTATCATGTATGTGAATTGTTTTAACCACCAAAATTATACACGTTTAATAATTCCACAGAGAGCACTTGGATGAAATAATAAAAAAGTGGGAAATGCAAATCTTAAGCAAAACACAAATTAAACCATATTGTTGATATAATTAAACATGTATGTTACTTCTCTAAGAGGAAGATCTGCCCGCTGTGAGCCAAACCAAATGACAATAGCGGGATCAGACCTCATTGGAAAATCCTCCGCCTGCATCTGTACACGTGTGAACTATTTATACAGCAGGTCCCATCCTTGTGAGTGAACAGGGGCATGAACAGAACCCACCAAGGAAACAATGAACAAACTAGTGTAGAAACCACCTGGGGGGTAAGCTTCACAACGGAAGCCTGGTTCTGAAGTCTTGAGCAGGGATCGTGGGTCCCTAATGCCCCCTGCCGTCCCCACAGCCCATCACAGGTAGGAGCTTAACAGTCATTCAGTCATGGTGGAAAGAAAACGGTGTGTGTGGAGGGATGGGTAAAAAAAAATCGAGATGCTCAGAGTCTCGTCATATCAGCGTGTATTCAGGCAAATCCCCCTTAAGACCGTGACGTACGCAGGGCTCTGCCAAACTGAGTCAACCAGACGAGGATCACACAACAAGAAGTTCGATCAATTCAGGAAACGACAAAAGTCTTTGATCGAAGCCATTTCTCTCCCAGTTTTCGTTTGCTTGTTTATTTACTGGATTCTGGAGTGTTTCAGAAAGGAGTCCGCTGAGGCACTATGCCCTCCATTGTCATGACGACCCCACCCTTCCCCAGCTCTTCGGTCAGTAGGTTGGGTACACCCCCGGGCCTCCCAGCGGGAGGGTGGGGTGTGAGGAATGTTCTTCGCACGCATTCCTCTCCCGGCCCCAGCCTGCGCAGGGAGGTCTTCCCTGAAATACACATTGTCAGAAGAGGAGGGGAGCCGGAAGGACCTGAAGAAGCCAGGGAATGCGAGAGCCCGTCCCTGACGCTAACAGCGCATCAGGCCGGGAGGTCCTCGTCTCCAAATGAGACGGCTTCACAGCACAGCATCTGAAGGCCAGTCTGAGTGGACAATGCACTTGCTTTATTTATTTATTTATTTTTTTTTTTTAGTTTTAGTTTTTTATTTTTTCAGCATAACAGTATTCATTATTTTTGCACCACACCCAGTGCTCCATGCAATCCGATGCACTTGCTTTTTAACTGCAAGAGAATATTCTCTTTCGCTGCAGGGCAAGTGCCTGATGCGCCCGGAAACAGACGAGGCGAGCTACGGAAACTGACCGCACGTAAGGACACCACCCTACGGGACTCCAGAAGCCTTCTCTCCGGATAATCCACGATTAGCCCAAAAGTGTCAGCACGGCTGCAGTCAGAGACTGAAGCTGTGTTTGGAAAAGAACACTCGCTGATTGTTTTCGAGGAACTTGTACTAAGGCAAACATTTAGAAAGTCACATTTAATTACACGTTTTGCTGCAGTTAAAGATCTGGCATCACTTGCAAGAGACCTGAGTTTTCCTACAGCTGAGAATCTGTTGTGCTTTCCGAAGTCAAGTTTCTTCTGTGCGAATTCACGCAGGCCTAGACAGATTTTCAGACTCATGGCCATTTCGTAGAAATTCTTATGACTGTGAACACTTTACTCAGTGACCGTGTTTCCATAAGTAAATTGTAGATGTTCTCGCGTCAGGTATTAGAAAGTCTTTATCATGGAATTTATTGGTTTATAAACTGCAAAGGAAAAAAAAATCTGCATGCATCTCACCTAAATCACTTCTACAGCAGAAAACCGCTCTTCAGGAAGCTTCTCCTTTCAATTAACTTTGCAATCACTGCATTTGAATTCTTACAGGCAGGAACAAGCCTGATTTTTTTATAAAGTCGAAGAAATCTGTGCAACCGACTCGTCTAACACTATAAATAAAACATTTTTTGTGAAATCGTCCGGATCTCCAGACCAACTGCCATTTCTAGAGATGGTAGATGATAATTCATACATCCTAGAGGCAGACTTGTGATGGATTAATTCCTATCATCCATCATTTTTCTTTTCTCCCCATCGGTGTCATGCCCCATTCTTAAACTCCATCCCTGAACTCTCAAGGCTACATTTCAGCAAACTTTTACTTTGGCGCCCAGCCTGGCACGCCGGTTGGTTTTGTGTACTGATACCACCTTCAAAATGCTCACGCCTCTTTAAACAAAATACAGCATTTTTACTCTGACCCTCTTTCAGATTTGCAAGCCCTTCCCGGAGATAGCTCCTAACAAATGAAAGCAATTTCCTGGCATTCCCATGCTAGTGAAGGTGTAATATCAAGTTTCAGCCCAGGAGATCCACCACTTCTCTGTGGAAGACTATCTGGACATAGGAGTGAATGCGCTTTACAAGTATGGTGCAATAGAAGGGTTCACGCTGTGACCTTCTTCATGGAGGGGTGCCTGGGTGGCTCAGTGGGTTAAGGCCTCTGCCTTTGGCTCAGGTCATGATCCCAGGGTCCCGGGATAGAGCCCCCCGTCGGGCTCTCTGCTCAGTGGGGAGTCTGCTTCCTCTTCTCTCTCTCTCTCTCACTGCCTGCCTCTCCGCCTGCTTGTGATCTCTCTCAATGTGTCAAATAAATAAATAAAATCTTTTTTTTTTTTTAAATCATTTGTGGATCTTTTGCGGAGCTCATGGGAACCACAGGAAAATTCTAGACCGCCTGCCACAAATACAGCAATCAAGAAAGAGCACGCCTTTTAATATCCATTGTGAAGTGATTTTAAGAGGCAGCTTCCAGAGACTGGACAGGAATGAGAAAGCTTGGGGGTCATGGGGGGGCGCGGTGCCCACCCCCCTTCCATCCTTGACGATCTGGGATTCCATGGGCTTCGGGTGGGGGGGGGCAGGCAGGAGCAGGTACAGCAGTTAGGATGGTTTGACTCAAACCAGCTAAAATGATGGGGAACGTGGGCCTCACGTGGTAGGCAGTCCCTAGCAAGGGGGAGCCCCAGCTCTGCCTCTCTGCTGTGCTAGTTCCTTCCCTCAGCCCCAACCTGACACTCACCCCCACAGGCTGCCAGCAACTGGGGAGCAGCCTTCCAGCTTCACCTGCTGACACACCAGCAGCCGGAGGAGGAAAGGAGACATCCCTTCCCGCATCTCTCATTGACGGAAAACAGAGACCTTTCCCAGGACCCCCTAACGGCTCTTCCCAAGGGAAGGACTAGTCCACTGGAGGAGAACCACTGAGCTAGATAAAAATGTCGGATGGAAAACAAAGTGCGATCTGCCCAGTAATAAGCATCGCCAGCCACCTGATGATGGGTGGCGAGTTCAAGAGTCCATGGGATTCTAGGAAGCAGGGCTGAGCTCCAATTACGGAACGGCAGCTTCAGAATTCCTGGGCTCACTAGCCCATTGGAGCGCGCTCAGGTTTGGGATTCAGAGCCCAGTAGTAGCAAGGGCTTTTGGGGCCTCCCACACTGCAGCCCCTACCCCATGATCCCAGCTGCGGGCATGGTGTAGGCTATTGTGTGCCAACCACGTCTCCCAGGGGCACAGGTCTCATTCCCATTAGGGTCTCCTCTGAGCCCCCCAGGGAGTAGGCAGCCAGGAGCTTCCCTCAGTGAAGGGGAGTCCATGAGGCCCGGCGCTTATGACAGCCGTTCCACAGGCTTGTCAGCCATCCTGGAGGCTATCTGCCCTGCTGTTCACAGCAGTAGCCCTGGAAACAAACCCTAATATGGGCTTTTTCTTCCTCCCTGCTTTGGTCCCCTCATCTGTCTCATCTGCTGCTGTAGATTCAGCTCCAGGATAAAATATGTGATCAAGCTCTGTTTTAAATAGCGCTCAAGCTAAGATGCGAGGCTTGCCTGTCTCAGCTTCCACACCTCCAAGAAGCCGAATGCAGTTCAAAATGACAGGGGGACATTGCCCCATATGTTTCTGAGGCTTTGAAGAACTACTGTTTTCATGTGTTGCGGTCAGGGCTAAGGTGACCCCGCAGTCACGCATATTGCACGCAGGCTGTGCACTGTCCTTCTGCAGGGGTCCTACTCACATTTAAATGATCTCCAACACCCCTTAGATTTATGCAGTACACAACGTGCACAACTGTATATAGTGGCTTTGGAGGATAGTTACTGGTGGGTGCCCCTCCCAGAAGCATCTGGATATCTAGGCCTCCCCCAGGTATCCTCTAGTCTCTCTGACTCTTCAATTACATGCACTCTCAGAAGCCACCAAGGGTCAAATGTTGTTCTCAGTAAGTAAGTGATAACTGATTGCTTCTTTTCAGCCTTTAGCTTGAATGATTCACTTTATCGAACCTGTTGTGGACCATAGTTGGGCAAAACAGATTTCCATAAGCACATTTGTGTTTATGGTAACATCAGGAAAAGAGCAGCCTTTTAAACTTTACCATTCCAAATTATTTTTCAAATATCAGACATGGCTACTGAATTTAGCTGGACATACACAGGCCGTCAGTACGGATGCCTGGGCTTGAGTCTGGCTGCCCCTCGCATGAGCTGCGCCTTCACGTCTCTTTGTGTCATGTTTCCACGCCTGAAAAATGGTTATCTTAATAATAATGCCTCATCTGTGGTTCACTGGCAGGGATACATAATAAAATCCCTAAGAAGTTCCTCAAACAATTCCTGGCCTGCAGAAATTATAATGCTGATGCTGAAAAATACTATTCTTCCTATAGAAGTTCCACATGCTTTTAGCTGAGTTAGAATCCAGTACTTGATTTTATCTAATTTCACCTATTACATTTTGTTTAAGAAAATCGGGGCATTTTAGAAGTATGACATGGTATTTTCATAAACAATGCACAGAACTAGTTGTATCTAAACTAGTTGTACCTTGTAGAAGGCCAACTGGCTCATGAAAGTAAGTAAAGCTTCCAGACTCGCCCAGAACAGGCTGCTCCAGGAACCCAGGTGAGGAGTCAGCATCTGTGATGGGCCCTCAAGGAGGGACACAGCTGGCATCAGCAACTAAACTCGCGGAAATGGATCTTGGCCCAAAGGGAAGCAACCCTTTTACCTGCAGCCTAGCCGAGGCATACACGGCACGCACGGAACAAAGGAAAGAAAAATAACAGAACAAAGGGAAAACCTCCAGTGCACCTGCTCATAAAAGGGTCCCTGTCCCCCACAGCAGAACTGCGCATCTTGGGGTAACCAGTGTTCAAGCCACCTGTGAGCACAAAACAAACGAACAACCACAAAGAACAAGAAGAACCCCGAAACTACTCGTGTATGCTCACTTTCGTGGCCCTGACTTCACGTTTCTTCTGCCACAAGTACAGGAGATGCCCGCTGCCCAGCCGGAGGGAAGCAGGTGCCCTTGCGAGGAGGCTGAGCTGCTCCCGTGGACGGCATGGCACTGAGAAATAAACAGGGTGCCAGCGATCCTGTACTGATCCAGGAGGGAAGGAAACGAGCCTTTCTGCTAAGTGGCTTTGAATCTACCCCGTTTTGTGGGTGGGAGGAGGTTAGCTTCGGCCGGTTAATCTCACAGCGCTTGCCTCAGTAATTTCTGAGGAGGCCACAGCATCTGGACCTTTCGAGCATCTCAGTGCTGAGCAGCCCCGGAGCCGGTTCTTGCTCTGCCAGCAGCAGGGCTCTGGCTGCCAAAACCATCCTCTTGGGACACTGGTTTTCCCATTTGGAAAATCAGGAATGCATGAGATGACATTTTTCAAAATTTTGCAAACTCCAATGTATTCCACGAGCCTGGAGTATTTTGTGACAGTGCTATTATTTTCATCTGTAACAACCTATTTAAACTTCCTGGGGGCCTGGGTGGCTCAGTCGGTTAAGCATCTGCCTTCAACTCAGGTCACGATCCCAGGGTCCTGGGATCGAGTCCCACATCGGGCTCCTTGTTCAACGGGGAGCCTGCTTCCCCCTCTACTTCTACCCTCTGCTCATGATTTCTCTCTCTCTCTCTCAATATAAGTAGATAAAATCTTTAAAAAAATAAACAAACTTCCAATTGCCAGGTTTTGCTTGCTCCTAAATCTATCTATAGTGCCATTATTTAACCCAAACAATTTTCACTATGTGCTGTCAACTCTGATTCACCTTCACAGAATCCCTCTGACAGGGTGTATCGATCTTAACGTCTTTCTTCTTGACCTTTCAGGGTCTTCTGTAGGCTGCCTCTTTTGTTTCTAAGAAACAGAGCCTCTCATATGCTTCCTGTTGAGAGCATAAATCAGCGTTTGGTCAACTGTGTTACACTTCGTGTGACATTTCTGTAATAAATACAGTGCTAGTGTGCTAGTGGTGCGATGTCTGTTCCCGTCTTTGAATTATCCTTGTTGTATCTGACCCTGCTTTAGCTCTACTCTTTCACCCATCTGCTGAAACCTCCGAGGAACTTTGAGTTACAATAATTTGGGAAGCAATTCCATTTATAGACCATAACATTATGATGTCCTTCTTCCTTTCATGGGTTGTAATTTTCAGCCAAAACATAGAAGACTTGTGTTCTGTATTCATCTTCAGTTACTTTCCATGGTCATGAGAATCTCTACAGTCTTTTGTCAAGGGCGCTAATGGACAGAGAAAGCTCCTCTTTCCTCTAAGATACACTTTGTACTCAATAAAAGGAAAAGAAAAATAAAGTCCTCTCATTTATTACCGAGCATCCAGCAAAGGAATTAGGCAAACGGAGTTACGTCATTTAGTTCAATGTGTGCCTGTGAGCCAGTTCTCAAAATGCTGGCCCAGTCGCCCACCAGCCATTTGCTACTGGACAGGTTCATTAATCTTTCTCAGGTTGAGTTTCCCATCTCTAAGTGAGGCACTAATGAAATCTGCCTCGCTGGAATACAGGGAGAATAAACATAACAACTTTTAATTGCTTAGCATAGTTTACAGTATACAGTAGGTACTCAATAAAAGTTCCATATTCTATTACCTAATACAGAATGCTGACCTCTCATAACATGCCTAAATAACAACTCCAGTGTGCTCTGTTATAATTTCATTTCAGTATTTCATCAGACGCTATGTGCTCAGCTAGGATTTATAGGGACTTGGTTTAACAATTATCACGATGGTTGCTAGGTATTATCCAGAAAAGGCTAAAAATGAAACAAAAATAGGCCAAAGATCATTAACCCCAAAATGGCTATTCTGAAGTGATCTAGCTATTTTAAATCAAATAATTATCCCGTTGACTTGTCAGGGCACTGACGGGACGTAGGCTCAAAGCCAGGTGGCAAAACTCCCACAGATTCTGTCACCTCTCACCTAATTCCTCACAGCAGGGAGGGGAATGGGGGCTTGGAGAAGAGACCCTAATGGCAACAACTTCTCCAAGAGGCACTGCTTCTCTACAGACAGGCTCCGTGCCCTCTGACAGGTTACCTACCTGGGCTGTCTCATTTTCCTCCTCCAAAAACATTGGTAAAGTCACATTCCCAGAGCTGTTGTCACTGAACCAAAGACAAACAGAATGTACCCCGCTCTTGGTGGCTATCCGTTCAATATCTTCATTTCTGATTTCTCTCCTCTACCATCCAGGGTTACTGGAAGCGTTTTATCAGGTAACATTGGACTTTAGTCTATCATAGCATGACTAAAGAGTAACTCCAGTATGTTTAATTATTACTTCATTTCAATCATTCATCTGACATTACCCAGTAAGTCAGGATCTGTAAGACATGAGCATGACGGTTACTAGATCGTAACAAAACAGGTTAGAAATGAAGACGACCGCAGGGGTTCGTGCCTCATATTTCAGTTAGGGACGTGGATGGGAAAGGTGGAACAGCATCTGCAGTGCCGGGTAACTCAGAGGCTCCACCTCTTCCTACCTCGCCATGCTCCCTCTCTGCTCTGTGAGGTCACATGCATGTAGGCATGTCATGGAGGAGCAGTGAGGTCCAGAGAAGACCAGACAGCCGTTTGGTTCTAGAGATGCTTACTTGGAAGTGGAGAGGAAATGTCTGTCCCTTAAATGTCCTTGTGTGTCATCAAGAGTCTCATTATAAACTTGGCTGAGGACTCAGCCTCTAGGGAGGGACAGGTGCTGGAAGCGGTCACTGAGTCACCTGGATACATGTGCCCCAAGGTCCAGAGAAGAGATAGCAGGATCAGAGAATCAGCAACATCAGGGCCCTGGGAGCATGGATACTAGCTGGCTTTGCCTCAGACTTGCACTGAGGAAGACAGACATTAGGACCATGGTGGGCCCCAGGTTCATACCACTTCTGGCTACACAAGATCCAGGCCTCTACTCTGTGTCAATCAGCTCTCCAAACAGCCTCAGCCTCTTCAAGCCACCAACCCTTCAACTTTCAGAACTGTTAACCCTCAACTTTATTTTTTTATTATTTCATTCTATCTTATTTTGCTGCAGTAAGAACATTTAACATTAAGTCTACCCCCAAAACTGTGTATGACACTGAAGGTACAATGTCGTATAAGTGGACCTCTAGAACTTGCTCCTCTTGCTTCCCTGAAACTCTGTGCTCATTGATCAGAAACTCCCTCTTTCCCTCTCCCCATGCCCCTGTGGGGCTCCTTGATTCCACCACCCTTCCCCTTTTTGAGTCTATGAATGTGATTATTGTAGATACCTCATGTAAGTGTCACCATGCAGTATTTGCCTCTCTGTGTCTGCCAAGTTCCTGTAGCAAGATGTCCTCAAGGTTCATCTGTGTTTTACACACCATGCAACCTCCTCCTTATAAATGCTGAATAGTATTTGATCATTTGTACACACATTTTCTTTATCCACTCATCTGTCAATGGACATTTAGACTTGCCACACTTGGCTCTTATGAATAGTGCTGCACTGAACACAGGAGAGCAGATATCCCTCTTAAGATCATGATTTTGGTTCTTCTGGATGTGGAGGGATTGGAACCCTGGTACCTTATTGGGGGGATGCAAAACAGTGCAGCTGCTTGGGAAAACAGTACTGCAGTCCTCAAAAAGTTAAAAATGGAACTACCTTATACTGAAATCAACATCTTGAAGAAATGTCAACATTTGGAATTTTAAGAGTAGGGTTTCGAGGAAAAAGATAATAGCTTTAAAGGGGGCCCTTCACTTGTCTGAACTCAACTTCTTATTGAGATTTATTTGAAGGCTTGGAGAGTTCTTTGAAGACAAGAACATATGAATTTCACAGATGACACTTGGAAAATCTTTTCATAGTATTTCCATTTTAACATGGTGGAGCAAGAAAAGATTCTTGTCTTTTATATCTTATTCATACTTGAACTTGAAATCAACTCTTTTTCTATAAACTGCTATAGTCCTCAGGAATTCGAGTTCTTATCGTTTCCACAGATGTGTCTTTTACTGTGTAAAAAACATGGCATTGGCATACTGTCATTTTCGGTAAGCTTAACTTGGTGAAGCAGCTGGAGTCCAGGAGTAACAAACAGAAATAAGGGTAAGAAGGAAAGGCCAGAGTCTCTCAAGCATCACCACCTTTGATACTCATAGTTGTCCTGTGGGGGAAGGGACTGTTGTCCCCTTCTTGGAGGATAAGACAGATTTAGAAATGCCACATGAGTCATCAGCCATATAGACATTGGCAAGTGGGTAATCAACTTCATGACTCACAAATCAAAATGTTACGTACACTTACCAGCTATTACCTTCTAGAAGACCTCCATAAAAAAGGAACCTACTTTGGGGCTCAAGATTTATAAACTATAGCAAGAATTTGACAATCAGCATATAATTTTAAGTAACTATCATTTTAAAATAAACTTAGGGATTGAACTGATGGGATCCATTTTTCTCAGCCATCCAACAAAGCCAAGCCTCTCCTTCCTCCTGCTTCCGTCGTTCACTTGGCATTAGTGCCTTCAAAGAGACAGGAACTGGAGTAAGTGGGAAAAGCCACAGGGGAAGAAAAATAAATGTTGTGTTTCTATCATAAAAGAGCAGAATGCTTGAGCACCTGGGCGGCTATTGGTTAAGCATCTGTCTTTGGCTCAGGTCATGATACCAGAGTCCTGAAATTGAGTCCCACGTCCGGCTCTTCGTTCCATGGGGAATCTGCTTTTCCCTCTCCCTCTGTTTTTTCTCTCTCTCTCTCTTTCAAATAAATAGATAAAGTCTTAAAAAAAAAAAAAAAAAGCAGACTGCTCCATCGTGCCACAGTGATACCTTTTTGGACATACATGACCAAGAAGAAAAAACAAACAACTTCCCCCACCCCAAACTAACACACCCAAGAACTGACATTAGGCTCACTGGAGACACGCATGACATTTGTCTGGATTTGAAAATTGATGTTACATTTGTTGCAAAAACTATAGTTCCACAAATTTGGACACAAAGCAATAAACACATTAACACGTCAGGAAGACATTCAGTTTTTACATTTATAATCAGAAACACGCACTCTCTCTCTCTCTTTCCAGTGACTACATAGATCTGCTTACTTTCCTTCATACATTTCTTTCATTAAACTGTTAATAAATGTAATTATTGAAGTCAATTTATAATAAGAAAACGAATGACCTGAAATGTTTTCTCTGAGTTCTCTGTACTGGAAAGTTTTAGAAACTAAAGTGCAAGATCGACTCAGGTCGTCCAGCCCCGCGGAATCCCAGCTGAGGAGACGAACCTTGACATATGAGTGGGGATCCCCGTCTCTGACGCTGAGCCACCAGAAGCAGGAAATGATGTATTTCAGTAAAGAATAAAGCTACTCCATTTGAACTGTTTTCCTAGAGCAACTGAGTGTTCACAGATTTACTCTGCACATCTTAATAAATAATTTTAAGTTTCAGCATCTGAAAAAACAATACCTTTAGCATCCCAAACTGCACTGAGAGTCTTCATTTATCATTCCACACTGACCACTCTTCATGGCCAAAATTAAGGCCAAGCCAACCCAGAAAGAAGTGTTTCTAGAACCAATAAGAGCTTCTATTAAAGCTACGGCAACAGAAGGGGAAGGAATCCAGCTGCGAATCCCGATAACAGAAATCTCCTCGGGTTGGGCATATGACAAAAATGCCTCTACCCTCTCCCTCTGTCTGAGTTCTCCAGGGAACTCTGGAATGTGTAACCGTGCTTTACCGCAGCACGGAAACATCGCTCAGCCTCCGGAACCAAGGTTATGAAGGCAATGCAAAGGACAACTGGAAAGATCAGCGAGGAAGGAGGCCAAGCCAGACCCGCTGGTGCGGAACATCTCCCCCAGCACACGCCCACGCACCGCGGGCTCTAGGGGCCAGCGCACGGGAAGCTGCGCAAGGTGGGAGCCCAGGGGCCTTCAGCACTCAGTCATTCTTGAAGGTGGTGCAGGAAGAGGGACAATGGGCCTTTGGAAAAGTGCTCGCATGAGTGGAATTTTATTTAAGGGTTTAGAGTGTTAAAAGAAATATGACCTGCTAAGGCAGAAGACAAACAAAACTCTAAGTTGTCTTCGATTCCCTCCGAATTGGCCCCAATGTGCTCTGACAATAGCTCCACGAAGTTTCTCAAGTCTCAGAGTGTCTCGGTTCTATACCTTAGTGTGGTTCAGTGTGGAGACCTTATATACCATTTTCCCAAACTGAGTATCGTGAGCAGAGGTAAGCAGACTGAAGCTATGTCATAGCTCAGAAATCGGAATTGAAGAACTCCAGGGGGCGTTTATCCCAGAAGTAAATATTTTATTCAAAAAGCCTCCAAGCTACCATGAACTTCCACTATTTCCTCCAAATATTCTCTTTAACCAGAGAAACTTACATGATTTACAGCACATAGTGCATGCAGAGTACCTTGCGCCTGGAGATGTCATGTTTACAGAGCATTTCATGTTTGCAGAGCATCCTAGTGCCTGTGGAAAACCCAATGTTCTCAGAATATCTGGTGCGTGAGAGCATGTAGTATCTGTAGAGCATCTACTGTGTGCAGAGCGTCCAGTTTATAAAGCATGTAGTGTTTGCAGAACACCTAATGCAGTATATCAAGTGTGTCCAGAGTACCTTGTGTTTGCAGAACACCTAATTCTTGCCATATATCAAGTGTATGCAGAGCACCCAGTGTGTACTGGCTCGGGACATGGGCTGGAAACAACAAAGGTCCGTACTCACCACATTACAGCCTGCGCAGTCAGGTCCGTTCTCGCAGGTCCTGCGGCGAGCTTGAATGCCGCCCCCACACTGGGCTGTGCACCGTTCCCAGGGACCCCAGCCTGTCCAGAACATGTGCGGGGGACACAGCAAGTGTTCGTTGCAGTATCTGTGATGGGGAAACCAAGAGGAAAAGGAAGCCGTTCAGGGCAGTATGAAGCCACAGACCTTTCCACAGTCTGTCCCTGCACCGATGTTGAACCCATGGGCATGCTCCGCATGGAGGGGCTCTGCGTGTGCGGAGTGGTGGCACGGTAAAGGGGGCAGATGTGGTGCTGGCCATGCTGTGAGGGCACAGACAACGGAATGCACGGGACACAGCGAGGAAAATGCTCAACTCACAATGCAGGATGGAGCTTCCTGTGCAGCCAATTAGAGGAGAAACAAAGAAGACAAAACCCTTCAAATAGGCGCCCAAAATGGGACACACAGAGAACATCTAGGCAGGGCGTTTATCTTCTAAACAGACACTGGAAGATAAAGTAGGTTACGGACATAAAGTCAGCAAAACTGTATTTAGAACTCATTTCTCATTCTTGAATCAAATAAGGTGCACAATCCTATTAATACAAATTAAAGTCTGACTTTAGCAGGAAGCCTCATGCCATATACTTCTTAGGTTATTGGATTTTTAAATTTATCTGCAGACTCTCAAAATGACATCAAACAACCTTAATTTAAAAGACCACCAGTTATTCCAGAAAAGTGGAATAACTATTTACAAACAATGGTCCTAGCTCTATACTCTGTACTTCTAAGTGTACATTCATTGTCAATTGCTAGCCAACTACACAGGGCCCTTGTTAGCCTTAGATGAGTCACATTTCTCCTCGGCCTTTAACACTACAAGTGAAATGAAGCCAAATGAGAGAAACAAATGAACAAACAAACAAGCAAAAAAACCAAGAAGGAAACAACCTGGCGTTCCTTAGGTTCTAGCCTCTTGGGAGAAGGAGATTGCTCTACCCATAAGCAAACTTAGCAAGACATATCTGGCCATCTGAAGGACTATTTAAATCTAGTTATACACCTTCCACGCAGAAATTTAGCTTCTAGAGGACAGCAGCATGCAAGACTCTTCCTGACGTGTCTCTCCCCATCTGGATTCAGACATAAGGCAGAGAGACTCTCATCTGCGAGGCAAAGTCCATCACCTGCAATGTCATGGTTCTTAATAAATGCTAAATCCTGTAGGGCATTACGCAAAGGGCATTACAAAGCACATTTCCATACGACAGGTGTTTACAACCCAAGATGAATATCGGGAAATGGACATAAGCCCAGAACAGAAAATACTGTCTTAATGAGTAGAAAGTAAGGGCAAATGGTAGCTGGTTTCCAGAAACCAGGAGAAGTCATTTGGAGAGTGCAGTTTCCAAATGGTAAATACTGATAAGATTCAAGTGTTTTTCCACCAAACCAGGAAAACTCTGGAGAGAATGTGAAGGCTTCAGAGCCAGGCCAAGCCGAGGGGAGTCCACAGGATGAGGCAAAGTGAGCAAAGGCCGCCACTGTGGAAAAGAACAGAACATAGAAATGGGAAGAGTGAAGGGAGAAAGGTGACCTGGAGAAGAGAACAGAAGAGGGTGATGGGAAGTAGCATCACTGACCTTTACAACAAGGGAGGAAACACTTGAAATTCAAAGGCCCACAGGGCTCGAGAGATAAAGCAGCACCGGCCGAGTTCGAGAGTGGAGACTGCGCTCCCCGGGTTTCTGCCTCATCCGACCGGTGGCCTGGAGCTCCCTGAGATCTCTGGAGCTCTCCATGCATTAAGTGTGGTGTCTGGTCTTCAAAGAGCCCACAGCAGGAAGACTGGAGGGAGCAAATGCCAACCAGGGGAGAATGGATCGCAACAATGCAAGGGAGACGTGTTCCAAGCTGGATGGACATGACGGTGGTGGAAAGAGGAGGGAAAGGAACACCCTTGGGTTTGGTAGAGTGGAGCAAAGATGTGGCAACTGTGAGTGCAGAGAAAGACCAAGAGGCGAACAATAGAGCCACACATCAGCCTCCCATTTATGGGAACGTGGGAGACACGCATCCTTCTGGGAAGAGAGAGCTGATAGGCCATGGCTGAGAAGCCTCCAAAGGCGAGAACCACTAAGGCACCTGGTTTAGTTTCTCTAAACAGTCACACAGAAGACTAGTCAATGGGACTGAACAATCCTTTCTCTTTCATCTTCTCAATTTTTAAGAAAGAGAAGCATTTGGTTTCCCTCTTCCGGACAGTCATAAGTACACAGCCTCCCAGGGCTCTGACTCTCAGAGTTCAGGGCCATGGACACACTTATGTGTAGAGGAGAAAGGGAAGGTGTTTTCTAATTAAGACAGGGGGACCTCTAGGTAGGAGAGCCCAAACGAAATTGAGGGGACAACAGATGAAAAGAACTGGAGGTCAGGAAGCATGGGCAAACACGCAGAACTGCAAGAAGGAAAATGTCCTTGACTGCCCAGGGACTATGAACACATGTGCCGAGGATCGGAGCATCCCAAGAGGAAGGTGCCATTCAAGGACATGTCTGGGAGAAAAGAAAACTCAGACCATCAGAGCTCACAGCATTTGATTCAAAATACCCACGGGTGCCTTGTCGCATGTGGATAGACTGAGACATAGAAGGCCACCTCCCGTTTCCACACCGATACACCAACATTTAAACGGTATAGACGACCAGGACTCCTTACCCTCATTGTACTTTAAGGAAACAAAAACAAGCCATAAAAGAATACGGAGAGCAAAGGAAAATCTTGCTAAATATGCTTAAAGACACTTGGCTTTTAATAAAAAACACAGCAAGGGAGCTACCATTTTCCCATAGTAAAGTACATCACGGTGCACAAATACTTTCTCGGATTTGCCTATGGCGGGCCAGGTCTGAAATCACCCAGCACGTTAGAACAACTGAATCTGCAGCAGGAGAGCCTGAAAACTGCGTGTAGCCTAGAACTTGCAAGCAGTGTCAATAAATGATATAGTTGGCTGCATTTTAAAGTTATCCACCACTTGCCTTCCATTTTTCTCTCTTCTCTTTTTACAGTGGTCCTGGGAAAACAGTGACACCAAGATATGTGACTGTGTCACCCTCTGCAAGGAGGGTTGGGAGGGCAGTAGCAACTGTAGGCTAGCCAGCTCTGCCCCTTCACATCTGGGTTTTCACTCACAAGCCCCCCCCACCCCACCGCAGGAGAGTCTGGTCAGAGGCAAAGCCCTCAAAACCGCCCAACCCTGGGTTTCCCACAGTTTCATGGAAGCAGGGTCCCTCCAACCCCCTTGCTCTGCCCCCCTGACCAACACATGCTCCCAACAGCAGGTCTCTTGCTAAACTACCATTGACTCTTCAGCATCTTTCCTGGTTATAGACAACAAGGGGGATCAGAAGTTAGTTACCTTGATGACTCTGCGTGTTCAAGGATTTTTACTAATTTATGAATCAAATATCTATATAATGGACTAGCCAGTGGTTCTTCCCACACAGGCCTCCACACACAGCCAGATTTGCCATGTAACAGCTGGACACTGCTGACACTTTATTGGCTCTGCTGGCTCTCTAGTACCTTAAAGCACTGCAAGTCAGATATATTTCATGATGCATTAAAAACTAAGATTTCAATTTTGCCCGTGACTGCTCATTCTCATTTTGCATTTAAAACTGAATTAATAACCCAGCAATATTTCTCTATAAATTATCAATTTTTCCATAAAGCTCGTCTCTGTGAAAAGAACTGTCTTTCATAACCCCATACGGACTAGTTTCTCGCCACTGCATCGTTTCTGGTCTTATCTCTTCATGCTACCAGCTGCGTTCTGCTCTGGTTTGGTCCGTGCTAGTTTCCCACTGCAGCCCCTGCCAATCCTGAACCAGTCAGGATCCCATCAGAGCCATCTTCTCCTGGCTCAGCTCAAGTGGCCGTCCCTTTCCTGGAACATACTGGAATAATCAAGTCTCTATTGTACTGGAGAAACTATATATACACCGAGTTCCCCCTACTATTAACTTTTACCCCAGGAGAGAGCTAAGAGAACCCATTAAGGAAGAGGAATGACTTATAAGGGAGCAGTATGTTGCCTTGCTAAGCAAACACACCCTATGGAGACAGAGGCGAATATAATTAAAAAAATGATAAAAAATAATCAAATAATAAAAATCATATAATAAGCCCCCATTGGTTCCTGGGACTCTTAACTTTAATAATACAATGGGGGCAGACTCTGATGTGGTCCCCGTGCTCCCCCCTCCTGAAGTCACACCTTGCGTGATCCCCTCCCATTCAGTGTGTGTGGCTGGGGGTGGGGGTGGGGAGGACCTGTGACTTCCTCCTAACCAACAGAGTATAGTAAAAATGACAGGATATCACTTCCGTGATTGAACCTACATAAGACTGCAATACCCCTTTTTTTCAAGAAGGCTCTCCCCTATCTCCAGTTCCACCACTATGAGGAATGAAGCAGTCAGACCTGAATGGTGTAGGCGGCGAGGGGCGGAGGGAGCTCGGCCCACAGACAGTCTGACGGCGTCCGCGGAATGCTGCTGACAACCATAGCATTTGGGAAGCACACCCTCTCCGGTCAAGCCTCAGATGAGACCACAACCATGGTCCACAGCCTGCCGCAGCCTTGTAAAATCCTGGGGCAAAGGACGCAGGGCTACCATGTCCAGGCTACAAACCCACAGGCCCTTTGAGCCAATACACACGAGATGCTTCCAGCCCTGAGTCAGTGGTAACATTGTTACGTAATGACTCCTGAAACAGATTTTGGTGCCCTGACGTGCAGTGCTCCTGGAAAAAATACCTAGAAATGTGAACATGGCTTTGGGACCGGGGAATGGGTAGATGCAAGGAGAATTTTGTGGATCAGGCAGAGAGACTTTGAGGATGCTGCCTGTGAGGTTTTAGAGGGAAACAGGATAAGAACTAAAACTCAGCAACAAAACCAACCCAATTAGCAAACAGGCAAAGGACGCAAGGAGACATTTTCAAAAAAGTAGACAAACGGCCAATAAGCACAGGAGAAGATATTCAACATCAACAGCCCTTCGGGAGATGCCGATCAGAGCCACAATGAGATAACTGCTTTATACCTCTGGGAAAGAAGGGAGAGAGGGAGGGAGGGATAAAGGGAGGGAGGAAGGGAGGAATGGAGGGAGGAAAGGAGGAAGGAAAGAAGGAAAGAAGGAAGAAAGGAGGGAAGGAAGGAAGGAAGGGTGGATGGGTTGGCAAGGGTTTGGCGACATGGAAGGCTCACACACTGCTGCGAGAACATACAACCGTGAAGCCACTGTACAGAATGCTTTGGCATCTCCTCAAAAAATGAAACACAGAATTACCATAAGACCCAGCAGGTCCACTTCTAGGTTTATACACAGAAGAAGTGAAACGGGGACTTAAACTGACACTCATATGCTAATGTTTACTGCAGCATTTTTCACAATAGCTCCAAGGTGGAAATGACCCACCTGCCGACTGGTGGGTAAAGAGGTAAACACAATATGAGATAACCATATAGTTGTGTATTATTCAGCTGGAAAGGAGGAATGGAGCTCTGACACATGGCCCGGCATGGAAGACCCTTGAAAACATTATGCTGTGTGAAATCAGCCAGACACAAAGGTGCAAACAGCCTATGGTTCTATTTATATGGAATATCTCAACTAGGCAAATTCATACAGAAAGAACATAGGTTAGAGGTTACCAGGGTCTGGGAGGAGGGGAAATGGGGAGTCACTGCTTACTGTTTACAGGATGGGAGTGATGACGTGTTGGAAATACATAGTGTCATAGTTATATGACACAGTAAGTGTAATTACTGCCACTGAGCCAAACACCTAAATTCAAAGAGAAAAATTCACAGCGAAATGGAACAGCAAAATCCAAAAGAAAAGAGGAGCCCAGGATTGGAAACTGGGGGGTGGGGGTGGGGGGAGAGCCTTGTGACACGAGGCAGAAAGCTTTGAGGCTGTGACTGCGGGTCTGTGGGAAGCGGGACACGTCAATGTTAAGTGCCAACACCGAGGACATTTCCAGCAAAGGGCTGGAGCTGCTGCCCACTGTCTTCTTGGTGCTTCTGGTAAAATGTGTGAGGGAAAGAAAAGAAAAATTGCAGGAAGGAGTAACAAACAGGAGGGACCAGGATGGACTAATTTTGGAAGTTCTGAGTCTCTCCTGATGGCAAATACCCTACAATTAATAAACAGCTCCCGAGCACTGTGAGGACTGTGTGGCAGAGAGAAAAAAAGCCGGATAGGAGGACACAACCTTGTGTTAAAACCTCAGGAAGACCAAAGGACCAAGAGTAATTTCAGTTCCACAAAGGGTGCTCCCAGGAGGTCAGGAGCGAGGGTGTGCCTCACAGATGGCCTCCATCACAAGCCAGCCACGGGGTACGGTCTCTCAGCCGGCAGGAGGCTCCCCCTCGGAGCAGGGCTATCTCAAAAAAGATCTGTGGGTGTGGATTTGCTTACTAGCGTAAACCTCCAGGGAATCCACAGCCGACCCATAAAGTTAATTTCAGCCAAAATACCAGCTTGCGCTGAAACATACGGAGAAAATACAAATGGAATGAGGCTTCTAGAATCCAGATTTCTCCTGGCAGGAAAAGGTTGATACAACTACCCAGTCACAAGCACATGCTAACTTTTGCGAAGAAGAAAAAATGATTCAGGAAGTAGAAATGAGAGCCCAGAAGGCAGAGCCAAGAACCGTGCAGAATTACACACAGACCTTAAAACTTAATCTGGCAACTCCCAACACGTGTCTGGCTAGATTTCAGAATTTCTATAGATCAGTGATTTCTCTATACTTTCCATCCTCTCCTCGCCCCAGAACAGAAATGTCTGTAGCTTTATCCTTGCCTCTCCCACCACCATACGTTGGGTGTATTGGTGGCAGATACCTCGACTCTGATTTTAGAGGCTGACAGACTGAGAGGGTCGACCCCCAGAAAGCCTCACTCATATCTGAGCCTGATTTAAACAGTAAGGTTCTGGAACCTGGGGAAATGATTTAATGCTATGAAACTTCTGGGGACCTTGGGAAGAGGTGAAATACGTTCTGCATATGGAAGGGACATGAATGACCGAGGGACATACCATCGACTGTGGCAGATACTCCAAGGTGACCCCAACGATCCTTGTCCCCCGGTATTTATACCCTGCATAATGTCCCCCTCTTGAGTGTAGGCAGGGTCTGAGACTTCTAACCAACAGAATATGGCAAGGTGATGGCATGTCCCATTGCTACTGTGCCATATAAAACCATACTGCCCATCTTGGGAGGACACTTTTCTCCTTGCTAGATTTGAGGAAGAAAGTGACCATATTGGGAAAGCTCGTTTGGCAAGAAATGGAGGTTCTCAATTTGATGGTCCACAAGGGACTAAATGCTGACAACAACCACGTGATCTCATAAGCTGCCCTTTCCCCAGTCGAAGCCCAGATGAGACCACAGCTCTGGCTGAGCAGAGAACACTGGGATGTCATACTGACACTCCTTATCCATGAAGACTGTGAAATAATAAATGGGTGTTGTTTTACGCCACTAAGTTTTCAGAACTATGTTTATACAGGAAGAGAAAACGAAGGACAGGGAGGCCAGAGTCTCCTCGAATCTTGAGTTTAGTTCTCAAATATTTCTAAGGGACAGTGTTCCCTTACATTACGTGGGTGGAGACACCTCCCACATAACACAACAAAGAAATCTCAGAACGGTTTGCTTATGAAGACTGAGAAACAGATATCACGTTCTGGTTTTTCTAGATTTCATGAACTTCTTGATAGCCTGCTAACCCCCTAGAAAAGCTGTTCAATGGGGAAGCTTCAGTTTTATAAAATCTTACAAAATTCCTATCCTTACCATCCACCCGTGTTTTATGGGCATTCAAATACTCCTCCACATACAAAATGTTTATCTTGTCCAAACGAGCATGTTCCTTTTTTTTCTGTAAAAAGGGAACATTTTAAGTGTAAGTCCCCCAAGCATGCTAACCATCCTGATTTTTCCCCATACATGCAGCCTTACAAAGAACCACACATGCACACAGAATGTACATATCTGTTAGCTACAGACTGAAAAAGCATGTTCCTGTGGGTTCAGCCTAGGAAAGCCGCTAACAGGCGTCAGATCTGCAGAGGTGCTGGGTCTCCAGGGCAGGCTCACACTGATGAAGGTCACTTTGCCCGAATGGGCTGTATTATGTGACGATGTAGAAAATGTTAAAACTTCCAACCAGTTTTAAATCTTGCAAAGTTAAGAAATAGCAGGGAGACAATTCACCCATAAACGACTTTCCCACTTATCAACTGTTGTTCGATCGGAAAAGACAGACTTGCACAAGACTGTCTCAGGGGACTGCTTCAAAAACGACCAACCTTGCTTTGTAAAAATCATCTTTCATTTTCCTCTGAGACAAAAGGAATGAAATCTTAATTGGCAATTTAGAAACAGTGAAGAAAGAAAGGAATGATTCTCCCAGGTTGTTCTGAGGTCACAATAAATACCCAGCAGGGAACTATCTGTACTGTAAACCTACTGGTTTTGTCTCTCTATAAATATTGATTACATAGCAAATAACTGCATACGGTATTTTTAAAATAAAAGCCTCTCACTGAACCCATATGATCAGATATAATCCTTACTACATTTTAATTAAAAGGTCCCGAGGGACGCCTGGGTGGCTCAGTTGGTTAAGCAGCTGCCTTCGGCTCAGGTCATGATCCCAGCGTCCTGGGATCGAGTCCCACATCGGGCTCCTTGCTCGGCAGGGAGCCTGCTTCTCCCTCTCCCTCTGCCTGCCACTCTGTCTGCCTGTGCTCGCTCTCTCTCCCTCTCTCTCTGTGACAAATAAATAAATAAAATCTTTAAAAAAAAAAAAAAAAAAAAGGTCCCGGAAGCCATTTTGTTTCACACGGATCAATACAGTACGTTTCTATTAGTATGGCGGAATACAAATCCAGAGCGATGTGAGATTCACCTGCTTGGATTTTCTCCCAACAATCATAAACTAGAATGTACTTTGCATATGCAAGAAAGAGCCAACCATCACAACTGTAGATTTGATGATGCCAGGCCTAATGTCTGATTCGATGGAAAGCAACAAACTGTACGACTCCAGACTAGACAGAACCTTCCCCCGCTTACAGTAACAGGTGGCATGGGATCTGGGTTCTCCTGGGTTCTCCTGCGCTCCCGGGTGGGAGTTAATAGAGCAGTGTGTGGTTATCATACAGTCAGACCCTGACTATGTTCTCACCTTGTTCCAGCTGCTTGATTTAGATCTGATGGAAAACTCTACTTCGTCTGACTGCTACCATGGGGATCCAGGGCTGCCTTAGGTCCTACTTGGTAACTGCAGCTTTTGAGACCGGGTCTAGTTGAATTCTAATGAGTCCCCAGGGAGGCCAGCCCAGCGGTGCCCACTGTCCCTGCATCTCTGCTCCCTCGCGAAGGGCTCAGCTAGCCAGCCTCGTGGGCACTGCTGCGGCTGGAGCTCGGATGCGGTTAACACGAGGCTTCGATCAAAATTAAAGGATGTCAGGAAAAGAACAGGGCAATGTGGCTCAACAGAAAGGGACGCTACAGAGAAGCTAAGCGACGTCCCAGACTAAGCCCGCAGGGAACCCGGGCCGCACTGGAATGGCAGGAAGCGAGAGGACAGCGGTGTCGGGGCCAGAGCGGCGCCTACCTTTCCTCACGATTCTGCCCCACGCACACCCGGCCCCCGTGCCGGGGAGTGGGGTTGCTGCAGGACCGCTGGCGCACCTGGAAGCCGATCCCACAGGTGGTGCTGCAGGGAGACCAGGAGGTCCAGGGGGTCCAGCCTCCGTTCCTGGAGAGAGGAAGCAGCGGGGTCACAAAGTCAGGCTCACCAGATCCCTGCGTGCACCCGCCTCCAATGACCTTCCCGTGTCCCGCGCGCGGACTGCGGGGCTGTGGGCTGGGAAGGGAAGGGGAACCGGAGCCACAGGACAGGACTGGACGTGCTGTCATGGGACTCTGGGCTCCGGGGAGATCCTGCTCCTGGCTGTCTGATTTTAGAGTTTAGGTTGGACCTTGGGCAGTAACGCTTACAGTGCACTAAAAATAAGGTATCATAATAATTTATTCTATAAATTAATTTATTTTTATTATTTTATTATCTATTATTATTTTTTTATCATTATTAATTAGTTTGTTCAAGTTATCCACAATAATTTGAATATACAATTCCTATTATAACTTCAATAATTGGAATACATAATTTTTATAATAATTTCAGAAAATTTTTCTGAGAAAATTCTATATTAGAAACTATCAAAAATTTTTAGTTATGAAAAAGTTTAACTAATGAAAAATAAGTGTATTTCCTTGAAAAGCAATTAGAGATAAATCCCTGAACCTGTAGAGTTTATGCTTTGACTTGTAACATATCATTTAGAATCTGTAAAAAGTGCACATCTGAACAAAATAGCATCTAAAACTACCTATAATGCTCACTTTTAAAATCTATTAATATCAAAGAAAATCAGTAATTCTCTTGATAGCATTCGTAATGTCCAACGAGCGTTGTAATGGCCAAAGCTTTAAAACAAATTTTATTAAAAATGAAGAATTATTAAATTCAGATTCTTGGCTATTTTCTCACAGTTTGACAAAGATATAGAAGTGCAAATTGCACATAACTATATTAATGTTATTATAAATATAATATGATAGGCATACAAAACATAAAATTAAAATAAAATAAACAGCCTGTATAAAAGTGGTTTATAACAAGAACCACCACAGACAGCTAGAGGAGGATTTTTTTTTTTAATATTGTACTTTTCCCGTGAAATGCCTGTATTTAGAATGTTTATAATTTAAATATTTCCCTTAGTAGTTAGTCCCTGCCATTAAAAAACAAATCATTAGCATTTTTAAAGATTTTAACTGTCAAAATATCTGTTAAATCTGGAATCCAAACTCCCATGTGAGCAGCCCACTGCAGCTGGAATCCGTTTACACTTTACTGATCACATACGCATTTCTATACTATGTTACCCTCAGAGGATTTTCTTTTCCACTGGAAAAATATCAACCGACATTAATTCTTATTTTTATTTTATACATTCCTTTAAAAATATGCAGGTCTGCAACTGTGCCATTGAAGCTCGAGGTGTAAGCAATATTGTGAACATATTATTTCTATAATAATTTCAAATGAACATTCCTCTGAGAAAATTCTTAGTATATTTCATAGTTCTCTATTTTCTGAAACTTCTTCATGATATGAATAAAATATATAGTGATGCTTTGATGTATTATATTATCATAAAGCTGCTTTATGATCATTTAACCAAGTAATCACAAAGTAAGACAAATCCAAGTTTCTCGTGAAGATAATTAGCTAGTATCTTATACCCTGTTACCTATGCAATTCAAAAAATTACCCAAGTAATTCACTTCATTTTCTAAAAAATAGTCATTTCAACATAAATGAAATGGCCCTTTTACTTTCAAAGTTCTATATATGTTGGCAAAACAGCTCGATAGTGCAGGAAACTCTCCTTCCAAAATTGTGTAATTTTTACATTTGTTTAATTCTTAATTTCTTAAATCTTTTAACAACATGACACCTTGTAATATATTCTATTTATAAGAGAGGGAACCTGTTGCAGACAGAGAAGTGGACCAATGGAGGTATTTATAAATAAGAGAAAAAACAGTAAGCGAAGAATTCCATGAGTGCAGTTGTCTGTGTGTGTGTCTGTTGTATGGCCCTGGGTTTGCGGTCTTGCAAATGCTGTTTAGAAGCAGTTATCAGGAGTGCCTGGGTGGCTCAGTGGGTTAAGCGTCTGCCTTCGGCTCAGGTCATGATCTCAGGGTCCTGGGATCGAGCCCCACATCGGGCTCTCTGCTCAGCAGGAAGCCTGCTTCCCTCTCTCTCTCTGCCTGGCTCTCTGCCTACTTGTGATCTTTGTCTGTCAAATAAATAAATAAAATCTTAAAAAAAGAAGCAGCAGCAGCAGACATCATAGTAGCCATGAAGTAGCACCAAGAGGCGGACAGAGCATTTCAAGGATTCAATCAGTCCACAACAACCCACTTCTGCCTTTAAAGCATCACTAAAAGGGGTTCACTTATTCAATTACTAATGTTAAAATAACCACTAATGATACTGCAGGTCTGCTCAGAGGATGACATTTCAACTAGAACCGAAGCCAATGACGTATCAATAAACAAGCTGCACTCGTGCATCTGACGGTCCTTTTTTCCTCAAACAGTATCACAGGGAACATTCCTCGCTGACCACGGCCTACAAACACAATAGTTCTCTAACTTCTGTAAAGTTTCTCCCATGCCTGGATGGCAGCCGTCTCAGTCTTACAGAAGGAATGCTACGCATATTGCGATGTTGATACGGCTGTTTCCCGTAATCACATAAAAATCTAATGTGAAGCTCGTTCAACCTGGTGAAGTGACCTGGGCTGGCCTGAGGAGAAGGAGAGCAGCGGGCACAGCGGGTCCTCGCACCCCAAGGTTTGCATCCCACCCGCCTCTCCTCCTGGGTAGGAAGCGCCCTGGCTCTCTGGGCTCCTTACATGTGATCGCCCGGTCTGATCTGCGGCGTGAGGGACTGCCCAGAAGCTTCTGCATTCTAAACAGGCTCATGGAAACAAAATAATGCTTTAAAAAAATACGGTAAATTAACAAGCAAGTGAGGAGAATGCCTGAAGACTAGTTCGAGCAGCTCTCCTGGTGCTTGATTCAAGCTAGAAGATGCTGCGCTGTCATGGCACATGGGGGCAGGGGAGGTGCACCCTGAGCACAGTTAAACAATGAAGCAACCACAGGACAAGCAGCAGGAACAGGAAATCAACCCAGTGCATCCCTGTCGGAACCGTTCTCCTGGTTCCTCAGTTCCAGGACAGCTGGGGTGTTCTGGGCTCAGATACGCTACAGAGCAGAGCTTTGTTAGGGACTGGGCTGCTTCTCGCCCCAGCTGTGGAAGCACTGAGTGCTGGATGCCACGCCCCCCAACGGGATTCCGCCCCCCACCCCCCACCCCCACCCCCGGCGGGGTGGGCGGGACAGAGACCCTCATTTCTCCAGGGCCCTGGGCTAGGACCTGTGGCTGAGAGGATGGAACCACCATCAAGGGCTGCCCCAGGTACAGGGTTCCCTGTGCAATCAGCTGAGTCCTTTTCAGGTTGACTGCACTGCTCAGTCCTCCCTTCCCTTGACCTCCTCCCTTCCTATGTGGCTAGCTATATTTCTCTCTCTCCTCCCTCTCCCCATGTCTCCCTCCCTCCTTCCCTAAAAATTAGAATTCAAAAGTGACATGATGTCATGCGGATGCAATTTCAAATAGTCATTTTAATTATAAAATAAAGCCAGATTTTTCTGATCGATAGTAAGTCTGACTTGGCCCTGTTTGGAAAATCTGGCTAAGCTAATTACTTTATATTGTGGATTTCATTTCATACATTGAATGACTTCAATCTGCTGCTCCAGGATATTGAGGAAAAAATATTTAAATGATGTGATGTGATAAAAGCATTTAATCAAAAATATATTTGTGGGGGTGCCTGAGTGTCTCAGTTGGTGGGGCATCTGACTCTTGATTTTGGCTCAGGTCATGATCTCAGGATCTAAAGTGTTCTGTGCTCAGTGGGAAGTCTGTTTTCCACCCTCTCCCTCTATCTCTCCCTGCATGCAAATAAATAAATAATCCTAAAAAAAATTCAAAGACATATTTACAAAATGTATTGAGTTAGCAGTATTTGGAATTTCTCAACACTTTCTGAGTATATTGGGTTAGACAAGGTGTCTATACACAAAGAGTAACAGGTTTAATTTGGAATCCTCTGATCAGCCTTCTGAAAGGCTCTCTGATGTGCCACTCCACTCGCACTGAGGGAGCACCTGTCAGTACCAAATGAGCGAAAAAGTTGGCTTGCAGGTTAGGTGGGTTGCGATTTTTTGCTTCCAACAAAATTGAACACCAACATAAACAGGTTATCAAATGATACGGGGCAATAAAGACAATCTCTGGTGTTAGATTACCAGGCCTTTGGCAGATGACTTCGAAAGAATTCAGTGAAGTGAGGGAAAATGCTGTAATCTTACATTTCCATCAACGTATGGAAGTCATACCTGTCAGTACTTGTAACCAGAAGAATAAAAACCTCAGAATGGAATTGATGCTAAGCCCTCCCTGAGTCAGGCAAGAGGTTACATTCATGCCTGAATAGGAAACGTAGCTGGGAATTAAAAACAATTGCCCAAAGGAATGGATTTCCAATAAAACCTCACTTTCTAGTGTTAAAAGATTGTCAAAACATGTAATATTCATGATTTTTAGATTTCTTGTATGCTAATTTTCAAAACATATACTTAAAATGTAAAGCCTAGGGATGCCTGGGTGGCTCAGTCAGTTAAGAATCTGCCTTCGGCTCAGGTCATAATTCCAGGGTCCTGGGATCCAGCCCTGTGTTGAACTCCCTGCTCAGCAGGGAGTCTGCTTCCCCCTCAACCTGCCATTCCCCCTGCTTGTGCTCTCTCTGTCAAATAAATAAATAAAATCTTAAAAAAATAAAAATAAAAAAAATAAAATGTAAAGCATGCGGTTATCAGAAATAAAAATTTTGTTTTCAAATTCCATTCATATAATTTGTTTTTGTGGTAGTTGCAGTGTGGTAGGATATAGCGACCAATATAAGACTTCCACCTATAAATGTAATATATGAGGATAACATTCTATGAAGGAAAGAGAATAGAAATAGGGAATTAAAGAAGGAAAAAAATAAATTTTCTAAATATTAAAGGAGAGCCTGCTCATTGATTTTTTTAAATGGGCAGGTAACTATGAAATCACAAAGACACCGAGATTCCATTATACATTTAAATAGTGATGTAACAAATTATATCTTTGCAACTATTAAAACTTTTGACAAAAAAAAATATATGCCAATGTGCAAGTATTTGAGGGGTATCTAGTTCGGCAATATTCTTTTGGGGGGAGAAGAGCACGTTGCTGTGAGGGGCCGGCCCCAGGACACTTGTACCGTCTACATACAAACATGGTGAATGAACTACATGCATGCGTGGACACGTGAGCTCTAGCTGCTACCCCAGATCTGTCCTTTACAGCTCTGGGAATACTGACTCCATGGGTAGCTTCTGAGACTACCAAAACCACATGACTTTGCTACTCACACTCCAGAGGCAAAGTGCATCCTGCCTCCCGAATCTGCAGGAGGGGCTGCTAACGAGTCCATGGGCTGCCGGAATAATTTTCCTTTGATGCTTTAAGTGACACTAGGCTTGGATGAGCTGATACACATGCATGCATCTTTGTGGAGGGATTGGGTACAAGGCTGGGCGCTTTCGCTCATGGAGTGTCTGCCTGAATAGCAGAGGCTCCCTTTCCCAGGTCTGACTAGAAGGTTGGCTAATGTGCCACCAGAAGTGTCACATCTGCTTTCCATAAACCTCCACGTGCGTCCATGTCAGCACGCCTCAGGGATGGGGAGCTGGGACTCCATCACTTGCAAGAGCTGGCTGTGTCATAGACTAGGTGTCGCCAAATCTGATTTCAGACTTGCTTTCATTCTCAGGAACCACCTCATGGCGCGGTCACGATGGAGAGTCAATGGAACTCACGTGCTTCTAGACACTGATGCTGGCAAAGGGAAAGGCCCGTGGGAGAAGCCCCGTCTGATCCACGTGGCCAGTTCACCACAAACGTATGTGTCCTCCCAGGAGGGACCTAAAGTAGCCTGAATGTTCCAGAAGAGGATTTTGATTGAAATGGACATTTCCCTCCAACGAGCCAAAAACATCGTGTGCATTAAAAATGTTTCCTGATCCAGCGATGAACATATTACCCAGGTTTAGATTTGTAATGTAATTTATAATTTACACTCTCCTTCCGTAGATCACGTAATTTTACGTGGTGAGCGGCTGTCCTTCGCCACCTCTCTCTTGAAAAGGGAAGGTCACCAAGAAGGACTTCCCTCCTGTGCGCACACGTGGGGGTACAGTGGTGTTGGGGACTCACCTGGAGCAGTTGGCGATCTCCATGCGGGGGCCCTCGCACTGCCAGCCGCCGCACTGGGGGGCCGGGCTGTCGCAGGAGCGGGTGCGGCACAGGCAGGACCCCACGGCGCTGCCGTCCGTGTGCGTGCAGGGCGTCCACGGAGACCATGCGCCGAAGTGCCCGTCCACCGTGAGATTCCTCGTCTAGGAAGAGGAGACAAATGAGGAGGTCAGCCAGGGTCAAGGCTATAAACAGGCAAACTTCAAGATTATATGTCAGAACACATGCGGAATATTTTAATGTTGCCATTAAAGAGGTATCTCATAATTTATGACACAGCAGAGGTCACTGGTGGAGACAGTGCTGGAGGACGGGGGGAGGGAGAAGGGGGTCGGGAGGGGTGGGGGAGGGAAAGGGGGACTGCTAATGGCTGGGCAATGAGGTTCACCCCAGATTTTTCCACTAACGTGAGAAACCCAAAGAACAAGCAGAACTAAAGTGAAAAATCACAGATGTGCGATTCTGCTGCATTTTTACGTCCCTTAAAAAAAAAAAAAAAGAAAGAAAGAAAGTTCAAACAGTTCCATTTCAGATCGGCCTAGCTCAAATGTCACTGCAAATGGTCAACATTCAATTTATAGCTGATTTAAGCAACCAGTACTGTAGGAGTCGGTAGGCGCATCCCAGGCGGATGGGTCTGTAACACCTCTGCCCCCGCAAGGGCTTGCCAGCGGGCGAGGAAGGGCTGGGCGTGGAGCGGATCCCGCGCTGGTGTAAGCCCCAGGGGCTGAGTTCTGAGCGGGGCAAGGTGGTGAGGAGGGGCTGGCTGCCCAGCAAGCTCAGGTCTGGGATGGGGATCGAGGAAAGCACTTTTTTTTTTTTTAATTTCTTATTTTCTTTCTTTCTTTCTTTTTGAAGATTTTACTTATTTATTTGACAGAGAGGGAGAGACAGTGAGAGAGGGAATACAAGCAGCGGGAGTGGGAAGGGGAGAAGCAGAAGCCTGTTGCCGGCTGGATCCCAGGACCCTGAGATCATGAGCTGAGCCGAAGGCAGATGCTTAAGGGACTGAGCCACCCAGGCGTCCCTGGGAGGGCACTTTTACAGCCCCACCATCCTCACAAAAGAGGCTCCATGGACAAAGTGATTCATTCTTTGGAGGCTACAAACTGTACCTGTCCTTTCCCATTTCAGAGAAGTGCCAAGACCCAGTGAAAACATGGTGAGCTTTACTTTCGTCCCATCATTTCTCCAAACACAGCAGAAAAAAGTCTCCAGAGGCGCCTGGGTGGCTCAGTGGGTTAAGCCTCTGCCTTCAGCTCAGGTCATGATCTCAGGGTCCTGGGATCGAGCCCCGCATTGGACTCTCTGCTCAGCGGGGAGCCTGCTTCCTCTCTCTCTGCCTGCCTCTCTGCCTACTTGTGATCTCTGTCTGTCAAATAAATAAATAAAATCTAAAAAAAAAAAAAAAAGTCTCCACGAACCACCTTCCTTTGCTGTGATGTGGCTGGTGGGTCATCTCCCGCCGCTGCAGTATAACCCCCTCCCCTCCTCCCTTCCTGTCGGTACTATAACCGTTCACATCCACCGAGGTGCATGAAAATCCAGAACCCGCGCCATGCCTGGCTCTCTCCGAAAGAAGCGAAGAGGAGGGTTTGGAGCTGGATTCGAGGGGACTCACCGGGCCCAACCCAGAATGGGAGCGAAAACACAAAGGCAGATTTTTCCCAAGAGGAAAATATCCCCGTTTCCAAGGTCCCTATAGCCCCGTGCAGTCAGAATAAAAACGCTGTTCCTACTCGGACCGCACGTTGCCCTGGAGCCTTCAGGGTTTTCTTGGAGAGCAGAGCTGCTCAGGACAGAGTCAGGCCACTAATTCCTCACACAAAAGTGTCCTTCAAGCTTCAAAGTCTTGACTCTTGGGGCTTCCCACATCCATCCTGCACTCACTCTCGTCTCTGGTCCCAACGGCTCCTGTGCAGGGACAATCAGCCACCGCCTTCGCTATGACGGAATAGAACTCACGCCAACAAAGCCCCATGTGGAACCACCGTAGGCCTCTCAGAGACAGAGACCAGGTAATGGCGGCTGAGTGAGGGGCAGCGCCTGGGGAAGGGTGGCTTGACAGGGCTATCACAGGGACAGAAACCCCAACCAGAGCTACAGCCTAAGCTGGAGGAGGGCAAGGAAGAAAGTCCCCAGATTCTCTGCTCCCGCCTATGTCCCCTGTTGTCTAACCCCAAGACAGCAGGGAAGCCTGGCTGGGGTGGGGGACAGGCCAGAAGTAGGGCAGGTCAGGCCAGGGGGCAGAGAGTGGACCGGGAGGGGTGAAGACAACCCAGCACGGTAAGGGAGGGAGGGGGCGCTACTGTGATCTTTGAAGGCTTACAAATCCCCACCAGAAGCTTTAGAAAGGGCAGACGGGAGACAGATTAGAGGACTGGGGCAAGAAAGACTCTCTCAAACCCCCTTGGCATCTGTTCTTCCCTCTAACACAGCAAGGAAATAGGCATGGAGACTGTTAGGATCTCTTTAGCTATGGGAGTTTCTGAAGAAATCTGAAACCCCAGGCAGCACAGAATGTGGGGAAACTGAAGATTTTTGAGGCCGGGAGACATACACCAAGATGATGACACATGAATGAAGAGGAAACAGAATCATCCAGATTGTTGCAAGAGGACGGTTCACAACAGAAACACATTCAGACTGCACGGTCGTGAAGCCAAACTCACAGTCGGCTAAACTTCGTGCAAGCTAAGTTTATCAGAAAGGTGGTTAACAAAGAAGACGTCAGTGTAGGACAGATACAAGTAGAAACACCGAGAGAGAGAGAGAGAGAAGCAGGCAAGTGGACAGATAGACACGGGGGTTGGGAGGAACAGGAGGACGGGGATCAGTCTGCAGATCGGTAAGTCCTGGGGAGGTCAGGCCAACACGATGGCTAGAGTTCACTCACACTACTGAATGGGACATGGAAAGTTGCTAAGAGGGGAGCTCCTCTGGGGAAAAACCTCTGGGTGGGGGGTATCTGTATGAGATGATGGGTGTTACCAGAACTTACTGGGGTGATCATTTCACAGTTCAGGTAAGTGACGTCACTATGCTGTATGTCTTCATCTCGCGCCGTGCTGTCAGTGACATCTCAGGAAAATGCCCAGGGAAGGAAAGAACCCTATGCACTAGACATCCTTCCCCCCAACTTCTGGGCGCTGGCAGGAGATAATAGTCTCTAGGCCAAGAGATGTTATGCATGTTCTCTGTCCGACTGTCTGGATGAGCAAAAGATGGGCCAATAAAGACAGAGAAAAAGAGAAAGAACCTGAAATAAGTGGTGATAAATGAAAGAATTTGTGGAATGAGGTAGAAAAACATAGAAAAGGGGCACGTGGGTGGCTCAGTCAGTGAAGCCTCTGCCTTCAGCTCAGGTCATGATCCCGGAGTCCCAGGATCGACCCTGAATCAGGCTCCCTGCTCAGTGGGGAGTCTGCTTCTCCCTCTGACCCTCTGCTCTCTTCTCTTGAAAATAAATAAGTAAAACCTTAAAAAAAGAAAAAAGAAAAAGAAAAGGGTAGAACAGTTACTATAATAAAAACACTGGAAAGAGAAAGAATGTGCTGGGGACTTGTCAGTAAGAGTATATCATGATTGTAATTTGCAAGGTAAGGGGGTGCTTTCTGTTTTGGCCAGAGGTGGGGTAGCACATGGGTGGTCAGACTCTCATCGCTCTTAACCCCACTGCCCCCTTTTTGATGCTGAGTATCTTAGTTTGAGAATCTTCCTAGGGAACAGATCTGTGAATAATGGGGTAGGTTCTGCTACTCCTCTTTCTCGCATGAGTAAGTTTTTTTTTTTTTTAAGATTTTATTTATTTATTTGACAGACAGAGATCACAAGTATGCAGAGAGGCAGGCAGAGAGAGAGGAGGAAGCAGGCTCCCCGCTGAACAGAGAGCCCGATGCGGGGCTCGATCCCAGGACCCTGGGATCACGACCTGAGCCGAAGGCAGAGGCTTTAACCCACTGAGCCACCCAGGCGCCCAATGAGTAAGTATTTTTATATTTTGTTAGTTTTCCTTAGAAATCAGAAATAAAGCTATCTAGAATATTTTATCTTTGGTTGTGCTATCTCCAGATTTCTGTCAAGTGACTTTGTATTTGAGGTATGTGCTTCGTCTTACTAAATATTATATAGTAAGATGTATATAGGTGGTAGTGTATGCTAGGCACTGTGGTGAGTGATTTCCACGTCTTAACTCTGCAGTGTTCACAATGTTCCTGGTACCTACATCCATTTCACAGAGAGGCACACTGAGGTTCAGCTGAGGCTCAGTTTATTCAGTCTCACTGGTTGTGAAAGACCCAACAATCAGGCTAAACAAAATAATCCAGAGACTGTGATCTCCACCACTTCCTTCTGTAATGTGATTCATTGATCCTTCCCTGGTGAGAGTGTCATGGAAACGAGCACTGTACATTTTTATCCCTAACTGTATAATAGCAAAGTTCCCTGGGAAGTAATGGATTCCCAAGTGCTAGCCAAGGAAGGTTCAGTTCCTATTAACAAGCGTAATCCACAATCCTGCATTTGAGTCACTCATGCTCATTAATTCCCAAGTAATCAAGGGCGTAGATGCATTCGTTGGGTGCCGAGGTTCCTGGAGTGTATCGTGAAGGTTTTCTGCACTCCACATATTATCCTCATACTTAATCAAAGTCTTCTATCTTCCACTAGTATGTTTTCTCAGGCATCAAAAGATCTTCATTTATTTTCAAAGTTTCATGTCGTTTTGGTCAGTGATTGTAACACAACAGGATATTGGATGTGCTCCGTGGAAAGGACGGGCTCCTGTTGTAATGTCAATGTCATTCCTAAATGTCTCTCCATGAGCGAACTACATGAGGGAGAGTGAGCACCTTTGAAGAAGAGTGAGCAGTAGTGCTCCGGCTATGACAGGTTGGATGGATAGGGGCAGTCTTGAGAATGGAAGCACTGATGCCTAGCCTCAGGGTGATCCTGACATTAAATGAGATAATCCATTGAAATGGCCTAACACAGCACTCAGCACATGGTGTAGGCACACAGTTAACCTCAGCTCCCTCTTCCTTCCTTTACCATAGATTTAAGTACAAAGTTTGGAATTACTGAGCATAATGTGCAAGGTGACCACGGGGTCACCTGTGGGTGGGTGTACACGTCCGTCCCTGCTCTGGGGAGATGCTGGCAGCTGGAAACATCACTGTCTCGTAGTGTGGGCAGAATGTCAGAAGCACTGGATTCATGTCCTGGTTTCTTTCCCAGTGCAATTTTAGAACCTTCTATAAACCCCTTAGATGTGCTCCACGGTGTTGCTTTCTCAGTGGAGGCTCTGGGCTCAGTCCTTGCTAAATATCTTTTCACTGCAAGGGTGCTGGTTACACACTGTCCTGGGGATGAGCCAGTCACTGTAGACATCGAGGTGCCCGATTAGTATACGGCACAGTGCATTCTGGAACAGGGAGAGTTCCAATGCATGGGACAGTACGCCGGTGACCATGTCCGCACAAAGGATGTGGGTGGCATTCGGGCATCACTAAAGCCCGGGGAGATTCTTAAGACAACGCTCTCCTTGCTAAGCAGCACTGCTAGTTACGCAGGACGTAAATACCCAAGTCACTCTAGATCTGTAAATTCAGATCCTGCTGGGGCACTTCAAATCTCTTCACCTGAGAATGTTTTCGATTACAATTATGAAAGCCAACTATGGTCCTGTCTCCTGGACAATAGAAATCCATAAACATTTTAAAATGGGGATCTTGTTGTGGAAAGTAGGTGTTCTCCAGCACCAAGTCCCCGGGAGGGTTTCTGGGGGCCGTCACCAAGTGGAACTCTCCAGACACGGGAGGATTGCCTGAGGTCTGAGCGCAGCACTAACATTGGGGGATTCCGTTGTGCAAAGTCCCTGGTCTGAAGTTCATGAACGTTTACTTGGTAGGTTCCCCCCAGACTCCGCTCGACCCTCCTCGTACTCCATGTCTGCCTAACTCCCACTGAGCTCGGTCCACATGGCAGAATCCCCGCTTCCTCGGTGGAGGCTCCTATTCAACTTGTGCTTTTACACTGGATGTGAGATGCTCTGGTCTCATTCAAAAATCCCTCCACTTGACTTCCGGCCCCCTCTAGCTGTAGCCTTGTGTCCCCGCGTATGTGCGCCTGATCTCCGCTGGTCCACCGAGACCCCCTGAGCGCCAACCCTTTGCCCCCACACGGTCCCATTTCTACTCCAACAAGATGAAAGAAACTATCATGAACCGGGAGAAACTCGCCAAAGGGCAAGCACAAGTGAGCACAGGAGGGCAAGGAACTTCTCGCCCAAAGAAGGGGGTTCTTGGAACTTCTACCGCCGATGACAAGACACTTCAGTTCTCCTTAAAGAAGTTAGGGGTAAGCAATATCTCTAGTATTGAAAAAGTGAATATATTCACAAACCAAGGAACAGTGATCCACTTTAACAACCCCAAAGTTTAGGCATCCCTGGGAGCGAACACTGTCACCATTACTGGGAGCTGCTATTTTATACTATGACTGCTTTTTAAAATTTTGTTACACGAAAACAGTGAATCATGGAACACTACATCAAAAACTAATGATGTACTGTGTGGTGAAAAACATAATAAAAAATAAAAATAAAATTTTGTTCATGGATCTCATAAAATCCAGATCGCTAATATTTTTAAGGCCAAGCCCCTTAGACACTGTGGCTCTTTTCAGTTTTTGCTTATACACAATTCATTCTTTGCAGCTAATTAAGTTGAAGAAGTCTAGGAATAAAGTTTGAAATAAGGTTAAGTTCTTTGCCTGGGGAGAAACATCCCCAGCTTATAGGGCTTAATTTCCTTTGGACAAAGATATGTAGGTAAGGAAAATTATTTAGCCAATTATAAGATTTTTTAACATACGTGTGTATGTGTATTTATATTTATATATAGTAAACATCTCTGAAGTGAGTTTCCATCATGCCATCCATCCCAGCCTATTTTTTCCTTATAAAACAACAGTGGCATATCAGAAATGATGAAGTACAGTAGATTTGGCCAATAAAATCAAACCTTTCTTCTATTTTAGTCAAAATAAAAAAGTAACACAGAAGCAAAATTATATTTAATAGCTTTCAAAAATACCTAAATAAGACTGATCTGTAATAATGTTACTAATTTTCATCTAACTCATTTTTTTTCTAAGAGAGATTTTTAGAAAGAGATATACAATTAATATAGTTACTTTTAAAAAAGCCAAAAAAAAAAAAAAACCACCCAACCCTACAAGGGCACCTGGGTGGCTCAGCTGGTAAGTGTCTGACTCTTGGTTTTGGTCCACATCATGATCTTATGAGATGTGAGATCAAGGGGTATCATCAGGCGCAGAGCTCCATGGGGAGCCAGCTTGATGATTCTCTTCTGACCCTTTCCCCAATCATGCATGTGCTCTCCATCTCTCCTTCTCTCTCTCTCTCTCTCTCTCTCTCTCTCTCTCTCTCTCAAACAAATAAGTCTTAAAGAAACAAACAAAAAAACCCTACAGACCCAAAATGGAGTTTCTTATGCTCGGCCCCATGACACCAAACTGAGACTTAATTACAGTTTTGGTTCTTTTAGAAAAAGAATCTTAAACCAATCAGGAAATGTCTGATTAACACTAGTTAGGTTATCTGCCTGGTAGACCCGTCATCCACTAAGGAAAGTAACTTTGCAATAACCAACCTGACATTTTGCCTAGTATAATAACTTCCTTACTCCTTCCTATGAAAGTCTTTGATTTTGTACAGCTCGTCAGAGCTCCTTTCCATCTGCTAGACTGGATGCTGCCTGATTGGAATAGATTTCGTCCAAATAAACCCTTATTTTTTTTTTTTTATTGTGTCACGTTAGTCACCATACAGTAACATCATTAGTTTTTGATGTAGTGTTCCAAGATTCATTGTTTGTGTATAACACCCAGTGCTCCCTGCAATCTGTGATCTCCTTAATATCCATCACTAGGCTCACCCATCCCCCCAACCCCTTCCCTTCTAAAACCCTCAGTTTATTTCCTGGAGTCCACAGTCTCTCATGGCTCTTCTCCCACTCTGATTTCTCCCCCTTCATTTTTCCCTTCTCCTAAGGTAAACTCTTAAAATTTTTAATATGCCTCAGTTTATCTTTTTATAAGTAGATATCTTACAGACTATCTTTATAAGTAGATGTCTCAGATATCCACAAAGCCCCAGGTCATACACAGATGGCTTTACTGCTTAAGAAGAACTGTTATTATATTCTGCTACCCTTTTTGCCATTAAAAATGCAAGGTCAAACATCTATGAGAAAATGGCTCTGATTCTTCAAAAGTAGGGGCCCATAATGTAGAGCCGTGTTTATGTTTTCTCTAGCTGCAGAGATTTAAGGTGAATGTCTTTGTGCTTTTAAAGAATTTTCAGAAATGAGAAAGAACTTGGCACAAACACTGGCATATTTCTAACCAATTTCAAGAATCATTGAAAAAAAGCTACATAACCCAGCAGACCAGCAGCAAACCCCATTGCAAAGTTCAGCTCAGAGCCCAGAAGTGGTGATCTCACACCTTTGCAGTAAAAGCCTTAGATCTCGTGCCCACCCTTGGGAGAGGATGCTGTTTTTACTAACCCTGGCCTTCCTCATATCACGTTGCCTGATGTTCCCCTCACAAATTGAAGGAAAGCCTTTTTAGGTTTAGGTGAGGAAAAGAGCAGGTGACCACCCAGATGCCATAGGCAGCTCTTCTGGGAGCAACAGGGCAGATCTCAAGGAAAGGAATATGCTGCTTCTTTTTCCCGCTCTCCCCTGCAGAAGTGAGCCAGCTCTGACAGTCACAGGGACCAGCAGCTCTGTGACAGCACAGTGACTCAATCGGTTTTCAAACGCGTGGAGATTAATAGCTATTGGTCATATGGTCTGAGGCCAGAAAAAGAGTTTGAGATTATTGCACGAAGAGTTCTAGAGACAAAGGAAAACAAACAAGCTGGCTCCTACATGTGGGGCCTCAAGCAAAAAAACTGGCAAAGGAAACTGTTTTTCCAGATTTCGAAAACTGGCTCCAAATGGAAGTGAGGCTCTTCATTCTGGGGGCTCACAGTAGGAATGGCTGTCACGCTCTTTCTCCCAGACCTTCCTGTGACCCTGAGACTGTCCCACATGGGGTCCAATAGTTATAGCCTTTATTTTATTATTTTAAAAGCTCTACTTATCTCAGTTTCTAGAATTATAGCTTCCATGGGAAATTGGTGGGTGTGGAGTCACTATTTTATTAATGCTAAAAAGGGCAAGAGTCCACACCAATCTTGAGAGAAAACCCAAGAATGAAACAGAGATATTACACCCCACTAGCAAAGCAGCAGAGTTTTCTCTTAAGATATGTCTCTTCAAAGCAGACAAAAAGCATATGGCAACATCTTGTGTGGCTCTAACGAAAGCTCAGAGGGGAACCAGTTGAGAGAGCACAGACTGGGTTTGCAAGGAAGGCTCCAGACGCGCGGACAGGACATGGATTAGGATTCCCATGGATGGGTTCCCATGGACGGTGCTTTCTGAGGCTGGAGAAAACGCACACTTACAGGACAGGTGGAGGTGCTCTGCTCCCACTGCGTCATGCTTAGGCTTTCCTCCAGGCTCGTGCATTTCTTCATCACCATGTCCCAGCCACAGTAAGGGTCCTGGGCCCCAATGCAGGCGCTGCAAACACACACCCAAAGGTCAACAGAGAGCAGCCTTACCCACGCAGTAACAGACGCGAGCTTAGGTGAGTCTTGCCTTGATGAATTGACTTGGGAACTAGTTAGGAGAAACCAAGTTTCAGCCTGCACACTAGAGAACAATGTATGTATATGCCCATAAGTATATAATTAAATCAATTAATTTTGGTTGAAATACCCCTATTTTTCCTAAGATATAGGGCAGACGACTAAGGGACTGTGTGTACCAACATGAGCCTTTCGGTGTCATGAATAAAGCTAGTCAAAATTTTTCAAAGCTTAAAAATGCTAGATGTTGTCATCACCACCACCATCATCATCACTGTCATCACCACCACCACCATCATCATCAACTGCATCCCCTTAGCAACAGGCAGTATTTTCTGAAAACCTGTTATATCTTTCAGATACAACTTTTATAAGATGCATTATTTTCACTTTATCATTATCACCATTATCACCATCGCCCCATCACCATCATAACTATCACCACCATCATCTCCACCATCACCAGCATCACCACCACCACCACCTCCATCATCACCACCATCACATCTACCACCGTCACTATCATCAGCATCATCACCATCAACTCCACCATAACCATCATCACTGCCATCACCACCATCACCTGCACCATCAACACCATCATCACCATCACCACTACCACCATCATCACCATCATCATCACCTCCACCATCACCATCATCACCATCACCATCATCACCACCATCACTTCTTCCACCACCACTATCATCATCATTACCTTAATAATAGATGTTATTTGTTGAACACCTACTATAATATATCAATTTATTATATCATTTAGACACTTAACTCTAATGAGGGAGGTAGTATTTTTACTTCATTGATAAGAGAACTGAGGCACAGAAGATTTAAGAAATTGGCCCAAGGACAAACAAATATACCCCAAATCCTTGAACATGGTCTAAATTTAATAAAACAGGAAACTCTTTCTTTTGGGTACCATAGCTTAAAAATAAATTAATTTATTTTATTATTAATTATCAATTATTAATATTAATATAAATATTAATTATTGATATTTATTTTATTATTTCTATTAAATTTATTAAAAATAAATTTAAAGGTAACTTACTATAGCTCCAACTGCAATATATTCAATATGTTATTTCAGAAGTATTGCAGATGGTGGATACTTTATTTTGGCTTTGTCTCTGTGAAAGAGTTCACGCAGCACATGGGCATCATTAGATGAAGAATTTGGCCCTATGTTGTCAAGACAAGAGGTGTTCAAGGGTGGAGGGGAGCAGACAGCGTGAAAGTGACTGAGCCAGAATTATACAAATGATGACCCCACAGGCAAGCAGGGCATTGAAGACCTGAGAATTCACTCTCTGAAGGGGCCAAGAGGTCAGATGTGCAGGAAATGAGAGAGAGGAAAGGCAGGCTAGTGCAGCGCAAAGTGCTAATGTCCTCTTAGAGGGAAGGGGCCCTTCAGGCTGGGAGAGTCTGTTAGCGGATTACCAGTGAACCAAGAGTAGGTCTAGAAATCACAGTCTAACTATCAAACATGGGCCAAGGAGGTAGTATAAGTAATATTAAATTGTTAATATAATGATACAAAATAATCAATTAACATATCAAATATGATCACCACATATCAAGCACCATTCTAAGAACCTGGTCTCGTTAGCTCATCCCACCCTCACAGAACCTTACAAATATAATCCCTCAATTAGCTCCTGCATTTATTTTAAGTGAAATAAATGTAGTCTTTAAAATGTGGAAACCCAAGTAGAGAAAGATGAAGTTGAAGTCCCGCAGCAGGGGAAGATCACGCAAAAGATAATAAATCAAGCAATAATGGTAAAAACTATTATTTATTGTTACTATGGAATTATTAATTTACCACCTGAAGAAGTTCAAACAGATATGGTTACTACTGGCTCTTCTCCCAGCAGGACTAGGATGGGTGGAGAGGGGCGTGGGACAGTTGCCTGTCACCACAGCCTCTTAGAACTTGATGGTGTGTTTACCGCGCACATGTTAAAAGGTAAACTGAGGCACATTAAAATTTTGAATTTGGTAGCCCTCGAATCAAAAGTGCTTAGGAGGCTCCCCTAACAGGAGGTAGGGGAGAGAATTTTATGGAGAAGATTTGGAAGCAACCCGAGGAAATTATTTGATTGACTATAACTTAAATGGTGGCCTTATTTGGGAATGCCAGGTTGACTGGGATTGGTCATTCCAAAGTTTCAGTTTCCCAGATTCGAGTGTGGGGACTCTGACATTGGTTTCAGTCTGCTCAGGTCAGCTACCAAGGCTTTGGGGCCACCCCAGTCTAAAGGCCTCTTGTTGAATTACCTTACCAGTCACACAGTAGATGCAAATGAAAAAATCAGACAAAACAATTACTACAAAGTACATGCTTTCTAGGCACTACTCACACTTTTATTCATTTGGGGGATATTTTCTCTGCACAAATAGTATTCATGCATGGATGCGTCTCAATATACATATATATTTTTATTTTTTTAATGAGTAGAGTTAGATATAACACACACAAAGGGACTGTTCCCATAGCCTTCGGTTTTGCTTTTTACACATAAAAATATATTGTCACATTTTTTCTTGCCAGTATATACAGCTCTACCGGATTCCTTATATGGCTGTACAGTATTCTATTATCTAGAAGAACCAACATTTATTTAAATCCTTTAAAAGCAAGGTTGTAATGTATACTTTTGTATGTATTTTCTACATGATAAATTTCTATACATGGCATTGAAGAGGTAGAAGTTATAGGTATTAATGATTTTGTACCAATCAACAGTTCGGAGGGGAACTCTTTCTCCTCTCCTTATTCCATGCTAGATGTTGCCTTTTTTTTTTTTTTTAACTTAGCCCTTTCTGATAGATAAAAAACACTCTTCTAGCTCTCTGATCTATTTGTTCAGTTGTGAGATTAAAATTTAGTGTGTGTGTGCGCTTTGATGGATTACCCATATTTCCTTTCTTGTAAATTTCCTATTTGTAACCAATTCCTGCTTTTTGTTCCTTTTTGATTGAGTAACTGGCTTCACTCTTTTTATGTAGTCATTGCAAGTGAAAATTTCCATATTAGAAAATTAACTCTATCAGTAATGTTTCAAATACTTTCCCTACTTATTATTAAATATTTTTTCTTGAGCTACAAATGTTTCAAAATTTTATGGTGTGAAGTTTATGAATCTTTTCACAGCATCTGAAATTTGTGCCATATTTTGAAAGAGCTTCCACACTTAAAAAAATCATAAAAACATTTATGCAGGATTCCTTCTGATCCTTTTATAGTATCATTTCATTAGCCTCCTTGTCTGTGATCCATGTGAAATGCATTTCTAGCAACTCTCCTTTCCTTCCTCCGTTTGTTGAATTAAAACAAACAAGCAAACAAATAAACAAACAAACAAAAAACAATATATTTTTTTTAACCTAAACTTCCCAATCCTCATACCCACACAAGCAGACCTGGTACCTACGTAACAAGGAAGCTGTGTACGGTTTCTTTTTCCTTTTTCTACCAAATTCAGACAACATCTTTTTTTTTTTTTTTAAGATTTTATTTATTTGTTTATTTGAGATAGTAAGCATGCAGGAGAGTGCAAGTAGGGGGAGAGGGAGAAGCAGACTCCCCACTGAGCAGGGAGAAGGCTGTGGGACTTGATCCCAAGGCCCCAGGATCATGACCTGAGCCAAAGGCAGACACTTAACTGACTGAGTCACCCAGGTGCCCCACAATATTCTTCTAATTAATTGGTTTTCTTGTATTTGTAGAATAAAGGATTTGTAAATTACAAAGGGCCGCAGAGATTTGGGATGGGAAGGAAAGTTCACACCGACCAGATTGGACTGGCTTTGCTGAAGAGTAAAATGGTATGGATTTAAATAAAACTATGATCTGATTTGTTTTGTCAGTTGTACTTACTACATAAGCCAGCCCTTTGCTTTCTTTTTTTTTTCCTTTTTCTTAGGAATTTTAAATTTTAATATTTATAAACATATATTTTTATCCCCAGGGGTACAGGTCTGCGAATCGCCAGGTTTACACACTTCACAGCACTCACCATAGCACATACCCTCCCCAATATCCATAACCCCACCCCTCCTTTCCCAACCCCCCTCCCCCCATCAACCCTCAGTTTGTTTTCTGAGATTAAGAGTCACTTATGGTTTGTCTCCCTCCCAATCCCATCTTATTTCATTTATTCTTCTCCTACCCCCTTAACACCCCATGTTGCATCTCCTCTCCCTCATATCAGGGAGATCATATGATAGTTGTCTTTCTCCAATTGACTTATTTCGCTAAGCATGATACCCTCTAGTTCCATCCACGTCGTCGCAAATGGCAAGATTTCATTTCTTTTGATGGCTGCATAGTATTCCATTGTGTATATATACCACATCTTCTTTATCCATTCGTCTGTAGATGGACATCTAGGTTCTTTCCATAGTTTGGCTATTGTAGACATTGCTGCTATAAACATTCGGGTGCACGTGCCCCTTCGGATCACTACGTTTGTATCTTTAGGGTAAATACCCAGCAGTGCAATTGCTGGGTCATAGGGTAGTTCTATTTTCAACATTTTGAGGAACCTCCATGCTGTTTTCCAGAGTGGTTGCACCAGCTTGCATTCCTACCAACAGTGTAGGAGGGTTCCCCTTTCTCCGCATCCTCGCCAGCATCTGTCATTTCCTGACTTGTTAATTTTAGCCATTCTGACTGGTGGGAGGTGATATCTCATTGTGGTTTTGATTTGTATTTCCCTGATGCCGAGTGATATGGAGCACTTTTTCATGTGTCTGTTGGCCATCTGGATGTCTTCTTTGCAGAAATGTCTGTTCATGTCCTCTGCCCATTTCTTGATTGGATTATTTGTTCTTTGGGTGTTGAGTTTGCTAAGTTCTTTATAGATTTTGGATGCTAGCCCTTTATCTGATATGTCATTTGCAAATATCTTCTCCCATTCTGTCAGTTGTCTTTTGGTTTTGTTCACTGTTTCCTTTGCTGTGCAAAAGCTTTTGATCTGGATAAAATCCCAATAGTTCATTTTTGCCCTTGCTTCCCTTGCCTTTGGTGATGTTCCTAGGAAGACGTTGCTGCGGCTGAGGTCGAAGAGGTTGCTGCCTATGTTCTCCTCAAGGATTTTGATGGATTCCTTTCTCACATTGAGATCCTTCATCCATTTTGAGTCTATTTTCGTGTGTGCTGTAAGGAAATGATCCAATTTCATTTTTCTGCATGTGGCTGTCCAATTTTCCCAACACCATTTATTGAAGAGGCTGTCTTTGTTCCATTGGACATTCTTTCCTGCTTTGTCGAAGATGAGTTGACCATAGAGTTGAAGGTCTATTTCTGGGCTCTCTATTCTGTTCCACTGATCTATGTGTCTGTTTTTGTGCCAGTACCATGCTGTCTTGATGATGACAGCTTTGTAATAGAGCTTAAAGTCCGGAATTGTGATGCCACCAACTTTGGCTTTCTTTTTCAATATTCCTTTGGCTATTCGAGGTCTTTTCTGGTTCCATATAAATTTTAGGATTATTTGTTCCATTTCTTTGAAAAAAATGGATGGTACTTTGATAGGAATTGCATTAAATGTGTAGATTGCTTTAGGTAGCATAGACATTTTCACAATATTTATTCTTCCAATCCAGGAGCATGGAACATTTTTCCATTTCTTTGTGTCTTCCTCAATTTCTTTCATGAGTACTTTATAGTTTTCTGAGTATAGATTCTTAGTCTCTTTGGTTAGGTTTATTCCTAGGTATCTTATAGTTTTGGGTGCAATTGTAAATGGGATGGACTCCTTAATTTCTCTTTCTTCTGTCTTGTTGTTGGTGTAGAGAAATGCAACTGATTTCTGTGCATTGATTTTATATCCTGACACTTTACTGAATTCCTGTACAAGTTCTAGCAGTTTTGGAGTGGAGTCTTTTGGGTTTTCCACATAGAGTATCATATCATCTGCGAAGAGTGATAGTTTGACTTCTTCTTTGCCGATTTGGATGCCTTTAATTTCCTTTTGTTGTCTGATTGCTGAGGCTAGGACTTCTAGTACTATGTTGAATAGCAGTGGTGATAACGGACATCCCTGCCGTGTTCCTGACCTTAGCGGAAAAGCTTTCAGTTTTTCTCCATTGAGAATGATATTTGCGGTGGGTTTTTCATAGATGGCTTTGATAATATTGAGGTTATGTGCCGTCTATCCCTACACTTTGAAGAGTTTTGATCAGGAAGGGATGCTGTACTTTGTCATGCTTTTTCAGCATCTATGGAGAGTATCATATGATTCTTGTTCTTTCTTTTATTAATGTGTTGTATCACATTGATTGATTTGCGGATGTTGAACCAAGCTTGCAGCCCTGGAAAAAATCCCACTTGGTTGTGGTGAATAATCCTCTTAATGTACTGTTGAATCCTATTGGCTAGTATTTTGGCGAGAATTTTTGCATCTGTGTTCATCAAGGATATTGGTCTGTAGTTCTCTTTTTTGATGGGATGCTTGTCTGGTTTTGGGATCAAGGTGATGCTGGCCTCATAAAATGAGTTTGGAAGTTTTCCTTCCATTTCTATTTTTTGGAACAGTTTCAGGAGAATAGGTTCTTCTTTAAATGTTTGGTAGAATTCCCCCGGGAAGCCATCTGGCCCTGGGCTTTTGTTTGTTTGGAGATTTTTGATGACTGTTTCAATCTCCTTACTGGTTATGGGTCTGTTCAGGCTTTCCATTTCTTCCTGGTTCAGTTGTGGTAGTTTATATGTCTCTAGGAATGCATCCATTTCTTCCAGATTGTCAAATTTGTTGGCATAGAGTTGCTCATAGTATGTTCTTATAATTGTCTGTATTTCTTTGGTGTTCGTTGTGATCTCTCCTCTTTCATTCATGATTTTATTTATTTGGGTCCTTTCTCTTTTCTTTTTGATAAGTCTGGCCAGGGGTTTATCAATCTTATTAATTCTTTCAAAGAACCAGCTCCTAGTTTTGTTGATTTGTTCTATTGTTTTTTTGGTTTCTATTTCATTGATTTCTGCTCTGATCTTTATGATTTCTCTTCTCCTGCTGGGTTTAGGGTTTCTTTCTTGTTCTTCCTCCAGCTCTTTTAGGTGTAGGGTTAGGTTGTGTACCTGAGACCTTTCTTATTTTGAGAAAGGCTTGTACTGCTATATATTTTCCTCTCAGGACTGCCTTTGTTGTGTCCCACAGATTCTGAACCGTTGTGTTTTCATTATCATTTGTTTCCATAAGTTTTTTCAATTCTTTAATTTCCTGGTTGACCCATTCATTCTTTAGAAGGATGCTGTTTAGTCTCCATGTATTTGGGTTCTTTCCAAACTTCCTCTTGTGATTGAGTTCTAGCTTTAGAGCATTGTGGTCTGAAAATATGCAGGGAATGATCCCAATCTTTTGATACTGGTTGAGATGTGATGTAGGACCAAGAATGTGATCTATTCTGGAGAATGTTCCATGTGCACTAGAGAAGAATGTGTATTCTGTTGCTTTGGGATGAAATGTTCTGAATATATCTGTGATGTCCATCTGGTCCAGTGTGTCATTTAAGGCCTTGATTTCCTTGTTGATCTTTTGCTTAGATGATCTGTCCATTTCAGTGAGGGGAGTGTTAAAATCCCCTACTATTATTGTATTCTTGTCGATGTGTTTCTTTGATTTTGTTATTAATTGGTTTATATAGTTGGCTTCTCCCACGTTAGGGGCATAGATATTTAAAATTGTTAGATCTTCTTGTTGGACAGTTCCTTTGAGTATGATATAGTGTCCTTCCTCATCTCTTATTATAGTCTTTGGCTTAAAGTCTAATTGATCTGATATAAGGATTGCCACTCCTGCTTTCTTCTGATGTCCATTAGCATGGTAAATTATTTTCCACCCCTCGCTTTAAACCTGGAGGTGTCTTCGGGTTTAAGATGAGTTTCTTGTAGGCAACATATAGATGGGTTTTGTTTTTTTATCCATTCTGATACCCTGTGTCTTTTGATTGGGGCATTTAGCCCATTAACATTCAGGGTAAGTATTGAGAGATATGAATTTAGTGCCATTGTATTGCCGGTAAGGTGACTGTTATTGTATATTGTCTCTGTTTCTTTCTGATCTACTACTTTGAGGGTCTCTCTTTGCTTAGAGGACCCCTTTCAATATTTCCTGTAGAGCTGGTTTGGTATTTGCAAATTCTTTCAGTTTTTGTTTGTCCTGGAAGCTTTTAATCTCTCCTACTATTTTCAATGATAGCCTAGCTGGATATAGTATTCTTGGCTGCATGTTTTTCTCGTTTAGTACTCTGAATATATCATGCCAGCTCTTTCTGGCCTGCCAGGTCTCTGTGGATAAGTCTGCTGCCAATCTAATATTTTTACCATTGTACGTTACAGACTTCTTTTCCCGGGCTGCTTTCAGGATCTTTTCTTTGTCACTAAGACTTGTAAATTTTATTATTAGATGACGGGGTGTGGACCTATTCTTATTGATTTTGAGGGGGGTTCTCTGAACCTCCTGGATTTTGATGCTTGTTCCCTTTGCCATATTGGGGAAATTCTCTCCAATAATTCTCTCCAATATACCTTCTGCTCCCCTCTCTGTTTCCTCTTCTTCTGGAATCCCAATTATTCTAATGTTGTTTCATCTTATGGTGTCACTTATCTCTCAAATTCTCCCCTCGTGGTCCAGTAGCTGTTTGTCCCTCTTTTGCTCAGCTTCTTTATTCTCTGTCATTTGGTCTTCTATATCGCTAATTCTTTCTTCTGCCTCATTTATCCTAGCAGTGAGAGCCTCCATTTTTGACTGCACCTCATTAATAGCTTTTTTGATTTCAACTTGGTTAGATTTTAGTTCTTTTATTTCTCCAGAAAGGGCTTTTATATCTCCCGAGAGGGTTGCTTTAATATCTTCCATGCCTTTTTCAAGCCCGACTAGAACCTTGAGAATCGTCATTCTGAACTCTATATCTGACATATTACCAATGTCTGTATTGATTAGGTCCCTGGCTTTTGGTACTGCTTCTTGTTCTTTTTTTTTGTTGTGAATTTTTCCTCCTTGTCATTTTGTCCAGATAAGAGTATATGAAGGAGCAAATAAAATACTAAAAGGGTGGCAACAACCCCAGGAAAATATGCTTTAGCCAAATCAGAAGTGATCCCAAATCATGAGGGGGGAGAAAGAGGATAAAAAGGGGTTCAGAAAGAAAAAAAAAAAAGAAACTATTAAAAAAACAAAGCTGATAAAAAATATAAAAAGGAAATATATATATATATATATATATATATATATATTAGATAAACTATTTAAAAAACGTTAAAAAAGAAAACAGTAAAAGTTAAAAAAATTTAGCAGAAGAAGAGGAAAAAAAAATTGAGAAAGAAAAAAAAATTAAATTAACTGCAAGGCTAAAGAATCATGGGGAGAAAGCCATGAGTTCCATGCTTTGCTTTCTTCTCCTCTGGAATTCCGCCGCTCTCCTTGGTATTGAAACTGTACTCCTTGGTAGGTGAACTTGGTCCTGGCTGGGTTTCTCGTTGATCTTCTGGGGGAGGGGCCTGTTGTAGTGATTCTTAAGCGTCTTTGCCCCAGGCGGAGATGCACCGCCCTTACCCGGGGCCGGGCTGAGTAATCCGCTGGGGTTTGCTGGGTTTGCTTTCTGGAGCTTTTGTTCCCTGAGCGCTTTCCGTAGAGTTCCGGAAGACGGGAATGAAGATGGCGGCCTCCCGGTGTCCGGCCCGGAGGAGCCGAGAGCCCGGGGCCCCACTCCTCAGTGCACCCTCAGAGAACAGCGCCCAATGACTCCCGCCACCCTGGCCTCCGGCCGCGCTCCGAGCTGACCGAGCCTGCAACCGGTTCAAGGTAACCCCGAGTTTAGAGCTCACTCCTCGGCTCTGTCTCTGTAGCCGGCTTCCCTGTTCTAATACCTGTAAGCTCTGCGACACTCAGACACCCCCGATCCTTCTGTGACCCTGCGGGACCCGAGGCCGCACTGACCCCGCCTGGGCTTCACCCCGGTTAAGCCTCTGGAGCGATATCCCTCAGCAGAACAGACTTTTAAAAGTCCCGATTTTGTGCTCCGTTGCTCCGCCGCTCGCCGGGAGCCGGCCCCTCCCCCCGCGGTCTATCTTCCCGTCGCTTTGGATTCACTTCTCCGCCAGTCCTACCTTTCAGATAGTGGTTGATTTTCTGTTTCTAGAGTTGCTGTTCTTCTTCTCTTCGATCTCCCGTTGGATTTGTAGGTGTTTGCAATCTTTAGATAAGCTATTTAGCTGATCTCCCGCTACCTGAAGTAGTCTCAGCCTGCTACTTCTCCGCCATCTTGACTCCTACCCCAGACAACATCTTTTTTAAACACAACTTTATAACACAGAGTGTGAACATCAGCTTCTGAAACTCTCTAGTTCTTGAGGTTTGGGAATATGATTTTTAATAACTTATTTTTAAATAAAAATTCACTGCAATGATCAGTTCCCTAGAGAAGAATTTGACCTGTATTCCTGTATTTATAGTATGTAAAGCATATCTCACATTTCTCAGTTTAAAGAACTCATCATTTTTAAGACATACAGTTGATTTATTTTTTTTTAAAGAAATAAGAGAGATGAAAATAAACCAGTGGATGTATAAGACAGGGAAGTGTGTGTTTTCATATCTACAAAATAAGATATTTCACATATTGTTACTAAGCTCTGGGTCAGCAAATTGTCCCTGTGCAGATATTATTCTGTGGGAAGTTTCTAGAAATCTGAAGACCCCTCCACTATGAGACAGATCCGGGCACAGTGAGAACTAAGAACCCTTCTGCATCCTGCTGTGACTCCTGGCATCAGTGAGATCTGACCCACAGTGTCCATGTCTTACTGAGCCCACCCGCCATATTGACTCCACAGCAGGTATCACACATGGGAACCCTCTCTGCACATGATCCCATCTTCACACTGGTGAGCAAATGGGACAAAGCTACACTTACAGAATGATTCAAAAGGCCTGAATTCCTTTTAATGTTTCTTATTAAAGCAATATGAAGATTAGACAAAAATTAAAATTCCCAAAACAGGAAAATTCCACCAACCCCCTCACTTTGCCCCTGGCTTCTCTTTGCAAATCTGCCTGCAGGACCGAAACAGTGCCGCAGGGTTACACAGGATATTTAAGCTGTTTTCAATGAAAAGCTGCTTGTAAAAACATCTCTTCCTTCCCATAATGTTGAGGGCTTTGCACATTCTTAACATTCCACTTATCCCTTAAACTACTAAAACTCTTCTCCAGGCATAAATACCCATTCATTAAAAATTCCATTTATAGATAAGTATGTTTTCCTCAGTCAAAATATTTCAGGCCATAGCAAAATTCAAATAAGCCCTACCTTTACTCCAAAGTGTACTTTAAGAAAAACCTATGATCATAACTCATTGCTCTGGGAAGGCGGGTCTTTTAAAGAGATGGCGTGGAAAATCACCGATGTCTTACTAATATGGCCATGGTGAAAGCTTTCTTCATCTCCCTTTGAAAATGTTCTTCTTTGTATGATGAATTTTTTTAATAAAAAACTTTCCACATTTTGTTAATAACCTTAGATTATTCTCACTTGATATATTGCTTTGGCATTTGAAAGTGTCTGAATTCAGAAAATATGTGGGTCAGAATCTGAAAGTTTAACTTAAAAACATATTTATTGAGAATATGTTCTAGAGCTAAAGCTCTATTTAGACACAGGCCTTAATTCTAGAAGAAGGATAAACCACTTTCCCTTTTCTGGGACAGTGATATTAAGTGTTTAACTAAACACTTCCTTCAAATTTTAAAGTTTACAGTTATGCTATTTGCTAATTTGGGTAATAGGGAAAAGAGGTGTATTCATTAAAATCTTCTACTGTATTTCTAGGCAGCTGGAGATAATTCCTGAATACAATCTTCTCGCACTTAGATTATCTAAGTGTCAATGTCTTTATCTGACTTGTTTCTGTTACACTAATTTCCATTAAATCTGCTTATTTTTGATCTTAAGAATTTTTGCCATATTAAGAAAATGCATTCATTAAACATGAGATTTTAAGTGTTTCCAATATTCATTCATTTGGGGCACACTTACGAGCACCTGCCATGAACCAACCTGAAAACAGTGGGGGTACCATGGACAGCAAAGCAGACAAAGAATTTATCCTTTGGAAAAGGAAGTAAACACTGAAAAGTGGCAACAACCATTTCCAAAGGAATAACCCAAAGAGGGAAACCCTGTTTGGATGGATGGGTCTGGGGTCAGGAAACACCCAGGGAGTGGCATTTAAGCTGGCATCAGTGAGATGAAGAGGAGGGAGCATTTGACATGGCTGAGGAAAAACAGAACAGTTGGCAGTGAGACAGATATGGGATGGGGAAGGCACTGAGGTGGGAGGGAACTTGGGGAGTTTAAAGGGTGAGATAAATGGAGGCCAGACTTCGGTTGAACCTTGAGGAGAGGAATGGGCAGAAAGCCCGGGAGGTCCGGTCAAGATTTAGGGTTTCCTAGTAAGTGCTGTAAACTTTAAAATACTGTGCAAAAACTGCATATCTATTTACTTAACATATCTCTACTATCCTCGTGATAGTAGTGGGATAGACGGATTTCTGTTAATGAATGATCTTTGCCCTAATTCCTAACACAATCTGAGTTATCTTATTCCTAATGACCAAAGTCACTTTATACTTCTGAATCTGCTTTTAAGATTTGCATTAAAAACACTGTCTTACTAGAAATAAGACTGAAAAAATTCTAAAGAGACAGGACACTGTTTGAGGAATGCATTGGAAGAGAGCCACACGTCTTTCAGTTGGTGAACCGACCTGAATCATATACTTTCTTTGGTTTCTGCTCCCACGAAACTGGAATGATAATAATCACCTCATAGGACTGTTTTGAGGATTAAGTTATATCATATAGTAAATCAGAAAAAGTCATTTTGGGGGATGGGATACATATAGCTATTCTAACTAATCTCTAAACATAATTGTGTATTACAATATGATACTGAGTTCTGGGGTGTTTGAAAACATTCTAGACCAAAAATACTAAATCTGAAAATGCCATGAGCTCTTTATTTGAGTAGGCAATGTGACATGCCACACTGTTTTCTATTAAGTGGTACAAAATATTTTAACTGCACATTTGGACAGATTCACAATGATATTCTTGACTACCTGGCAGGATGCCATGTGTTGAAGACACCCAGACCAGGAGTGAACTTTCAGTCTTGTAAGGAAGGCAGAGTACGTCCATGAATGTTGCCTGAGAGCATGGGGAGGGCTAACTACTAAGTGAGAAGCTCAGACAATGGTGTGACAGGACTCAGAGGACTGACAGGTAGACCAGAAGGATTCCAGGAAGATGGTGTGTGCAGGCTGGCTTCTAAATGGAGTTGGATGGAGTTCAGCTGAGTGCAAGGAGAATCCCTGGTCATGGCGGCCCCAGGAAATGAGAGAGTCATGTGTCTGTGGCATGATCAGGATCATGAGCAGAGCAGCATGGCTGGGCTGAGATTTCCTTAAGATTCCTTGGAAGCATACTAATGTGAATAAAATGTTGGTGTTTTGCTTAGGCAAGAACAATTTGGTGGGGGTGGATAGCATGTATCAGGTTGTGAAATCTCGGAGAAGATTAATTTGTAATTCCTAAGAAGAACTGAGATACAGCTACAATGTAATGGCATTTTAAAATTTCGGACACATGCCAAGTAAACAAAGATATAATTACTGGTAAAAATACCTGTTTATACTCATTATGCATCACTTGCTAAAGACATTTAATAGTAATTCATGTTATATATTATGATTTGCAGATGAAATTAATGATCTAGAATTTCAATTAGTCACTAACTTTAATATATTAAAAACTATTAAAAAAAAAAAAAGTAAAAAAAAAAGTAAAAAAAAAAAAAATAATGGGAGGTTGGGGGCACCAGGTGGTGGGCATTGTAGAGGGCATGGATTGCATGGAGCACTGGGTGTGGTGCAAAAATAATGAATACTGTTATGCTGAAAAAAAAAAAATTAAAAAAAAAAAAGTAAAAAAAAAAAAACTATTCACTATTGGCTTATCATTACATGATATTGATTAAATACAATGATTTTTTACATTTAAATTTGCTTTTAATATGCAATTAGAATATTTGATAGGTATTGCCAGTAAGGCTAAGTGAGTGGTTTTCATTAAAATCTTGGTAGGTGGATATAACACTCAAATTTTCCTGAAAAATCTGTTTTAAAACTGAACAAGACTGATACACATATTATGAAGCATTTTGGGAAAATCAAGACTAAAAAAGAAATAGTTAAAGAGTAAAGAGTATTTGAAATAAGCAAAACAGGAGTGCTCCTGGGAGTCTAGCAACTGTCATCAACTTGGGCCATCAGCTTCAGTTTCTGACACGACACAGTCAATCCCACTTCCCCCACTTGTCACACATGGCACCTGAGTTGTTTCTCTTACCCTTCCAGTGGATCTCAATTGTCATGAAATTTGTCTTTTAACAAACATAATGTCTTTCTGCAGAGGCCAAGTGTGCCCCCAGGATGAAGCTATTCAGGGAAGGCAGGCTCAGCTGTGGTCAGTTCTGTGCTCAAGGACCAAAACCAGGACAAAGAGGACACACAGAGTATTGATGACCCAACGTGAGCCCTTCGCAGCTCAGGGATGTTGAAGTCACTGGGGGGAACAAGGACCAGAAAACACTGTGTCCAACTGCCCAAGAAGGAAAGAAGAGTATCTGTGGTCACTTCATTCAGGGAAAAGCCTGCACTTTTGGTATTCTATGTTCTCAACTCTACAGAACAGAGGTAATGAAAGGGCCACAGTGTCCTCGCCTCCCCCACCAATCAGAGAAAAATGAAGACATGATTACTCTTTGCCCATCTCATGTTTCTTTGAGAGAAGCCCTGCTGTGGTTGAGTAGATGAGGGTTTCATGGGCAGAATAAGAAGACACTGGAGACTAGGAAAAGTTGTCATTTACACTTGAAGGATGCCCAAGGGGTCAAGGAATACACCTGAACTCTTACACAAAGCTTTAGAGGACAGTAAGTCCAGAGAAAACATTTATATTACGCTGACCCCTTATAATTCACCCAACTTAACAGTTTGCCCATGAATGAGTCATGAGGCTTAAAAGCCAATGCCAGAGAATCCCCCTGTGAGAACACAGCCAAGCCCAAGGGAAGAACTTCTCTCTGTGTCAGCAGAGCACTTCTGGCAAGGGTGGCATCTACTCTGGGTTCCCTGGTGCACTCCCCAACCTGGTGACAGCAGCAAGGAGGGTAAGCACTTGGCTCTCCTTACACCTGGCCCTGTCCAATCTCCCTCCATCAGTTGCCTGAATCTTAGCCTCTCTGCGTAGATAGATATATGACACAATGAGGGACTTGGGACAAGGAATTACTGAATATCCCCTGACAGAGGCTCCTACCAACTGAATGGAGCCATGCTGACAGAAGGTAAGACAGGGTAGAACCTCACAAACTGCCAGAAAATGTATTTGCCAGACAGACCAAAGCCAAGGACATAATGTAGTACCAGGAGCAGAGTCTGGCCTGACTAGCCTTGTACCTCTCAAAGTGAAGTGGTTTAAAGGCAAAAAAGCAAATTCTTGACAGGTCCAGGTGGATCGGCCAGAGGCAATGAGTAGTACACCTCAACAAAGAAGGCAAAGCACATATACAAGAGCTATTTTACTTTTTTTCTCCTTTTCTCTCCTCTCTTGCCCCTTCTCTCTCTGTCTCCCCTTCTCCCTTTCTTCCTTTTCTTTCCTTCCCTCCCTCCCTTCCTTCCTTCATTCCTCTCTCTCTTTCCTTCCTTCCTCCCTTCCCTTCCATCACTTCTTTTCCTTCCTTTTCTTCTCTTCCCTTCCTTCCTTCCTTCCTTCCTTCTTTCCTTCCTCCCTCCCTCCCTTCTTTTCTTAGGTTTGATTTTTAATTCTACTTGGGACAGAGAGAAAAGTTTAAACTAACCCTTCAACAGAGTATAAAAGGCATGAAGAAATAGCATTCACTAGCAATGCCAACTCAGCAGGACCTCCATGAGCAGACTAGACTAGGGAAGCAGGAAGGGACAGGAACCATCGTCTACTGAATTCTTTCCGTCTCCCAGACCCATGATGTGCTCTTTGTCTTTGTGCTCCCAGTACCATACTGAGTGGTTTGCTTATAATCACACACCATGTAAAAGCTTATCTAGGATCCACCTGAATCTGAAGCTCATAATCTTTCCATACACAAGCACTTTAGCAGACACATGGGGTTGGTTATTTCCTTAAGAATCATTAATTCGTTGGATTATGCTGCAAATAAAAAGCTTAAGGGAAGCTTGGTGTATAAAAGCCAAGGTGCTGCTGGCCAGGATAACTCAGCTGCAAGGATCTGGAGTTGAGAACACCGCTGCAGCCCAGTTCACCCACGGAGTTCTCTACCCAGCTTTAAACCGGGGAATGCAAAAGCAGGAAGCTGGGGAGTGGACATCTACTCATTGTGAACTCTCTGGCCGTGTTTCTCAAACTCAGCTGAGGTACAAAAGGTTGGTAATGACAACAATTATCTGACTTTATACAAGTGACTAGAACACACATTGCCATTTAGGAAACAGAAACATGCTCTGTGAGGAAACTGAACAGAAAGCTGAATCCAAAACTGTTGGTTGGCTAATGCATCACCAAGGAAAGCAGAGAGCCTATCCTAGTAGATTTGGCCTATGGAATATTTTTAGTGCTCTTGCTTGTTCTTAGAAACTGTGTTCTCCATGGCAACAATGATATGATTACATTAAAGTGTGTGACCAAGAGGGGCACCTGAGTGACTCAGTCGGTTAAGCGTCTGACTCTTGGTTTCAACTCAGGTCAGGATCTCAGGGTGGTGGGATCAAGCCCTGCCTCAGGCTCCACGCTGGGCAGGGAGTCTGCCTGAAGATTGTCTCCCACTGTCCCTCCTCCTTCTTTCTCTCTTGCTCTCTCTCTCTCAAATAAATACATCTTTAAAAAAGATTTGATCAAGAAAAAGAAAAAAAAATATATACTCATAATCCCATTGTTGTAGAAGCAGCTCATGACATCTCTACAAGATGGTGTTCACAAACGTTCTTTGCTTTTATTGTGAACCTGACTCAAAATATGTGTTTATATCATTGCCAAAGATGGATCTGCCATGAAGCTAAGGAAGCTTAACCTTCTTTACTTCACAAGATTCGTTAAGGAGCTAAGACTGGTCTTTGACATTTTGTGTCCATAATTGTGATATTCTTTTCCTTAGCAAGACCCCCCCCAAACTGTGTAAGCTTCAGACCCCACAAAATCTGTGTTTCTCCCTATTACAGAAAAAACAGTAATATGACTTATGCTTCATAAATCACTAGTTAAGTTTATGTATGCTCATCTCTATCTACCACATTTTAACTGTTCATTTTCTGACCTACCCAGGACCTGGAGGTATTAACTTGTGATTCCACTAAAAAAAAAAGCATTTCAGCCAAGCCCCTCTTACAGTGTGTTAACTAGATGTTGGTGAATATACTTTGTCTTTCCCTCCTATTTTTTTTAAAGTTATAATGATGGCATATACGTACTACTGTTTTGCTTTTTGCTTTTTTTCAGTTATTATCACATAATGCGTATGTCTTCATAGTCATCATTTTTTGGCTTCAGAAAAATCCACAGAGTGAATACTCCATTCAATAAATATATGATAACTGGTGATTAATTCTCTTACTATTAGAAACTTAAGATTGGAACACTGGCTATGATTCAAATATAGCTTAAAAAATAATTGGACAGGATGTCAGGCCTGAAGATTAGGTCCTGGTACAGTATAGGATCAGATTTTAATGATAAAATTGATTTTGGGATAACATCTAAGGTAATTCTAAGGTCCTTTGGCTCAAATCCACAGTAGATATTCAGGAGATTTTATTTATGCCAGAATTACTCATTAGACTCTGAGCCCCATGGAGACAGGGTCAGGAGTGCCTCATTCATCATCCTACACTCAGGGGCTCACTTGGTGCTTGGCACATATTAAGATCAATAAATATATTATGAATGAATTAACAAAGGAAAATCACAGTCTTTAGAAGCTAATCCAAAGTCGATGCAAACAAAAACTCAAGACATTGAGATTTGGAAAATATCAAATTCATTTCGAAGGGAGAATATTTTCTTTGTAAATTGAGTATATGTCAAAATTCCTTCCGAATGTTTATGTGATTCGTTACTGAATGTCTAAAGTTGTCTTGCTGGAAGCTGGAAGACCTTAGGGAATCCTGCAATTTCTCTCTATACATCGCATTTCTCCTGCAAGACAGACGCTGCCTGTAGATGATATTTAATTAATAAAGGTACTGACATATAACTCCACGTTTTCAAACTTTGCTCGTTCAATCAGGACATGTTCTGCAGTAACCTAACTGCCATACTAATCTTCTTAATGAGTGTTAATTTCTTAAACTAAATGACATTATTACAAGCTAAATGAATTAAGAATGGCTAGACATCCATTCACAAATGGAGCTAATTTCTTTCTTAATGGTTCCATCTTTCCCTCCAGTTTTATAAAGCAAAACTTCTCTTCTATTTTATATGTGGACTAGGATGCTCCTGGATTCCAGCTTTCTTCTCTCCTCAATTAGTTCTTAAAATTAAGCAAAAATGAAACAACAAACACCTAAATCCCAGGGGCATTTGATCCTTTAGCTAATGCTTTATATCACTACACTTTTCTGCAAAGGGAGTTTAACTGTTTCGTGAGAATTTAGGTTTACTTTATAGATTATGAAGTAAAATAGCAGAGAGGGGAAAGGTACTACCCATTTGTAAATCTGATAAATGTTTACTGACCCTGTCTTGAGCTGGGCACCATGCTGGAGGTTGCACAGCCTGGGAAAGACAAAGCCCCAATTTTGGTTCATGGTCTGATGGGCTGAATGAAATGTGGCCTGGTATGCAGAGCTCAGAATTCTAGTTTCTGTTCTAGGCCTGTCTAGCAGCTAGTCTCTGCTGACACCTGACCACTGGACTGATGTCCTCATTGTCCCAGGGGCAGCACAGTGAACTATAAGACAAAGCCTGGACCCTGAGGTCAGAGCTCCAGCCCTGAACCTTGGTTTCGTATTGAACGAGGTATGTGACCTTTTTGGTATGTTTGGCAGGATCCAAACACCTTAGCCCCCATCTCCTCATCTAAAAATGGAGATGACAGGCGACTTGACCCTCAGGGTATAGTGGTGACAGGAAACGATGGTAAGAGCTAGCACAGAGCCAGATATGTAAAAGAAACTCACAGGACTCTATCAATGATTATCATTTATAAACATCTTAAGAGACATCAAATTGTGCATGGCCTTTCAAAAATGAATACTAAAAAATTTTTTTTTTCTAAAATGTGAATATGATTTGGAAGGAGACAGGTACTTTAGTTAAGTTCAGTTTTTCTTGTTAAGCATTACAAAACTCATTTATAAAATCGATTTTTCTAATAAGGAATGAAATTACTTATATTCTACTATGGAATATATATTTAACAAAGAAATTATTGCTCAGTTGTTAATTGCTATCCTGTTCCTATTCAGTGTACTTCTTTACTCACATTTTTAGAAAATTAAAATTGCTTTTGTAAAAAAAAAAAAAAAACCTTTCCCCATAACGCATCAAAAAAATTCTGGTCATATAGATATTAGTTTCTGAAAAATGGATACTTTTCTCCAGCTAGTGTTAATGGGGGAGGTTCTCTTGTCTTTCTATTGGAAAAGCATGGCAAAGAAACATAATGGAAAGAATCCACAGAAATGCTTGGGTTTGAGTCTTCACATTTTTCTTTTTTCAAATGGAATATTTGAGGGTCAAACACAATCTAGCCCTTTCTGAGTATGGGGACACAGAACTCTGCAGTCTCTCCATTTACAATAAAGTTCTAATTTCCCGAGGCTCTTCTCCAAGTGGGTAGACAAGAAAACAGCAGGGAGATTCAGCTCTGGATATAACTGTTAATCTTCTCCTCCCCAAAACATGACGAAGACAGACAAGTGGCCTTATTCTCCTTGCAGGAGAAAGGGGAATTTGAACGGCTCCCGGGCTGCTGTGCCTGGTGGCGGCCGGCTCCTGTGGTTTCCTGACTGGGCTCCACATGTGGCGGTGCAGGATATGAGGTGGGCACCGTGACAGCTTGGTTCCCAGACCTGACGCAGGAGTTAGCTTCTCAGGTCACAGTCACAAGGACCTGGGCTATTGTAATCCTGACTCAATGAGGCAAAGTACCATGGAAAGGATAAGCTGCCTTATCGTGCAAACCATGAACTTTCATTCTGGCCCCAGACCCACCGCACATACAGCACAGGCTTATGTCTTCCTGCGTGTTATCTGGTGTCACGCAGCCCCCCCCCCCACCCAAAGTCCATGACAAGTCAGAGCTCCCTGGGCTGTGGTTGGAAGACTGGGGCCCTTCCAGGGGCATTCCAACTTTCGACAAGCTTGCTGCCAAGATCCCAAGTCTCCTTGTCACCCACTGACCATCAGCAACTGGGCAGAATTATTCCTGCACCAGGTCAGTAGGGAACCCAAACCAGAAAGAATTTCAAGCACCCATCGGTTAACTTTAGGAAAAAGGTGTTTATATATATAAAAGATAGTTCCTGATACTTATCACTCTGTTATTATCGTTCACCAGAATTATCACTAACCATCATCGTTAGGGAGATAGTCCCTTACAATATCCCTCAACACCCTGATACCGAAGGAGGCACCATATATTTCATTGTCTAGAACCATCTAGAAAGGAATATTGTAATGGTTTTTATTATACACAAAAACCTCCCTTCTACAAGAGAACGCCCACTTTGCAGAGTCCTTTAAATTTTAGACCATATGCATTATCTCATTTGATTCTATAGCAATTTTCACATTACGTGAAAAAGTGAGATCTAAAATATTTTACCAACCAGGTCAAGAAATAGCATGGGCAGTCTGTCATGTGACTGCCAGTCTGTGAGTCCCAAAGCCCAGGCCATGAGGAACCTTGTTTGAGAAAGTATGACCTGTGTGAGTGGTATCTGTGAGTGATATACCCGAACAGTCCATTTCCATACCTATTATGCCCTTACAGACTGCGCTAGGGGGTGGAGTTACTGAGATCACTGACCTCTGAGACCATATGAGATGATTATTTCCCCAAGGGCAATCTTTTGTTGGGGGTCAGATCCCTCATGCAATATTCCAACATTCAAGTGCTGGTCAGGTGTATAGTGTACGTAGTACTTGTCATTTCCGGACCACCTGGGCCTGCACTTACCCAAACTGACCTTCGAAGGCCACTGTGGTCCACAGTGGACACCCCATGGCCAATGAGAATTGAGTAGGGGTGAGGGAAGGTGCCTCAGGAGAGAGGCAGTGTCCTAAGAGAGCTGGTGCTGAGGACAGTACCATGAGAACTGCCCCAGGGAGGGGATGCTGCGTAGATTACATAAATTCCTATAAAAATAAACTCGTACAGATTAATGCAGGAACACCAAGTATGAGCATTACTGCTGAGTGTTATCATGCACAGAAGAGCTTATTTTAACCCTGACAGCCGTTTACAGATGTCCTAACGTGGCCCCTTCCTTGCAGATACTGGCGGGTTATTCCCAGCCCAGTAAATGAGTTTGCATCAACCTTTCTGCACCCTGGGATGCAGGGCTCACAGGAATGTTCAGGTCCTGAGGCCATAAACCGCGGGGGCTGCCCTACCTGCGTGTGAGGTAGAACGGGCATCTCTTCAGCGGGACCTTGGCCACGTGCTCCTGCAGGCCCACGAACAGGATGCTCTGGCTGTGGAGGATCTGCAGGCTCCGGATGGGCTGTCCCCGCCGCTCGGGAAAGAGCTCGATCTCTTCCAGCAAACAGCTGCCAGCAGCCGGGGCCAGGGGCGCCCTCACTTTTTTAATGGTGCCGTAATCTGGGAGGGCAACGGGGAAGGAGAAAAGCAAAACAAGGTGAGCAGGTCTCACCAGTCTCTCCGCCCCTAAGCAGCTGTGCTTCTCCAGCCTGGCTGCACACAGGATCATCTGAGGGGCTTTTACAAATGCCGACACCCATATCCCAGCCCAGGCCTGTTCAGTGGTCAGTGCTGGAGGTGCAGGTGCCAGCAGCTGGTACAGGGATAGCATGCAGCTGGTGACGAGAACCTCTCAGCCACCATGTGCCTCACCCAGTTCCAAGTGCAGACACCTGGAGCTCAGGAAAGCTTCCTGAGGCTCCAAGTAGTCAGCTCAGCTCCATCCCATTAGAGGACTCTGCAGGAGATTATCCTGGATTTCTAGCATCAGAGAGAGGTGCCGACCTTGCCACCCAGCCAGGACAGACACCACATGATGGGATGGGCAATCACAGATATGCAGGACAGCAAGGAACACACCTTTTCCTTCCTGCCTCGCAAGTTCATCCTTTGCTGTCTCTCTTCCTCCTCTGTCTAGAAAGCCCCTTTCCTCTTTCTCTCGAATGCATGTTCTTTGGGATGCCCTTCTCTGTCTCAAAGTCCCAAATTCTTCTCTCCTGTACAAGGGAACATCTGTTCCCAGCCTGGTCTCTTCCCTGCCCCAGGTTTTCCGCTCACTGTGTGTTCGTGCTCACCTACTCATAAAAGCATGGCTCTGACTATGGCCTCTGAACCAGGCATCTCCCCGGACTGGCTGTGAAGAGCACAGAGAAGTGTCCTTTCAGCCAGGGAGAGGCACAGCATGGCCAATGCCATGTGTCAGAGACACAGACCCAAAGCACACACTAATGTTGTCGGTGCACTAGGGTGAGGCCCTTGCTGTCAGCCTATAAGCCCAGGGCAAGACACCAACCCACTAGGAGCACCTCCTACAGCCATCATCAGGCTCCTCTAATCAACCCAGCAGAATCCTGATTTTTCAAACCATTACAATTCTCATCCCGCACATACAGAGAACGAGGCCAGGGAGTTATTCCAAAACCAGAATTAAATCAAGAACCTTTGTCTTCAAGGCTTCCTATCAATCCATACAGCTCAAGAAGACTTTGGACAGGAACATATTTCAGTTTTCCATGCCCAATGGAAGTCCTCAGAGACTTAGAATGCTTCATTTCAAGAGAAAAATACATGTGGAGACATATATTATCCTGAATTTATTTCACAAAGTATACCGGAAGCACATCTCCAGGGAATCCTTATTGATTATGAATCGACTTCATCATAATGTATGCAGTATTAGTAAAGCATTGCTTAATTTTCTCTCCAGCTGCCTGGGTAACTGTCTTAGTTTTGAGATAGTTCAGGCATAAACAGAATGACGCTATATACTGGGAAGACAAGAAATGTAGGGGCTGTCTTGGAGGAAAGTGTGTGTGTGTGTGTGTGTGTGTGTGAGAGAGAGAGAGAGAGAGACAGACAGACAGACAGACAGAGAGGCAGCCTATACAGCAGGCAGCAGACATTCTAACAAATGAACATTTCACAGACTGAAGTGTGCAAGATAATGTGTATGTCTTCACTACAAAAGCCAACTGAATTTGGACTTGGTGACCACAGCTCCCAGCTGGTGGGAAATTCAACTTCAGTGTTTCGGGGTCCCCCTCTGCTCAGAGATCCAAGCATCCACAAATGGGCATAGCACCAAGCCATGACAGGGACAAGATGGGAGCTTCAGGGAAGGTGACTTCAGGGCGGATGTCACAACTGCAACACCCTGAGAGGAGGTCTGCCCCAGCGGACGGAAGCACCAGCACAGAGGCCCCGGCCACCCTTTGGGAGGCCCTTCACAGATGTCTCTGTGACAACAGAAGACATCGTCGGAGCCAGGGGCCAGGACGGGGAACCAGGGACTGCCACCACCCTGTGGGCAGCGAGGCTCATAGGAGCCCTTAAGTGAGAGACCCTTGGCAATGAAACAAGGACATTTTAAAGCGATGCCAGGATGAGTGTGGGGACAGGGTGGGGACGGGGCAGATGGAGTCCAGCAGGAAAGTCGTCATCTTTGGACTACTGACACACAAGAGTCATGGTAAATGTGGATTACAGAACAAAGTGCTCTTCAACAGTTGAATAAAGACCTTGAAGTTTATTATTTATATTGTTTATCGATGTTTGTTATTTATACTGCTGATGGACTGCTAGTCTGAGAAGCCCACCCAAATGAATAATAGTTCAGCTGTCGACATGCTTACAAGCACGTCAAATTATTAGACAACCGCAGAGAAAAACAAATTTTAAGAGATGTTTAAGGACTTGATTTAAAGGAATAGCCATCACTAGTCAAAACATTTCTTTTTTTTTTTTTTTTAATATTTCATTTATTTATTTGACAGAGGGAGAGAGCAGAAGCAGGGAGAGTGGCAGGCAGAGGAAGAGGGAGAAACAGACTCCCTGGTGGGCAGGGAACCTGACTCGGGGCTTGATCTCAGAACTCTGGGATCATGACCTGACCTGAAGGTAGAGGTTTAACCAACTGAGCCATCCAGGCGTCCCTGGTCAAAACATTTCAATGCATACTTCTGCACGTCGTGTATCGCTTTCTAGCAGATGGGATCGAACCCAACCGTGGGGCTGAGCACGTCAGACAACAGAACTTAGTGTGGGTTCATGTGCTTGTCCATCATCTGTGCCTCTGCTGGGACTCCCCCACTCTCTCCAGAGTCTAGTTAAGCAAGGAGCTTCTTGAAGCTCCCCCTGCCTTTGGTGCCAGGACGAGCCCACGTGGACCTGAGGTAACCTTGTAGGAACCTCTGTTTCAGTGAAGCTTTTCTTTCCCTGGCCCCTGCTTTGTTCTCATTCTGAGCTTACACCCTGCTGCCTTGGTGGAGCATACCTTCCTCAGCTGGATGTTTCCAGAAGACTCGCTCTACTCCCCTGTGTCTGAAGTGAGCGTCAGGACCCGCATGTGACCACGCCACAGACCTTGTACATGAGATGCCACCGTGGTCCCAAGTCTCCCGAGGGCTCCCTCACACCACCATCTCTCCGCATGCTGGGCACAAGGGCACCCACAGCTCCACGAGCCCAAGAGGCCCCAGCCTTGCACATACAGGCTCTCTGCCCAGAGGGGCCACCCGGCCACCTTCATCAGACTGCTGTCCTTGTGTCCTTGCTCTGACAGCTATGGGGGGGCTTCCCTGTGCCCATCTGTACCCCCACAGGTAGATGCTTCCTCCCAGGGTGTCTGTGATGCCCAGGTCAGGGCGTTCTCTCACTGTTTGTCTCTCACTCCTGCTCTCTGCCCTCTCTTGGGGGCACAGTGAGGTCTTGTTCTTTTCCTCTCCAGGGCCACTTACTTTATATTAAAAAAAAATTTTTTTTAAGATTTTATTTATTTGAGAGAGAGAGAGAGAGAGAGAAAGCATGTGAGAGCATAAGCAGGGAGTGGGGAGGGGCAAAGGGAGAGGGAGAAGCAGACTCCCCGCCTATCAGGGAGCCCAGTGTGACTCCCGAGATCATGACCTGAGCCATAGGCAGAGGTTTGGCTGACTGAGCCACCCAGGGTTCTTTTCAGTTTTTAAATGAGTGACTGAGTATCACAGTTGTAGTCCAAAAAAAAATGTTTTTTAATTGAGGCATGGAATACTGTGTAAGCTTAAGGCCCGCCGCATACTGATCTGCCACATTTATCCACTGTGATATGATTACCCTGTAGCATACTGACGGACTGACGGCTGACACTTCTACCTGTCACATCATTTTGCTACAAACAGATACATTTTGAACTGCAAACTACTCCTGGAATTCTGAGGGATCTATTTCTCCTTGGAGTACATCAAAACAAAGAAAAAGAAAGCTTAGGTCATCCTGCATTTCAGAAAAGAGGAGGGACGGGTTGAAGGAGCAACATTCCTGAATCCCACGACACTAACGTGACACCACCATTTTAAGCATTTTAAGCAGAGACTCTAGAACCCCCACCAGCTGCCACTGGCCTGGTAGGTAGCCAACTGACCTTTCATGCTCCCTCAAGTTCCAGTGGAATATTCTCTCCTCGTTACTCAACATATGGTGGGAACACTTACTCTGGAACAAGGATCTGGAACAGACATTTGTCTCTTTCTGTGGCAGAAAGGCAGAGGCTGGCCCGTAAAAGAGATGAGTGGGCAAATATCGATTTTGTTCAAAAAACAGTGGCACCCTGGTCGGTCCCAGAGAGCAGTTAATTTTTTGTTGTTGTTTCTGCCCTATAACATTTATCAGAGTTTAATTACTCATTTACTTGTTTTGTGGCTTCTGTGCTTGACCAAAGCACCATGGGGGGCAGACACTATGTCACTCCTGTGCTCTGATGTAGGCAGACTGGCCGCTGCTATGGCCTGTGGAGAATAATAAACACTCTGGGTGAGAAACTCACCGACAAGTGAGGACAAAAGTGTGGAAAGAAGGAATGGGAACGTCATTATTATCTGCACGTTTGCTAGAAAAAGTCCCGGTTAATATTCTGTCTGCGTGAAGGCAAAACAAGAAACATTATTTCCCCACGATGCAGAGATGTCAGCGGAAGTGTCATAAGCGAACCAGGAACAGAGAAAATCATTTTAATTGGTTTCATCTGATAAAATATTAACTCTGAAAATTCGCCATTAAAAATAAAAGCATATGTACTTCCCAAAAACCAAAAATTCAATACTCTACTCAAAGTGACTTGCGGGGCGGGGGGGATAAAAAAAAAACATATGCCAGTATCAAAAGTTCAGAAATAATAGAAGTAAAACCAATGACTCATCGAGGTAGCGATCTGTAAATGTTTACTGTGCACACAGCGAAGGGCAGCATGAGACCAGAGCACTTGGACCGTTACGTGGAAGGCGGCTCGCAGTGTACTGTTTTACAAAGCCAGAGACTTTATTCTTCACGGTAACCGGCTATAATACTAGAATTTTCTTAAATAATAGGCAATTGGTTAAGGGTTGCCTCATATCAACCTTGGCACACAGCTCAAGATTTCCTTATGATTTTCAGAGGCATAAGCAAGAAACGACCCAGGTCAAGTTAGCCTCGCAGAAGAAGCAGATTACGTTTTGTTTGTATGACGAACCTAGCTTTGCCTTCTCAGGGACTTTTCAAAATTAGTTTCCATTTGTTTTGGGGGGATTTTTTGCTTGTTTTGTTTTTTTTATTTGTTTTTAACACAAGAAGTACTTAGAACTTTCTCAATTGTTCTTTAAAATTCTGATGATTCACAAGAAAAGAACTTGGCACTTTCTGTCAACTGTGGCTCAGGTGCCCGAGGAGCTAACACAGACACAGGAATGGCCCTGTTTTGGTGCACACTCTCATAACAGTTGCTTTTTTAAAAAAGTGCCAACTACGAAGTCTGTCGTGGACACAAATTTGAGAGTCATTTTGGTAGCTTATCTCCCCGATTGAAAACCAGGTGCATCGTGGGAGAGACAGAGCTACTGTGAGATCTTTAAGACCAATCCAAGCTGATGGTATGGTTGTTATTTAAAAGACATGAATAGCCATAATCACATGGAAATTCCATTCTTTATTGTACTGAGTAACTTACACTGGCCTCATTTCAGCAGGATGAATAGTATGTTTATATCAAAGAGGTTACCAGATTAAATAAAGGCTGCCCACTTAAATTTAAATTTTAGATAAACCATGAATAATTATTTTGGTAGTCGTATGTCCTACTCAGTAGTATTTATATTTATCTGAAATGGAAATTTAATTGGATATCCTGTGTTTTGTTAAATCTGGCAACCCTATTACACCCACATTTCATCTGATCATCTCAGCAAGCTAGTTAAGATGTAGTGAACACAGCTCACCCTTAATGAGCACAGGTTTGATCTGAGCAGGTTCACTTACATGTGGATTTTTTTTAATAACCACAGTACGATACTGTAAATGTATTTTCTCTTCCTTATGACTTCCATTTTTTAAAGATTTTATTTAGTTGACAGAAGGAGGGAGGGAGAGCACAAGCAGGGGGAGCAGCAGAGGGGGAGGGAGAGGCAGGCTCCCTGCTAAGCAGGGAGCCTGATGCTGGGCTTGATCCCAGGACCCTGAGATCATGACCTAAGCCAAAGGCAGACGCTTAACCAACTGAGCCACAGAGGTGCCTTATGATTTTCTTAATAATGTTTTCTTTCCTCTGTCCCACTTTATTGTAAGAATACAATATATCTTACATCTAACATAGAGTATGTGTTAATGACTGTCGTCATTGGCAAGACTTCCAGTCCAAGGTAGGCTCTAAGTAGTGTGGTTTGTGGGAAGTCAAGAGTCATATGCAGGTTGTCAAATGCACAGGGTGTGGGTGCCCTTAGCTCCCTGTTACCCAAGGGTCAAGTGTCTGTGCATGATTATTCTTTCTTCATAGATGAGAAATTTGAGTTTCAGAGAGTAGAACTGATAAGGATTTTTTTTAAGATTTTATTTATTTATTTGACAGACAGAGATCACAAGTAGGCAGAGAGGCAGGCAGAGAGAGAGGGGGAAGCAGGATCCCCACTGAGCAGAGAGCCCGATGTGGGGCTCGCTCCCAGGACCCTGGGATCATGACCTGAGCCGAAGGCAGAGGCTTTAAACACTGAGCCATCCAGGAGCCCTGAGAACTGATAAGTCTTTCTGATAAGGTGCCCACTTTCTTGTAAGGGATCCAGACATCTAATGAACGGGGATCAAAGATTGTAACCAGGAATTCCAAAGTAAATGTTAATTCAAAGCTATTGTTGAGAAAGCAGTGTCTTGTGTAGGAAGAGGTAAGCTTTAAGGAAACTGTGGCATTCTCTTTTTATTCCATGAACTCAGCTATAAGTCGTAAAACTTAACCAGTTGGGGATAACATTCTGATCCAATGGGAGTTGCCATCAGATGCCCACAGGAAGGACATGCACAGGGGGCTCCTGCTTTGGGGGACACTTGCTTCAGGAGCCACGCGTCCCCCTGGTCACTGGGACCACACTAACATCTCTTACGGACCACGCAGATGCAGGCACAGTAGGGCAAACACAATGACTGATGTCCCTGAGCCTGTATGCCATCTGTCTAGTGAGGCACAAGGACCAAATTCATATATGTGCCTGAAGATGAGCAGAAGTGCCACAGACACTCAGAAGGTGGTATTTCTGGGAATCAAAGCGACAACTACTACATGAAACGAGGACAATGCAAGCACTGCCACCAGACCTGACTCCACACAAGTATAGGGCTTTACTAACACACTTGCCAGTGGTAAGAAAACCCTCTAGGGCATAAGTCATCAGAATGCACATTCAAACAGTTCTGGATATTGATTTCTGTGGGTGACTGATGATATCACTGAAGACCAGAAGTGACTCTGATGGCAGGTAGAAAACACAAGACATAAAACTGGATGATTATAATCACGGAGATACTCATTTCAACCTCAATACTCTGAGCCTTAGGAAAATGACCAAAGGAAAAAGAGAAGGTTGTAAAGAAAATGGTTTCAAATTTGGAACATCTTCACATGAAGGAGTCATCAATTCAATTTTGAAATGAATGAGGGACTCCTGGGGGGAAATATTTATGAAAAACTTATCAGAAGACTGAAGTGTTACTTGAAAAGGACATAAGGAAATTCCCCCAGAGAATGACAGGCACAAGAAATAATCCATGAAACCCCAAATCTTGCCCCCCGCCCACAAACCTCTACCCTACAGGAAAATGTTCTAGGGCAGGTGAGGTATTGAGCACTCCATGGGAAGAGTAAATGAAATGAGAACAAAAATGAACAAAGATAAATGTGTTTTTTAGTAGTAAAAAAGCAAGTATTTTGGCTTCAGTGAAAAAAAAAAAATTCTTAGAATACAGTGTGGTGGTAACAAGAGGTTCCAGGACAAATTCCTACCATGGTTCCTGGGACCAAGATGACTTGCTCATGGCCCCTGGGGAAGCAGCAACAATGATTAAAATCCACAAAACCTTCGAGAGCACATATGCCTACAGGTGGGAACTGAGAGAGTTTGTCTGGACCAACACCATCCAAGAGAAATATATTACAATCCACGTAAATTTTAAATTTTTCTAGTGTCTACATTTAAAAAGGAAAAACAAACAGGGAAACGGCTGAATTAATTTTTATTATCAATTTTTATTTCACCCAATGTATCCAAAATATTATAAGGTGTAAAATTATCATATGTAACTAATATAATACGGAGATGTTTTGCTTCATTTTAGGCTAAGTCTTGAAAATCCAGTTTCATTTCAGACCAGCCACATTTGAGGCATCCAGGAGGCCCCCGAGGCTACAGCTGTGGTACTGGACAGGCTGGAGATGCACAGAGCTGTCCTTGGTGCTGCCCGAGGCAGCCAGGTGGACACCTGTTCCCCCAAACAGGCATTAAGTTCATCCTCATGAACTTCGTGAACTGTCCACTTCACCCATAGCATGACAAGCTTCACCGGACGGCCTTACACATTTGAAACCTGCCATATGATTTCCCTTGAAGAAAGGATTCCCCTCCACACCACACCCGTGTACTAGTCTAACTGCTTCCTGTTGCAGGTAAGATAACCCAGGTCTCTAAAGGTTAAAAGCTCACGATTAGCTAGCTAGGGAAAAAAGCCCTGGGACTAAACCTGGCCCCACATTCCTCATCTCATCACCTGGCTTCACCTGCTGACAGTCTGTCCACGAGCAAGTGACAGATGTCCTGTGAGAGAGAATTCAATCATTGTCAGATCACTGCAGAAACTTATGGGTTGCCACAAAGCAATCATAACCATTAGAGAAGGTTCTTTCCTGTTCTTTGTCTGCTCTGTAGAGTTTTCATTCTAACTAGGGCTCAAGCTAGTCCCTACTCTTGGATGGAGTGTAGTTTCTGAGAAAAGTATCACTTTTCTGAGAAAACATATGATCCTGGGGACCTCCCAGACAGAAAAGGTGTGAATGACATGACTGATATTTTACCATCCAATCAACATGTCACAGCTAACACGAACAACAACAACAAAAAAGTAACCACAATTAAGCTAACAAGGAAAGAGAAGTACAGGTGTGCAGCTTGATGTACAAATAGGAAAATACAGACCACCTTTACTTTCCTAATTCAGTTCATTTTCTGAAACTAACAAGACAAGTCCATAGGGAAAATATGAGAGATCCATTTGGAAGGGCCACCTGTAACTGCAAATGGTCTATCATCATTATGTTTTCTTTTCTTTTTTTTTTTTTTAAGATTTTATTTATTTGAGAGAGAGAGAGAGAGAGCATGATGCGGGAGAGGGTCAGAAGGAGAAGCAGGTTCCTCACCTAGCAGGGAGCCAATCTTGAGACTCTGGGATCATGACCTGAGCTGAAGGCAGTCGCTTAATCAGCTGAGCCACCTAGGCACCTGTATTATCATGTTCTCTGAATTAAAATTCTAAACGGTCCCAGGACATTAGAGAATATTACAACATTACAACATTATTTTGAATTTTTCAGCGAGGAAAGCAAAGCCCAGAAAGGTTAATAAGTGCCAAAGTTCAAGTTCTTGGGCCAGAATTTAGATCCTCTTCTTACCAATCAAGTGCTGGTTATTTCTGTTTTAAAAGTATGGAAGGGGCGGGGCGCCTGAGTGGCTTAGTGGGTTAGGCCTCTGCCTTCGGCTCAGGTCATGATCTCAGGGTCCTGGGATCGAGCCCCCCATCAGGCTCTCTGCTCAGCAGGGAGCCTGCTTCCTCCTCTCTCTCTCTGCCTGCGTCTCTGCCTACTTGAGATCTCTGTCTAATAAATTAATAAAATCTTAAAAAAAAAGAAGTATGGAAGGGGTAAGATGCAATCCCTGTAAGAGTGCATCAGTATCACTACAGCTCATGAGTTCCTCAAAGGTCAGGGGGACTAAAAAGGGGTGTATGAAGCAACAGTTGTTAATCAGGACAAAGATGAAGCTATGATTTATGGACATGTGCTTACCACAGAATTCACTAGACAGATAACTAATGTGTAAGTGGTGTCAGGCCCAGAATTGATTTGACTTCTCTATTAGGCTTGGGACTCTCAATTCCAAAAGCTCAGGAAGCAAACAAGAGAGTAATCTGATGACAAAAATGCCTATTTCAGTGCTATATTCAAAACAAGAGGACTTAAACTTATCTTTTGATTAATTAATTAATTAATTAATTAATGTTTTGGTAGGCTCCAAGCCCAATGTGGAGCCCAACACAGGGCCTGAACTCATAACCCTGAGATCAAGACCTGAGCTGAGAAGCTGAGATCAAGAGTTGGATGCTCAACCCACTGAGTTACCCAGGTACCCCAAAAAGATATTTAAGCAATAAAGCTTACAAGCAAAAATAAGACCCTTAAACCACTATTGGCTGTATGTAATGTTAGCTCTATGTAATGTGAACTCTATTGTTCATCATTCAGTTATTACTGGCTGAAAATTAGCCATATTTTTTTTCTTTTGTCTTTTTTTTTAAATTTTCAGCGTAACAGTATTCCTTGTTTTTGTACCACACCCAGTGCTCCATGCAGTCCGTGCCCTCTCTGATACCCACCACCTGGTTCCCCCAACCTCCCACCCCCCGCCACTTCAAACCCCTCAGATTGTTTTTCAGAGTCCATATGGACTCTGAAAATTAGCCATATTTTTAACTTTGGGGATGAATAGCTAATATTTTTCTGATTTTCAGTTTTCACTTTGCTTACTAATATGGACTGAATCGTTTTAAGGAGATTCAATTTTGAATCTTGATAGAGATGGTCAAGTACAACAATCTCCCATTTGTTATGAAAATAAGCCTTCTAATAAGATAGGGAGTATTACGGGTTAAAATGTGTCCCCTCAGAATTCATGTTGAAGTCTTAATACCTAACAACTCAGAATGTGAGTATATTTGGAGAGCGGGTCCTTAAGTAATTGACACAAAATAAGGTCCTATGGGTGGTCCCTTATCCATATGACTGGTGTCCTACGGGCACCAAGAAGAGGAAATTAGGACACAGACAGGTGCATCCCCATGTGCGGACACATCAGGAAGATGGCCATCTGCATACCAAAGGGAGGGGCCCCAGCAAAAAAGAACTTCGCTAACACTTTGAACTTGGACTTCAACCTCCAGAAATAAGTGGGAAATAAGTTTCTGTTGTTTAACCCTGCCAATCTGTGGGACTTGTGATCTTTGTCATGTAGCTCTAGCAGGCGGGTACAGGGACTCCATGTAAAGAACCAGAAATATAAAAAAAAAACGATTTTGTCAGCCAGATAATTTGCTTAAAGCAATTTCAAAATGAGACCATGAATTATTGTCCCGTGTTTCCTTAAGATATCAAGACTCAAATTCAAATGCAAAGACACTATAAATTATAGATTTGACTCATTTTTTTTACCTTGTATGATCACAGTGTAAGATTCATATTAGTAACAGCCTAGTATTTTCAAATACTGTCATTTATTTCACTTAATCCCCTATATCTATGCTCCTGAGCTAGTAAAGCAGCTGGAGATGATACACGACATGTAACATTGTGAAAAATGGATGCATTTTGATAAGCATTATAAAATAATTCATACAGATGGGGCTGTTGCTCACGACCTTTATGCTAATGGCTCTGCTGCTCTTTGGGGGAACATCAGAGAAAACCGAATGAGCACTCAAGATTGAACTTTCAGGGATCTGAGGAAAAGGTCACTGATTAGAATGAATTTCTTTTTGGAGGGATTCTGGAATTTTAGTCTCACCGAAATTTCAGAAATTTATGAAAACAGATCTCTCTCTCTATCTCTCTCTCTCTCTTTTGGAAAGAAGGCAGGAAGGAAGAAGGGAGGGAGAGAGGGAAGGAAAAAAGAAACATAGTCAGCTCAATGTAACAGTTACTATTGCTGTGATTAAAAATTATACTTTTTGAATTTTCATACTTGTATATGATCAGACAGCCTTCTGCCATTCACTAAAGCCTGGACAATGAAACAATTAAGCTTAAACAATACTTAAAGTAAAATTCCTTATGCTCTATATGTGAAGTGGCTTTAATTCGATGAACTTGAGAACCCTGAACAATGAAAAAAGACCCAGAGAAATGGATTCTTCTTAAGAACAGGAGCTGTAGGGGCGCCTGGGTGGCTCAGTGGGTTAAAGCCTTTGCCTTTGGCTCAGGTCATGATCCCAGGGTCCTGGGATCTAGCCCCGCAGAGGGCTCTCTGCTCAGCAGGGAATCTGCTTTCCTCTCTCTGTCTGCCTGCCTCTCTGCCTACTTGTGACCTCTGTCAAATAAATAAATAAAATCGTAAAAAAAAAAAAAAAAAAAGAAGGCAGTCTGTCTCTTATAAAAAAGAACAGGAGCTATAAGCACTTCCAAAGCACACAATAAATATGTATTTCCTCTAAGGTGCAATAAAAAACTTAAGAGGGTAGAGCTGTAACTGACCACATATCACACACACACACACACACACACACACAATTTTGTGTCTTGTGAAAAAAACAGTCATAAGAAGCAAAGAAAAGGCTGGTTCAGGAAAATGTGGGACAAAGATGCAGAGATTATTGCAAAGCATTGGATGTTTAAACATAATCTTGACTTCCTTCTCCTCTTGTTATGTCTCGATGTTTCATTTTATTTTAGGAGTATTTATTATTGAGTTTACTCTGTGTTGAATCCAGTACAGAAATTAGACACCTGAAATAGACCCATGGCCATTCTGACAATGGTATCCTGTGACCGGGCTGGAGACCCACTGTGGACACCAAGACCACTAACCGGGAAGACTAAATGATTTTCTTTCCAGTTGTGCATTTGACTCTTTGATTCTCTGCCACTGTATCCAAGAAGCATTTTTAGTGTTTTGTCTCATCGACCCAGAGTTACTGCAGAGTAAAAGGAAATGTTTTGTATTTGCATTTGTTACTGTTCCAGGCATTAACAGTGAGGTAATGATGAAATGCCCTCTTCCACTCCCTGGGCAGCATGTTGCCATGGCAACAGATCATTATATAAAGTTCATCAATTCAGCTGGTCATTATCCCAAAGTAGCAGACAGCTAATATGTTATGAAAGTTCTTTCTTTTAACTCCTAATTGGGTAAATGAATTATGCTGGCTTTGGCACTGGGAGCTCAGCATTGCACTTATACAAATAAGAGGGAATTAAGAGGGGAAAACAGGTCTTCATGGTTACTATATGCTCAAAATGGAGATTTTAATCAACTCAGTTTATCAGATTCAACTAATGGCTCCCCCCCCCAAAAAAAAAAAAAAAAAAAAAAGAATATGTTAGTCTGTTTAAGTGTCTTAGTCATAAATTACATGCAACATCATTTGATTATTATTATTTTAAAAGTATTATTTTAAACCATATTATCCCATCCTCGCCCTTGATATAGAAGCTCCAGGGAGGCAGGTCTTGGGGGAGGTAACATGGCTTGTTCACCGTGATCTCACTGGCACCTGGATGGTGTCTGGTATACAGCAGGTGCTCAAGTTGAGCACAGGGTTCAGAGTGTGGACTCTGGGGCCCAATGGCCCAGCTTAGACTCCCAATTCCCACACTTATAGGCTACGTGGCCAAGAGCAGGCTGGTCACACCTCTGTCTCCATCACCCAGGGGTCTAGCTCCCAGGTTAGTGGACACACAATGAGCTCCTCTATGCAGAGGGCTTGGCCAGTGCCTGGCACAGAGAGCACTTCATAAGGACCCATTATTATTATTTTCTTGCTACTTCTAGCTTATGGACTATAAGCCCTATTCCAGTTCTGCCTAAAATGAGCAGCCTGCTGCCTCTGTCAGCTCTCGCCCACCTGAAGCTGGGCGGGAGACGCTACCTTTGTCCCCAACACCCTCTACTGCCTTACAAAAAACCATACCAAAGCAAACACTCCTTTAAGCACACAAAGTCAGAAGCTGATGCTTCTAGGAAGTTTATCACTGGAGTTTCCTGTGATAAAAACAGTATTACAATTAAAATGAGAGCAATCAATCGAGTCCTCTGGGTGTCCTCTTGAAGCTCTCATCTGACCATGCCACTTGCATCTTACTCTCATCGTTCTGCTAAGGAGGCAATTCAAGTTTCTAGAAGGAGATTACTTGCCTTGGATTTATTGTATCTAAATTACACAACAGCCATCCACTTGGCAGAGTGTGCAGCCCTTCCCTGACACTCACCGGGCGGGAACAGAGTCTAAATCAGGCTCACACCCCAGTGGTGAAATTTACACCGCGTCTGGTCCCATTAGTGTGAGCTGGGATGGTTGAGAAAAATCCATGCTAAGCACTTTTATACTTTTGCAACATTAATTTAAAAGAAAAAAAAAAGAGCTCTCTCCTCAATGGAATAAGAAAATGATTTTGTCGTTCTTCTGAACTGCTACATTTTAATTATGGATAAGTGGCTCGTGCTCCAAGCTATTTGATAGCTGCAGTATTCACGTGCTTCCCCCAGGCAGGACGTTATCCATTCCTATGGCTTCAAAGCTGAGCCGAGATCTCTACTACTGACCCAAACCTTTCTCTTCAGCTTCAAAAAATGATTTCCAACTACCAGAGAGTCCACACACAACAGGAATACAGCATATTCGAAATTGGGCTATGTCTGCTCCACTTTGGCTCAAATCTGTCCATGCATAGGAAATCCTGAATTCATTTGTTAGGATAAAATTTTCAGCTTGATACATCGTATCTTTTGGCTTTGTCTTTCCTGTCTCTCTGCCCACAACTCCAACGAATTTAAATTTCTCACTCTCTCTTTCTAAGTCTTCCATATTCTGTACCTTCTTTTAGGAAGATCCATCCATCCTTTCCCACCAGGCTACCATCTCCCCATCTTCCAAGATATGCTGATAGCACATGAGTAACACATTGAGCACAGACAGGACTCTGAGCCCAAGACCAGGCACTTCTTCACAGAAGTTACGGAGAAAACTGTGGACGTCCAAAGACATGACAGTGGGCTCTGAAATAAGGAACCAAAGGTCTCAGGGGCAGGACAGCTCCAGCTGGACCCACTGGGCAATGTTCCTGTGCAGGGAAACAGGTTCCCACTGGAACACTTCTGAGACGATGGGCCCCACACCAACAGGCAGCTTCCTGAGCCCTGCAGCACGCTGGCTTCCATGCTGACTTTCCAATGTGGCTCCCCAAAAGGTCCATGGGTTTTCGTTTGTGATCATTGTGGCATCCCAGCCACTTCTTACTCATGCAGAAGGCAAATTATGAGTCTTAACAAAATTCACTGTTCTTTCATAACTAGGATCTGAACATCTGAGGGACAGCCCAAACCTGACGCCAGTGATACATCGTCCAACCACGAAGGTCATGGTGAGGGTCCTGATCACACAGCACAAGACAGAGAACCAGGAGTGGGGAGCAACAGGTCAGTGTCTGGAGACAGAGCAGGACCAACCACAGGGCACGCGAGCAGTCCCCTGATTCCTGGGAGGGGAATGCATCAGAGGAGGCAGGACAAAACTCAGACACTGGAGAAAAGACTGGAACTGCACTCAGGAGAGAAGATGTCAAAGGCTCTGTCACTAAAACTAGGCGAGAGGACAGAGCCCAGCCAGGGTGTGATGAGCTAGCAAGGAGCCTGCTCCCAGCATGCTCTGTGCCCAAGGCCAGGATGGAATCAGAGGAAGCCACAGGTACAAGTTAAGAACCTGCCTTTGAAAGTTAGAGATTCCTGGGGGCGCCTGGGTGGCTCAGTGGGTTAAGCCGCTGCCTTCGGCTCAGGTCATGATCTCAGGGTCTTGGGATCGAGTCCCGCATCGGGCTCTCTGCTCAGCAAGAAGCCTGCTTCCCTCTCTCTCTCTCTCTGCCTGCCTCTCCGTCTACTTGTGATCTCTCTCTCTGTCAAATAAATAAATAAAAAATCTTTAAAAAAAAAAAAAAAAAAAGAAAGTTAGAGATTCTTGAAGATAAGCTGCCCGGAGAATGACCACAGGTCAGCAATTCAATAAAGACCAAGACAACTGGCTCTTTTCCAGGCCATTCAGAAATAATTAATGCTGCCCACAGTATTTTTAAAAAATGCCACCATTGTATAATCAATAAAATTTTTAAATGAAAGAAAAAAATTGTTTAACTCAAAAAGCAGCAACTCATTATGAAGATTGCCTTTAAAGACCCAATTTATCAAAGACAAGTCAAGGCCACTATTTTTCACATTGAACCAGTATACTTTTTTTTTTGCTAAGGACAAGGTCAGATTTTAAAAATTAATTAAGTGATCATAACAATGAGGACCAAAATGAAGCTTCTACCCTGATAATTAATCTTAGAGATCACTTTCAATACTAAGGGTAGATTTTTTTTTATTATTTCAAAATCCCATAAATGTATTTGAGTATTTAGACAATTAATTATTGATTTTTTTTTTTTATTATTGGCACACATTTATGAAAATGGAGTCCTCTAAAACCTTTTCTCTGTTCTAAGAATGTGAAAACCATCTTCTACTCAGGGTTATTCTTTTATTTTTTTAAAGATTTACTTTTTTATTTGAGGTACAGAGAGCAAGAGAGCGGTCCAGCAAGAGGAGCAGCGGGAGAGGGAGAGAAACTCAAGCAGACTCTGTGCTGAGCATGGAGCCCAACTCGGGGCTCGATCTCACGACCTTGAGATCGTGACCCGAGCGGAAACCAAGTCGATCGCTTAATAGTCCGCGCCACCAGGTGCCTCCATTCATTTGAAGGGACTTCCACTGACCGCTGACAACTCTCGGTATTTCAGCATCACCTGGTCACAAAGCTACACACATGTTTTCTAGCTAAAGAAACACATTTTCCTGGAGCAAATTCTCCCTTCCTTTCTTTCAACTCATGTCTAATCCCTCAAAAAACAAGTCACATATGCCACCAGTATCTTTATACCCAGCTGGAACACAAGAGTTAGACCAAATCAGATTACAAGAGCCACTCTCCTGGACCGTGTTTTAATCTCAAAATGCTTTAAAAATTTCAAACTGAGTTAAGTTTCTACAGTCTTCAGAAATCCAAAACGTGACGATAATTATCCCCTTGGCCAGAAAAATTACTAATTTGCGTTGAAGGCTCCTAAAGGGTGAAATAGAACCTAAAGCTCAGAGTTTTTTTCTGTCATATTTGGGGTTAAAATAATGACAGTGGGGCTTGGCTGATGAGAAGGACAGCTGGACGGACAGAGGGAAAGAAGGTTTCCTACTTTCCATCTGCCTGCAAATTCAGCAATCACTTAGCATACCATAAGGTCAGCCAATGCAAAACAAGGGAAGGAACTTTAACTTCACATTGATTTTTCTTTGGTCTGCATGTGTAAGCACCTACAGAATTTTAATTTCAGGTATTCTTGATTTCAGGGTTGGTCAGGTGCAGGCTGTCTCAATCCTTCACAGAAGGTTTCATCAGTAAAAGTCATATCCCCCACTTCTCCAAGCAGATACGTAATTTAAGTCAGATTTCAATCAGGTCAGGGTGGCATTTGCCACAGAGGACATTAGCTTGGAAACTCATGCCATTCTTAACACCATGAGAATTGTATACTTCCTGAATAAGAACCCTTGCCACATCTTTTTGTACGGGCAATTCTATGGAAAGACCATAAAACACCCTATTTAAGGAACATCAATGTGGTTATCTCTGTTTCAAAAGGAAAGAGGGGTGGAAATTTTATAAGCCAACCAGTAATTCAACATTCTTTTTTTTTTTTTTAAGATTTTATTTATTTATTTGACAGATGGAGATCACAAGTAGGCAGAAAGGCAGGCAGAGAGTGAGAGAGGGGGAAGCAGGCTCCCCAGTGAGCAGAGAGCCTGATGCAGGGCTTGATCCCATGACCCTGGGATCATGACCTGAGCTGAAGGCAGAGGCTTTAACTCACTGAGCCACCCAGGCACCCTGATTCAACAGTCTTTTAATCTGGCTGTGAAACCAGGTTATTTTTTAAAAGACAAAAATGAAAAGAAATTCTTTCATTGACATCTCTGCACAAGACAAGCACTGTTTCCCTCCGCCCAGAACAGGTCTGTTTGGAGACAGGCACGCTGTCAGTACTCGCATCACCTCACTGAGCTGTTTACCCAAATCACAGTGTGCTGCAGGCGTCCTGAAGGAAGGAAGTGTGGGGGGCTAATTTGCCACAGCGGTTTGGGGCGAGCCCACTTCCTCTAATGCATTCCAGGTGGGAACTACAGTATCAGTAGGTACGCCCCACTCCCTAAGCCTGGCACTCTCTTTCCCCCAGGTCTGTCAAATCCCTTTTACACTAAGGATTTTGCTATCCACATTTCCTCTCCAGAAGGCTTATTAGCAAAGAAACAATGGGGTGTGTTTTCTTCCTGTGACTCTACAGTGTAACCGCTTCTGGATGAAAGCCAATATATGATGTCACTGTTAATGACCTTCTATCTAGTCGTGGAAATTGTACTTATTCCTTCCTACTCCTTCTGAATGCCTGCTGTCTGCTTTAGAATAGGATTACCCAGAGGCCAAGGCTTAATTCTGCTCAGCAGTGGCCGGTCACCACTGCCAGGCCAGTGTCGCATCTCCAAGTTAGCAAGGAGGTGCTGAGGTCAAGAATGAAGAAGGCCGACGTCCAAAACCGGGGTGTAAACACTCCGAGGAGTGATCTGGCTACCTGATCATATGGGGCTCCGCTGTGGCCCAAGCAACCAGCCCCCGCTCCAAGCCCCCGTTACTGTGGCCAACATCATGGTAGAGGAAATCATCACAGAAAGATTTACTCTGAAGGCAACATTCCTTTCCAGGGTCTGGAGACCACAGCACTGTGGCCAACTGAGTGGAACCTGAGTTTTCCTAGCACGTAGATTCCATTTGCTAGCATAAAAGAATCAAATTATTCCCGATTTTATGGTGCTAAGAACTATGTACTTTTCTGATGTCACAGTGCAGGCAATGACCAAGTTGGGCCCGTTGAGGGCAAGTCCACCAATTACTCGAAGGCCCGCCTGCAAGGCGCATGTGTGGCCGAGATCTAGAATTCTGTTCCCTGCATCCTCAAAAGAATCACAAAGCCTCATCCCGGTCCTCTGGGTTCACCCGGGTTCAACCCCAGAGCTGTGGACAGTCCCTTCCTGAGGGCCTCCTGAATGCTCCCCAGTGGTCCTGGGACCATCGAATGTGGGAGAAGTGGTGCCCCCTGGGGGAGGGACACGCCCACCTCACCACCTGCAGGGTGACAGGAGTGTTCTTCTGCCCGGGTGTGCGTTCCGGACCTCAAGTCAGGAAAAGAACATGCCTTGTGGTCACAGTACCAAGAAAGGACAGAGGAGACAGAGAGACGGGGTGGTACACTGTTGACATCACCACTTTGCAGTTTCCACAGAGAAAGGCTTCCTCAGCAGAAGTGGAGATCTGAGCACTGGGTGGACGGGACTAAAATCTCTCTGGAGTCAGGACATCACTGCCCACAGAAACGAAGGCTGTAGAAACAGGAGGAAGCAGGTCTGGGAACAGGAGACTATTGTACTTAAACTCTAATAATCGCGATGAAATCTTCACGAGATACGTCAGCCATGGGCATCAGCCGGGATTTAGATGAAAAGACGTGGTAGAGAGACATGGTTTGTGTTTCTTCTGTCCACAGGCCACATTGCTTTACTACCTGGGGCAACTTTCGGTCAGTGTCGACCGTGTGAACGAGCAGGAGGAAGGCAGGCCCGGTCTCAGACATGAGAAGGCCGAGAATTAGACAGCAGGCAACGGGCTACCCCAGAGTCACGGGGGCGTCCTGCCCCACATTCAGAGGAAACCGGGACATCCACTCATTTGTAGCACAAAACTCACTCTTACTTCATGGTTGGGGAGCTAGGCGTGAGCTCCTAAAATTATTCCGAAAACGTGTTTAAAAGCAAAACACATTACAACACAAGCATGAATGTTCCTGTGTTTAGTAAAATCAACCGGTCGGTTGTTCTCATGCCATTAGAAGCGGCTTGGCGTATATTAAACCGTTTTCAACAGTGCACTTTTCATTTTAATTGGGCCTGACATAAACTAATAGGAAAATACCAATTTTGTCCATTGAGTTCTAGTCACTGAGAAATGTCAGGGGAACAGGAGAAAGCCAGGCTACGCTTGGAATTTGGTGGCGAGACCACATGCAAAGTGGCGAAGTACCCTCGGGGGGATTAGCGTCCTGGGGCCACAGTATCAGAAGACCACGTTCTGGATGGCTTAAAGCAGCAGAAAGGATTTGTCTTGCAGTGCTGGTGGGTGGAGGTTGGAAATCAAGGTATCATCAGCAGGGCTGTGCTCTCTTGAGATTCTGGGCAGAACCCTTCCTTGCCTCTTCCCAGCTTCTGGTAGTGGCTGTCCACCACTGGTCTTCCCAGGCTTGCGGCGGCACATTCTGGCCTCTACCCAGGTTGTCACATGTCCTTCTGTGTGTGTGTGTGTGTGTGTGTGTGTGTGTGTGTGTGCGCGCGTACGCGCGCACTTGCCCTCCTCTTAAAGGGACACCAGGCCTATTGGATTAAGGGTCTACCCTAATCCACTGTGACTTAACCTTAACTACTCACAGCTGCAAAGACCCTAGTTCCAAATAAGCTCACATTCTGGGCTACCGGTGGTTTGGAACTTTAACATGTCTTTGGGGGGGGACATAATCTAATCCATAAGGCCACGTCACTGGGATTTCCCACACTGCTATTATTCTCTACGATGATTTTATCATTAGGCACAACATTTATTACATTGTATCTAATGAACTACACCATGCTTCCCTCTAGCCTCCAGGAGGAACCCTTTACACACCAAGCGAATTCTGGTTAGGTTTGGATTTTCAGTGTCCAGTGAGATGGACGGAATTAGGAGTGACTGCTGAAAACCTTTCCAACATAGGATCTGCACAATATTATGCTTGCTCATTCCGCCTAAGTGGTTGCAAATCGATTATAAATATTAAGGGAGACAGCTATTAACAATGGTAACCCAAGTGTATCAGTGTTTGGTGGCCACCGGGCTCTCCCCAGAGTCTAAGTTTTGTGTATTTCAATCCAAGGGACTGTTGGGGCCTGCCCTGCAGTCAAGGGCCTCATCTTCCTCTCTGCAAATCCTCTCTGCGGGGCTAGAGAAGGAACTGGAAGGAACTACACACAGAGGGAGAAAGTCGGGAGTGGGACTTCAGCATGCCCTCAGCCAGCTGCCAACTATTACTCTTTTTTTTTTAAAAGATTTTATTTATTTATTTAACAGAGAGAGAGAGAGAGAGAGATCGCAAGTAGACAGAGAAGCAGGCAGAGAGAGAAGGGGGGAAGCAGGCAGATGTGGGGCTCAATCCCAGGACCCTGGGACCAAGACCTGAGCTGAAGGCAGAGGCTTTAACCCACTGAGCCACCCAGGCGCCCCCACCGTTACTCTTAAAGGAGAAATTCTAGAGTGTAAAGAATATTGTTTCTTTCTGGGTTTTTCTACTAGCTCATTTGGGAAGCATTACTGATTTCTGAATTTTAATAATGGTTGGTAGCAAGTAACAACAAATAGCCATGTTCTATATTAAAACTGTATTTGGGGGATACTTGGGTGACTCAGTTAAGCGTCTGACTCTTGATTCTGACTCAGGTCGCGATCTCAGGGTCAGGAGGTTGAGCCCCACATTGGGCTCCACGCTGAGTCCAGAATCTATCAGAGATTCTCTCTCTCTTCCCCCTCAGTCTCTCCCCCCCACTCACAAGCCCTTTCTCTCTCTCTCCCTAAAAATAAATAAATAAAATCTTTAAAATATATATGTATTTGGAAGAAAAGAAAGGGACGGTAGGATAAGGCCACTGGCTCTATTTTCTCCACGGTATTCCCGGAAAAGCCACAGGAAGGCATGAGTGCTGGTGTCCCATCTGCACGGAGGTGTCTCCTTTCTGCTCCCTGGGGTTAGGGGACCCCAACTTCTGGTAGGCTTCAGAACGTCAAGCATTCAATGACCCCTTCTCCTGCTCAGTGGTCCTTCTCAGTGAGATGATTCCCTCAGTCACCGGAAACTTTATCAAAGTCAGATTCACGAGGTCTGATCTCTGTTGAAACAGTCAGGAGCGCGTCCTCCAAAACACAGACGTCCTTGACGGTGCAAGTGCAAGCTCTACTTCGGAGCTCCTGATAATCACTGAACACAATGGATCCCACTCGTGACCCTTAGAAATGGCTTCTTAGCGTGGAAACCCCAGCCTCCTGCTTTCCTTCTTCATGCTTTATTTTTTTTCCCCAAGCGAGGTTTCCTATAACTGCTTATTTTGTTGTTTTTATCTCTCTCTAAAATAGAAGCTTCTTAAGGGCAGGGAGCCTGTGGTGTTCATGGATGAAACCTCTTCAGGGAATCTGACCCCCAAATTTCCACTTCCCCCTTCTCAGAGAAGGTCGTCAGCAATAAAGCAATGGCCCAAACCAAACCAGCCACAAGCTTCCGTGACCCTACCCATTTCCTCAGCCCTGCGTACCTACAGCACAGGGTAAACCTTAACATCTCTCCGTGAAAACACCGAAGAGTTGTTTCTCAATTTTTTTTTTCTTTATCTCTTCGGCAAGGAAACTTTTCATATTTTTTTCCCTGTATTTGTCCTCCCGTACCTGAAGTTTTAACACCGAGGACTACATCTATGCTCCCGCAGTGCATGCGTCGCTGTGCTTTATACCTACACGTAAGATCTGTCCCTCAGGAATCAGCTTTTGCCTCTTCGGGGGCAACATCGCCCCAGTCAAGAGGATGCGCCTTAGTCCAACACCATCACCGCGGACCGGCTAGCCCCGTCCACTGCACCACGGCCTGCGTCGGGGACCTTGTTGAGAATGGAATGGCCCCGAGCGGACTAGTCTTCATCAATCATTGCAGTGAAATGGCGTGTCCCTATAATGACCACTTTCTCAGAGTCAGTGAGACTCACGGCAAAATCACAATAACGCTGTAGACCCAGATTTTACCATTTCCATCCTTGGGGCTACCCGCCAATCCATTCTCTAGGAATCATGGGCAGTCATCTTCGAAAATATTTATTGTTCATGTCGCTGTCTTTCGTTCTAGAATTTCTAGTTTTAGTACTAATTTTTAATTTTTTTGTTTGTTTGTTTTGTTTTTTAGAGAAAGAGACCATGCCTACGTGAGCAGGGAAGGGGCAGAGGGGGCAAAGGGGGAAAGCCCGTCTTAAGCAGGCTCCTTGCCTAGAGCAGACCTCAATGTGGGGCTCAATCTCACGACCGTGAGATCATGACCTAAACCCAAATCAAGAGTCCAACATTTAACTGACTGAGCCAACCAGGCACCAATTTATTATTATTATTGTTGTTGTTGTTGTTATTGTTATTACTACTACTATAAAAACTGATTATAGATTGGAATCTGACTATCTCAACATGAGCGTACATCTTCTTCCTCCGCCTGTGTTTACAGCCACGCAGCCCTACTGGGTTGAGTAAATTCTCTCTTACTGTGATTACTAAGCACACAGAGCATGAAGCAGGATTAAGAGCTAATACATTATTAGGGGTACAACCCCAGGGCTGCGTGAGTGAGGGAAGAAAGGAAGCAGGGTATGCTGCACACTAGAAACTAATGTATTTAAAAAAAAAAAAAAAAAGGAAGCAGGAAAGAATGGGAGGTTATGCCATGCAAGGTGCCGCCATGCTCCTTTATACAGAACCCCAGAGAGACGGCTGCTTGGCTGTTTGTCTTGAACAGCCCATTGGAGGGAAAAAGAGAAAGGACACGGATTGGCTTGTTTCCTCCCATGCCCTGCCTTTCCCTGGTTGAAGCTCACCTCCCAGGGATTTAGGCCCCCTGCATTTCTGGGGTGCATCTCCCCATCCCTTTTGCACCTGCACAAGAAGCCAGATCCCACGCTGATGGTGCCACGTCTCATCCCAGTCTGGAGGTGGCAGGAGGCCCTTGGCCACCAGCTGGGAGGCATCGGTTGGAAGAATCCTGAGTCCTGCCAGGAATCCATCAGCCAACTGGGGCCTGAGACACAGCAAATGGCTGAGGGCCTGGGACGAGAGAAGCGGAGGACGTACTTGGAGATCTGTTAGATGCACAGGCCTTCTCTGAGTTCTCCAAACACACTACGCTTCCCCAACTCTCAGAGCCCTTGTTACCTGTCATGTCCTACAGGATGCCTTCCTTTCACTTCATTGAAAATTAAATGGATTCTCCTCCCGACACCCATCTTCTTTCCATGACTTCCTTCCCAAGGCTTTTGTTCCAATTTTCTTTCCTTTGACTAGAAATCAAGGCGTTCTGTTCTTTTGTTTTTGTTTGTTTGTGTGTTTTCTTTTTAAAGATTTTATTTATTTGAAAGAGAGAGAACGAGCAAGAGAGGGAACACAAGCAGGAGGAGTGGGAGAGGGAGAAGCAGGCTTCCCGCCGAGCAGAGAGCCTGATGTGGGGCTCGATCCCAGGACATCATGACATGAGCCAAAGGCAGATGCTTAACAACTGAGCCACCCAGGCACCCCAAGGTTTTCTGTTCTTAAGGTAAGAATCAGAGATGTTGTATCCCTGAATTCTCCCCGCACTTTCTTTCTGAAGGGAGGATTAGCCTAGAATAAAACCCTTGAGTGATACTTCATTTTCCTCCTATTATTATATACGTCATTTTGCTAGAAATCTGGTATTGAGATGTCCACTGCTGTATTTTGTTTTGTTTTGTTTTCCTTTCTTTCTCAAAGCTTCTCCGTCCTTTGTTTGGCTGAATCGAGGCAGGAATTTGTCTTCTAAAAGACACCCCTGGTGTTCTGAGCCTGAGATCTTCTCATTTTGGGGAGTGTCGGCCTGTCCCCTTTAATCCTGGTTGAGCATAATTTTCATGACTCACATTTCTTTTTCTCAGAAAATTTTAGACCATGTTTCAGAGATTTATGCAGCTGGATCGTATTCTGGGGCCTCCTAACTTTTTTCCTTCTCCTGAATGCCAATGCTTTATTGATCCTTGGAATTTAAAACTTAACCTGGCTACATGCCATGTTCATTTATTCTGAATCAATATTGCTCAAACATAGTGGGTCTTGAAATTTTCAGATTCTATCTTCCTTTATTTTGGAGAAATCATTCCTGGTAACTTTGCCTGCCCCATCAAGACCTCCAAGTCCTATTACAGATCATTTCTGATTTTTTTTTTTTTTGCCATATTGCATGTGTGTGCGTGTGTGTGTTTAGAGAGAGAGACAGTGCACACACTCGAGCGGGGGCAGAAAGGGAGGAAGAGAGAGAATCCCAAACAGGCTCCATGCCCAGCACGGAGCCCAGTGCAAGGCTCGATCTCATGACCCTGAGATCATGACCTGAGTTCAAAGTCAAGAGTCAGACACCCGACTGACTGAGCCACCCAGGCGCCCCATTATGTGATCTATTTTAATCATTTTGCACTAGTTTGCTGCATCTTAAACATTTTCTTCCAAATCAAGTCCCAGATGTTTTGTGAACTAGTTAGCAAATCATACCAGCAGCTACTGAAACAAACAGTAAACATATCCATTAGGCTCAGGCTGGATAACAGATTTCATATCAGCATCACAAACAGTTAGGAACCAATCACGACGCTGTTGGTGTTGCACCACGGAGGAAAGGTAAGGTATGTCTGCCATAGAGAGAGTCTAGGTCAAGAAAACTATTATTTCATCCAGAACAGCACGACGTGAATATGGTCCAGAAATGCCCAGCATCAAGTTCACCTGCAGACAAGTTAGAAATCCCAGTGTTCTGCATAATGGAGAAACCTGTCAAATCACTATGTTGTACACCTGAAACTAATGTAACATTCTATATCAACCATGCTTCCATAAAAAATAATAAAATAGAATTTAAAAACTAAAATAAAATTTGTCACTAGTTATTAGTTCATCTCTTCTAAATACATATTCCTGTGTGTGTGTGTGTGTGTGTGCGTGCGTGTACGTGTGTGTGTGTGTGTGTGTGTGTGTGTGTATAAAATCCCAGCTCTCTGTACTATATCAGAATCCAGGTTTTACCCATTCTCGAGCTGAACAAACACTGGCTTAAAACAGTCCCGTAGATGGAAGAGATTATGCTGAGTGAAATAAGTCAAGCAGAGAGAGTCAATTATCATATGGTTTCACTTATTTGTGGAGCATAACAAATAGCATGGAGGACAAGGGGAGATGGAGAGGAGAAGGGAGTTGAGGGAAATTGGAAGGGGAGGTGAACCATGAGAGACTATGGACTCTGAAAAACGATCTGAGAATTTTGAAGGGGTGGGGGGTGGGAGGTTGGGGGCACCAGGTGGTGGGTATTGTAGAGGGCACAGATTGCATGGAGCACTGGGTGTGGTGCAAAAATAATGAATACTGTTATGCTGAAAAAATAAAAAAAAATTTAAAAAAAAAAAAACAGTCCCGTAGAATAGTCAGAGTTGGGAATGGGGGAATAAATAGTTACGGAAAAATAAAATGGGTGGTTAGTAGCGGTGTCAGAGGGTTCGAATCTCCAGGACCTGCTGCCTCAACAAGAACAAGGGAGAATAAGGGAGCAGAAGCAGACTTAGGCGGTAAAGACACACATTCAGTTAGAGACGCACCGGAACGGAGACGAAGGAAAAAGATAGTAGTACACTTCATCCTGGAAGGGATCGCGGAAACCCTAAAACTAAATGGTATTTCCAGGGAGGCGGCATGAAACAGAACCACCAAGACTATGGGCCGAGCCCGAGTCACGGCCACCTGTAGGAGGCAGGCAGGAAGGATGGAGCCAGCCAAGGAGCAGCACAGACGCAGAGTGCCAGGGAGCGGCTGTTCACTAATCAGGCAAGGAGGAGAATTAGAGAACACATGAGCGGTCCACACGATTCTAATTTTGTCTTTGCAGGAGGAGCTGAGCAGCTGTACAGATGTGAGACTCAGTCACTTACAAAGTCTAAGTGTGCATATATATGTCTTTTATTTATTATTATTATTAATTTTATTTTAGAGTGAGAGAGAGCGCATTCACGAGCGGGGGTGGGGGTGGTGAACAGAGGGAGAGGGACAAGCCAGCTCCATGCTGAGCACAGAGCCTGATACAGGGCTGGATGCCAGGACCCTGAGATCATGACCTGAGTGGAAATCAAGAGTCAGGCACTGAACCAACTGAGCCACCCAGGCGTCCCCAGGCATAAGTACTCTAAAGGTATTACCATTTGCCATTTTGCCTCTTGCTCCGAGAAGACCTTCAGAAAAATAGCTCATCAAACAGCAGCATAGTCATGGCCCAGATAATGAGCCTAGCCCTGGCTGGATTTCCAATAAGAGAGAAAAGGGAACAGCCCCTAACAGACCAGGGACATGTCTGGGAAAAGCCCATTGACTCGGTGGGGTGGTGGCCAACAGGGAAAAGCCATTCGAGCTGCAAGAAACACCAGGAACTGCACTATTAACAAGGTCTATTTCACTTCGATCTTTAGATAATACTGACAAATAAAATAAACCAACTTTCAAATGGCCATTGGCAGGTTTTCTCCAGGTCCTGTTAATTCAAGTAAAATCAAGGGGGGAGTGAATAAACTTATCACCAGACCTGAATTCCCAAGCCCAAGATAGCAAATTGATTTTATTAGCAAGTGAGGAAGCACTCTGCTTCACGTGTGCTCACACGGAATGCTACACTCACGCTCCAGCAGCCGAGCGTTCACAAACTCCTGGACGGGGTCTGGCAGGAGCTGTGGTGGGACTGGAAGGACCCCAGCCATGTGTGCTTGGTATCAGCTTTACCGTCAAAGGGGAGGGCTGTTCCTGGCTTGCCTGGATGGAAGTCTGCTGGGAAGATGTAAATAAAAGACTGCATCGGCATAAGCCTTCAGAGTTTTAAGTCAGAATCTCTAACCCTTGTCATCCCTGCTTGTCGGGAAGTTGCTCAGCTCCTTGCAGGGTTAGTGAAAAGAGACTGGTGTTTCAGAGTATGCTTTCATTATTCCATTCCACATTTCAATTCCTGGGAAATAAAGAGGAAACCCCTAGGCTGGACCATTAAAATAATACCCTTTAAAAATGAATTTTATTCTAAATAAAAACTTAGGAAAAAAGGTATTTCCTTCAAAATGTTAATTAATCAGTGATGTAAGAGATACATGAAGGGGCTCCTGGGTGGCTCAGTCAGTTGGGCTCAGTTGTCTGCCTTCGGCTCAAGTCATGGTCTTGGGGTCCTGGGATCAAGTCCTGAGTCAGGCTCCCTGCGTAGCAAGGAGTCTGCTTGAGGACTCTCTCTCTTCCTCTCCCTCTGCCCCTCCCCAATTCATGTTCTCACTCTAAAATGAATAAATAAATCTTAAAAAAAAAATTAAAGAGACAGAGATGATCTGTTTCCAGCACGTGAGGACACAGAGAAGAGACAGCCTCTGTAAACGAAGAAGGACTCTCACAGGGAAACTGGCTGGCGGCTCCCTGACCGTGAACGTGCAGCATTCACAATGGTGAGTAACAGATTTATAATTCCCCCCACCCCTCGCCCCTGCTATGTGGTGTTTTGTTACAGCAGCCTGAACTGACTGAGACATGGTCAAAGGTGAAGTATGGGACAGTGCCGTTGCCGTTAGAGATGCTCGGAAGCTCACTACGAATCTTATAAACCAAGGAAGCAAACTTCGCCTTCTTACAGCCTTGGCCAAGGAAGAGGTCAGAATTCTCAAGCTGAAGCCTCAGGCTGCCCCGCCCAGACCCTCCAAGGCCTGCTTGGAACCACCTCATCTCCCCTTCACCGTCCCCCTCCGGGTACCGATAAGAGAGACTCAAAGCCTCCTGGAATCCCAAGGAGACTCTGTTCTCTGTGGCTCCAACCTTCAGAACATTTATGAAGAAAAACTAGGGAAACTTCTGGAAAGATCCAGTTCGCTCATTCTTCAATCTACCACATGCCAAGCACCCTGCGGGCACTGAGCATAAAAACGGCAGAAAATGAGCCGCGATGCATTCCTACACAGTAGTGAGCAAAGCACCCGCCACATCAGTAATTCTCTGCTTCTCCTGCAACGCCAGCAAACTTCACCTCCCCGTCCTCTTCGAAGCTTTGCTCGTCGTGGATGCGCCGCCTCACTGCCTCCCCAGCCCTTCATCACACGGACCCTTGGGGGCACCAATGCCCCCCTTTGGCGATCTCAAGGTCACGTCTTTGTCCTTATCTTACCTGACAACATGGTGTCCCTGCCCAAAGCTGACCACTCCCATACGTTCGATGTTCCCCAAGTCTTCCTCCTTAGTGAGCTCTCAGCTTCCACATCACCTCTTAGGAGAGCTCCCCCGCCCCCCCTCACCAGCCAAGGACAGGAGCCACCCTGGCTCCCACTGGCCCACAGCTCTATTCACATGCACGGTATAGGCCTGTCACACCGCCCTGTCATTTCCCACTGGTTGATCACGTGTTGTCCTCAGCCGAGAAGGAGGTTCCAGTCTGCTCCCTTCTGACCCATCACGGATCCCATGAACCACGAAATAGTAAACATTCAATAAATCTTGGTGCCTTTATGAATAGAACCAACCCACTGATGGGGTATAAAATACTATACCCAAGGGGAATTGTGAGGACAGAGGATGCAGGCGTGGGGGCGGGCTCCATGTGGGGGGGCTTTGTGCAGGAGAATCTGAAGACAGGGACTAGCTGGACAGGTGTGGGAACCGAGATATGTTCCCTGGGGCTGACCTCGGGCCCCCTGAGCTCTCCAAGACAGGACCTGCCTCCAGCTGGTGACACTGGAAACCAGACACGTTCAGATGTGCTCGGTAAGTTGATCAACAGTGTAGCCTGCGTCTTTTTTAAAACAATGTGTTGTCTGTGCCCCCGAACATGTTCCCCCAATGCTTGTATCTACATCTCGCAACAGGAATGTCTTGTGAGCACCGCTTTGAACCAAACGAAAATCCCAGTGACAATCCCAGAATAATATCACAACAGACAAACGTCCTCTAACAAATTCCATTGTCTTAAATTATCCCAATGAAAAATGGTCTTGCAAGAAAAGCCTTATCCTGTGAGTAGTAAAGAAATAATAGCGAAGACATCAGGCATAGTCATTGCGAGTAAAACTAGGACCGAGGTAATGCAAAAAAGAGAGTAAGATGAAGTTTCCTCCCATGAGAAGCACAGAGGGTGACGAGGACAAGGCTGTTCTGTGGGTCTTGCTAGGGGAGGACAGACTCATGGCTTGACACTGAACGTGCACGTTAAGGACGTAAAACACGGAAGCAAGAGAGGGTCGAAAACTCAGGAGAGGCGCCCACTCCTACCTGTGGCCAGATAGATGATGTGGACCAGCATGTCCCTGCCCTGTACCACGTCCACGACCATGTGAGAAAAGCGGCTGTTGTCTTCCATGAACGCAGGCACCGAGGTCACCGGCTGCACCACCTCGTGCATCAGAATGAACTTCTGAGCGTCCTGCAGGTTCCTCTCTGTCAGGTTCACGTACAGGCCTTGGTCCACCGTGCCACACTGCAAGGGAAATCAGGTCATTATGGGACACCCGTGGCTGGTCCTGCCACCTGGCTGGAGGGGACACGGAGGCTGAGTCACTGCCTTATGCAAACACAGGCGTTTCTCCATTTCCCTCGAACTCCCCGTCCTTGGGGTCCCTCCCCTTCTACCTTTGAACTCATCGCATTTGGGGAGTCTTCATAAACTCTATCCGAAATGAATGATCGGATGTTAAAAATAAAGCAGAAGTCAGTACTGGCTTTAACTTGAACACAGGTGCACTCCCCATCACCTGCTGAGTCACGTGGGAGCTGTCTGGCCATGTGCCCACGATCCTGTCTGTCTGATAAACTAGGTCCTCAAATGGAAGACCCAGCTGTCAGGAATATCCAACAGATCTAGTACCTTCCCTACTGGAATGGTGAGTCTATAAGCAAGATGCGGATTCCACGGAGATAGAACTGGGCCATTTTTATGCATAAATGCTGTAATCTGATTCCAGTCTTTTTCACCTGGCCCTTGTTGTTTTGTGCTCCTGATCCAAACAGGGTGAGGGAAGATGGGAGATGGCGAAAGGGGAGGGTAAAAGAAGGAGGGAAGGAGAGAGACTTTCAAATGGAGGCACTGTCGTGAAGAGGAGTCTGGGAGATGGGGTGTGTGGGGGGTGAGGGTTGGGGAGTAGGAGTGGAGGATGGAGAGCAGGCCTGGTGATTGCTGAGAAGTGAATTCAGAGCTGTGGTGTGCAGAGGCGAGCAGCCCCTGCGTAGGATGGATTTTGGCAAGGGCGTGGGGCAGAGCACACCATCAGAAAATCCTCCCCAAACTTTCTACTTTCTTTTCTAAGCTTAAATCCTAGTGCCCACAAAGGCTGATTGTAGGCAGAACTTCCCGTAAGCAAGGTCGATGGAAATGGCCCTCTCTGTCGGAACCAGCCAAGACTACCGTTCATCCCACGTCCTCTCTAGTGCTTGGTTTCCTAACAAGCGAGAGATGCAAAACTGTAGGATGGAAATGGCCTTTTTAAAAGAATGATCTTTTGGGAGCACCTGAAACAAAGTTCTCTACCTGCTGTAAAGTGATAAGCCGGTTGTACAATTAGAGGCGAGCAGAGTGACACAGATCCCAAAGCTGGTCCAGAGCATCACTCGTGTCACACCTCTGCAGGGGCAGCCTGTCTGCCCAATGACAGGACCCATGCAGTCGGGTGAGCGGTCAGCTCTGAGCCCCCGGGAGCCACGCGGCCACAGGCAAGGCTACCACTCAGCCTGTCTCCATCTACAAAACACTTGCTCCGCTCCCTCCACAGGGCAGTGGTGAGGGCGAGGGAGATCATCACCAGAAGGCATTTGTAAATTAAATGAAAGCACTTGGAAATGCCAGGGAAAAAAGGAGTGTGCCTGGCACAGAGAAGCGATTCAGCTAGTGGCAAACCCGCCTTGTCGCAGGACAGCAATTCTCTGGTCCACTGAGCTGCAGTGGCCAGGGGAAACGCATGAGTAAGTAAAGGACGGAACCAGCAGGTAAATACACAAGCAGCTGCTAGTGGGGCAGGGGCTGAGCTGGGAGATCCCCATCTGTCCTATTTAACGGTAGCACTTACGGAACAGGGACATTGCCTGCCAGCAGAACTGTGACAGATGAAAGTTCTCTCCCAGACTTGGTCTGAGGCCTACCCCGGTGAGCTCTCGTGCCGAGAGGGACTCCGGGTTTGGCAGTTTTCTCTCCCTGAAATCAACTGCAACGTTGAAACCCAGGTGGCCCTTAGCTGTCTACTTGCTGGGAGAAGTTTAACACCCAGGCTTTGTGTCGTACGCACAGTATTTTTTAAAAAACTGGGAGTCCTAGCACAAAACGGAAGACCTTGTGCTGCTCTTGAGGAATCCGGAGGTCTGCGAGACCTGGGAGGCCTTGGTGAGCCAGAGCTGGGTAGTAGGAGGAGCAGGGATCTGCCTTTGTCTTTTGTACCTTGGTCCCCTTATCTGAAGTCATCAACCAGAACTGCCACTGTAATATTGTGATCTGTACAAAATAAGGATTTAGTCTCCGTCCTCTTTCTGACACGGAACTCCTTAAACTAAACCATGGAAATTTTCTAAGTGCAGAGATTGGTCAAGGTGCCTTTTGTCATGTTAATGAGGTGATGCTCAGGCCACGCCCCCAGGTAAGCCCCAACCTAAGGATGGAAGCCTGTTGACAGGAGACCCAGTCCTGTGATTAGAGGGTGGGAACTTTCAGTCCACCCCTGATCTCCAGGCAGGGGAGAGCAGCTAGAGGTTCAGTTCAATCACCAATGGCCAATGATTTAATCAACCACACCTATGTAATGAAGCCTCCGTAAGACCCCTGAAAGGACAGGGTTCAGGTGGTTTCTAGGCTGGAAAACACGTGCAGATCCGGAAGGAGTAGTGCTACACCCTGGGTGCCTTTCCCCAGACCTGGCCCAGTGCATCTCTTCTAGCCGGTGATTCCAGAGTCAGGTCCTTTTATAATAAACCGGTCATCGAGTACGTAAAATGTTTCTCTGAGTTCTGCGAGCCCCACTGGTAAATTAATTGAACCCAGACGGGAGGTCATTGGAACTCTCCATTGATAAGCCATAGGTCAGAAGCCCGGGTGACGACCTGGACTTAATTAAGATCAGCACCTGAAGTGGTGAGGCGGTAGGTGGGAGCCCCGTGGGGCTGATCCCTGCCCCTGTGAGATCTGATGCGACGTCCTGGTAAACAGTGTCAGAACTGAGCTGAATCGTATAACGTCTTGGTTTACTTTGCCAGCCTATAATAAATAGCTCACCCAAGGATTCTTTTTCAACTATTTTGAAAGCTATTTAGATTTATAGTATATATTTATTGGCTCGTAAGTAACCACTAGCTCTCTCATGGGCTGCAAATTCTCTAGCCGTGCCTTAGGCACTGGGTTCCCGCGGTATCGGCGTGACACCTTGGGGACTCGGTGCAAGAGGGAAACGATACAAGAATCATCGTCCTCAAGTGTGTTACAAACCACAATGGTTGTCTTGTAAATGCTTCCAAAAGGAATACGGGTCATCACTCTCCTAATTTCTTTAATTCCATAATATTTGCATTTTTGTTTGTCTCCAAGACAATAGACCCGGCATATGCAGAAAGTCCACGGTGACCCAGCTTCACGCTTAGGTGCCGGATCTGAACGGTACTCTTCTTCCCGTCCTTGCTGCAAACCTGGTCCGTGTATCAGAAGGTCCTGAGGACACAGCCAACCCCTTCATTTGCTCTAGCAATGGCCTCCTTATCTGCCCGGCCACTCTTAAAGTCTGTTTTCCATTTTGGCTCCATCCTTTCTGATTGGTGGTTATCAAAACTGCAGAGAAAATTCTGGAGTCTGTCTACTGGGTCTGGATGGTGTTTCCTGTTACTGACCACTGCTCTTCCTTGGGAAACTCAGGGCCAGGAGGACTTCGAGGACTGGCACTGCCTACGGTGGTTTCTAGATGGCAACTGATACAAATATTAAATATTTTTCACTGTTTTATTGTTTTCAACAGTGAGATTTCTGTATTAAATCTAGGAAAATGATACACTGTCCCTCCTAACCCAGTCTTCCTCCTGAACCTGAAGCCTACTTCTGCTCCTCTAACTAATTTGCTGGTTCTAGTTACAAGTGTGGCATAAAATTCCAAATGTCAGGAGGCAAACAAGAATCAAAAAAATCAAACCACTTCTCACTGCTGGTTACCACAAACAGAAGGCTGTTTACACATGACTAGGGGAGGGATCCTTGGCTCGAAGTGTATTCCCACCCTGTGCCTGCTAGATGGTCTCATGAGTGTCAGTCAGGCTGCCTGCGCTAACACGGTTATCAAATATGGTAAACAGAAAGAAAATCCTTGGGACTTACTTGTACCAGAAATTATGTAAGGAATCATCATCATCTGTAACTTTCGTTCCCTGGAAATCTTAAATTCTACCCCAACCAACGGAGTTCAGCCCAGCTAAGCAAGCTTCCTGCCTGGAATGCGGGCCACAACTCTACAAGCTTCATTTGGTTGAAGGCACCTACTCCCATCTCATAAACGTGAGTGAGCCCTCCGTGCGACACTGGCATTATAAAACCAGACGCCCGTGGCCTTTGGAAAGGAGGGATTTTGCTGTGGGCTACAAATACATCCAGACAAAGGGCCTAAAAGTTATCCACTGCCTGGAGGTGGAAAGGCATCACGGGCTTATTAAGTCACTATTCGTTGTGAAGACTTTTGCAACAGAAACATCAAGGCATTAAAAGAACCTTATAAATAGAGTGAGCATCTTTGTTAATTTTTTTAACCATCGGGATTTTACCAAGAACTTTCTTAAATGGAATGATCGATTTCACCTTCAGGGTTTTACAAAGGGATTTCATGAGCAGTTACGTTGCCCCCCAGCAACATCTGGGGGACAGGGTGGAATCCGGGTGCAGACACTCAGCAGAGGGGCAAAGGGTCCGCCTTGAGTTCATACTGACATTACTAAGGGCTGGGGCTACTTGGGCTTCGGTTCCTGCTGAACCGTTAGCTCCCCTGACCCGTAGTAGGAATTTGTCTAGTACCGGACTTTCTCAGTAGCAGGACTGGGAAAATACGCACACGCCTCAGTTTCCCGACTTCTAACGTACGGATGACACTGCCCACCTCGCAGGGTTGCAGAGCAGAGACGGCAAGAAGCTTATGACCAACATCTAACACAATGTGTGCCACCCAGAAGGCACCCAGTAAAGGGGCCCTAAGAGTCATCCTCTCCTAATACCTTCTACAGTCAGCAAGGCACCTTATCAGGATTATCAAAGTCTGTCCCTAAAATATTCCTGTGCCTCGGTGTCCCACCTTTCTCGTCTGATCGGTGAGAATGAGAGAAGGAAGATGTCAAGGCAACGCTCAAGGAAATCAGGAAACAGGAAAGAGCGGGTAAAAACCACCCATCCACCTCAAACCTCATGCTCTTAAAGAAAAATTGAATTTAAAAAAAAACCCTTTTGCAAAACAATTAGAGCTGAATGGTTCCTGCCAAGGCCCAAGGAAAGTGTAAAATCATGGAGCCTTTCCACGTTCTCAGTTTTCTCAAAAGCCAGTGTGTTGAGCTGATCAACCAACCTGAACTTGGAGGCCGGGGTCCAGAGGGCGGTTCTAGGACTCACGCGTTGGGGTAACCAAGGCTCCTTTAGACAGAAGAGGCTGGGGTTTCACATCTGAGGACCGAGTTTGCAATCCAGGCTCAACTGCCAGCCAGACAGCGTCCTCGGCCTAATTATCCGCACTGTGCTCAGCGCCCCTCTCTGTCTGTGGGAGAGCTGGTTACCGATCCCTGTACCGTTGCTACCTTACATGACCACCGCAGAGTCAGAACTTGGTGCCACTAAAATGTACACCCCGAGCGGGAGGACGGTGATGCTAGGAGCCTTCTCGTCAGAAGGGAGGCTGCGTATACTGAAAGTTCGTGTCTCCCCGCAGTGCACAGGTTACTGAAAGTTCGTGTCTCCCCCCAGTGCACAGGTTGAAGGCCCAACCCCGGTGTGCCTGTCTTAGTGGAGATGCAGCCTCTAAGGAAGTAATGAAGGTTAAACGGGGTCACCAGGGCGGGGCCCTGACCCCCCAGGATTAGCATCTCTCCCCCTCACAGAGGAACGTCCACATGAGGACACAGTGAGAAGGTGGCCGTGTTCATGCTGGAAACAGAGCGCTCACCAGACACTGAACCGGCCAGAACCTTGACCTCGGACTCACAGCCCCCAGGACTGTGACAAAACACAGGTCTGTCACTCACACAGCCCCGTGGGTGGTATTTTGCTGGGGCACCTATACAGACCCGTACACCGGCGGACGAGCAAACCTGAGAAAATCACGTAACGTCTTTGGGCCTTGGCTGCTTCTGAAATCGGGGCATGAGAGTAAACGACGTACAGAGGCGCTCCGAGCTCACACACCCCGTGATTCTGTGACTCATAAACTAATGGCCTCCATCAGCTGTGCGGCCCCCACCCCAGCTGCACGATGGCCTCCGCTCACCGCCACAGGGAACCTCGCCACAGTCCCCAGGGAGCGCGCTCACTCTCTTTGTGCCTCTTCCCAGCTCTGTGCCCTGGGCCCCATCCATGGTGGCGATCCTTAGGGAGCGCATCTTGGGGGACACAAAGCCCACTGTCATTACCAACCACTGAAGCTGGATGCCCAGCCTGCCGCTTCACGCTGGCCTTTCACAGTTCAGCCTCGGGCATCCCAGCCGGCAAAAGGCCCTTTTCAGCCTGGGCATGTCTGCTGACAAAGCCTCGCCCCTTCCGCAAGCCGAGCCGAGGGGGGCCTGTCAGTGAGGGCTGGGGGGATTCCCCAGCCACGCAGGACAGGCACCCAGCTTTCAGCTGTGCCAGGCCTGTCTACACGGGGTGCTGCTTTCTAGGGGAGTGACTGCCCCACTGCCTCCCTTAAAATTACCTGGAAGTTGGGGTTGGGGTTGGGATACGGCAGCCAGGCGGAGCGTGAGTTCTCCTGGTACTTGAAGGGCCCGTTGAAGGCCTGGGAGATGGCGCTCAGGTTGAAGATGCACACGGCCGAGGCGGCGATGCTGTTCCTGGGGGGCCGGGGAAGAGAGAAGGGAGGCAGGTCAGACAGCCCTGTGAGGGCACTGCGCACCTTCTGATGACCTCAAGATCACCATTTCCCAACACCCCAAGGATGAAGTTGAGACAGAGACAGGTGTGCCTCTGCCGTTCCTTTGTGGAAGCCCACATTTCGAGGTGGAAGCAAGACTGTTTAGCAATTAGGACACTTCTAATCCTGCCGGACGGACGCATCCACTCAGCCACAGCTAGAGGGACAGAGGACTGTGAAGACGGGCACGGGAGGCCTTTTCAGGGGCCAGAGCCTGTCCCCAGTCCAGGGTGGCTCTCGACCCAACCATTCCTCCAGTTCCTCTAGACGGCACTGGGGCACGCTGCTGTTGCTGCTGCTGCTTGGTTTTTAATCCCCAGATAGTGGGGAGCCTGGGGGGCTCAGTCCTTAAGCCTCTGCCTTCAGCTCAGGTCATGATCCCAGGGTCCTGGGATTGAGCCCCACATTGGGCTCCCTGCTCAGGGGGAAGCTACTTCTCCCTCTCCCATTCCCCCTGCTTGTGTTCCCTCTCTCGCTGTCTCCGTCTCTCTCTGTCAAGTAAATACATTCGATCTTTAAAAATAAAATAAAAAAATAAAACCTCAGATAGTTGTGTTTCTAAGCCTTCAAAAAATAACCAACTAAAAGCATTTTGCAAAAAGTACCTGTCAGAGACCCTATCCTACCTTTTTTTTTTTTTTTTAATTTAAAAAGAATTTTCAATTTAAAGGGTCAGAGAGAAAAATGTGACATAGGAAATCTTGAAAACTCAAATCTGAGTTCAGGCTCCGCAGAGGGGGCTGTAAGGGGAGATTCTCAGGAGCGCAGTGCCCTCTTATGAAGTGTGGCAACAGCAAAATATTGTCTGGCTAAGTAAGTCTGTATTTCGAGCACAGCTCTGATTTCTGCGCTCTGGGAGCCGCCATTTTTAGACAGCCAGGAACAAGACAGTAGAACCTTCTGAGAGCCCACAGTGCAGGAGGACTGCCCTTCTCCCGCCTGACACACGGCCAAGGGGCTGAGACAACCACACAGTCGTGGGGCAGAAGGAGCTACAACAGTGAGCTTTGTCCCCACTCCCCAGGGCTAAGAGACCATGACGGGCACAGAGAGGCAAACCAGAACCATGAGCTGAAGCACTCGAGTGCTTAGCCACAGTTTGACAGCCACCGACACAGAGCCAGGACACAGAGCCGGGCCATAACTGCCCCTGATCATCACTTTCTCTCAGTTCGGAGCAAATCTTGTTAGGAACGCGGTCATCTGTCCAGAGGATAAGCTCAAGGCTGAGACACAAGAAGGAGGAGAGGCAGCATCCACTGTGGGACTAGAAATAGAGGTAGCAGAAAGCTGTTCCCAAGACCTGGGGATAAGAAGTATTCCAGCGAGGAAGGGAAGATCTAGTCATTCTCTCTCTGCTAGTGTAGACGTTATGTACTGGGGGATTTCCATCACGATGGGCATCTCTGACATGACACAATCATCTAGAATAGTCTAAAACTTAGTTTTGTGAGTATCTGAATTGGCCATTCACCATTGGAATGGCCGAGACGTGGTACTTCTATGAGTTTTTAAATTGTTCGTTTTTGCCCAGAGCCAGGGAAATGAACAGCTAAGTAAGCCAGGTTCCCATTGTGCGTAAAACTGATGTCAGCTCAGCAACTGGTCATCCATCTTGGGCAGCCAACACTATTCTTTAAACCAGGTTTTGGAAAGCAAATCTACTTCAGAAACTGTAAATTGATTTTTTTAAAAGAAACTTATCAAGGAAGGAAAATAACCTCCAGAGCTGAAAACTGGGCTTACAATACGATGGTCACAGTGGGGTATGGGTGGGTGGGAAGCCATCTATTTCTGTCTTAGTCTTCTAACCTCTCGCCAGAAAGAAGATTCTTCGTGCAGCGATTGTTACTCTCAAGCGGCTGTTAGCATTTAAACTCAGCGGGGGAGCAAGGGAAAGAGTAACAGGGAAGGAAGATCAATGAAGTGAGGTTCCAGCAATTTCTGCAGGCTCCCCAGACACTCCCAGGACTGGAAGGTCTCCCAGGACGTGGAGCCGCCCTCCGTGCTGAAACCAGGACAATCCCAGACTCTCCAGGATGGCCACTCACCCCGGCCCCCTTATTAGCACTCACAACCCACCCTGATTCAGGTGTTCTACACACTGTTAGGTCGCCAGATTAAAGATTTCAAAGATGGTCCAAAGCAGAGCTTATACTACGGACCACCGTTACCACCGGCAAACGGGAACCCAGAGTCTGCGTATGAAAAGGCAATCTGTCACCCCTGGGCGTGGGCTGTGATCCTATCAGGGCACAGCTACTAAGGAAAGGAAGTAAGTGTGGGTCACACCACACTCTTCTAGACGAGGAGTGAAAGAAAGACCAGGAGACTTTCCATGCTTTCTTTCCCTCATCCAAATTTTGCCAATTCTGGAGCTAAGCCTATCTCCCCTCAAGAAAAAAAAAGACGTTGGGGCGCCTGGGTGGCTCAGTGGGTTAAGCCGCTGCCTTCGGCTCAGGTCATGATCCCAGGTCCTGGGTTCAAGCCCCGCAACGGGCTTTCTGCTCAGCAGGGAGCCTGCTTCCTCCTCTCTCTCTGCCTGCCTCTCTGCCTACTTGTGATTTCTCTCTGTCAAATAAATAAATAAAATCTTAAAAAAAAAAAAAAAGAAAGAAAAAAAAGACGTTATAAGTTTTTCAAGTATATTTTAAAAGTATCATCATCATTTTAGAAATACCTGCCCAAGTTAGCCATCTCTGGGAACAATGGTTTAAAACGTAGCCCCAGGAAAGACAGAATGTGCATTTCACATATGAGCAGAAAGTCAGGCCTGAGTAACATTATCTCAGAGATCAGACTCTTTTGACAACACCACCTTCATTATGCAGAAATGCATGACTTGTGTGTAGAAAAGAAAATGCCTCTGATCATTTAGCAGCATTTCAGAAAGTGTCCCGAACATACTGGCAAATCAGGAATGAGAAATTAAGAGTTAAATTAATTTGATGTGACAATTACCTAAGGAGAGATTGAAACTTTTTTGCTTCACCTTATTTTCCTAATACCAATCTCAGAAATCACAGTATTGTTGCATAATATTTAATTCACATTCAAACATTTGTTTGGCCATTAGCCCAGTAAAACAAGAAAGATTTCTTTTAAAGCAACTTTCCAACCTCAAAGGTCAAAGCACAGTAGACTCATTCACCATGAACAGAGGAGCAGGGACAGAAATTTCTTCCCAGTCACTTACACGTTGGTGGTAAAGATGCCGTAGATCAAATCCAGCTCAGGAAGGAAGAACGTGCTCTGTAGCTCGTTGTAGTAAAAGGGGACCTCCCCGGGCCGGGAGCAGTTCAGGCGAGCCTTCATGAACGTGGTCCAGGTGTCCTCCAGCAAGAACCGGCCCCCAATGTCATTCTTACAGACGCGGGCAGCCCTGGAGAACACGGTTTTCCCACAGTCGTGCTCCACAGCATTTTCTCGGAAAAAGAAGTAGGTGAAATTTCCGATGTCGTAAGACGACACGAAGTTTGGTTCTGGAAGCCAGAGAAAAGAAGGAAAGTGTAAACGTTCATCCAGTGTTTTCTTTAAGTCTCGCCTCCTTGGTATTTTGTCCAAGGTGACGTGGGTTTGTGCAGACAACACCAGGTTCTGAGGGAAGAATGGGGGCCCCGTGAGCAGCTTAGTGATCTATGCCAAGGGCAGAAGTTAGGACACAAGTTCCAAGTGACGAGAAACTGCCTGCACGATTCCACACGTAAGCATCCCGAGTGAACGTAGCACTCAAGTCGGAAAACATTAACGCCGTCGAAAGTCTGCAACACGCTTGAAAGCAACATACACTAGTCATTTACACATTCTCACATGCCCCTCAGAAAGCGTGGGAGAAAACGAGATTAAACACACGATGCGATTCAGAATATAGGGCTCTGGTATCATGTTTGTATGTGTAGAAGACGGCAGAATTCTTACATCATACTTGTATGCAGGAATATGACTGACAGAATTTATGGGCTTTCAGTGAGAGCTTGAAGATGGTTTTCATCTGTGAAAACTGAAATAAACATTGAAACTATCAGGTTAGTGCCCTGAATTCGCTTTAGCAATTCCAGTTACTATGGTGACCATGGAACTGTGAGGACCAGCTCTTATTTTCTTATTTTGGGGTGGCTGGGAAACCCACACAGAAAGAGGGGAGGGTATGGGGATGAGGTCATTACCCTCCAGCTTCCTCGTCTCAGAATTAGCTTAAAAATAGGGATTCCAAAATGACAAAACGATGGGAAAATATGTACTTAATCACCAAGCTCCTCAGGTGTTTGGAAATTTAGAGTTTGTCAACTGAATTTCACATATACCCTTCCAAGTGTTATCTTCATAGCTTCTTACTTGAGCCCACTGATGATCGAAATGATAGCTCTTCAGACATGGAGATGCCTGATCATTTATCTTTAAAAATTCTAATCACCTGGTTTGATTCTCACTCTTTCCTCTACTGCTAGGGGCCTTCTATTCAATTAGCAAGTGTCTGAATTTTATGGCGCCATTACGATAATATGGCAATAACCTTTCGTGTTCAAAATTAATGGAAAGATACACACAACCACTATATCCACAAGGACGCATTTCAGGGACAATTAGCTTTTGGGGGCAATTCAATTGGCCTCGTACTTGGCCGGATCTGATCAGTGTATACCAACAGACATGCTACTGGCAGGACAAATAAAAGTCTGGCTACAAATCAATGCTTTAATGTGAAAAGTAAGACACACAACAGGCTCGCCTCAAATCTGAATGTAGACACAGAGGTGGCATTGACAACTATTCTTCCTTTTTTCTTTAAGATTATTTATTTACTTATTTGGCAGACAGAGATCACAAGTAGGCAGAGAGGCAGGCAGAGAGAGAGGGAAAGCAGGCTCCCCGCTGAGCAGAGAGCCTGATGTGGGACTCGATCCCAGGACCCTGAGATCATGACCTGAGCCAAAGGGAGAGGCTTAACCCACTGAGCCACCCAGGAGCCCCAACTACTACTCTTCTATCCAAAAATCCATTGCCAATTTTCAATTAACAGATATATTTGTTATCATCACAAAATGTCTCATTTTAATTCAACTTTACATCGCAAAGGTGTAAGAACGACTCTAGGTCGTTCGTGTATGTTGTACATGCAACGTCTTCTTCTCAGTCCATGATATTGTTCTTAAGTCATTTAATTACATCAAGTAACAGAGACTTCAATAAGGACTGTTTTTGTTTATAAGCTGTCAAACATCCTATTAGATCACTGTTGCGTTAGCCCGGAGTAGGTATAAAGGAAAGTCGATTGCATTAAAATTAAAATATGAGATGGAAGTTGGACGTATTTTCTGTACAGTATGCTTTCATATCCGAGAGAGATGCTCACAGACACAGGAGGTGACTTGTGTTTTTAGGGAACATACAGCAAAATGATGGGGAAATTTTTGAATCTGTGTTCAGTGAGCGTCCAAAAAAGAATGACTCATTGAAGAAGATCTTCAAAGCAAAGGTAGGGAACAATTACAAAACTATATTTGGTTTCTAAAGAAAATACTCGCTTCTATGTCTAATTCTAAGGAGAAGATTAAATCATTTCAGAATACGGCCTGTATCCAGGCTCCACAACCAGACTGCAGTTTGATCATTACACTAAACACAAGCAACAAAAATTATCACGACCATCATGACAACAGCAACCACAGAGCCGACCTAAGATGGAGAAAACAAAGAAAGCAGGTACAGGACTGGATGTGACCAGCCTGGGGTCACGGTCACCAGCACACATGGGTGAGACACAGGCCGAGTCCACAGTTTATCAAACACCTTCACAAAGACCGATTCCTGCTACTACTTTGAGGACACACCGCTGGAGACCAGAGTGTGTGTCTCTAGCAAGTCTAGAGCAAGAAAACGAGAAGCTGCGAAGATAAACGGGTCTGTCATGGTTTCTTCTGGTCAAAGTTTAGTCTATAATTTACAAAAAATATCTGCAGAGGATTAATGCTACTGTGCCAGGCCCTATACTCAGAGCTTCGCTTTCACAGGTTCATTAAACCCCCACAAATCATAGAGGTAGGTGCTGTGTTATTAGTTATTAGTCAACTGTCCGCGTTTGTACAACTAGCCACGGGGGATGTGGGGGTGGGGGGTTAGATCCTGAATCCAGACAGTGCGACCACAGAGCCTAGGCTCTGACCATTACACTATGATGGAAAAAAACAAAACCCAAAAAACAGTGGCTGCAAGAGAATAATTGACTATATTAATAACATCCAAGAATCACACTTCGTATTGTGGACAACGCTTTAGAAACCAAAGTGGGGAGCAGGACGACAGGAAGACAAATACCCAGACGAAATTTACCCTGCAGCCATGAGGGCCATCAGGAACGACACCGAGAAGAAAAAGCAGCAGGAAGGAGCCTGCAGTCCAAGGGCTTATTAGGCGAGAGTACTGCTGGCAAGCATCTGCCCAGCTCGAGAGATGATGTTGCGGATGGCGCCACCACTCCCCAGAGAGCCAGCGAGCGACTGTTAGCACGTTTACTGTCTGTTCCATCGACCGGTCTCACCCAGATGCCTCCTAGAAGGGGGGTACTGGCTAATACCGTGCGGAGCAGCCCACAGCTTCCTCTCTCCACTGAGAACCTCTAATGGCTCCCCCCCCACACACACACAATTCTATGATAGGGCGACAAGGCACACTTTAGACAGAAATGCTCAAACACATTTTCTCCAACTGAGAACATGGGGGAGAATTTGTGCTTGGCGTGTAGTAGATGCTGTCTCAAATGCACCACACAGCGAAGGTCACTTAGTCAGGGAGCTAACGGACCCTTGAAAACCCATCGTGCTGTCCCGTGATGGCCCTTCAGGATGAGGACGGGTCCCCGACGGCGGGACCTGCCGTAAAACCAGGAAGCTCCGTTTCCTGGAAAGCAGAGCCTTCTGTAACTCAGCCAGCTTCCTGTTCCCTCTCCAAAGACAATAAAAAAGCCGGAATATTTGTTAGACAGACAGCCAAATATCTCCCGCATTTATAGATATAAATCTGGAGGTGGGGGACGTTTGAATCCTGCCAGGCAGTGTAACAAGACTCATACTGTTTCCCTTCCATTATTGAAGCTCTATCTCTTGTTAAAATGCAATTCACCACAAACTACTAATCTGTCACTCCTGAGTGAACTGAACAAGTCATAAATCAGGCCCTGCCTTCTTGTCTGCGATGAATGTGAGTGCGTGGAAGAGAGATCTGAGTGGTCCTTTCTTCTTCATTGTCATTAGAGCTACACACGAAGAGAAGGTGTGCGCCAATTCAGGAAAACAAAACACAACAAAAGACATGCGTATCTGTCAGCTCGTTATAAATATATGCACGGAGAAGCTGTTTTTTCTCATGTTTGGAAAACACGGAAAGTCATGCATTACACAGCATCCTACAAGATAGGTCCTGCCTTAGAGGAAATAATACTTCACGATAAAGGAACTTTTATTTTATACATTGACTCATTAGCAACCATGCAGACAGGAGTAAGAGAAGAGATCCATGAGATAATAAACATGAGTAATGAGAAGAAAAGCTTCAACATTTTGGAGAAGATTCTGACCAGGTAAAACCAGATGGCGAGCCTCCAGATGGAAACTTCCGTTCTGCCTTCTTTCTAATATAACATCTCCTGCATCCGTTTGGAGGTACCTTGTGTTTGGTGGTTCAGTCTGATGACTGACCCATCATCGATAATTTCCTGATACAGAAATATTTGTCCAAATTAATGCCAATGGGTATTGAAGACAGAAAGGAATCCCAATTTGCCAACTCTACAGAAGTCTTACTAGAATCAGAATCTATCATAAATCCTTTTTTCAGTTAAAAGCCACCTTGGAATACACTGGCCAAAGTCCGACTAGATGTCTGGGCATGGAGCCCATGTGGGCTGTGGCTCTGCCCATCCCAGCTTGAAACCCTGGGCTGGAGCATGGACATCTGAACATGCCTTTATCCTGTATGACATTCTAGGGCACAAAAGACTTACTTTGCCATAAGGATTAAAGAGCCCGGTACGCAGTATGATTCTAATAAATGGTGCCTATAATTATTACTTTGTGACTTACTCTTGATTTCCCTCCTATTTTTTAAATATTTTATTTATTTATATGAGAGAGAGAGGGAGCATGAGAGGGGAGAGGTCAGAGGGAGAAGCAGACTCCCTGCTGAGCAGGGAGCCCGATGTAGGACTCGATCTCAGGACTCCAGGATCATGACCTGAGCCGAAGACATTTGCTTAACCAACCGAGCCACCCAGGTGCCCTTCTTGATTTTCCTCTTAATTAATTTATATATAGTAGGACTCCACATATTGACAGTGAATAATCAAACATGCAAATGTTAAGCTTAAAGGTGACCAAAATTTTAGGACAATACTTGCTGAGCTCAAGCTACTCCACAAACAGGAAAGAAGTGAATGGAAACCGTCTTTAGACAGGACACAGTGAGCCAAATTCCTTAATTTGTTGATGTCAGTCACTACCAAAACCATCTCCGTATATATATCTAGATTTCATAGCCTCTCTCTCTGTGCACATTCTTTCCCTCATTACCCCTACATGAAAATCTGCTGCAGAGTGTTCCAAAGTAAACTAATTTCATCTAGGTATTTAGTAAGCATGGATAATTAACTAAAATTAAATTAGATTAAGTACAATGTGGTTTTAAAGCCATTGATGTAGTAAAGCTTTCCCCGAGATTTCCAGTAAAAGACAGACAGGTGGGTAGAGAACACATGTTTGTATGTGTGTATGTGTATATGCATGTCTGTGCGTGTCACATACGTACACACCGTACGGGAGACGTGTGTATGTATATATGGCTCAATACTGCCACCTACTGGCTGTGTGAACTCCGTTAAGTTATTTCCCAGCCCACATTCTGTGTCCTGTTGAGCGGTGGTAGTAACACCACCCAACATGTATCATGGGGGGAATCAAAGGCAAAGAGCGACAAGTGCTCAGCACTTGATTGCTAATCATCAAAATACAGATCACCATTTATTTACATATGTGAATTAAGATATAAATAATAAGCATATACACATATACGAAAATATGTAGATTAATAAAAACACGCATATCGGTAAACCTATCAGTATTTCTTTAACAAGCTAAATCAAAAACGTTGCATTCTGTATACTAAATTAGGGTCTTTGTTGCTCTCGGCAGATGTGGCACCAAATATGGGGGCGGTGCCGTAGACAGAGCCCCAAAAGCCCCGGAGCCCTCCTCTCGCCCACCACCCACGGCCGGGGTGTGTGGTGGCAACCGACAGAGCGCATGCCCTTGAGACAGAGAGAGGAAAACAAACCCGACAGACCAGACAGACCAACAAGCCATCACAATGAGGACAAGAACACTGAAGACCACCAGCGGTGAGGTGAATTTAAGAACTGGAGAAGGAAAGGATCAGAGAAAAGGCAGCTGGAGGGTTGGGGAGGGACCACCAGGTCAAGAGCAGGAGAGACCACCGCTACGAGGAGACCCCAAGAGTGACCAGGAATGGAACGAAGCTCATGTCGGAATGAAGGAGAAGGCCGGACAGCGACCCAGACAGGAGCTGGGATGTCGGCTGTCCCGGGAGGGTCACTGAAGAGTCTGAAAGACAAGTTGATGACCCACGTTCCTGTGGGTGTGGTGATGGCAGTGGCTAGGGAAAAGGGGGCTGGGGTATCAAGTGTGTCCTGGGTGGTCACTGCTGACACTCAGATCCCCAAGTCCTTCACTCACTGAGCCTCCAGCAGAAAGAAAGCCATTGCGTCAAACCAGAAAAGTGGTACCAGCCAACTTGATTCCTTCTTGCTTCCACAGGAATGTGACCTCATGAAAATGTAGTGTTTATGGGGCGCCTGGGTGGCTCAGTCATTAAGCATCTGCCTTTGGCTCAGGTCATGATCCCAGGGTCCTGGGATAGAGCCCCGCATCAGCCTCCGTGCTGGACGGGAAGCCTGCTTCTCCCTCTCCCACTTCCCCTGCTTGTGTTCCCTCTCTTGCTGTGCCTCTCTCTGTCAAATAAATAAAATCTTAAAGAGAAAAAGAAAGAAAATGTGGTGTTTGCATAAACTTGCTGATTCTAGCCGGAGCAGCCAGTACCAAGGGGACCCGTGCCATCTCTCCCTGAATGACATCGGCCATCCCCTATGTGAGGACTCACCCTGCAAGCCCAAGGCTCTCCTCGGAACTCTCCCCCTAGGTCTCGGGGAGCTTCGCTAACTGGATGTCGTCTACATGCTCTCACTCAAAGTGTCAAACACACCCTCGTCTGTTCTCCCTCGCTCTGTTCCAAGCACAAAGCTTCCCCAACCTTTCCCTTCCCCGGGGAGCATCTACCATATCACGCACTCCTCGGCTCAATTTGTTCAAACTAATTTCACAAAAATGTATTTTTGAACATTTTCCAAACAGAAAGTTTCCATTTACCATGTTCATTATTTCCCTGATTTTATTTTCAGCGCAGTGGTTCACTTCTTCTAAGGATGAATCATTGAGCCTCTAGAATCGTGAATCAAAAGCCAGGCGTTCTTCTTCTTTTTTTTTTTTTTTTAAACTGGCATATTAACTTGAATTTAAATATTTTAATGTTGATAAAATAGTTCTGAGGAGGAAGAGGACAAGATGTGAGAGCTCGCTGGAAAAGGCATCGGGCTGTAAGACTACACACTTAGAACACATCAACCTGAATGACGGCGTGGTCTCTGTCGCCTGAGCTGACCTGGGCCAGGGAAAGACAGAAGCCCAAAGAAGAGAGCCAGCGATCCAATAAGTAGCAGCGCATGACCAAACGTGAGAGGCCACTGAGGTGACAGAAAGACTTTAACAGAACAATATGGAGACAAATTTACTGAAACACATACACCTGGGGATCTTATAAACAGGATGACAGTATGATTTATGGGCCAAACGGGAGCACTTTTGGGAGGGACAGGGAGCAATGTTATAATCCTGCCAGGGTGGCAGGAGGGACCTCGGGCTATCACAAGGCAATGGCTCATGATCTCTAGACAATACCCTGACCCATTTTCCTTCCTGGTGATGAAAGTACTAGAAAATTTCTATACGATCTGTTATATTCTCTCTAATGGGATGTAATTCCTCCATGTGGATTTCTGTTTGTTGGACGCAAGTCTCTCTATGACTTAGTGTATCGAGTTGGTGCCTTCGGCCACATAATACCTCGGTCGGGGAAAAAACGGCTCATTCGTCCATTCTCTTCGGAAATGTGCAAATTCAAAGTCCAAACGACCGACTGGCGAGCACGGAGCTGTCACCACAAGACGGAAGGGACTCTGCACTCCGCCACGTTCAGGCATTCAGCACAGAGACCCACCAGTGCACGACACTGCTTGCAAAGACCACAACAAGAACCGATTCCGTCCTGTCACTTAACAAACTTCTGTGCCCGTGAAGGACGGTTTTCAATTATGCCACAGGCTCTTCTACTTTGACTCCAGTAATCCCCATCCATGTCATTGCTTTTTGTAAGTTTTGACCAATAAGGAAACCCTCCTTGCCTTCTCCAGAGTCCCCGCTGCCCCTGTTCTGTGGTAGCTCGTGCATAAAAACGTGGAGCTAGGGAAGAAGGAGGGAGATTACAATGCTGCTATTTCCTAAGATGTGGATGAAATGAAGGGGAGGAGGGAGCACGTGGGGGCGTGGACCACTAGCTCTGGAGTGGGTGTGTTTGCAAATGCCGGCTCACGTGCCCATCAGCCTCGTGGCTCTGGTTCAGGGGGCTAGTTCCTCTGACAGCAGCTTGCACACCTGTAAAATAAGGACGGTGCCATCTCCCTTGGCAGATTTTGTGGAGGATTACAGATGGCACGTGTATGGAGTCTCCCATCGACCTGACAAGTTCCAAAGAGCCACTGCGACCCCATGAAGATGCTCAGATTGGGTTTACAGCACAATTTCCAACAGACCTGCATCCCACACAAGATGGCCAATGTGCCTGATGTCCCACCAGTTAGAAAAGGTTGTTCTCCGTGCTCGGTCCCATGTCCCCCTACTGCTCGCAGGCTCTAAGCCCACAACTCACCACCCTAGTGAGTGGAAACCTCACGCATTAGAGGTCAGACTTAGCCTCGCAGCTGCGGTCCCCAAGAGAGCCCACAGTTCACAGTGACACCCCTCTTAAGCATCTCCCCAGATGCCCATTTAATAAAATATAAAACTAGGGGCAGCTGGGTGGCTCAGTGGGTTAAAGCCTCTGCCTTCAGCTCAGGTCATGATCTCAGGGTCCTGGGATCAAGCCCCACATTGGGCTGTCTGCTCAGCGGGGAGCCTGCTTCCCCTCTCTCCCCACCTCTCTGCCTATTTGTGATCTCTCTCTCTTCAGTCTCTCTGTGTCAAATAAATAAATAAAATCTAAAAAAAAAAAAAAAAAAAAACTAGCTGCTAACTAGGTAATTGTGATTTTTTTAAAATTCCAGTTTCCTGAGCTTTTCCTTGATAAAGACTTGACTTTTCCTACAAAAACACACTTCAATTCCTAGGCACCACTTGTCTGTACTTGGCTCGTTTTGTGAGGGCTGCCTCTCATCTGTGAATTTCCTGATCTAGCAAATGTCCCTCCATGGAGCCCCTAGAGCAGAGGAGCCCAGGAGGGAATGTGCTGTGTAGACTCTGCCAAAAGTGAACTCACTCACTGTCCCCAGGACAAGCCCGAAAGAGTGACTCTGGCCATGCCTGCAGCTCTGGGAGGTGACATCTGCTCTCAGGGAGAAGCGCTGAGCTCTCCACCAGGCACCTGTCTTCACGAAGAGGAGAAACAATTTCTTCTTGAGTTAAGCACAGAGGGGATTTTCTCCCTCCAAGTAAATTATCTTTAATCATTAGGAGGTTACTCGTTGTATTTTAAAGACCTCAAAGAGTCTATTTAAGGCACTGGGAACATCATTGAAGTATTTCGAACCAGGAGAAGTTGAGATTGTTACGAAAAGAGTTCTCCTGGCTAGAACCATAATAGCTCATATGAAATGATATTGTTTAAAAGAAAAAGCCTTTGATGTCAGGTCTGTCTGCTTCTACATGAGGTCATGGTTGAAAACTGCAGAAACAGAAGGAGCTGGGGACCTCATAAGGACAACTCTGTGGACAGGCAAACCCTTCCCCGCAGAGAAGGAAAACCAGCAGTTTAACAAGGGTTAACAAGAGGATGTCCATGTAGACTGCCATGCTGACTTCTTAAGACTCATTGATGAATTAGTTTTTCCAAGTTCCTACAGAGGATTTTTTTTCCCCCTCTGTGAAAGTATGTACTTCCCTCATAACCTACAAACTGAATTTGCATACTATTAATTTGGAAATGTCATTTTTCCCTTTTTCATGGGTTTATTGTTTCCCCAATTTGATTGCCAATTTCTTGAAGGCGAGTTTTACAGCTTCTCTATTTTAAGCACTGGCCATTAAACATTTATTATCCTGCCTTACAGTAATCATTTAATAAAGGTTATTAACGATGAGTATTTAATGCATTAAAGCTGCTAAGGTATTTCTCTAAACACATAAATTTGTTTTCAGAGAGATTTTGGCACAGGGGGATAAATCTGATGTTGAAACTTACATTCATTGTGGAGCACATAACTCAATGTTCCAAATTCCTCCAGAACATTATCTAATTGATTGCATTGCATTTGATAACTGAATAAATAATGGTTGAGAAGGAGTCACAGGAGTGACTTGTCTAAGTGAGATGACGAAGGAAGTTTTTTTCAGATGTTTGGACCTGAATCAATTTCAAACACACAAATCTTTTTCTTTCTTTCTTTCTTTTAAATTTTTTTAATTCTGGCTTACGCTTCCTATGACATGTTCCCTTCGTTTAACAACACCATTCGTATTTCTACGATTTACAACATGGACTTATCTCCTACTCATTCAATAAAGGTGGACAGAGCTTCGACTGTGCGTTTCAGACAATGAATGAGACACACGAAGATGGCTCACATATAATCCCTGCCCTCAGGGAATTCATACACTTATGGGGCAAGCAAAGAGCAATTCCTCATCTAGTAACTCATTTATTCCAAAAATACTGATGAGAGCTTACTACGTGCCCGGCACTGATGCAGGACACATCAGTGAACAAAACACATTAGCTCGCCATCGGGGAACCTCCATTCTAAGGAAGGAAGGAAGGAGACAAGCACTGAAGGGCATAGGAGTTAAGGATAAAAGCTGAGCACGGGAAGAGGGACCAGGAGGGTTGGATGGGAGAGGGCGTCCGTTCACATAAGGTGGTCGGAGGACGTCTCATTGCGGAGGCCGTCTGAGCAAAGACCGGAAGGAGCTAAACCAGTCAGCCAAGTGGGTTTCAGGTGGGGGGAGCTCTTCAGCTAGAACAGGGCCAGCAAACAACAGCCTGCAGCCAATCCTGCCCACTGGCTGTAAATGAGGCTTCGGGAACACCAGCCACCGGGAGTGAGGCCGCAGTGAGGGAGGAACTGAACAGCTTCGACAGGGACACCATGGACCACAAAGCTTAAGCGACTGACTCTCTGGCCTTCGCTGGTCCCTGGGAGACAGCCAAGAGCCAGCGGCCCTGTGCAACATTTAAGAGGTCAAAGCAGAGGGAGCGTGGGGTGGGAAGAAGGAGTCAGGACACCGGGGTAACGGGAGGCCGTGGGTAGGGCCTGGGCTCTCTCTGCAGGTGGAACGTGGACTCTGTGGGTTCCCGGCACGATCATAGCCGAGAGCTCCAGTGTGATGTGACGAGCACACTCCTGTGTAATGCCGAGAAGGGATGAGCGATCCAGCCGAGTCTCGGAAGCTGAAACTCTAATTGGAGCTAAGGGAGGCGGAGGCGGGATTTGGGAGGAAGAAAAAAACGGAGGGAGGCGAGGACAGCATGAAGCCCACGTGCACAGAAGCGTGGTGAGGAAGGCGTGGCGCTGCGGCTTCCCCATGGCGCACACGGGGAACGTCACAGGAGTCGGGGCAGAGCGAGCAAGCAGGCTGAGCAGTGGGCGAGGACTGACCCACACACAGCCCAGAAAGAAGAGTGGGCTCGTCACCGGAAATAAGGGGCTGCGGTGGGAGGTGGCGACATTTGAGCATTTCGTGATCAGCCCCGCATCATGGATCCCGCCATCCCCCCAACACATGTTGAAGACTTAACCCCTGCAAATGAGACCTTATTGGAAATAGGGTCATGGCAGACTGAAGAGGAGGAGTATGGCAGGCCCCTAATGCAGGATGACCAGTGTCCTTACACGAAGATGGCCACGTGAGAACGCAGACAAACAGAGACGAGGCCACGTGCATGAGGAGGCAAAGACTGTAGGGATTTGCCACAAGCCAGGAATATCTGGGGCTACCAGAGCTTCAAGAGGCGAGGAAGGGGCCTCTTGTACAAGCTTCAAAGACTACTGCGTTTTTCCTGTATGAGATAACTAATTGAACTATGGAAAAGGCCCCCTGTGTGTATAGACAAATCACCATACATACAACTCACCACAAGCACCACACTGAAGACAAAAACGTGCCAACCACAGTCGGAAGGCCCTATCCTCCAGACCTCTCTCCCGAGGAGGCAACTCTCTTTCAGCAAACAAAATTGTTGGCAAAACCCGAAAAATGGCCAAAGCAAAGCAATGAGTTCTGGTCATGATCACAGGTGAGCAGGTTACGATCACTGATAGCCTGAGATGAGTAAGTGATGAACCCTGTGCGTTCACATCTGTGACCAAGTTGTCATGAAACCACACCTTCTTCGATCAGCAGGCCCTGGGCTTTCCACCTCCCCAGAGTGGGAGCTCACATGCCCAGGAGGGAGCCGCCTGCTGACCCCATGGGGGTGGCCCGTGTCTCCTCATTCGGCAGGTCAGAGCCTGCACATTCTTAACTGGACACCCCAACTCCGGGTTTTCAGCACCCGCTCAGCTTTCTATCAAGAGTAAATCCGAACCTCGGCTCTCCACTTGCTCACTCCATGCCCTGATTCTCAACCAGCTGAACACTCTATGGAGAAGATTCTAAGCGCCTCTGTGATGGGTCCCTAAAATCTCAACAGGAAGTAGGACCCTTTTTTGGATACTGCAGAACTAACTTCCTTCTCAGCTTGTTTGGGTTTCTTTATTGTTTTTGTCTCATTGAAGAGGAAAGACATCTGTGCATTTTTATTAAAAAAGTGGCAGTCGTCGCTAGAGAGGAAGAAATCTGAGGCTAGAGGGAAAAAAAAAGGGAAGGAATAACAAATACAGCAATAATTTCAAGTAAAGAAAGAAAACAACTCCAGAGCACAGTGAGGAACGGAGACCAGGGCATCTGGTCACGAAGCAGATGGGATGCAAAGTAGGGATTCCAGTGAGGTCACGAAGAACACAGGCCCCTGCTTCCCAGCTCAGCAGGGGGGCGAGAAGCAGAACTAAGTGGGGTCAGAGGCCAGAATCTGTCCTGGATGGTCCATCAGAGACAAAACCAGGGCCAACCAGTTCAGTAGAAAGTACTGCCCCAACAAGGCACAGGAGAGGGAAGAAACGCTCAACATCGAGAACTCTCTGCTCTCTGCCCTGGGAGTGAGGGCCTTCCTTCGTGAGCCGGTGGGGGTGGGCAGGGCTGAGGGCAACAGGGCGAGTCATTGTCACGGAAACGACGATGACAAGGTGGTTGAGTGCTGGCTTTACCATGGTGACTGTGGACTCATGTGCAGTGTCTGCACTTGTTGGATTCTACATATAGAAACAGCAGCACATTTTAGGAAGCTAAAACGTGATTCATTATGTTGAACGAATAATGACAACATGCTTATGGAGACTGTGGTGAGCAGGGTTAGCTCTCCCACTGCCCTTCCCCCATCCCCTGACTCTCAGACAGAAAGGGGTCCACCCAGAGGTTAATGGAATCAGACCATCTGATCAGCCAGTGGGAATCAGAGTCACATGCAAAGAAACAGTCAGTGTTTTTAACTCATGGTATAACCTGAATTATCAGGGGGCCACTTCTGGGGGGGGGGAGAGAGAGAGATGGTATTCCTAATTAGTTATTACTTTGCTTTGGACAAACTCTAATTACAATGCCTTTGGCTGGGGGGTAGGTAATTTTGATTTTTAAGTGGAAACTTTGCATGGTCAGTAAAAATCAACAAATGAACAGAAAGAAGAACTTTAAGCTAAACAGAGGAAAGATTCAGGGCCCAAAGGGGTCTGAAACCAGTTCAACGGAAATAATGTTCAAGAGGAAAAGCTAGTTACAGCTTCAGTTTAGGAAAACAATTCATGGTGCCCTTTGGAAGGGTGCAGAGTCATTTAAATTACTGGAGAAAGTTGATGAGGATCTTGTTTTCTCCACAAGGGAGTCTTTTAAAGGTAACCTGGGGCTGGTTTGACTATATTATTTGGAAAAATGCTTTTATATATACATACACGAATAAACGTACATAAATACTGCGCCTAAGCAAGTCGTTCTCAACCAGAGGCATCTTCTCCCCCAGGAGACATGTGGAAATTTCTGGAAATTTTTTTATTGTCCCAACTGGGTAGAGGGGGACGCTATTGCATCTGGTGAGTACAGACTGCCTAGAGACGCTGCTAACCATCCTGTGATAACCAACCATCGTGCGCCACCCACACATCGAAGAATTACCTTTTCCAAAACGTCAATAGTACTGAGGTTGAGAAATTCTCATCTACATTATTAGCTTGTACTTGACAGAAGGTCAGTAAATCTTTATAGAACTTGAAAGCTCAAAATAATAAATAGGATAGGGCAACGGCAAGATTTCATCTCTGTGCAAGCTATCAAAGGGATGACATGTGACACACGTATCTACCTATGACATTGTGCATGTGGTGTGTGCGTGTGGGCATATATGCACGTGTGCGCGCACGTGGGCGTGTGTGCAGGCACATTCACATAGGCACATACACACACACGGAGGGCTCGATTCTAGCCGGCACACCTCCCTCAGGACATTGTACAAAGCCAGCCTCTATTCTGATTGCTTAGTGAGCACATGACCAATTTCCAGTCCAAGACTGAAAGGACATCTTCTGGGGGTTTTGGGTTTCTTAAAAAAAAAAAAAAAAAGACACACGGAATCCGGCTTCTGCTGCTGGATATCATCACACCGGGGTGCGGTGCCTGAAACCACATCAGAGATTCTGCACCCCAGCGGGGTCAGTCCAAGGACCACACTGCCAGAATGTGGATGGCAGAGCGACCAGGGATGCTCACGCCATCGAAGGAAGTAACTCCAAGTAACGTGCACCCCAATGCCCTGGGTATGTGACTTGAGACATTTTTAAAACTGATCAAGCTCTTTGGAGCCACTCGTGGCCCAACACAGTCTGCTACCCAGTGTCTGACAATTTCATGAAATGCTAGTCATTTCCTGCTTTTAGATATATAATGAGAAGTTAAGGAAGAATGCACACCAATCTACAGATAGCTGTGATAAGACATCACGTTTCCTGAACTTCAGACAACAGCATAAAAACCAGCTTAAGTTTGACGCATGGTCATGTCAACGTTAGCCCTGTTGTTGCTGTCCCCAGCGTTGACAGCGTCTCTTCCCTTCTACTCCGAAAGAGCTCCCCACAGATGCCCGTCCACACCGATGTACAAAACAAATGACATTCTGATTTGTTGAGAAATGAAGAAATTGTTTCTCTTTGGAAGTGGCGACAGCTTGCTTTTGAGTACAAGTCACCAGGAGCTACAGACAAATGAGGTGGGGACTGGCCATGACCGGCAGACTCACCGTTGAGCCATTTGGAGTTATACTGCGCCGTGCGGAGTGGAGGCAAGATCCCCAGGCTCCGGTAAATGGCGGGATCCCGTCCCGGAAAGTCCATGGCTGTAGCGGCATACAGCTCCCCGCCGGCCGTCAGAAGAGCCGTGGAATTGTGCTGGGGACTGTAGGGGCAGCGGGCCATGCCACTGATCTGATCATGGATCTCGGTCAGGTTATTCAGCTGCAGGGGAGGAAAGGAGAGATGAAACTGATTATCCCCCATGAAAGCCCTAGATCAGCTCGGCCCAACCTGCAAATGACACACGTGCGATGACCTCTCTGGGGCTCAGGACAAGCCATGACAGAGGTGTGCACTCTGACTTTGATGGAAACACCCTGCAATAATTCAGGATAATAATTTCAGGTTAATAATTGGTGGTAGGAGGAGCCACCAATCAATCACCCCCCCCCACCCTCCCTTCGAGCTGCTAGACCTCACACCATTACACCCCCTCAGAAACTGAAATAAGATGATTGTACGTGGGTCCCACTGGTAATGCACGGGCACTGCAGACTTTCCACATCAATAAAGAAAACTTCAATATTGAGAGAAACAGAAACCACAATTAGATTACATGCAATTTTATCACTGTAAGGGAATTAAAATGCTATAAAGAGCTCCAAACTGTGCTCCCAGATAAGGATGTGTGCTACTTCGGACTGCATAGCCCAAATTTCCAAGACGTTATTTTGTCAGTTATCAGACAGCCCATGCAGGGTCCTGTAGGCATCTGGTGTGAACCCAGCTTCTCAGATGCTGGATTCTCAACTGATCCTTGAACGAGAAGAGTTCCACGGGCTTCTTCGTTCTGACCTGGGTGGTAGCAGAGCACAAAGGCCACACAGGCACCCCTGCCCACTTCTCGCTCTGCCCTCAGTCAGCTCCAGGCAGCCACTTCAATTCTTTATACCTCAAACTCTTGTTGAAAACAACAGAGACCCAAAGGGTAAGTACCACATGGGGTAGAGAGCCACCAGCCAAGTCGGTGTGAAGCATTAAGAACATGGCTTGACACCGAGGGCTCTCTGTGGACAACACTTCCCATCCTCCTCCTCGTCCTCCCTGTATTTCCAACAACTGCCAATTTGGTTATTGGAAAATATTGCAGGTGATCGAGTCAAGCTTTGAGAAAAGTGATGCCACCGGAAATCGACATAACACTATTTCTTCATCATGCTCCCCGCGGAACATCTAATCCCTATCTCGAGTCGGGAAGATGTCACGAGTGCTCTGAGGACTCCACAATCTACGGGTGTAAGATGCAGATGCCAGAAAGTCCCCGCCAAAAACCGCAGGTGAAAAGAAAAGGGAAGAGGACAGGGTGGAACTTAGCTCTGCCCGGGGTTCGGGCTTCATGTGTTGGCTTCCTTTCATTTTTCTGACATTGCTCTTACCCAACAGGTCAAGTGCATTTTAGTAATTTGGACTATGATTTTAAGGCCATTTAATACTTGTCGGCATTTCTACAGTAAACCTGGCTAAAGGAAGAGTATGTTGGGGATTACTGTTCAGGATCACTGGTGGGGAGACGCTGGCAGAAACATTTTAGAAACACACTGAACTTGAAACAAGCCAGAGTTCCTTCCAGCTCTTTGTAGCCTAGTCAGGGTGATTAGTAATAAATCAGTACCTCAAATATTTATTCCATTTGAAAAAAAAGACGTTTCCTTTGATTGAAAAAACAACTCCTTTGAGAACGGATATGCATGTAAAACTACAGCTTTAACAGAATGTTTGGATTCTCCTGGTATTAACTTCTGTCAGGTTGGAGATGAAGACCTACCGAGCGGTTGGTGCAGACAGGCGTGAAGGCGTTGGTCCCGCAGGTAAATAACCGGTCGCCACCCACCAAAAGCACCCGGATGTAGTTCTGACATTCCTCCTGGGGGGGGGGGGGGAATACCACACGAAACATGTTAACATGTTAACATGAACACAAGAGGAATGAATGGGGAATGTGAATCAATTTTGACTGGCTGATAAATTACATGGTAATTGACCACTAGAAACAAAAACAAAAAGCCTTAGGTATTGATCCCCCCAAAACAATAAAACTGTTAAATAATCTGACCTTCTCTATCTGCACACTTGTTCAGTAGAAGATATTTATGGAGATAAACATACACATTCAATTAAAACCTCGAAGCATGTATCTTTTTTTGATGAGTGTGGTTTCATTTTTAACTGTACCTTTTAACGGTGCAAACCTGAAATCACCTTCGATATGTGTTAGGAGAATGAATAAAAGGAAACTATGGGATGCCCCTCATGAAAATCTGTCTTAGAAAACTTTCCAGGACTTTGAAAAAAAAAATGTTATAAATGCTTCTCCAAATGCAAGGGTCACATGTGAAATTCTGTATACAATTTGGAACAAGCTTGAGACAAACTGCTTTCCTATACATAGTGAGAATCTATAAACATTTTTTTTATTTTTTGATGGAGAAACAAAAGTGTTTCCTACTAAGGAAAGGATGTCCAGAACATGTGGGAGAAACCCCAGGCTGGGTGAAAACCCAGAGTTGAATGTGTTTTGTGCTTGCAAAGCATGCATAGAAAATTTGGGCACTGTCATCATTGTGTGTGGACTTCTGAGCCAGAAAGCTCCTCATTCATTCAGCAAGCATTTACTGATTAACTATTCTTTGGTCGACATTGTGCTACAAGTCACAATCTAGGCACCCAGCAGAAAATCAAAATACAGGGCCATAACAACTACTATGGAGTTGTGCAGAGAAGAGAATATTACTACCTCCAGAGGGAAGGGGAAGGGAAGAGATGGAGGAAGGCTTCCCAGGAGGTGACATCTAATGTAGGTTTTAAGGGAAGGATAGAGGACGCCTGGTTGGCTCAGTTGGTTAAGCCTCTGCCCTCGGCTCAGGTTATGGTCTCAGTGTCCTGGGATCGAGCCCCACATCCCTGCTCTGCAGGAAGTCTGCTTCTCCCTCTCCCTGTGCTGCTCCCTCTCTCTCTGTCAAATAAATAAATAAAATTTTAGAAAAAAAAAATAAAGGAAAGATAGAATTTAGTGAGTCTCCCGGAGGAAGTGCCCTGTGACACTTACAGGATTTAATGACCTAAAAAGGAAAAACACATCCCAGGTGGAGGGAGTGGGCTGTGCCGAGGCGCCTGACTCGAGAATGAGGTGCTTTCGTCATGTACAGAGGAGGTCACACATACCCTGCGTAGACAGGGGCCCGCCGTGCCCAGTGAATTTAAACTTTACTCTGAAATGTGAAGGGACTCGCTATTTGTTTGTGAAGGGACTCGCGATTTGTTTCACTGCATGAGGTCTGACCTGACCCCGTGTTGAAGGGCCGCTCGTGTAGAAGCTAAACTTGAGATCGGGAGATTTCAGTCCAGGAGACAGACAAGGGAGCCACTTCCTTCACTGGGTCCATCGTCCTTTAGTGCCCAGACTGGGCAGGGGGTGCGGTAGAGCATAGCGAGAACCAACAGAACGTGGTGAGGAGCCAACCAAGTGGACAGAGCCGATGTCACACGACCCCCAATGGTCCCCGTTGCTCACTGCCCTGTGTAAGGAGCTCTGCCTGTGACGCATGACAACGCTCTCTTCCATCAATGGAGCCCCGACCTCCATGCCATGCTGATTTGCCGTAATTCAGTCTGCTTGGTGGCCTGGCCATGAGGATGACGAAAAGAGCTAAGTTTGGGGATTTGCTTTTTAAACAGGAAGTCAGATGTCAAGGATGGTAATTCTCCCAATACCATAGCCAGCAAGGATAGTAACAAATTACCCCTGGCTGCTAATCTGAACACACAAGGAGCAGAACAAGAAAAGGAACAAAAGCTCTAAGCGTGGCATCAGGAGAATGGAGAAACGAAGGTCAACAGAGGCAGTGCCTGGGTAGCTGAGAAAGGTACACCAGGGGGAGGAGGCCTGTTTTGTTCTCTTCCATTTTGTTTTTATGACTTGGGAAAGGGCAGAGAGCTCGAAGAAGAAGGAACAAAACAAGACTTCAAAGAGACACATGGTTATTGCCCTTTCCCTGCTTGAGGAGGACACAGACGAAGGGCAAGATGGCCCGGCCATGTTGGGAACACGGGGGCACAGGGATCTGCAAACACAGGATAAAGGCCTAAAGCCTCAGCATGTCTGAGGGAGACCCCAAGGAGAGATCTTGGAGCACAGAGGGAGCTGAGAGGTCTTGGTGCCTAAACGTAAAACAGATGCAGAAATGATGCTAAACTCATTAACAGTTGGGGAGAGACGGGATTTTGTGGACAGGGGATTTCGTTTATTTTCTGTTGTGCTTTTAAAACTCTTTCAAGAAGGAGTCTAAGACGTAAAAGAACTTTTTGTTGTTGTTTAAAGCAAAATATTTACACAATGTGCTGGAAGCAAGCCTATATCCATGAACATAGTCGAGGGTTAAGGTAGTTCAAGATCCCGACCGAAAGATGGTGCCTATAGACCTGGGGAGAGAAAACAAGTGCCTCTCATCAGTTCTGCGAAGGGAAACAATTGAGATAACAAAATGATGTTTATCTTTATTTCCCAAAAGAAGACAAAGGGAAAATAGGACCGGAGGTCGTTAACATTCAATGAAGACCCATCACAAAGTTGATGAAGAACCGGAAGGGTGGTTAGGGACAGTGGGCACCTAGAAGCAGAATTGTACCGGACAGGCAGGACAAATCCAACTTGAATATATTTTTTTAATCTTTGAAAAAAGTAAATAAGGGAGGGCACAATGTTATTTCAATTGGAACGGAGAACTAGAACAAGCCTGTTCCAGTACTCAGGACCAGGAGAGAACACACCAGCAGCCCTATTGTCTGAGAAGGGTCATGTGCCCATGGACCACCCATGGGCTTCCCCAGCTCAGTGAGTCTGCAGGGCAGGGTGGGGGAAGAGGAGGGACCAGGATGATTGGACAAGGAGGCCTATGCCATCTTTTTCTCAAGGACAGAGGGCAGACCCAGCCCTGTGGACCCGAGTTGCTTGTGACATGGGACCTGACCAGAGTCGTGCTTTAGATGAATCCAGTATGCAGGCTGAGATGCACTGGGGGAGGAGAGGAGGAGGAGAGAAAGAGGTTGGCATTATCACCAACGAGGCTAGGACAAGGCATGGTCGCTCCTCGTGTCCTGCAAGAGGAACCTTTGGAGGTAGGTATACTTGTGTGTTTCTTCTTCACAAGAGGTGAACTCCTTTGCCCAGAGTCTGGCTCGGATCAGCTCAGAGCTTTCCCGTTCTCATTCCCTTCAAAGTCCCCTCGTGTTTAATTCACAGACTGCTCCAACGGATTCTAGAAGCAGTCTGGGAGCAAGTCCTAAACAAACAAATGCATCTAAAATAATGTTTTTTAAGAGAAACTGAGGTAAGTTCACACAAAACAGAATGTAGACCATATTGGAATGGAAGAAAGTAGAGATACTTAGCTTTCGAACAGCAGATAAATCAAGGAATCAGAGTCTAAATTAAGAATGAAAGGATGTGTTGGGGCGTCTGGGTTGCTCAGTGGGTTGAAGCCTCTGCTTTCAGCTCGGTCATGATCTCAGAATCCTGGGATCGAGCCCTGCATCGGACTCTCTGCTCAGCGGAGAGCCTTCTTCCTCCTCTCTCTCTCTCTCTCTGCCTGCTTCTCTGCCTACTTGTGATCTAGGACTGTCAAATAAATAAACAAATCTTAAAAAAAAAGAAAGAAAGAAAAAGAAAAAGAGAGAGAGAGAGAGAATGAAAGGATGTGGCCTAACGGTCAGGCTCTGTAATCGTGTCTCCTGCTGGTGACGAGCCTAGACCCAAATTCTTCTGCGGAAAATCTGGTGGATCGTGTTGTCGATCATCGCTATAAACGTGACGGTTCCTGGGTTATTTAAACGTGCAGAAGGACTGGCTGGGACGGCTTGTTTGAAAGTACAGGCATGATGCCCACGTCCCTTTAGCAGATCCTGGTATAGGTTTGTCCTATAAATCAACTTAGCTAAGTGTCTTCGAGTTTCCTTTTCTCATGTAAGAATTTTCTTTTATCACATTTCTGCATCTTGAAAACGGCTTAAGGGAATTTAATGAATTCTGGTTTTCCAAGAAGTCACCGTGCTCATTTCCGAGGCCACCAGCAGCCGGCCACCACACGGCTTCAGTTGTTGATAATGAGAGTGGTCTATCCACATTTTGATAATACCGCTTGAATATTAAAACGACCCATGTGTGCCTGTGAGCCCACAGGCGGGTCAACCTCTCCTTGACCTGGAAGTATTTCTTATTTGGATTGAGAGCTGGGATGAGGAGTTTCTGACTCACTACAAGAGCTTTGAGACAGAGGCAGGCCAAGGCTCAGTTGGTCTCAAGGACACTTGGCCCTGAGTCCAGATGGAAAACACATGCTGTAAGGACCTTTCTCTTAATGAATTCACTGGTTTTTCCCTTACAGCGTTTCATCCTTTTTTCCCCCCAGACAGGTATGTTCTGCTTGAAGAAAGGCTGTAACTGTGCAGAAAGATGATCTGGAATCAGGGTCGATGTCTCAGCAACGTCATTCCGTCTTTGTTAGAGGTGGGGGAGGAGGGCTGGCAGCCAGACGGCGCCTGCACCCAGCACAGTGCTCCCACTGAAAGCAGTGTCTCCCTTAGTCATGCATCACCTTGGCGAGCACCCAGAGCACCGAAGAGCAATGCAGGGCAACTGCACGTGCCTCTCGTGCTGAGTGTGACTCACGGAAGTTGCGGTAACCAGGTGAGTCTCGGGAAACGGCATCGCCCCATCAGATGTAAATGTATGTATGTGAGACATATGTACATACGAGCCTTCTATGTAAGAGACACATGTATTACATATGTATATATATGTGCACAGATTACAGAAGTTTATTTTTTTAAGAGTTTATTTGAGAGAGAGAGAGTGCACGAGCATGTGCAGGGGGAGAAACAGAGGCAGAGGGAAAGAGAGAATCTCAAGCAGACTCCATGCCCAGCTTGAAGCCACGCTTGGGACTCACTCCCACATCCCAAGATCATGACCTGAGCCGAAATCGAGAGTCAGATGCTCAACTGACTGAGCCACCCAGGTGCCCCAGACTACCCAAGTTTAAATAAATATATAGGCATGTTGTTATAGTCCTATTTATATCTAAATATGTATTTATATATCTGGATATATCTGGATATATATTTATGTCTTAGATATATTTAGATATATATCTAAATATATCAATGTACATATGTAGAAATACATAGCTGTAAGTACACAATATGTATATCATATTGACCGTACGCTATATAGTGCACAGGGTATGGATAACGCATATTTATGATGCATCTATTTACCTAATGTCACTATTTTCAACTGAACTCCATGGGAAACTTGTTGGGGACACCTCAATTTAAAAAAAAAAAAAAAAGAACCTTCTTGCACAGAATCTCCACGGGTTGTTAGTGTCCCATCTGAAGAATCCTCCATGTTTGCAGTAATTACATAAAATAAATTCAGGTCTGCAGGGTGCCGCATGCATTGACTCAAGAATTCCAAACACTGGCACTTCTGGTGACTATGTCCAGCTGTGTGCCCCCCCGACCCCCCGCAGGCCACTAGGTTCCCAGGCAGGACCGAGTCATGGTGGCTTCCCCCCGACGTCTGGAGCTCGCCACCCTCCTTGCAGAGCTGGACAACATGGCAAGCAGAACCCAGGAGAACCACAGGCAGAACAATACACAGAGCCCTGGATTCCGATCAAAACTGTCCCACGAGAAAGCAAAATAATTCTAGGAACTTGGTGTCAAAAGTACTGAAATGAGATGATCAAGAAAGGTCCAAGAAAGAAGCAAAAGCTCCAACAGGCACACAAAGCAGCTCCTCACCACCCCCCAACCCTCCCACCCCCAGAGCTGGTGTCTTTCCCAAAGGGCACCGCGGGCAGGGCGGAGGCTCAGACACAATGACCCCAGACAGACAAGGGACTGTTGTTTGCATGCAGGAGAATCGACCATTTATGTTTAAAATAATATTTGTTTACAAGACATTTAAATAATTCTTGAAGTGGGTTTCTGTAATGGTATTTTGAAAAGAACTCAATACGACAGATTTTACTATAAGAGATTTTTGAACACCTATAAACAGGCAGTTCTGCCCCCTTTCACGCAGGAAATGTTTGAGGACTTCGTAGGCAGAGTCACCCTCTTTCCCCGAAATGAACTGAAAATATTATAAATAAAACTGAACTCCAAGCTCACAGAGAACTGGCAGTCTCCGCACCTCCTTTCTCCTCTGAATGGGCCCAAATCAAAGATCTGGTGACATTTTCTTGACCTGAGTCCCTGAACTATCCGTTTAATGGACTGCACGTGAAATGGTGCCTGTGTGGGTCCCAGCACACCAGGGAAACAAGAGCAAATGTGTCATCCTCTCCTCCCCTGCGCTGCAGCCGGCCGGCCGAGGAATGTTCCCCGCAGGGTGGCGAGTGGGCCCGGGGCGCCCCAGCCCGCAGGCTCAGCCCCCTCGCCATGCCCCGCATTCCGGGCTCGGCAGGCCCTGCGCTGTGTGCGGCAGCCCAGACCGCTGTGTGCGGCGCAGAGGGAAAAACACGAGCTCTGCCAAGATGGCTGGCATTTTTCTCATGTTTGAGATGTCACATTTTGCATTATTCTTTTGATTTCAGGGAGAAGGGAAACTTTGTAATTCTGTGTCAGCTGTCCTAAGACTACTGCACAAACAAAAAATGGGAAATCGCTGAATTCTCATTTCTAAACTTGTGGCTGGTAAGAAAAGCCTGAATTGCACTCCCCAAACAGAGGTTGGAGCCGCCCCCTTCTACCTGTGAGGACCTTCCAAGACCCCCAGGGGATGCCTGAACTACACCTCGGATAGTACCAAGCCCTACATACGCTATGATTTTTCCTATTCATACCAGACCTATGATAACGTTTAGTTTGTAAAGGAGGCACAGTGAGAGATTACAACAACAACAATTAAATAGAACAATTCTAACCTCCCTTGGGACTGTGGCCAACCGCGTGTAGTGGAAACTTCCAGAAGCAAGACCATGGATAAGGGGACTGCTCTAGTTAGGCTGACTCTATGCAAATGTTTTCCGATTTGGGCCCTTGAACCGTCAGAACGGAGAAATTTGGGTTGTCTGAATTGGGACTGGCCCTGGGGCAGGCGGTGTTTGGCCTGGCTGCTCCTTTTCACAGGAGTGGCCTTGTCTCCTTCTCTTCTGTGTGCCAGAGGCTGGCTCAGGCCTCTCACCTGATGGCTACTGTGTCAGATGCCACTCGGGGGAACGTTCCTCTCTCCTTACAGCGCTGCTGCGCGAATCCGTCTCCATCTGCGTCACTCTACTCTTCCGAAAAAATTCCCTCTACAAATGCAGTTTCAATCAATCTATAACGACTGAGACTTGCCATCATTTTTAACCCATTAAAACCAGAAACTCGTGGAACATGAAGGTCATTTTATTTGCTCCTGTTTGTTTTGCTCCTTTTCCTGCTGTGTCTCAGAACACTCAGCGGACGGCAGTTTCTGTCGATCAAGTGTCCGTCACCCAGTGGAATGAAAGATGCTCTTCGCTATTTGTTCCTGATGTTCACTGTCACAAATGGTCACCGCTTCAGGCAAAACATGGGTCAGCTTCGATTCAGCAGAAACAATTCCTCACTCCGGGCAGTAATGACTTCCGAGCAAAACGCTACCACTCTGATTCTATGAAGTTACTGACTCGGAGACCCTCAGCAGGAGACGTGTACTATGATTACATAAATAACCAGATGCTTTCCTAAAAGATATAAGGAACACAGGAGCCTGATGTCCGGAGAGGGGAGGGAAATAGATATTTTTGGAAAAAGTTTGTGCAACGAGTGAATGTGATCTACAGGAAACGAGAACCACGTGACATGGACCATGTAAGAGTTGCGTCTGGAGAAGTACAGTAGGGTGTTCACCACGTCGGTGTCTGGCCATGTCTGGAAACATTTTTGGTTATTTTTGGCTGTCGTGACTGGGAGAGAGGTATTGCCAGCATCTCTTGGGGACCTGGGTACTCGGCTACACATCCCCAGTGAACAGGACAAAGACCCCACAACTAAGAGAGATCGGATCCCAAACGTCAAGAGTGAGGAGGCTGAGAAACCCTGAATTAGTGATGTTCACCATCCTAGTGTGGGGCTCACGTGCCCGGTCACTCATCAGGAGAGTAGGGTTATCCTTCCAGCTTGGGCTGTGTCCTGGGCTCAACAGGAAACCATCAGGCCCAGCTCCCAGCACAGGGGCACGGGTTGTGTAATGAAAATGCAGCAGGACAGGGAAAATACAGAAGGCTAGTGGTAACTGGTGCAATGTGGGTGTGCAGCAGGGCCAGGAACCCCCGCAGGGAAAGACACAAGTTCCGGGTGATAACTGGGGGAGGCGGGGGGAATGTGGGCAAGGTGGAAGTGGGGGGACACTTGAGAAGGGGCCCTTGAAAGTAGGGTAGGAAGGTAGGAAGGCATGGCCACCCCACAGGGCCGGGTTATACCCGTGTTCAGAGATGGGCACTGAGGTTGGCATCCAGAAAGTTTGTTGCTGGGTTGCCCAAAACCAAATTGTGCTTATTGGCATGTGCACAGATCCAGAAGAAAGAGGAGAGGGAAGAGCCAAAATACCAGAAATAAAACAAAAGATAAAGACAAAAATAAAAAGGAGAGGAAAAGCCAAGGGGGAAAAGGAGGCACCCCCACTGGCACAGGCACGCTGGAAGGCACCAAGTCATCAGGCAAAGGGGACGACCAGGGCATTAGAAGCACAGACAGAAAGGTCAATGCTTTCTGCCGGCAGAAGGAAAGACATTTTGTCTTTCCCCCTCACTGCCCCAGGTGATTCTGCCTCTCCACACTGCAACAAGGTGGTCTTGTCTGAAGAACTCCCCGGGCTCTGCTGAGCAGGGAACAAGGCCTCTGGTACCTGACAACATGCAAACGTTCCAGGAAGGAGAAGACAAACCACAGAGAAAGCCCGTCTCAGGGTTTTACATACAATTTATCCCAACTCTGTAAGGAGAATTCATTAGTTACCGATCCTTTATTTTGTGGGGCATTTTCAGAGACAATATTCCAATTTTTTGTAACCTGGTGCTGTCTTTCTATCTTCCTATGTCTCTGACGATTTATCTCAGAAGCAGTTTCTGAGGTCAAAGATCTCTCGGTAGATTGTCTTCATCAGTTTCTGCCTTCTTCTTTCTTGCTCGGTCTCCAAGTGTTTCCCTGGGTACTGCATTTTCTGCGTTTTCTTCTTTCACATCTCCTTCTTCCCAGTTCTTTATTCGGTTTTGGAAAACCCAGTGGCTGAGTTTGCCGAGACCAGCCTCCATGTCTGACTCTCAAAACAGTTTAGTTAACTGGGAAACGGGCAGTGAACTTGGGTAAAATAAAGCACATAACATCTTTTACCCACACAGGTGTGATGGTCTTTGACCAGTGTCCACTTCCTGCATTTAGTCGATCTTCCCCAAGCCCTTGGCTCTGGACTCACATTTGCACAGGGAGCCCTACTTGGGGTCCTTTGTGCATCTGCTTTCTTCTGTGACCCAAAGTGGGATTCACACTGGAAAGGCGCATGCTTACAGAGTAAGGCCATCACTCTCAGAACAAGACAGAATGGACCTCTGCCCCAGCTGCAAACAAATGTCCTCAAGATGGTCCAGTATAACTTTCTCAGAGCCAAATTTCCCTGGATGGAGGAACTCTGCTCTTCTTCAGCCCTCCACCCTCTGGAAGCAAGTCGACATGGGCACAGTCGCTCAGGAAACGCATTTCCAACCTTAATTAGAAACTGTGCTTCCCTTAGGAACTTGGGGATGAGGATTTTCACATGGAAAGAGTGGGGGTGGGTGCAGGAAAGGGAGAGTTTATAGATACGCTGATGAATTAGAAAGAAATATCATTTTTGATATAACGATTTTATTTATCATATATAGTCATGTTGTGGAACTAGCTCTAAGATATAATTGGGGGAAATTAAAATGTTATTTTTAAAATTCAGGCTCATATTTTTCCAAATGATATCACAGCCGAATGATTCCATATCTTAGCCTAGTGATTAATGGTACAAATCAGATCTGCTCTTCTATTATGAATCCTTTTTGAAAACTGTGGTTAATCTTAATTTAATGTTAAAACCTTGAGAATTTACTATACATATATTTTTGTCCATTTCTTTAAAGATTTTATTTATTTGAGAGACCGTTAGAGAGCATGAGAGAGCGAGGGGGAGAGAGACTACTAGCAGGCAGCAAGAAGAGAGGGAGAAGCAGACTCCCCACTGAGCAGGGAGTCTAATGTGGGACTCGACCCCAGAGCCCTGGGATCAGGACCTGAGCCAAAGATAGATACTTAAGCAACTGAGCCACCCAGGCACCTGACATATATTTTGTATCTTGCTTTTTTTTTTTTTTTTTTCCTGAATTACAAGGTACCACCAGGAGCAGCCTTCATATTTTTTTTTCAATGCCACATATGACTTTTATTTTTTTAACTTCTTTTTAGTGTTCCAGAATTCATTGTTTATGCACCACACCCATATTAAAATGCTTCACGTATAGTCCTTCTAAACGGTGGTGACCATGCATTTCCACGTGCTCCTTACCTTGGATTTGCCCTTGCTGTAACAGGCCTTCTTGGTGGCTTCATCACACTCCCACTCCACAGCCTGTAGGAAACACCAAAATGACAGCGACTGTTACAGTTCTGACTGAATCAAAGGGGACAAATAATAAGGCTCTGGTAATCAGATTAGGAATTGTGGCGACCCCATGGAACCGATGTTCTCATACAAACATAGAATTTACACTAAATTTATGAAATTCACTCATAGGGGCTTCTAATTTTCTTTGAAATCGAAGCATTTTAAAGGACTTGCCCCCAAGTATCTGTATTTAAGCAGAAGCAGTGTGATATTTAGACACCTGTAAGAAAGGCCCATGCAGGCAGTTGATGGCTATTGTCCTAATTATTGAAAGCATCCCTTCGGTGAAACCACAGGATAGATCCACAGTGCGCTGAAAAGACAAGCCCTGGACCAAAAACGATGTCAGCACTCAATGAGACATGTGCATCTTCTGCTTATCATATGTCATTTATCTATCTATATCGTATGTCGTTTATCTATCTATATCGTATGTCGTTTATCTATCTATATCGTATGTCGTTTATCTTTATCATAATTTTGCACCACCTTACCCCCAATATCTATATGCAAATGGGGAAGAAAGAGCTCATGCAAAGAGCGCATCTACTACTGTACACAAGAGCGTAATTTTCACACTCACAGGACCTCTGACTCAAGAGTTAGACCACAGCTCACGAATATGGTTTCCCAAATGTTCCGAACCTGACTCATGGTGATCAAGTTCCCGCGCATCCCCTCACATCTGCTACTGTCTCACATAGGGCATCTGTGATTGGCAACACACTACAAAGTGCTGACTTCACGGGAAGGAACGGTGCCTACAAATACTAACAATCTCTACACCGAGATTGTGAGTCCCTTCTTGGAACAAATGTAAGAATCTGAGCTGTTTATCTTTTGTATTATTGTATGGAATGTGGATTTGTGTTTTAGCTTCCTATCAGAGCTGGAATTCCAAAGACTTAAGGATTTCCGAAGGACCAGTTAAATCATTATCAGAAAAAAAATTGTTTTTAATTTGTATTTTTTTGAGAGAGACAGGGGGAGAGAGAGAGAGCATGAGCAGGGTGAGGGATGGGAGGGGCAGAGAGAGAATCTTAAGCAGGTTCCAAGTTCAGTGCAGGGCCCAATACGGACATGATCTCGCAACCCTAAGATTCTGACCAGAGCCAAAGTCAAGAGACGGACACTGGGGTGCACTGGGGACGCCGGGTCACTCAGTCGGTTAAGCACCTGCCTTCGGCTCAGGTCATGATCCCAGAGTCCTGGGATCGAGCCCCACATTGGGCTCCCAGCTCAGCAATGGGTCTGCTTTTCCCTCTCCCACTCCCCCTGCTTGTGCATGTGTGTGCTCTCTCTGTCAAATAAATAAATAAATCTTAAAAAAAAAAAATAAAAAGAGTTGGACACTTAACCCACCGAGCCAAAAAAAAAAAAAAAAAAGGAGTTGGACACTTAACCCACCGAGCCACACAGGTGCCCCATTATCAGAAAAAACAATTTAAGCAAGGGACAAGTCTTTGCTAATTTGAACAAATGTTAAATAATAAACTAAACTAAGCCAAAGATAAGCTACTGTCAAATATTATTAAGGAAAATAAGGGCTTCACTCTCACTTCTAGGAAGAAGCTATTTTTTAATTCTCCTAAACCTAGGAGAGTAACAAAGTAATCATGCACCAGAATCTCGTATCGACTGTCCTCCAAGAAACATTACATAATAGAGACTAAAACACAAAACTCTGCATCTGTATCTTCCTTGCCAAATATGAGCACAAAAGAAAGTGTTCTAAAGAGAGTCACTTCAGTGTTTTTCAAACAGAAACAATATCCTAACGGCTTTCCCTTGCGTCGACTTAGCGATTTTTGTCAGTGTCAACATTTGATGAAAGAATTTGTTAATTCTTTCTGTGATGCCTTCCTGTTCATAATGTTTAATGGCAACAATAAAATTCCAGCTAGTCAACATGTGATGTAAACAAATGACTTGAATTCTGTGCTATGATGACAAATACTTACACGACAAGGGATGACACTTCCCAGGAAGACATAAGGGCTTCACGTGTCGTGGCAGATCTGTGTGTCCCCATGGGATTCACATTAAATAAGTGCATTACTATTGTTCCAGATGGACCTTTCCTTTCTTAGATCTGTTTATAAAATGGACTGTGCTGTTTGTATTTAAACAGAGATATCCCTATTTTTGCCTTTACTTAAACTCAAAACAGAAACGACACACTACAATACATTCTTTTACAAAGTCAAGGCTATTGCAACTTTGACTTGCTGGCCCCAGGAGGATTTGATATATAATTACTAGGACAACTACAAAGTAAAAAGCTTTAGATAAAGAGGCATTCATAGGAGCCCTTGGTAATCCAGTAATTTTGTTAAAAGTTAATTATTAATTCTCTCATCAGTAAACATAAGACCTGTGAGGAGCATGGTTAGTTCCAGGGTTGCAAGAAAACTTATCAGACATCATCAGAATTGTTCAAATCCTTCTACCGAAATCACAAACAAATAGCTTCCCCAGTCTGCCTAATGCCCAAGTAGCCTGTGTGTTTTCAAGATAATTGAAGGCCTAGGATTGGATGGGAAAGTAATAGAAAAAAGAAGGAGAGTTTTCAAGAATATTTCATTACTTCATCCAGTTTAGCAAGAAAAAGCACCTGCACACACAAGTTTATTAGACCAACAGAAAATAGGACAAATCTTACATATTTTTCAGAAGACAGTTATTAAAAAGAAACAAACTTACTTCTGAGGCATTTTTATTACAGTATAACCGGCTTTCCAATAATATTCAAATCCAGAATTAATTGAAGACCACGAGTGTTCAGCTTTTCTGCTGATTCACTTCTTACTTGAATAGAAGAGGACAAGAGAGACAAGACTCATATTGGGAATGGCATTCCATTCCTGCCTATTGTAGGGCTGCATAAATATTACTGGATGTCACAGAATTTATCAAAAAGTGCAGTGGGAAGACATGTCTTCTGCAGATTGGGCTAACATAGGGTGTCGATCCCACAGTGTCATTCTGTTCTCTCAATCAACTGAACTCGTCCCATTTGACCATTTCACGACGATGGGGGAACAACATACTTCTATTAGAGAGAACTGGGAGTATCAGTAGAGTCCTCATGCACCAGAGTTCATTTCTCAAAGTTACTCATCCCGTTTGAGATTATATTATGTTCTAACCTGGTCATAACTTTCTTTATTCCACAAGAATTGTTCTAATAAATTAAATTTCTCTTAACCCAGTCTTCTCACTATTTTCTCACAGGAGAGTCTTGTTACTCTTTCATGCATGATTCTGGAACAAATCCCACTACTGATTTGTGAAGCCATCTTTCCAGTTGACTTTGTTTCAAGACACTTTTCCGTCTACACAAACCTGTCTTTACAACAGTTGCAACACGTGCAACAACCCAGATCTCAGTACAACACGCGTGATCTTGTTACCTGAGTCTCTGTGGGTTTTTTTTTTAATCTAATTTTTATCATCTCTTGTCTTTTTCTATTGCACAATAGCCCCTCAGAGAAGAAAAAAAAAAAACAAAACTGAATTCCCTATTCCGTTCTGCATTTAATCTTCATTGTGTTTTTTGGCAGCAAACACACAGCAGTGATAACGCGGTTATCTGGATATCTAGGCTATACACAGTAGGTGAAGAGTATGGAGCATCCACATCTTAAAAGACAGGAAGATTTCCACTTGCAGAATCTTTTTTGTTTGTTTGTTTGGTCTGTAAATATATGCCAATAACATCTGTGCTCTTCAATGACCTACAGAAGCTTTGCTTTATGCATTTGCATTCATTCTCTCTCTCATGTCAAAAAGCACCCACCTACCAAGTGCAAGGCACTGTGTGTTAGGTAATTCTGATGGAGGAGAAATAGACATGGGTGATATTTGCATACGTCAGACATTAGTAAGTGTCTTCCATCAGTCTGGACGACATCTTGCTAACTCTGAGAACTTCACCATGGTCATTTCCACTGTTCCAACAGCCATGCTCATTTCAGATCCAGAGATAACCTGGAACTTACGACATTATCAACTTTGCAGAAGCCACAGTGCTATAGACAGACGGAAAAGGAAATGGAGTACGTCTACCGAATATCATTTGATTCCCGCAGGAGCCCTGGGATGGAAGGAAACATGACACAGTCCACCCCTCCCCATCACGCACACACATATGCTCAAGTTATGATAAACGGAGCTCCGATCTCGGGAGTAAATCAAAAGTGGGAAAGAAAAAAGACTGGCTCTTTCTATGTACGCGTTACATACATATAAATCCACAGTTCTCCGAAGTATATAAACAAAGCTGTGTATTATCACATTCCACAGTGAGAGAAGTTAATTAGACAGGGACCAGCAAAGGCAGATACTTTTCATAAAAATGAAGAGAACAACATTCTAGGCAGATGGGCCACTACTCTTTCAGCAGATGGCTTTGCTAATTAGATACTGGCAAAAGATAACATTTAAAAAAACTAGTTTAATTACACAGTGCCAAAAATTAACAACCACCTGAGGGCTTTTTTTTTTTATATATATACATTGCATTCATACTCTCATGTCATGTATTTCTGTGAAATGCCAGAGAATGTTAAATTGTGAGAGCAACTATAAACACATTGCCAGGCAATGTGAGACCATATCCTTGTTCAAAACAGAGGCAAAACACAAATAAGTTGGAACTTGAAATAACCTGATCTTTATGCAACTTCAATAGGTGTTAATCCAGTTACCCTTATGCAGAGACATGTCTGAGAATTACCGTTGGTGGCCTCACATGACAGGTTCACAACACAGCAAATTTGAGACAGAATGAAAGACATTGAAAGACACAAAGGGATGGAGAGTTTAGTCACTTGGGAAGGATTCATTCCACATTCCTCTGCCTTTACTTCCTAGCGTCTACTGGATATTTGCTTTCAACATCAATTTGTGGCACATCTGTCTTTGTGTCCACAGCAAATACGTAAGTCCTCTCTGCTCTTACGGGTAGCCTCCGAATCAGAGAACTGTAAGGGGGCAGCAGTCCTATTACTCAACGACTAGTTTTTGATTCTCATGACACTGACATCATCCAAAATTACAGATACAGCTTACTTTGGAAACACCATAAAAAATGTGTTACTGACATTTTTAAAATCCTTATGTGAAAGCCCGAGATCTTGTTCCAAATCAGATTTATTTTCAATAGCTGTACAGTGGAGTTCCCAACCTGTTAAATGCTTATTGGGCCTGTTGTTTTTCAGTGGGTCTTTTTAAGATTTTATTTATTTCGGAGAGAGAGCATGAGCAGGGAGGATGAGCAGAGGGAGAGGGACAAGCAGACTCAGCACTGAGCACAGAGCCCGACATGGGGCCCAATCCCACAACCCTGAGATCATGACACCAAGAGTCGAACATTTACCTGACTGAGCCACCCAGGAGCTCTCGTTGGATCTTGTTAAACTGAGGGTTGTTCTTTAGTTGAGTAGACAGTATATTAGCTTCCTAGGGCTGTCATGACAAAGTAGCATAGACTACAGGCTTTATTCCCTTGCAGTGTCCAAGGTTAGAAGTCTCCAATCAAAGTGCCAGCAGGGTTGGTTCTTCTGGAGTCCCAGGAGAGAGGCTGCTCCCTGCCCATCTTCCGGCCTCTGGTGGAGGCAAGCAGCCCTGCTGTTGGTTGCAGGATTTCTGGAAGCATCACTCCAGCCTCTGCCTCTTTGTCCAAATGTCGTCTTCTTACAAGGACACTGGTCTTTGATTAAGGTCCACCCCACTCTAAGAAAATCTCCTGCAGCTCATTACATATGCAAATCCCCTACCTCTAGATAAGGTCACCTTCTGAGGATCTGGGGGGACATGAATTTTGGGAGGACACCATTCACCCCAGTACAAGACAGTGTGACATAAAATAAAGAGTCTGAGATTGACAACTGCTAGTACATAAATGAGGGTCCTTGCTTTGCTAGAAATCAGCTGCCAAATCTTAGGCAAAATACTGAAAAAATTTACGAAACTCTCATTGTGTGGACCACAGAGCTGGGTGCTTTGTATACATTTTCTAAGTTCAGTCTCTCTATAATTTTACATGGGAGATAAATCACCATAATATTCTGGAAGAGAACATCGGCTAAATAACGTACCATAAAGCCCCAAAAAGAGTAAGTGGGACAACAGTATCTGAATTTGGATTGAAGCCTTTGCTCTAAACCACTGTCTTCTGACCCACAGAAATCATATGGTATTCGTCTTTCTCTGGCGTATTTCTCTTCGCATAATACATTCTAGTTCCATCCACATCATTGCAAATGGCAAGATTTCATTCCTTTTGATGGCTGCGTAATTATATATAGAGATAGAGATAAATATTCTTTACCCATTCATCAGTCAGTGAATATTTGTGCAATCTCCACACTTTGGCCATTGTTGAAAATGCCACTACCAACTTTGAATCTGTGTGTTTGTTCTGTTTGGGTAAATACCTAGTAGTTCGACTGCCTGGCTGTAGGGTAGTTTTGTTTTTAGCGTTGTGAGGAATTTCCATGCTCTTTTCTGGAGCAGCTGCACAGTTTACACCAGCAGCAATTCAAGATGGTTCCCCTTTCTCCACATCCTCACCAGCATCTGCTGTCCCTTGTGTTGTTAATTTTAGCCATTCGGACCAGTGTAAGGTGGAATCTCACGGTGGGTTTGAGTCACATTTCCCTGATGATGAGTGATGCTGAGCACCTTTTCATGGGTCTGTCGGCCAGCTGGAGGTCTTCCTTGGAAAAGTGTCTGCTCATGTCTTCTGCCCATTTCTTACCTGGGTTTTTTTTTTTTTGGGGGGGGGGTAAGTTCTTTATAGATTTTAGACACTAACCCTTTATCAGATGTGATCTTTGCAAATACCCTCTCCCATTCCATAGGCTGCCTTTTGGTTTTGCTGACTGCTTTCCTCACCATGTAGAAGCTTTTGATCTTGATGGAGTTCCAACAGTTCATTTTTGTTTTTTATTTCCCTTGCCTGTGGCGAGGTGTCTAGTAAGAGTTGCTAAGATCGAGCTCATGTCTCTAATTCCTACGCACAACCTTATAGAAAAGAAAGTAAAAGTGGCCTTTACCAAAGTCATGCTTTATAAATGCAAGATTATAGCAGTAAATCATTAGTAAAATGTAAGAACAAATGACCACTGAGTCAAAGCACTCAGTATCTAATTATTTCTATATTTTGTTTTGGTTGTCTACTTTTGAAATAATAGTGATTTATACGAATTAAGCAGTAAAAAATAAGGCCACCTTGGAAGCCCAGTTAATGTGGAGTATATTCTAAAATAAAAGCAGTCACTTTATTCTATGTTCTACAATAAACCAAGTAATCCAGGTGACATTATAATAGAAGTTAATTCACTGAGGGTTTCCAGTGCCTAAACATTTTGCATATTATGTATATTAGTGGAATGATTTTTAAACAATAGACTGAAAACATACATAATGTAGAAAACCCCTGAGCACCCCTGGAACCCTGGGGTTCCAGGAAGCATATTTAATGTATTTGGTTTAAAGGTCCCAGGCACCTCTGATACCCAATTTAAATGCTTAGAATGGCCCTGAGGAGGCAGAAAAACAAAGTCATGGAGGACAAGTTCTAATAAGCCTACTCCTGAACACAGATAAGCCCCACTGGGATGAATTGGGGAAAAAAGTACCTTAGGAATGAGCCTAATATCCAAAGATGCTATAAAATATGGTATAATATTTTAAATTATGATAGACCCTGAGGCAGCAAACAATTGTTAACTTCAAAAATGGTGTTATTAATGGGTGTGGTACATAAACAATGAATTCTGGAACACTGAGAAGAAATAAAATAAAATGAAAAAAAAAATGGTGCTATTAACTAAAATGAGCCTGGAAGGTACGCCTAGTACCGAAAGCTGCTTTGGGTTTCAAAAAAATTATTTTGGTAGATCCAAGTGGGACTGATTTAAAAAATGGCATCCTGTACAATTTGTCAGCATAACCATAGTGGAAAAAAAAATCCAATTACTAGAGGAAGGACTATTTTTATACCTAAATTTCCTGAAGTATTAGTACATAAAAAACTCAATTCAAAGTCAATCAATCAAGCATGGGGCCAGGGTTGCTATTAGAGTGAACTGACTTCTCAAGGACTTGCCTTATTTTAAGTTTCCAGTTTTGGTGGGAAAACTGTCGCTTCTAACATATTTTCTCTCTGTATGTTTTTCGAAAACATACATCATAGAGATGATGCCATTGAAATACCAAAAATACCTGTAGTGCTCAACAGAAATTGTAATGCTTGCTAGAAATTAAATAGATACAGCACAATCAAATTAAAATTAGACATTTATTCCACACATGGAGAGAGGTGCCCCAAAGGGAACAAGCTGATTATAGAAAGTCATGAAAACCATCAGACCCTCCTGAACTTCATAACACTATTTGAAGACTTACTTGACAATGACGTGAGGCCTTGCAAAATATAAATTAAAAAAAAAAAAAAAAAGAATGAGCAAGACATTGATATGGGATGATTTGTAAGACACAGACCAACTCTAGGGACAACTTGGTATAATGAAGGGTATCCTGGAAATGTCTTTGCAAGGATAACTTTGTAGCATGGCTTGGACCAACGCATTCCTACATAGAGCACTTGACAACTGGCAATCATTCTCGAGCCGTTGGGAAAAGTGAAGAGACAATTGTGGCCTAAATATAAGAATGAGCGCCCCAGCTCTAGAATGAGATATCGCTTGGAAATAGAGTCAAGGTTCAAAGGGAACGTATCACACAAGCAATAAGAAGGACCAAGGTGGGGCGCCTGGGTGGCTCAGTGGGTTAAGCCGCTGCCTTCGGCTCAGGTCATGATCCCAGGTCCTGGGTTCGAGCCCCACATCGGGCTTTCTGCTCAGCAGGGAGCCTGCTTCCTCCTCTCTCTCTCTGCCTGCCTCTCTGCCTACTTGTGATTTCTCTCTGTCAAATAAATAAATAAAATCTTTAAAAAAAAAAAAAAAGAAGGACCAAGGTCTCTATTTTGAGAGAACATGAAACAGATGGAGAAGAAGATTCCAGCAACCGTAGCATGAATGTAAATGAAGATGCAGAGACATGATTATTTTTATACCCCTCCCCTACCACTTGTGACTTTTTTTTTTTAATTTTATTTATTTGTTTGACAGAGAGAGAGAGATCACAAGTAGGCAGAGAGGCAGGCAGAGAGAGAGGAGGAAGCAGGCTTCCTGCTGAGCAGAGAGCCCGATGTGGGGCTCGATCTCAGGATCCTGAGATCATGACCTGAGCTGAAGGCAGAGGCTTAACCCACTGAGCCACCCAGGTGCCCCTCACTTGTGACATTTTGTGTGTCTGTTCACTTGCTAGAACTCTAAGTTCACCTACGTTGCGGTCATCAGTTTGGGTCTCATTTTTGTATATTCTGGCTGAATCCTAATGAAGACATTCTACATAAACTGTCAGCTTAAGAGGCAATACAGCTTTAACTAGATGAGTATTTGTTTTTAGTTTTTTCCAGCAATATTGTTTTTTTTTTTTTTTTCTGAAACTGGCTTCATGAAAACAAACAACACCTCATATCTGATTACTTTTTTCTGCAGTTTGGAGTTAAGATGTATGTACTGATTCACTGGGGTGCATAGAAAGGCCAGATTATAGATGCTTATTGAGGAATTATTTAATATCCGCTGAGCCAACCACTCAGAATTTATTTATTATTCACATTATAAATGCTTCTTTCCTGAGATGCATGCTACCACTACCAAGAATGTCTTTACTCCCAGTTTCCGAACATATCGATCTATTTGCCAAATCTCAGGATATATTGAAAACCCTTTTTATGAGCCTTATTCAGCAGTATTTCCATAAATTTTCGTTTGGAGCTGAGAGAAATGAACATTAAAATTTGTTTTCTGGTGTACATCTGGGAAGTTACACTTCCTTCTTCTTTTAAATAAACTGTGAAATAGGATGATATACTTCTGTTCAAGAAACATTATTTATAATATGATCACAATGTTAAATGAGAACTTAATGAACATTATTGATATATTCATTTCCTAGTTAATATTTTAACATTCTCATAATTTTATGAATATCTGCTAGAACTTATTAAATCGAATAATTTAGCATTAAGCAGTACTTTGTGAGTTTGCCATTTATTTTCTCAAACATTTGTCTCTCTTCTGTAGTATAATCAGTTCACTTATGAGAGGAAAGTCCTAAAATATTATCACAACTATTACTAAAACCTTAGATGAGAAAGTTCTATCCAGGAAAGAAGTCCAGAAGTGTTTCAAGTATGAGAATAAGACATGTTTGGGTTTTTTTTAAGATTTTATTTATTTATTTGAGACCGAGAGAGTGTGTGTATGTGCAGTGCAAGAGGCAGAGGAAGAGAGAGAACTTCAAGCAGATTCTACACCAAGCACAGAGCCTAATGCTGGGCTTGACCTCACGATCCTAAGATCATGACCAGCGCTGAAATCAAGAATCTGGTGCTTAACTGCCTAAGCCACCCAGGTGTCGAAAGCAGGTGGTTTTTTTGATATATGTGAGGTCTAAGATATTTTGTTTGAAGATGGAAAATTTTTGGTGTAATTTTACAACAAATTCCGGTGAACATCCCTCATCTTCCCCCTCCCCGTTTCATCCATTCTCAGTAGCATCTTTGCTATCTGACCAGTGGGAGTTGGCAATTCATTGCTAAATGCTGTAATTTCCCCCAATTTTCTATGAAGGAGCTGAGCCGTATGGCTCTGGTGGGGCCCAGAGATACACATCTGTGCGTGTCAGAGTGAGACACTGTGGTCAACGGAATAAGGGTCCCCCCAAAGTTAGCCGCATCCCATTTCCTGGAACCTGGGAATATTCCCTTGCATGGGAAAGAAGGCAGGGCCTAGAGACGGAAGGGTCTTGACGGGCTGGCACGCAGCTCAGGACAGGACGAACCGGGCCCCTGAGTCCAGAGCTTCTCGTGAGCCAAGAAAAGCTATGGAGCAGATGGTAAGTAAGAGGCCAGCACAGGGAGGTGAGTAGGTTAGAAAGACTTACTTCTGGGTTGTGCTAGGGCCCGGGGTGGAGGGCAGCGGACCAACAAGAGACTGATGTGAGGCGGAGTGGCAGGCCACCAGCATGCAGATGTGAGAGACTAAGAGAAGCAGGGACAACAGGATGACCGCGGAGGGAAGGGGGACCCCACTCTTCAGTGGAAAGAGCACCCGGTGCTGAAAAAGTAGATGTTGAGGTGAGGGGGATGCCACACGCCCAACCTGACCACTGGGTGGACATCAGTAGCCCAAGTCTGTCTCATCTGTAAGAGGAAACTCATTCCCATCCACTCCTTTGGTTGGACCAGGCCCCACGCACGATTCCAGAGTGCCTTCTTTCCAGCCCGGTAAGTAACTTTAGTCCTAGAAAAATAAAACTACCTTTACCATGCTGGCTGAAGAAAAACATAACAGGATAATAAATCTACTTCCCAAATAGCAAAGTAGTTGACCAAAAAGGAAAAAAAGAAACAAAAAAACAACCCACACAGATTCACAGGCTATTTGGATCACTACACTTTTGATCAAATACACTTTCAGTTCATTGGTAATAAATTCTGGTTTTTCAAAACTAACTGCAAAAAAAAAAAAAAAAACAAGGAAGCAAACCATATCAATCACATGAAAGGTATGGCTAACATTAGGGAAATTCATGCTAGTTTAGCTCAGGAACTTCACCTTTAAAGTCAAATGATCATGACTTATTGGCTTGAATTCCCTGTCCTGAGTCAAGCCCCTGTGATTAAGTAAAGAACAGAAATGCAAAATTAGGGAAAACATAACCTTTGGCATACAGGACATTTAGCAAAGCTAAAGAGTCGAAATTTACAAGTGGAAGAAAACAAGAAAAATAGAAAAGAAGAAAAATTAAGTTTTTTTGCATCTGTTAGGCTTACATTTCTCTTCGATTTTTCACACATGTGGAAATTTCAGAAAGAAGTATGCTATTAAAAAGCTAATATTTATTCTGCTTTCAGACCAGCCAAATTCAGACTTAATGCTAAAGTTTCAGGTAGACTTGGGTCTCATAATTCTCAATATCAACAGAGGAAATTTCATGCTATTTTTCAGGAACACTTTGGGTCCATGATTTTTCAAGTGCTGACTGAGTTCCAGGAGACCCAACAGGTAAGCCTATGCTGCAGACAGTTCTGGCCCAATCTGGAGCTGACACGATGTTTCCAGCATAACAGGTACACAGAAGAGCATGGCAACCGCAGAAACCAGAAATCAGACAATGCAGGACAGTAAAATGTCTACAAGAGCACCAGCAAGTTATGTCTGGGAAAATATCCCAGAGCTCCTGATAGGGATGATGTCTACTAACTTCTGCCCAGCACTACACACATTCTCCTCCCAAAAGCCATGAGAAACAGGCACTACAATCAGATTCACCTACACGGCAGGTGGCAGGGGAGAGGCTGACCCAATGTCCCCAAGCTATTAAGTGATGGGGCAGGATTTGAACTCAGGTCATCTGGCTTCAGCATCCATTATCTTAGCCATGTGCTTTGGCCCCATCTTTCAGTGAGCAGAGCGCCAGGACCTCCCAGACTCCTAATTCCTTCCTGCCTCACCAGGGTCCTATTGAAAGACTGACTTGGCTTGCTTTGAACTTGTCAGAGGAAATAAAAATATGTTGCTAATGGGAAAAGACCTTGGTGGGAAAAGAGAAATAAAATGGTTTGTTTGAACAGATGATGCCTCTTCACCTTGTCATTACAGAGATTTCTGACAAAACCATTAACAGCTTCAGTGTTGATTCCATATGATCTCATTTCAGCTGGCAAGCCCTCCCACCCTGCGTTCTGAAAGGGCCCTCAAAACACAAAAACAAATTTAATGGAGAGTAGCCTATCACTCTACAATTCTGTGGAATTATCCAAACCCACAGGGAATTCTATCAAAGGCAAGACAAAGAGCACAGATGCACCATCGGGTGTAACAATCCCATCTTCTAGCACATCACACTGGGGTAAAGATACTGAACTACATACAGATAATTCAAACTGGGTTATATTCCCAAAGTCAGTTTATGTACTGGATTTGGGAGAATAAAGTAACACTATCCCAGAGAGAAACCATGCGAGTTGAGTTGATGAGCACCATGGTCAACAGAGCCCAGTGTCCTGGATACGGCATGAAGGACCCACACATCATGAAGACGTGGCCAAGGGAACACACTTGAACTTCCAGTCAGAGAGTCAAAGGTTCCTTGTCCCTCCCATCCCAGTGAAAGGAGGGTCCTTAGCCCCGCACATGTAACATGGAGATCAACCCCTTTCTCTCATAGCACAGGGCAGGGGACCTCTGGCAAAGTGGGACCACTGACACCACCAGGCCCCAGAAAGACGAGAACAAGGAGTGGTGGGACCTGGTGTACTCCTGGCTTCTTAGCCTCGGTCAGAGCTAGCCTACCTTTCCCCTCAGTCTCTATTCCGTGACCCCAAACAGTCTCACAGTTCCCACTGCTATCCTCTTACTGGAGGACACAGGCTTTTGGAGTCTCCCTAAATGGTCCCAAGGCTGGCAATAGAACCGTTATTAAAGAGGGAAGCCAAAGCCATCACACAGGTTGTGGAGAAGCACTGTGCTTTCCATGCAGTATTTTCTAGAACAGCCACACCCTAAGAGCGCTTATACCTCTGAAACAACTCATGCTGAGTTCTCCTCACTCCCTAATGCCTATAGTTCTGATTAGGCTGATATCAAGAGAAGTAGATTTTTCTTCTTTGTTTCTCCAAATAAGATAACGTTTCCCCCTACACATCTATATATGTGCTCCCAAGGGCAACTGGTTTAATGGATTACGGTGATGGATAATTAGGTCTCTTAATTATTTTCTCAGGATTATTGCAGTGGTGAAAATCAAACCACATATACATACATCCAAATAACAAATATAAAATATTTAATTGCTTTTTAATTGAGAAATGATTCCTCGTTTTGAGAACGATCTCTGTCCCAGGGTGTTCATCATTTCTGTTGCATATTCAAAGACCTTATCAGTCTATTTATAACTATTTTGATTGGTTTACCTTCTATGGTGTTTTTGACAAATGTCATTTGTAATTAGTTAGATTTGTGTTCATACTAACACATAATCTGGGTGATTCGGCTGACACATAATGTTTAATTACCCAATTTTAATTGAATCTATTTTTAAAGAAATGGATACAGCAAGTCCACAAGTGACCTACAGAATCTCAGAATCTCACCTTTTGTAGGCATCAGACTCAGCATTTCCAAAAGATTTCATCCCTAAGCCTTCTCTGCTAATATTTGCTTTTCCTTTGAATAATGAGGAGTCCCAGGAAAAAGAAACTCATAACTTAGGGAATAGCTTCTATATTCCCTTTACATCAATGACAATAATACAGCTGCATAATAATCCTAAGGCGACAGAGTAAAGTTTTTCCTCCAATGTGTAAAAACACAAAGGACAGTCATCGAGGTTTGTCTGAGTGTAATATTAGCAAACTCACCATATGTGACATATGGACAGAAACTCTATGCCATACTTATGTAATCTCTTTTTAAAGGTCTATTTATTTTTTTTAAAGTTTTTACTTATTTATTTGAGAGAGGGAGTGAGAGACACCTCACGAGCAGGGGCAGAGGGAGAGGGAGAAGCAGACTCCTCCGCTGAGCAGGGAGCTCAACGCGGGTCTTGACCATGACCTGAGCTGAAGGCAGGCGCTTAACCGACTGAGCCACCCAGGTGCCCCTAAAGATTTATATATATGAGCGAGAGAGAGAGAGAGCATGCAAGCAAACAGTGGAGAGGGGCAGAGGGAATTTTCAGGCAGACTCCCCACATGACCTGAGCCAAGACCAGAAGTCTTGGCTTAACTGACTGAGCCATCCGGGCGCCCCTGTCATCATTTTAATTGGTTCTATGCCAAGGAGACAATCCAAAACAAAGGATGCTAATGATCCAGTAAATTTCTATGTCATCCGTCTTAACTTGTGAACATATTCAACTAATATTTACTGAGCACCTATTACGTGAAAGAATGTGGGTTACACGATTCTTCCTAAAGCTTCCCGCACTTTAGAAATTCTCAGCATAACAGAGGTGAGAGACAAGGAAGGGAGTAATTGTAATACCATTCAGGACGTAAAAGCATGTAGTGTGAGAACATTGAGAAGCGAACACTCTGGGTAGCAAAGACGGAGAGCCAAGCAGACACTCAGCCAGGCTTCCATGTGAGCAGGGATGGAGGAGAAACCAGAGCTGCTCCGGGCAGTCGCAAGGGGCTCGTGCCTGCTGGACACAGTAGCCACATGTGTAAGGTCTGTGAGGAGGGAAAAGGCATCCCACGTGCAGGGCCCTGCAGGAGACGTGTCAGCTGAAGCCCACGAGGAAGGGCGGGGATTAGCGGACCTTGGAGCTGGAAAGGGAGAGGAGGACAGACCATGAAGCCTCTTAGGTGATGGGGTTTGAAAGTGGGACTTTTTACATTTAAGCATTTTAAGCCTTGAGATAACACGGTAGTTTACCTACGGGAAGACATTAACCATAGTTAATGGCGGGGGAAACTGAGGCACCGGCATGCTGAACAACTGCTCAAGGTCAGAAAGCACATGAAGGATCTAAGATTGAACCACGAACAGATATGCAGCTTAAAAAAGAGGGAAAAAATGCCTGAGGGAAAAGGATTAAACGAGTGAGAAAATAAACAGTTCGTGAGAGAAGGAGACCTGGCTGAAGCCCGGTGAGGAGGAAGCGGGACACCAAAGTCCAGCGGCCCGGGGAAGGCAGAATCAGTGCTAGAAAGAAGCAGGCGGCACAGGCGCAGGGACAGGCGGGGACACACTCTCCCGAAGGCTGCGGGGACACACTCTCCCGAAGGCTGCGCGCACGCTGGGCAGAAGGTCTCCAGCTCATTTTCTGAGGTCCGTTGGAGACGCTCCACGCCCACGGTACTGGTGGTGTGAGAAAGTGTTCTCTCATCCGGCAGAGAAGCTGCCTTGGAGGAAAACACCAAGCCTGGTTTCCCTCGACCCTTAGAATCATCTGTCTGGAAACAAAGGGCATGTGGTGACATGAGTGGGGCTCACAGGGATTAGCTTGGCTTTGTGGTGCTCTTTTTGGGGAAGGGAATGGAACACGAGGTCACAATAGCTCAGTCCTCAGCCTGCCTTCCCCAGAGCTGGCTAAGCTTCAGGGTTTGAGCCCAGGGGCTGGCTGTGTGATGGGTATGACGAAGGGCGCCCCAAGACCCTTACGTGAAATGCTACCATGTAGAGGGATGATTTGCTCTAACACACAGACACATGGCTTGAGCACCATGACACTGAGGTCAAGAACACTCCGTAGCTGTTTCTCTGGGACAACAGAGTTCAATGTCCATCGCACCACTAGATTTATCTAAGCATTTTGTCCTCAAAAATATTAGAGAGTTGACTTCTTCTTCCCTCTAGAACCACTTTCTTCCCAATGTCTGAAGCCTACAATGGCCAGGTTTTCTTCTTCACTCACTAGCTGCTCCTTCTCAGTCTCCTTACCAGTCCCCCTCTGCATCCCCAAACGTGGCATCCCTCTGTCATCTGCCTGAGACTCCCGTGATTCTTCTCAACCCTTCCTCCTTGGGGAGTATCACGTGGTCCTGTCAGGATAAAAACCATCCATATATCCCTGTCCGTTGCCAACAATTCGTCTTTCTGTTTTCAGGACACATCCCTCAGGAGAGGCAAAAAGGCATCTCATGGTACCCAGATCACCACAGACGATGCTTCTCAGCGTACTCCAGCTTGCCTTTCCCCCAGGTTCTGTTCCTGTCACCACTCACTCAGGTAAGAAATAGGCAAGCTATCCCCGATTCCCCTCATTTACTCACTGCCCACATGCAATCCACCAGCAAACCCTCTTGATGGTAACAAACCAAAAAAATCCCAAATCCATCCATTTCTCTACCGGCCTCTCCTGACTGAACTACTGCAACCATCTCCAAATCGGTGTTCTTGCAGTCTTGCTCCATCACAACCATTTCTCTACACCTCAACCAACATACCTTTCCAACATGAATATTAGATCGCGTCTTCCACAGGCTTGGCATTGCGCTTAAAATCTAGGGTCCTCACCTTGCTCATAAATGTCATGAGATCTTGTCCCCAATTCTCAGACCATGTGTAATCTCATCCCTCTGCCCCTTGACCACTGTGATCCAGCAACTCTAAACTTCTTTATATTCTTTTAGGCTGCCAAGGTCGTTCCGTCTTCTGGACCTTTGGATTTCCCGGTCTCCCTCTCCAGAAGTCTCTTCCTCTCACCTCTACCCCATGTCTCATTGCTCAGATGTTAATTCACCCTTTTTACCCTAAAGGTGGGCTGGTGCTGCCCACCTAACATGCAGGCGCTCTAATGATACTGTCCACTGGATTGTTGCATTTGTATTCTTGGCAACAGACTGATCATATTCTAGCCCTTTCCTTAACTATTAATTGATTAAATGTTCATTTCCAACTATAATCAAACTTCTAAGAGAAGAAAGTCCTTTCCTTTGGTCACCATTTTACTTCCTGCCCTTGGAAGTCTGACCACCACAAAGGACATCTTAATTAAATATGTGTTGAAAGAAGTCATGAATCTAGAAGTTCAGAAAGGCACAATGACTTTGTTTTAGGAATTTTCTGAGCTGAGGGCAACAGTTTCAAGGCAAAACTTCACCACAGGTTTTAAGACCATGAGGTCCAAGAAGAGTGATGCTTAAGTGAATCATTTTGCATTTCTGAAACTCAATCTTCACATCCATACAATGGGAACAATAATCCTTGTGCTTCCTGTTTCCTAAGACTGTTGTGAGATACAAAGAGATAGATGTGGAAACTCTCTATAAGTTCTAGGGCAAAGTAACTCAGTAGGAAGAGTTGCGCTTGGAGACTTCGGTCTTCCTCAGGAACCAGAAAGCTCATTTCTTACCATTAATGGATTTGCTGACCCAATGGGTGTATGAGGAATAAGCTGGGTGGTAGGAGTCAACACCTGGCCCCAACGAGTTTTGCATCTGGCAGCAATCCAGAGAATGACTCCTCCACCAGGTAAGAAACACAAAGAAAATTCCTTCATCACCATCTAGGCACAGGAGCCTACACTGAAGACCTTCAGACTGCCCCATGGGTGAAAATCAGGTCACCCTTTACTTCCATAGGACACATGGCTCATGTACTATCACGCTGGAGAGAAGGCCACAAAACTACTCGAAGGGGGAAAAGTAAAGCTTAGCACACCTGGCAAACAAACTACATATTTCATATGCATGTTTCATATATATATGTGTAATTTCATACACATACAATCTTTCTTCATACCAAATTAAATTTCACTGCAAGTCAGTCAAATGAAATCACAGCTTCTGTATTATACCTGGAAACAGCCATCAAAACGCCCCACTCTATCACAAAACATGTGGTTGATATTATGGATGGAGACTGTAGGGCCCTAAAAAATTAATTATCATCTCTCCCTGCAGCAGATGAGGCCAGCGAACACTGTTCAGAATAAATGAAGCCCCCTAGCCTCTCCTTCCCACCACTTGACTCCTAAGGCATCTCTCATGATTCCAAACCCAAGCCAGGTCAGCCTGGCATCCCGGTGCTGGTCATGACTTCCAGATGTTTCCCAGGGGCAAGGTCAAGGGGCACAAATGGGATGGGTCAGCAAGGTCCATGCATGGGTTACATACAACAGTGAGCAGAGAGGGGCTGGCCTCTGGACAGCTCTGCACACAGAGGCTGAGGCCCACAGGAAGCAGGAAGAAGTGCAGCCAAAGGCCAAAGGTCAGGGTGATCGTGGTGATATCACTGAGCCCGAAGACCAGCGGCCTGGGCACCCAGAGCAAAACCCAGAGGTTTGCATCTACTGGATACTCATTTAGACTGAATACTGGAAAATGGCTGGAGGAGCCCTGGGGAGATCAGCTGTCAGATCAAAACAAAATAGAAATATTCATGCTGATTTGGAAAGAATCTCCAGAGAAGTTCCAAGTCTAACCCTCTTCCCCTCAACTGCCTTCTCAAATGCTAGTCTGAGACATAATTCTACAGATTCCTTTGAGTTCTTCAATTAGAAGCCTCAGTGAAGCAAAATTCTCCTGTGCAACAAAAACCCTGACTATTGGGTCAAAAATGTATCAATCAAACCTGCTCAGTCTCGGGCACGCTGTTCGGTGAACTAATGAAGATGGACAGTCGGGCTGGCAGGCTGCTGATCCAGAAGGGGACAGTGTAGGTCTGGCTATCTGTCTTCTCCACTTGGAGACTTAAAGGCAAAGTCACAGGTCCCTCTCTCCTCCTTTGTGAAACCATGAAGATCCTGTTCTCCAGCCACCCTTGGGTTTATCTAGGGGCAGGGAGAGCTGGGCTGAATCCTGGCTACGATGTGATTTAGAAGAATCTTTGTCTTTCTCTCATTCTCATCATTCCTCATTGCTTAATGGATATAATAAATACCAAGAGCCTCGAAGGGCTGTGGCGAATACGAAGGAGAATTTTGAAATGGCCTTGAATATACATCCTGCACACAGTAAGCCTGCAAACTGTTAACTGTTTAATGATTTCAATTATTTCTTAAAAATCCTTCCTCATCCCATCCTAATCCTCCAGGTATCTGCATGTAGCTTGGAAACACAGCTAAAATGGAAGGGAGAAACACACACAGCTACTGGGCGCAAGTGTGCTTTTAATATTCTTAAAAGGTTCAGAGTAACAAATATTTCCACGTGTGTTGAAGAGATTTTTTTTTTCTTTTGGCTCAGGCGGAGATTTGAAAATTAAAATTCATGTAAATGTCTAAGGAATTCCAAATGTTCAGAAAAGCTTCATCATCAGTCAGGGGAAAAAAAAAGAGAGACAATATCTGCCAAAAAAGCAAAAAAAAAAAAAAAAAACCAACAAAATCTGTTCAGAATGTTAATAGATTATTGCAATATTTGGAGAAAGCTGGAACAAACAGTTCTGTGTGTTAAGGAATTATTGAAAATTTATTATCAATATATGACACCAGGAGGAACATATCCTTGGTCTTTGTCCCCTTACCCTCCTAGTTCCCAACACAGAGCTTTGAAAACTCTTGGAATTTAGGAGTCCTAAGAACACACTCCTCAGAAGAGCATTTGTTCTTATTCATAATAATGTCCTTTCAACAACTCCTGAGTTTATGCTAATGACCTGACTCTTGGTGGGCCATGGCGGGCTTCAAGATGGTGGCTGGCTCTCAAGAGAAGCAACCACTCCAGGAGAGAGTTGGAATTTACAGTCCCTCCCATAGGCTTCCAGAAGGAGGAAAGGGCTGAAAATTGAGTTCACTCATCAGTAACCATGATTTAATTAATCATGCTGATGTAATGAAACCTCCATAATTATAGAACATGATGAGTTTCAAATAGCTTCTTGGTGGGTGAACACACTAAGGTGTAGAAAAGGTGAGGGTTGTGGGCCCACCATGTAACACCATCCCCATTACTTTGTTCATGCAAGTCTTCCATTTGGCTGTCCCTGAACTGTATGTTTTATAATAAACTGGTAAACGTAAGTAAAGTGTTTTCCTGAGTTATATGAGCCATTTCTAGCAAATTATTGAACATGAGGAGGGGGTAGAAAGAAGCCCGATTTAGAGTAAGCTGGTCAGAAGTCTAGGTGACCATTAGGACTTGTGACTGGCATCTGACAGAGGGACTACTCTTCTGGGACTGAGTCTTTACTCTATGGGGTCTGAGGAATTCTGAGGAATTTCAGGAAGCTAGTGTCAGAATTAAATTGAATTTTAGGACACCAGTTTTTGTCCAAGGAGTTGTTGAATTGGTTGGTATGGGGGAAAATACCCACTGATGTCAGAAATGTTGTAAGTAGAAGCAGATCCAATGATGAAAGGAATAAAGCCACCTCTTACTCTTCCACTCTGTCCAGCAGAGCCAACAAAGCCATCAGGATGATGTGAGAAATAAAGGCAGAAAAAAAATTATCAAATTTCCTTATTACTTACAGCCCATTGACAAGTCCCTTGAAATAGGCAGAGTGACATTCCCCTAGGGACGCAAGTGCCTGGATGTTGACACTTTGCTAAGGGCAGAAAGCCATCTTAGCCTGACCCCCAGGATCCTGTAAGCCTACTTTAACATACAAAAATCCCTTTGGAGGGCACCTGGGTGGCTCAGTCGGTTCAGTGTCTGCCTTTAGCTCAGGTCATGATCCCAGGGTGCTGGGATCGAGTCCCATATTGGGCTCCCTGCTCAACAGAGAACCTACTTCTCCCTCTCCCTCTTCCTGCCACTCTGCCTACTTGTGCTTTCTATCTCTCTGTCAAATAAATAAATAAAGTGTTTAAAAAAAAATCCCTTTGGAAACTTCCACTATCCCCCCCATTCCCACTCCAGAATACATGTAGGCAATCATCCCAAGTATATGACCACCAATATACATCTCAAGGTTCTTACTGAGTAAGGGACTGGAAGGGCTAGGTAGGGAGAGATAGGTAGGGGGTTATGGGATCAGGTTCATACAAATCTCCAAAACGGGAAGGTTTAAGGAAACCAGAGATAAGGGAATAAACCAGACCACCCTGCCCTAGGTGTCAGAAGTGGGATCTTATTTTAACAGTCACTTGTGACCAACAAAGAATTACAGACCCTAAAAAGGAAGTAAGCCACAAAAGGTGTTATTACTAGTCCTTCCTCAAGGTGCTATCAGTAGAGACAGTTAAAAGGATTTAAGTTCCCTGGTTAGTCTTCAAAAAAAGACCAACCCTAAAAGCCCTGTTGGGACCCTTGAAAGTTTTTTCTTTCTGTATTCTTGTTTAATAAAACTATATGGCTTTACTCACTCACGTTTGTCCTTGTGATTCATTCTTTAAGTCCCTGTGACAAGAACCTCATTCAACGACACCTACATACTCCCATTAACCTTTTTCTATGACTTGAATTAAGGTTCTTGCAAAACAAAAGAAAACACGGTCATTAATGCTTATGACCTGTACTAGTTCCTCATGGTGTGACGTGTACCCCTTCCTCATCCTGTGACCTATACTCCTTCTTCATCATGTGACTACCTGGTAAAAATCCAGTTATTCTCACGGATTATACCTGGATGGTTAACTGCACGAGCTGCTCTTAAAGACATCTGTCCAGACCCCTATTTCCCCTCTTTCACTTGGATGTTTCTCAATATGCCTCCTTGCAGAAACCAACCAAAAGGGCTATGATGATTTATCTTTCCTCAAACACGTGCTGGCCTCACCTCCCACTATCTCCCCTGCAGAGATTGATAAGAAGAATTTAGCTTGTAAATCTACTTTTGTTGTTGTCTTTAAACTAATTGGAGGATTAGAAACTCAAATGGTGGCTTTGTGCCTAGTTTCTTAAAAAAAAAAAAAAAACGGACTCCTTGGACTCCTCGTGAAAGATGTAAACAACCTCAAATTCAAGTCTATTTGGGGGAATTATGTTGTAAGAATGGACAGAAACAACAACGAAAAAAAGCCATACCATTAAAATAGATCACTTTAGTTTTAGTTTATGTCTATTATTTCCTCTTGAAGAGCACTTGTTACTGCCCAACACATGTCTATAAGCCCAGAGGGATGGGATTGTGCAAGGGGAAGACAAAGGCCAGACAAACAGGAGTGGTGAAGCAGGGAAGGAAGAGGGGAGAACAAAGGCTGGGAAGGAGAGGGGAGATGGGTATATTGAAAGAAGGAGGTGGGCAGGGATGCAAAGAAATTTGGAAAGCTTCTACCACCCAGCGTCCAAGGAAAGGATGTGCTATATTCCAATAACATTCCAAGCAAATCCCAGAGCAGTGCACTGGAAATTAAAACATGGCCACACCTTCAGGGAACCATTCTATAAGAAAATGAATTTAACTGGATATCAAATGAATCGGTGGAGTAGAGCCTAGCCTCTGATTCTCAGCTTTGAGAATATAGGCTGGTCAGGAGGGAGACACCCTCAGAATCATACTCCCTCTGAGTTCACCTATAGTAATAGGGGTAGCAATGTCCAATTGTTTCCTCAGTGGACCCAGGAGACCAAGGTTTTAAGAACCTGAATTCAAGGAAATGCATCTTTAGTTTTATCATTTTGTATACCCTACCAGAGGACAAAGAAATAATGAGGCTAGCTTTTGAATGACAATGACAGCAAAGAACTTTCACATGGGGATGTGATGTGTGACCTGTTAGGTGCCCGGAGGTGGAGGAAGGAAAGGTCCCCTGTGGCCAAGAACCAAGTATATTTACCTACTCAGTAACTTATCCCTCATCTTGAGCCCCCTAACAGGTAAATAAGTGTTGTCTTTGGTCTGAAATTCTTTCTATCTTACAGTTGGGATTTGTTGCTGTCGTGTAATGCATGTTAATATTTAGGACTAGAAAGGTTGGGGTAAGGGGTGCCTGGGTGGCTCAGTTGGTTAAGTGTCCGACTCTCGATTTTGGCTAAGGCCATGACCTCAGGATTGTGAGATCGAGCCCCACATTGGGCTCTCTGCTGAGTGTGGAGCTTGCTTAAGATTTTCTCTTTCCCTCTGCCTCTGACAACCCGTTACCCTTGTATATGCTCTCTCTGAGAAGAAAAGAAAGGAGAGGAGAGGAGAAGAAAAGAGAGAAGAAAAGAAAAGAAAGAAAAGAAAGGAAAAGAAAAGAAAAGAAAGGAAAGGAAAGTATTAATGTGACCTGAGTGACTGAAATAATGAGCAAGTAGCCCACTGGGGTTACAAATGAGTGCATTTTTTCTTCTCCTTTTCTTTCCCAGTCATGACGGGGTAAGATTTAATTAAAATTAAAGCCTAGTACTTTGTTTGCTTCCATACCTGGGGGAACTGGGAGGGTCTCAAATGGCCACTTCCCCTCCCTGCTGTGTCACCATGGATATGGTCCCCTAAGCCAAGAGACCCTCCTTGTCATGGGACCAGGCATTGTTCCTGCTCACCCCAAGTCACCTCCTGCAATTCTTCAAGCAAGCCCAGTTCCTCCTGCTGTGGGAACCAGGGGCACCCCAACCTCCTGACACCATAGAACTTTTACCCACAGCCCGGATCCTTCACTTGGCTCCTCATGTGGTTCTAGCTTTGTGTCATCCTATCTGTTGTCATCCTATCTGTCATCCTATCTGCTTAGGGCTGGGTTTCCTGTGTCCCATAGCCCTGAGGCAGAGGACTCCCTCTCTCACCATGTAGGTGAACAAAAGACAATTAAAACAGTCATCACCTTCCAGGTGATGTTAAACCAAGTTCAAGGCAGCCACTCCCTTGGCTTCCTTTCAGGCCACCCCAGGACTGCTTTCTACCCACACGGAGGGTCTGGGCTCCAGACTCAGGAACACCAAGCGCTGGATGGCTCCATACCCCACGCTCGTGGGGAATGTCAGGCACTTGGCTGGCCCTCCGTGTTTTCAGGGTGAGGGCCTGGCATCTGAAAAATGCTGTCAGGAGAAAGGCAGTGTTTTGCAGAGGAAGACCAAAGAGGCATTGCTAAGTTTTAACATTCCTTGCCCCACGGCACCCTCTCCTTCCAAGCCTCTCCCACGTTTTCACCCACCACCACAAAAAAATCCATTTATCTCACATTTCCCAATGACCTATTCGTGAACAAAGAGCGTCAGTGCTCAGATCCACACTGCACGCCCTCCTAAGGCTGCTGGGTCTGTGTCTGCCCTCGGGGCATTTTAGGATCACAGGGATGGCCCAAGTCTCTGAATATAGGTTGATATTTCTGAGGAGAGAACAGTTTTGTCCATGGTTCTGTGGTTTGTTTTGATGTTCTAGATACCATGACGTGTCAGTTAGCAAGGGCACATTTCAAAACATGAGAATGTTTCTGTACTTTCTAGGTAGCCCCTACATGAAATCCATGGGCAAACCTCCCCTTATAGATACTATTAATAAAGAGGAGGAACAGAAACATGATTTGGGGGGCATCCTGTTATCTGTGGCAACCTCTAGAAGATTATGGTCTCATAAAGAACTACTGCAGATTTACAAAGTCTCTACCAATATAACAATATGGTTCTTGGTTAAATAAGCCGTCATTGTTTCATGTAATTTGGGGTACAATGAAAACTTTTTTCAGGTCCCTTAAGACAGTACTAGGAAAAAACAGGTTATCTTCAAACCAACTCCTTTCCACCCCTGTAAGGAAGAATGCGGGAAGATTATAGAAATGGAATGATTGCAACCATTCCCTTTGAAGGGAGGATGCAAGCATGGTTAAATTAATAATACTCTTATTTCTCCAGAGTCATGAAAAGAACTTGAACTTGCCCAGAATGACCACCAGATTCTAACCTCCTTCTGGAAAGATCAGGGGCATCTTGTCATTGTACTCCCAGCTAGACTGCTGAACAAACTCATATAAATACAACTCCATCAATACATTCTTTTCTTTCTTTCTTTTTTTTTTTTTAGTTTTTACTTATTTATTTGATAGAGAGATGGTGAGAGAGAGCATGAGAGGGGAGAAGGTCAGAGGGAGAAGCAGACTCCCCATGGAGCAGGAAGCCTGATGCGGGACTCGATCCCAGGACTCTGGGATCATGACCTGAGCTGAAGGCAGTAGCTTAACCAACTGAGCCACCCAGGCGCCCCATCAATACGTTCTTAAGGTGGAAGTTTGGGAGGCTCTGGACATTTGAACAGTAAAGTCAAACACTTAACATCAAGCACCTCAGTACAGATTAAAGGAAACAGAATTAAATCATGGGCCCTTATGTAATTCTCAAAAAAACTCCTTAAAATCCCATTTCACAGCGGAGGAGCCTCAGCTCCACGCTGGAGGTAAATACCTCACTGAGTTCTGCCCAGCTAGAAAGTGGCAGAATCCACGTGGATCCCAGGTTGTTGGCTCAGAACACTAGGCTCTGTCCATGGCCCTACATGTCTACACTACAGATGAGTGAAGCTCGTGTCTGGCTTTCATACTCAGAAAAGATCAGATTGTTATTTCCTATAAACCAAGGGAAGGGTGAGCTGAGAATCCAAGAACACCTCCTGGGGCTCTTTGGAGAGAACCACGAGATATCAAATCTCCCCTAACCCCCTCTCGGTGCCAGAGCTATAGCTCCATCTGCTTGATAAACCCAACTGGCTGAAAACTCCAGCTTCTTGTTACCATCCATTGAGTCTGTGACCCGCTTGACTTTAGGAAGCTCTTTATTAAACTGAGCTGGTATCTATCACTCTGCAGCTTTTACCCATTAGTTCTGGTTCTAAACCTCAGAGACTTCGAGATAAATTCTTTGCCCTCTTCCACATTATTTCTCCTTTCTTGTTTACAAACCCCTAAATTGTCCTCCTGGGTCTTCTCTTCTGTAGACCAGTACACTCAAGTCCCTTTTCTCGTTTCTCAGATAATATGGCATCTGATTCCTCTGACGATGCCAGCCCTTCTCCTCTCTCTTCTTTATGATTGCCGATAACTCAAAAATACAGAATTCAACTTACATCCTGAAAGACTACGATATATGACCTGTTTTCTGGGATTTGCTTCAGGATCATCTGGAGCTGGGGTGGCCATAGGGGAAGTGGGTAAGGGAATTGAAACAAGATTTGCAAAAATACTGATACATTTTTTTAACTGACTGCTGAATACAGAGTTTCATAGAATTTTCTTTACCCTTGTCTAGATCTGAAATTTTACATAATAAAAATTTTTTAGAAGCATAGTTTCTAAAACCATGCCTAATACTTCAGACATGACAAGATGGGTTAGAAAAAGCTAAGGCATCACATTCTGAATCGTAATACTGTACAGTGATTAATGAAAAATGATCACTTTTTTTTAGAGCCTCTGAAATCTGTTTTTTTTTTTTTGTTTTCTGAAATGACTCAGCTATCTCTTATTCTTAACATAGTTGGCTCTTGCTAGTTATATTGGTGGTGGATTTAGCTCCAAATGGAGAGCTTGTTATTTTGCCTTTGAAAATATTATATTGGTAGAATTCATTTCCAAAGAAGCAACAGATATGGGACGCCTGGGTGGTTCATTTGGTTAAGCCACTGCCTTTGGCTCAGGTCCTGATCCTAGGGTCCTAGGATTGAGTCCCGCATAGGGCTCCTTCTCAGTGGGGAGCCTGCTTCTCTCTCTGCCTGCCTCTCTGCCTACCTGTGTTCGCTCTCTCTCTCTCTCTCTCTCTCTCTGACAAATAAATAAATAAATAAAAACTTAAAAAAAAAAAGAGAAGCAACAGATACTAAAACTGCCAATCAACTTATTCACTTGGGACTATGCACAAATACTTTTAGCACAGACATTAAATCCTAATCTGAATCATTGACGAAAAAACTACTGAGACAGGCTGAGGTTCAAAGTCTAGAGAATGAACTTGCAAAGCATTTCCTGTGAGTGGAGGATGTTCACGTTTAGCATTTCCATCCGGAAGGATGACCAGACAAACAGTGATAAGACCATCCGTTCATTGAGAGAAAAAAAAAAAAAAAAACGAGGTGTGGAGCTCTCAAGGAAGGAAATGCAAAGCTTATTTTTGCTCAATTTTTTGTAATCAAGTTTGGAATCTGTTGGTAATGGGATGACATTGATCTGAACGTGAAAACCATGAGTGATGATGGCATTAAAAATGCCATATTAATAAATATCATCGTCCCCAAGCAGTAAGAGTTGATGTAGAGGTAGGACATGTTGAATCCAGAAGTGAGAGAAAGAGATAATTGGATGTTAATAAAGAATTTATTTTCCTTCCACCATGACAAATCTCATTTACATCACACTTTATAAATAATCACCTTCAACACTTCAACAGATTGCCGCAATTTATCATGAATTTTTTAAAATGCTACCATGCATATAGATAATTAATCAGCACCAACTGTTTGATTTGTAATTGCTTAATAATTTGGGGATAAATTATATTTATCTCTGTTTTAAACATACTAATTTATTTTTGAAATCAGTATATTTCCATGAGTTTTAGAGATAATGACAATTTTGTGAAAAATAGGCTATAAGGAGCACACCATTTGCATCAGACAGTTATCTTCTGAGACTAAACAGAAATACATTTTTTTTTCCCCTTTAGGTTATAAGATCAGATCTTCAGACTAAAGGGACTACCAGAAGAGCATCCCTTGGAATCATCATAGAAAGCCATAATGGGAGAAGACAACACTGAAGGAGTAAGTGTTGGTTGGAAAGCTGAAAGCCTTGTACCTCTAATTTGTCCCCACACGGAATCCCCCGAAGTCCCCGCGTGCTACAAGTTCCCTAGACTAGAATCCCCACCCTCACTCAGAGATGGCATGGTGGCAGATGGAGGAGAGGGGGTCGTCAGGTAGACAACGCATGAGGGAGAGTTTATATGCTCTGTTCGGGGCATGGAAACAATAAAAGTAGGTACCAAGTCTAGTCACCGCCTCCTGTTACTGGAGCTGTGAGTCTTACCATCCCAGTAACAAGACCCTAGAGATGGCTACGAAATTCATGAAGGAAAACAAGCACACTATTTGGGTTCTGGCTTTCTTTTTATTACCTATGCAACCTGAGCCAATCACCTGAGTTGGTTTGCTCGTCTGGCAATATAGAAAAAAATAATAAATGCCCTAATTACCAAAAAAAATGATGATACAGAGTTCCAAAGAGATAACATCCATGAAAATGCTCTTGTTAACACTAAAATAGAATAGAAATGTTTCCATTATAATTATTTGTGGAATGGAGCAAAAACAAAGGGGCATAAAATATAAAATGCAAGATGTTGTATGACAAAGGGTGATCTTAAGGTTTCTGCAAATGTCTAGTTATCTCCAATTACACCCCTGACTTCTACTTATACAGTACTAAAATATAATGGGTTAAAAGATAAGGATTCTTTCTAGGGGTCTCTTCTGACCCAGAAAACCAGTGCCACTGAACCCCATCTAACAACGAGCCTCCTTGAACGACTGCACAGAAGACAGTCCGCACAGCACAGTCCTGAGACTGACCCCTAGAAGGTCATACTTAGAGAGCCGGCCTTTAGCTGACAGCTGGGAGCCCGGATCTCACGCTGGTTTCCACCCTGCTCCGTTAAGGACAGCTTGCGGGACCTAAGCCCGTACGGAACAAGGTGTTCTATGCTGAAACTTGCTTTGCTTCACGGACTCTGGAATTTCAGCGTGTTCCAGGCAGGGGGTACCTATGTGACCAACCCTCAGTAAAATCTATGGGCACCGAGCCCAGTGAGGTTCCCGACATGACACAGCCGATGTGGCATCACAATGTGCTGGAGGAATTAAGCTCATCCTCTGTGACTTGGAAATCTGTGCCTGTTGCCTCTGGATCTCCCTCCATGTGCCTTCTCCTCCTGGGGGTTTGGCTTCACATGCTTCATCCAAAGAAACCACAGCCATGAAGGGCGCCTGGGTGACTCAGTCCGTTAAGTGTCTTATTCTTGATTTCAGCTCAGGTCACAATCTCAGGGTCCTGGGATCGAGCCCAGCCTCTGGCTCAGCGCTCAGCGGGGAGTCTGCTTGAGGATTCTCTCTCCCTCCCCCTCTGCCTCTCTCCCTGCTTGTGCTCACAAGCACGTTCTGTCTTTCTGTCAAAATAAATAAATAAATCTTAAAAATCAAAGAGAAAAGAAACCACAGCCATGAGCACAACCATTTGTGAGGGTTATGAATCCTTCTGGAGAACTATGAACCCCGGGGGTTGTGAGACTACCTCCCCACCCCAATTCCGACACGGTCATTTTACAAATGTATATGGAAGTGGAAGTTTTCAGAAATCAATGGCCAAAAACCTGTGTCAGGTTTCACAAGTTAGCCTGAAGCCATCACATGTCTCGACATTCTGGCCGGGAAAGAGAGGGTGACAGGAAGTGATGGCAAGGAGGACACAGTGGCTGGTCAGATGCACAGTCCGTCCTTCAGGTCCACCTGCTCAGGTTGGCCTCAGGGCTGTCTAGTTGGGTTCTCAGTGAACATCTGGAGAACATCTGGGTGCACTCCTTCTAATCTGATAGAAAAGAGATTTCTCCAAACCATGGTGAGGCAACATTGTTTTATCCACAACTTCTGGTTAGAAAGAAGATACTAGGAAATGCAAAGTTGTTATTAAACAGATAAAGAAATAAGCATGCGTTTCTCTGTTTATCTCATTTAAATAATCCCTTCATCAACCAAGTCAGTTCTTTGTTGATATTACTAGTGAGCTTGAACCGAGAGTGTCTAAGCACCGCCAAAGCTGCTTTGTAGGTCTTGTATGATCCTCCTAACAACGCTGTGAGTCAGGTGCATCATCATCACCATTTTATAGATGAGGAAACTCAATACGGTAATGCTACCGAAGTACGCCAGATTCTCAAAAATTTAACTTCTAATAACCGGTAAGATTAACGAAACTCAGAGAAATCAGTAATTACTATACTTCGATAGTACACATTTACTTTTTTTCAAAAGATTTGTATTTTAAGTCATCTCTACACTCAACATGGGGTTCAAACTCATGACCCCAGGATGAAGAGTCACGAACACCTCCAACTGAGAAAGCCAGGGGCCCCACGGCACAAGTACTCCCGTAAGAATAAAATTTCCATCTTCTCTCCAGCACAGAATTTTTCTCTACCAGAATTAAAATAGCCTTCACCTCATTCAAATACCAGATTCAATTCAGCCCTGGCCCCTGTTTAAAAAATATTTCCCTACTATTCTCAGATATGTTTACAGTAGTGGCTCCAACTGGGGATGAATGTCCCCCTCCAGCGGACATTTGGCAATGCCCACAGACGATTGTTTGTTTTCACACTGCAAAGGGGTGAGGGGGCTGCTGCTGGCATCTGGTGCTTGGAGGCCAGCGACGCCACCCAGCATCCTAGAACAAATGCAGAGACCAGTCCGTCTGTGAAGAATTATCCAGCCCAAATGTCTATCATACCGAACTTGAAAAATCCTACCTTATATGAAAAGTAAGCCCCATACCATATTGTTTTATTGATTTCTCCTATTGACATACTAACTGACAGAGTTACAGAGGGATACTGAGAAGTATCTTGCAAACTTCCAAATCACCAAACAGGTAGAGTAAAGAGAACCACTGAAACTGGCCTGAAAGAGGACAAGAAATACTACTGTCCCCGACAGGCAAGAAACAGTATCGGGCCACCACACATCTCGGGAACACGGGGTCTCTTGGGCAAAGGGAGGGATGGTTTGCTCAGATCCCATTATCTTCCCACTCTAACACAAGAGCATCATCAGAATTCAGATCAAACAAGGTCCACTCTCTGGAGCAGAGTAATGTCGGACATATCTTTAAGCAAAATAATGACTATAAATAAAACTATGAAGACTGGACAAATAGAAGAAAGAGAAAGGAAAGGGAAAGGGAAAGTGAAAGGAAAGGGAAAGGGAAAGAAAAGGAAGGGGAAAACAAAGCAAAGAGGAAGTAAATGCTGGAAAAACAAGGGGCCAGAACTTATACAAGCAGTGGGAATTGTGAGCGAGCCTACCATCAACCTAAAACTTGTCTTGGATGTTTTCAGTAATGCAGAGGGAGAGGACCCGCGACCCCCCAAAGACAGGAGCCGGACAAGCAGGAACTGCAATGTTCCCACAACTCTCAATCACGGTAATACACATACACAAAATGACACACTCCCTCTCCCTGTGAAGTGCACACTAGGGGAAATGAACAAGATACAACACCATTTACAGTGAAATCCACTTAATCCATTTAATTTCAGTTCTAGAATATAAGAAAAGGAACAGCAGAATCTCAAGTGCCTGGGTCGGCTGAGGCATTACCTGCTTCCTGGAAGACTGTATCTGACCAGAGGGAGAAGGGGATTTCCACCCGGGCCCACGGCCATGCCATCAGAATGGTCTTTCTGAAACACACGTTCCATCATGTCACACATGCACCTCCCCACTCCAAAACCTAAGGCCTGAGTTCCTAGTGGTAGACAGAATAGAGGTGTCCCTCTCCTAACCCATGGACCAGATAACCGCATTATCTCACGCCAGAGGGAATCTAAACTACAGATAGAATTAAGGTCGCTCATCAGTTGAACTTCACACGGGGAGATTATCCTGGGATACCCAGTGAGTCCAATGTCATCATAAGGGTCCTCATAAGTGAAAGAGGAAATTAGGAGAGTAATAAGGAGCACAGAGGTCAGAGTGATGAGTGATGACATTGTTATCTTTGAAGATGGAAGGGGGTCAGGAGCCATGCGAAGTAATTGGCCTCTGGAAGCAAAAATGACAAGGAGATACCTTGTCCCCTAGAGCCTCCAAAAGGGACACAGCCCTGCCAATACTTTCATTTTATCCTTGTGAGACCCATTTTGAACGTCTGATATCCAGAAGATTAAGGTAAATAAATTTACGTTGTTTTAAGCCAGTAAACACAGTAATTTGTTACAGCAGCAGTAGGAAACTAATGCGTTCCCATTTCAGTTTTTTATCGCATTCTAACAAGTCGCATAAATGTAGAGGCTCATAGCAATACCTATCATGAGCTCACACTTCTCTTGGGTCACGAGCCCAGGCATGTCTTAGCTGGGTCCTCTATTTAGTATCTCACGGCCTGAAGTCAAGGTGTTGGCCAAGATAGAGATCTCTTCTAAGGCTCAGAATCCTCTTCCAAGCTCATTGGTTGTGTCAAAATTCAGTTCCTGGTGGTTTTAGGGTGGAGGTCCTCTGCTCCTAAGGGTTGCTTATCAATCCTTGCCTCCGGGCCCTCTCTTCACAGCTTGGGAATTTGCCTCTTCAAAGTCAACAGAAAAGCATCTGTTTCTGCTCTTTTTGAGTCTCTTTCAAGGACCCACATGATTAGGTCAAGTCCACTAGGATAACCTCCTTTTTGATTGCTTATTTTCAGTTCACTAATGTTCTTCATTACATCTGCAAACCCCTTTGCTTTTCCCATGCAAGGCCACCCTATTATGGAAGGGAATCCCATCTTATCGCCAGCTCTGCCCACACTCAACAAAAGAGGATGAGCTAGGACAAGTCCACCAGGAAGCAGAATCCTGGGGACCACGGTAGAATTCTGTCTCCCGCACTCCTTGGTTGGGAAAACTGAGTACTTTGTCAGCCTGCCCCGGCCAACCTATCTCGAACCAAATCCCCAGCAAAGGCCAGTTAGCACTGCCATGAATAGGCTCATTATGTAGGCATCTATGTAATCAATAGGCATCTCAATAACCATCAATAGGCATCTCAAGTTACGTAGAACACGTGTCACTTCAGACATGTTCCTCTCTGTCCCTGATAGCCCTCAAGTGGTTCTCCCAGCTCCATCTTCTTTGTCTCAAAGAATGCCCAAATGTCACTTCATTTTCACAATCATAGTACCTAACACAGAACACGGGGTGCATGGAATTAATTACTATGCATCTCAATGCGCATGATCCATGGTTTTACTAAAAATCCGTATATAATGAATTTGTCTGTATCAACCATGTTCTCCTGATTGAATGTTCCAATTCCAAATGAAAGCACATTGTAATGAATATCCAGGAATGCAATAATTTTCAGAGGACTATAACACAGTAGCTAATATAGCATTCGGAAAGGAACGAATAGTGACAAGGGGAAAGCAAAAGACCTTCATTTTCATAATGTAAACTCAAACCTAGATTTGCTTGCCTGAGAAGTATCAATATAGACACATCCTGAATGAATTATGAAGGGAAATCGGCCACGGGGGAGTTAACAATGAGCCAGCAAATAAGGAAAGACGAGAATATAATTACTTCCATTCCGTTTTTATGACAGATTGGGCTGATTCAAATTCAACACTATTTATCAATTATTTTTAACAATCACCAGTGATGGAAATTTTTTTCAAAATCCCAACTCAGGAACTCTTCCACAAGGTAAGAATTTTGAGAAAATCACAAATGGAAATCATGAGCTAGTGTGCACCTCGGGTGCTTTTGCATAAAGGGAGGAACAGCCCTCTTATTTGCTCTTACGGGACTGCACTGGGAGAAACCCACCAGGACAAAAACGGATGCACTTTAATAGCTCTCCTTGTGACCACTTGCCACACATTGCTTCAATTATGGTTCTACCCCCCAGCCCTGGGGGAGGGAAGGGGCTGTCCTCACAGCGAGGTCCCAACCCCGGGGAAAAGTGATGATAGCACAGGGAGGAGGGGACCCCCTTGGTCAGCCGGAGAAACCCTGCCAGTCTGGGGCAGCGGGCCCAGGAGGACAACTCATGAAAGCTTCTATTCTAATAATAACACCAAAGGAGAGGAAGTGAGGCAGAAGCATCGGGGGTGTGTACAAAATTCCTCATGCTTCCAATGCTGTTCAGGTCCCCTCCCTCCGACCAGAAGCATCTGTACATCACTGCGGGGGCTTTCTCCATCCATCCACTGTCCAGGATACCTTCTAGCCTCGTAAGCATTTGGCACATTTCTTGCTAGAAAGCGCTCCTGCCCACGAAATGCTTGCATTTCCGGAAACTGACCTAACTCGACGGTGCAGTGTGTCATTCTGCAAACCGGCCTGCAAGGAATTCTGAGCATCAGTCTCTGCTGTGGGAGGCAGCCAAGACCGTGCCTCTGTGAGTCAGCCAGAATGGCCAGAAATGCCGAGAGCGCTTCCTCCCCCAGAATGGCACAGGATTAACAAGGAACTCTTGACTTAGTCTCTCAAAATAGTAACATTCAAATTAAATACATCCTTGGATTCAAACTGTAGTTGCCCAGGTCAAGCTATGAGTCATGAGACCCAAAAGCAGCCAGACGTGGTCCTCCTTCTTCTCTAAGCGAAACTTCGACATGAGCTCGCGAGTTTCCACAAGAGCTGTATCCGGACGCCCGACCAGAGTCTCGGCCACACAGTCTTTCCCGAGCGCGCAGGAGAAGGGCACACTCCCGGGGACGTCACATGAATCTGGACCCCAGTGCTCTGCTGGTGGCTGCTTCATGGCGAATCGAAAAATACTGCCCAAAAGTGGATGTTTCCAGGGTGCCTCAGCTGGTTAAGCATCTGTCTTCCGCTCAGGTCATGATTCTGGACCCAGGATAGAGCCCCGCATCGGGCTTCTTGCTCAGCAGGAGTCTGCTTCTCTCTCTCCCTCTGCTTCTCCTCCCTCCCCCATGCTTGCTCACACTCCCTCTCTCAAATAAATAAATTTTTTTTAAAAATGTATGAATGTCTGGGGTGTCCAGGTGGCTCAGTTGTTAAGCATCTGCCTTCAGCTCAGGTCATGATCCCGGGGTCCTGGGATCGAGCCCCACATCGGGCTCCCTGCTCTGAGGGGAGCCTGCTTCTCCCTCTCCCACTCTCCCTGCTTGTATTCCTTCTCTCGCTGTGTCTCTTTCTGACAAATAAATAAAATCTTTTAAAAAATGAAAATAAATTAATTAATTAAAAAGTATGGATGCTTCCAGAAAAATTGAGTGAGAAGCACCAGCTCTGAGGCAAATCCTCTACAGAGCTGCACTAGAAACAAGGATCCCTTTGTACAAAGCTTCTAGGAACACTAGGGTTTTGTTCTACCACCTTGACCAAATACAGATGAAAAATTAAGGTGTTACGATTCCATCTGTAATATTACAATAAAAAGAAATGACAAAGAGATTTCTTCTGCGGCTGTGTTTGAAGATGTACCTGTGTGTTACATGTAGGTGGGTCACCGTCCCCCGACTACAACAACAAAAACTCAAATTTTCACATTGTTGCAATGCTTAAGGCACAGATTTAAAAGTACACGCATTATACAAACTGGGTCATCCTATCATTTTTTGATAGCTATATTTCTCATAGAAACATACCTTTCTGTCTCCCAGTCCTATATACGAAGAAGGCTCAATGATCTTTCTCTGCTGCCTGACTCTGAGTTCTCAGCTCCTGCCTTGGGCAACACAGCAGACCTGTGTGAACCTCTCCTCACTCACCACGTCCACTTCCTGAGAAGCACCCTCTCAAGGAGCGGCCCCAGAAGACAGTCTTATAGAGGTCTGCCTCCTGGTCATGGCCAGGTGGACCGGGATGGAAACCTAACCCATTCCAATCCAAATAAGATATTCCTTACACCTTATTTTCATACCTTTTTTTTTTTTTTTTAAATAAAGGATCCTTCATTCTTACCGTTTAAGATTTTTTTTTAGGTAAACTCTGCCCCCAGCTGGGGATGCGAACTCACTACCCTGAGATCAAGAGTCACGCACTCCACCGATGGAGCCAGCCAGGCGCCCCCATATAACCACTTACTTAATATTCATGTTTCATCTCTTCCTCTGCTCTATAGGCATCTCCTCAGGTCTGTCTCAGGTTTGTCTCTCTCTCTCTCTCTCCTGCCTCCTGGAACCCACTGACACTGGACACCCCCCTCTTTGGACACATTCTCCTTTTTCAGTTGCATTCAAAACAGTCACGGCTGGTTTCAGCCTTCTGCTTGTGCTCTCCACAAGCCCCGTGCAAGGAGGGGACAGCACACACCCGGGTCCAGCTGGCTGTAAGATGACCTGGAACTTGTGGTGGGACTGACACGTTATCCTGTTTCCTTGCCCATCTCCACTTCACACAAAGACGAGCAAACATGCACACACGCTCAAACATGCATGCACACATGTATAAAACACACAAAGGTGTTCATTCTTATTTTAACTTAGCCATCAGCATGATCTGGAAACTACCACCTCTTTGAACAGTCGCTAGGGTCAATCAAATATCTGTTACATGGTTTCAATATCAGAAAAAGTATCAAACATACTAAATGTCACACAATATACTAACTATAGTCAATTCAAAAAGAGGACATGCTTAGTTCTCTCATACATAGGTAATTCTTAAAGCCAAGTATTTCATTGTACACTGTAACTATTTTTAGAGGAGTATAAGTAGACATTTTCTCACTGGGTGTTCTATGTTCAATGAATCACTGAACACTCATCAAAGACTAATGAGGTACTATGTGCTGGCTAACTGAACATAGTAAAAAAATAAAAAATAAAGAGAATGTAAATAATGATTTAAATGTCAAAAATGTATAATTTCATCCATTGTAAAGATTTATAATCTACCTCTAAAAATGCCTCACGTTTAAAAGAAATTATATCAATTTTCTTACACTGTGTTAGTCTTCTACACAACCAGCAGGCCAATCTGACCCACCACCTTTTATGATAAATACAATTTTATTGAAACACAGCCACGTCTATTCATTCCTATATTGTCTGTGGCCGGTTTTGAATCCCAAATGGCAGAGCTGATCCTTGGCACCAAAACTCACACGTCTGCCAAGCTGCAAAAGTTACTATCCAGTCCTTTACAGAAAACAAATTTGCTGACACTTGCTCTAGTCAAATACAGCAAAGCAGTTTGAAAATCCCTTTCCTCTAACTCCAACTTAAGAAATTAAAATGCAGGGCACCTAGGTGGCTCGGTTGGTTAAGCGTCTGACTCTTGATTTTGGCTCAGGTCAAGAATGGCTCAGGTTAAGATTCTCTCTCCTCTTGCCCTTCAATGTGCCTTCTCCATTGGCACCAGCCAAATGCGTTCCTAAAGGTACAGGAGGACGGACACAGCATCTGCAGCTGTGCCCACTGGAGAAGGGGAAAGCCCACTAGGAGACGACAGCGCGGGTGCCTGGCTTAGGACCACGTGCTCTCAAGGGGGATGGAACAGGAGCACAAAAATGTGAAAACCATTCTCAATAGCGTTTATATTTCCAGCAAGTGCAGTCTCATGAATGAAATTCATTTTCTAGAAATCAAGGTTAAGACTGGTTTTTTTTCCAACATTAAAGTAAATAAATGACTTTACTAAAAACTGGCTACAAGATGAAGTTGTAGCCGGGCATCTGGGTGGCTCAGTGGGTTAAAGCCTCCGCCTTCGGCTCAGGTCATGATCTCAGGGTCCTGGGATCGAGCCCCACATTGGGCTCTCTGCTCAGCGGGAAGCCTATTTCCTCCTCTCTCTCTGCCTGCCTCTCTGCCTACTTGTGATCTCTCTCCGTCAAATAAATAAAATCTTAAAAAAAAAAAAAGAATCAAAAAGCCGTCTCAATCAGAAAACAGTCCCAAAGTCAGTAGCTAAATGTGCAAGTTTTTAAACTACATCTAACTCCTTTATTTTTTTTTAAGATTCTTTATTTATTTATTTGACTGAGAGAGAGAGAGAGAAAGCAAGAGAGGGAACACAAGCAGGGGGAGTAGAAGAGGGAGAAGCAGGCCTCCCGCCGAGCAGGGATCCAATTCAGGGCTCGATCCCAGGACCCTGGGATCATGACCTGAGCTGAAGGCAGACGCTTAACGACCGAGCCACCCAGGAGCCCCATAAGCTACACCTAATTCTTATCATGCAATATTGAGAAGAGTAGAGAGGACAAATAAAATGAGCGAAAAGCAGTAAAACATTTAATCATGTTCTCTAAACAAAGGCTTTGTTCTCCAAAAAATATTTTTAAATCAAATACCTTTTTTTGCTAGAAAGAAAATCTTAGCTCGGTAATACTTCACTCAATTGTTCAAGATGACTGGAAACCAGGACTGTGGTATTCACAAGACATCTTTAATACGACTCTTCTAGAATTTCTCAGAATGCTTTGCTTGCGTTTACTTATCAGTAAGACTCAGCATTTACTCCCTATCAATGTGTACTTCCTCATTTATGTGTTATCTACACACATAGCTGTGCATGTAGGTATGTATATTTTAATTACATTTTAAAAGAATGGCATAAAGACAAAATGAAGGATACTGCAGAATAAATGTTGTTTTATATTCTAATTGAAAAAAGGGTGTTTTTTTTTAAATTCTGGTTGACTAATTTATAATATAATGATAAAGTGATTTAAACTGTTTAGGGAGTCTGTTTTGACACTCAGTTTATTTTGATTTTTGGTTTAGAAGCGTTACAGCTAAAGTAGATGTCGAAAACAGAGACATAAGTCCAACTGCCTCTCTGACTGTTCTTACTAAATTTTGATCTGCTATGTGTTTTCAAACCTATCTTCCAATTAGATGGTTTTTGTTGTTGTTGTTGAAATTTGCCTAGTACATTTCCATCCTGACTAGTGTCAAAATCTCATGCTTGAAAACTCATAAAAGTTTTTAAATGAACACAAAATACACGGAAACCCTCCAGTTGGAAATTTTATCACCAAGTTAGAAGTGTATGTTAAAATATTTTTTAGAACTTGTGGAGCATAAGGAATAACAGGAAGGATGTTAAAAGGAGAGGAGAAATGAATTGGGGGGAATCAGAGGGGTAGATGAACCATGAGAGACTGTGGACTCTGAGAAATACACTGAGGGGTTTGGAGGGGCAGGGGGTGGGAGGTTGGGTGAGCCTGTGGTGGGTATCATGGAGGGCACAGATTGCACGAAGCACTTGGTGTGGTGCATAAACAATGAATCTTGGAACACTGAAAAAAATTTTAAAAAAAGAAAAAGAAATTTTCTAAGTTCTCAAACCTAGAGTATAAGTCAGGCATCATTCTAGTGACACTTGTATCATTTCTAGCAGCAAATTCGTGTAAGGATAGAAATATTTTGAAGTGTCTGATTAAAGAATAACTTCCATTACATAACGTTTTTTTGAAACACAGCTTCTGTTTTACTCATTCTTGAAATGAAAAGGTTATTTTTTTTTCCAAAAGTACCTACTATTTATCATACTACTAAAAACTAGAGAAAGTTCAGCAAATTTGGATCACCTCTCTCTCTCTCCTCTCTTTTTTTTTAAAAAGATTTTGTTTATTTATTTATTTGACAGAGAGAGACACAGGGAGAGGGGGAACATAAACAGGGGGAGTAGGAAAGGGAGAAGCAGGCTTCCTGCTGAGCAGAGAGCCTGATGTGGGGCTCCATCCCAGGACTCCAGGATCATGACCTGAGCCGAAGGCAGACGCTTAATGACTGAGCTGCCAGGCGCCTCTGGATCACCTCTCTTAAAAGAAGAGACTCTTTTTAAAAAAATATTTTATTTATTTATTTGATAGACAGATCACAAGTAGGCAGAGGCAGGCGGGGGTGGGGGGGGCTGGAAGCAGGCTCCGTGCTGAGCAGAGAGCTGGATGCAGGGCTTCATCCCAGGACCCTGAGATCATGACCTGAGCTGAAGGCAGAGGCTTAACCCACTAGTAACCCAGGCATCCCAAAAGAAGAGACTCTTTAATGTTAAATGAATATGATGATTTTTAAACTATGTTGCCACTAGGTACCTAGAGCACTTCTCTATGGAACACAAAGTAACAGTCCCTTCCCACTTCATTACAAAACACTATGAAGATCCTGCCGGATTAAATAATGTAATGACGTAATGCCGGGATGTGTGAGTGGCACATTTGGCTGAGCATCTGCCTTCAGCTCAGGTCATGATCCCAGACACTGGGGATTGAGCCTCGCATGAGGCTCTCTGCTCCATGAAGAGTCTGCTTCTCCTTCTCCCTCTGCCCCTCCCCCTGCTTGTGCACTCTCTCTCTCTCTCTCTGACAAATAAATAACGTCTTTAAAAACACAAATAACATAATGCAAAATTCCACTGTAGTGGCACTTATAAACCAAAACTCGTCCCCATCTGTCCATGACTCCCAGAACATAGCCGTGTGGCAGGAGCATGACATATGGAGGAGCCAAGGGCACCAGCATCATCTGCATATTAATATTAGCAAATTGTATACCAACTTTGATATAAAAATAATGGAAACAGAAATTCTAGTATTTTCTCCCCATCCATTTTTGAAACCACTGCTTCTGACTCCAGATTTCCTGCATCAGACTCACACCCAGGAGCTTGTTAAAAACGAAGATTCTTGGTCAAAGAGGTCAGAATCATTGGGAGGTGGGATCACAGAACATAGGGCTTCAGCAAGGTCAGGGACATGGCCTGCTCTGTTGCTCGGAGGGTCCCCAATGCATCTCCCCTCCTCCGGTATGGTGACGTGCCTGTCCCCAGTCCAGGACGGAGTCTAGTTCACCACTCCGTACCCCTGCAGGCTTGTGACCATTGTGATCAATGGAATATGATGGAAGAGACCCTGTCCCTGCTAGGTCTGGGCTCAGCCCTAACTGGCCTATCAGCTCAGCCTCTTGCCTCTTGAAGTACAACTATCCCGACGAGCAGGAGAGGCCCTGGAGGATAAAATACCAAGTGGAATGCCAAGGAGTTATATCGGAAGAGGAGAAAGAGAGAGAGAAAGAGATCTGTAAAGTTCACAACGATAGCCATAAAATAATAATAACATTCATCCAGTGCTTAACAATACATCAGGCTATATCCACCCAGTATGACGCACGTGAACTCATTTACTCATCACAAAAACCTGAAGGGAAACATTATGATTATTCCCAGGAGAAAAGTGTGGCACAGTGAGTTTGAGTAACTTGCCCAAGGCCACACACATGGAAAACTGAGGCAGTGGGAACTGGAGAGCATCTTCCAAAACTCCTCTTCCCCACCTCCAGTCATTAATATGGAAGCTGTGGACAGGACGCCGGACAACTTGGCTTTGCTGCGTTTACAGGAAAAGGAACTATTCTAGAATTCCCAGCAAGTTTAAAACAATCAGTATTCCCGGTGCTTTATTAAACAAAAATGAGCATGGCATACAATATTGCTTTGAAATCCTTAAATAATACAACGGGTACTCAACCGTGTGTAGCATATGAGTAATTCAAAATGCTCAGCAGCTGCTGCTGGTGTAGACCAGTGGCTGTCAGCCAGGGGCCATCCAGCTGCCTCCTTCCAAGGAGAACGTGGAAATATGCAGGGACATCTTTGTTGTCCTAACTGTGGGGCGAGAACATTGGCATCTAGTGGGAAGAAGCCAAGGACGATACTAAAAGTCTTACAACACACAGATAGCAGCCATCAAAAGCAAAAACAAAAATAAACAAACAAACAAAAACCCCATTATCTGTCCCAAACTATGGACACGAGCATCTTCCCTCCCGGCTCTGAGCTCCCTCAGTGCTGGTGTAGGTCACACACCAGCCATTAATCACAGAGTGCCTGGGACAGCACTCCACTATCACGATTAATTTTTCAGGAGCATAAATCTTATCTTGTCAACTAGCACGTAAGCTTCTGGTGAGTTCTCAGTCCCTTTCTTTCCTGGCAGAATGCAAATGCCAAAGGTACCTGATATCTATTTGTCGATATGATTTACCATACAATTGGCTATTCCTTGAAAATATGAAGTGAAAGACTCAGAGCAATCCAGGAAATTGCTTCCTTCTGATACAACGTCTTCTTTCAGTGTCTTTTTTTTACTTCTTAAGGGTTTACAGTGCTGTCCTTGCTCCTTCCCTTCCAGAGGCGTAAGAAAAACAAACTTCCTCTTATTTTAAATGCAAGAGAAAGTTATCACAAGAGAATGTTATCGCAAGAGAAACACAAACTCCAATTGTTGAACACTCAGTGCCAATACCCAGATGCTTTATACTCATTGCGTGGACCATGGGTAATTGCAACTTTGTTTTGGGTAATAATAGCAAATCTAAAGCATGTCATTAAATTCTACACTGTTCTTGATCTTAGTTTGTCACAGTATGCATTTTTTAAAGATTTTATTTATTAATTTGTCAGAGAGAGAGAGAATGAGCACAAGGAGGGGGAGCGGCAGAGGTAGAGGGAGAAGCAGGCTCCCCGCTGAGCCAGGAGCCTGATGTGCAGCTCGATCCCAGGACCCTGAAATCATGACCTGAGCCAAAGGCAGAAGCTTAACCCACTGAGCCAGCCAGGCACCCTGTCACAGTACACATTTATAGAATTTTTCTCTCATGTCTGCCTCCCCTGTACTATTTGCTCATCTAATTTTTCACTTTTCTTTCTCCTCCTCCTCCTCTAAAACTTAAGTTTATTAAGCTCAATTAGCAATGCCATATGCCTAGGTTAGCCCTGTTACACCCAGCATTTGGAGTTGAGAAACTGTTCACCCAAATTAATAACTGATATTCAGATGCAGGTGGAGGGGATACTAGTATTTTTCTGCAAAAATCATTAAATTAGTAAATACAAAGATTAATGCCGCTGGCATCTTATGTTAGCTCTATATTGACTCTGTTAGCTCTATCCTGTTCTCTGCAGAGAAAAGAAATGAAGAGCCATTTGTTCCTTTATTTGCAATATCACAACTAAGGTCTACATATTCCCACCTCCTGTCTTATCATGGCAGTACCCCGGCCAGCAGAAGTATCCACGGTTGGAAGACACGTTGGCTTTTAATTAATCATATAACTGAAGGGAGAGGAGAGACAAGCAAATGAAATGCGCAACAGAAGCTCAGATCATGGACAACAGTGGATAATCCCCAAATCTTGTCTATTTATCTTTGAAATGTGGCCAGACAGCACCTGGGCTTCCCGCCACACGCCGGCAATGCAGGCGCCCTCTGGCACAGCATCTCCACCCAGCTCGTCTCGCAGCAGCAGCAGCCGGGGGCTGAAGAGTGACAAGCATCACAGCTCTTCAGAGGGTAATGGCCTGGGGACGCAGAGCGATGCTTCCTGCCTCCCTGTGGAAGGCTACAGCTGCCTCCCTCCGGAAAGCTGCAAGAGCCCAGGAGTCACTTTCCCTGGACATTGGCACATCTGCCCAACACTGGGGCAGCGGGCCCTCACCTTGGGCTCAAAAGTCGCAGTTCCACTAGACCCAACAAGTGGATGCAAACTCGGTTCCTTCCATTCCCTCCTGGACTCCTCCTGGATTCCTGGCCCAGGAGTTGAGAGCACGCCTCCGTCACATGGTACCTGTATCGGGCGGAACTCCCTGCTGGGACTATCTGAACACACAGTGCTCTCCACACACCTTGACAAAAAGTGCTCTCCGGATCCCCGGCCAGCCCACCTGCTTCACCTCTCCGAACCCCGAGCCCCATACCCGACATCTGCTTCATCCGAGGACCTTGGACTCTAAACACTTCCCCGCAGAGCAGACAACCCGCTCTCGACATTGAGAGGTCAAAATGTAGGAGTGGTTTCCTAATGAACCAACAGTCCAGCCCCATTCCCACATTCACTCGTGTCTCCATCCAGTCATTCATTCATTCTCTCCATCACCCTATCACTATTGCTTCCTCTGTTTGCCTCCTTCCCATCTCTCCTCCTCTTCTAACCCCACCAAGGTGTTAAACTGCCTTTTCAAATACCCGCTGGACAGCAAACTGCATACCTCACCATCACTTGAGGTCACCAGAGTCAGAGAAGAACTTCCTGTCTTCCATCCCCTCCACCCACCTAAACTCAAAACTTCCTTCTCCCCGTGGCCCTTGGAGGGTCTGTGATTAGACACACTGTTTTCACAGTCCATGTCCAGATCTGTCCCCAAAGAGCAGGAGGTGTGCTCTCATTTCCCAGGGCTGGTGTTCGGAGCAGAGATCCCCTTATTCAGTAGAGATGGAAGGGATTTGGGGATTTCCATTTATAAAAGTCTATTCAAGCAAACCTGATGATCTATCAGATTCTAGAACCACTGTGTTAAAAAGTGAGTAAGTCTCTTGTCCTGATTCACATTGGTAATATTCTTTCTACTAGAAAAGGCAGTACAGAGAAATAACTTTTCCTTTGTTAGTTAAGGATAGCTGTTTTTTTTTTAAATAATGTTTTTCTTCTTATTTTTTTTTTAAAGATTCTATTTATTTATTTGAGAGAGAGAGAGAGAGCATGAGCAGGGACAGGGGTAGAGGGAGAGGGAGAAGCAGACTCCCTGCTGAGCAGGGAGCCTGATGCAAGACTCAATCCCAAGACCCTGGGATCATGACCTGAGCCAAAGGCAGATGCTTAACCAACTGAGCCACCCAGATGCTCCAAGGATATCTGGTTCTTAGAATTAAGTGAACATAGAAATAAGAGACCAGATAATTCATGGTGAATATTTGGACATAATAATGAGTTTTATAATCATTCAGAAGGTAGGTAGAAGTTCCAAGGGAGAGAGGTGAGCGATAGGGAAGAAGAAAGACTTGCTGTCCCCCCAGCCTCTCTTCAGTATTTATGGTAGAAGGTCATCAGCAGGGGTGCTGCAGCTAAGATGGCTGAGGTCCATTCTGGAGTCTGTCACAGTACAGTTAAAGCCGTGTGACCCCGACAAGCTCTCCTCATGTGCAAAGTCAGAATAAAGACAGTGCCTATCAGCTAGGAGCTCTGATAAGAGCCAACCCATGCCCTGTATGCTGTAGGCATACAGATGGATACAGATGGATACAATGTCGCAATATTGACTAAGATCACCGTTACATCTAAGATTCAGGAAAACTTAACCTCTTTCAATGGTTAAGTATCTTCAGAGAATGACACTGCATGTATCTAAAACATCTGGCTGGAAAGCAATGTACTCATTCAAATATCACTCAAAGCTTCCTTTGATTCTAGGTAGAATGAGCAGAAAATATAATTTCTGTTTGCCAAATACCAACTCTGATCAACCAGTGCAGCAAAGAGATGACTGACTACTTATCAACTAGAAGGTATTTTAATGTGAGGAAGGATAATTAAGGACTTTAAACCTCAAATGCTACCATGTTCATTTAAAAAGGGGTATGTGCGAAATAAGTCAATCGGAGAAAGACAACTATCATATGATCTCCCTGATATGAGGGAGAGGAGATGCAACATGGGGGGTCGAGGGGGTAGGAGAAGAGTAAATGAAACAAGATGGGATTGGGAGGGAGACAAACCATAAGTGACTCTTAATCTCACAAAACAAACTGAGGGTTGATGGGGGGAGGGGGTTGGGAGAAAAAAAAAATAAAAAAAAAAAAAATAAAAAGGGGTATGTAATTGGGGCAAGAAAAGAGAGATCTGACCCCCACGTGCAGAAAGGAATAGAGTTGGAAAACAATAGTTATTTGAGAAGGTCAGGAAAAAGAAGGTTATTAATGTAGAACACGTAGAGTTAATATACTATCTGTACATCCATTTATAGGCTTTTTATGCCTTCGAGATTGATCTATGAATCTCCACATATATTAGCTCTATTTAAAGAGCAGTGACAAAGTGAAATTTGTCAAAAACTGGTAGAATCATTTCCTTTTTTAAAAACCTAATCGTGGTACACTTACACAGAGCTCTCCCAGCACCAGGAGGCACGTATATAATGTGACACACCCCATAACTACAAAATACACATTTTGCATAAAAACAGAAAATTCTCTGTGTTCTATTTGTCAAACCGTACTTTCCACAAATGTACTTCTTAAAAATTAATGTGCCTTTCCTGCCAAAATGCACTCCTACTTTGAATATTATGGAAACAAGCTAAAAACGTGGGTCTGGAATTTGACTTTGGACCTAATAAAAAAGAGTAAAAACAATTTAACTAAACTTTATGGGAAGATAACAACGTGACAGTAAAATATTAAATAATTTCACCCAGGATTCACTTACTGCCTACGTGCCCTAGATGCTAGAGGTTTTGTTCACACTGAATCACCTCCCCGCTTTCCAACTAGCTTCAAGAACGTACTATCTCTTAAAGTTTACTGTTCCAGTTCACTCATCTTTTCATATGGACCTTTCCTGTGTCCCCGACCATGAGCAATGAGTTTGAGATTATATATGTATTTGCTTTAATCATGCCTCAAAATGATAAGCCTATTTTAATTATAACTTCCTTGGCGGGGCGGAATCACCTATTATTAGAACTATACTTTTATCTGTATGTGGAAATCTAATTTTTTTAAAAAGCCATCAATGTAAAATCTCTATTTACCCAGGTAAATAATTGTCAATTCCTTTTTGACTCAGGGAACACATTCACATTTACAGTTACGTGTACCTTCCACGTTATACTTGGCAGCCAAAAGGCATCGTATTACATGCTTGGTCAGATCTTCATAATGCCTATCTTTTTACTTTATATTTTACAAACTTTATGCTCAAGGTTAATTTAGCTACTTGTTTTTCTCTAATTACAAAAGGAAATCTGCATTTCAGAAAGTCCTGGGCAACAAACAAATGCAAAACCTGACACAGAGAGTAACCTTGGGATTTTGATTTTTCAACTCAAGGATTAGCTCATGAAATAATATTCTCTGTAATACTTGATAATGTTCAAATTTCAGGATTGTTATGGACAGTGACAACAGTAACAACAACATGGACCGTAAGAACAACAATATGGGCAGGAAGAGAGTTATGGGGAGGGAAAGACAGTATTTTCTATGTGTAAGACATGCTCCAAACTGCATGGGCTCAAAAAATATGTAAAAACACTCTCCTCTTTCCTGGGGGAACATTAATTGAGTTATGGCAGAAGCTTTGGGATCTCCCTCTGGAAGACAAGACGCTCCAAGTGACACATGACGGGAAAGAACAAGGTGCGGTTAAAGCCCAGAGAAGACAACCAGCATTACTGAAGCTCTGTGTTGGGAAAAGGAGAGCACAGAAGAAAAGGAGGAAGAATACGGTGTGGTATGGTGGTCACGTGAGAAAATCTAACAACAGGGGCACTTGGGGGGACTCAGTTGGTGAAGCACCCTACTCTTGATTTTGGCTCTGGTCATGATCTCAGAGTCAAGAGTTTGAGCCCTGTGTTGGGCTCTGAGCACCTGTTGAGGATTCTCTCTCTCCTTCAATTTCTGCCCCTCTGCACCCTCTCTCTCGTCAATAAATAAGTCTTAAAAATGAAAAAGAAAATCTAACAAAAGCTGAATATTGAAAAGTGACAAATTCAACCAAAAAAGCACACAACACATACTTTGTTCTAATTGTTCTTCAAAGAGAGGAATTACATATTCTTACATGATGAATATATATCTGCGAACTTAGGTGACCAAAATGTCACCTATGATGAAAAATAATATTGATGGTGTTAGAAGCTCAAAAAAGCTCTGTTGACACCCCCTAGACTCCAGCATTGGGTTAAAATGAAGTCTTTAGGATGGGCCCTCAGCCCCGGAGGACAGGTGTCCCTATACAAAAGGAAATTTTGGAAACTGAGACAGATGAGCACAGAGGGAAGCTGGTGTTGAGGACACACAGAGAGAAGAGAGCCAGGTGACAAGAGTGACATCATCACCGAGGGAACATCAAGGACTGCTTGGAACACCTGAACCTGGAAGAGAGGCAACGGACCCTCTTAGCACCTTCCGTGACAGTGCGGCGCTGAGATACCCTAATTTAAGATTTCTGGCCTCCAGACCTGGGAGATAATAAATTTATGTTGCCAGAAAACCACTCCATTGTGGTTACTCTGTCAGAGCAGACTGGTTAGAAGAAAAATATCACACCCCAAGCTTTTTCTTGAAGAGTTGTCGAACAGTCCTTCCTAAATAAACATGAATGTATAAATAATAAAAGTGTTTCCATAGTTTAATTTTCTAGTGCTGCCCTGATTCCATTTTTTTTTTAAACATATTAAATAGGAGATCTGTTCTCTGTTTGGAACAGAATGTTAAACAAGGGATTTAAAGGAAAATACCCGTCATTGAGGTTATTTTTCAAGACCGGGAGAGGAGCTGACATTTTGGAAGTTTCAAATATTTGGAGTGATGTCTTTCATAAAGAAGGATGGTGACACTCAAACACGCTAAAATGGCCCCATTGTTGTCTGATTTCCAAACGACTACCAGAACCCCGTAGTAAATGCGCTCTGCCAGCCTCCAGCACTGCCCACTGCGGAGTGGAAGCCGTTAGCCTAAGTAAGTACTTCTCTTACAGAGCTGTCAGGAGTGTAGGATCAACCAGTCAGGGATCCGGACAGGCCCGACAAGCCAAGCTCACAGTCACCAGGGCCCTGAAGCCCTGGAGTGAGCGAGATTCGCTGCCCTCTCTATATTAATTAAATACCCAAGAACGAGCCCAACTGTTGAGAAGAAGGGACTCCCTAGCCACTGGCCTCGTGAACCTCAGCCTTGTCCAGCTCTCGAGGGTCCTTGGAGATCATCTGTCCATCCAGCAAGGTACGAAGAGCGGCAGGAGAGTGTCGAAGAAACAGTGTGGCACGACGGGGGCCAGTTCAAATACAAGTGCCAGCATCTGATGTGCGGGAGAGCAGAGACGGGCAGGGAGGGATGAGAGCAGGAGGAAGAGCCAGGGGGACACAGGTGGGTTTGGGTTGGACCGCGGGAGCACAAGCACATAGGGGAATGACAAATTAACGGCCGTCATATCCTGGGGACTCTCTCGGAGCTGGCCTTGTGTCTGTGTCACCTTCCTGTCCCTGGTTGGGCATGGAGGCGGAGGATGGAGGACAGGAGGCAGGGAGGCTGGGCAGGGGAGTGCCAGTGGTGACCCCCATCACCTTGGCGGGGGGGGCTCAGAGGCCAAGTTTAACCACCCCTTTAGATACAGGCTTCGGCAGAACTCCACCATCTGTAAACATCTATTGAACCGTTTTGAGGAAGGAGGCCATAAACAGGTAACACCATTCTCTGTTTTCCTATCAGAAACTATAAAAAGCCAAAGAATATTTGCATGAAAAACCTGGCAATGACAATTATGAACAGGCAAGAGCTACACTTCCCATTTCCTTTTTCCCCATATGGGGCAGGACTGGGATATGCTCACAGTGTGGAATTACAACAGGCGGGAGCTCCGGAAGCCCTTCTCCGGGGGCCGAGCTCACCTCAGGACGTTGCTACGACCCCGAAATGACATCCATAAAGTGAACAGAAAGAAAACTGCAACCCCACCTGCTCGCTTCCCCTGACAAAGGATCATGTGCTCACCAGCCTTAGGCATTTGAGGACACCATGTAGCACCTAGTGGCAAAATAGGGCAAACCGAGCTGCAAGGACCTTGTGTGGTCCCTGGGAAGGGGCGCTCCAGGAGAGCACGGAGATGGCATTAGGACAAAGGCGCCCTCCAACAGCATCGGCCCCCTCATAAGGTCACATGCACTCAAGAAAGGGGCCCGTGGGCAGATGGCAGGTCCTTCCACACACCGGCATCCATTTGCTTTGCTAAAGAAAACCCATTCCTCCCACTTCTGACTTGGGAAAGGCAGTGTTGATGTTTGTCTCTGTTTTCTCTGACCCAGTTCATGTATCTCTTTGCCTTTTTGTCAGAAAGCATCCATCACCATCATTGTGTGATGTGGGGATGGAGCCATGCTTCTCCACTGGGGGTGATTTTGCTGCCCAAAGGGCATTGGGCAACATCTGTAGACATTTGCAGGGTCGTAATTAGGGGGCAAGATACTGTTGGCACCTGGTGAACAGAGGTCAGGACTGCTGTCTCTGTCCCACATCCTAAAATGCACAGGACAGCCCCCTAGAAAAAGAATTATCTGACCCATATGTCCATAGTGTTACAGTTAAGAAACCCAATGGTAGTGGAAAAGAGGAACAGTCGTTTTTTAAAATGCTACAGTCTTAACACAAGGAGAAGCCTCGTGACACCACGAATAGGGAGAACCTCTTCAAAACCATGATGCATACACTAGAAGAGATGTTCCTCTGAAGAGTCCGCACATCCACCTGCGCTGGGCTGAACGGGATCCTTCCAAAAGACATAGCCACCTGGGACCTGGGAACGTGACCTTTGGAGAAAGGATCTTTGCAAATTTAATCAAGTATCTCAAGATCTCAAGATTCTCCTAGATGATCCAGTGGGTCCTCCAGCCAACGACACGTGTCCTTATAAGAAAAAGGCAAGGGACACTTTGACACAGAGAAGGCCACAGGAAGATGGAGCAGAGACTGGACTAACGAGCCAGCAACTCTTGGAACCACCAGAAGCTGGAAGAGACAAAGAAGGACTCTCCCCTAGAATCATTGGCAAGAGTGAGGTCCTGCTAGCCCTTCAATTTCAGGCCATTGGCCACCAGAACTATAAGAGAATGAAGTTTTATTTTTTGAGACACTAAATTTATAAGAATTGTCATAGCAGCCCTAGGAAACGAAGATGCTACTAAGAGAATATTACACCAGACTTAACTTGTATTCTTTCTAATGGACAGAAATACCTGGTTTAAATGTGACTTTCCAGTGAATTTTGGGAGATCTCTATTTATAAGCTAAGCATGCGTTTTATGAGTTAAGGGACTCTCTCAACCAATGATAACGTTTACTTTAAACAGAAGAAAATCACACTTGACATATACATCAGACCCAACACTCTAAAGCCAGCCTCTTCTTCCAAAGGGCAGACAAATTTCAGGCAGTGAGTTCATAAGCATCAGGAGTCTCAGTATAAGTGTACCTGGGCATGCAAATCCATCTTGAGAAGGTTTAATCCGAGCAGCAGACAGAAGTAAAATCATTTTAACCAAGCTCTTAGGAATGTCTTTGTAACAAGGGATAAAAGCTCAACTCCAATAAGATTAGAGCTAAAATTTTCAAATATTTTGTAACTGGAAAGTATAAGATATGAAAACCAGATTCAGACTAGCCCAAAGATTCAGAGCAGGCTGTAAGAATTCAAGGGGGTCAATTCCTAGTTGGGAAGGGGTCTGCTGGGTCTTAATCTTGAGTGGCCACCCCACAGCGACAAGATGGTCAGAAGTAGCCTCCAGCTGACATCATCCTTCCAGGATAATCCTCTTTTCTTTCAGGGCATATACCAAAGTCCTGAAAGGCCACTAATTACTGCACTTGGGTCATTGTCGGAACCCTGGAGCATGGACATGGGATACAGTTCCTAGGCTTCCCTGGTCAGCAGCCCATGCAGGAGACACAGGAATGAGAAGCCGTGTGCACTAGGCTCCCAAGGCTGCTTTAATGAATGACTATAAACCTGGTAGCTTCAGTCAACAGAACTTTAGTCTCTCACAATTCTAGGAGTCAGAAGTCAGAAATCTGTACCACTGAACCAAAATCGAGGTATCAGCAGACCCACACTCCCTGCAGAGGCTCCAGGGGGAGAACCTTCCCTGTCTTTTCCAGCTTCTGGTGGCTGCTGCATGCCTTGGCTACTGGCCACATCACTCCCGTCTTCGAGTCTCTCTCTGCTCCATGTTCACTGGGATTTCTTCTCTGTAGGTAGGTGAAACATATCCCTCCGCCCCCTCCTAAAGTAACATTTGCTACTACTGTCAGGATGTGCTCATGTCATCCAAGATGACTTCCCCATCCCGAGATTCTTAACTACAGTTTTACCATCTATGGTAACATTCACAGGTTTCAGGGATTAGAACATGCACACCCCTTGGGGAGCCAATTTTTAACCCACCACACTGTGCCACCAGCAATACCACCAGAATCACAGTCCTAGAAGGAAAAGGCAGATGTGAGCAGCGACAGATGTCCCTTGCAGGCTAAAGCATGGGTTCGCTCCATGAACCCTGCTGGGGAGGCCTCCAGGTAGAGTGACGTCATCACACATTCGAACCACCACAGAAGCCAGACTGAACCTCATCCATGCTGTACTGCCTCAGTGAGGCTACAGGGCAGACAGTGATGAAAACAGTATGCTTCATTTCATGCTCATGAACTTGAATCATTTACGGCAGTTCTCAGGAGACGTGAAACAATCGCAAAGGCATGATCCCAGGCACCGAAAAGGTGTTAAAGGTTCCATGACACGAATGTGAGCCAATATAGAGAAACCCAGTGCTTTAAAAACTGAGACAGCACCAGCTGCTGTCAAGTGCAGAAATCTGACGTGCACCTGCTAGGATAGCAGGGAACTGTGGAGGTGAAAAAGAAGGGGCACCCCCACTCCTTCCAGATATCTTCCCAGACTCACACAGGGCCCAAGCCAAGAGAACAGAATGGGAACCCTTAACAAATGCTCATTACAATATGGAAAGAACTTTTGAAACCAGGTTTAAATTAGTTTTTTTGTTGTTGTTGTTGTTTATGAGGGTTTTGTTTTCTTTATTTTTTTTTAATTTTTTATTTTTTCAGCATAGCAGTATTCATTAATTTTGCACCACACCCAGTGCTCCATGCAATCCGTGCCCTCTCCAATACCCACCGCCTGGTTCCCCCAACCTCCCACCCACTGCCCCTTCAAAACCCTCAGATTGTTTTTCAGAGTCCATAGTCTCTCATGGTTCACCTCCCCTTCCAATTTCCCCCAACTCCCTTCTCCTCTCCATCTCCCCTTGTCCTCCATGCTATTTGTTATGCTCCACAAATCAGTGAAACCATATGATAATTGACTCTCTCTGCTTGACTTATTTCACTCAGCATCATCTCTTCCAGTCCCGTCCATGTTGCTGCAAAAGTTGGGGATTCATCCTTTCTGATGGAGGCATCATACTCCATAGTGTATATGGACCACATCTTCCTTATCCATTCGTCCGTGAAGGGTATCTTGGTTCTTTCCAGAGTTTGGCAACCGTGGCCATTGCTGCTATAAACATTGGGGAACAGATGGCCCTTCTTTTCACTACATCTGTATCTTTGGGGGAAATACCCAGTAGTGCAATGGCAGGGTCATAGGGAAGCTCTATTTTTAATTTCTTGAGGAATCTCCACACTGTTCTCCAAAGTGGCTGCACCAACTTGCATTCCCACAAACAGTGTAAGAGGGTTCCCCTTTCTCCACATCCTCTCCAACACATGTTGTTTCCTGTCTTGCTAATTTTGGCCATTCTAACTGGTGTAAGGTGGTATCTCAATGTGGTTTTAATTTGAATCTCCCTGATGGCTAGTGATGGTGAACACTTTTTCATGTGTCTGATAGCCATTTGTATGTCTTCATTGGAGAACTGTCTGTTCATATCTTCTGCCCATTTTTTGATATGATTGTCTGTTTTGTGTGTGTTGAGTTTCAGGAGTTCTTTATAGATCCTGGATATCAACCTTCTGTCTTTACTGTCATTTGCAAATACCTTCTCCCATTCTGTGGGTTGCCTCTTTGTTTTCTTGACTGTTTCCTTTGCTGTGCAGAAGCTTTTGATCTTGATGAAGTCCCAAAAGTTCATCTTCGCTTTTGTTTCCTTTGCCTTTGGAGACATATCTTGAAAGAAGTTGCTGTGGCTGATATCGAAGAGGTTACTGCCTATGTTCTCCTCTAGGATTCTGATGAATTCCTGTCTCACGTTGAGGTCTTTTATCCATTTTGCGTTTATCTTTGTGTACAGTGTAAGAGAATGGTCGAGTTTCATTCTTCTGCATATAGCTGTCCAGTTTTCCCAGCACCATTTATTGAAGAGACTATCTTTTTTCCACTGTATATTTTTTCCTGTTTTGTCAAAGATTAATTGACCATAGAGTTGAGGGTCCATATCTGGGCTCTCTACTCTGTTCCACTGGTCTGGTTTTTTATTTTTTGCTTTCTTCATGACTCTATTTAAATTGATTAGCTTTTGGCCACAGTAAGGGAAAATGCATACATCCAACAGACAATCTGGAAAATTATGATAAAGTATAAAAAGGAAAATCCAAACCACCTACCACATGAAGATCACCACTGCCAATTTACTTATCTCAAAAAATAAATTTAATTTCTATATTAAGGAGAATAAGAAATTGAGATCAAACTGAAGGAATGCCCAAATTTCCTATTTTATTTTAACAAACTTACAAACCCCAAAACATTCCTAAAATGTACTATTAAAAAAAAAGTTGTAAACATGTAGAGGATGAGGTCAGCAATATAGATTAAAGAGGCGATCTGGGAATGCCTGGGTGGCTCAGTGGGTTAAAGCCTCTGCCTTTGGCTCAGGTCATGAGCCTAGGCTCCTGGGATCGAGCCCCGCATTGGGCTCTCTGTTCAGCAGGGAGCCTGCTTCCCTTCCTCTCTCTCTGCCTGCCTCTCTGCCTACTTGTGATCTCTGTCAATAAATACATAATATCTTTTAAAAAAATAAAGAGGAGGTCTATATACACAATGGAATACTACTCAGCCTTCAAAAGAATGAAATCTCACCGTTTGCAAAAATGTGGATGGACTAGAGGGTACTAAGGTAAGCAAAATAAGTCAGTCAGAGAAGGACAAATAGCAGAGGATTTCACTCCTATGGAATTTAAGAAACAAAACATAAACATAAGGGCAGGGAAGGAAAAATAAAATAAGATGAAAACAGAAAGAGGGAAACCATAAGAGACTCTTAACTGTGGAAAACAAACTGAGGGTTTCTGGAGGGAGTGGGTGGGGGGATGAGGTAGCTGGGGGATGGGCATCAAGGAGGGCATGTGATGGGATGAGCACTGGGTGTTACACGCAACTGATATATCACTAAATTCTACCTCTGAAACTAATAATATGTTATATGTTAATTAAGCTGAACTTAAATTAAATTTTTTAAATGAAAATAAAGAGCACATTCATGCATCCATGTAGTAAAACTTAGTTCAACTATTTAAAAAGAATCAGAAGAAACAAACAAAAAACAATCCTTTCAATGTGTCTTATTGGCCATCTGTACATTCTCTTTGAAAAAAATATCTATTCGTGTCTTCTCATTTTTTAATTGGATTATTCACTTTCTGAGTGTTGAGTTTGGGAAGTTCTTTATAGATGGTGGATACGAACCCTTCATCAGATATGTCATTTACAAATATCTTCTCCCATTCTGTAGGCTGCCTTTTAGTTTTGCAGACTGTTTCCTTTACTGTGCAGAAGTTTGTTATCTTGATGAGGTCCCAACAGTTTATTTTTGCTTCTGTTTCTTTTGCCTTAGGAGATCGATCTAGAAAAAAATTGCTACAGCCCATGTCAAAGAGGTAACTGCCTGTGTTCTCTTCTAGGATTTGGATGGTTTCAGGTCTCACAGGAGAAGTGAGTTGGGGGATGGAGGAAATAGGTGATGGGGATGAAGGAGGAAGGAGGGCACGTGTCATGATGAGCACTGGAGGATGTATGGAAGTGTCCAATCACTATATTGTACACCTGAAACCAATATTACATGGTATGTTAACTAATGGGAGCTTAGATAAAAACTTATAAAAAAAATCCTTGACAATTACAAAGTTTAACAAGGCTTATATAAAATATTTTGAAAAGGAAAAAATTTTGAAATCTAAGCTTGTTTTTACCGTGATACTCAAAAAAAACTAGAAGGGAGAAGATGAACATTAATCCAGCAAAATATCCCATTCATGAGACAAATAACTTTTTAGGGAAAAATAAAATGATTACCACTGAAAATTGATTATATTGTGAACTATAAATAAATCCTCATAAATCACACACAAATAAAAACTCTGGCCCTTACGTTCCACCCACATTGATTGCTTTTGCATTTTTATACACAAAATCATCCCAAGTTTGTTTTCTATTTGGAGCACCATTTACTTGTACACTTATTATTTGTCTTGGTTTCCCCATAGAATTTCCAATTGCATTTCTAGTTTTCCTTTTGATAAAAATAATCTTCATATAATTAACCACTTTGCAGTTGTTAACCTTCTGATCTGAATTAAAACTATCTACTTTCTTCTTAAAGGCATTTTTATGGAAACTTCTAATTTCATTTTGCATAATTTCTTTTTTTTTTAAAGATTTTATTTATTTATTTGACAGAGAGAGATCACAAGTAGGCAGAGAGGCAGGCAGAGAGAGGGGGAAGCAGGCTCCCCCGCTGAGCAGAGAGCCGGATGTGGGACTCGATCCCAGGACCCTGAGATCATGACCTGAGCCGAAGGCAGCGGCTTAACTCACTGAGCCACCCAGGCGCCCCTCATTTTGCATAATTTCTGATGAGTCATATATGTGAGACCTCATACTTTTATTTCTGTGAATTATTTCTTGACCTCTGTTGTTTTCTTTTCCACGGAAGCCTTCTCATGCCTTATGAATATAATATCATACAGACATAATTTTTTAACTGAACAAACATGCACTTAATTTATAAAGAAATCTACAAGAACAAAAATAAAAGACTCAAATAAGCCCTCTATGTTGGGTCCCATACACTGCTCAAAGTAAGAAAGTCCAACTGTTTTATGGTCCGTTTTGACATTTATCTCCACATCTCTAAATAATAAAATTTTACTGTGGTTTCCTAATTTTTTTTTCAGCTGAAAATATCACTATTTGGCTCCTTTATCAACCTATCTTATCAATGCCCCCCTTAATACATATACCTCTTCCTGTCCCTATTTTCTCAACACTGTTTTATTGTAATTCCGCTTGGATATTCAGCATTTACATATTTATGACTTGTCAATACTGTTCACAGATGTGCCATAAAGTAAGAAATGTTTCTTCAAACTGTTTTGTTTTTCTTGGAGTTAATAATGGTCTTGTCTTAGATTGTTCAGGCTGCTATAACAAAATACCATAAACTGGGTAGCTGATAACACAGAAACTTATTTCTCACTCTTCTGGAGGCTGAAAGTTCAAGATCAAGGTGCTGGCAAATGTGGTGTCTGGGTCGGGGGTCTACTTCCTGGCTCCTTGGTAGTGCTTTTCTCTGTAACCTCATACAGTGGAAGAAAGGTCTCTGGGGTCTGTTTTAAAAGGGTACTAATCTCATTCATGAGGGCTCTCCCGTCATGACCTACTCACCTCCCAAAGACCTCATGTTCAAACCCTATCCCACTAGGGTTAAGTTCTAATATATGAATTTGGAGGGTGGGGGGACACAAACATTCAGTCTATACCAGGACTCTGGTTTCTTTTTCTATGTACTTATAACTGATTTATGCCCCAATGCCCAACTTTAAGTTTGCATTTTCCCCAAATACAATCTTCTTCTTCTTCTCCTTTTTTAAGTAGGCTCCATGCCCAATTTGGAGCTTGAACTCAAAACCCTGAGATCAAGAATTGTTCACTCTACCAGCTGAGACACCCAGGCGCCCCTTCTCCAAATACATTCTAACAGCTCAGGGATTCCAATATGGTTCCTGGAAGGATACCTTCTGACACTGTTCCACCTACTCCAACCTGCTCCCTCAGCCCACAGCACAACCATCCCATAAACTACCTCTCTTTGCCCTCATCACATCTGTCTCCCTCTCTCTCCTGTGGGAGCCTGTATCATAGGCCCAGTGTAGTACTCACACATGGATCACACGTATTCCTCTGTCCAGCTTTCTGGGAGACTTGACCAAATTTGTTTTCAAACTGACCGCTGACATAATTTTACCAATCATATTTTAAACACAATCCATGAAGGCCTTTTTAATAGACTACATATTTTATTTACCTTGTTTCGTGGATGCAGTACCTTCTCTGATTTCAGGAAACACTAATGGTAACTTACTGTCTCTATTTACTCTGAGTTTCTCATTCAGTTGGTTTTACCACCCATTTTTCATAACAGGAACTTAAAAAAAAAATAGAGCTGGGTACATGAATTGTTTTGTAGGCCAGGAGTTACCAGTGCTGATTATGCTCGCGGTGACTTTTCTGGGTTGGAATGACTACTAATATCAATATCCCTATGGTTCAACTTGTAGCCTATTAAATACTGACAAATGTGTATTCTAAACATCCATGTAAAGTGTATGTCAGCATGAACACCACACACAGGGGAGAGGAGCTGGGATGGCACAGACTTATATTTAATTTCCATTTTTTAAATGGTAGAGCTAAGCTATTTCTGGGTACCCCAAGTACAACGTACCTCCAGGTTGGTCATGTTCTAAACCCAAGCCTCCATCTTCTTCCAGGGCAACATAAGAGGTCCTATGCTACTGTATAGAGGGAAGGTCTGGATAATTAATTGCTCCATCCATTGTCTCCTGCTTTCTCTGGTTTCTGTTGAAGAATCAGCTGTCGATCTTATTTCTCCTCCACTGAGGGTTGTGAGTCTTTTTCTCCCCACTCTGGTTCTTTTTAAGATGTTTCTCCTTGCCAATGTTTTTTGGAGTTTGACCATAATGTCTCCAGATGCGATCTTACATTTTTTATCATTCTTGGTGTTTGCGGAACGTCTAAACCTGGTGAGTGATGTCTTCAATCATTTGTGAAAAGTCCCAGCAATAATTGCTGAGAATATAACTACTGCTCTGTTTTCTCTCTTCTCCTTTTTAAGCTCAAATTATATGTGAGATGAAATTTTGAATGTATGATATGTGTCTTACCTTTAACATTTCTCCCCTAATTCCTCTCTGCTCCTCAGGCTAGGTATTTTCTAGCAATTTATCTCCCACTGTATTGTGCTAAATGAAGCATCTGTGGGTTTAATTCTACTGCTTATTTTTACCTAATTTATCTGTCATAAACTCTTGCCTTTTTCACACATCTAGACTATTTTACTGCAAGGCAACTGCAGAGACTCTGAATTATGCTACTTTCACCAAAGAATCTTCCTTCAGGGAGAATTGCTTTGTTTTTCTGTTAAGCAGATGAGGGGTATGGGGAGGTACAGGCAGACACTGAGCTGAGTCAGGGCTGAGGTGCGGTTGGGGGAGATTCAATGGACTTCTGCTTCTTCTTTGTTTCTAGAGTGTTGTTTCCTGAGTTTTCAGTCAGGAACCTGCTGGGTACTTAACTCCTTGGTCCTTTAACATAAGGGGAAATTCCTTGTACTCTGTTTTAACTTAGATCTTTGGCCATAGGACCATCACATTTTGGCAATGGCCTTCAGGGGGGAAGACTGGCCATGCATTTGAGGCCCATTGGGTTTTTAATTTGTGGCAACAAATCTGTGCGAGAGCCAAATGTCTACTGGTTTCTCTCATTCTGAGCAGCAATAGATTAAACTTCTTTCCCATATTACTTGTTCTTATGAACTTGTAACATTTAAAAATGATCTCTGTTTCAAAATGGTGTCTCAGGAAAGAGCTGAGGTAATCATGAGTATTCAATCTTCCATAATTACTATATTAATTTAAATAATATTATACTATATTATTTTAAAATATCTATATTATTTTCTTGAATCTCACTAAATATTATATTTGGATTTTTTTAATGTCATATTATGTCCCTTGGACTACGACTGTTTAATGTGAAGTAACTAACTGTAGTTGTCATCTGGCTTTTACTACCACGTTCTGGGTTGTGTTATTCTCTGTTCTTGGATATATCTAAATTTCCAAATAAAGGGTGCCTTCAAAAAATATCCTCAAATCACTTGGGGGATCCATATAAGATTCCATTCCTAGAGTTCACAGAGTTTTTCCTTTTACATATCTTTATTGTCATTTAACTTCCATGTTTTTCTGGATGAAAGAGCAGTATGTTGGTGACTCTACATTCCTGAACCAGAATCTGATGTCTATACTTTGAAGATTACTTTTGATTTCAATGCTCCTTTACCCAAATGATGATTAAAAATTTCCAGCAAAGAACTTTATGAGGTCTTTGGACTTCAACTCATACACACTTGAACCTCTTTTGTTTTTAAATAGACGCTTAATAGTGAATATCTGGGTGGGCACCTTGCCTCTGTGCCTTCCAGAAAACATGTAAACAATAATTGAGTATCCCCCAAAATTGAAAACAGGGTTGACCTTCAAGAATCAAACTGTACAATCAACCTATATAAGGTCACAGCAGAGATTGTATCCTATCATTTGAAATAGGCAAGCCCCTAGGCCCATAAGAATCGATGCACACAGATTAAACATTGTGACCTAATGAGAAAGTAACATGTCAACTCTAAAAGGTTAGCTGTTAGAGAACAGCCAAAGGAGTGTCTGATACACATATGTTAAACAAAAGCAGGGCCCATCACAGCTCTACGCATACTTACTCTACCCAAGTCCATCACAGTCACTGAATAAATTCAGGACGACAAACAGCCCCTATGCCAAAGAACCACCACATCACAAGGTTCAGTCTTGTCACTGTCGAGAAGGGTAGACCCATGTGACTCTCGTGTTTTTCATTTAATTTCTCTCTTGCCATTCATTTTCACTATGCCCCTAGGTCACTGGATACCTAATTTCTTACCCAAATGAGAAATCCTTTACTTATCTCGGAAACAAAGGGTGCTTCTGGTGTGTTGGCTTATCTATTTGTGTCTGCATCTGGGGAGAGGCATGGAAATATGGAAACGGAAAGAAAAGCAGAGAATCGAAGCAGGACCATCATTCAGCAGCTCTGTCAGGGGCTAGGGCTGCTTCCGCAATATAGCAGTAGAAACGCATTTTAGATAAATGAAATGGACCCCTCCGTTTATCTACCAGCCTGCGATTGTCAGACAGTATTTGCTGCTGGCTCACAGAAACTTCCGACTTTACTTCAGGAAACCAAAGGAGACACACAACTAAGAAAAATATTCATGCATCTTCAGTTCAGTTTCTGGGGCATAAAATCAGGAATGGATAGGGAAAATCATTAAAGACGAAGGCACGCATGACACAGGAGAATGCATGTATTACTTTCTTTTCTCAAAAACATACAAATATTTCACCTCTTTGGTGGCAGGGGCTGCTGCCTATGCAAACAAGGTCTAGAGGATCAGGACAAGCCTAAGGAAAATATGCAAACCTACTGAGAAGTACACGCCACAGTGGGTGTTCTTGGTTCCTTCTCCATCTCTCCTTATAGAACAGTGGCCCTTCCACTGGCTGCTGGGAGCGCTGCCCTGCACTGGCTCACAGTTGTCCCCCCTCTCTGAAAATTGCTCTTGGCCGATGAGAACCACCTCATTAGGAAACTATGTCACCACACCTCCCCCAAACATGAAAATCAGTAGCTAATGATTGAAAGACAAGTGGGAGTTGAGTATAAATCATCATCCCCCTGGCCTCAAAGGAGACCAACTGAGATTCTATCCAGGTTCCAGCATCCCCTTGGGATCAAGCTAATGCTAGACTCCAGCTCAGAGGAAATCCTTGCCTACTTCCACTCTCTGCTATATTGCTCATCCCCACCTGCTAAGAACATGCCCTCAGTGAAGCCCAAGCATACGGAATCCCTGTCTCTGGCTTCTAGGAAACCTCACCTAAAATCAAGATATAACTCATCATTATCAATTAACCACCACATCTGCTGTAAGCCAGCTGTCGTCAACAGATGGCACGGCAGTCCGTATCAATGAGTACAGGAAAGTAGTATATTGGTTAGTGACGAAGAGACTGTCCTCTGTAGCCCAACAAACCCAGATCCAAATCTTAGCTCGGTCACATGCCAGCTGGGGGGTGTTAGTTAAGTCACATAAATTCTCCAAACATCAAGTCCTCCACTATCAAATATTAAAAATAATATAACTTCAACCTTAGTGATGTTGAGAGGGTAGAAGTCAAGAAAGACGATGCATGTGAAGAGCCAAGCACGGAGTGAGGGTAGAGTGAGTGCCACCTCTACTGCTACTCTCGTTGTCATCACGACTCTGTGGCAACTGGGTCATTGCAGTTGCCTCAAATATGCATAATGCCACGTTTCCAATTGCAGGAAACCTTTTTCTTGAAGAAGAGGAAACCAGTCATCTGAGCAATGAGAGAAGAAAGAGAAAGCAGAAGGATGGTGGACACTGCGATGTTAATGCTCAAAGGGATGGCAGGGACACTCCACTCCTCGCCCTGTCTCTTCTCTCCAAAGTGCACCATGGAGAAAACTGAGGTCCAAAGAGGTTAAGTGGTTTATTCAAAATATCTCCACTTTGTGGCTTATAGACATGTTGGGAGCATGAATAAGTCCATTTGCGTGTCATAGAAAATGAGAATGGCAGTGGTGGAAGCGGGGCATGGAGAGCAGGGAGCAGTAAGGGCATCCCTCGGGGCTAGTCTTGTTTTTCCTAACACTGTCTGGGAGAAGAATCTAGTGCCTTCCCCCATCCTAATGCCCCAGTTTTCTCCTTCCTCCTGGTTTTGAAGACTATACTTCCCGCCCTCCTTGCAGTTGATGTAGGCCATGAGACTGAGTGTTGGCCACTGGAATTTGGGCAGAAGGGAGATGTGCCACATCCGGGCATGGCCCATATCATCTCACCTGCGTGGTTTTCCATTCTGCCTTCCACGCTTCCCCTACCAAGGTGGGTTGAAGATGGGGGCCCATAATGCAGAACATGCTGGGCTCTTGGATGGCAGCGTAGCACGGGGTCCCTGCAGCCTCTGTGCTGGACTGTCATGCAAATGAGTAATGGGCTTTGTGTGTGTGTGTGTGTGTGCGTTCAGCCACGGAGAGAAGAGGACGGTCTGCTGACATAGTTAGCTCACCTTCACCGAGACTCTGACACTGGGAAACTCCTAGTCGTCATTATAAAATACACATAAACAACCGTAAATCCTTCAGCAAGTTACGACGAAAGGAAAAGAAAGACGTTTGAATACACGGTAGCTAAACAGTACTTGACGGGGAATGTCCACCAAGGGTCCAGAACGTGGGGATGAAAGTTCAGTGGGACCACAAAGGCATTGTGCATGGACTCAAAATAAACACAGCAACCCAACAGTGTCTGAAAAGCTAAAACAAACAGAGCAAAACAAAACAAATTATACTGCCTCATACTGTGTTCACTCATTCACTCAGGAAGCCCTCACAGAGAATTGCTATGTACCAGATACATAACAAACCTTTTCTTAAAGGGTCACTTAGTAAATAGTTTAGACTTTGTAGACAGGCAGTCTCTATGACAACTGGTCAACCCTGCTCTGCCGCAAAAGTAGACATTCTATGAGACACACGGGTGTATCTGTGCTCTAAGAAACATCCCGAACTCTAATCCCAGGCGGGTGGTATGCAAACGAATGGGCACAGCCATATTCCAAACAAACTTTAACTACGAGCCACAAGCCCTAGTTTGCAGACCCCTAAAAGGTTTTTGTTTGTTTGTTTGTTTGTTTGTTTTTAAGATTTTATTTATTTATTTGACACAGAGAAAGAGATCACAAGTAGGCAAGCAGCAGGCAGAGAGAGAGGGGGAAGCAGGCTCCCTGCTGAGCAGATAGCCCAATATGGGGCTCGATCCCAGGACCCTGAGTTCATAACCTGGGCCGAAGGCAGAGGCTTAACCCACTGAGCCACCCAGACGCCCCCACCCGAAAGGTTTTAATAACAATGATCTCTATGATACCTTCCACTTCTACAATATCATGATTTTAGGAACATGTTTGATAAAGAAAGGCAAAAATAAAGTTTAGGATTATGATTTCTGAGGACGACAGTAAGAGACTGGTCTCTCCTCATTCAATAAAAATATAAAACTTGATTTAAAAAATTAGTCCATATGAAATACCCATTTGAGTAGTTATTCTAAATGATTAAGTAACAGATCATTCTTTCAATTATACAAATGAACTCCATCAGAGGGTAGTTACGCCATACTGCTATGGGCCATCAGAGAGGTCCTGACATTATAAATTGACTGAATTTATTTTTAAATTTAACTGCATATTGACAAAAGTAAGCTGTCCAAACTCAAGAATTCTGGCAGCTTCTTTAGAAATGGTCACTAAGGTTTCAGATATGTGTTTGGTTAAATACATGAAGAAATCAAAAGAGAAAAGTTCCTTCAGCACATCACAGATCTCACAGATTTAGTCAAGTAATCTTAACATCACAGACTAGAGAAGCAGCTTCTTCAAAGCACGAGGGAGTCGGGCAACAATGATCTAATGTGGGGTTTCAACCTTGGGGCTATTTCCACCGTGAGCCAGGATAGTCTTTGTGGAAGGGGAGAGGCTGCCCTGTGCACGGTAGGATGTGCTGCGGCCCCCACCAGTGGTGAAGAGAGATTCCCACCAGGTTAAACAGCCCCTAGTTGAGGAAAACTGGTTTAGAAACTGTCTCAAGTTCAAACTCAATTCCCCAGACCTAAAGATTCGGGAAACAGAGTCAACATCTACCCTAACATCCAAGAGAAACCTCTACCAGTATGGACCAGGTTGTTAGAGACTTAACAGTTTTTAACTCAGAAATCGTGGAGAGGCATGTGGCAAATTGGAAAACAGATTTCAACTTTTATCTGCTTATTCCAAGCAGTTATAAGTGAGAAATGGGCTGTGAATTCCTTTCCCACAGTAACGAAACAATACAAAAGTGGATTTGAGCAATTTCCCAAAAGAATATTAGCAAGACAGGGAGGGGAAATGGGCCTCAGCCCCTCTGTGTTCTCAGGACCCCATTCAAGGAGCGTCTACCTCAGGCCATCCGAGGCACGATCCCAGATGGATGAATGTTGTCCATTAGTCTTGAGGCCAGCTGCATTTTTCTATTTTTCAAAAAGCTTCTTTGTTCTTGCAAAATAACTGCCACGATCAAGGCAAGAAGAAAAGTGAAGTTGAAGAGCCGACTCTGCTTCCAGGACAAGAAGTCAGGAGACGCGTAACGGCGAGCGCCTCGTTTTTCATCGCTGCGCTGATGGGTTTTCAAGATGCCACGGCTACAGTTCAGCACTCGGGGGCCACGAGAAACACATCACAGCCTGAGTGGAAAGATGCCTTAGAAAGGATATCACACGGATACTCTGATTCTCCAGACACTGATGAAAAACAGGTTTTATTTCCTTAAATTAAGGCAACTAACTCCCGATCTCACTCTAATACGAAGGGCACGCCTGTTTAACAAATATTCTGTGTACAGTCATTTTACCTCGTGGTGTATTTAGATGTGCAGATTTTTGGGGTGATGCCACGAGATTTTCCTCCAATGGGTCGTGTTCACTCAGGGTTTAACAGAGGAATTCTGCCGCAACCCAACGCCGACTCAAATCATTACTGCGTTAGAGACCCGCCAATGGTGGCTCGCCCTTATGAGACAGGCCAAGGGAAAAAGAACTCTGATTCAGGGCTCTGTTGACTCTGGTCCCTGAGTGCTTCTGGCATCAGGCTTGTCAGGCCATCTGAGTGTCCCCGTACTGATGCCACCTCACCAAAGTTCATTTTTCTCACCTGTGGGTTCTGGTACAGTTCCATGGGCTGAGCCCCACAGCAGGACCATCTTTGGATGGACAATGGCTCTGACTCCCACGTGTAATGCCCACACCTTATGTTCTGTCCTCCTTCTCTGCCCTGGGGGGACTAACACCTGGTCCCTCCCCTTCTCCCCTCACAAAACAACATAAACTGGGGTCATCAGTATGGGGACCTGAGGAAGGGCAGAGGGACAGGATCCACTCAGAGGCATTCATTGTGCTCCTGGTCCGGCCAAGAGCTGTGCTCGCTACCCTAGGTAAAGCGGCACGCTGAATTTGGGGAACACCGAGGGGGGACAGTCTCTATAATTCTATAATTCTATGATTACTAGTCAGTAGGAGGACAAAAAGGAATATTAATCAGCAACTTTTTTCTCATTTCTGATCCTAAATACTGTCAAGGCAAGAGATGAACTTGGGGCAGAGGAAGTGTAGAACAGGGCAAAGCAGATGACTGGCGCGTCAGAAAGGAATGAATCAGAGCCAGCAGCTGGCCCTTTCGTCCCGGAAGGGCGCGTGCACCTGTTCCTGAACGCCTCTCCCGGCAAGCGCCGCTCATTGCACTAGTCTCTCGGCTGTGTTCCTTGCCTCAAATTTAGGGACAGAATATGAAGCTTACCTACACCCCACCAATGTGAAGCCTAGAAATTTAAAGAACGAGCATATTACTCGAAATCAACAGACATTCTTCTTGAGTCCACCACTCGCCAGATAACCCAATGATCTGCTCCAACCAGACACCAGCTAACAAGAGAAGGTTCCTCGGGAACGGGGTGGATCTCCGTGTGAGCCAGCGAGGGCTCGTCCGAAGTAGAGGCTGAGGCAGCGAAACGCACCAGAGGGTCACCGGGGCCACGCGGACTCGGGACGAGTTACAAAGAGGGGCTGAGTAGGGATCGGTGGGTTAAAGCATCTGCCTCTGGCTCAGGTCATGATCCCAGGGTTCTGGAATGGAGCCCCGCATCGGGCTCTCTGCTCAGCAGGGAGCCTGCTTCCCCCCCTCCTCTGCCTGCCTCTCTGCCTGCTTGTGATCTCTGTCTGTCAAATGAATAAATAAAATTTTTAAGAAAGAAAAGGAGAAGAAACATAACATCTCATTAGTTTCTTATAATGATTTCATATTGAAATGACCTTTTCAATATAATGAGTGAAGACCAATATATTTTTTAAAATAATTCCCATTTCTCTGCACTTAGTTCAATGTGACCACAGGTTTCAGTCAACTAGCCATGAGACTCAAGTGATGTTTCTAGCAGATAGCGCCACTCACGACACCAGCACAACCCTCTCCTTATCAGTGCACCTCTCTTTTTGGTCACCCTTGGAAATCGTCATTTAAACTAAAATGATATATTCCTAGAAATCAATCAGACCACTTTACCAAAGACATGCAGGAAAGAACAGTGTGCTGGGAAGAACTGACAGTTTAATCTCTCCACACTGAGTAAACAGTAGGCTTCCGAGCAGCACACACACCACAAAATGTGCAGAAGAAGAATTGTACTGTTTTGGACCAAGGGCGTGGCGATGTCTGACAGCTATCCCAAGGCACTGTCGTCAAAGCCCCCGTTCAGAAAGTCACGGTCCTCTTGCTGAGTCCTCAGTCAGCAGGCCGTGCTCTCTCTCTTACCAGGTGGTGGTGCCGGTGGGTTCCATCAATGTCATCAGCTCCATCAATGACCTAACCTTGATTTCCACCAAAAGGCAATCACAACAGTGGGAAGCAATGATGGGAAGAACGACTTGGTTTCCCTGTGGCCACAGCAATAGCCTGCACATGTCCATGGCAAAGGCATGGCCCGATTCTTTGCATCTCTTTATTTTGCAAGGAAAAGTTGAAAGAAAAACACAATGGACTCTCATAAGCCCTTCACCTAAATTCTCCAACTTCCCCCTTTATTATTTAATCACATTTGCTGTACCATTCTTTCTCTCTGGGTGCATGTATTTTTTAAATGATTTCAGAATATATTGGAAAAACCATACCCTTTACCCATACTTATCTCAGTAGGTTTGTCCAAAGAACAAGATGAGTTTCCTACATAATCAAATCATAGCTATCAAAATCAGAAAATAAATACATTTCTACTACTTCATCTACAGACATTATTTTTTTTAAGATTTTATTTATTCATTTGCCAGAGAGAGAGCAAGAGAGAAAGAGCACAAGACGGGGAATCAGCAGGCAGAGGGAGAAGCAGACTCCCTGCTGAGCAAGGAGCCCGATGCGGGACTCGATACCAGGACCCTGGGATCATGACCTGAGTCAAAGGTTGATGCTCAACTGACTGAGGTACCCAAGAGCCCCCAGATATTAAAATTTTCCCACTTGTCAAAATAGTGTCCCTGAGAGCTGAGAAACTTTTTTTTTTTTTTTTCTGTTCCAAGATCTGAGTTGGACCAAGTGTTTCATTTGGTTGCCGTGCCATTTTGTCTCCTTGATGAGGGAGACTCGCCCTTCTTTGTTTTCACGCCTTTCATGGCCTGGTGATTTGTGTAGAGTAGAGGCCAATGTTTTATAGAATACCCCTCAGTTTTGGTCTGTATGATGGTTCCTCCTGATGAAAGTGGTTATAATCTATAGTCCAAATATCAAGGAAATCCTGCTGTGCCCTTCCCTGTACATTCAATCAGGGCATGTCTGCTGGCTCGTTTTCTCATCACAGGTGAAGGGACCTTTGATTCCTTGGTTACGGTGATTCTGGCTGGTTTCTTTACCATCAAAAGACAGTTTTCCTTTTATAAAGAGTAAATATGTTATAGGTAAATTGAGACCACATAAATATCTCAGTCATCGTCAAAGCCTCACCCCTACACTTTCACAGCCATTGATCATTTGTGCCTGAATCAATTTTTAGTATCAAGGTTACCAAATAACAATTTTGTAATTAAATCATCCCTTGAGTATTTGTCATGTGGCATTTCACAGAAGGAAGAACGGTCCCTTCTGCCTCATCTGTGTGCTTATTCAGTTATTCTGATGTTAGTATATCCTCACTGATTCCAAGTTTATTCAACATGTTATAATCTGAGACCATGATGATTTAACAATCAAATTATCCCAGATTTCTTTACTGAACCCACTTCCAGCTATGCCTAAGACCTCCTGACCTGCCCTCATCATGCTTTGATCATCATCATGTCCTTAATTCCCGAAACAGAACGATATCCCAGGTTTCCCTGGGACTTTCACTACCCTGGCCCTGGAACCAGCTACTTCTCCAAGAAACGTTGGTTCCTTTTAGTGAGGAATTAAATTTAGAAACGAAGAACTGTAGGGGCATCTGGGTGGCTCAGTCAGTTAAGCGTGTACCTTCCTCTTGGTTCATGATCCCAGGGTCCTGGGATAGAGCCCATGTAGGGCTCCCTGCTCAGTGGGGGGTCTGCTTCTCCCTCTCCTGTTGCCCCTCTCCCCATTTGTGCTCACTCTCTCTCTCTCCCAAATAAATAAAATCTTAAGGAAAAAAAAAAAAAGAAACCAAAAACTGTATAATAAATGCATTGTTACTAGGATGTCAAAGCTTCCAGACCCTCTCAGCCAGGACAACCAGGAGACAAGGAAATAAGTAAATACACATAAATAAATGTTTCTTTTTTTTTTTTTTTTTTTTTTATTTTTTTTTTTTCAGCATAACAGTATTCATTATTTTTGCACCACACCCAGTGCTCCATGCAATCCGTGCCCTCTACAATACCCACCACCTGGTGCCCCCAACCTCCCACCCCCCACCCCTTCAAAATTCTCAGATCGTTTTTCAGAGTCCATAGTCTCTCATGGTTCACCTCCCCTTCCAATTTCCCTCAACTCCCTTCTCCTCTCCAACTCCCCTTGTCCTCCATGCTTAAATAAATGTTTCTACACATGTCTACACACTCCACTTTCTCCCACACACACTGCCACAGAAAATCCAGTATACTGCAAGCACCAAAATGAGCATAATATATAGTTCCCATCTATTGAAAGCTCTATACCCTTTATAAAAGATTACTGAAAATCAGAGTTTTAAAACAGCATTTTGGTTAAACGGCAGATCATTTGGATTTCTTATTAATACCTTCATGATTTTACCAACAAACTGACTCATTTAAAGACTTACATACTAAATTACAGTGGCAAGACAATTAATTCACTGCCTGGTGGGATGAAATGATCACAACAGTAAGTCATTATTTATCACCATCACTTTTAAAAACAAAAGCAGTTAAGACTTATTGAGAAATTCCTGAGCCTTCTCCCTTTTGCACACCTTCTCTTACTTAATTTGAGCAGTGACAGTGTGAGGATGATAGTCCTTTGTGGCCACTTCACAGATGAGGAAACACACAGTCGCAGGGACACGTGAAGCTATATCCCAAACCGTCTACAGACGTTCGGAGCCTTTGCTTTTTACTAAAATTAGCTTTGACTTATTTTGAGGCCCTGGTGCATCAAAGATGGGTCTAGTACTAAATCCTTGCTCGATCTGGAGTTTCCTGGATGCTCACACATTCCAGCGTGACAAAGAGAAGACTCTAGTCTCAACTTCTCTCCACTGGTTCTTAGACTCTAGTACACGAGGCTGATACTAAAATTGGCTGAAGAACTTTTCCCCAAGTTGCACCAAGCCCAGGAGTTCTGGCACATTCGGTGGGGAGTTCCAGATGCTCGGCCGGAGAGGTATTCATGTCCTAACTCTCCCCTTGTCCAAGGAGACCCTGGGTACCAGACACTTCAAGAAGCCAGGAAGGCAAAAGTGGGCCCTGGTGATTCACATCTGGCACTAAAATACATCCTCTATTCGGACAGAAGGACCTCAGGCTCCTTCCTCACACTGTAACACCGGAAGTAGGCAAATGGCATCTCTATCTATCAACACTTACTCTTTGCTCTATGTGGTTTTCAATCCCTCTGTTCATATTGATCTCATTCCAGGTGATAAAGAGGAAACAAAGATGTTTTTCCAGGAAAACTGACTTCTACAACAATCTGATGGCTAAAGGCAGCAAACTACATAACCAGCGACTCACTGGGGGGAAGGGCGCTCCCAGGGGCTGCAGAGGTGTCCTTCGAATTGTCTACCATTTGACAAAGGATAAGTCGGGATGATGCCGTGAGAGGAAGGCAGGCCGCACGGTAGGAGAAAAGGGCCAATGGGGAGCGAAAGCAGGGGATGGGTCACGTCAAAGAGGGCAGCCAGGAGTCCTGCAGCCTGGCCCGCTGTAGAAACGTGCCCCCGCTCTGCCCAGATCAGTCCCTTTACAGACACTGTCTCCCTCCTCTCCAGCAGTGAGCTAATGGGGTGGAAACTGGGAGTTTGAGAAAGGTAAATCGCACCTACCTGGATCAGAGACAAATCTTCGAGCTGTAACCTGAAGAGGTAGTTTCTACAAAATACAAAAAGAGAGCAGTTTTATTTTAATGGATATAAACTATTACAGGTCATAAAAATCATGAGAACAAGGGATAACAAAGTAATGATTTTTGGCTTCCTAAGCCTTCTCCTGCTAAGAATGTGTTTAGCACAGTTCTCCTCACACCACGGAGTTCACAGGGACATTCTATATGTCAACAGGTGCCCATTTGGGACTGGCTAGAAAGTTAAGGAATAAGGTGTGTGTGTGTGTCTGTGTGTCTATGTGTCTGTGTGTGTGTGAAAGAGACAGAGAGAGACAAAGGTAAACCTCAATTATTAACTGACTCTCTTGATCTATGGAATGGACCAAAGGAAATGGGCAACGGATTCTGAAACTGAGTTTAAGTTAAGTAAGACAATCACAAAACCACTCTTCACAAGTCTTCATTCTTAAAGATCATGGACATTCACCATGATATACAAGTACAACACGTCCAGCTTTCGAATTCAACCATAGCCTGAGCAATACAGTGTCCTCTCTTGCTTGAATGCGGTGTGTGTACATTTAGAAGCTTAAACTCGTCGGTCTGCCAGCAAGGCTTTGAAAGGTTCTCCGAGGCTGCCCAGGTGTGAAGCAAGAAAGCAGAGAAAAGGAAACTGTTTTCAACAATGAAGCAGAAGAACAATGACGTATACAGTCGAGAGCAGATTCATAGAATCAGCATCGCAGATGGGAAAACGCAAGTATCAGCTCCCATTAGGCGTTGGGCTTTATTGCTGTAGCTTCTAGAAACAAATTGGCCTCCCTCGTGGGAGATCCTCTGGCCTCTGACTCAAATCCTGCCTGCCCCCTTCACCTCATGCTGAAGAGGAGCTGATGTGGCTGAAGCCACATTCTGGGGACCATGGAAGAGAAAGTTAGCCCAGGCGCAAACAGTCAGTGCCAGAGAAGCAGCACAGAATGGAAACCAGCTGCAACGAATGCATGAGTGTGGGAAGGGTCTCCAAGAAGCTCTGTTCCACGTGATGGGCTGCCCAGGACAATGTCCACGGCACTAGCAGAGAGAGGAAAGCGTCCCAACAGCAGCTAAATATGAACTCAGATTATTTTCATTATTTGGGGAGGCGGGTAGATGTCAGAAGTAGCCACGGTGTCCTGGGGGGGGGCATGACAAGTGACAGCCAAGGCAGGCCAAGGGCATGACCTTGGGGAGACTGAGAAACAGCCTTATCAAGTGGGCAGCAATGGGAACTCAAAGCCAAGAGGGAAGCCAGTGTCCAGCAGCATGTGTGTGTGCACTGCTTGGAGGAAGAAAGGGACAAGCTCACTTTCAGAGGGACCCGCCCCCGGGGCACTCTGCTTTCTCCAGGTTTCTCCCCGAGCATGGGGACACTGCCTTCCAGCACTCAGTGAGCCCAGCCTCCCCTGAAGCCTTCCAACAGCCTCTTCACCACACTCTTTCTGAACTTTCAATTTTAGCTCTGAAATAACGCGGGGGAAGCTCCCAGAAGCATGGCTTGGCACTCGCCACCTCCGCCACAAAGTCAAGTGGGGGAAAACTTCCACGGTCTCTTAGGACAGGCAGCCCGCAGCCCTCTCTGCAGACCCAGATCAAGGATGCCTCCAACGAGGGAACGGGACCGCACAGTCTGTTTTTATTATGTCCAGCACCACGCAGAGGAAAGGATTCCAACAGAAACCCCCTCCTGCGGGGGAAGGAACGTGAACTTGGCGCGGGCGTGGAAGAGCATTGTTGAGCTGAAGGCACCAGGGGAGGCCGGCGAGCATCTGGGGATGTGCCAAGCCTTCACCTGCTGTGAAACAGAGGCCCAGGAGTCCTCCAAGAGAGACTGGGCATCGGGACACCCGCACAGATCAACTTTCCCGGGCTTACAAGTGGCACCGGCGCAATGACGGGCCAGAGTGCCATTATGAGCACCACGGCTCCCCACTCTCACGGGGGTCCCGTAACTGGCTTCCTGCCTGTAGGACGCCACCAGTGGTCACCTGGGCCGTGACTCCGGGAGGCGGGCTCACCTCGTGGTGAAAAATGTCTGCGCAAAACCAAAGCCGTGCCACGTACACAACCTCAGGAACAAAGTGCGAGCCCTCCATGCCTCAGTCTTCTCATCTGTAAAATGGGGCTAAGAGTCCTACCTACGCCCTGCAGCCGTTGGGAGGGTTACATCCAAGGACAACGTGGACAGTGGTGCCTGTCCATAGCAAGCACTCCATCAATTGTAGCTCCTTCCAGAAGGTTATGGAAAATACTGAAATTCCCAGACATTGAAATTCTCGGGATGTTCTCCATCATCCAGAGAAGGAGAGAGAACGTCTGCTCTCCGGGCATTTCAGGTTTTAGGCATAAGGCAGCGTGACTCTCCGTGTTCGGGAGAAGCACTGCTATCGGAAGAGGTGGTACGACACCATGGGCTTTCTAGAACAGAAGATAGCACTGTTTATCTTGTCACGATTCTGGAACACAGTCTTCACACTCTTAACTCACTAGCTCTTTTAAGAAAGACTTTTTCTGTAAATACTTTCAGTAAAAGAAATTATTCATATTTTTAGTCAATTGATGACCTAAGGGCTCTGACAAGGTTATAAAACCACCCCCAACCCGTCTCTCTCTCCTTTCCTCTCTCTTTTCTTCTCTCTACTTTTCTCTCTCTCTTCCTCTCTCTCTTCTTCCTTTTCTCTCTCTTCCTGTCATACACTCCCCCACTGCCATGTACACGTACATGCACATGCGTGCACACACACATATCTGTATCTGGGAACTTTCTAGAAAGGCACTTCTCATACATAAACTAAGAGCTTGTGTTTCCCTCACACCACTGAGGAAAGAGGACGGTAGTGTCCCCCGTGCTCTGTAGGGCTCTGGGCAGGACAACTGAGGGAAAAGTTCCAAGACCTCTTTCTACTTGGGGAGTGGGTGAGAGGAGGTATAGAAATCACTCTCTGAAAACCCTGGATCCAGTTTTCAGGTACCGTGTATGGGGGAAGGACTATGGTGTGAATGTCTGTGTCTCCCAAAAGTTCGTAGGTTGAAATCCTGACCCCCAAAGGTGATGGTGATAGGAGGCGGGACTTCTGGGAGGTGATTAGTTCATGATGGCGGAGCCTTCATCAGTGGGATTAACGGCCTGATTAGGCTCCAGACACTTTTCACCTTTCTACATGTGAGGACACGGCGAGGTGTCTGCCATCTGGAACCCGAAGAGGGCCCTCCCCAGAGCCCAGCCGTGCTCTCTGATCTTGGACTCCTGGCCTCCAGAACTATGAGGAATAAATTTCCATTGTTTATAAGCCACCCAAGTCTGTCAAGTTTTGTTCTAGCAGCCCCAAGAGACCAAGACAGGAAGACGCTGATTTATGATAACATGCCACATTCTCGGTCCACATGTCCCCAAGCAAAACTCACTCTGCTGACCGTCAGGTGACAGTCTGTAAGGAGCCCTCCCTGTCCCCACCATCACTGGGGAATTCCGCTCATTTACTCGTACCCCCTTGAACACCTCAGAGCTGTGGTCCCCTCCCTGCCACCGGGCCAGCAATACATCAATATGGCAGAGACACGCAAGAGGTGAATAGAAGGGAAGGGGACAGAGGAGGAGCCACAATAACTAGGAGATGCCACCGCCGCCTCCGTGCCCAGTGCCCCCATGGAGAGAAGCACAAACAAAGACTGGGACGTCCCCTTTGGTATTTTCTGGGCTACAGGACGCAAACCGGTCATTATTTTTAAACTATCCTCAGCTTTTTGTTGTTGTTTTTCTTTTAATCTAAAAACAAAACAAAAAAAGGCAGAGAATTCAAGAACTCCAAAGCCGAGTCGTCATTAGAAGGTATATACCGTCAATCTGCCAATGAGGAAAAGTCTGCAAATTAAGAGGTACTATGGGATTTATTGAAGATTATTAGGATCAGATAAAATCTCAGCATGAGTATGAAGACCTCTCACGCTCTACTGTCCCTCGGCCCATCATGCCACTCAGCGTCAAAAGCCAGTCCTCCCATGACCTCTTTCTAATTTCACCAGCACCCACCCTCGTAGCCACAGCCACACACAACCACACAGTAACAGTCGTTACCGCACAATCATTTGTCTTCGTTTCAATTCACAGGTGCATTTGCATACCGTTTTCAGATGATCCAAGTCTCAACACTGCTTAACGGCAAGGTTTTGATTCTAGGTAATTGATTCTCACCCCTGGGACTGAGATCTGACTGTGACATATGTCTCCCCATTAAGCGAACATGTTAATCCTACTGGTCTGGCTGATTAAATGGGGCCTCCTTTCTCTCTCCTTATTTTCCACAAATTCTTCCTGAAACCGCCTGCCCGTACTTTAAGAATGCCCACGTTTCTTCATTTATGGCCTGAGAGAGCTATGCTATACCATTTCTCAGTGTCTTCAAGTCACACAAATTCCTACAAGACCATGACCCTTCTTAGATAGCAAATGGGCAAGAGAGTCGCATGAATATGTGACCAACGGATGAAAGACAGTTATCCTGACATATTTCAATAAATTCTGAGGAATACATTGAGTGTTTTTGTTTTCTGGAGCTCAGTACCAAATTTCAAAATAATTTTAAATGAAATTTCAGCATGTAAGAGAGGAAGGATAATTTTTTTTTTCTTGCTTTCTTCTTTTTTCAGAGAGGGAGAGGTGGGTAGGGGGGCAGAGGGAGGGGGACAGAGAGCATCTTAAGCAGGCTCCACACTCAGCACAGAGCCCCAAACAGGGCTAGATCTCACTACCCTTAGATTGTGACCTGAGCCGGAATAGTTGGCGGTTTAACCGACTGAGCCACCCAGGTGCTCTGGAAGGATAATTATTTATTAACAAAAACTCATTCAGCAAGTATTTACACATAATATTTATTAATTATAGTCAATGGATTAAGCTAACAAAATTTTTGAGACTAAAATTACTCAAAACAGGTTACCTCTAACTTTACACTGCCTCAACATCTATTGAAGGTTGATCTTTGTGTCACTTGGTTACATTTTTGCTGCTATTTCTTGTTTGATTTGGGACACCAAGAGTTGGTAAGAGCTTTCAAAAATTCGTTTAATTTATGACTATAGTCTACACAAAATCCAAGCTGGCAATGCCCCTTGGACCTCTCAATAGTAGAAATAAATAATATGGAGTCTTTCACTATTCACTTTATCTATCATGATTTCCAGTGACTTAAAAGATATTTTAAAAAAAATGAAATAGAAACAAAACATTTGTGGAATTCCCTCATCACCTCCCTGGAACTTAAGAACCTGACAAAACACAGCGCAGATCCCACGACGCACAAACAAACGCCTTTCCTCAAACTACTTGGTTCCTAGAACAACTCCGAGTCCATTTTTGCCATTGGAAACATTCCAACCCAGCGAGCAATGTGAGGGACCCGAAATCCCCCAAGGCGGCTTGATCCATCACAGCTGAGGTCAATGACCTACGAAGTTGAAGATTACAAAAAGAAAGAAAATCTTCTAAAGGGAATAAAAAATGGCTATTCCCAGATGTTGGGCCACTCACACACTAAAGTGAGATCTATGGTCCCTGGAAGTGGCTGTTCTCCAGGGCATTAGAGAAGGGCCAACTACTTTATCTTGTAATTGTGAGCTCACGGGGGAGGGAAAACAATGTATGTGAGGTTTACAAGAAAGGCTACCAACCTTTCCAACGGGATGGAGTAATGGTTCTGGCTCTTCGCCAACAGGGAATACTAACCAAATGTTTCCTATAGGATCAGTTTCTCTTGTAGGGCAATGCTTTGAGCAACCCAAAGCATTTAAGTGGTCTCATTCATCTTCCTAACACCCTGAGATGTAAATAGGTAGTAATAAGGAATATTGCTGTTCTTGAGGGACAAAGGCAGTGGTGCAAGAAGTTAAGAGATTAGAGGTTTTAGAAGTATTAGTTGTACAGTTTAAGGGGAACTATTCTGCCTTTCCATTCGCCCCTCTTCATTACAGTACAAAGCAAGAGTTAACCACACGGTAAGGGTTCAGTTTTACGACAACAGTAAATAAAAGTAGGAGTGTTTCTTCCCTTGGTATGGATCTCCTTTTTTTCACATGTCTTGGAATAAAATTTGACATTGTGCATTCAAATACAATAACTGTATTACATTTTGGAGTCATAATATATGAGGGATACAAAGATCCAACAGACTGAATAATTCAAATCACAAAGCCATTAAATTTGGCAGACACAAACTGACAGTTTCCCCACTAGACATCTGAGTGCGCTTCCCCCCCCCACTGGAGTTTATTTCTTATCGATTGCAGGATTGCATAACTCATTCCTGCGTCCCATCCTGTCCCCCAGTGGCCTATTAGCGACAAATCACTAAGCACAACAATAAATTCTCGGAGGGAGCAGTGCGGCCTTAATAGACGAAGTTCATTTGCGTCTTCATGTAACGTAATAAAATTCAGCCAGCATTAAAGAAAAGGTTGAGCCATCATGAGCATATTAACTAAATGACTGATTTTATCTAGAGACACTATAAAACTTAACTCTGACCTCCATTAATTATGAAAGACACGGGTGTTTTAAAATGACATTCTCTTAGAATAACTCAATTGGTCTCTGATGAATATAGCTATAAAATCAAAGAAGAAAACTCCAGGTTCTTATTGAACATGTAAGTTCAAGGATTGCTCATACCCAAGGAGCAGGAGACTGAGTAATTAAGACGGATATGCACTTTGTATGAAGAGAAGACAGAGACAAAACAGCAGGTAAACCTATCAAATATGTTTTAAACAGTGATGACAACGACTTTTCACTTTTCTTTCCACTCAATAGATGCTTAGACCATGGTCGATCGTGAAACCATCTGAAGTCATACACATACCGCAGAGAAATCATCACCATTTGGGGAAATCTGAGAGCAGACGTCAGCTGGGAGGCCGGCCTCTCGTACACCCCCACCAGCCTCGTCCTCCCTGACTCCTCTTCATGGCGGGATTCCATAAGCCCTGCCGTCAGCACATGACTGCACAGAGCTTGAAATCATGACGTTGTCCAAGACACCCAAACTTTCAACTGCACTGATAGGCTTGAATATTAAAATGTAAGTTCATGATTTATAAGCTCAGGAAAATAACTATCTCCTTTTAAGCAAAACCAAATGTCTTTTATAAAAATTATTTTATTACCTAAATAATACAGCAATCATCTCAATAACCTTGAAGAAGCTGAAGATTTCATCTCATCCTGTAACCAACTCAGGCGGCTCACCACCCTACCTATAACGTTGTTCCAGAGAGTTCATTACGCTGGATGACGCCAGACCAGTTCCAGGAGCCTTTATTTTCCCTGGCATTATAACCATTCCAAAAATATCTCTTTCAGGGCGCCTGGGTGGCTCAGAGGGTTAAACCTCTGCCTTTGGCTCAGGTCATGGTCTCAGGGTCCTGGGATCGAGCCCCGCATTGGGAATCTCTGCTCAGCGGGGAGCCTGCTTCCCCGCTCTCTGCTTGCCTCTCTGACTACTTGTGGTCTCTGTCAAATAAATAAATAAAATCTTTAACAACAACAACAACAAATATATATATATATATGGGCTTTTCCCATAGATTTGGGGGGGGACTTAATTCATTTCTTTAACTATTGAGCTGGATCACATTTAGATCCCAGTTAAGGAATAACAAGTTCCTGGCATGAGCTACCTCCTCGGTCAAAATTGTTCCTACCCTCCTCAAAAACAGTAGGCTATGAAAATTTTTAAATAATTCTGATTTTATTACTGTTGTCATGACACATTGTCATGACATGCCCCCAAAATTGTATTGGATGTTTTCATTCTTTATGCCCCAAAGGTTATTTCAAACCCTTTAAAAGTCTTGGTTATTAGGATGTTACAAAGAATACATCAAAACCAAGAACAAATCATTTTAACGGCACTCTTGTGTATTTAAACACCAAGATTAAAAGGCACAGAAGTAGATGGAGAGCTTCTCGTTACTAGCAAGCAAAATGAAGGAACAAAGACGGATTCCGAGAGATGAGCAACAATTGCGACCAATACTGTTAGCAAACTGCAGAGACATAAAATCAGAAAAACCTTTTCCCATAAGCATACTTAGGGTCAAAGTTATGAATCAATATTGTTAATAATCACACTGATAATTTAAATTTTATTATGCTCTAAATATGACTTGTAAATCCCTCCGTGCTTTAAGGATTACAGATGATGACTTATTGCCCCAAACTGAACTTACAACTTCTGCTTTTGTGGGTCCACTGGGTATCTGATTCATTCCTCCCCATTTTTCAGTTAATAGAGATCATATTTCATTGGAAAAAATACCAACTGAACCATCTGACGATTCCCTTAACCTCTACTTTTTAGGAATGTTCACTCCTCAAGAGATTTCCTTATATAATTCTTTTCCTGGGTTATCTTCAGAGTTAGCAAAAGCTGGAAATGTTTTTTCATGTATTTTCAAATAATCAAAGAATTGCAGTTAATTCCCCACATGCACAGGGCTAGCTAATGCTATCACAATAAGCCACACTCCCAAACCTCGCTCCAAATCTCATCTTCCAAACTTGCCTTCTGCCATCCCGTTCCAGTCGCCATCAATCACTATCAAACCCAGCTCTGAAGTAGGTCTCAAATCTGACTCTCTCTCATTTCCACCATCACTGCCTGAGTATAAGTTCTTTCTGTCATCTCATCCACAGCCCCAACCTCAAACTCTAGAACACTCTGCACACAATATGGTAGAAGTATCTTCCTAATGCAAGTCTGAGCATGTAAATACATAGGCTTAGAAATCTCCTTAACTCCTAATGCCTTTACCAGAGGTTCTCAAATCTGCCAGGCCAGGAGATCCTCAGAAACTTAATTAAGCCAAAGATTCCAACATCACTTCCAGAACGTCTAACCGCAATGGTCTGAAGAGGGGCTTGGGTATCTGCATTCTTATAAGGCCTCTCATGACTGCCAAAATTAGAATCACTGGTCTGGAGGTTTAAGTCCAAGCTCCTCCGTAATCTGACACCTCCTAGAGCTCTTGCCTCCCCGGGAACAACGTCCACTCTGTCACCAACTGGTCCAGTCAAGCTGAGTTCTTCTCAACCTCATCAGGATCTCTGATGTTCCCCAAGGTACAGTCCTTCTGGCAAGAAGGCCCTTCCATCTGCCAGACTCCTACTGCATTTCCAAGGCCCACCTGAAAGAGCACCTTCTTGATGCACCCTTTTCAACCCAAAAGACCATCATGTTTCTTTGTTCTTGGGGTTTCCAGGGCCCTTGACCCAGGCCTTCCTGAGAAACTCTCATTGCCTGTGTTCCCGCCATAGCCAACAGCCAAGAGTCAACAAAGGTTTTCTTTAAGGGCCAGACAGCAAATGCTTTGCCTTTATGGATGGCCTCAGTTGCAACTACTCATCTCTGCAGACAAAACTCGAAACCAGCCACAGGAAATACCCAAGTGAATGGGTGTGACGGCGTGCCAATAAAACTTTACAAAGACAGAAGGCCGACTCTGGAGCCTCAGCTTGCCAACCTTGCACTAGGTTTGCACTAGGCTATGAAGTCTTCAAAGGTAGAGACTACCCTTCATCTTTGTTTCCCCAAGCCTTAGAACCTTCCTGGCATGAAGGAGGTTCCATGAATATTTGATAAATGAACAGTCATGGAAAAGTAACTAAGTGAACTGATATACTCTGACGGACCTTCTGTGGGACTGGCTGGGAGCAAAGCCCTCAACACCCAAACACTAGCAGACACACATGCTCAAAGGAAAGCGGCAGATGAACTTTCATGACACGGCTTTGTTGGCTCATTCATGCATTCTGGAAAAAAAAGGACTTTATAACGAAATAAATAATTTGCTGCCAGACTCATCTGCGCCCCAGTTCCAGGAGGGAAGAAAGTGCAGAGATTACTCTCTCTCTCTCTCTCCTTTTTTTACAACAGCAAAAGGAACACAATGTGCAGAAATCTTTCCCATAAGAGGGTCTGCCGACCACCTGTTTCTCAGAAGCTCGCACTCCTGGACCCCGTCCATCCCGAGTCAGCAAAGCTGGGAGCGAGGGACCAAGGAAGCTTCACCTTGAATGAACAGTGCTGATGCTTAGGTACCCTGATGTCTGGCAAATATCCGACAAAACGTAACGAAACCAGCAGACAAGGAGTGGGACTTTTTAAGCCAGATCAGGTTAATTCATCAAGTAGGCTTCCAGGAAGAAATGAGACTAACAGGTATAAGGAGGAGGAAAACAAGAAAAGAGAATCCGAAGAGAAGCACAAATCTACCACTCCAGTGCCAACACTGAGAAGGAAAATGATGGAGAAGAGAAAATATTCAAGAAATAAACTAAAGGGGGAAAAAAACAAATTTCCAGGGGGCACCGAGGTGGCTCAGTCGGTTAAGCATCAGACTCTTGATTTCTGTTCAGGTCATGATCTCAGGATCCTGGGACTGAGCCCCACATCAGGCTCCCTGCTCAGCACAGAGTCTGCTTTAGAGTCTCTCTCTCCCCCTCCTGCTGTCCACCCCCCTTCTCTGTCTCTCTCAAATAAAAATAAATAAATAAATAAATAAATAAATAAATAAATCCTTTTTTTTTTTTTTAAAGATTTTTATTTATTTATTTCACAGAGAGAGAGATCACAAGTAGGCAGAGAGGCAGGCAGAGAGAGAGAGAGAGAGAGGGGAGGAAGCAGGTTCTCCGCCGAGCAGAGAGCCCGATGCGGGACTCGATCCCAGGACCCTGAGATCATGACCTGAGCCGAAGGCAGCGGCTTAACCCACTGAGCCACCCAGGCGCCCCAATAAATCCTTTTTTTAAAGAAAGGGGGAATTCCAGGTGAAGAGCAGGAATGAAAAGGCCATCCTTTTTTTTTTTTCATCACCAGGTGTTTTTTCCTAAATCATAATTAATATAAATATAAGGTAAACATCATCACCACCCTGCATTTCTGTGCACTATGGGGGTCCACAGCTTTCTGGATTCACTCCTAAACGCTGACTTCATTCCACGCCACAGGAGTCACCTTTAATTGTGTGAACTTGACTGAAATGTCTCCTCTAGAAAACAGAAAGACCTCATGGCTACTGGAAGCAGAATTGCTGATCTTATTTTAAAAAATCTATATCCTTCCTTTTAATCATACACTGCTTGCAACAGATTAATTCTAAGGTTTGACTTTAAAACAAAAACAGCAATTAAAAATAAGCATCACCAAAAAAAAAAAATTAAAAGACTGAGTTACATTGGTCAATTAAAAAAAAATGACCAATCCTTCTAAAATCCAGTTCCTTGTTTTGATCCAGTGGCAAAATCATTCTGAAAGGAGGAACTTAGGCTAATTAAATAGATGCTCGCCCATTCATTCCATGGGATCTTATGGGAAGGGTTGCTTTGAATACTTAAATCAAATTCAACACCAGCATAGCAAAAACAAGTTAATCTTTTCTTTTTCAGTTTCATCTTTGCAGATTCAAACCAAGGGCAGAACAATGCTTGAAAATAAAACACTACAGTTTTTCAAGTCTGGTTGTTGTGATTATAAGGACGATGGAGCCCTGTTTTGAAAGCACTGAGGTTTTCGTTTCTGATTTTTGTCATAACATGCTGACTCAAAGCTGATACTATTTGTTGTACAGACCTATGAACAAAAATATCTTCCTGCCCCTAGGCATATTTCATTGGCTGTCTGGGCAAGTGAAGGGCCTGGGCAAGGGACAAAGCTCGGGGCTGGTCCTCATGTCAGGTCAGCTGTGCACAGGGACTCACGCATCCCCCTTTGTTCTTTCTCTTGATAGCTCCATAATGTTCCCCTTTAATAGAATGAAATTTTAATAGAATTAAAATTTGAAATTTCTAAGGTCATAAATTGTTCTATTTATCACCAATTATGATTGGTACCTGACCCAAGTACTGAGTCTGCGGGCTTCAATCCCACCACCTTAATCTCCTGCAGATCGTTGTGCCTCCTGGACTCAGGTCCTTGTGTGAAAGCTCATGGGTGAGTGAGTGTTCTTATTAAAATATCGTAGGTTGTGAGACGATGTCCTACAATTTTTACACCTGTGTTGCCCGAAGCAAGTCAGAGCAAAGTAAGATAATCACAAATCAACTGACAGGTGCCTAGGTGACACAGTCAGTTAAGTGCCTGCCTCTTGGTTTTGGCTCAGGTGTGATCTCAGGGTTGTGAGATTGAGCCCCGAGTTGGTTTCTGTGCTCAACTCAGACTCTACTTGAGATTCTCTCTCTCCCTTCCTCTCTGTCCCTCCCCCTGTGCGTGCTCACTCGCATGTGCATGCGCACTCTCTCTCTCTCTCTCTCATTCTCTAAAACAAATAAACAGGGACACCTGGGTGGCTCAGTTGGTTAGGTGTCTGTGTTCAGATCAGGTAATGATCCCAGAGTCCTGGGATCGAGTCCCACCATCAGGCTCCCTGTTCAGCAGGGAGCCTACCTCTCCTCCTGCTTGTACTCTCTCTCTCTGTCTCTCTCTCTCTCTGACAATAAATAAATAAAATCTTTGGAAAAAAATAAATTAAATAGATAAATAAATCTTAAAAACAAAGAAAGAAATCAACCAAAAGACCAAGAAACAAACAATAAAAAGAATGGAAAGAAACTCAAATTCTCTTTGATGAGAGGCTCTTTTCATTATTACTATATGGCTTTATGCTTTATAAAAATATGGCTCATCTGTAAATGCCCTGATTATTATTTGATTATAATAAAAAACACTGCTCTATGTGAAACTAAGTTAGTTGCCACTTGGGATAACATTTGAATTTAGCACAGAATCACTTGTCATCCTTATAGTGAACCTGAACACTAAAGACAGACAGATTCATTGGAGAACAAAACTAGAATCACCTTCTTACATCCAGCTTTACAGTCCTATATGCAGCAAAACTTGCACTTATGTCAACGTCCTGAACCAGTATTAGTATCAATATTTTGATAGTATCCCTATCAAACCTCTACACCATAACATATTTCTTCACTTTGGAATTTTTCTTCCTATATATGAATATCATGAAAAAAGTAAAATAAAATGAAATAGAAACTGTTTTTAGTAGGTTTTTTGACAAAGACATATATAAGTCATTCATAAAATATCATCCCAAAATCATGTAACAAAAAGAAATCAAATAATACAGGGAAATAATTGAAAAGGTTAACTGTGATTGAAATTGTGTTTTTTTTCTAATGCTTTAACTGTATTTTCCACATTTTCTAAAATGCAAATGCCTTTGTCTCGCCATTGAAAACACAAACGTCATTTTAATTTTTAAAGAACCCTTCGGTGAAACAAAATATGAATGTCAATGCCTTTAAAATAATATAAAAGATAATGTGCACCTTGGAAGTAGTAAACTTAGGGATCTTTCCAGAAGTTCCACGAATTCAAAAGGCACATGCCTTCTGGCACTGTCTAACCACAAATGCTTAAAGACAGCAGCACAAAACACCCTTCGCAGCACCATGAACTTCTTTTTGTGAAGAGTGCACAGAATCTTCAACTGAATTCAATTCCAAGAACATAAAATACCACCGGCATTAAGTAAAACCAGCCAACACATGGCTTTACGATGCCGAGTGCTACCTATAAGCAAACAGAAAGCCTATCACCGCACTTTCCCACCGCTCACACTGAAACCCTCCCAGATGTCTTCAGATGCACCTGCTGCGTGAACTTCTTTGCTAGGTCACGCCCTCCCCAACAGGAAGCTGAGGGCTGGGTTATTTTTAAAGTTTTATAACTGGTTCACACTCCCTCTCAAACCCTCTGAGCCTAATCCCACCAAGTTTCCGAGTGAGATTCCCATTCTCCTCACTCACTAGTGACCACTGCTGCACATGGACGCCAAAACCCAGAACTCTGCGCAGAGCTGCCTCCCGCCGCCGGCTTGCCGCGTGCCCGCTACGGCAACAATCACTTTTCATGGATTATTTTATTAGATCCTCCCAACAGCTGACAGGGGTAGAAATAAATACAGAGAAAATGAGACTCGAAACAGGCTCAAGGGCACGCAGCTGAGCTGGTTCAGTCGACCTCTCTCTTCCTCTCCCTTGTTTCTCCCCAGGACAGGACCGTGAGATCTCTCTTCCAAATGCCAATTTGCTCAGTGGATTTCCACATCCATTAAGAGAATCGATGTCATTCGCCAAAAGCCAAACACCTGTGGCGTGTTTGCACATGCGTGGCGCTGTCCTACACGTGGGGCACCACGGTCTTTCAGCAACAGTGGGGAGTCTGTCTTTCTTTTTTTTTTTTTAATATTTTATTTATTTATTTGACAGACAGAGATCACAAGTAGGCAGAGAGGCAGGCAGAGAGAGAGGGAGAAGCAGGCTCCCCGCTGAGCAGAGAGCCCGATGCAGGGGCTCCATCCCAGGACCCTGAGACCATGACCTGAGCCGAAGGCAGAGGTTTAACCCACTGAGCCACCCGGGTGCCCCATGGGGAGTCTTTCAACTCAAGCTCACAGGCAAACCTTTTCCAATGTCCTTCAGGGCTGAATGAAGCGTAGAAGACACAGCTCTACCAACCCAGGTCGTATCTGTACCTTCTACCTCGGCAGGTGGCTCCTTCCCCATTGGCTAAGGGTGAGAGCTCATTTTCCCTAGGGGTTAGCTTTGGGGTAGAGACTTCCACTTCCCTGGTGTCCTTGCCCAAACGTGGGAATTTGCAATATATCCGTTACAAAATCCAAGCGCATCTTCCCCCAAAGGGACAGGCACCTGTACAAATCAAATCCTTGAAGTACATTTGCTGAATCAACAGATATCTCTGAGCTTCTGTGAGGAGGAAACTGTGCTACCTTCTAGAGAAGCGGAGAAAAGACAGGCACATCATCTACCATCTAGCAAGTCACTATCTGATAATGGGGGGAGGGGCGTTGTGAGTGACACCTGCCAAAAAATCACGCAGTAATGCGGTAAGGAAGGTACACGACAGGCATGTTAACAGGACCAAGCAGAGCAGCAGAAGGAGGAGCTCAGGCCCAGTGGAGGACTCCTGAGCCGGATCTCTTTACTCTGAGCGAGATCACCAAGTAAAGAACTTCGGGGAGAGAGTAGCTAATGCTCCAGAGAAGCAAAGAAGTTTGTTACAAAGTCCCAGAGGCAAGAAAGAGAACATGTGACAATGGTGGTCTAGAGAAGCAAGTCCACAGGCCTGGACGTTGGAGGAATGAGCTGAGTTTGTAAGGGGTGTGGCACCACATGGCACCATGGGGGTGTGGTGGGCAACAGGGAAATGCCAGCATTTATCCAAAGGGAACTACCAAAGGTGGGAGGAGGTACATGGCATTTTATAAAGAAGGTGTTGGCCCCAGCACACAGGAGGACAAAATCTGGAGGCCAAAGGACCAACTAAAAGCCCTGAAACATCGGGTCCAGCCTCCCCGTGATGAAATGTGATGGAAGTCAGCATCTGACACCCGCTGTGTACTCCCCATGGGCTGTAGTAAATAAAATTATGCAAATTCAGCTCAACCCATCTATACTCCCTGTTCACTTAAAAATACCAAAGGAGATTCAGAGGACGTGATCAGTGCTAGGAACTAAGTCAACTTCTGTCCATTCACTTAACGTTGGTCCAGGTACCTCAATGCCTTCAAGGGTTGGGTGCATACCCAAGGGCTCCTTGAGGTCTGAGAGCCAAAGCGATGACTCTAGAAACCATTCAGTGTTTATCTAGAGTGCCCAGTGGATAAGCCATGCTTAGCTTCACCCAGCTGTATATGGAAACTGCATATCCTCTCTTGCTAAGAAACGTATGTTTTATGATCTCGTAAATGTGACCAAAAGAGATATAAGCACTCGGCGCCCGACGTGTTCTCCCTGAACGCCGGAAGAGGCCAAGTGGCCTCCTTCTTTAAAATTAGTATTTTTCCTTAGAGACAGGTATGAAGTATTTTTTTACACATCATCCTCAAAATGCACTGGCAGGAGAGGTGATCTAAATGCAAGGGTTATGCCTGTTTTCCCCCAAAGAAGGGATGATAAATAGGAGGGAAACAACTCAAGATCAATTCTGTGTGTAGTAGCCTCACCAACAAATGGAAGGTCAAGTGCTGACCTGGACACCAGAGCATGGGCACCTTGAGAGGGGTAAACACTAACAATTTCCTTGAATTCTCAGTTGACTGGTAAATGACGTAATCAAGGTCATGGAGAACATAATAGCGGGTACTGGAACAGACGTCAAAACCTCTTGACTCCAGAATTTCACTGAAGAATGTACTGAGAAGTTGAGAACACGGTTTCTGGAGTCAAAATGCCTGGGTCTGAAGCCTGAGCCCAGCTTCTGCTGGACATCAGACTATGTCCTGCCTCCGTGTCCTCATCTCTACAGCAGGGATGCTGACAATACCCACCTCTCAGCTTTCATGGAAAAAAATGAATTCGTTCTCATGAGAACGGGTTCTGGTGCCTGGGACCCCCCATGAACACTTGCTAAAAAGAGCAAGCATCACCGGTTATTAGGAAACGATGTTTCGGGCCACCTTATACCATATTCCATGTTCAGAAGTATGACTTAGCACTCGTCAACTATGGCAGAGAAGCTCACATGTAGTGACAGCGACATCAAGTAAAATCCAGAATTATCTGCAGGGGCGAAACATAAGATCTCTCACCTTGCTCCTACAACAAGTTCTTTCTGTCCTGGGTCAAATGTTAACTGCGAGAAATCCACAGCATTCTTCGCTCTGAACTCCCGTAACCAGGGGCCAATTTCTAAATAGGAAAAATAAATAAACGAAAAGATAAAAATGAATGATTTTTTTTTTTCCTTTGAGGGACCACACAAAGTGCACAACAGGTAGCAAACATGACATTTCAGAGAGGACCCGGAGGTCCCCTGACGTTTGGGGGCCACGGGAGGTTTCCAGCAGAACGTCGCAGGACCCACACCAAGGACGTGTTGAAACCTACAGGGCGGACACCCAAGGATGAGCGAGGGAGGCATCCGTGCTCAGGTCAGATTTCCAAGGCAGATTGCATTTCCCTCTGGGCTCTGGGCCGGACAGAGAACCACACAGCATTCACAGGCTTCACCGAGGGACTACGGAGAGCAAACAGGACCTTTTCCTGCGTGTGCTTATTGGCAAGAGCTGAAGGCTGGAGAAGGACAAAGCCTCGGGGGCCGGGATAAGCACAGGAGCACCCATCGCCCTCCTTCAGAGTGGATACCCTCTGTCTGTCCTTTGGGTTTCGATTCTATTCTATGAGGCGTGTTGAACACACATAGTGCTTTCTAGATGAGAAATCCAGTTCCTTCTAGACCTTCTTGGCATTTTTTTCTCTTAAGGGGAACCAGGAAATAGCCACTTGTCAGAGCAGGCTGTTCACAAGCCTGTGACCTCCTATGACACGGCCTCCAGCCCCCAGTCCATTCATGGTAACATGACAGCATTGGAGAGGGACGGGAGGCGACCTCATGAGCTGCTTCTGCAATTTGTGTTAGCACATGTCTGACACCACAGAAATACTCTGGAAGTCACCTGCCAGTAGTGGCTCGCCTTATCATTATTTCTGACAATTAGCTGTGTTACCTGACTGTCATTTTTTTCTTGGATTTACTATTTTGAGTGATATTACACTGACTAAAGAGGCACACGAAAGATGTCACATCAACAAAACCACTGGTAGAGCAAAGAAATCATGTCTTTCCATGGAAACAGATGCCAAAACCAGATTTTAAATGGAAACAGGCCCACGTCCCATAACATGTTCCACACAAACACCTTTGCTGATATGATCGAGACAGGTTATTTTCCAGGAATGGTTCTGTATAAGAAGTAGAGCATTTCTCTACCACCGGTTAAAAAGGTCATGAACGGAAAGTTCTACTCCACGTAAAGGAAACCAGGGTTGAATTCTATGGAGACCTGTACTTGGGCTTTGAAATTTTAATGTGCGTCTTGATTCTTTTTAGAAGTTTATATAAATTTATTCATTTCAGAGCCAAATCATTTAAAAGAAAACACTTAATTATAGTAAAGTGCGTAACAAGGCCCTGGAGCTATGGAAAGTTGTTACTCAATGGCGTGTTCCAGAAGATCATAATTCAGTTAGCAAATGAGTGCAAGTACCTTCTTTAAGCACAGGGTCCGTGAATGTAAGATCTCTACAGGCATCTGTAATGCTAGAGGAAGCACTGTCACACAGATGGGAAGATAAGAAGAAAGGAAGGATCTACCCATATATTTACAGTGCAGATGCGTTCCAGAAGCCCAGAGCAACGAGGGGTGGCACGGTGCCCAGGGGCCACCCGTAATCGGTGTTTCTCCCCTTCTTGCCCATTGGGTGCCACCAGTTCTCTGCTTCTGAAGCTGGAACCGAAGCTCCAATGCCCAGAAAGCTCACTGGGGTGCCACAGCCCGCAGCACCATGGCCCGCGTGCGGGAAGCAAGCACAGAAGACGCGGTCACGGGAGCACAAGAACCGGCAGGCGGGTGACGGGGGCAGATGCACAATGAGGGCGAGAGGGAAACCAGAGAAGCGAGAAAGGAAAAGAGCAACGGCAACTCGAGAAAGCCCCGGGACGGATCACTGCCGGGCGTGTGGAAACAGAACCGGGAGCACACTCGCTCCCAGGCTCACACGTTGCGATTCGGCTTCAACCGTGACAAAGGGGCTTAGAAAGTTCCCAGGCAAGGACTTGAACCCACGAAAGCAGCAATCTTAGGAATGGGCATGGGCAGATGGAGGGAAGGATGGGGGAAGGAAGGTTAGATGCTAGAAAGCGTCACCCCACATGAGACGTAGGTGGAGGCTTCACGAATGCAGAAGGAGGAGGCGGTGGGGGGCCCCATGGGCCTGATAACCAACAACGGAGGGGGGCAGGGGATGGGGGAGGCTGATGGAAAAGCTGGAGGAGAACAAAAACTGCCCGAGACTAAATGAAGAGGAAAATAATGATGACGAGTCACGGGCATCAGGGGGTGAAGGGTGGTCCGAGAGAGAGAAGACAGGTCAGGTGCAACAGCGGAGAAGGTCACGTGGGCAGAATGGCCCCAGAGCCTTTGCGGAGCATGGCTAAAACCTGCAGGTACCTGGAGAGCTGTTTTAATACAGGACCTTCGTCACACAGACAGGACACGCAGGACCAGGGAGCCCTGCCAGGCCTGGAGTCCCCGGCTCCTGTTCACCCAAACCCACAACTCCCACAGCCAGACACGCATGTTGGACTTAAGGTGGTTGGAACAAGGAGGTTGCGGAAGGCGTGAACAGACAGTCACAGACTGGACTCTGTGTTGGAGGAGGGGACAAGTGAGCCACGTCAGGGGAGAGAAGGCTGCGAAAGACATCAGTGAACTTGCCTCTCGTGCGTCAATCTCTCCTTTCCATTAGACAAATGGGAAGAGAGTGGCCAACGGTGACGAGGAGGAGGAGACGTCCTTCCAGTTTTGGTTCTTGTACTGAGCAATGAGAACTTCCATACTGTTTCCCAAGACGCCCTCGAATCATAACAGGAGGCACGTAGACAGGGAAAAATGAACAAATAGCCTATCGTTCGATCACTATTGTTCTCTTTGCCTTATTTAAGTTTCCAAAAACCTGCCCCATGAAAACAGTATATTTGTACGGTTAACACTCCATCAGAGTTGGATAATCTGCCCATTCTCTTCTTTTTTTGATTTTCCTGTGCATCCCTCCAGGTCTGATTATCTCAACTGCGTATCTCACGCCCTCTGTCGGACTGAACACCATGAGGGCTTGGGGAGAAGGGTGCTGCACAACCCACTTCTCACCGAGAAGGTGACTGTCCTGACACCACTCCCCCCTACTTTCCTTGCAAGATCGGGGGCTGGTGTTCTCTCCTCTGTGCCAAGACCAGCCGTCCCCCTCTGCTCAGCCCACCTCTTCCCTCCTCTTTGGTCCCTTCTCTAAATCACCTCTTTTCTCCTTTAGTATCTCCCGTGTTATTGGGCCCTTTCCCTCTGTCTGGAAGTATATACATATTCCCTCATTTAAAAACAAAACAAAACAAAAAAACACCTTTTAAAATACATGTTCCTTACACTCTTGTTATGACAGTGTTAAATGCCCAAGACAAAATGTGTGGTAAACTCCCAGGTACACTTTGTCAAAGAAGGCCATAGGCTCACCTTCATATGGACGTTTCAACAACCCCTCAAGGAACACGTAATCCCAACTTCATCCAGCTTACTACAGAGAATACACAAAGAGGTAAAGCTTCCTAACGCAGTTCTGAGGTGATTGTGTTCCTGATGATCTTGCTAGAAAGGCTGCACAGAGACATCATGAGAAAGGAGAACCATTGGCTAACCTCATTTAAGAACACAGCTGAAAACATTGCTAAGGAAGGACGTGTATTGGCAGATCACACACACACACACACACACACACACCATTTCATATGGAATAGGGTTTATTCCAGAAACACAAGAAGGGATCAAGAAGCTTAATGTCAGAAGTTCTATCTGTAGAATTTGCCACCACAATAACAGATTTCCATAGTAGCATGAAGAAATTACCAGCACTGCTTTGGAAAGCATTGCAAAAATGAACCATTATGAATACAGAAAACTAGAAGAATACAGTGTCAAGTAAGGCCAGTGAGGAAAGAGTCTGAACACAGGGCAGATGGTACAAACAGGCTCAGGAGACGCCAAAGAAAGGTCAGGGGGAGAGAAGAGAGCAGGGGAGACGGCACACAGCATGTGGCAGATTGAGAGAGACGATTTCCAGTAACATTAACTTTCTTAATACATGCTCACTCCTCCCAAATAATGGGTTTATGTTTTTCCTTCATCTCTCTCTTCTGATCTGTATAGAAAAAAAAAAAAACCCATTTGATGAAATGGAACTTAAATATGGCAGCCGATACAACCTTGTTTGGAAGTTAGGTAGTCATATAAAATTGGTAGCTTCAAATTGAATACTTTGTAGATAATTTGTAATATTTGAGAGTAATCATTCTAGCTCATCCATTCATTACACAAATACGGCTTTTTGAACATGGCCTCTGGCAATGACTTTTTATTGCAAAATTAGCTGCAAAGATAACACGTGTGCCTCTCCTACCACTACATAAGCACCCCTGTGATTGTCTTGTAAATATTGTAATGAAAAGTATACTGATCTGATTTTTAAAAGAACCCAGAGTTACCATTTCAAGAAATAACTTTTAGCAACATATGTTGGTATTAATAAATTTGGTCAAAATGATGGTATATACAAACTAGGACTTGAGTTTACAGATTCAGGTCAGTCACCCCCCACCCACCCCAACCCAGAAGACAGATTTTTTTTTTTTTTTAAAGAATATGCATGACTATTGAATAAAGAATCAAACACTGTAAAGGTATTGAAGGTAGTCATGGTTGCAAGCCAAGAAAACTTTTTAGAGCCTGATAAGTAAGAATCACAGGGGAAGACCAGCACCGGTCCCCAAACCTGGCAGTCACTCAGAAAACCAGACTGACGGCTCTGCGGAGTGCAGAGACCATGCTGACTGGGGGGCCAAGAACTGGGGGGGCAGAGACCATGCTGACTGGGGGGCCAAGAAGCAGCGAAACCTCCCAGCTCAAACAGGAGTGGCTCTGGGGAGCCTGTTCCATTCTTCTCTCCAAACGTCAGCCAATGAAGGAGTCCAGCAAGCAGGACTGAGGAATTTCTTTGGGGGACTTGAAACCCATACGGAACAACCTAACAGGTAGCTTCCCAAGTAATACATCATACAACGCATTCAGAAGGTAACAAGAAAGATAAACCAACATCCACTTCATTTTGAAAGTGAATCGATTCCCACTGATGTATACTGTTAAATAAAAACAGCCACCTACTCCGTTTAATAAATAATGCATTGATTGTTTCCGGTGTTGTGATTATGAATAACAATGATCTATGTGTCAGTGAAGACCTACAGGAAAGAGCATTCCCATTGTTACTAGTTAGATTTTATGCTCCAAGGGTCTTGGTGTAATGAAGGAAGGAGAAAATGTCAATAACCACGTACTGATCTGCTTTATCAGAGCAAAGAACATTCTAGAAGGAGAAGGAAGAGATGATATAAGCAGAGTGGAATGGCCCGATGTCTCACCAGTCTAGGCCACTCAGCTCTGATGTGTGAGGACAAGACATTGTCCTGAAAGCACAAGGGCTGGGTCCTCACCTTCCCCAGAAGGCCACTCCAGCCAGCGAGGCAGCTCGGGCCAGGAGGAGAGGTACAGAGTGCACTCTCCGCAGAACATCCCAGAAGCTCTCCTCACCTGACCTCTCCCGGAATTGTGAGAGAAACCATCCTCTGTCAAAGATACCTGATCGTCTTTAAAGGCGGCATGCATCTCCCTTCCACAGGCATCATTTTCAGCTTCAGTGCATTACATAACCATTCTAGCAAGGCAATCTGAGCTAAAACATGACTGGAAAACAGACGGGTGGAGTTTTTAAGAAGCCATACAAAGAAGACTAGCACGCCAGCCAATGCCTGTTTCCTGCACTGCCACTGGACCGCTAGTACTTTCCTTCCTTTTTCCCTTCCCATCTGCTTTTCCAGGCATGTCCCTCCAGCCCCAATCACTCAGAGCCAGGCAAGCGCACTTCAGACAGCAATCCCAGCACCCCATGCCACGGTTCACCCCCAAAATAAGATATTTCCAGGCCTGGGCACCGGGGTGGCTCAGTTGGTTAAGCAACTGCCTTCCCTGTGCCCAGCTCCACAGGGAGTCTGCTTCTCCCGCTGACCTACCCCACTCAAGCTCTCTCTCACTCTCCCTCTCTCAAGTAAATAAATAAAAATCTTTAAAAACTTTAAAAAAAAAACATATATCCAGGTTTTCAGCTATAGGAGTGCTGCCTGAAATTCTTTAAGGTGTTATAATAGATTTCAGTTCTAAAACTTCACGTGCTCGTCCGGTGGCAGACCGAGGCAAACACTTCACCAGGGAGGCAACATGCCAGTCTGCAAACATTTACGCTTGTGAAAAAAACATATTATCAGAACAACCACTGACTCTTATTAACACCTTTTTTTTGTTACTGTCTGTATTATCAGTGGTTACTTAGTTTCAGGAACTATGTGAAATACTTTTACATGTTAGCAATGTCTAATTTCATTTAATGTTTATAATCCTGTGAAGCTACAGCTATAATCTTTCTTAAAGAAATAAAAATTTTCAAAATTAAAAACCCTGAGTTTCTGACAAGTTATACATCTTGCCAAACACAACGTAAGTGGTAAGTGGCTAAGCTGGAATTTAAATCCAGGATAAGACTAAGGCAGTATTTCCATAAGGTCCAAATTAAAAATCAATTTTCCCAGGAATGTATAAAGTACATTAATCCCTAGCACCTAGTAATATATCAGCATGGATTAAACCTATCGGAAACGGTAGTTGCCACCCACCAAAGGAGAGCAAAATTAGATAGAACGGAAGAGGTGGTAAATTTCAGATCAGGGACAGGAATGTTCCAGCCCAAGCCGCCCATTAGGCAGGGCAAAGCTGGAAGAAGGAAGGTCCCAGAAAAAAAGCAGAAAGAAACCAGGTGCCCCAAAGGCAATAAGGCACCCAGAGGAAGAAGGTCCCAACAGTGGAAAATTTATCTCCATCATTTCTTTCCCTGACAGGTCCTGCTTATATCAGCTAATGCAGAAATATGCCAATACTCTATTGCCTCACTTTAGCTTTCTAGAAAGACTGAAAAATACCAGGCTAATTTTCTTTCTCCAAATGCAAGGACCTCAGTTACTTTCACTGTACCTGCTATCTGGGACTTCACAGAACCAAAGAAGGTACAGTAGGTCACGACATTGGCTATCCTGCAATCCTTCCCCCTGACTTTATAGTTTATAAAACTAAGGGCAAAGAAGTTGCATGACTTCCCAAAGTTACATGTCGATGAGGTCCAGTGGAAGACCCCAAACCCTATAATTTCCTCGCCAATCTATCTTCTCCATCACGGCACTAGTAGAATAGCCATCCAAGTGGGAATACCATCGTGTGGTCTCTGAGCACACAAAACTTTCTAAATTATGGTATTTTAAGGGACCAAAATGCCCAGATCTTGATTTAGATCTCAATATATTCATCCACATATATGGTATGTATATATGTATATGCATGTATGTGTACTCGCACATATATACATACACAGGTTTATAAATATGTATATTAAGTATATTTATGTAGATTATCCCTGGATACAGATATGTATCCACACAGTTACACATATTCATATCTAAAGGCATCAATATGTTCATTGATGTATCTACATCTGTGTGTATGTACTTATCTATATACACAGGTATATAGATGTATTTGCATAAATGTACGTAAGAGATATAAATATATATATGACACTAAATTAGGTGGAAAAAAATCACAAAAGCTTGCTATAAGAAATGATCAAAATATTCAACTGATGTGACTTTTTAAAAATAAAGCAAAAATATCCAATAATAATCAATTAGGGAAAGTAAAACTCTTTTTCTTGGTAAAACATTTTTATACCATTAAAAGTAGAAAGGATCCAGTACACCAAGAAGGCATAAAGCATCTTTCATTTACAGTTTTATTTGTAAACATGACCCATAAAACACAGTATTTTAAAATGCTAACAGTGCTCCTTCTCATCCTATGTCCAGTCATGCACCCACTCAACGGGGGGCGGGCGCTCATGTTTCCATCGCAGTGACACTTTTAACCCTTAATCCTTTTTTCACAGGTTCACCATCAGAAAACTCCACTAAGTAAGTTTCACAAAATATCTATGCTCTGGAACTGAGTTCTTGTAAAGTTCACTCCTCCGCCCCAGACAGCGTGGCTGGTAGATTTTCTTAAGAATCAGGCAATCTGTGATCATGTACTTTCTACTCACAACTTTCCCTGATTTGGGTCTGCTTCACGCAAACACGACTGGAAAGCCACAAATGTAAGCTCAGAATCCCCAGTATAGTATCGGCTTACGATGTAAGCAAGCATTAAGTAATAGCCGTGAATCTGTTAAAATTACAGGCAGCAACAATGCACACACTGTTCCAGTAAGGGCAGGAGCAGACAGACTGAAACAGGCTAAAGGCATGTTTCACCCCTCCAAGAGATTCCTGTTGTGATTTTCAGATATATTGTTTCTACAAGTTAGATTACAGGAGGTTAACATAGAACTGATACATGTCATTCATATATATATTTTCCCCCTGAGTATGTATTTTAAGAGAAATCTTAGGAGCCAAAATTTCATCACAACCAACCACCATCTTCATAACCAACTGAAATGGACGCCCTTTCTGAATCAAGGGTGGGATTCGTGATTTCTACTGTTTCCCCCAATCTTCATTTGTTTGCATGATTTTCCAGCCATACCAGGAAAAGCCATTCGATCTCAGGATCCAACTGTCAGTGGGGAACCCCAAGAAATTCTGATTTGTCCGAGGGTTACCGGAGACACACGGGGCAAGATGTAAAGAGAAGTTCCTGGAATGTTGTCAATAAACTGGTTTAAAAATCTGCCTGGCAGGCTGGCGTTGCATTCCCTTTTGTTTATAACTTCTAAGATCGCAGAAACCTCCTAGTTCATTAAACCATCTGGAGCAATTATTCCTGGCGGGCTGCGGATCAGAACCAAGCCGATAAGAAGCAGGTTTTTATTGCTGGATAACTCACACAAGAAGCAATTTCTATTCATCCATCCATCAAGACAGAATTTTTTTAATTTAAAAGATTATGCAAATGCAAATGTAAACTAGGCCAGACCTTCCAGCCCCTGGACTGTGACCAGCTTTGTCCTCCAGGCTGCGAAGTGTGTCCCAGAGCTGCCCTGCCCCTCAACTCTGTGCGGCTTTCCGACAGGAAACTTTGCTGGTACAGAAGGGTCTTAATTTTGCCTTGTGACCTACAGCATATGACTAGAGGCTATAAAATCTAATTGCAAAATCTTAATATTGTGCCAGAGGACATTAAAAAGTAATTTCCTTCAGATTTATAACTTGAAAATTACAAATGATGTTAATGTGACTAAAAATATAAAAATGAACTGTTTCTAGTCAACGGGCACTGAGATTACTCCAGGAGTGGCCATGGGCTTGCTATGTAAGCAGGGATGACCAGAAGTCCGAAAGGGCACAAATACAGCCATTTGTGCAAGGAAGTCTCCTGGCTCGAAGACATTCTCTACGTCCCCAGACAGTCTCTTCGCCAGACTACTGATTCTGCCCATCACCAGAGCTGGAACGTGTTCCAAGATGGACTCAGACTCTTTCAGAAACTCCAGGTTTAAGCATTCGGGTGATATGCATCTAGAATGGACACAATTATTCATGTACATAGTCTGTGACTAATTCTTGAGTCCCTGCTATTGGAAGGACCCACTTGAGGATTGGCGAGGATACCGAGGTATGGAAGACCAATCTCTGCCTTGAAGACATTCATAGTTTAGCAGAAAAGGTGAGACATAACACAACAGAGTGAAACTGAGGACGAGAAACCTAGCTGGTACCAGAACAGTGTGATGGTCAGTGGTCTCGGCAGGGCTAGCCAATGAACAGAACGTGGCCCACACGCACAATGTGGAATTTTCCAGTAGCTACATTAAAAAATGCTAAGAAGCAGGGCATCCGGGGACTCAGTCAGCATATGCCTTTGGCTTAGGTCATGATATCGGAGTCTTGGGATCAAGTCCTGCATCGGGCTCCCTGCTCAGCGGGGAGTCTGCTTCTCCTTCTCCCTCTGTCCCTCCCCCCATTCGTGCGCATGCTCACTCTCTCTCACTCTCGCAAATAAATAAATGAAATATTGAAAAAAATGCAAAATGCCAAGAAGCAAGAAAAATTAATTTTCAACAATATAGTTTATTTAATAAAGTATATCCAGGATATTATTTCCATGTTAGCAAAATAAAAACTGTTGAGATATTTTGATTTCATGTGTACGTTCTATGCCTTTGAACTCCAGTGTCCATTTTTACACTGATGCACTTTTCCATCTGAACTAGCCACATCTGAGTGCCCAGCAGCCAGACACGGCTGGTGGCTCCTCTCCTGGACAGCGTGCGGCTAAGGAATTAAGAACAGGGCTTCCGTGCTGATACAGAGGCCTGTTCCATTACATTATTGAAAAACAAATTAACGCAGGATCTTCTTAGACCCGAAGGTCATTAAGTCTGCAACTGAGTCAGGGGCGGATTGGGCGGATTCCAACAAAACCGCCCTCGGGTCACCCAACTGCTGATGCAAGTGACTCGGGCTTCAGAGTGAGGCCGACTTGCATTTCGCGTCTCAAACTCCGAGCTTTCATCGGTGGCACTGTGGGGCCGAAAGCAGGTGCCTCATCATTTCTTCACAAACTATACTAACACAGGGAGCATGTGAACGCAAGAGTTTGCGAGGAGAAGAATGTATAGACCAATTCCTACGAAGCACCTGGCAGAGACCCTAAGACACGGGAGGGTCTCCAGAACCAGGGGTCCCAACCTCACCACTGCAGGCAGTAACGCGTGGTTTTCGCCTGCCCCCCAAGTTCACCGGGAGGACGGCCCTGCTGCCTCTTGTGACAATATCCTGAGTAGCAGGCAGACTATCTGCCATGAATTCTAGCCTCCAATAGAAGGACGTGCAATTTCATGTACATCACAGACTATCCGTGACAGCGGGAAGGCTCTGGAACATTTAGGAACGACCAACTATCTGTTCAAACCAACTGACCAGGCAGCACTAGCAGAAATCCATTCATCAAGCGAGAGACTATTCCATAACCCTAGACTCAGCAGATCTGGGGGGTTCAAACCCCACCCATTCCAAAGAAAAGTTTGACCCTAGACTGACTCGCAGAGATAATCTCTAAGACCTTGGAATATCCCGGCTGATAAGATAAGAGTGCCTGTGTCTGCCCGTGGGCCTGGGGCCACCCCGCAGAGTCTGTGGGAGCACTGTGATTGATGGGGGGACCTTTGACCCGCTGCAGTCAGGTGACACACCTGCACAAAGGTTTCCTCTGTCTGCCAGTTTCCATGGCCACAGCAAACTGCCTTGCCTGGCCGTCCGGCCCTCTCAGACCTCCCTGCTCTTCTCTTCTGCTTGTCCCCAACACAGACGCCTCAACTGCGCCCAACCAGCTCTTTGCCAAACTCATTCTCACTCCCCCCTTTGCTAACATGACTCCACCCCTTCAAAATGACCCCGCCTGCTCTTTTACAACTACAATAGGCTGGGAGCCACTCAAGAGAGGGGCACAAGTTCACACGTACCTGCGTTCTACAATGGATACTCCAATGAACTCGGGCTGGCCGTAACGTTGAACATTCCAGGGCATAACACGGTCCCAGAAGCTACCTGAACCTCCCTTCATTACTGTAGCTGCTCCCCAGCCCTCTGGCCCACCAGACACTGCCTGGATGATATAGCCCGCTTGCTGATTATACTTAAGTCACAGTCATGACCGATATTCCACCGTTCCTCTCGCTGTTTTACAGGTGAACGAGTTTACACCCAAAGAATGTGGTGACTCTATTAAAGAAGGATAACTTGAATATTTATACAGGATAACTGTCAGAGTCTAGGCTCTGGAACAGGGATTGGTCAATGGTGGCCTCTGGGCCAAATTAGGTCCATGACATTTTTGTCTGTAAAAAAATTTTTATGGAGCACAGCCTCGCCGAGGTGCTTACCTATAATCTGGGGCTGCTTTGCACGACACTGGCAGAGCTGAATACAGACCATCTGACCTCCAACACCTAAAATATTACTATCTTCCCCACCCCTGCTCTAGAGGATAGAGTGGGAGCTCAATAAGTATTACAGATAATTAAACATACTACGTGTAATTCTTCAGTAACAGAAAAACAAAACAAAACAAAACAAAACACCAGTACAGAATCTCAAAGTGAGCAAAAACCTCAGGACCCCCGTACTCAGATGCCTCATTTCAACAAAGAGAAGTCAGGAGTCCGGACGAGTGAAGGGACCTGCTGAAATTCACTCCACCTCACATCAGTACAGATTAATCTAGAAAGGCGCCCTGGCCACTCACCCCACAGGATTCACCCTGTATCCCACAGCATCAACAAGTACTAGCATTTCCGAGACATTTTATTCCATTAGTTTCATACAGCCTTTAATGCCTTTCAATGGGAAGGAAAAAGGCATACAGAAAATCATTAGCTGATTCATAGAAAAAAATTGCATGTTCCACGCACAGTCACACAAAATCATTTTGAAACCCCAGCTAATTACTCTACTTCCATCTCCTCCCAGAGAAAAAGCAAACCTTCTGGAAATCCTAGCAGGGCCTATCCCCTATGAGCTGGTGTTACTGACAGTTCCAGAAAACAGGCAGCCCTCACTCGCAGGCTGACTTCGGTCCCAACAGCCCCAAGTCACTCAAGTTGTTAGACTGAAAGAAAAAAAAAAGCTTGTGTTAAATATGAAATCAAAGCTGACATTTATGGCCGAAGGTTTCTATTTCTAGGCAAAGTGGATTCCCGCCTCAGCCCAGCCTTCGCAAGAGAGCTCTGCCCTCCGCACCTCTGAGTCACCGACCTTGACAAGGACGGGTTCACAAGGGGCAGAAAGAGGAGACAGGGCAATCGTGGCCAGCTTTCCTTTTGTTTTGCCCATGTGGGTGTACTGTGGGGAAACCGAGGTCATCCTTGCTTCCAGGGACTCACCTGACCCCAACGGTGACCAGGCTAACAGCCATGCTGGTTCCCAGCCCGCAGCAAAGCCCTTGTGTGGACAAGCGAAGAGCCGCATTTATAAATACCTTGGAGAAGTGAATTCAGGGTCACAGCATGTTCCTAACCTTGTTTTCGATTTTTCTAGACAAGTTCATACCCTCATTTCCTGACGTATCCCATGCAACCTCAGAGACCCTTCCCGATCTGAGCTCAATTTTCACAGCCAACGCCAAGCCCCTGCTTGACCTCATGGCGTGTTCTCCCTGGGCCATCCGCCACCAGGCACGTGACAGCCTTCACCACGCAGACACTTATCGACTCTGTGTCAACCCTGTTCTCCGAACTAAAGACACAGCAGGAAAATACACAGAAAAGTTTCCTCCCTCCTCGAGGTACATTCTCTTGAGGAGGACCAGTTCAATAAAATAAGTAATCAAAGTAGCAAGTGATCGTCACGAGGTAAATAAAACAGGACAACTTTAGAGAGTGTGGCTTGCAGCAACGTTCTAGTTTCCGGGGAAGACCGCTCTGCTGAGGTGACACTTACACGGAGACCTGAGTGACAACAAAAAGCCACCCAGAGATGCGGGAGAAGCACATTCTAGGGGAGAGCCCTGATTGGGGGGATGAAGCAGGGTATCTGAGCAACAGAAACGAGGCAGGTGCGTGGTGACAGATGAGGGGAGGGAAGAGCCAAGAGGGAGGCAGGAGCGTTTCAGCTCCAGTGTTGCTAGTGCAGGTGAAAAAACACAGATTCTATTCCACGAAATCAAGTGGAAAGCTATTGCTGCGAAGGGCCAGATAGTATTTTAGGCTTTGCAGGCCATATGGTCCCTGTCACAACTGCTCAGCTAGGGCGCTGTTGCTATAGGACAAATATAAACTTGTGGGTGTGGCTGGGTTCCAGTACCTGGCGGTGGGCCAGACTGGGGGGCGGGCTGTCATTGCCACCAGCCGCCGCTCTCTGGCACTAAGAAGCCACGGTGGGTGTGGGGAAGGAGAGTAGGAGGAACATAAGCTACTTTGCATGTTTCAAAGCTTCTAGGGCTACTGGGTAGAGGATGGACCAGAGGATGTAAAATGCAGGAAGTGAATACGCCTCAGCAGTCCAAAAACACCGAGCGGCAAGTGTAGTTAAGTGTTTGCAACTATGTGGGGCCCTGAGGAGATGTGAGGAATTAAGAAAGACACCCAGTTTTTCCACGAGAGCTACTCACTCCACGGGGCCATTTCTGAGAGAGGAGAGACTAGAGGAGAAGTAGGCTTGGCATGTGGAGAACATTCCAATAGTTCTTTGATGAACGCCTAAGCGGAGATCCCCAACGGAAATCCCAGGGGAGTTAGGAGTTGGTAGCGGCAGTTCTGGGGTTGAACTCAAGATGAAAATTTAATGGACATCAATACATTGATTGTATATCTAACAAGTCTAACTGGGAGATTAAAGGCAGCAGGTTAGAACAAGAAGAAAATGGTCCTCACACGGAAGTCAGCAAAAAGACTGGAGAAGGTTGAGCAAAGGAACAAATAAACACATGCAACAATAAAGAAGCAAATCCCATTTTCTGCATTCCCGTGCACCTCCCACAGCTCACTGCAGGAGTCCGAGATGACAGTCAGGACGGTACTCATCTCGGTACAATGACAACTTAGCCCCATCCCCAGACCGAGAAGCCATTTATCTGCATATGTGCTTTTAAGAGTCTCCCAAGTAGATACTATCTCCAGTCCCATAAATATAAATTCTAAGCTGCCTCTTTGCCCCAATCCTTTCTCTGGAAGAGACGGCTTCTGGCCCTAGTTAAGTCCCAGCCTCACGGACGATGCACTTCCTCTCGGCGGGCTCCCAGGGAAGTCCGAGGCTCTGTTGGTGGTCATTAAATGGGCAACTCACACCCTGTGCTAACTGGTTCCAAGGCACCATCCTGATCTGCCTCTGCCTCCCAGTCAACCCACTTCAGGGACAGAAGGAGGAGAAGAGGTGAATGTGTGTGCGTGCAGAAAGTTCAGCTTTGCCTTGTCTCTGCCTCCAGCGAGGGAATGTAACTGACACGATACGAACTACAAATGTATGCTTGAGGAAAGGATGAAGGAGGCGGAGTGGGCTGACTTTTTGGATTCCAAATCAGACCCAAAAGAAAAAAAAAAAAAAAAAGGACTTTGCAGAAAGTTACAAGGAAACGCACACAAAAAAGAACCCCCACGGAGTTCAAAGGGACCTGTGTTTAATCAGACAAAAACAATTTTTGCAGCCTTAGGAAGCCATCTGATGCACGAGGAAGTTGTACAGTTGGTGGTACTGGGCTCTGAGGCCAGCATTCATGCGTACTCTTCTCTCTTTCCAGCTGTAGTGTCCAAAGAAACGAGCCATGCAAAACAGAGAGTGAAGGGGATGAGACCCATGAATTAACCCCGTCGTGAAAAGCAACTTCCCGGGACAAGCAAGGAAACAAGTGTCCTATCAAACACAGGAATCACGGTACAGCAACCATCAAAACACCTTCCACGGTTCCATGTTGTGGCTCTCTTTGTCTCTTCCGACGAAGCTCTCCTGCACCTGATATGCCCAAGCTGCCTCCTTGAACACACCAATGAGCTTGACTTCAAGAAGCCCTCAAGAGGAGGTAGTGGTCACTGGCAAGAACCTGTTCTTCTGAAAAATCATCTTCCTTCCCGGGCCCATGGACAAGGGGCTCTGTCGGTTTCCTACCTGAAGGTCACACGCGTGGCCAGATCCCCATCTCATTAATTATAACTGTTGGCAAGCCATTAAAAATCTCATTTCATTTTACCATTCACCCTCCTTTTAACTGACTTTTCATAATTATAATTCTATTTTTGATATACTAGACCTATTAAATTTAATGCCAGACAGATTTTAGAACTCCTCAGGAAAAGACTGATGCTGGACTGCGTCCAGGAAAGGATGTACAGTCCTTGCTCGGGAATACAGAAGGGAAAATGGCAGTGTGCTCTATTTTCATACATAGAAAAAGAAAAGCCAAGTTAATTGCATATGGTCAGTATAATAATGTGTCCTTCTGGAAGGGCTACAATTAGCGAGAACTGTTTTCACAAACAGGACAACCAAGCTGATGACTCCAGCTTGAGTTCATTCTTTTTCTGCCCCACCAGTTATAAACATTTCTATTTTTGTTCTTCCAAAAACATAAACACTACTATATTAGACACCCCAGGAGAGGAAGAGGAGAGCCTGACAGTATCTTTATAAACGCTTAGAACAAATATAAAACTCTTTTCAAAGATAGAGTCTGTTCACAGGACTGGGAGGAGGACAAGGGAGGGTAGAAGGAACCAGGACCCAAGAAGCCCATGTCTAGTTGGTGAAGTCAAGAGAAAAAGCTTTGGAAGAAACATCTCTTTTGACCATCTGTAGCTGATACTGAAGGGACACATGCAGAGGAATAATCTGATCCCGTGTAAAGATAAGGAGACCATTTGGAACTTCCATGTCTTAAAATATATAAAGCAAAAATTATTTATCTCCACATCATATAGGATAACATGGATGGATATTTAAGGATAAATCTCTAACCTCACTTCTTTTACTGAGATTGTGTAACTAACATTATTTGGACAGGAATTGTGAGAATGCCTTTTCCCGCAGTGAAATTCAACCACAAAAGAAGGGATGATCAGGTTTAATCACACTGGATTGAAGACAGCGGACCATCACAGAACAGAAAGCAGTGATAACCCCACATGCACGCACACACCCACTCACAGAATCCTCTGGGCACTACTTCTCTAATGTGCTTCCTTCTGTCCCCTGTGCCATGACCTTGGTTTGGGCCACCACGATCTCTCCTCTGCATCACTGGTCACCTGGCTGAGCCAACACTCTCTCCCTCAGTGCCTCAGCTGGCCAGTGTTCCCTGAGTACGACTCCACGTAAGTATCCTTAGAAGACCCAGAGCCAAACCATACAAATCAGGTATCGCCAATCCTAATCTCCAACCCCATCACTCTCTCTGCCATCCAACGTACACGCACTTTGGGCTCTGACTTTATCAGGGACTTTGAGCCAGGAATTACCCAGAACTCCCTATACCTCCTCCCTTTCCCCACTGGGGGCTTGGTTGCCCACCCTTCACTGGCCAGCTGTGACAGCTCCTCCAGAAAGCCTCCTTGAGTCTCCACAGACAAGATGAAAGACCCCAGCCATGAGCATCTACCGCCCAAGATCAGAACCTATGGCGCCATGTCCAATTTGCCTATTTGCACATCACTGTTTCCCATATCCCCAGTGCGTAACACAAAGCAGGTACAGCCTTGACAAAAATGTATTTAAGGAATGAATGGACCCTAGTCATGTGGATCACTAAAGGAGTAAATACTGAACACAAAAACGGACGAATGACCATTGGTCTCAGGCACCAGTTCTATAATGAACACAACAAAACTAGAATGTAAGACAAAGCTATGGATGTTAGAGTTCTCTCAACGAAATCTGGGGTGCTCTGCTCCTCTGTTGTAAAATAAACACACCTGGAGCCTAGAAAAGGAACCTCCTATTTTGGGCACTGATGTACACCATAAGACATCAGTGCCTTACAACTTTGGGATTCAAGGGGCAAAGCAATGGCTCAGAGCCATCTTATCAATATGTCAGCAGAGCTCTGGGAAGCTTATGTTAACCTAAGGTGGGGAGGTAGTATAAATGTGTTGACTAGGATAGAGCATGCCTCCCTTCTCATTCAGGCCCCAGATCCTCAGCCCAATCTACTCGGGCATGCACACACACATACACACACTAAGACATGCCCGTGAGGTAAGAGGGGCAAGGTGTAAGCTCCTCCCATCACCACTAAGGGTTGTAAAACCTTACAGCCTGGCCTTTGCAGCCTGACCTGGCAGAATTCTACTCCCTGTTCTGCAACACAAGCATCATGGCCTCATGGACAAGTTACTTCCCTCCTCTTCATCTATTTCCTGGGCTACAGAAAAGGGTAGAGACATAGCAACTTTATAGAGCTTTTCTAAGGATGAAAAAACATGGTGCTTGGGAAGCATGGCTGGAATTCAAGACTGCTTTTAAATTTTGCTTTTCTCGTACCCTATCATGGTGATCAGCATCATTTTCCTCCAGTAGATTCCCTTGGAAACACAGTGGCCAGAGCAGGGACTTGCCAAAAGGTTCAGATGGAAGTTGAATTGATGACAAGTTGACATCCACAGAATCTAAAATGATTCCTCCCTCTTGTGGAGGACTTGCTGTAGCTTTTATGCCAACGAGAATTATTCTCTATACCCAGTTTCATCCCTTCCTTTGAAAAATTCAAAACTTCATCCATCCCGGCTTCTCTCTTTGTATCTGTCACTCCATCACGTCGGCTTATCCAGCAATGGAGTACCCGCGTTAGCAAGACTCAACCATTTTCTTGAGGGCAAGGGAAGAAAAGCAAACAAGAAAACCATGGAAAAAGTTACCAGTGAGGGCGAAATGCCCACGCAGTTTCATAAGAACCACTGGGGCAGGGGAGGCAGAATGATCCAGAATCCAAGACTGTAATGATCTAAAAATGACTCCATTGACTACATTTCCTGGGTGAGTCTCCTGAGGTCATGATATAAGATTTTAGGTTTTTGTGGCCTTCACTGTATAGAAGGATAATGAAGGAGATCAGTTTTGTTTGGCTTTTAAATTCGAGATAAACAAGAATTTCAACGGTGACATCATCTTCTCACAAAGGCCTCTGAGCTCTTTGGGCAGGTCAAGAAACTAGTCACCAAATGAACCACCATTCACCTTTGTCGTGGGTCATCATATCCCATCTGTAGTTTGGACATTAATCGGAAGTTAGCATCCCATCTGGGCACACATGCTTGGAGATAACGTATCGGGCACTATCTGCTGGGTGGGATTTTGATTCTGGTCCCAACCCCCCCCCATAGAGTCCAGCAAGCCAGATCTTAAAGCAACTTGCCAGATTGGATATATTTCAAGAGACACAACATTTTAATAGTCTAAAAATCACTAAAGATGTTTTTCCAAATACATCTATTACTAAGATAAAGGCAACTGTAAAGAGAGGTTAGATTAGGAGACCCAAAAAAGAGCCCTCAATAGTATTCCCCCAAACAAACAAATGTATATTATGTCCCATACTATGCTTACTATAATAAGACCAGAGTTTCCAAAGAAATGAAGCTTTAGCACACACTTTTGAGGAATTTTATTTCAGGCAATGGAGCATCTAATAAAACAGCAGTGAAAAGGATAACTCCAATGATGCTACGTACTGATGGGACACAGTAATCTAAGTACTGAACTGGGCACCATGGTGGTTATTCTACACATATGCTCCTGAATCCTTAAAAAAGCCCCGAAAGGGAGATATTTTTATCCACATGACTCACCCAGGAAAACTAGAACTCGACTCACCCAGGAAAACTAGAACTCTAAGAGCCAAAAGGCAATGAAGAGAAAAAAACCACATATGATGAATACCCTTTATTTTAAATTTTCTCTATTAATCTATAATTTATCATTTGAATGCTTCATTTTCTGTGTTTGTCATTCCTATTGAAGAGAGTAAGCTCTTTGAAAGTTGGGAATTAAATATGAAGACATTGTCTCCACCAACATCTATAAAGCTCAGGTTTGGGGTACAACAATGAAAAAAAACCAGAAAGCCCACCCTCTAAACACACAAGCCCATGCAGGATTATATACTTTAATCCTTCAAAAATAAAGGAAAAACACGTGGCTCTTTTAAGAGAGAAAGGAGGGAAAATGATCAACATCAGACCACTATAACCTCTGTTTTTCCTGTGATACAGGATGAGCCATCTCTTTCTTACTTATTATAAGTTCTAGAAAAATACTTAAATGAATTTCTTACTCTGAATCCAAATATGGATTAATCTCTTTCTCTCTTTGCACTACATTCACACGGATTCTCAGGATTTTTTTTTCCAACTCTGACTACTCTTCTTCACTCTGTCTACTTTCCGTCTCATCCATTCCATGCCCTCGTGCTCTGGCCATATGGATTCCACCTGTATCTCTTACACACTTTAAAATCTGTTGGGGTCAGTCCGTTATATGAGCTGGGGCTTCAATTTTGCGTTGATCGGGTCTGCGGACTCGTAGAGCCACCCGTCATCTCGCTGGTGTGTATTTTGAATCTGAGCTCATCTCCAGCAAGAGTAGCTCCCACAAGAACCCATGACCCAGGGACTGTGGCAGCAGCACAAGACAGGAGAACAGAGAGGGCCCCTCTACGAGTCTGTGGTTTGCTGTTTACAAGTCGATTGTCGATTTCTTTGCTTGGAGCTTCTCCCTTCCAAGAATGGTAACTGTTTAGATCCCCTGAGGGAGCCCGCAGAGCAGGCGTGGTGTTTCTCTTTCAAGAGTCTGACCCCCCACCCCCTATGGCCAGCCTTCTTCCCTCTTCCTAGGGGGCTGATGGGTACTTCTTTTGGACTCCGATGTCACAAGTAGGACAGCTCAGTGTCCCCTGCAGCATTAAAAAGGTCACTGAGCTTCTGCTTTCCTTGCTGATCAGTACCCTGAACCCACTCTTCCCAGCCTCCAGCGTTTCTTGAAAACACAGTTCCTATGGCATTTCAACCTGGATTCCAGACCGGACTCCTCTTTTTGATACCTGTCCCTTGGGACTTTCCCTCTCTTTCTTTTAGGGCAGCTCTGTAGTTTTCAATACCACTATATGATGGCGAGAGATTTCTCCCACCCACTCAGTGTTTTGCTGAAAATCTTTGGTAAAAATTCCTTCTTTGTCAAAGACTATTTGACCCTAGAGTTCCAGGTCCATATCTGGGCTCTCTACTCTGTTCCACTGGTCTACCTATCTGTTTTTGTGCCAGTACCATGCTGTCTTGGTGATCGCAGCTTTGTAGTAAAGCTTGAAATCAGGCAACGAGATGTGATGCCCCCAGTTTTTTCTTTTTCAACATTTCCTTAGGAATTTGGGGTCTCTTCTGGTTCCGTACAAATTTTAGTATTGTTTGTTCCAGCACTTTGAAAAAATGCCAGTGGAATTTTGATCGGGATGGCATTGAAAGTATAGATTGCTCTGGGCAGTATAGACATTTTATCAATGTTTATTCTTCTGATCCATGAGCATGGAATGCTTTTCCATCTTTTTGTGTCTTCTTCAATTTCTTTCATGAATATTCTGTAGTTCCTCGAGTACAGATCCTTTACCTTAAGAAATTAAAAATAGAGCTACCCTAGGACTCTGCATTTGCACTACCGGGTATTTACCCCAAAGATACAGATGTAGTGAAAAGAAGGGCCATCTGTACTCCAGTGTAGCAGCATAGCAGCAACGGCCACAATCGCCAAACTGTGGAAAGAACCAAGATGCCCTTCAACGGACGAATGGATGAGGAAGACGTGGTCCATATACACTATGGAGTATGATGCCTCCATCAGAAAGGATGAATCCCCAACTTTTGTAGCAACATGGACGGGACTGGAAGAGATGATGCTGAGTGAAATCAGTCAAGCAGAGAGAGTCAATTATCATATGGTTTCACTTACTTGTGGAGCAAAGGATTAACACATTAGGAGAAGGAAAGGAAAAGTGAATTGGGGGGAATTGGAGGGGGAGAAAAACCATGAGAGACTGTGGACTCTGAGAAACAAACTGAGGGTTTGGAGGGGCAGGGGTGGGGGGTTTGGTGAGCCTGTGGTGGGTATTCAGGAGGGCACGGATTGCATGGAGCACTGGGTGTGGTGCATAAACAATGAATCTTGGAACACTGAAAAAAATAAAATAAATTCTTTAAAAAAAGGAGAAAGAATTGTCTTCTTTACGTTTTCACATCACTTTCTCGGGAGCTAGGACTACTACCCCCAATGAGCCCAGTGAGACAATTATTTTGAATGCCATCCTAACATATTCATGTTCATAAGTAGTAAGATTTTATATCTTCAGGAAAGAGGTATGTAATTTTAAGTCCTACTTTCTGTTTAACCTCTGACATTTTACAACAGAATTTAAATGACTAAGGTAAATCACATTTAATCTCTCCAAAAAGAAAGAACATAAAAACCCAAGTGAACACAAGGTTAGCCTACGTGCCCCATAGTTTGGGGATCCGGCCCACACGCAACCTAATCTCTTCCCCTAAGCCTCAAGCTAGTGGAATCCCAAAAGTGAGGCCATCTCCGTGGTTCAGGGCTGAGGTTAAAGCAGAAACTCTTCAGCTCAGATCTTCATTTTTATGTGCAAGCATCTGTGAATGCTTAGAGGAGAAATGATGAGCCATCCAGAAACCGTTCCTCACCTCACCTGGCCCCTGGGGCGAGCTCAGCAGGCTTCCTCAGTGACTGCCCGGTCATCCAGGCATGGTATTTGGGAACACGGCTCGGTTTTTATTTTGCACTTCTATTTATTTTACCATGGCTAGAAAACCCCACCAGTTAAAGATTCCAGGACTCGCCAGTACATTTCATGAGAGCAGGATGTTTTCATGAGATCTTATAATCGCATGAGGTTCTTCCGACGTCATTGTGTTTGTGTGGTTATGCGGCCAAAGGCGTTTGCTCTCAGACTATAAAAGGCCTAAATCCTTCTAATCTACACATGAGCAAATAGAGCACACAGGAAATCATCGCAATGTGCTGATATAATCTTTTCTGTTTCACCCCGACGGAAGGCGGTTGCCGTCCCGTCCACACACACGGGTCTGTTAATGCACTACAGATGATAAAAGCAAACCGAGAAGTCAGGCAGCTGCGGTCGGGTGCTGCCTCTACACTTAAAAACAGGCCTGTTACCCTCACCTACCGCAGACGAGGGAGGTCACAATTACATGGTCGGGCAGGAAAGGTCAAAAGCAAATGGCTGGGATGAGAGAAGTTCTAGAAGGTCATGTGGTTGGATTGGCTGGGAAGTAACTTTAGCACTAGCTAATATTTTTGCTTGGCTTGAAGTCACAGAAAGAGCCATTGCTGCATAATAGAATTACACATCCTCTGGGAGACATCCTTCTCTTACTCGGAGTGTGAAATTCTTGGCAACAGCAACTGAAGCTTCACATAGGTAGGGAGGCCGAGGAAACCCAGAGCATTCGAGAAGTAGAAAACATGCAGTGGATGGAATCTTACCCAACCATCCGACCCCCACTTCCCACGCGCATGCCAAGCAGGGGTTCCATGGTTCTGGCCAAGATATGCAGACTGGCAAAGGGTCATTGCTCAGTTGCAAAAGAAACAGTTTTTCATTCATGCAATGGGAGGGGTGAATCAAAAAATAACACAGACTCAAAAGGCATCTCAAGTGGTTGGAAAACATGGAATATGGAAGTAGTCAGGACACGAGGCAGGACATGAGTAGGAGAAACAGTATTTCACTGGTTGCTTTAAAAAAAAAAAAGTTGCTTAAAAAAACTGGGGTGCTTCGGTTTGGCTCAAGGGGAAAGGGGAAGTCTTAAATAAGAACAGTAATGATAAACACATGCGAAGTTCACTATAACCTTCCCACTTTTTCTATCACGGCTGTGCACGTTAAACCTTTCTCTTAGCAGGCATCTTTAACAACCAACTATGTAAATTTATTATTTCCATATGTTCTTCCCTTTTTATCCCCTAAATTCTAAACATTGCTCTCAAGAGCTTTCAAAAGCTGAATTAAATCAGACAAGACATTGAACAATTCTGCATAGATACTTTTGAGATTGAAGAATTTATATCTTATACATGGTGTGAATGATACATTTGGCCCTTAATACAGACTTATTTTATAGCCTTGCATGAAATTCCTACTACATATCGATATCAGTCAGGCTTCACAGGTCTAGATGAATTTTTTTCAGTAGAGATTTTCACTGTAGGAGGACTACTTATATTCTCAACCAACGGCCTGATAGAATTTTAAAGCTTTCCCAGTGAGGGATGCCTCATTTTTATAACGGCCCTTGGGAAAAAGGGTGCAAGACGCTTCAAGAAAATGGCTGATCGACATCAACTCGGGTTAATCGGACCAAAATAGAGAAAGATTAAAATTACAGGAAGGATGACTGCTTTTGTACGAGCTTTCATATGACAGGATGATGATTTCCACAATTGTATGACATGAGTTCCTTGAAAACATACTTCGTCATCCTCAGAGTCCAAATCCCACTGTCATTTCAGGACACACAAAAAGCACCACGAGGCCTTTCTATCTTCTCAGCCTTCCGTGAATCGTTTTAAAATTTCCAGTTATCCAGCAATATTTCTTTTCAAATATGAGAAAACACCAAGATGAGAAATTCTTGCTGTTCCTCACGGTATCTCAGATATGTTCGGGGACAGTCTGCTTGGGATCAATTTTCTGTTTCTTATCAACAGAGTGTCTGGTTGGTTATTCAGTCAAAAAGGTATTGAGTCCTCGTTATTCACAAAGAGTCCTTGTGTGAAGCATGAGATAGAGAATCCACTATTTATCAAAAAGGGCTTTAAAATATAAAAAGAGACATAGTCTATGAAGCATATAGAAGAACATACATTTTTGAATATTCATGGGACAGACACACCAGAACCAACGACACTGCTGTGTAGACGAGGGAAAGTCGCCCACCAGTCCTTGCTTGCTCACAGAACCCAAACTGGGTTGAACAGCAGGGGTTGGGGACAAGAGTAAGGGAAGTGAGGTCTCCTATATGGTGCAAAATTTAAGAGGGTAGCCAAAAATCTCAGCATAAACAATGAATCTTGGAACACTGAAAAAATAAAATTTAAAAACTTTTTTTAAAAATAAATAAATAAATAAAAGTACCCCAAAAAAATCCTCAGTGATTTACTATTTTAAGGCAATATTCTTCATATTCTACATTAATGCCAAAAGAAACCCCATGAGGAACAAACTAGCAACATTCTTAATGAAGGCAAAGAAGCTCCAGTAGGGCTCAGAGGAGACCACAGTAATCCTGTCTTCATTTAAAATCTGGATAGTGTGTTTGTCATGGTTTCTTTTGACATTAATATTGATCTTTTAAAATAATGCATTATATAAATGTACACACACACACACACACACACACCACACACACACGGTATTTATCTTGACTACTGAGGGTTTTTTACCTCTTAAATTTGCATCCAAGGTGACTTCCTCACCTCCCCCTGTTACCAGACCTAGAGGACTCAGGGGTTAAACCATGATTTTTTCCCCACTGTCATTTGACAGACACTTCCTTTCCCCTTATACCTAGAGGCAGGCCTATGACCCAGCTCTGGCCACTTACACAGAAACAATTCTGAACACTGGTTTCCATGAGCGATCTTGTTTTCAATGCTGATTCCTGATACGAAACACATAAGTAAAGGAGTTGGTTATCCTGCCTTTGCCCCTCGTTCCCTGACTTTGAATGCTGTCAGCTGCCATCCGAACACAAAATATAAACAAAAGTGAAAGCCAATTGCAGCAGGTTGACTAAGCAAAATGATAGAGCCTGGGTCCTTGCTGACACTGCCCAGCCCCTGAACCGGCCTCGACAGCCTAGCTCTGTACTTCTAGTTGGGGACCAATGAACAGCGTTAAAATGTAAGGCACCATTAGGTTGGTTATCTATTCCTCGCAAGCCAAGATATTTCTAATGGATGCCATGAATTTAACAGTGAGCTTTCAGAGTAAGAGTTTCTAAACTTCCCTGCACTGATGACTAAAATGTGTATTAACCTTTCATCTCTGAATTGTTTGCTTCTAGGTATCAAGAAAACATGCTAAATGCAGAGGAACATGAATCTAACCTTTTTAGATGGTAATTAATTGTGAAAATGAAAGGTCAAACCATTTGTCACATAAAATATATTAACATTTCCTGCTACACGTTTGTGATAAAAATGTTATCAACATCAACAGCGTCAACAGAAATCTCAATTTCTGTTTAGCTCTTGCAATACAGAACGTTACTGGGTTCTGGTTTCAGGATTAAGAGAGGGAGTTCTCTTGAAGAGAGAAAGAATGTCCCAAATGTCCCCTGGCCTCTCCTATTATCCTAGTTTAAAGGGTAACAAGATCACCGGTGCGGTAAAGTCTTTGACAAAAGGCCCAACACACTCATTTTCCACTTAAAGAAATGGAGACCAAAAGACAGTAAGAGGTTCCTTTTACATCAGAAGTAGTTAACAGCAGAAGAATAACAATTACACAGTTCTCCTCTTCTCAGCCCCATCTTCTTAAATTACGAACCATGAGGCTTCCCAAAAAAATTGACTCAGAGGGGATGCCAGGACAGAAGACCTCTGATTAGACATGGGAACAACCGCCTGCATCGGTAGACATTGTCCACTGTGAAGGCCAAAGGTCCATCCATGCACGGCCCAATATGGTATTCACCACCAACAGGTGGCTGTTTGTATTTTAACTTTAGCCAACTAAAATTAAGCAAAATTAAATATTCATTACTTCAGTTACACTAGTAACATTTTAGTCCTCAAAAGTTATACCTGGCTAATGGCCGCCATATTTGCCAGCATGGAACAGAAGTATCTTCCTCATCACAGAAAGTTCTATTCACAGAGCTCCCTTATACTCATGGGTCCTCATATGGCCCCGTTTTTTTATTGTAGGTGGGAAAAAGTAAACAACCACGTATAGGAAATCCACCCTGAAAAGGAAAAAGAAGAGTTGTACACCTGTATTTCAACCACAAGTGCTAACTGTATGCTTCTCTGGTTTCTTCTCCATGGTTTTAATGGCTGCTCATTCCAAGAAGGGTTTTATCTCTTAAGTTAAAAAGTTACCTACAAATCAGCAATTTTCAGATGTGGGTACATCTTTTCAAAGTACACATGAGTCAAAAATATATTCCTCCAGGGGCGCCTGGGTGGCTCAGTGGCTTTGGCTCAGGTCACGATCCCAGGGTCCTGGGATGGAGCCCCACATTGGGCTCTCTGCTCAGCCAGAGGCCTGCTTCCCTTCCTCTCTCTCTGCCTACTTATGATCTCTGTCTGTTAAATAAATAAATAAATAAATAAATAAATAAATAAATCTATCTATCTTTGGGGGGGGGAATATATATATACATATATCCCTCCAAAGATTACCATGGACTGGAACAGTCTTCGAAAGAGAAGCTTGCTATATAAGTTAATTCTCTTACATCTAAGTTAACCTGAACTATGGGGTTCTGATCTCTTAACTTTGGACTAGAAACTTTACTGATTAAACAGTTTATGTATCAGGTTTTTCATTAAAGACCTGAATATCTTAGATTTTAAGTAGCCCTGCTGATGCATACACACACGTGCACACACACACACTTTATTAAGTTATTATGACACATGACACATTATTCATAATTATCTTTCTCATGGTAAAGTTCTCACATAATGCTTAGCTTTAGCGCCAAAGAATGTAGCAGTGTTTTGAAAAACTCGGGCTGCTTCTTAAGCAATTTGATTCCTAGATCGCACATTCTCGACAAGTCCATGCTTTTCCTTCAGAGTTGGAACTTGTATATTTTTTAAAATAAGCGTCACTAAGGTAGAACTGAGACACAATAAATTTACTCATTTAAATTCAACAACTTTCAACAAATGCATAAACACTGTCACCACCACCTTAACTGTGCTATGAAACAACTTGCACCAACCCACCAGATCTCTCATGAACCTCCGCGGTGAATTCGTCGCCTTGCCTGTGCCCAGGCAACCATTCTTAAATACACTGTGACTTTAGTTTTATCTTCTATAGAATGTCACATACTGAGATAACACAGAATATATAGTCTTTGGTATCTGGAATCCTTCACTTAGGATAACACTCCTGAAACTCACCGGTTGTCTCTCTTGGTATTGTGTTTCTTTTTACTGCCCGGGAGTATCTAGTTCACGTAACCAATTTGTCCATCCCAACGATGGACTTCCGATTTGTTTCCAGGTCTTGGCTAGGAAGAATGAAGCTATTATGAACCTTTGCATGTAAATCGTTCTGTAGACATTATTCAACATTTCATTACCTTTGGCAAACACCTATGAGCAGCTTTGCTGGGATGTATGGTAAGGGTATGTTTAACTTTTGAAGCAACCGTGTGTCTTCCAAAGTGGTTGCCCCATCTTGCGTTATCAGCAGCACACCGGAAAAGGTCTAGTCCCACCACATCCTTGCCAATGTTTAGTACTATCAGTCCTTGTAGTCGCTCTGTTGCATGTGCAGAGGTGCGACACTGTGGCTGCCATCAGTATTTTTCCATATTGCCGAAAACCCTAGGCCATTTCTTAAAATCTGGATGATTTTCTTATTACATTGGAGGAATTTCCTTATATATGGTGGACACAAACCTTTGGTAGATAGATACACGTTTGGTAATTATTTCTGGCTTGCTCTTCCTTATTCTCGATGATATCTTTGAAGAGCAAATATTTTTATATTTGATGTGCTCTAATTTATACAAAAATATGTATGTGCTTTTTGGGATTTTTAAAATACTAATAAATCCTTGCCTAATCCAAGGTCTCAAATTTTTTTTCACAGGTTTCCTTCTAGGAGTTTTATAATTTAACTCTGAACTACAGGCCGATGATCCATTTCAGTCCATCTTCGCATATGAGATATCCAATTTTTATCCAGCACCATTTGTTAAAGGACTATCCTTTCCTCATTAAATTACCATGGCTACTTTGTTGAAAATTAACTAACAATGTACGTGTGCATCTGTTTCTGGTCTCTGCTTTCTGTTACATTGATGTACACATGTTCATCCTCGAATTTCGGTATTGTCAGCTTTCCAACATCGTTATCTTGTCTCAAAACTATTTCAGACTTTCTAAATCCTTTGCCTTTCCATAGAAATTTTAAAACCAGGTTTTTGATTTACACAATAAAAGCACAATAAGATTCTGATTCGATTTGCATGGCCCTATAGACTGCAATACATATGCTACGGCTGAATTGATATCTTAACACTGAATTTCTGATTTATGAATATTTATCTCCATTTGTTTAGGTCTTTTTAATTTTCTCGGTAATGTTTTTGTAGCTTTCAGTGTTTGGATCCTGCACACATTTAGCTAAATGTATCCTTATTTCATATTTAATATGCCACTATAAATGATAAAATTTAATTTCAATTTCTAATTTAGTTAATATATCACAATGCAATTGAATATTTTTTTAAAGATTTTATTTATTTATTTGACAGACAGAGAGTACAAGTAGGCAGAGAGGGAGGCAGAGAGAGAGAGAGGAGGAAGCAGGCTCCCTGCTGAGCAGAGAGCCCCATGCAGGACTCGATCATGCAGGACCCTAGGATCATGACCTGAGCCGAAGGCAGAGGCTTTAACCCACTGAGCCACCCAGGCGCCCCGCAATTGAATATTTTTATAATCACTTTGTATCTTAAAATCAGGAGTTCACTTATTTGTTCTAATAGTTCTTTTTAAAGCATTAATTAGTATGTTCCTTATAATCTTCTTTGCAAAAAAGAGAAAGAGAAAAAGAAGTCAACTTTAACTCTTCTTTTCTAATCTGTATGTCATTTGTTTATTGTATTACTTCCATTATAAAATTTATGTGTTAGTACCCTTCACAGTGGTTAGTGCAGTGGTTAACTAAATGTTAGACTAGAAGAGGAAAGAGTGAACATCCTTGTGGGGAAAGCATTCAGTGTTTCAACCTTAAGTATCATGTTAGATTTCAATTTTTTTAAGCTGCCTTTAGTCAGGTTATAGATAAATTTTACTCCTAGTTTTTTGTTTTTATCATGAACTTTATCAAATGATTTCCTCTATATCTATGGAGGTAATTCTTTAAAGGATTTCATTTACTTATTTATTGAGAGAGAGTGCACACGTGAGTGGAGGGAGGGGCAGAGGGGAAGGGAGAGGAAGAGGGTAAAAATACCAGGTAGACGATGCCCTGAGCATAGACCCCCACATGGGGTTCAACGTCATGACCCTGAGATCATGACCTGAGCCAAAACCAACAGATACTTAACTGACTGAACCACCCAGGCTCCCTGAGATGAAATATTTTTTAAAAGATTTGTCAGTTAATACATTGATTTACACTGATTGATTTTCAAGTGTTAAACCTTAGAAATCCCTTACAATCTTGCATTTATAGGATAAAACCCAGTTGGACATGATCCATTATCCTTCTTAGAAATTACCAGATTCAACTTCTAAGATGTTATTAAGGATTTTTGTGTCTATGTCCATGAGAGATCATGGTCTGTACTTTTGTATTTTGGAATATCTTCTCTGGTTTTGGTAAGAGAGTAATGATGACTTCTTTCAAAAGCTGAAAAGTGTTCCAGCATGTTCTACTCTGGAAGAGTTCCAACCGCAAGTAGAATGTGTGTCTTTTTTTTAGTCCTTTCTTAAATATTTATGAAATTAACTCCTGAAGCCATCTGGGTCTGAAGTTCTCTTTGTTGTCAGATTTTTAACTATAAATTGAATTCCTTTAATGGATATTAAATTATCCAGATTATATGTCTCTTAAGTGAACTTCGATACACTGAATGTTCAAAGAATTTGCCCATTTTATCTAAATTGTCGAATTTATTGGCATAAACTTGCTCACTGTCTTCTATTATTAGCCTCTCTATTTCTATAGGCTCTGTAGAGATGTCTCCTCATGTGTTCCTAATATTGACAAATATGTCTTCTCTCTTGTTCCTAACCAATCTGGTTAGAGACTTATTGATTTTGTTGATCTTGTTAAAATGTTAGCTTTTAGTTTAATTGATCTTCATTATAATTTCTCCTTAAATGACTTACGCTCTTATCTTTATTTTCTTCTCCTTCCTGTTTACCACGGATTTAATTTGCTTTTTTAATACTTCCCTAAGATTCCAAAATCATTGATAATAGATATTCTTCTATCTCTGATACAAATAAATAACATACAAATTCCTCCCTAAGTTCTGCTCTAATTGCATCCCACAAATTTAGATAATTTGTGCTTTTATTGTCACTCAGATCAAAATATTTTAAAAATTCCCTCCTGATTTGTTCTTTGACCTATGAGTTACTTAGAATTATATTGTTTAAAGTCCAACATAATTTTCCATATATCATTCTGTTATTGATTTTTAGTTTGATTCTTATGTGCTCATAGATCACATGGGCATGACTTCAACACTTTTACAGGGACTGAGACTTGATTTATGCCGATCTCTCTTTGGATTCCCCATTACCGTAGTCTGCCTTGGAAACTACTTCCAGGGACCTAAGGCTATCACAGGACTCATTTATTTCCTTTGTCTAACTAATTACAATCCTGCTCAACTCTCCACCTCTGATCCACTGCCAGAAAATGTAGTTCCTAATATTTTGTCTGGTTTTCTTGTTTGGAGCAAGAGGGTAAATCAAATCCCATAATTCCATCATGCCTAGTTGGTAAAGTCCAATATATCATTTTCCATCTTAAAAATAAAAGTAATCTGTTTACCAAATCGTGGTCAAACAATAGATATATATGACAGAAGCTCTCTGAGAGTCTGTATATAATTTCTAAAATTAGTATTAGACATGATGGTTAAAGACTCTATAACATGAAAGAAGGAGCCACACATTCCTACATTTTGCCCTGATTTGCATTTTTAGTCCCCAAACTAATTAATTTGGATCTCAGATTTATACCTTGATCCATGAATCTATCACGTGAGCTTTTATTTCCCCACTGTGAAATGGAGGATTTATGATTTCCCGGCTGGGGCTTTATTTTTACAGATCTGCTTCTTAAAAGTAAGCTTGACCCTTTGGAACTAAGAAATAGAAGCATGCAAATGAGTTTTAAATTTTACTAAATTGCGCTTACTAAATTCAGAAAATGTTTAAATCTGACCTGAACCATTCGTGTAATGATTTGAAATTTTCCCTTTAACTCCCAGATGAGAAGTTCTCAACATACCTTGGCATTATCCAGTGATTAACATTAAAAACCAGACAAAAGTCATCGAGACCAAATATTCAGATTTCATGTTCAGTTCATCACTTCTAGTTCCTCAAATTACTGTGCTTTGGAATTTTAAAAACTTGCTAATAGTTAGGGGTACTACACTTAAGCGTAAAGGCAGCTACCTTTAACGTTAGCTATAATGACAGCTGGCACTGTAGGTCTCTGTACTTCTCTATACACACAAACACACACAAACTCTCACTTCCCCTGCTCAGTCTTGAAAAGGTGGTACTATCATCCCCATATTTTTAAGTGTTAACAGAGGCACAGAATTATTAACTTGCCCAAGTTCACACATTGACTAAGTTACAGGACACAAACCCAGAATCTTGTCTCCTGGCCATACTGCTCTTTTATTTATTTATTTTTTTAAGATTATTTATTTATTTATTCAACAGACAAAGATCACAAGTAGGCAGAGAGGCAGGCAGAGAGAGGGGGGAAGCAGAGTCCCTGCTGAGCAGAGAGCCCGATGCAGGGCTCCATCCCAGGACCTTGAGATCATGACCCGAGCCGACAGAGGCTCAACCCACTGAGCCACCCAGGCGCCCCCATACTGCTCTCTTATACTCAACAGCTGCTAGTAATGATCTCAATTAAGGGAGAGCGGGGGTAAGACCAGCTTCTGAGATTTCTCCTTTTATACAGAGAAGCCTCACACAGTCCGGCTCCTTACAAGCCACTGGGGCAATTCTTCCTTGGGCCATTGTTCAAGGGATATTCATATTCAAATTACGCGGCCTGTTCCAGAGTCCTCTGACGTACCTGACTATCCATCTATGGAGTAATTCACTGCTCATTGGTTTATGGACTAGGCTTAACCTCTAGGCTTAGAGATTCTGAGCCCCTTTGGCACATGCATGTTCCTCTCCTGCTAATACTAAAGTTGGCCTCCTGTTTTTCTGATGTTCGGGGCCAAGTTTCTAGGTTTTGGCCAGTTAGACCACCATGGACAGAACTTTTCCTTGACTTGGCTCCTAGGACATCTCTGAATATCCCTTCTCCATCTTATCTGCTGTCTCATCTCTCTAAACTCTATGTACTGAATTACTCCAGGGCTCACTCATTACGCTTCTTCTCCTTTTTATGTACACTCTTTCCCCTAGAGAGCTCAGCCAGACTACAGATTAAAATGCTATCCGTATGTCAATAACTCCCAAATGTCTATCTCAGGCCAAGACTGCTCCCCAGACCTCCAGACTTGCATATGCAGCCATTTGACATTTCCATCCAGATGCCAAAGAAGCATCTCCAGCTTCTCATTCCCAAAACTGAGCTCCAATACTCTTTCCAAATGCGACCGTCCCACACCCTTCCTCATCTTCCGCTCTTCCAGCTGCTTCTAAGCAGCTGGAAAACCTGCAGAGTCCCTCCTGCCCTTCTCTCTCTCTCTCTGCATGTACACAATCTGAAAGGAAATACTCTGGGCTTGACTTCCAAAATAAGCTATACCAGAACACAACCACTGTTCCCTGTGTCTGCTGCTAACACCGTCATCCAAGCCACTACCACCTCGAGTCTCGATTACTCACCAGCCCCCAAACTGGTCTCCCAATCCTGCTTCCCACCCAGTCACCTGCAACTCGCTCCATCCTCAGCACAGCAGCCAGCATGATCCTTCTAAGTCACATCAGATCACAACAATCCTCTACCACAAACTTCCCATCTCACTCAAGATAAAAACCAAAATACTTGAAGGCCCTACAGAATCTGGTCCCTGTTATCCTTCTCACCTCATCTCCATTACTCTCCCCCAAGTTTCACTCCAGTCATTCTAGCCTCTCTGCTGTTACTCAAACCTACCAAGCATGATCCCACCCCAGGGCCTTTGCCCCTGCCCTTCCCTCTACCTGAAACACTGTTTCCTCAGTTATCTCCACGGCTTGCTCCTCACCAACTTTAAGTCTAGACTCAATGCCTCCCGCTGTATGCATCATAATCATTCAGGAAAACAGAAACCACCCTACATAGGCTGAGCAGAGAAAACTCAACATATACAATTCATTGCAAAGATAATGTGAAAACTCAAAAAGCAAAAGGATGAAGGATTGCGCCTGAGAAAACCAAAAGGAAGAATGCATGACCCACAGAGACGAGTAGCTCTAACAAGCTGGGCCGGAGCCCGTAAGCCTCTATGGGCTGCTGAGCTCTTGTCCAGCAGCTCGGACCCAGGTGGAAATTGCCAGAAAGCACCACCTCACTCCTCAGCTGCGCTCAGCTACGAGAGGCATAAACATGACCTTGCGCATTCCACTCCAGCTCCTGCTGCCGCTTCCCATTCACACGTCCCAACAGGAATGCCCCTGGCAGGGGAGCCTGGGAAATCTTTCAGACTCCCTGGCCGGCCACACAGAACCCCCAAAAGGGGCGAGGGTGTGCCTGAGTGCCAGACCGCTCCCATACCCAATAAACTCACTCCCTGCTTTTCCACTTCTCCTCAGCCTTTATGTAACCCACTCTGTCTCCCACCATCTTACTCTTGCCTATTCCCCCTCACGGGATGTAAACTCAGCGCACACCAAGATCGCCACCTGTTTTGTTTTTTGGGGTAAACTCAGTGACTGGAACCAGCCCCACCTAGGTGCTCCATAAATACCAATTAAGTTATTAGCGAGCTGGACCCTACTTTTATCCTCAAACAGAGCAGAAGCTCAAACAGTCTGTGGCCTGAAGCCAAGGAATCGAGAGGCACAAAAAATCAAAATACACAGGAGAACGACAATCGTTACCCAGATGGGAGCTACGACGAGCATCCTGCTAGCCTGGCATCAGGGTCCCGCGTTATTGATTTTATTTAACAGGGTTTGTGGGCTCTCTAACAGGCAGCCCAGAGCTGCTCTCAAGGTGGGAATGATCCAACAGCTTTACCACAACCTTGTCGCAGGGCGGGCTGGAGGAATGTACCTGACCCGACACAGCACGTGACATTGCGCAACACGTGATGAGGCTCTCTGAGGTCAACCCCGAGTCCCCTAAGGGAAATGTGAAAGCAAAGGGGAAATTAAGGAACAGCCCTTCCTATAAGGCTAAAGTCACCTTCTGGACCTTCCTCACTCCACACAAAGGAAGCTTCAGGAAATAAAGGGTTAGTGTGATCATTAAACTACGAAACAAATTAAATTTAGAAACCTCGATGGACTCCTTTCTGCGTCATCAATGTTCTAGATCATCAGTAACAGAGAAACATCAGCCCTGCTGTCTGCTGGAGCTGGCGTCACGCTTCATCTCTCCGGTGTAACCATGGCTGCTTGTCCTGCCTGATATTAGAGTAAGACAAGAGAAGCAAAAGCCGAGAAGAATACCGCCTGAATAAAACTTCCTCACTCTAGGGGGGCTTAGGTGGCTCAGTCGGTTAAGCATCTGCCTTCGGCTCAAGTCATGATCCCAGGGTCCTGGGTTCTAGCCCTGCAACGGGCTCCCTGCTTGGCCGGAAGCCTGTTTCTCCCTCTCCCACTCCCCCTGCTTGTGTTCCTTCTCTGGCTCTCTCTCAATCTGTCACATAAATAAAATCTTAAAAAAAAAAAAAAAAAAAAAAAACTTCATTCACTCTAAATTTACTCTTCATCTCTTACTTCATATATAAAATAAGGATAAGATTTTTTTTCTGCCCTCAGCATGAGAACGGATGAAGGGCCCACGTAATGCTTAGAGAGACTAGAATATGCGTACAGATAAAGTATAGTGACATACCATCTGAGGACAAGTGAAATGACTGCTTTAAATTGGAATCCTGACAATAACGTAACAAAATCTTATTCCCCAGTCTTAATGCAATCCCATCACATACGTCACTTAGATGGTATTCCATTTGTAGCCTTAAAGTGATAGAAACTATCTCCCCACCTAGACAAATCAATCAAATAAGTTGAAATTTTTATCTCGAGATACAATATAGATGTTCAATCTTATACATAATTTCATTAGTGGCCTTAAAACACAAAAAATAATACTGAAATCATTAATAATTCTCAAAACCCAATACACCATTTTCATCAGAACCCAATTGTTATTTGTTAAAAAAAAAAAGAAAAAAAAAACAGACAATAAGGACTGTCTCAGCTCTCAACAGTCAAAGACGAATAATGACAGTAAAGTTCAATGTTGCAGGTCTCGTGGGTGGCTCAGTGGGTTAAGTGTCTGCCTTCAGCTAGGGTCATGATCCCAGGGTCCTAGGATCGAGCATCAGACTCACTCCTCAGTGGGGACTCTGCTTCTCCCTCTGCCTCTTCCCTGTTCATGCTCTCTCTCTCTCTCTCAAATAAATAAGTAAAATCTTAAAAAACAAACAAACAAACAAACAAACAAAAACGGTTCAATGCAGGTATTGGAACCAAATCACCCAGTGTGTAACACATGATGGTTTTACTCTGCATTTCTTCTAACACTTACGTGTACTCATGAATGATCATGATATGCCTACATTACAGAGTTGAAAAGTGGTGTGTTTTTTATTTCACTTTTGAAAGATTTTATTTATTTATTTGCCAGAAAGAGATCACAAGTAGGCAGAGGGGCAGGCAGAGAGAGAGGGAGAAGCAGGTTCTCTGCTGAGCAGAGATCCCAACGCAGAGCTCAATCCCAGGACCCTGAGGATCATGACCTGAGCCGAAAGCAGAGGTTTAACCCACTGAGCCACCCAGGCACCCCGAAAAGTGGTATATTTTTTAAATATTCCATTTTTCAGAGAGCACACTAGCAACAGACATGACAATAAAAAATGTATTCCCAAATGCAGTTTTTAATGTACAAAACAGGCAGCATTCCTATGCCTTCGTGGCTTCGCCTGCAAATAGGTTGGAATATTTTGCCTGTGTGATCTTGACAGCACATTATACAAACCATTCAGTCATGTGCATGATAACAAAAGTCAAATTATTTATGGAACCAAGAACTTGTAAGGCTCCATAACAACACTCTTCCTCCCCAGATAAACTCCCAGGAGGGCAACTCATATCCTTTTATGAAACCAAAACAGATCACACTTGGTTTATGCAGTTTTTACATTCTACAGAGAAGAACCTTGCCTTCAAGAGAGTTCTCCACAGTCAGCAAAGTCTCGCTATACCTACACGCTAATCGGAGTCATATGAAAACATTCGAACTAAGTAATAAAATGAATTTCCCACCATCTATTTTGAATTAAAATAATTTTTCCTAATCCTCCCTTGGAGAAAGGAGGCCACTGTCACACAGTCACACGCATGGATGGACTATGAAGGTCACACGGCCGATCTGAGGCTAGATGAATGGGGAGAATCAAGCCAAGCCACTTCAGTTCAGGCTCAGTCACCCAAAGGCCGTGAAGTTTCTAAAATCTTCTGGGAAACAGAAAACATTCCGGCAGCCCTTCCTGTAGGAATGAGGGCCCAGGTCCTCATCCTTAGAGAAAGGGGGCAACCCAGCCAGGGCCGACATCATAAGACTGACTGGGGCACCGGACCCCAGCACGTCCCAACTCAGAGGAGCCATGGAGCACCATGGGAGACCACGGAACTGTGGGACACGCGTGGGGCCGGGGGACACGTGGACCCAGGGGACATGTGAAGCTGTGGCACAGAAATGAGGCCTTTGGCCCCCTTCTGCCATCCCCATCCTTGGGCATTAGGAGGTAATTGAGGCCGCCCAGGCTATGCCTTCATCAGCCCCGCGGGGAGCATGTGGCACAGTGAGGAAGGCTGTGGTCCCAGGGACGGTGAGGCAGCCACGGAAGGAGCACAACTGTTGGGACAGTGGCAGGAATGGTGGCCAGTGGGGCGGTATTGTGTACACAGGACGTGTACACAGCCACCTTACAGACTGGAAGGAAGACCGCCCTCTGTCTCAGAGGTGGGAAGAGGCTGTGGGTCCCAGTAAGTGACCCTGAAGAAGACAGTTACAAAGTATGTCAGAGATGACCGCTGCCAACATTTAACAAACCAATGCTTCCAGAACACACACACGCAAATACAATGGAATATAATTATAGGATTCAAAAGAAAGAGCAGGATTTGCAAAAAATATCCATACTCTGGTATGAGAATAGAGCCCAAGTTCAAAACCCTACGTTGCACGCTTTACACCATGGTTCCTTCAATGACCTAAGACTACCCGAGGAGATTAAAGACAGCTGTTGAAACACAAGAGCCATGCCACTCCCAGTCCTGTCCCCGTGGTTCCAGCTTGGGCTAGAACACCTGTTTTGATCCCCTTAGATGTCCCTCCCGAGATGTGGACCAAATGCCACTAATCCTGCATGCAGCATTCATACAACGCTGTCCAGAGATCCAAAACACGTCCCTGACCCATTGGGGAGTCCCCAAGCAGAGAGGCTGTCCACGGGAACACCAAGGAGTCAGAGGTGAAGATCTCAGGGACCCTGGTGTGGAATGAATAGCTCCCTGGCGATTCCGCAGGCAGGAGTAATCTCAGTAATCATTGATATTAAGCACTGCCAGAGAAGGCACCGAAGAAAGGCTTCCAGATTCATCATGGTATTCAGGCTCTGAGGCAAAGAAAGCCTAAGTGTGGCTTGACTTACCCCACTGGTGGTCCTCCTCCGTGCCTGCTGTGAAATTGTCCCCTGTAAACCAACTCCTCGAAGCCGAGAGCACTCTAATAACAAGCATGCTGGGTAAACTTTAATCAATAAGCAAACAAAGGCGGAATATGGCACATCGCCTTAAGTGGACATTAAACATTTAAAACTCATTTCAGAGATGGTTATGAGACTCAGTAAGCATGCTGAGAAACAGGCTGTCTTGAAGGGTCACTATTTTTTCCCGCTTTACTGGAACACACATTTCAGCAAATGACAAGGACAGACGTGTAAACGGCGTGTCTGTGACAGGTCGGGCTATTTCAGCAGCCGCTCCACAGTCAAGGACAAATGTTCCAGAACACGCAGTCAAGGGACTGACCCTGCAAACACAGCAAGCTCTTAGAGCGTGTCCAGCAAGGAAGTCTGCTACACACGAGAAGCCCACAGGGGCAAATATTTTATCTATGATGGGGGGGAATCCTGCCAGCCTCTTCCACACACACCCCCTCTCCCCCAGGACATCGAAGCAAGACTTCAACGGAGCGAGCTTCACCGTATGCAGACGTGACTGCAGCGGCTGGTCCACACCGGGCAGAGCGCCTCTGAGGCAGAAGTAAATCATGAAGGTTTACGTGTACACGGAAATCAAGATTTTACAAGACTATGCAGTCCTGCCTTTATTTCTCCACGTTCCCTCCGGCCTTCTCCAACGTTCTCGTACAGTCGCGCTCTCCTCAGAAGCATTCAGAACTCAGGACACCAGGGACTTCCCGCTTGGGGGTAACCTGGGCTTTTTCAAGGATGAACTTTGGTCCTAACATCCCCCAGGGAGTCTCTGGTGTATATTGTGATGAAGAGCATCACCCCGTCCTCAGAGAAGCCATTCCTTCCTAAGCCGCCATGCTCTCGGCCCATGGCCTGCCTACTCCTTCCCTGCTGAGAGGGAGAGATGGAGGTCCTTGGGGAACCCCTCCCCTTGCAGCCACCCCCACCGCTAACTCTCCTGCATCCTGGGTCCCCCGGCCCCCCTCCATCCCTCCCTCCAGACTCAGTGGAGGTGGGGTCCACTTCCTGTAGGCTAATCTCCCACTGTGCCCAGTATCTGATCCCGTCCTACGGGCCCGGGGACTCTGCCTAATCAATGACCTCCTCCTCTCCGCAGCCTCTTCTGTCACCTGGCCTTTCCCCATCACCGCTTAAGGATGATTAAGTGATGCTCTCTCAAAAGCTGTCCGCGGCTCTCCCATCCCTGCTGGCCGAGTCGATCACCGTCTCCTTTTCTATCCCCCGCTTCACCTCACATTTGTTTCTCTGCTTGTTACCATCTAGTTTCTTCCCCCAGCGCTGTCCTGAAACTGCTCTGACATATGCCACCAGTTAGATTGTATTGTGTCCCCTCCCTCCACCCCCTGAAAAAGACACATTGAAAGCCAAACCTTGGTGTCTGTGAATGAGACCTTACTTGGAATGAGGGTCTTTTCCGACGTCATTCGTTACACTGAGATCATGTTGGGTGAGGATGAGCTGTACTCCCGAGTGACCAGCGTCTTTGTAAAAAGAGGAGCCAGGAAAAGACACAGCTACGCCAAGAGAATGCCCTGTGGGTCCGGACTCAGTCTGGAGGGATGAGTCAGGGAGCCTGGGAAGGCCAAGGCCTGCGGACGACTCCCAGAAGTTAAGAGGCAAAGAAGGAATCTTCCCTAGAGCGGTCACAGAAAGCGGGGCCCTTCTGACACCTGGGGTGTCTGTTGTTGTTCTTGTTGTCTTGTTTTTCTACTTCTGGCCTCCAGAACCGTGACAGAGGCTATTTCTGCTGTTACAAACCACCCTGTTACCGGAGCGCTAGGAAGGTAATACGCAGATCGTAGGACTCCCAGGGCCTCCCCTACGAAAGTCCTGGACAAACCGCGAGGACTCGGTCGCTCTGCCCTCTGGGCCAGCCACGTCAGCCTCGAACTCAGCATCATCTGACGCGCGGAGGGCGGCCTCTCCCTTCCCTATCCTCGGCTGCACAGCGCACCGGAGGGCGGGCAGGAACTCCGCTTTCTCAATCTAAAAATCATCATGTCCGCTCCCTTCTCTATTCCATACGGAATCGACAGCAAGAACAGTCCCGCTCCCGCCCCTTGAGCTTAGTGCCTCGTGCCTGCTCGCTCCGATCACGGAGGCGACCTCAGGATGGGCTCTCCCTGCTGCGTTGGCCACTCTGAGCACAGGGACTGTCCAGGTGGGGAGCGCTTCTTAACAGGCCTTCCAATGCGGGACAATACTGAACCCCTACAGCCACGTTAGCCTCGTCTCCCCCCACCTCCTCTCCATAACCTGAAGGAAGGTTTCGTGGCTCATCTTACAGGAAACGTGCTGGGACCTGTGACGTGCCCTCCCTCAGGTCAGGGCTTTTGCCCTTGTTCTCTCCTCTCCCCGAGGCTCCTTTCCACTCATCACACTCCTAAACACGTTCGAGAACCATTCAGGGCTCATCTCTGCTGTTTTCGCCTCATCCCAGAAGCCTGTAACGACTCCTCTAAAACCCGGGCTCTCGGGTCCAGATGCCCCCTCTCCTGGGCTCCCGCAGCACCCAGCCAAGGATCCTTAACAGGATGTAATGCAATGTTCCTGTGGTTTACAGTCCCAGAGATATTCTAACCCTCTACATGGGGACTGTTTTTTTGCTTTACCTCCTCAGTATTTAGTACAAACCATGGTACAGAACAGAAGCCTATTAAATGTTTGCTAAACATTTGCTCCAACTTAAACATAAGCAAGTTAAAATTATGCTGGGAGGTCCTCGATGAGCTATGGGATTAGTCCAAATCCCAAAGAGTGATAGTACACTCCACCAGAAAGGCTAGTGGGAAAGAGATCCTCATACCCAGGGCGAAGGAGAACCGAAAATGGCACCACCTTCATGAAAGGGAACTGGGCGATATCTGGCAACACCACACATGCATTTACCCCCTTGACCTAACAGTCCCAGTGCCAGGAATCTCTGCCGCGGTACCCTCGCAAAGGATTAAGCAATGTCTCAAGTAGGCATCACTCATCGTAACACTACCCATGGCCACAAAGGGCAGAACACACTCTCAATGTCTCCCCGTTGGGAGCTGCTGGTACACTTCGGTTCACCACACGGTGAAGAGCTCTGTGCTCTGGAAAGGAGTGGCAGAGAGCCCGCCGCTGGGGTGTGAACTCCATGATATACCACCATGTCAAGAAAATGCTAGACAGCGAAGAGAAGCAGGGACCATAAAACAGAAGTAAAACAGCTGAGTGCAGAGCGAGGGAATGGGATGGAGAAAGCACGAGTGAGGGCAGATTATCTGAACATTCCTTGTTTTCCTTAATGAAACTTTGCAACACGACAAAATAAGGTAAATTCTTTTTTTAATTTCTAAAAATCAAAAGGAAAATTAAACAAATGAAATGCACCCAGGTTCGAGTTGGTAGCATAACCACACAGAAGGAAACAACTTCAAGTGCAGTAATTGCTTTCGTTTCCCAAGGCCCTGGGTAGCCGGAGGACTGAGAGAAGAGAAGCAGACCACCTCACAGGGCTTTCAGTCGTCAAAAACGACTAGAGTTGCTGGACTCTCGCTCTGAAACGACGCAGGGTCTGCTGCAGAGAAAGGCAAAGGAATGTTCTGGTGGCTGCAGAGACCCAGGATTCTGTGCCCAGGACAACAAGACACAGACAGAAGGTAGAGAGAAGAGGCTGAGAGAAGCCCGAGCATCCTGGACGGGAGCTGGAAGCATCCAGAGGAACACAGTACAATTTTAAAACTTTTTCCTGAGCTCTGTGCACTGAAAAGACCTAACACTGGGGACATCTGTGCTTAAATCAGCCCAAAATGGCTGATGCTCGGGTCAACGGGAGGAAGTGATGTGAGGGAAGGAGTCGGGAACATCTTGCTGTCCCAGAGAGTGAGCAGCTGGCAGAGGCACCTGGGTTATGTCAGAAGAGCTCAGGAGCCCACTTGAAGAGGCTTCCTTGGGCTTCAAATGAGATGATTTCACCCCTGTAAGCATCAAAACTGCAATCGCTTGAAATATTTCAAATGTTAACATCCATACAGTAACAACGATTCTAATAACCAAAATAAGAAAACAAGACAAAACAAAAAGTAAACATAACACCTTACTTGCTCCCTTCACATAATGTTAGAAAACCAACTAGTCTTAAAAAAAAAAAAAAAAAAAAAAAAAAAAAAAAAACAAACTAGGAAAGGAAAAAAGCATTAATTCTTACTTTTCTAAGCCTCAGAATATTCAAATAGTTGATAAGGGAAACTTACTTTATACAGAAATATTCTTGCTATTCAATGAAGAAAGAATAATAAAATTAGGAAATCCCAGCTTTACAGCATTGGATGAATCAGTAGGTTTCGGCCGTGACCATCACTGACTGCTAATTTCACACCTAGACAGAACCCGCCTCCCCACGGAGGACACAGCAGCATCCGTGCCACAGGGAAGACAGAAAGATGTGAACCCGAATCAAAGCCGCCTCCTGATACCACTATGAGTTTATACAAATACTCAGGACAGAAGAACATTTGAACGCCAAGGGAACGCACTTGGCAAAATCCAGACTGTGGGAAACTCTAAAGGACAAAAAGCTTGGATTACTTCTGTAATTAATTTGCACAGGGAGCAAAACCACCACAACAAAACAGCAGAAGACCAGCGGTTGCAGAGCGTGAGCTACATTTACATCCTGTGTCAACCCGACGGTACCAAAATACGCATCCGCATCCGTGAGACCATCAGGGATCTCACAATACTCACTGGATGTCAAATGATTTTATGGAATTAGGTTGGGCTTCTTGGGTAGATTTTAGGGGTTTTTTTGTTTTGTTTTGTTTTGTTTTGCATTTTTGGTCTGATGCAATAATGGTGCTGGGAATTCCCTTTCTTTCATAGTCATGCACTGAAATAATACAGATACAGTTATATGATTTTTTGAATTTGCTTTTTTTTTTTCTTTTTTATTTGACAGAGAGAGAGAGATCACAAGTAGGCAGAGAGGCAGGCAGAGAGAGGAGGAAGCAGGCTCCCCACTGAGCAGAGAGCCCGATGCGGGGCTCCATCCCAGGACCCTGAGATCATGACCTGAGCCGAAAGCAGAGGCATAACCCACTGAGCCACCCAGGCGCCCCTGAATGTGCTTTAAAGTAATCTGGTGGGGGTGGGGTGAAGCATGGGTGGGATTTAAAAGAAAAAGCCAGACCATGAATGAATGAGTGTTGGGTTGGGCCTTCCGTACACAATTCTTTCTTTTTGCAGATATTTGAAATTTTTCATGATATGAAGTTTAAAACGTAACAAAACAAAAAGCTATTTATCGGATACATTATTAAAATACAGTATCTGATCAGTTATATAGCTAGCTTGATAATATAACTTAAAGTACCTTGAGGGCAGGGACCAAGACTAATTTATTTTTTATCCTGAAAGCTTAGAGTACCCACGGTATAGAGAGCCCTAAATGAATTCTGATAAATAAAAGAAAAAAATGACCAGATACACATACTAAGTAATTAATCCCACAGATCCAAGACATTCTTAAGACAGTAAATCAGTTCCATCTGCCGTGCCGTGTCAGATAGGGACCAAGGCGTCAAGTTTGGCAGTAAGACTAAGGCTTTGCTGGGAAACGCCGAAAGGAATTTTTTTTTACTTGGGGTTGTTATTATTTCTGTGGATCACATTTTCAGGCCCTGGTTCGAATACTGAGGAGGCTCGCAGCACCTTTAAATAAAGGCGGCCTCAACAATGGGATTTTCTACCCACGATGACTCCGATTTTGAATTCTTCTCAAGATCATAGTAATCAGTTTCCAGACAGGAAATTCCTGCAGTGCAAGATTTTGTATTTTTGCTCGTATTTTAAACAATGTCTAAAGCGAGAGTCCCAGAATGACAGGGTAATAACCAGCACTATTCTCTATCCCTAATAACATGGAAAGTGCATGTAAGTGGCACCCTTGTGTCCGGGGGTGCCTGCCCCTCACCTTTATAGGAAATGACTGGGTGATCCGCTCTCTGGCACTGAGATGCGTCTGATTCCGGCTGGGCGAGTCTCCACCACCCCACGATGGAGAGCAGCCATGCAAGGACGCAGGTCCCCTTCATGGTGGGCAGAAGGCCTTGGACTCTGGGCACGTGTCTTCTAACCAGAAGCTCGCCTTCCTGTCATGTGGGGCAAGTGCCTAAAACACACAAAAGAGAACAATGAGATGACGGTGAGTTCAGGTCTTCTGGTGGGTGGTCTTTTAGTTAGGCCTCATCACTATCTCAAAAAATGAGAGCTTTCGGGTGCTTGGACAAACCTACCTTTTTCTAGGTGGCATTTCAAATATGTGTATCTTGGTATAGACCTCTCTTCCTGCCCGTAATTTTAGGAAATAACCCATTTATTATAAAAGAAGGAGAAATGTTCGAGTTTAAGCCATACCCAGTCATCGCTCATGAAGAAAGCAGCTTAAGACTTGTAACTGCTGATGACTTTTCCCTTGAAATATCTTCCTCGCCCCCTTCATGCTAGCGTAGAAATCCTGAGAATCCCTGTCTTTCCCTTTTTGACATCCAAAGCCCCTGTTTAACAATGCCATGACCACCGTCTTCTCTCGATAACCTGATATTATGCTACCCAACTCTTAAATTAAAACTGCCCATATTTGGTGAATTTGTCCTTTAAAATTTATAGATGACCTGCCTGCAAAGTTCCTGGCTAGAAATCAGACATCAGTCCAAAAAAAAAAAAAAAAAAAAATCATAGTGAGCACCTACTGGGTGACATGAAATTCCTAGGCTGGGAGCTGGAAGGCTTTAAAGATTATGAATAATTGAGAAGATTAATAAGCTTTAAAATAAGGTGGGCTTGTAAAAATAACTATAAGCTAAGCCATTAAAAAAGTGTGCATAGGGGCTGGAGTGTTTTAAGACTTAGGAGAGCGCCACTGCCATTTAGAGGAACCCATGGTAGGTCCCGTGAGGAGCTCACATTTGGGATCCATACTGAAGGATAAAGAGGATTTCAACTGATGGAAGGTTCTAGAAGTGCATTTCAAGCCAAGGGAAGAGGATGAAAACAAGCTCCTGAGGAAGGAGGCAGTAATAACAGTTTGGGGAATGGTTTACTGTACTTGAGACAGACCCCAACAGATGTAAAGGAGAGTTAGTGAGAAGCAGCTTAGACGGGGGCTGGGTTACGATCCAGAAGGGGCTCTACACCAAGGTCTGAGGTCTCCATTTCTATTCAGCAAGTACCATGGTATAGTAACTGCAGAAGAAACGTAAAGGGTTGGTCTCAGAATACCGAATGCGGGAAATGGGACAGAGAAGAACATAAAGATAGAGAAGTTAATTTGAACCTACAGCAACTATTCAGAAAAGAAATAAATGAAGCTGGGACTTGAGGCATTACCCCTGTGAATAGATATTCAGGCAAGACAGCAAACGCTCAGTGTGATGGGTAAAGGGAATCTAGCAAATTAAATTTGGCCACAGCTTCTTCGACGCAGGTTTGACCCGGGTTCATGCCCGTTCTCTTGAATCTGGATTGGCTCAGTAACTGTTTTATTCACTCGAGTTTCACTGAAGTGATGGCACGCTAGTTTCCAAGCCCAGATCCTAAGAGCCTGGCAATTTCCACCTCCTGTCTCTTAGAACACATTCCCTGGGGTGCTAAGAAACCAGATCAGAAGTCCAACTACCCCGAGACAGTCATGTTACAGAGACCAAATGGAGGGACTCCCGGGGACCTTTCCCGCTGAGTCCAGCTTCCCAGCCTTCCCCACCAAAGCACCTGACTGATATGTGAGTAAAGCCAAAAGCCACCAAGAAACCTCAATATCACAAAAGCAAAAGAATCACCCAGTTAAGCTCTGCCCCAAATCCTATCCTCCAAAGTATGAAATACAACAAAACAGGGGTTGTTCTCATCTGCTACATTTGGGGGGAAAGAAAGCAAAGAGCCACAGACATACTCAAGACAGAGAGTATCAGTAACCACAAGAGCAGCAGTGTTCCTCATTTCAATGTCAGAATCCATAGAAGAACTTTGTTTAGATGAGAGCGTGAGCCTTCGGTTTCACACGTGTGCAGTTGAAGACACTGAGGGAATATTTAAAGGAAGGCAGCAGGCTGCTCAAAATCCAGGTTGGGTACTCAGAAAAACAGGAATTCGGAGACAGCACTTGAGGTCTGGAAGACGGACATTCTGAGTGAGGTTTAGCTTCAGCAGGGGAAAGCATGGAAGCAAAAGAAAGGGTTAAAGAGAACCCCCCACTGGGAAACTGTAATTTCACAAGTGACCCTACAAAGAGAAGGAAAACAGAAATGGAGCACCAAAGACACAGGGCAACCCAGAAATCCAGGGAGATTGGAGCACAAATATTACACATTTTATTTTAATTTTTTAAGGACTGATGTATTTATTTTAGAGAGGGAGCAAGAGAGCACATGTGAGTGGGGGGTGAGGTGGGAGGGGGCAGGAGGCGAGAATCTTCATCACAGTAAGGAGACTGGGACCACGGGCACCAATCCGACCCCAAGACCCAACTCAGGTCAACCAGGAGCTGAGAGCAAATTCTTCCCTTGCACACACTTTTTCCATGTGTCAGACCCAAGCCAAACACAATCCCTTCCGTTAACTGTGAACCAAGTCAGACAGACCCACTGCCCATGGACCTGCCCCACGCTGACAGCAGCCCTCACTCCCATCTCCAGCCTGACACCGCTGCCTCCAGAAGGAAACAGAGAGAAAAATCACACAAGTGCCTGGAACGTGCCTTCCCTGTCACTTTCAGAAAGTGACGATTACGGAAGCAGGACACGCGCTGTCAGTCCAGTGGAAAGGCAGCTAAAACGGGACATGGAGTTCGATGGTGAGGAGACAAAATTACACACCGCCCACGTTAACCTAAGGAAAGTGCATTTCATGAGAACAGGTGGTTTCTAGAGGTTTGTAATTTTCAGGCTGTAATAGGTTACCTCTTTTCTCAAAATAAAGACCCTCTAAATAGCCATCCTGGTCGGGTGCCCGGGAAGGGCATTCAGTCTTCGCTGAGAGGGGGCTTTTCTCAGAAGCCACCCAGCGCGCTGATTCCTTGAATCATCTTTCCGTCCGCACAGCTTAGATCTCGGGCTCTAAGGTCCCTCCATCTGGGACTCCGCAACTCCAGCTTCCCCTGAATACAACAAAGCCCTCGTCTCTTGCGGGTGCATATTTATATGAGGGATTTTAGCGCCCATCTCAGCACTACTGACAATTAGAGCCAGGTAATTATTTTCTCTGGCAGCTACTCCGTGAACCTGCGGCATCCCTGGTCTCCGCCCACTCAACACCAGCACCGGCCCCCGCCCTACACGTGCCAACAAAAATCGCCTCGATTGCCAAATCGCTCCCGGTTCCCAGAGAACTTCTGATTCCGAAGGATCATCTTCCCTCCCCTCTTTAGAAATCAGACAAGCTATGATCACTTGAACGTTTCTTTTACAATACATAAATCACCCAACTGACTTTGTATAGACCCATTTCAGCAAAATTCCGATAAAAATGGAAGTCTTGTTAATTACAACTACTTGCTATGCTGGGGAGATGCATTAGGAACGAACTTCCAAAGGATCGATTTCAATAAAAGTCACTCTGGGTTCATCCTAGTACCTCTGGAATTTTTCAAAATATATTAGGTGATTTAATGCTAAACAAGAGATTTTGCCAATAGGCAGATGTAGCACAACAGGCTGGTTTGGGTACAAATAAAACATTTTTTCTGCATCTTATTCAAAATCCCTGAAGCCTTCCTTTCCATTTCCTGATGTGGGAGGCACCCTCTATAAGCACCATCTCCATAAGCAAAACTCTGTATGTGAGTGTTTGTGCAATAAATAACATTTCACATTCACACCCACACTGCAAATGAATAGGCTTGGGCAAACAAAAAAAATGACTGTTCCTTTTAGTTAAAAAAAAAAAAATGTCGTCAGATAAAAAAAGAAATCCAAAGAATGAAAGCTTACACAAAAAGTTTTGCTTCGGGAACAAAGTCTAACCAGTCATTAATAAAAAAGAGACCTACAATGAGCTTAACATACTGCGGGGCAGGTGAGGCTGTTTCTTCTGAACTCCAGACCTACTATGTGATTGGAAACGGCCAGACGCGCTGGTGCAGTTCAGAATCCACAGAAACCCTCCAGCCCGGCTCCTACCTGCTGGCTTGACGGGCTGTCATGGGAGAGAAGATGCCAGATCGGGCAGGGAACGGAGCCTCTGAGCTGGCCGAGAGGACTCAGGTAGCCCGGCCCCACGCCTGCCTGCCCACCTGCCTGCCCGCCTGCCTTCGGAGCAGCCGTCCTTGTATCAAAGGGCTGAGGCACACGGGGCCTCTTCACTGTGACAAGTCAGTCCATGGAAACATCAGAAACACAAAAGGCAGGACAAGCAGGAAGGGATAGACAGACGGCTCCTCCTGCTAGGTGGACGTGTCACGATCTTTCCACCTCTTGGCTCTGTTCCAAGGCATCAGATGAACGGCTCACCCAGAGGCTAAAGTCCCAGCCCAAACTGAAAGCAACATTCCTCTATCGGGCACCCCTGTGCCCCCAGCGCACCCCCCCCCCCCCCGCACTGCACCCCCCCCCCACCCCCCATCCCCTGGCACAGCCAAATACCGGCCCATTGCGCAATCATCAGTTGCTCCCAGGTAAACAGCCCCACCCTATTCAAAACCCTCAGGATTCCTTCCAGGCTTTTCCAAAGAAGGCAGCAGTGCCCTTTCACCAACCCCCATCCGCTAAGTCTGCATCCACTCCTCCCACAGCAAAGGCTTCTCATCAGCCTCTCCAGCCTCACCGGGGTCCGCAGAGCAAGTCGTTTTGCACCCACATCGGTATGTCTGCTCGGGCCACGGACGACCCTGAGTCTTTCTGCGCCCCCGAGGCTCAGGCCGGGTCCCCCTCCAGCCCACGTGGTGGCTTCTTTGCGGGGACCACGGGCTACCAGTTACGGTACCTGCCTCCCCATCACGGGCAGCACGGACACTCAGGCGATGCCCTGTTTCCCAGCTGGACTCATTTCATCACGGACTGAACACCCCGTTACGGTGGCAAGTCGACACGTTCCAACACGCTCGCCGCCGTCTGCATGAATCTGGACTCGCGCGGCCACCACTCGACTGAGCATTTGCAATTCACCCATCCCTTGCCCTGGGCAAACAACGCTGGGAGGTGGTTATGCTGTCCCCTGGCACACAGGACAGGAAATGAGTCACCAGCCCATGGAATGTGAGGTGAAAGGGCGGTGAGATCACTTTGTAGCGGCGAAGTCGGAGGCTCAGGCAAGGTCAAGGATCCTGCAGCGGCGAAGTCGGAGGCTCAGGCGAGGTCAAGGATCCTGCGGGTGAATGAAGGTAGGACCAGGTGAGGGCGTGGGGGCCTCTGGCCAGCTGCACTGAAGGGGGCACCTGTGCCCAAGGAGGAGCCCTCCAGCACGGCAGGGCAGAGATACAGAGGCCACGGTCCAGCCAAGATCGGTCAAGCGAGCAAACGTCTATCTTTTGATAACTGTCAGCCAGAAGTCAGAGCAAAGTCTCAGGAAACACGGGAGAAAGGAGACAGAAGCCGTTCCTTCTGAGCAGGTTCCCGTTACAGTCAGTGCTCAGAAAAGAGGAACGAGCGGCTGATCCAGGAGGACCACAGCACGGGCTGCCTTCAGGGCTGGAGGGCACGTATCTTGAATGAATCTAGGGTCTTTCTTCACAACAGTATCAGATATTCTAGGCGCTCGACAGGAAATGGGATTAAATGAAGAATCAATAAAACACTAAGCTCACGTTAATACACAGTGCTCGAGGAAATGGATTCTTCTAACCTTTTTCAAAACCGATAACTGCACATCTTATTCTTTGGGAAATAAAGTGAAATTAAAGCTTTGTTGTTATGGCACGGAGTCTATGAGGAAAGTCAGAGTGTTCCCCAAACATATTGCATCTTTGATCGTTAACATATGTTTTTTTGGTAAAAACTCAGTCCTTTTTATATTATTTTAACCCATGTGCCTTGATTTCCAAGTTTCAGCCAAAAAAGATTTAACATCAATGAATTAGAGAATTTTAGGAACGTGTTCCTGGAAACACGGACTGACATGACAGACGGGCATCACTGGCTGCCACCTTCGGGTAACTGGGTAAGGAGTTCGCTCTGTTACTCACAGATTGTTATCCCATCTGAACTGAGATAAGATGGAATTTTATGACTATATAAAATGACCTCATGATATAAATTGGGAAAAACCAAACATTAAATGATTTTGTACATTTCCAATAATGGTTTGGCTCCAGTGACCTTGGTTTATATCTCTCTACAAAGGGAACTGTTATTACCGTTTTGCCTTTTTCCCCTTGTTTAGCTCCAGATCGCCTGGAGGAACCATAAAAGTAAATGAAGTCCATTAGATAAAATTATTATTTACACAAAGGCAATATTAATATTATCTGTCAGCAGGTTTTAAAACTAAGTGAAAGTTCACTCAATCCATTTCTGTGCTAGGTGAAGCAACCAGAGGCCCGAAAGGAAGGAAGGAAGGATGGACGGACGGACGGAAGGAAGGAAGGAAGGAAGGATGGACGGACGGATGGACGGCAGGAAGGAAGGAAGGAAGAGAGAGAGAGAGAGAAAGGGGAGGGAGAGGGGAGGGGAGGAGAGGGGAGAGGAGGGGAGGGGAGGGGTAGGGTGGAGAGGAGAGGAGAGGAGGAGAGGAGGAAGGGAAGGGAGAAAAGAGGGAGGAAGAGGGGAGTGAGGAAGTCAAGGAAGGAAAGGAAGGTAGGGAAGGGAAGAAAGGGAAGGAAGGAAGAAAGAAAGAGGGAGGGAGGTAGGGAGGGAGGAAAAGGAAAGGAAAAGAAAAGAAAAATAATGGGCCCTTCAAGGCAACACAACTATAACAACAACTTCTAGAAGATTTATCCAGAGACATTCCCCCACGGCAGGAAAATTCATATGGACACAATCAGAAATCCAAATGATAAGTGACTCATGGTGGATAAATTACTATTCATCGCTCCCATTGGTTTGCTTTGGGTTTTTTTTAAGGTTTTATTTATTTGACAGAGAGAGGAAGCACCAACAGGGGTACGGTAGACACAGAGTGAGAGGGAGAAGCAGACTCCCTGCTGAGCAGGGAGCCCAAGGCAGGACTCTATCCCAGGACCCCGGCATCATGACCTGAGCCGAAGGGAGACACTTAACAACTGAGCCCCTCAGGCACCCCTCCCATTGGTGTTTAGTTCAGCCGAGCAGGACCTGGAGTGCCACTAGTTTCCTTGTCAACCAGAAGATGCATCGTCTAGACCAACACGCACCAGCACACAATGGCAGCAGGAGAGAAGGATGCACCCTTGTGTTTCCGTGACCAACCAGCATCACCCGTCACCTCGTCACTGCCAACTAGAGAGCTCACACAGCTGGCTATCTCCACGGCATTTGTGCTCGCTGACTATCCCCTTGAGTATCTCCCAACCCCCCTTTCCCTGGGGTCCTAACACCCCAACTTTCCTATGTGCTTGTACATCCAGAACTCTCACTTCTCAGTCTTCCCTTCATAGGAAGGTGCACCCCAAGCACTCTTGAATATTCATTTCTTCTCACTGTGCACACGCTCCGTGGCCTGTGTCTTCAAACTCACGTGACTTTACATACTTTCTAAAACCCGGTGCCTTCCAAATCTAGAACTCTCTTCGAGACTTCCGCCCACAATCCAGATACATAAATCAAAATATACATCTTCACACAAAAAGGCAGAGGTTCATCCTCTACAGGTGACCCCATTACCTGCCTTCACCGACTGTCTCCTTTGCGCCTATTTCCTCTCACAGTTGGCCACACCGTTTACTCAGATACAGGCCCATGGTCTGAGGACTCGCCTTCCTCTTCTCCCTCCTTCATCTTCCCAACCCACCCGCCCCTGGCATATTGTCGTTATACCCCAACAACTCTCCCCACCCAAATCCACAGCTGTACCCTCCGCCCCAACCCAACCACCAGGCCTCTCTTTCTGGCCTGCACAAGGTCAGATGTTTCTTGATGGGCCTCCCTGCCTCTCACCCAAATCGTTAAGCTTCATCGGAGTTCACGTTGCTTACCTGGCCCCACGGAACAGCAACACCCATCTCTGCTACAGCCTTAATCACCAGAAACTGCCATTATGGGAGTTTCTGCCTTGCTCTAAAGCAGGCTGTGGGAAATCTCAGCCTCCGGACATCACGGGGCATAGGACAGATGAACAACCACCACCAGGGAAACGAATCCCTGCGGAGAAAATAATGCAAACCCACACACACCTCTCTACCTTCCTCACAAAGCTTATGCTCCCATCGATATGCCGTCCACATCCTCTTGTCGTGTGTGACTCTGCTCTTCGTTGTCACAGATGTTTTATTCCTCCATTAAAATTCTCTTAACATCTGGTCCAAATACAAAGATTCCCATGGTTTTGAAAAATGTCCTTTCTAAATGTCATAATTTTCCAATTAATGGTCAAAGGGATGAAGGGATTATTATAGGCAGAGCGGCTGAGAAGAGGAAGTCTCCTGGGCCTCGAAACACGAAAGCACATGGAAGACATAACCGAAGTGTGTGAACCCTGAGGGGCTCACCTAAGCTATTCTGGGACACCATAACTCCTTGGAACCACATGAAAAGTCAGAGGACAGAAAAATGAGGATATTATAATTTATAGGAGAAATACATTTATCAAGTTCATTATCCGAGGGTGAAAACACAAATACCTTGAAATATTGTATGATCTATTTGTGGAAAATGGACTGCTGGTACACTTGGGGAAAAAAAGAGCATTATTGAATGAAAAGGTTCCTGGTTTATTGTTTTCAGATTTCAGTTGGGAACGACCTTTGTGCCCGATATCCAATAATATCTATTCACAATGGATCAAATATCTCACAGTTGATACATCTGACTTTATTCAAATCTGTCACAATCTTCAGCCTTAAAAAAATAAAAAATAAAACAGGAGGCCTCAAGAGAACTACCATCATCCCCCTTATCCATCCGTGGCTCTGCTCTCCACAGTCCCAGCCACCCTTAGGCAACCACAGCCCAGAGGCAGTTGAGCTTACTTCTGACGTGGGGCCTCAAGGTCAGTCATAGCGTCACAGGATGTCACAGAGCCTGCGTCACTCCCTGTATTTCCCTTCGTCACACAGTCATTTCATTACCTCACACCGGCACGGAAGAAGGATGAATACAGGATGATAAGGTACCTAACTTTGATTACAGTATGTTCTTATAATTGTTATCTTATGATTAGCTGTCATTGTCAATCTCTTACTATGCCTGATTGAAAAACTGAATTTGTCATCGATATGCATTACTAAAAAACATAGGCTATAGAGAGTTTGGTACTATTTGTGATTTCAGACATCTGCTGAGGGTCTTTGAACATATCCCCAGGAAATAGGGGGAGATAGGGGGGCCTACTGTATTTGTAATTTCGGGGTCCGTTTATTAAAAACAAGAATAAATGGGGCACCTGGGTGGCTCAGTCAGTTAAGCATCCCACTCTTGATTTCGGTTCAGGTCATGATCTCTGCGTCATGAGACTGAGCCCCACATCAGGCTCCGTGCTGGGTGTAGAGCCTGCTTACGATTCTCTCTCTCCCTCTCTCTCTGCCCCTCCACCCCTGCTCATTCTCGCTCGCTTGCTCTCTTTCTCTCCCTCTTTTGAAAAAATAAAATAAAAACAAGAATAAGAAATCATCACTAAAATTAAAAAACACTAAGACCTATCATACCAAAATCAAAGATTCCACCAGAGAATAATAAAATGTAAGAAACTGCAGAGAAGACTCTATGCTTCTGCACAGGATATGACTGTATCTCTTTTTTTGCTGAGATAAACCTATAAAACACGCATTAGCATTCTTGCCTATTCCACAGATAGGGGGACTCAAGGAGGCCTCCTAAGTAGACAAAAGAAGTAAAACTTTTCCCACGTAAGTCCCTGGCTTCATTTTTTTTTTCTTTTCTTTTTTTTTGAATTTTATTTTATTTTTTCTGTGTCCCAAAAGCCCACGTTCACCCCACGGTTCTGCAGATATTGTCCCTGACTAAACTAACCGCTGATTCTCCCCTTCCCCAAATCTGCTTCCTGCCTCAATTCCCTGTCACAGCTAGAAGCACTTTGTTCTCCCTGATTTCCCCACAGGACACTGGAAAGCCATCAGTGAATTGTGCCAATGGCATCACACCCCTGTCCTCTCCTCTTGTCTCCACAGCTGCTGTCCCAGATTAAGCCACTTCATCTCTGACCCGGACTCAGTGGGAGCCCCACTAGTCAGTCTTGGGGCTGTTCACTCTCGCCCCCGCAACAGTCCATTCTTTAATTTTTTTTTTAAGATTTTATTTATTTATTTGACAGACAGAGATCACAAGTAGGCAGAGAGGCAGTCATAGAGAGAGAGAGGGGGAAGCAGGCTCCCCGCTGAGCAGAGAGCCCGATGCGGGGCTCGATCCCAGGACCCTGAGATCATGACCTGAGCTGAAGGCAGAGGCTTTAACCCACTGAGCCACCCAGGTGCCCCTCAACAGTCCAGTCCATTCTTTATGTTGTAACCGGGTTAATCTTTGTGCAGAGTCCGAAAAAGTCTACCCCAGAGAAGCAGAGAGTAAAATGGTAGCTGCCAGGGGCCGGGGTGGTGGGAGAAATAGGGAGATGTTGGTCAAGGGGGTACAAAGTTTCAGCTGGGAAGGATGAGTCAGCTCTGCAGGTCGCATGTAGAGCATGGTAACTAGGGTTAATGATGCTGTATTGTAAATTAGAATTTGCTGTAAGAGTAGATTTTAACGACTTCACCACACACACACACATAACTATGTATGGTGATGGATGTGTTACTTGGCTTGACTGTGACAATCACTTCACAATGTATACATATATCAAAACACCACACTGTACATCGTAAAAATATACAATGTTTGTCATTACACCTCAATAAAGCTGGAAAAAACAGTAGTAATAAAATATCTGTGTATTTTTAAAGGAATGTTGGTAGGCGCAATAAGACTATATTAAAAGGGGGGAGGAGAGGAGAGTTAATCAGATTAGGTGTTTTCCCTGTTTAAACCCTTTGAAATAACCTCCCTTCACAACCTCTCACAAATGCAAACCCTTGACCCCAACTAAGAACTGCTTTGGGGTCGGCCCCACCCACTTCTGCACCTTCACCAGCACCCCCGGATCCCACACCCAGACCACAAAATGGGCACGCACACACACACACACACGTGCACACATACTGGGACCTTGTCTCTGGTCCTTTTACTCACCAAAGTCTTCACCTTTCAGACAGCACCTGTGGGCATGTGGGTCCCAAAGTCTTTTCTCATGGTCCTTTCAAACTGCCTCCTTTCCCTTTTCACTCAGATGTCACCTACTCAAAGGCATCCCCAGCCAGGCCAGCTAGAGCACCGTGTCTTACTCTCCACTAGATTCTGTGATTTTTTTTCTTCATGTCACTTAAAACTACTTGAAATCACTCTACTGACAAGATTTGTTTATGGCCTGTTTAACCTACTCAGACGGAAGCCTTGAACTGAGCCTTAGTTCTGTTCATTTGCTATTCCCCCAGGCCCAGAAGAAAGTAGGACATATAATAAATACTATTGACTGAGAACTAGGTCTTAGAGGGGCTGGAAACCAAGATAGTCTTTGTCCAAGTGATAGAAAACATCCTTGTGCCAACCCACACACTTTCTGCCAGTGCCACTGAGAACAGCTTATGGCAAATTTCAGGAGAATTTTGATAGAAAACGACAAGTTCACTGGCAGGAAATCAGCCTATTAGGTGAGATTTCCCAAGACAAAAGTCAATAAAGACCTTGGATTCGCTACCATAAAAGCATCAAATGATTAGCACATAGTGCGATGCTGTGAACATGGGAGATTTTATTCTTTAGTTCATTAGCCGGAGGTGTGGAAAGTTCCTGCAGGACATCAGAGAAAGGCCTCCATGGTTGGAACATGCTCCCTAAGTGTTCTAAATCCCGTATTTCAAAATATGAAAAGCCAGGAGATGGTGGGTACATTCGTGTAAGCACAAAAGGAACAATTCCTAAGTGTAAGTCCAGACAAATGACTGTGAGGTTGCGTCAATTTGGCAAGTCGTCCCCAGCAGTGAAGGGTTTAACACAGCTGCAGGAGGTCTGACTCCTGCTTCTGTCTTGAAAAAGGTGAAGAGCTGTCTAGAATATCCCAGGGACCTGCCCCGCCCCCCAACAGGTGCAGGAGAGGAGCACTGTGGTGGGTCGGGGGAGCATGGAGGGCAGAGTGAGCAACCAGCACAGACTTGGGACCCAGAGCGCCTGGGGCCCCACCAGCTCCAACACGAGCCTCGTGTCTCAGGTTCCATCATCTGTAACAGGGAGTTCGAAATCACGGCTCAAAATTAGAAGAGCTCATTTGATATGATGTGGAGTTGTCCCTAGCAATTACGAAGCACCAAAACAGTTTTAATAAATAGGAACAAGAACGATTTACAAAAAGAAAAATGTGCTTGAATTCTTATAGAAATAAAAATCTCTAAAAATCAAATGAAAGCCTTCCTCTCGAGCATGGGATGACAAAACACGACAGTATTTCAGAAGCACCGTAACAGTGGGCTGCCCCAGCCGCAGAAAAATTCCACACCTGCCTGGGAGACACGTCAGCGCTGTTCACACTAGCAAAACCCTGAAAGCAACACAGGTGTCCACCGAGAGAATGCAAATTTGTGTGGTATACTAGATCACAAGGAACACGAACAGACACCAGCCACAAACAGCATAAATGAATATACAAAATGCCAGGAGAAAAAAAAAAAAAGTCAAAGATAATATAGAATAGAGTAAATCCATATTTACTGCAAATTTTAAAAAAGCAAATTAATATTTGGAATTTGTTGAAGCTATATGCGAAAGCCAGGAAATGCCCACAGAAACCTCACAGCGGCGCTACTGTGAAAATGGATGGATGCTGAAAAGGCTGGTGGGTCTGCTCCTTGTTGACCTCTCCTATCAAGCCACCCAGATCAAAGTCGGACGCTTACTAACTCTGCTTACACCCCACGCCTCCCACATCCACCCTTCTGCCTCGAACGCGTCCCTCCTGGTCTAGTATGAGAACCTCAAGTCCTTCCAAGTTCCGGATCAAACCCCAGTGCTCCTATTCGTATGACCATTTCTTTTTTTTTTTTTTTTTTTAAGATTTCATTTATTTATTTATCTGACAGACAGAGATCAAGCAGGCAAAGAGGCAGGCAGAGAGAGGGAGGGGGAAGCAGGCTCCCCGCTGAGCAGAGAAGCCGATGCAGGGCTCGATCCCAGGACCCTGGGATCATGACCTGAGCTGAAGGCAGAGGCTTTAACCCACTGAACCACCCAGGCGTCCCCATATGACCATTTCCCCATTGAGAAAGCAAGGGCAGCTCATCCAGGCCTCCTTAGGATACAATATCCACAGCCCTCAGGTCACTCAGCCAGAGTCTGGCTTCTCTCTGCCTTGTGACATGGCATTCCTGTATGCAAGGACAGAGCCTGTGCGCCCCCGCCCCAATCACTATGGCCCTTCAAAGACATCACAGTTCTCTGCACATAGAGAGTATCAAACATTCGTTGAGCGAACGCACCAACCAACCATCAACAAACCCTAGGAAGAGGTGGCAGGCTGATACAGAAGGAGGTTGGGCATCAGATGAGTTCTGGAAGCACAGGAATCATATGAATGTCCTGGAAATAAAAAGATCACACTTTTCACAGAGAAATGGAACCATGTCTCAGGGTAGAATTTACTGAGAAAGGGGGTAAGATAGCAAATGCATTTACCTGTTTGAAATGCAAAGATCAGAGTTATTTGTAATGAGATCAGCTAAATTACAGTCCATCCATACTATTAACTATGTTAATAGTAACACAGTTACTATGTTACTTGTAACTTGTAACTATGTTACTTGTAACTTGTAAACCTGATGTACTGAAACTCTACACTCTGGCATAAAAATGTGCACCCCTACATCCATCGCAATCTGATTTATAACAACCGAGCTATGGGAGCAACCAAAGTGTCGTAGACGAGTGGATGAGTGGAGAAAGAAGATCTGGCGCAGAGAGAGAATACCGTCCAGCGAGAACGAGAGCTTGCCGTTTGCCACAACACAGATGGACCTAGAGGGTGTTATGCCAGTGAAATAGGTCAGATGGAGAAAGACAAATAACATATGATTTCACTTGTATGTGGAATCTTAAAAGCAAAACAAATGAATAAACAAAGCAAAACAGAAACAGACTCATGGATACAGCACACTGACTAGTGGTTACCAGAACGGGAAGGGGTTGGGGGAGGCTAAAACAGGTAAAGAAGGTTAAGAGATACAAATTTCCAGTTATAAGATAAATAAGTCATGGGGCTGGCATGTACAGCACAGGGAATGCAGTCAGTAGCACTGTAATGACTTTGTATGGTGAGGGGGACACGGGCGGCTCAGTCAGTTAAGCGTCTGACTTCTGCTCGGGTCATGATCTCAGTGTCCTGAGATCGAGCCCTGCATCAGGCTCCGTGCTCAGTGGGGAGTCTGCTTGTCCCTCTCTCTCTGCCCCTTCCCTCACTCGTACTCTCTCTCAAATAAATAAAATCTTAAAAAAAAAATAAAATTTAAAAAAACAAAACTTTGGAGGTTCCTCAAAAAGTCAAAAATAGAGCTACCGTACCACAACCCAGCAGCTGCACTACGAGGTGTTTACCCAAAGGACATAAACATACCGATCTGAAGGGGCACATGCACCCCAATGATTAGAGCAGCAATGTCTACAATAGCCAAACTACGGAAGAGCCCAGATGTCCACTGACAGATGAATGGAGAAAGAAGACGTGGTGTGTACGTACACACACACACACACACACACACACACACACACACACACACAGGAATATTACGCAGCCACCAAAAAAATGAAATTTGCCATTTGCAACGACATGGGTGGAACGAGAGGGTATTATGCTAAGCGAAATAAGTCAATCAGAGAAAGACAATTTTCATATGATCTCTCTGCTATGTGTAATTTAAGAAACAAAACAGAGATGGGGCACCTGGGTGGCTCAGTGGGTTAAAGCCTCTGCCTTCGGCTCAGGTCATGATCCCAGGGTCCTGGGATCAAGTCCCGCATCAGGATCTCTGCTCAGCAGGGAGCCTGTTTCCCCCCTCTCTCTGCCTGCCTCTCTGCCTACTTGTGATTTCTGTCTGTCAAATAAATAAATAAAATACTAAAAAAAGAAGAAACAAAATAGAAGATCATAGGGGGAAGAGATGGGGAAAAATTAAGCAAGATGAAATCACAGAGGGAAACCGACCATTAGAGACTCTTAATCATAGGAAACAAAATGCGGGTTGCTGGAGCGGGGGCAGGGGGGGCAGGGATGGGGTAACAGGGTGATGGGCATTCAGGAGGGCACGTGATGTAATGAGCCCTGGGTGTTCTATGCAACTGATGAATCACTAAATTCTACCTCTGAAACTAATAATACACTCCATGTTAATTAAATGAATTTAAATAAAATAAAATTTTTAAAAAATAACTTTGTATGGAGACAGAGGGTGACCAGCCTTATCATGGGGATTGTTTCATAATGTATAAAAATCCAGAATCGCTACAATGTACACCTCCAACTAATAACATGTCCTCTGCTCACCATACTTCAATTTTTTAAAAAATAATGATGTTGGCTGAAAAACATAATTAAGTAAACACATGTATTTCTTTATATAAAGATAAATAAGAGAGAATGAACGAACTTTTGACTAAAATAAACCAAATTATTTATGTTGATATGTTTGCAGATTCAAAGAACCCTGCACTACTCCCAGAAGTAGAGGTATTTCACTTGCTTCCAGGAACTCGAATTTTCAACAGGCACTTATTTTTTCATAGATAATTCAAAGTGAGCAAAAATATTCAGGTTTAAAATAAATGAGTGAGGTGAGCTTAGCTTTACGGATTAACTCATGAGATAGGAGCCCTGATACAAGTACTAGATTCAGTTCAGGCTATGCTTAAGCTCACTGTTCTGGAAAATTCCTACAGTTCTCTCTGGTTACAACCACAACCACGGAGATGAGCCTGGAGGGAATGGGGCTGGGCTTTAATGCACAAACACTCATTCTGGAAAAATCAGAGGTTCTAGGCACAGAACTCGCTGGCTGCGGACACCTCCTCACAGAGGAGCACAGACAGATCTACCCCGTTCAGTAACTCATCCCAGATCACAGTGAATTGGCAAGTCGCGGAACAAAGCTGCTTTGCCTGAAAAGTCTGAAGAAGAGTTTGTCTCTACCTGCTCAAATCCAGGACTGCTCTGATGGCCATTTTTAAAACACCACCATAAGGCAGATGGTGGTTATCGCTGTTTAACTAAACGTGCTTTCCTGATCAGACACACTGATCCACACCCACATAGACCCTGAAATACCCGAAGGGCCTTAAATGTAGTCATAAACTTTGCTGAACATTCTCCAAAGGCATTCATCTTTTACACGAGCAAAGACTTACAGGGAAAAATGGTCCTCCTAGTCTAAGCGTTGCGCATTACAAACATGATTTGGAAGCTTCTAGCTGGAGAGAAGAAAATGGTTTTTTACAATTAACTCCATCAGGAGTTTATTTTATTTTTTATTTTTAGGAGTTTATTTTTAACTACATCAGAAGACAGGAGATTATTTTTAAAAGAAATGGTAAGGCCATGAGAAGTAATAGTAGTAAGTGTCCTGGCAGAAAATAAACTGTGTGTGGCACATATAAACACACACACACACACACACACACACACACACACACGGAGGAAGGACACACCCACCGCAATGCACGCCCATGTGCTTGCCACACACACATTCTCACAGTGAACACCAGAAGCCTGGTCTCCACGTCTGACGGTAAATTAGAGGCAAATCCCCACTCTGCCTCTGGGTGGTTGTGGGCCCTCTATTTCCGTCTTCGAGTTGGGACAACGTCCGTGTGTTTCTCACATGGTTTGTGAAGATTTACTCTTCTCACCAACACGGAACACCTAGAACAACGCCAGAACAACGCCAGGCCCACTCTAAGTGTGCAATAATTGTTACACAGGACAACGTGGATCTTCACTGTTCCAATTAACATCTGAAGGAAAACACAACCAATCGTTAGCATGTTCTGGGGTGTGGGGGCGTGCGTCACTGTTCCATACTTCGGGGTGGGATAGTTTTTGCAAGTTTCCTATAAATGGGAATCTGTGGTTATTATCATGAGAAAAAAAAATTACATGTATGATTTGCTAAGAAAATGCTACAGAGAAGAATCAAGATGAACGGATTTAAGTCCCCTCGCTGATTCATTTCCATCCCCCCAGGACAGAAGAAGCTCTAGCTTCTGAGTCCAGCCTGGACACATTTGGTCCACGTGGTCATGCCTGAAAGCACCAGCAATGATCAGGGAGATGGTGTCAAAGACAACCTTCAATTCTTTTTAAAAGGACCAGAATTCTTTTATCTGATCAGGGCTAGAGGGCCATCATGCTCAGGTACACTACAGCGTTATAGGTGGCCCTGTTCTAAGGGGACAGCTGATCAGAGCTATAATCCCCAGAGAAAAATCAAACAGAACAAGTTACTATGCCCAGCTTCTCTAGAGGACTCCCACACGGCCAAGGATTTTACGCATGGCAGAAATCCAGAATTTAAATTCGACGTTTTACCTAAACTCCACACTGACCGAAGACCTACTCACTCAAGCAAGCACAGAATAAAAATCCAGAAAAACATTATGATGTTCTGAAACCTAGGGAAAAAAAAAAAAAAATGACAACGGTGTGGCATCAAATGCCAGATCAAATGACAGGTGCTGGTAGGGGGTCAATCTCGACTTTCTAAGTGGAACTCAGAGCTAAAGTGTTCAAAAGCACCCTCGCCAGAGTCTTCATTAATTTTGTACGTTTCCTCCGCACACCATCATAGAGACAGAACACAATGAGCTCGTAACCCTTCAAAAGTTTAGTTTATAGCTCACCATCTTTCTCTAGTGGTTAATGGTGATTCTCACAGATTAGAACTGGAGATGTTTCAGGAAGAGGCAAGAGCCCAGAGACATCGGGGCCCTTGGTGCCTCAGGCAGTTAAGCATCTGCCTTTGGCTCAGGTCATGATCCCAGGGTCCTGGGACCAAGGCCTAAATTGGGCTCCCTGCTCAGCAGGGAGTCTGCTTCTCCCTCTCCCTCTGCCCATCCTCCTGCTTGTGCTCTCCCTCATTCTCTCTCTCTCATTCTTTCTCAATAAAAAAAATTTTAAATAACTTTTTTTTTTAAAAGGTGAATACAGACATATTGAAAAAACAATTTCCTAACAGATGAGAGTCACAGTTGAGAAGAATTCAGCATGGCAGGAATACTGAAGAACTCCGACTCAGGTGTGCCATGAACCAACCCCTTAACCTCTAAGTGAAAAGTCTCCCCCATTTGCCAATTTTATCCACAAAAATGTTTATCATTTTCTGCATGCAATGACATGAAAACCTTTTGAAAAAAACCATGACAGCTTGAGAATCACAGACCTGGGTTTAATCCAGACAAGAAACTATGATTCAAAGAACTCAACCTTCTAGTCCAAGGTTACCGTCAGTCTAGAAAGCAATGTCAGAACTTGAATTCACTTGGGTCTGACTCAAAAACCACCATGCAATCTTGTGTCCCCAATACTTTAGGTTGCTGACAATTTTGCAACCACAGTTTGCCAACACCAACGGAGAAAGCACCACATTTTTTAAGCTCTGTAAAGTGAATGTTACACCTCAAATGTGAGCTGCCACTAAAGTATTTGTCTCTGTAAAAATTCCAACGATGTAGCAATTTCACCCCTAGGTATATACCTAGGAAAAAAAAAATTCATGTCCACCCAAAAACTTGTAAATGAATGGTCCGACAAAGTAGAAATCATCCAAATGCCCATCAACTAAAGAACGGTGAATGGACAGAGAAATGTGATCTTTCTACAGCGTAACATCACTCAGCTCGAAAAAGGAACAAAGTGCGGACATACGCCTCACCACAGATGACCCCTGAAAACACTGTGCGAGGGGGAAGAAACCAGTCACAAAAGGCCACATACAGTTGGATGCCATTTGTATGAAATGTCAGACAGAGGTGAATCCACAGAGACGGAATAGAGACGAGCGACTGCCAGGGGTTAGGGGAGGTGGGTAGGGGGACTTTTCACTGACAGCTACAGGTTTTCTTTCTGGGGTGATGAAAATATTCCAAAATTAAACAGTGACTAAGAACATATAAAATGTGCAGTAAACCTTAAAAGGGTGAAATTTATTGTATGTGAATTATATATCAAGCTGTTAAAAGAAGTCACTTCCAAACTCCAACTCAGGCTAGCAAGTTTTCGGGATGATAGCTCCAGCAACAGAAGGTAAGAAAGACAGTAGGAGTATGTCTCATTCCGAGGGGGGGACTTTGATGGATCTTTCCAATTTGGGGAACAGTGGCCTCGGGGGTGGCATCAGGTGACAGTGGTGGCTGGGGAGCCAATAAGGAGAGGGCTCTTCATATACCCAGCTTTTCACTGGCCAAGTCCCCATTAGCCTGACATAGACGGGAACCGGGGTGGGTGAGCTACTGGTCTATGGAAAAAGTAGAAGAGCTACAGAAAAACCAGCATGAGATTGACACGGGCTTTGGAGCCCAAAGCAAATTTGTTATTAAGTCTTTATTTTAATTCCAGTGTAGTTAAGAGACTGATGCTAGTTTCAGGTGTATAACACAATTGATTCAACATTTGCATCACCCGCTGCTCCGACAGCAAGCGCACTCCTTCATCCCTGCCACCCGTGTCATCTGTCCCCCCACCCCCTTCCCCTGGTAATTGTCAGTTTGTTCTCTTCAGTTAAGAGTCTAGAGGTGCCTGGGGAGCTCAGTCGGTTAATTGTCCAACTCTTGGTTTCGGCTAAAGTCATCTCGGGATCCTGGGATCCACGAGGCTCTGTGCTCAGCCGGGAGTCTGCTTGAGGATTCTCTTTTCTCCCTCTGCCCCTTCCCCCAACTTGTGTGCTCTCGCGCACTCTCTGTCTCTCTCTCTCTCTCTCTCCCTCTCAAATAAAAAAATCTTTAAATAGAAAGAGTCTGTCTTTTGGTTTGTCTCTCTTTTTTCCATTGCTCATTTGTTTTGTTTCTTAAATTCCACATAGGAGTGAAATCATGTGGTATTTGTCTTTCCCTGACTCACGGATTTTGCCCAGCATTACATCCTCCAGCTCCAGCCATGTGGTTGCAAACAGCAAAATTTCATTGTTTTTATGGCTGAATAATATTCCACTGCATGTATAGGTACACTGCATCTTCTTTATCCATTCACCATGATCAAGTGAGATTTCTTCCTGCACTGTAAGGGGATTTCAGTATTTGCCAATCGATCGATGTGATACATCACATCAACAAGGGAAAGGAAAAAACTATATAATCATGTCAATAGATGCAGAAAAACCATTTGTCAAAGTACAACATCCATCATGACAAAATCCCTCAACAAAGGGCGCCTGGGTGGTTCAGTCGATGAAGCGTCTGCCTTTGGTTCAGGTCATGATCCTAGGGACCTGGGATCGAGCCCCACATCAGGCTCTCTGCTCAGGGGAAGACAGCTTGTCTTCCCTGCTTGTGTTCCCTCTCTCTCTGTCTCTCTCTCTGTCAAAGAATAAATAAAATCTTAAAAAAAAAAAAAATCCCTCAACAAAATAGGTTTAGAGAGAACATACCTGAACATAATACAGACGTTATGTGAAAAACTCACCCCAAACATCATCCTCAATGGGGAAAAACCGAGAGCTTACACCTAAGGTCAGGAACAAGACAAGGATGTCCACTCTCACCATTTTTATTCAACATAGTCCTAGCTATAGCACTTGGACAACAAAAAGAAAAAAAAAAGGCATCCAAGTTGGTAAAAAAGAAGCAAAACTTTCATTATTTTACGTATGACGTGATAATATATACAGAGAACCCAAAAGACTCCATGAAAAGACTACTAGAACTGATAAAAAAAAAAAAAATCAGTAAAGTCTCTGGATACGAAATCAACGTACAGACATCTGTTGCATTTCTATACACTAATTATGCAGCAGTAGAAAGAGTAATTAAGAAAAAAATCCCATTAAACAATTACATGAAAATAATTAAGTACCTAGGAATAAACTTAACCAAAAAGTTGAAAGATCTGTACTCTGAAAACAGGAAAACACTGATGAAAGAAAGTGAAGAGAAGACAAAGAATTGGAAAGACATTCCATGCTCAGGGACTGGAAGAACAAACATTCTTTAAATGTCTGTCCTACCCAAAGCCATCTACACATTGAGTGCCATCCCTATCGAAATACCAACAGCATTTTTCACAGAACTAGAACAAACCATCCTAAAATGTGGTTGGAACCAAGAAAGACCCTGAATAGGCTGAGCAACCGTGAAAACAAAAAGCCAAGTTGGAGGCATCAGAGTTCCAGACTTCAAGTTCTATTATAAAGTTGTAGTGGTCCAAACAGTATGGTTTGGACACAAAATTACACCCATGGATCAACAGGATAGAATGGAAAACCCAGAAATGAGCCCAAGGCAGTTTTAGGCTGAAATGGACCCATTACCCAGAGAGCTTGCTGCCACACACATACCCATGAAGCCTCTGACTCCAAAGTAACTTCAGATATCTTACCCTATTTATAATTATTAATTATTATACAATTTATATGATTTATCAGCATCAATTACCTCATTATTTAAAGTGCTTACATATTTTACTTAACACTTTAAAATAATTTTTTTAAAGATTTTATTTATTTATTTGTCAGAGAGAGAGAGAGGAGCGACAGTGAGCACACGCAGACAGAGTGGCAGGCCGAGGCAGAGGAAGAAGCAGGCTCCCTGCCAAGCAAGGAGCCCGATGCGGGACTCGATCCCAGGATGCTGGGATCATGACCCAAGCCGAAGGCAGCCGTTCAACCAACTGAGCCACCCAGGCGTCCCCACTTTAAATAATTTTATAGCTCACACTTACCTAAGAATTGTGGGGGTGGAGGTCTCTCCAAGCCCCCAAGTTCACTGCCACCTCCAACATGCAGTCCATGCACACCCTTCAACAACCCCTACAGACTCTGCACACACTTCTTCAGCTAAACACATCTGATAGAAATTTCCATTCCTCCCCGTGTTTTTCCAGTGTTAAAGCAACTAAATCAGATAGCCAAAGGAAAGTTTTCCCAGCATTGGTCATCCTCCAAAAGAAGAGCAAAATGGAAGAACCAGTGGGCATGAAGGTGGAAGGGCAGTAACCATAGCAGCTGCCTCTACCCAAGCTCTTGGACATGTGACATCAACTATGTATATAAACCACAAATGCTCTGATACTTTTTGGCTCAAAGCAGTAAGTTCCATTGAAGACTCGGGACCTAGCGCCATTTGTCAGGCAAAGAGAATGTTTCCCACCATATCCACCCTCCATTATTAAACACGCTTTTCTGGAACCTCAGAACTATCCCAGGGATCACAGGGTCCCCCTCTTCAGGAAGCCTCTGTTGCACGACACCTGTGTAATGACCCCGAGTCAGCAGTCCCCCATGGTCCTCTTCTCAGCTCCTGAAGTCTCAGAATCGCCTCTCCCTGCACAGTTCCCACAGCGAGAGGTCGAACAAAGTGTGCTATGTATGAGCTGTCACATTAGCATTTCCCATCATGAAATAGTTATGTTTTCCCCGGATCACAGTCCTATAAATCTTTAGCAAGCATAACTTCAGAACTTAATTCCTTGACCACAGAGCAAGATTCTCACCTTTTGGAGAATCTCTGGGCAAGATTCTCATCCCACGGGAGTTGTACTAAAAAATATCAAGGATGAGAACTGGCCCAGGGGCACTAGCTACGGGCAGTATAGAGTCACGACAAACAGCTGCCTCTCCTCCCGACTGTCACCGTTCCCTCCGCACCAGTGTCCTCGAGCAGGCCAGCGCCCCGTCTCCAGCAGCCTCTGATTAATCAAACATCAGCCTGTTGTGGTCCAAGCGGACCCCGCATATGAATCTTTAGACTGTGGCGTGTACCAGTCTACAGCATGGAGAACTGTGTCCTTATTTGTTATAAGCCTGTGTCACGTGCTTAAAACAATTACACATGCATCCACGCACACACACTGGGCTCGAATGTCTAAACACTACTGTCTTAGTCCACTCTTTTCTCTTAACCTAACCCATAAAGAAGGATCAGCAAAATATCCACAGATTCATACAATTCATGAATAAGGTGATTTTGCTCATGGTCAAGGACTCGTTAATCCCACTGTAGATCTAGAACCACAGAGCTAAAAAGGATGCTGACAGCTGGTCTCCACTGTCAAGTCTCCTCTCCAGGCTTTTCTCATCCACAACTTCAGAAGAGATGTTATGGCTTCATCTCCAATTCCACCATGCAAAAGGGTTTCTTCCCTAGGTTCTTGGAGAGATTTCCAGAATCACGCAGATGTGGGTTCGAATTCTGCCCTCCTTCCTAGCTTGGTGACTCTGGAAAAGTATACTAACCTTTGCCCACTCTTTCTCCTCACCTAAAATACCAATACCATCTACCTGTCCTTCTACTGCCCCCAACACAGGCATGTATTAAGTGGCTACAAAATGGCACCCGTTGAATGGCCTTCTCTCCTGCCCAGACCAGTGTCCTAGATGGACATCCCTGGCTGTCTTCTTTTTTCTTCCATCTACCTTCAACATGGCTTAAATGCCTCCGCCTGGACCCTCTGGCTGGGATCCTGTGGACAGTCCCAGAGCATGGCCCAAAAGCTGCCGTCCAATCTCATCGCAAACCCCTGCCTCATCTTCCGATGCGCACCAGGCACGATTCAGCAATTCTTGAGACATCACCATTTTGGTGTCAACGCACTCTTTAGATCTTTATCCTCACCATGCCTTCTGCAAACTACAACTTCCTATCTATCCCTCCTGTCCTGTGAAAGGCCACCTCAATGCACCTGCCAACGCTTTGCTATTTACCCATTCTCATCATGAGAATGAACACTTCCTTCAACCCTGTACTCAAAACCTGTTGTATATCCCCTCTACCATTCTACTTACAAAGGAATATACTTATTAATGAACTGAATTCCCTCGATACAACACAAACCCATGGACAGAGACACTCTCGCTACTATACCTTTCCTTTACAACAGAGAGCTTAGATCGTCACCATTATGAAGTGTGAATTTTATAATATTGAATTCTTTGCGTGCATCACCTCTCTGCCTGGTGCACAATGACTAACACGTACCTGCTGTCACACTGTGATGGAACTTGGAACGCCCCATTTTAAGCCATCTCACACTCTGTTGAAAACTGGGCCAATCTGCTTTGCTGTGTATTCCTTGTCCGTGCTCAAAGGCTTCAGCCTTAGAAACAAACAACTTCATAAAATTTTAAAAAGGCAATGAAAGAAAAGAGAAACATAAACTGCATACACATAGCTCCCCTGCCACGGGAGCTGGTCAGAAACACAACAAAGGCATGGCCATAAAATTACATGGTGTTGATATCCCAGTTCCAAGCCAGGCTCCGCAGGCTACTGGGAATCATTTTTAGAAGACATACGTGGATTCCTATGTTAACTTCGCAGCCTGTGAAATCCGGGACTCGTATCTCCCCAAACGATGGCGACCCACACTTTTTATTAGCTGCCTGCCATGAGAAGAACACATGAATGATGCGTTTCTAATCAAAGTCATAGACTTGAGTCATTTCAACATACACTCTCCACTATGGGGGGTGTGTGTGTGTGTGTGTGTGTGTGTGTAGGAGAAAAACAAAACTCAAATTGCTACTTGTGTGCCATAACTATCTATCAGCAATAAATCTTTAAGCCAAGGCTAAGCCATTTAGAAGTCTTGATAATAAGCTCAAAGTCTCTAACGCTATTTCACTACATTCCTTATTTAATCAAATTATTTTGAAATGTATTTGCAATGAGGGGTGATTAGAAGTCTCCTCTTACAAAGGATCATTCCAGTGTCCCACTGGCACATGATCTCATGACAAAAAAATGTCCCCTGTCAGGAGAGAAATCGTCATTGGACCAACCTCCGACAGCTAGTCCTTGAGGTCAGAGGAAGGAAGCAGCCACAAACGAATGAACAAACACAAAGACCTTCCAGGTGGACTGTCTCAGATGACCTCCAAAGGTCAAGTCACACAAGGTGGCCGCTAGAATCTCGACCACAAGCCACCAAGCACTGAGCTGCTTTGCTGTCTCTTTCTTCTTGAACAGATACTAGATTCCAAAACGGATTATCCCTCTGCCCAAAGAGAGGCTGACTCTGAGGTAACCGGCTCTCTGAGTGTGTTCTCTCACCCAGTTTAAGGAAAAACGATGCGGTTTGGAAGCAACTTCCAGAGTTACCGAATGTTAAGCAAGATATTCATTATTCTACCCCACCATGAAACAACAGGCCCAAACAGCCAACTCCGGGAAGGTCCTCCGAGACTCTGTTTGTACATGTCAGGAAGCAAAACAGGGTGTTCAAAATGCACTGCTTCTTAGAGTACTTCTGTCCCTTCTGAGAATCTGAGTAACACAAAAGAAACCACTTCACGGAAAACCGGACCCAATCCACCCAACCCCCTTGGAGATCCAAAATTCCCCAGGAACCCCACGACGGGGGCTATCCTACATGATCTCATAAAAATTCTCCCTGTGTGTGGTGTCTGGTGGCGGGGGCGGAGGGGGTGCTCACTTGGTTAAGCATCTGGCTTCGGCTCAGATCATGATCTCGGGGCTGCTTGTTGGGCTCCCTACTCAGCAGGGAGTCTGCTTCTCCGTCTGCTCCTCTCCCCAATCGTACTCACTCTCTCGCTCTCAAATAAATAAATATTTTTTTAAAAATTTTAAAAAGCAAGAGAGGACCCCTACTCAGCCACATAAGCACAGCGCCTGCACCTCGTGCACCCCCACGGGAGGTGAGCCAGCCAGATGACCGAAAATGAGGAACGGCTGTGCCTCGCCTTCACCTCCCAGGAAGAGAAGATCTCTGGGATTCTAATTCCCCATAATGATGCTAATACACGTCTCTTGCCTTATCTAGCCAAAGAAATGAACATGGAAGAACCCGATAGAAATCAAGCAGATAGAACACGGTGAAAATGACACCACCAAATTAGCTGTCTCAAAGGCCCCCACATGCCCCATGGCAGGGTTTGTCCAAGTGGAAACATTTCCCTAATGGCAGTGGCTTACTCACCATTAAGTTTCACAAAGTCATAAATATCTATGTATAATATCATAAAAAAAGAGCATAACACCGGCTTTAAAAACACTGGCCAGTGAGAACAGCATCATAAAGATTCTACCCCAGATTTGTTAACAAATAAATACAATAAATGAAGCTGAGACAAGGAGAAAGCTAGAAATACTTTCTCAGATGTGAAACAAACTGCTCTGACGTCTGTATTCAAGTCCAATAAGATCTATATATGGGTCTGCTTTGGGAAAATACAAGAAGAAACATGGTTTTCTTTTTTTCTCTTCAGTGAAAGGAATTATGGTTATCAAGAAAATAATATTTTGGTTTACACAGACGCATCAAATATCAAATTGAAACATGAAGTATTTACTAGATATGCAAAGCATGGGTAGCACGAAGCTACATTTCCCCACATAACTCAAAGAAATTTCACACGGTATGAAGGAGCTTAAAACTACATTTAGGCAGAAGAAACATACACAGAAGTTGCCTTGTAAGAAGTGATAAAAAGGGGGCGCCTGGGTGGCTCAGTGGGTTAAGCCGCTGCCTTCGGCTCAGGTCATGATCCCAGGTCCTGGGTTCAAGCCCCACATCGGGCTCTCTGCTCAGCGGGGAGCCTGCTTCCCCCCTCTCTCTCTGCCTGCCTCTCTGCCTACTTGTGATTTCTCTCTGTCAAATCAATAAATAAAATCTTAAAAAAAAAAAAAAAGAAGTGATAAAAAGCCATGTTGCGAAACCCCGGATTTCTGCAGGGATAAACTACACGTGTTTGCATCAAGAGAATGTACAGAAAAGACACAAAAAGAAATCGGCCAAGTAAGTTTCTCCTAGTTTGTGGATTTCAAACAAGTGTTTAAGTAAATGTGAGATGGCTTTGCCATGGGATGTGAGAACTGGAAAGGAAGAGATTCCAGAATGAGGAATATATTCTACACAACTTCTCATGGAATGAACGCCGTGCCCCAGAGTTCCTTACTCTGAGCAATCCGGGCATTTGCATGGGCTAATTTGCTGTTGTGGGGGTGGCACTAGCATCTGACAAGGCTGAGCAACACTGTTGGCGTCTACCTTCAAGAGGCCAGGAACCCAAAAGAACATGCTAGACAATCAAAATGTCTCCAGATATTGACAAATGTCCGGTAGGGCGGGGGCCGTGGGATGCGAATCACCCTCCCTCACCTTGAGAATCACGACTCGATACAGTTAAATCTCAAAGAAACGTTGAGCTATGGCATAAGAGAAGGACTGCGTGTAAAAAGGGAACATCCGATCATTCTCCATACTTCGAGTCTCTCGTTTGCTTACGTTGTCAGGATGATCCTGTAGCTAAAGCGCTACATGTACGAATCAAAACTGTATCCCAAATTGCTACAACACACAATTTCACCACAAGGAAACTTGAGTTTTACAAATCACTTCTATAATGGAAACCAGATTAAGTATGTTTCAGTTACCACAGTAATGAGGACAGCGCAGTCTGGAAAACGAAATGAATGAATGCTGACAACATTTGTAAGCAAAACCGTCAAAAACCTGAACAGGAACCCCAAATGCCCCAGTGGAGTGTGCTTTGATCCCTCAACTACCCGGCTGCTCTTGTTTCGCTCTGAGACAGTAATGGAATGACAAACCAAGGGTGCACCTGTGGAAGAGGCTATCTGATCTTCACAGGAGACTGTCATGGAGAACGAGCAAAAGAAGGATTCCTCAGTATCTCTTCTCACCTTGCTACTAAGTAGCTTCCTTCTCTTCAATTCCAAGAGTTAACTGAGCCACTCCTTAACTAGCAAGCAGTCTGTCAGACACCTTTAAGCCCTGGGTAGGGAATCTCCAGCACAAAACTCAACTAGGATAAAGGGAAGAGTCTCCTGTCCTGCCTCACCACCATCATTGCCACATCCAACATCAATGCCACCTCCACCATCACCTCCATCATCACCTCCAACTCTACCACCACCATCACCACCCCACATCCACCATCACCACCACCACCCCCCCGACCATCACTTCCACCATCACCATCACCATCACCACCATCACCTCCATCCTCATCACCTCAACATCATTACCTCCACCATCACCTCCACACCCATCATCACCTCCACCATCATCACCCCCACCATCATTATCTCCATCAGCACCATCATCTCCAACTCCACCATCACCTCCACCCTCATCACCTCAACCATCATTATCTCCACCATCACCACCATCACCTCCACCTCCATCATTACCTCCACCATCATTACCTCGACCAACATTATCTTAACCATCACAATAATCACCTCCACTTCCACCATCACCTCCACCCTCATCACCTCAACCATCATTATCTCCATCACCATCATCACCTCCACCTTCACCATTACCTCCACCATCGCCATCTCCACCATCATCACCTCAACTCTACCACCACCACCACCCCACATCCACCATCACCACCATCACATCCACCATCACCACCACATTCATCATCACCACTTCCACCATCACCTCCATCATCATCACCTCAACATCATTATCTCCACCAGCAGACCCCCAACTCTAACACCACCTCCACCATCACCACCACCACTTCCACCATCATCATCACCACCATTAGCTAGAAGTCTCACCATTATAGCAAGGAATTCCCCAACCCTGCGTTGGGCTCCAGCATAATCTAACCAGTCCTTGGACAACTTTCTTGGCACATGATTCTTACTTACACTAGACTTTTCTACTTCCGGAACTTATACATTTCCAAAACTTGCTCAGTTGTTCTCTTGGCCTGAAATATCCACCATATACACAAGAGATGGGTTAAGCATCTCATGAAGTCAAGCTGGAAACACACTGGACATGAAGAAAACACTGAAACTGCTCACACACTACAGAAATCGCTTCATGCTGCACAAACAGGTTTTCCAATGGATAAGCATCCATTTAATATTTAACTCTCACATGACAATAGGCACCAAGGATGTGTTCTAAATATTTTATAATTGTTAACTGTCTTGCCCTTATAATAACCCAGTGAAAGTTATTATTATTGTCCTTTTTTTTATTGATAGATTTTATTTTTCAGAGCAGCTCCATGCTTACAGCAAAATTGAGGAAAGACAAAGATTTCCTACAACACCATCTGCCCCCACACAAATGTAGCCCAGTCATTATCAACTTCCCTCCCAGAGTGGTGTATTTGCCACAGTCAATGGACCTATACTGACACACCATTATTATCCACGTTATTATCCTCTTTTCACAGATGCAGAAACTGAGGCACAGGGAGGTTAAGAAAACTGCCCAAATACATAGTCTGGCATAAGTGGCAGACCTGAGGTTCGAACCCAGATGGCAGTCTCTCCAGGGTCTCTGACCCTCTCACTCTGCAGCCACTCTAAACTGGAAACAGTTCCAAGGCAAACTTTATGTTTAAGTGACTTTTAAAAAAATAATAAATGTCAGCGTCAAAGAGAGCTCCAGGAACATCTGGTTGCAGATTTTCAACCTTTCTCTAATAACAGACCATGATTTTCAAAAGCCCTGACTCGAGCCCCCCTTTCCTCTCAGACCACTTCAGGGAAAATCTGGAGCCATTTTAATCATGGTTTAAAAACCACCAGTTTTACTTCCACCTCCTCCTGTCACAGATTTAAAAGCAAAGGCCCCAGGAGGAAAAGTCGTCTGCCCCAGAACCACTAAGAGCAGAGCTGCACGCAGGACCCAGGGGTCTTGATACCCAGCCCGCCACTCTTCAGTTAGACCCCAGCACCCCAACGAATCCCCACACCAGTGTTCTAGATAAAAGTATGGTTGAATATCTATCAGCTTAGAAACATGGCTGAAAACACATGAAAATAATTCCCCAGGAAAGCCAAGCGAGAATCACTCACTGTAACGTTCCTTTCTCTACACCCACGTCCTCAGTGCAGAATTTGGGCTTGGGACTGCATCTCTCCTCTGTGGCACTCACAAGCCTTTTTCCAGCAAAGCTGGGCAGGCAAGTTACTGGTGATCTGAGTTCATGGCCAGGCATGAACGAAAACCCACAGTCCTCCATCCATCTGTCCATCTGTGGCCAGTGCAGGCACCCAGCCCTGGGCGCTGCCCCCCGCCCCAGCCCGTGCCGTTACCTGCACGTAGAGACGCAGCAGCTCCAAAAGCGGTTTAAGGGTTGACCTTCAGACCTTCGCATCTTAAACCTTTCCATGACTAAGTTTCTCCCTGTGGAAAAGCGCACTTCCCTCCCCGTAGAGGTGTTGAGAACTTATTAAATGCACCTGGGCTCGCCGTGTGGCAAAAGTGTCTCACAGGGGAGCCGAGAGAGAGGGTCATTACGGGGCTGGGTCATTACCAAGACAGCTTCTGCTGGCCACTCATGTGGCTTCTTGAACCAAAGTCCCCACGGAGGGAAAAAACCCAAGGAAAACTGTTTTTAACAAACAAGTAAGACTCCCAACCACTCCCTGGTTTCATCTTGAGATTAAGTATGATTCTATAGCCTTTATTTTCCCTTTCCTACACCCAGGCATCATGTAACCTAATATAAAACTTTTATGTATCTTCCTATGAAAATAATAATTTGATAGGAAAAAACTCTTCCACCTTTCACTTCATCATGAGAATTTTTTAGCACCATTAATTAATAAAAGTTAAGGCTGGCAGTTTTATCTACCAGTATCTCTCATTTGCTTTATTAAACTGAAAGGGTGCAAATAATGGATAAGCGCCTATCTATAAGAGGACAAAAAGAAATCATATGATGTTGTAGGTCTACCAATTAAGAAAGTAAAATTTAATAATAATCATAAGGAAACTCCAGGGAGATAGTAGTATCTTATTTAAAATATTGTTATGTACAACTAATAAACTTTCTTTGAAATTACATACACTCCAAAGAGGCAGGACTTTTTTCTTTGTTTTTTTTATTTTATTTATTTTATTTATTAGACAGAGAGAGACAGCGAGAGAGGGAACACAAGCAGGGGGAGTGGGAGAGGGAGAAGCAGGCTTCCTGAAGACCAGGGAGCCTGATGGGGGGCTTGATCCCAGGACCTTGAGGTCATGACCTGAGCCAAAGGCAGACACTTAACAACTGAGCCACCCCAGCAACCCAGGATTTTTCTTCATTCACGTTTCCAGAGCATTCGTTCCATTCTCCTAGGCTTGTTTTCATGTCTGATTGCCCTGAAATGTCAGCCCTCCATCTCCCCAGGATTGGGATTTCCATTTCATTGGTCTTTAATTTTGCAAAGCATCCAGACTATTCTTTTCAAAGATTATAAATAAGTAAATAAAACGGTCTACGAGGAGAGAAGAAAGACATACAAGCTGCCTACATTTCCACAACGGAGTGTCCTGTACCTACTCCGTATATTTATTCTTGAGTCAGAGCAAATGACAACTTCCATCTGGACATCTTTTTTTCATAAAGGCATTTCTCATTTCATCCTGTGATAATCTGAAAGACTGTACACTGTGTAACCATAAATAAAAGAGCTTACAGCACCACCCCAGAAATTATTCTCAACCTTCGTACATGCTAAGCTTCTTGTTCTAGCCCAGGCCGGAGGAATCGGGTTGGACAGCTGTAGAGCGCAAAGGAAGAAATAACAGAACTTGTCTCCGGCATGTTCTCTGTTATGCTGCTGATTATCTTGTGGGGCTCCGGAGTTTCATAAATCTTCTTAATTGGACACTTAGCTTAGCCTTGGGCTAGAGCAAACAGAAGCCAGGTCTCTGTGCTGGATGTGGACTCTGTGCCTGATCTATTCCGTGAGTGTCCTCCAAATTCAGCCACATCAGGGTCCTGCATCTCTAGCCCATATCCAAGCAACATGGCATCCCCAGCTGCCACACGGTTAAAGGCACACCTGAGTCCCATGCATACCATCTCCAAATAGAATAAGCCTGGAGCATGTCCCTTATGTCACCCATGGGCTAAGAGTCAAGTCACCTCATGACCACATCCAACCCACTGCTAGAAGGACAGTTCATCCCCAGCCCAAAGAATTAAACTGTGCTGACGAATGACCCATAAGGAGGGGACGAAGAAATAAAATTAATAAAACTAATAAAAGAAATAAAATTAATCTTGTGCCCACCCCATAGGAAACCTTGACACTAAATACGTGGTCATGGTCAGGAAATATCACAAGTTACAACTTCTAGGAGGACCAACAGAGGCTCAGGAAGGTCAAATACTGCTGTGACATCCAGTATTAGAGCTTTCTTTGAGAAAGAGATAGAGGATCTTAGCTAAACTCATGCAAGGTGTTGTCGGAAATGAAAGACTCTGCCCCCTTCAAGAAGGCAGTGTCTTTTCCCAGTAAACGATGGGCAGAAAATCAGTACTGTCATAGATCCCAGAGGCTCCTCCCTTCGCTCATCCCTTCTTCTGCTGGTTCTAAGTAAGCCCTAGACAATTATTTCTTTGGAAAGAAAGTAGAGTCTACCATTCCCTAGATTGGTCTATACTCAAATGACTTCTCTTTGGCAGAGCTATCTTAATGGACTAATAATATGCTTTAGACTTTCAGATCAAGAATGTCATATAAAACAAAGAACTGTGAACCGCTTTTACTATAATTCCTCTACCATGTTGCTACTGTTTTCTACACTGAAAAGCTGAAAAGTTCCCATTGTTAGTATTTACTTGTATTAAAAAACTTCATGACCAAATCACAGCATGTATATATATCCACCCATCAGCAATCTCTGGTGTTCCATCAACCATGTCCACCGTCCCATACAGCCCACCATGTAAAATGTACGTAGAAAGATTGCTGGCAGGAGGTAAAACAGAATCTTCATCTCCAGCCAGCTGTCACAAGGTCAGGCAGTCAGGTATTGGACTCCTAGGAGTCAGTGCGAAGGAGTGATAAGCATGTCCCCATGATAACGGAGAAAACAATTATCCAGAGACAGAAGAGTGCACAAAACGTTTCCCAAACCATCAGGGGGAGTACTCTGGAGAAAGAGAAAGGATATTACTCAAATACACATCATCTATACACTAGTGTAAAAGTGTATGCTAGACACAGATGGAACTAGATATAAGGAAGTTATGAGAAGGGAAAGGAGGAGCTCAACCAGCTTCTGAAGGCTTGGACAGGATCTGGGAAGTTTAAGCAAAGAATATCCAAGATTTAAATGGCAAGCCCGTAGTACTGAGCCGAGTGGAACTAGGGCTCATATAAATGGCCTGGTATTTGTTGATATACTGGGGTAAAACTTTCCAGTACATTCATTGGGATTTCATAATAAAGGAAGCATACTCCTCCAGGTAGTATGAATTGAAAAGAATGATAAGGCATGTTGACCTGTGTGGCTAAAGGAGACAGAAAAAGGGAAGTTAGACCAGAAGGGGCGCCTGGGTAGCACAGTCAGTTAAGCATCCAACTCCTGATTATGGCTCAGGTCATGATCTCAGGGTCCTGGGATTGCGCCCTGCCTCAGGCTCTGCACTCGGCTTGGAGACAGCTAGAGATTCTCTCTTCCCCTCTCCCTCTACCCCTCTCCCTTCTCTTGCTTGTTCTCTCTCAAATAAAAAAAAAATAAATGTTTAAAAAAAGAAAAGAATGAATGCTTTAAATGACTACAGAAATTGGAGAAACTAAATCGCTACATATTATCGCCCCGATAGGTTCACACAGTGACCTGGGAAGGCAAATGATAGCAGTTGTTTACTCCTTCGCATCTTTGTTACACATGGACCACAAAAGCTCCACAAACTGAATAAAAATCAAATTACACAGTCACAACAGCTCAGATGTTCCCAAAACATTCCTGCACTCTCTGAGTTTCCCCAACAGCCTAGGATTTGCAAAGTTTATGAATCCTCCTTTAAGTGAATTTCCTTGTGCTCACTTCAGCAGCACATATACTACATAAATGAATTTCCTTCCAGGCAAACATGGTACACACCAAAGTAGGTAGGTAAAAATCTCTAAAGGAAGCAGAACCCATCTGAAAAACTTAGGATAGAATATTTGCTGACCATTTTTTTCCTAGCTAGTAAGATCTGATTCAAAATTATCATCTATTATCTTTCTTTTTTAACTAGATGAGAGGTGAAAAGATACCCAACTCTCCTATCACAGTGAAATGAAAATGTATTATGTAATTATTTTTGGAAAACACATATTACATGTATAAATAGACATAATTATAATCATCATATTTCGCTCTAATAATATTTGAGACTTTAAAGGATGCCATCAAATAAAATTAATTGTATTTACAATAAATGAAGCCTAAGATATGGAAAACATTATAGTCAGCGGTAATCAAGATCTAGCAACTCACAGCGAGTTAAAAAAAAAAACTACTTTCATCTAAGATGATAGTTTTTCTTTCTTTTGCTGACGCCCATTCAATATACTCTCTCTAAAGGGCACACAATTTAAAAATGTCCCTCTGAGTAGATTACATAAAACAGATTTCATTCAGTGCTCAAAGTATCAGGATCCTGCCTAATGCTAAGACAAAAATCTGTCCATTTTCCAATGTTTGTAAGTCATTGGCTTGATAAATACTTTTAGTGTCTACTAACTGTAACGTAGAAACATTGGTAGCATTCTTTACTAGAAATCTTCACACAGATGCAACGAGAAACTCATCCAAAAACCTCAGCAAAACCAATGATCTACTCATTAGGAAAACATATCAACCACAGGTATCACTGAAAACCAAGAGAAGAATTTTTCCCAGAGTCTGGGTGTGGGGTTTTGAATTAGCAGATCCTGGAATGCATCCCAGCCTCACGATTTTACTTTGGGAAAGTTACATGACTTCCAGGTCTCAGTTTTCTGTATTAAATGGGACTAAAACCTTGCAGGTTTCCATCATGACTGACCTCACATTTGAAAACAACCAAGTACAGTGCCTGACACAAAGCAAGACTGCTATAAATAGAACACTATCTCATAGATGGCGGTTTGACAAACAGTACACCATTTCATAGGTGGGCCTCAATGTTGCGTGATTCCTTACCACACAAAGCTCAGTCCACTCGATACGAACAGGAGATGTGGTCACCCTGAGACAGAATGGATCTTTCAGCAGATAGATATAGGACCCAATGACTCCTGACTTGTATTTTTCAGATGACAAATAAACCAACACTTGATTTATACAATGAGGCCTTCCTATAAGAGATTACTTTAAAGATGCTTTTAGAAAACTGCTTTATTTGAACAGAACTTCATCACAGAATGAAAAACAAAACAAAACAAAACCTTCAATCATGACAGAGTAAGCTGTCCCAGCCATTAGAACTTGACTGCTAAGTGTCGAGGGCTCCTCCATTTTAAGACGAGAGTTCAACATACTCAAGTGATAACGGTCATTGAACACAGACATGCAGAAGAATCACCGGGCCTCAGAGATGTGAAATGATGGAAGGAAAGGAATCCACGCACTTTGTGACAACTCCCAGAGGACAGTCACCAGAGAAAACCTAGAGGAACTTAATTTAACATAATGCATGTGTTGGAAGATGAAAAATAAGCATTTTCTTTAACATGAACTACATTAAATTCAGAATTTTTATAGTATTTTTGTCCTCTATCTTTTTTCTTTCCAGTTGGCAAGGTGTCAAAAGACAACAGAAAGTACTTCCAGATGGTTGGCCTAAGCAAATTGGGTGGAATATTCCTTTCAATAAAAGGGGGAAAATATACAATCGAGGCCATGCAGAACACCTATCAAATCAAAATGACTACTCTCTGCATCGTGAGAATTCACTCATTGGCTTATGGTCTCACCCCATTTCAAGGAGTTTCTCAAATTCATATAATGTTCTACAGAGCTAGAGATGGCTCCAGATCTCCGATTGAGCTCAGAGATACTGTCTGTGAAATCTTCCATTGTTTGAACACTTTCTTCTTTGGATCACAGCTGAGAAAGGGGAGTAGCAAAACAATAATACATTTTTAATTGCATCCTTTCAAGGGCAACTCTAACCTGCACTCGCTCAGCTCAATAAACAATGTGGGTTTCAGGGATAACAGCAAAAAGATGTTCACTGTCATTCCGAGTATATCTTTTTCTCTAATCCTTGTGTTGTTTGGAGAGTTGTCAGGAAAAATAAGGAAGACAAATGCAACGATGGTCGAGGGTCATCATACCATAAATTAATTCTCAAAGTTCTTCTCTTGCCTTCGGTCGAGGGGATTGGATTGGATCTGTTCCCACGTTTCACTTGAGCACATAAACAAGGGGGAAAAACTTGATTGGAAATGCGGGAGGTCAGGAAAGATGGAGGCTACCCGGGAGGAGCGTCTGTCCACTGGAACCTACTTCTGATTACTGGTAACTAGGGGATAAAGCCCTCCGTCATCCAAGGCAGGCCCCATGCTTTGCAGCAATTAGAACTAGGCAGAGCCTCCAAGAAAGAGAGAGCAAACATTGAGACTGCTGGTCCCACAAGCCAGCGGCCAGCCAGGGCTATCTCCTGGATGGAAGCTACTAGCCTGAGGTCAGGAATACCGAAAAGACACCATGCAAATAGCAATGCATCAAGTTCTAGGCCCGGCCTTCACAGATACATCATTACACGAGTACGCACAATGTCTTCGAGACTCACATTGTCCTATTTCTAATTGAGTGCATTGAGTGCATCGAGACCAATAGTTCAAAACCAAGGGCGAATTTACTCCCTCTGCCTGCAATTCCGAATGGCTGTCACAACTGGGGCCTGCTACTGACATCTTGTGAACAGAGGTTGGGAGTGCTGATAAATACCCCGTAAAGCACAGGGAAGCCCCCCGCCCCCAAAAGAAAGTTTCCGACCCGAAAGGTCAATAGTGCTGAGGCTGAAAAACTCTGCTTTAGAGTGAAATTTATAAAAAAAAAAAAAAAGATGGAATTAAGTAGCATGAAAGCACTGTAAGGAGGAAAGGAATCCATAAGACCCATTAACAGATGTAATCATCGGCCCCCGCTCGTGATTCCAATCCAAGTCCAGCCACGTACTAGAAATTCCTGCCAGGCAATAGGAAATGTCCTTTATCGTCCACATGTGACATCTGCTCTCCAGAGACCACAAATACCGAGGGCACACTGAGCGGGAAGCTCCGTACCACTGAAATGTGTCTCAGCTCCCCAAACAGGAAGCCTGGCAGAGTCATTGGACAGCTTTCTAATTACCTTTTATATACCATACAGATTCGCTCTCTGTTCCGCCGTGTGCAAAATAAGAGAGGCAATTTATAGCAAGCGTTTCGACTCTCTGCTGTATTATTTTAAGATGCTGCTGCTTTTACATTTTATCCATAAGAAGCCGCACTAGAATAAATAAAAACAGTTGGACACAGTTCACAGACAAGTTTTTCAAAGAGCACATTCTTAACATCATAAGCTGTGACTTCTAATTAAATATGCTATCCTATGGATTGTATAGGCAGACCATAGTTCCCATTTCCACCGACGTACAGCATCTGCTTTCCTGAAGCACTTTTTTAACTTTCTCACATGCGTCTGTGTTTGTTTAAGCCTTCGGGGGGATCCAGCTCGTGCATCTCTCCACCGATGCCAGCGACTCCCCAGCACGGCCTGTAATTTGCAAAGTAGAAACTGGCTCCCACCTCTTGTCGTTTTCAAACATAAGGGGAGTGGGAATGATCATGAAGGTTGAATTCTCCTGATTCCATAACTGCTTCCTGTCTTGAGACATCTTCATTCACTTCTAGACCATCTCTTAATCACCACTGATCCTGGGATCTGCACACCCCCTGCCTACTGGCCATTCTGATTGATAATTTCATTTTAAAATGTATTACATTTCTCCTGTCTTAGCTCAGGCTTTGGTAATAAATCACCACAGACTGGGGGGTGGGGGGCTTAAACGACAACCATTTATTGTCCTAGTTCTGGAGGCTGGCGTGCAAGTCCGAGACCAAGGTGTGAGCACATCTGTGTCTGGTAAGACCCTGCTGTCTTCCCTCTGTGTCGTCACACGGCAGAATGGGGAGAGAGGTAGCAAAGGAGGAAGACATCCCTCTCATGTCTTTTCTTTTTTTGTTGTTTTTTAGGGTTTTTTTGTTTGTTTGTTTTCAGCGTCCCGGATGGGCTCAAAACTCATGTCTTTTCTTTAAGGGCATGAATCCCACTCATCAGGCCTCTCTCATCACCTCCCAAAGGGCTCTCCTCCCAACACCATCCCATTGGGGGTTAGAAATTCAATGTAGGAACTTTAGAGGGACACAAACACTCAGTCCATAAGGCCTCTTCTATGCCAGATGGAGCTAAAACAGGGGCACGCCTTCCCCTGCCATGTTCTTTGCCTCCAAAGCAACAGTACTTGGTTTTGGGGTACAAGACAGAGAACAACAAACGAGTAGCAAACAGAACTCCTGATGCTGATGAGAACGAGTAACGGAGTAGAAAGTCCCAGAAACGAGGGCTACTAAGAGGGATTCAGACGGGTAACAAGCATCTTCCCCATTCAGGACAAAGATGTCTGGCCAGACTCTGTGCCTCACTTGGGAAGTTGGGACAGAGGCAGAGAAAGGATGGTACCAAATCCTCCCCACATTCCCACAAAGGCAGGAGACAATGCACCTCTGAGTGCGGATCAGAGGGGCTGAGGAAGTGATGGCATTCAGATGCCGGCCACCTAGCTGCCGCATCTTCCCAAGCACGACGGTGCGGCCTCATGTGTCACCGCGCAAACCCCAGGGGTCACCCGCCGCCCACAGACAAGCCTGCTAGTGCAATGACAGCGGGGACAAAACGGGAGGCACCATCCTCCTCCCGGGGCCGGCAGGCACGTGCGCGCTAGTGCACGGGAGATTTACAAGTCTCGAAATGACACCCAAATGACTTCTGTTTATTCATCTAGGGAGCATTTCATTTCCTCAAGAATCAGAGTCTGACAAGATACGGAAAAGCACAACTAGATCTACACCGCACCAGCAAAAGCACATCAAGCTCTCGGAAGAGAAAATTAGGAACAACTTTTGCTCGTCTGAAGCGGCACGGCAGGAAAAGTGACGACGAGCGCAGACCCTTTTTGATGTGCATCCCAAAAGCCGCGGGAGTCCACATGCAGCCAAACGGCTGGCTTCGGGATGCGTCCACCGGCCCCCGCGGCCACCTGGATTCCAGATGCGGGTCAAATAAAGGAAGGGGGCTCGTTCCAAGGCCAACACCACAGCCTGTTGCCTTGGTGCCACTGGCTGGTACGCGTGCACACGCGCATTCCATCACGGACCATGTGCAAAGCAGAGGAGCGCTTCCAACGGGACCAGACCGGCCGCTGAAACTCACCGACACCTCATGCGCGCCAGCGGCTCGTGCACATGTCTACGGGCAAGTGACTTCTGCTCCCTCCGGCCCGCACGGGCCTTCCTCCTGCTAAGGAAGAGCGGAGCGCGCCCCCCAGAGGAGTGCTGGGAGGCCACAAGCTATTCAGTCCCTCTGTTTATAGGACACCTCGCGGGGAAAAAAAAGATAGGCGTTCACCATTATCATTTACCAATAATTCTCGCCATTACCCGTAACACAGAAGGCAGTTAGGGGATTTGCACACAGAGAAACACAGGAAAAGGAGACCCAAGAAGCATTTTTTTTTTTTTTACTTGTCCAAGGTTAGGTGTGCTGGAGAGAAGGGGAAATACTAAGTATCTTCTATCAAATAGCTAAGGGCAGGCTTAGAGGGTGTCTAATCCGCTGCTGGTGCCGTGTTGATCTAAAACGAGGAAGCTGAAAAGGAGGAAGAATGTTATCAGACGACAGTCAGAAAGGATTCTGCACATCAGGAAGCAATGGTTGGGGTGGGGAAGAGTCTACACCATTTGCAGGAGTTACTTTAAGCCCTCGAAAGAAATGCAAAGGCTCTGTGAAGATCTTACTTCTATCCAGACCTCAGCTAAGTCCAGAACAATAGGGTTGGAATTCCTGGTCCCCAAATTCCCACACCTTCCTACTTTTGCAAGTTCAATGCCAACTGCTGGGCCTTTGCTTAGAGGCTGCTTCTCCCTACCCCTGCCCCTGCCCCCACTGACAGAACCACTGTTAACAGTCTATCAGACACCCTTCCAAGATCTTGTTCATGTTCACGTAATCATGTACAAACACATGGATACAGACTTGGAAGATAAGGGTCTTCCTGCTGAAAAATAAGGTCTGCTTTACTCACTTAATATTACAAAAATCTAAGTTAGCCAGGTGTGATTTAAACTCACCTTAAAATGGATGCGCGCTCTCTGAGGCATCCTTATGATCTGACTGTACATAACCTACAATCTTGACACATCCTCAACATGCAAGGTAGTTTCCGGGAGGCTTGCGGGTGGGGGCGGGCACCGAGAACAACACTAGCAAAAACACCTGACACACATACTCTTTCTTCTCTGTGTGCATTTGCGTTTTTAGTTTTGTAATCTGCATTCCCAGAAGGGGTACTACTGGGTCCAAGAGTTTGTATATCTTTAGTAGGAACTGCCAGAGTGCTTTTCCAAAAATGTAAATAATTCCCATTTCCATCAGGACAGGGGGTGAGTCCCCTTCATCTGCATATTTACCAGCAGGGTTCTCTTTTGCTCTGGCAGTCAGAAGGAAGGAATTTCAGCTACAGAGGGACCATCATCGCATCTACTTACTGAACATCAGAATTCCCTCATATGTGAATTGCCGATTCATGTCTTTGCCTATTCCCTTGTGGGTTATTTGGATCTTTCTTACCAATTGATTCCTCTTTGTAGATTAGAGATGTGAACCTTATGTCCATCATGTGCGTCGTAAAAACTGTCTCTATGCAATATCTGACTTGTTAGATTGCTTCCATCATCTCTTAGCATACATTTTTCGTAATGACAACCAAATCACATTCGAGCTCTTACGTTGTCAAAAGGAAGAAGAGGAAATAAGCAGAAAATTCCTGATTTACAACTGCTAAAATGAAGACTAAAAATCCTCTGAAATATAAACTTGAACAGAATCCAGTATAAATAAAACTACATGTCCAAAAATGCATTCCTTGCCATTTGGCATGAAGGTTGTCTCTACGCTTCCTGGGCTGACAAGAACTTAATAGCACAGAAAGTCCGTCGTAACGTGGCCAGTCCAACGCCTTGTGGTGGATGCCACTAATGGGCCACTCAACCATTCTGAAATCTAGGCAAGGCATTGGTCTGGGGAACTTCCAGCTACAAATCCTAGTCTGTGCCAACCTGAGCAGAACCCACAGGGACCCTATAAGCTTTGCCAACAACCATCTCCGGAAGGGGGAGAATCGAGCACCCTGAGGAGGACAGTGTGAGAAGGGTGAATCTGGAGGAAAGGCTGACTCTCTGTTTCGTTAAAAATGGTACATCTTTTTCTCCACTTTAGAGATAAACAAGAGCGCTAACAACAGGATGCGTCCACCAGAGAATCGGTTTCTCTCACTGTCATTACGAGTTTTTGTTTCCCAGTTGTCACCTTCCAGAATTTTGCCAGTAATAATGTCATAGGCTTTCCTGTTAGGTGACAAAGAGGGAAAGAAATTTATTGCTCGTTCACCTGACCCTCCCAGGCATTTTTCAGTACTGCTGGCTTTTTACATTCTGTTGGATTTTTGTCAGATCGTCATTGCTGTCAACAATAAGGAAGATGCTTGATGGTGTTTCTAATCCCCAAAATGGTGGAATAACATTAGTCTTAAAAAGGACAACAGAGGGGCGCCTGGGTGGCTCAATGGGTTAAAGCCTCTGCTTTCGGCTCGGGTCATGGTCCCAGGGTCCTGGGATCGAGCCCCACATCGGGCTCTCTGCTCAGCAGGGAACCTGCTTCCTCCTCTCTCTGCCTGCCTCTCTGCCTGCCTCTCTGCCTACTTGTAATCTCTGTCTGTCAAATAAATAAATAAAATCTTTAAAAAAAAAAAAAAAGGGACAACAGAGGGGCGCCTGGGTGGCCCCGTCATGAAACGTCTGCCTTAGGCCCAGGTCATAATCCTGACGTCCTGGGATGGAGCCTCTGGCTCTGCGCTCCGCGGGAAGCCTGCTTCTCCCTCTCCCGCTCCCCCTGCTTGTGTTCCATCTCTCTCTTCCTCTCTCTCATTCTCTGCCATTTAAATAAATAAATAAAATCTTTATTAAAAAAAAAAGGAAAACAGAACCCCTTTCACCTCACCAACCCCATCTGAAAGCCTGGGTCAACCGTAAAATCTCATTATAGCCGCAGGTGACACGCTCTCTGCCTCACAGACAGCGGCACGGCAAGCATTAAAGGCCTGATCCGTTGAGGCAAATCCCACCTTTACATTTCCCAGCCCTCAGTGAGCTTCGCATTACATCTGAGAACAGACACCAGTGCCAGCTGCACCCCCGTGGTCTGAGCACCACAGTGCGGCAGAGAACAGAAATCGGATCACATTAAAATTCAGGCTGACCATGAGTTCAGGGGCTGCAAGCTTCCTTCCAACCCCCAACTGAGCTGTTCCAAAGGGCATCCTTGGGAAGTGATTCTCAATCTCTAAAAAATAACACAGATTTTTAAAACGGATCTATTATACACAATAGTGCCTATAGCTAAAATAATAATACGGTGTTGTATACTTATGTTTGCTGAGAAGATAGATCTTAGGTTAAATACTCTTAAAATACTCTTAAATACTCTTTAAAAAAAACAATAGTTTGGGACGCCTGAGTGGCCTAGTTGGTTAAGTGGTTAAGCGTCTGCTTTTGGCTCAGGTCATGACTGAGTCCCTGGCGGGCTCCCTGCTCAGTAGGGAGCATGCTTCTCCCTCTGACTGCCTCTCCCTTTCCTTGTTCTCTCTCTCTCTCTCTCTCTCTCTCTCTCTCTCTCTCTCTCCTCCTAACAAATAAATAAATAAAATCTTTTTTAAAAATAAAAATTAAATTTAAAAAAAAAGCAATAATTTGAGTAGGTCATGGGTATGTTTAAGATCCTGACACTTGCAATGGCTCACGAACTCATCAATATATGTAAATACACATTTAAAGAGACTCTTTTTATTGTTTTTTTTTTTAAGATTTTATTGACTTATTTGGCAGACAGAGATCACAAGTAAGCAGAGAGGCGGGCAGAGAGAGAAGAAGGGAAGCAGACTCCCCGCTGAGCAGAGAGCCCAATGTGGGGCTCCATCCCAGGACCCTGGGATCATGACCTGAGCCGAAGGCAGAGGCTTTAACCCCCTGAGCCACCCAAGCACCCCTTTTTATTGGCTTTTATAAGTCAGTCATTTATCTCAACAAAGTGGCTTTTTAAAAAAACAAGATCTTTTAGACTATTTATATATAATGGCATTTTTCCCATGGAACGATCCCCCAGAAAAAAGTAACTTACTCTTCAGTTCAGTTTATCTGTTTAACCACGGCTGGATCCCCATGCCTTACAAGTTACCCATGTCCTTTTCACAAAGGTCTCTGTGCAGATGCTGGATGCCCAAACCCATTCATTCTCAACATACAGGCCTACATCCTAGTTTGCTAGAGAACACAGCTGCCCTGGGGAATCTTAATGGCCAACGTCAAATCTTATTTCCACTAACTATGAGAAAGGTGAGCTTTCACCTTCGCACAAATAAGCCAAAAGCCAAATTCCATCTCTCTGATGGAAAATCAAAGTTCTAAGCCACTGACAAACCTCTGGAGACACCCTGAGTTTCATCATTCTTATCCTCTAATAAAAGGTGTTAACAATGCTAGTGGGGTTAACTCAAGTCATTGCAAGAAATCAACCACGGAGTGGCTCTCTGGCCAGCATCGCTATCCACTGCATTATTCTCAACACCGTGTCACGGTCTCCTGCCCAGCACATCGAAAATACTCATGGAGACTGGTTTAGTGAACAAGTACTCTGCCTGCCGCCAGCTCAAGGTCCCTAGAAAAAAAGTACAATAATTTAAAAAGCAGAATGCAAAAACAATAGGGCAAATCTGTATGTCAGACAGCAGCATTTTGGGAACAAGGAGAATGGGAGGGATCGTTACAACCCGTGTCCCGCCTTGCCCCACGCCTCCCAAGCCTCAACTGGGGAGAGCCTACATTTACGGAAAACAGCCTGAACTGCTACTTGAAAGAAAAAAAAAGCAAAATAAATGCAGACAGGGACTTCCACTGCAGACTTCACAGTGAGACTCTGACCTTATTTCCTAGAACCAGGATGGCATTTAATGTTACAGCCGTGGAGAATTTTTTGGCTAAAATGCTGAATGAAATCTCTCTCGAGGGGAGAATTACCCTTGGGACTTCTTGTCATTTTTAAGATCACTTCCGAAGTATCAAAGCACTACAGTGCCAAGGGAATTATTATGAAGAGCTCTCCAGCAGATGCTAGGACCCTCCCCAAACGCTGCAGCGCCCATGGTTCTGTCTACGGCACCGTTTTCCTCCCTCCAGTGTATCAGAGCGGAGAGCCCTGGACTGTAATTACCGTGGCTATGTTCACAGCTCCCCAATCTACCTCTTGCCCCGATCATTCCCAGATCGTCCAGGTTCACATATTCACCTGCCTATTCTCTCCACTGGATCAGAAATGAAAGCTGTCAACCTAAAATTAATGGGGCCCTCGAAAAATTCTGATTTTCCCCTCCAAATCCTGTGCCTCCCCTGAACCCAGGACTTCTGTCTCCATAAATGGTCCATCACCCACTGACATTCTCAAGTCCAATACCTACAATTCCTTCTTAATTTTTCTTCCTCTCTTCACCAATGCCCACGCCGGAGCACCATTGACTCTCCTTCTAAGAACACACCAAACCCACCCAGTTTTCTCCATCTTGACCAACCATGCCCTATGCAGTGGCCCTTGACCACCATCACGCCCTACCCAGTCACCTGCGATGGGCTTCGAACCAGTCTTCCGGCTTCCCCTCTGGCTAATCCACCACCCACTTTCCCAATGCTGACTCTGACAATTTTGAACAACAACTGAAAAATGCAATAAATCCAGTCCCTCTACAGTTTCTACTGAGGCTTCTCAACGTCCATAACGAACAGTCCATATTTGGTGTCCCGCCCTGTGAAGCCCTACACGCTCTAATCCTCGCCCATCTTGGTGGTCAATTCCCACCACTCTCCCCTCCCTCATTACATACAGGCCATTCCAAAGTGGCCACCTCAGCACTCTCTACCACACGACCAGTCCGGGTTCTCCACACTGCACTGATCGCTACACCATACTCTTCTTATTTGTTGTGATATAATTAAATATTTACATATGTAACATGTAGATACCATATATACATTATATCATATAATATATATACTCTATAATTATTGGTTATGGTCGAACTCCCCCACCTAAAACATATGCTCCGTGATAGCTCAGAGCCTCTCTTGTGTACCAGTGTGTTTCCAACCCCTGAAACGGTCCTATCCGCTGCATGTGCTCACTAATGTCTGCTTGGAGGTGGGAAGACTCCAACAGAGATTCCTTCTCCTTGCCAGCTTCCTTACAACTTTCAAGGAAAGGGGTTAGTGTTTTCCATCAATAAGAGAAACATAGGGACGCCTGGGTGGCTCAGTGGGTTAAGCCTGTCTTCGGCTCGGGTCATGGTCTCAGGGTCCTGGGATCGAGTCCTGCGTAGGATTCTCTGCTCAGCGGGGAGTCTCTCGCTGCCTGCCTCTCTGCCTACTTGTGATCTCTCTCTCTGTGTCAAATAAGTAAATAAAATCTTAAAAAATAATAATAATAGAAACATAATTTCCAATCAGACATTAATTGCAATGACAGCTAGTCCTCGATGACCCCCATACACAGGAAGGGATACAGGAGAGTCACCATTTGTTTATACAGATTTACCCACAAGGGATCTTTGTTTGAGATTCACCACAGTCTTGTGTTTCCTGCAAGAAAATTACACGTGAGTGTGGCTTCTAACCCTCAAAATGTCTGCCAGCTCCAGGAAATAAAACTGAGACACTATCTGCAGGAACCTAGAGCTCTTCGGTGTGCCACGTTTAAAATAGGCAGGTTCTGCTGCTTTACAGTGTTTGTCCATAATATTCTGCCGCGGGAGCTCTCCCCGCGACCTTTACAAAATAGAGGGGGTGACACATACACTGGATTAAGAAGGTTATCCACTGGGCTCAGCCATCCAGACCACCTTTGCATGACCTTGGTGAGTTTCTCAACTTCTCCAAGCCTCAGTTTTCTCACCTCTCAACTGGGGATAATACTAGCACCAGCTCTACATGTTTGTCGAGAAGATAAAAGAACTAAGTAAAGCAGTTGTAACAGTGTCAGGAACGCGGCAAGCACCCACGCAACGTGAGCCATGATCGGAATTACTGTCAGGTCATTACCAGTGGCTTCTACACAGTTTCATACAATGAAATACTGGAGAATCTTTATTAAATGTGTACTGTCATCACGACACTAGGGAGGACTATTGAATGACATCCACTGGTGAACTGGGCCAAGACCTCCTTCAGACCCAAACAGGGTGAGCTCTGCAGGTAGCTAGAGGCGAACTACGAGTATTTGTCCTCAGGAACTGGCCTGGGCTCAGGCAAAGGAGAAAAAGCTACTCCAAACGAATCAAATCTCCACAAACCAGGCATCTGTGGGTAGAAAGTTTCGTTGTAGGCATATCTGACCATTTAGGATTTCCTCAAAAAAAAAAAAAAAAAAAAATTACTTTGTAAATGGTTTGCCATAGAGACAGACTGAGAATAGGAAAACAAGAGTCAGTGGGGGCACCTGGGGGGCTCAGTCAGTTAAAGGGTCCTACTCTCGATTTCAGCTAAAGTCATGATCTCAAGGTTCTGAGGTTAAACCCCATCTTGGGCTCCCATGCTGGGAGTGGAGCCTGCTTGGGATTCTCTCTCTCCCTGTGCCCCACTCTCCCAATCATGCGCACGCACACATTCTCTCAAAAAAAGGAAAGAAAAAGAAAGAAAATAAGAGCCAAAGCTGGTATACAAGACACTGAACATTACAATCACAAAACAAAGCTACCTCATAATTCATAATTACTGTGACGTCCCAGAAGCAACTTCTAAGACCTTTGCACAGACCTTTTTTACACCTAGATTATGAAATAATCTTAGATGAGCATAACATTGTACATAAAATAGAAAGTTATAAAAAGACATGTAATCAGCTCCTAGAAAATACAGCCACAGAATGAGAAAGCTAGCATATAACTATGTGTGCATCAAATTAAGAAGGAGAGCATTCCAAGAAAATAGAGAAAAGTCATAGTTACCTGGGAAAAAAGAGCTAGACCTGTCAACAAAGATGTTTGGTTCAATGGTGACACTTTACAATAAGCAGTAATAAAAAGAAGGGTGTGGTCAGTCTTGTGCTCCACTGCTGCTGTCCCTTCTTGTTTGGCGCCTACTGTGGGCATGCCCATGGATGCCTCCTACCTGATGCTCCCACCTGGGCACACAGTGGCAACACGGCAGTTCCCAGCACTGGGATAGCTGATAAAAAGGGGGGGCGACCGTCCGTACTGTCTGATGAAAAACGTGTGTGTGTGTGTGTGTGTGTGTGTGTGTGTGCACGCACACGCATGTGTGTACACATCCACACAGTCTCCTGTGTTCACAGCATCAGGCTCGTGAAAAGATCATTTATTTAAAATAGCTGTGGTTTTCCTCTATTGGGCAGATACTGTAGCAGCCCACAATCACTTTACCAAAAATTCAAAGCAAAGACACAACCCTGAACCCTGGGCTTCAGCACACTGTTTTTAGACATTTATTTCACTGATTGCAATCCTGACCTAGTGGCCTTCATGAGTCTTAATAACATGATCTCTGTCTACATTTGCATCTACGACTCTATATACCTACATATCTACATGTGTATCTCCATGTAAGTTTCTGCATCTATATATCCAGGTCTGTATCTTTCTCTATGCCCATCTGTATCTATACTTCTATGTCTATCTACCCACATCTACCTATATTTATGGCTTTATCTACATTAACCCAACTATAAATGTATGCACACATTCAACTGACACGGATTTGTGCCCCCAGCACAGGCAGGGACTCCATAAGGACACCTCACTGTGGTTTTGTATATTTCAATATGTACATTTCATGTACATTTCATTACACATTGACATTTCATTTCAGTAACATGTCCATTACAATAACAAATTGACAGGACATCGGCCTTCAGGGTGCTGAGCCTGCCTGAGCTCCATGACCTGACAGCCACCTGTATTGTGCTATTTTTATGTTCGAGAATATCGACTCCTTGAAGATGATGCTGATGAAATTCTCTGTGACACCGACAAGAGGTCCAAATGCTGAATTTAAGAAATGGAAATGCCAGGAAGGAACTGACATCTGATCCTACCGTGCAGAGAAGGGACCACTGGTCTCTGTCCCCATGCTATTAACTACTGTCACCTTCTTTTTCAGCCATCTTCCCATCTCACAGATCAGGGAAGAAGAGACTTCGGAGGGACCGCACACTCTTTCCTCTCTAGGATACACTATGAAGAATGTTCCCTTATACTGGGAGATGGCAAAGACTACTCAGAAGGCAGGAGACTGGATTATTCAGGCCCCAGATGGACAATCTGGTGACCGGCTATAATGGCTTCAGCAAATCTAATTATTTAATTATTGTAAAATCATAAAATAAACATCTTAAATGCAGCACAATCAGAAGGCTAGAGAGGCACATTTTTATTGCACTCTTAAGGACCGTTAGAGTAAGTTATGTTTTATAAAATTTCAGTCTAAATCACTTCATTAAATAACACAAATGTAATGAGTGCTTATTGTGTGCCAGAATGTTAAGTACTGGGAAGAGAAATGCAATCAAGCCAAGGGCTTCACAGTTTGAACAGAGAAGAGTGCTTGGATCCAACTTTAAATTGCCACTGTGGGGACACGCACAGAAGTGCGGGGACACAGAGGAAGGGCGACCTCATTCATCTGGTCATGGAGAGGGAAGAGCGAGGTCCAGAGAGGGGACATGTGAGCTGAGAAAAGGTGAACTAGCAAACACCCACCCGCCAGACATCATGGGGAAAATTAAACCAAACACGCCAAGTGTAGTTGGAAGTAAAAGGAGAATAATCCCATTCCTTCCTCATGCAGCAAGCTCACAGACCTCCAGGCCTGTGCCCAAATTAGAAATAGGGGTTTTCTCGCCTAGTTGGGAAAATCCCAAAAGATTTATCCATCCTTCCATCCATCTGCCCAACCATCCACACCTCTATAAATCCATCCATTCAACAAATAATTATTGACAGTTTTTTTTATTTCTTGGGCTCTTCTCCATGTCTGGAGATGGACTGGTGATCAAAATAGGCAAAAATCTCTGCCCTCATGGAGTTAACACTGGGTGGGGGGAGGGCAGAGATAATGCAAATGGTGGGGATGGTGGGCAAAGAGGCAAGGTCAAGACGTTGAACGCCCAGGGACTCCAGTGGGCGAGGGAATGAGCAACTGAGCTTAAGAGGAAGTAGCCAAGAACGTTTAGGAATCGCACCCCGGCAAAGTGCCCTGAAACCAGATGAAGAAACTGCTTCAAAGAAAGAGGAAGGGATGAGCGTAGGAACGCTGACGACTGACTGATAGACAGACTGCCAAATGCGATGCTGACACAGCCTTGACCCCTCAGGTCAGCAACATGACGTTAACCCCGTGACCGGAAGAGGCAGTACTGATGGAAGACTGGCGGTCAAATGAGTTCAAGAGGAAATGCAAACACAGCAACTGGGGACAAGAAATACAAGCAAGTGCTCTTAAGGAGTTTTTCCATTTAAAAAAAAGGGGGAAAAAAGGAGAGATGTGGGTTGTAGCCGGAGGGGAGATGAAAATCAACAGGTCATTTTTTTAAGATGGTAGATATTTGCATTTCTATTGGAAAGATCCAGAAAAGATCCAGAAAATGAAAACTGATGCTGGAAAGAGGGAAGAATAATTTAAGTACTATTTTTGACTAGGAGAGAAGGAACGGGGTCTCTGTACCCAAGCTGGAAGCATGGCCTCAATTAGCCTTAGTCTGGGTGGCCACTAGGTGGGATTCATGATTGGCCAGTGAGAAAGTGCTTACCTTTCAACCATCCTTGTGGCAGGGAGGTGGCTTGCTGTGGGAGCAGGAGGCATAGTTCTCAAAAGGCATTTGGGGGGTGCACCTAGGTGGCTCAGTGGGTTAAGCCTCTGCCTTCGGCTCAGGTTATGATCCCTGGGTCCTGGGATCGAGTGCCGCATCGGGCTCTCTGCTCAGCAGGGAGCCTGCTTCCTTTCCTCTCTCTCTGCCTACTTGTGATCTCTGTCAAATAAATAAATAAAATCTTAAAAAAAAAAAAAAGGCACATGGCCTCTGAGCTCTGAGCAACGCCGTCACCCCCCACCCACCCAAAAAATAATCTGAGCTTGGTAAAAACTTAGACATACCCGCCATATTTCTGAATGCTGGAAACCTAAAATCTGTTCACTATTCTTAGATCCCCTTATATGAAAATATAGTGGTATTTACTTCCCAGAATCTCCTGACCATCTTTCCAACCTTTGCTTTTTCTGCTTCGGTTTAACCAATAATGGTTACTGTCCAAAGCCGTAAGCAAAAGCAAATGAAGCAAGATGACTCTGATCCCTTTGTGGCCTGGAAGGCTAAAAGAGATACAAACGCACATGAAAACCACATGAAAAGCTCCAGTGGATAAAACATGAGCTGATTAGGTTTGCAGCCCTGAAGCTCTAGGATCCTCTCCAAGGCTTCTAGAGGCCACAACACAGGAAAGCCCCCAAGTCCCATGAAATTCCAAAATCCAAACACGGGGTCATTTTTTATGCCCTTAGAAAAGTTCAGCCAAAAAAGATCTTACGCACAGTTTGATCAAGGGGGCAAAATCTTTACAAGCACATGTGACCTTCAAACCCAGCCATTAACCTCACACACACGTCCACCCCGGAATGGGCGCGTGAGAATGAACAGCACACAGACGCCATCCCCAGCCTGACTCAAACATGAAGCAAAGGAAAGAAATGGATTCTGAACTTGACCACACATCTGTGATTCACAAATATTTAAAGCGGTCATAAAGCCAGAACAAAACATACTTGGCAGACACTCACCTAAACAAATGAGGAAAAGGGCCAAAATCCCGATAGAAGAGACAGCAAGAATTCCCCAGCTCCATAATGGGAATTCCCGTGCATTCTAATGCGGCTAGCGGAGGCAGACAATTGTCCTGTCAGGGACTTGGGAAATGAGGAGTAAAGTGCATGTGACCAGGCAAATCAGACTCGCACAAGCCTCCCCAGATCTTCTCCTGGAGATTTTCCATCAGGCTGACGAAGAAACAGGATAGGAATAATAAGAAGTGGAGTCCCCAGCTTTAGTGTTTCTGACATTATTAAGAATGACGGGCTGAATCTTCAATCCAAAATACAAACACTCAGCATGTTTGAGCAAGTGATGCTCCTGTGTCAGTAATATACATAGAAATGCACCAAAAATATCACGGAATAAAATGCCATCAGCACAGCGACACCCACTGAAACACTTGAGCGCACCGAGTTGGGCGCAATTCGGCGAGCACGTTTGTTTTCCTACTTAGTCTCTGTCTCAGCAAACCCAATCAAACCTCTCACTGCCTCTTTCCACTCTCAGCTGATGCTCTTCACTTTCCTGATTTTACAGCCAAGACCTCTAGAAAACCAAGTAAAGTAAAGCTAGAGACCAGAGCTGTGGTTGGATCTGTCCAAACCTGGGCTGATCTCCATCTCAAAAAAGAGAAATCCAGTCAGTTGTCTCTCTTCTGGAATGTGTAAGCTAGGAACCATTGTTGCAGACACATGATAATTCATAATTAAGTTAGTATTTTAGGAGAGTGCTCTAAACTCAGCAGGGAGGACGTCAACCGATGCACGCGGGTTCCACCAGCTCGGTCTCGATCTAGTGGTCACGCCACGTAACATTTACTGCGAACACCAGAAGTTAGGTACAAGCATGAGATACGAGGAAGAGCACTGAATCATATCCAGCACAATGGGTTAAGTTCTATTATATAAAAAGAACTGAAACAGTTGTTAGAATATAGGCAAAAGCTGTAGGACATCTCAAAATGCAAAACCTAACCTTTCCCTAACCAAGGGGATTAATGAAAGAATGAAACAATTTCAGGCGTCTGGCCGTAAACTAGATTTCTATTTGTAGGAAGAAGCAATGTGCAGCTGAGATCCCTCATTCCTACAAATATTCTAATTGTCTGAACATCCTCATGAGAGTAAAAGTGGGGGTAGATTTTTGTCAGTGAGGAAAAAGAAAGGCAGACTATGAAACAAGTTACAAAGAACAGGATCTATTTTTAAATAACTGAAGTGGGGGGTGCCTGGGTGGCTCAGTGGGTTAAACCTCTGCCTTCAGCTCACGTTGTGATCTCGGGGTCCTGGGATCGAGCCCCACGTCGGGCTCTCTGCTCAGCGGGGAGCCTGCTTTCTCCTCTCTCTCTGCCTGCCTCTCTGCCTACTTGTGATCTCTCTCTGTCAAATAAATAAATAAAATCTTAAAAAATAAAAATAAATAAAAAATAAAAATATAAATAACTGAAGTGTTTTCTGAATTAGAAATGAGAATTTGTAATAATATCAAAAGAGAGTAGAGAAAAATCTTTATTAAATTCCTAAGTACCGATTTCATTATAAAAAGAAAAAATATCTGGCAATATTGTAATAAATTTCTTCAGATTTAAAAGGATAAAGTCAACAAGCACATGAAATGGGAAAATATTAACAAAGAGTTAATGTTAAAAACAAATTCTGTTAAAATCTATAAAGGAAGTGCTGAATCTCAGTGATTAAATAAGCATAAAATAAAGACAAACAATTTTCTTACATATGTATGTAATGTCTCTCCTTTCTCAAAGTAATGGTTAATTATCACATAATTAAGGGGCACCTGGGTGGCTCAGTCAGTTGAGCACCTGCCTCTTGATTTTAGCTCAGGTCATGATCTTGGGGTTGTGAGTTGGGGCCCCAAGTTGGACTCCCTGCTAAACATGGAGCCTGCTTAAGATTCTCTCCCTCAGAGACGCCTGGGTGGCTCAGTTGGTTGGACGACTGCTTTCGGCTCAGGTCATGATCCTGGAGTGCCGGGATCGAGTCCTGCATGGGCTCGAGCCCCACATCGGGCTCTCTGCTCCACGGGGAGCCTGCTTCCTCCTCCCTCTCTCTCTGCCTGCCTCTCTGCCTACTTGTGATCTCTCTCTGTCAAATAAAGAAAAAAAATCTTAAAAAAGAAAAATCACACAGTTAAAAAAAATTAACCAAATAACATAATGAATAAATAATGGAACATATCAAAATGAAGGAATAGACAAAAAATTTAATGATGCTCCATGATACTGAGGTTTTACTAAAAGAGACCCTCTAACATATTATTAGTGAAGCATAAATATCTACAACACTTTTGCAAAGGCAACTGGCAATCTTACTGAAAATGCTTGGTTTTGAAATAGTAAGTCAACCGAAGTTATTCTGATGTAATGAATGAACCTCCAATTAAAAGAAAGCTTGATCATAGTGGTTGTTATTGTTCAAGAAACATACACTTTATGCACGAAATATCTCCTCTTCACAATATAGGCCGTAGTGTGAGCTACAAGAAGCTGGAGAGCAGGACTGAAATCCAGGTATATGAGTGTAAGCGGCGCATCCCTTGGCAAGAGAGCGGAGGAAGGGACAGAGAGAGAGAGAGAGAATCCCAAGCAGGCTTCACACTGGGCTTAAACTCATGACTACAAGCAAGAACATGACCTGAGCCAAAACCAAGAGACGCTTAACTGACTGAGCCAACCAGAAGGTCCCCCTTCACCCATTTTTTTAGATGACAATCAGTACCATAGTCAGATAGGCCTTCAAGTGCCAGAAGTATCTTTTCATAAGAAAAAGTTAAGTACAAAAAACACAGAACCACCTCATTTGACCTATGTGGCAAAGGAAATCACCATGTTATCCCATGATTTACGTACATCAACCTTATCCAAACTGGACTCTTAAAACTTCTGGTTTTGCTCATAACGAAAGAGGAAGATTTGATACCAGAACATTTTTGAGCAACACGATTATCAGACAGCCCAAAATAATTGCATGTTTGCCCCAAAAACTATAAGCAATAGTATGTTTAAGCTATGTTTAAGGGTGTAAAATAAAAACGTCACATTTAGAAACTGTACAGAGACCAAAAGAGGAAATGCCCATCTGATCTTACTTCATAAAAGAGCTATACTTTCTAGGGCACCTGGGTGGCTCAGTGGGTTAAGCCTCTGCCTTCTGCTCAGGTCATGATCTCAGGGTCCTGGAATCGAGTCCCGCATCGGGCTCTCTGCTCAGCGGAGAACCTGCTTCTTCCTCTATCTCTCTCTCTGCCTGCCTCTCTGCCTACTTGTGATCTCTCTCTGTGAAATAAATAAATAAAATCTTAAAAAAAAAAAAAAAAAAGAAAAGAAACTGTACAGAGACCAAAAGAGGAAATGCCCATCTGATCTTACTTCATAAAAGAGCTATACTTTCTAGACTAACAAAAGACACTAAGGGAACAATGCGTATCAAGTCTACGTTGAGCAAAGCTGCTATCTGGGTGCCTGCCTCACGCTAATACACTGGGGGCCTAGAGACTTCTGTCAAGCATTGGATCCAAGACACACTTAACCGGAAAGAGTAGGTTTTCACAATTCTGGTAGACTTCGTTATAATGTTATAAGTCACTTACGATTAAATTCTGAGCATCCAAGCCAAATGTGGTGGAAGAACTCATACCTACTGGCCACTAAAACATGCTCGTTCTGTGAGATCTCATTCTACGAGATCTTTGAGCGCTCTAAGTATGTAGATCAGGGCTCAGTCAACTATAGAGCCTGTGGGCCAAATCCAGCTCAGTTCCCACTGGTCTTGGTAAATAAAGTATCCCTGGAACACAGCCCCATTTGCTCATTTACCTACTGTCTGTGGCTGCTTTAGTGCTACAGCACAGAGTTGAGTTGTTGCAACAGAGATTACAAGGCCAGCAAATCCTAAAATACCTACTACCTCTCCCTTTCCAGAAAATATGTGCTGTCTCCTGATTTAGATTGCTGTATGAAAAACTAATTTCTTAATATTCGTTGTAAGCTTCTTTTTAAGGGGATCTTTTCCAGATAGGGAAGAAAGTAAAAAGTGTCTCTGCCTTATCCTCAGCCAGCATTCCTTATGCTAGGAGGCAGTATTATGTTAGGGTTAAGAACACGGTTCAAATCCCAGCTCTGCCTCTGACTGTTGGGAAGCCGTGAGATTACCCTACCTCCCTATGGCTCCATTCCTTTCTGAAAGCTTGTTCATTCACTGCCATTTTTAACAGCAGAGATAATGTTACTCATAAGCTATCAGTGTCACTAGCTACAAATCTGTCGGTTTCTTCGTTTCCCATTGAGGTATCTGACTTACCAAGGAGGGAAAGGGGGGAGCGCTTCCTGGATCATGTATCACACTAAGGATCCACAGCACCCGGGCACCCTTGAAAAAAAAAAAAGAAAAAAAAAAAAAACAGAAAAAAAAGCTGTGGTCATTGCTTATCGATTCTAGAAACTCCCATTAAGGCCCAGCACAACCAGCGAGCTGTTTTAGCCATGTGAGTCCCGGAGCAAAGGGACCCAGGACAGCTTGGAAACGACAACAACACAGCCCACATGCTGAAGGGTTTTCTTCTTCAGAAAAAGAAAAATTTAAATGCTGCTAATGTATGCAAACAAATCCCATGAAACAACCAACCAAAAGGACCGTCATCTCGAAGCCATTTGAATCACTTTAAGTATTTTGAACATCAAATTCAGGTTGGTTGGGTGAATTTACCCATTTTATGATGGCCCTTTCATCCTCTTTTGGGGGGTATATTGTACTTTAAGTAATGCATTGGAAAAATAAGAAGTAAAGGCAGAAGGTATAGAATAAACTATACCGGGGCACCTGGGTGGCTCAGTGGGTTAAAGCCTCTGCCTTCGGCTCAGGTCATGGTCCCAGTGTCCTGGGATCGAGCCCTACATAGGGCTCTGTGCTCTGCAGGGAGCCTGCTTCCCCCTCTCTCTCTATCTGTCTGCCTCTCTGCCTACTTGTGATCTCTGTCTGTCAAATAAATAAAATAAAATCTTTAAAAAAAATAAAATAAAATAAACTATACCAAAAAATTTCTTTGTATTTTTATTTACACATTAATTTATTTGGTGCACAATGTTGAGACTTCATTAGGAAAAGAACCATAAACCATAAAAGCAGTCACTTCACTAAAATCAGGTCATCTCATTCCACCAGCTAACTGCCCCGCAATCTCTTCAATTTAAGATAAAAATCCTGAAAACCTGATACTCTATGTGACAGAAAGACTACTGCGAGACACCATGTTTACCAGAAACTGAAGAAATGGGTCACTTTTCCTTTCTGATTCATAAAGAAACATGTCCATTAGTAGTGAGGGATGGGTATTATTTCAAATCCCGCCTTGTAGGGCTCATGTGCTTTCTGCTGTCCTAGTTCACACGCTTCTTTCTACTCCCATGCTCTGCCGCTTCTGGCTCCCAATGAGCCTGGAACACACTGACATTGCCTATCCCGACATATACACTTGGGTAGCAGCTAGAATGATGATGAGAAAAGAAGAACTTCCCAGAACATTCTGGAACGTTCTGGCTATTCCTCTCTGCAATGATTCCCACACTGTCCACTTCAGTCATTATCTAAAGGCCATCTGCCTGCAGAAAATAAGCTGAATTACAGCATCTGGAAATTTGTAAAATTTCAGATCTGCCGAAATCAGCCAGTTGGAAGTCCTGAGGTTCAGAGGCCAGAGGCCAGCAAGTGGCTAAGCGATGCTGTCTCTCCATCACGATCCCTGCTTCCACAAGGTGCTTTTTGTTAGTTCATGGGAAGCAAGGGGGCAATCCAAAGCAACACATTCAGAATTGCCCAGCAAGGCTCACACAGCCCAGGTGCGCACACACAATAAAGCATCGCCAAGCCCAGTGTGGTCCCAGCTGAGTCTTTGAAAGCCCATGACATCATCCTTTGGACAGGAGGAGGTACAGATGCAAATCCTTGAGGCCAAAAGAGGAGTAAGGGAGCTCTCCCCAAGGTAAGAAGGCATACTCAGCTCAAGAAAAATTCCTAGGAGCAGCCAAATCCTTTCTCACACCACCAGTAATATCTCCTCTGGGTGTGGCAACAAACATGCTAGTTGGAACTTCTTTATAAAACAGCATGTTTGAATACACCAGCATCCTCTCTTGAGCCCTGTTTTAAAATCAGCACTTAAATTTCTTTGTATTGGTTTATTTCGTAGTTAAAATTCAAGTGACAAAGCGGCATTGTTGCTGCCAGGATAACCTGGCAATTTCCACAGCCTTACATGTGTCAGAATTAAATTTAAAACAGGGTTGATAATTAGGCCTGGAGACTGAGCCCTCCCATCCTCCCTCAGGGCAGTCCTAAGTTAGCGGATATGGTCTCCCCACTAGGACATCCAAGAGTCAGCAGAGGATGGCCACCTTCTTAAACCACCAAAAGACCCAGAGGCCAAAAAGGACACTGTTGTTCAGAATTCAGAATCATTGACTCAACCAGATAACTAGTCTAGGAAGAGGACATCCCAGCGTGGTCCAGCCCACAGCACTGAGGGGCTACTCCAGATCCAACTTTCTGACTTCAAAATCGAGCCCCTTCCTTGTGGGAAGGCAACACTCCAATGGCAGAATGTCCAACACAGAGTTCACGTGACTTGGAGGACACCATGTCTCCCTTCAGAATCCAAAGCTTAAACTGGAAACCACTTCCCAAAGCAGGATTGTGGGGAAGACACCCTGAAAGGGTCTTACTCTGTGTTTACATCAATGGTGAAAAAGACATTTTACATCTTGGGGCCTGATGGCCAAGCAACAGCATTGGGACCTTCTACTCCGCAAGGTCAACCATCTGAAAAGATGGCATTCCACCCTCTAACTGAATACGCCACCCTCCACACGACACCCACACGTGCCAAGCAGCACAGGCTCGGGAGAAGAAGCCACAGCAACAAGGCAGTGACCCTATATAAGAGCTCAGTGAAAGTCAGGGACAAAGCCTCCTCCGGGTCTGCAGGCTGAACGTTTCCCTCCCCCCGCAGTGAGGTCACAGATTACCTGGTGCAGAAACCATAAATCACTGACATATTCTAGAAAACGGAGAAGAAAGTCAAAAGGTAAAGAAACTACAAAGCCCCAGAGGGTTGCCTCGGGCTGGGGGTCGGACTATTTTAGGAGAAGGTCAAAGGGAGAAGCAGACTCCCCAAAGAGCTGGGAGCCTGATGCGGGACTCGATCCTGGAAGTCCGGGATCATGACCTGAGCCGAAGGCAGCCGCCCAACCAACTGAGCCACCCAGGCGCCCGGGTCGGACTATTTTAAAATGGATATTTAACTACCCATTGAATAAGAAACAGTTTAGGTTTTATTAAAACAAAAATGTCCCCATTTGACTCAATTCCATATTATCCTTTTTCTTCTTTTTTAGCTCAGGAGCCACTTTAGGAGGAACAACATCCGAAGTCCTCTGCATCAGAATTCTCAGGGAGAGCCACACTCCAGAAAACACTGCCCTTGCACACGCGTGTGCCCAGCTGTCCCTGCAGCAGCCCCTGGTAATTCACAAGCAATAAACCTTCCCTAGAAGCTGAACCCCGTAGCCACCTTCACGGGCTCTTAAAACTATCTCTTCATTGAAATGCATAAATAAAGTTTAAACATCAATTATAAGTTACGAAGTGCCCATCAGCACGAGGGTTTCTGTTAAAATATGCAACCTCCCCAGCCCGACCTACTCAGAATGAGGAAAAAATGGAGATTTAAACATTCTTCTAGAAACCAAAGGTCGGCTGAGCGGTGGCCTTTCTCCTACAGATACAGGAGAGAAATTAAAATTTCAGGTCAGTCTTAAAAGCTGAATTTAGAAACTGTACCACAGTAAAATCACAAGGAATACAATGAAAATAGATGAGACCACCTGGCATCATAAAGATGTTTAATGGAGTCATGGAAAGAACCCCACCCCCCAGGTACCGGCTCGGAGAACCTATAAACTGTTAGACCAGGTTTCCCAACTTGCAAGAGTTGTACCGTGGTCACGGGGCTCAACTAAGGGACACCTTGTACTCAGTCAGTCAGTCGGTCACCTGTCACACAGCCCCATGGCCATGCTCGGGAGGCGGTCAGACGACAAAGCAAGAACCACTCCGGAGCTCCTCCAAGACAGTCTACACTGGTCGATGCAATTCTGTAAAACTGTGGGGGAGAGGGAGGTTGCTTCCAGGCGGAAGAGTCAAGGAGAGCTTCCCGGAAGAAGTGAAACGCGATCCGGGGTTTCGGGGAGAGGTAGGATGTTCGAGAAGATGGTCAAGTGTGTGAGTGGGGTGTATCACAGGGGAAGCAAGCGGCAGACGAGGCAGGAACAGCCAAGAATCCAAGATGCAACAAAGAACCACTTGGCCAGAGCCGTGCTGGGTTGGAGCATGAGTGTCCGGTACTCCCTGGGGCAGGGTGAACTGAGGAAGCCCAGGTGTGGGGCCAGCAGACAGGAGACTGAAGGGTCATCTAAGGGGAACAAAGAAAGTCGTCTGAGGTGGAAAAACGGGACTGGAGGGGCTGTGAGGGCCAACACGGAGAGCCGGAGAGCCGGCCTCTGCTCGGACTTGGGGGGCAAGACAAGAAAGCAATCGGGAGGACGGACTCCAGGTGGGAGCCCCGGGCTGGGGAGCAGGCAGGGGCGGCATCGGGGACAGGCTGCTGCTGAGCGTGGCCACGCAGGGGCAAGGCTCAAAGGAGCCACTCCACGGACCTCCCGGACCAGAAAAGCAGCCGATGAGGGAACGGTATCCTGAGAAAAAGACGAGATTTCATCCAAGGGAGGGGGTCACTGAAGGCTCGTGAAGCCCCAGAACGAGAGTGGGATTGAGGACGATCAGTACAACACGGCAGCTCTGCAGGGGGACAGACAAGACGGGGAGAAACCAGAGGCCAGAAGCAGCGGCCACTAAGAACTCGAGATTTGAAAATACTAAAGAAAAAGCAAAAACACACCAAAAAAAAAAAAAAAAGCCCACAAACAAAAAACAAAGCCCCACACAACTATAAATCACAGCCCATTTTTACAAACTATTACGTGTACAGAAAGAGTCTAGAAACTGGGCATGGCCTCGACGAGCAAATGTCCCCAGATATAAGACAACAGTGCAACTAAGGAGAATGCGAACTTTCTCGCTGCAAACTGACGTACAGATTCAGGGCGGGATCCGAAGGCCACTGCTCTGGCCAGGAAGAACCATCTGGAGAGTCCACAGGCAGAGGCGGACAGGGCTGAAGGACCAGCCGACTCCGCACATGCGGCGCCTTTCCGAAACCGTCTCTAGCTCTGCTCTTCCTGCATGAGGTCACCTTGCACGATCTCCGTCCATCACTTCACATACACGTGCCCCCCTGGACTGTGCTCGGAGAAATCAACAGTGGACATTTAGGGTAAAGAAAGATGCTGCCGGAAGGGCAGGGAGGCTCCTGTGCGCTGGAAGGTGGGGTATGCACGGCGCCAGAAAACCCCAGACATTCAGAGAAGGAAAGGAGGGGGGGCCCTGGGTGTCTCAGTCAGTGAAGCATCTGTCTGCCTTGGCTCAGGTCATGATCCCAGAGTCCTGGGATTAAGTCCCTCGTCCGGCTCCCTGCTCAGCGGGGGAGTCTGCTTCTCCCTCTCCCTCTGCCTCTCCCCCCACTTGCACTCACTCTCTCTCTCTCTCAAATGAATAAATAAAATATTTATTAATAAATACTTATTAATATTTATTATAAATAATTATAATCATTTTAAATAATTATTAATGTTTAATAACAAAAATAAACAAAATATATTTTTAAAGGAGGTGCCCGTAGCAAGAACAGAGAGAGAAGAACTGAGGAGGCTAACATGGCAGAGAGGAGAGTTGGGCAGGGGCAGCGAGAGGGGGAAGGGGGCACCTGGGAAAAGAAGGAAGGGAGGGACAAGCACCCAAGAAGCAGCAGGCAGAGACCTGGGCACTCTGACAAGGTGCAGGCTTTTAAGGACAGAAATGGTGGCCCGCAGCCTGGGGCCCTGGCAAAAGGGAGGAGGGCAGGACCTCTGCTCCCAGCCACGCCCACATGCCTAAGCAAAAATTCCAGCATTCAGGAAAAACACGTGAAACTTGAAAGCAAATGCACAGAAAGCATAAGATGACGAAGGTCTATGGTGACAGCGGTGGCCGGTCCAGCACCGTCCCAGGTGTGTCTGCAGAGCAGCCCTGGCTCGTTGGCTCCAGGCTATGCGGGCTGGCACCAGGGGCTGGCTCGGGGAGCAGCCTCATCCTGATCTCCCCAAATACAAGACTGCTGACTGCTTTCATTCAAGAGAGACTCAGGACTCAAACGTTGAAAGTTCTGGGGGTTTTTCTCCTTTTTTTTTTTTTGAAAGGTAGGTCTGCTGGTCGGTTCCGTATGGCCTCCTCGACTTTGAACGTTGTCAGATGTGGCTATTTGAAAATGTTGAGAACAGCATGAGAAAGTGTCCCAACTCCGGACTTTTTTTTCTTTTTTGAAAGAGGTTCCATCGCCCGTAGATACCTGTGCTGCTCCCCGGCCGAGTTCCGCAGTGGCAAACAGCCCGACGTCAGTAGTGCTTCCTTAAGCGGCATCAGGGCAAACAGCTGGGGCTTTCGAAAGCTAGAAATCTCACACGGACATGCGTGACAGGACACATGCACAGCGAGGAAAAGAAACCACTTAACATACAGTAACACTGCACCCAAAAAGCAAATGGTTTGCCTTCTTTTCCTCATCAGTACACTTGGCCAATCAGACATTTTCCTGCTCACACTTGAGCTCAGGATGTGTGGAAGAATGACAAGCACAAAGCCAGTGTGGCACAGAAGGGCTCTGGGCTCCAGGAATTCACCCTTGGGAAGAGCTTTCCCCAAATCAGACACGATCTCTTTAGTCACCAGCTAATTGTTTTCTGTACAAATAATGCCACGTACAGGTCCGATACCGGTTAATAAAGAATCCGAGAGTCGTCTCAGGTGCACGTTCAAAAGCCAAGTGTGGGATGTCACAATTTCCCTTCCTTAAATCTCTGGCTGTCTTGGGGCCAAAGCAGGAACACCTAGAGACCAGCCCCAGGGACGGCTGGGGCTCTGTGGACAGCGTGTCCTCTCATGGGGACACAGGGCTCACCTCTGGGTCACTTAATGATGTAGTCAGCTGGCTCTGAGACCAGCAGAGGCAAATCCTACCTCCCTGAACAGAATTAACAGGCGCTTCCAAAATTTGAATTCGAAGACAAAGAGAAACGCCCTTGGACTTGGAGCTTTCACACCCAGATCCGCCATGACCGCCCCCTCCTTTGGACAGGTGGCGGTCACTGTGTAACCTGCTGGTTTGGCAGTATGAAACACTGCGGAAGCCCACGGGAAAAGTAAGGTGGAAACTGGGATTTCATTTCTCCAAGCACCGACTGGTCCTAACGACATGTGGGAAGAAAGCAACCCAGCTGTTCCCCATTTAGTCTCCATGCAGAGTCACCCCGTGCAGAACGCTGAAAGCTGGTAGGAGCTGCTGACCCCGGAAGGCGACATGGTCTGAGCGACGGGAACAGAGCTGGAGTGAAACACCTCCCACCTCCTAACTCCCAGACCGGACGGTGAGATGCGGTCTGAGCCGCCGAGACACACGAACAGAGGGAGGAAAAAGAGACGGGCAAAAGGCAACTGCGCAGCTGCTTAAAACACGAGCCATTTCTGAAATCAGCTCTCTAAGGACGTCACCATCTCTGAAGAGTGACTACTTTATCTCTGCCACGATGGGCCAAATTTTCAAAGAACAGCCTTCTTTCCACTAGGCGATTCCGAAGGGCTTGCACAATTGGTCGATTTGCATGAGCACTTGGCCTCTCAGCTTTCATTCTGACGGCTACATTCATCCGTCCTCTGTAGACTAAAAATCTCACCACTTGGAAAGAGAAGCGCATCTGAGGCTTGTGGAAAAATGGGGCCTCCCCATGCCTATTCACTCAGAACAACGCATCCAGTAAGACCTACCTTGGAAGCAGAGGTTTGCCCACACAACAGACGGCCAAGATTCAATTCTAAATCTCAGTTCAAGATGTAATTCTTAGATCAAAATTTAACTTTAAAAGAATTACTGAATTACAAAATATAACTTTTAAAAGAAATTACTGAATTACTCGTGTTACTTAACGCCAAGAAGGTAGACAGGAAGGGCTTGGATTCTTAGATCAGTCCTTCAGTCATTTCCTAGGAAGAGGGAAAGGTCTGCCGCAGATCAAATGCACTAGTGGCACCAGAGCCTTCCCAGAGCAAAGCTGAACTGAGCAGACAAAGGTGCGTGCGCAAGCTTAGAGAAAGAGGGTTCTTTATCCCGGCCAAGAGGGCTGACCACAGGATTCACAAAGAACTGTTAGCAAAACGGAAGTGGAGTCAATCACTCACAAAAATACTTTCTAAAAAACAAAAAAAAAGAAAGAAAAGAACAGACAACAGGTTTTAGAACTTGCTAGTCACAAAGGAGGCTCTCTCTCCAACTCAGGAGAAAGAAATGAAAAGATACTGTCCTTCAGTTCAGTCAGAGTGACAGATCAGTACAGACCCAGGCTAGCCAACCCAACATGCACACTGGTCAATGTCAGTTCTGGGTCTTCTGTGACTTATCTAGTTTACGCAAGCCCAAGACTGCTGTTTTACATGCGATAGGGTGCCCTGGGCCCAGCAAATTGTGTTTTGACTTGGAAAGCCAACTCTGGTGTTGTTTTCTGGTTTAAACCCAGCGAGGACTCCCAAGTCATTTCAAAACTTCCATCTCCCCAAAGACCAACTGAAATAGGTCCCAACTACCTGTTGGGTCTTCCAGGTCAAAGGTGGGCACCCAGGGCTGCCCAAGAAAGCAGCAGCTCATCTTAACGTCAGTCACGATGCTGAAAGATAGGATTCATCCCTCTTAAGGGCCTCTTTCATGTTTTTAAGACAAACAGAAGGCTTCACCCTGGAAGAATCCTTGGGTGTGTTGTATAACCAAAAATCTAATTCTGTTCTATTTGTCATCCTCTCAATATAAATCAGGGATAAAAATAAGAACTAGGCTACTACGCAGGGAACCAGATGGTGTCTTACCTTCCTATAAACACGGCTGTGTTTGGAGTGTTTACGCGTGCGGGGGAGGAAAAAAGATTTTCTTTTCTTACATTTGGCAATGAGTCACGTTGTCCATTTCAGGACCGACAGTACTGAAACTTCCTCCCCATGAAAAACCAGCACAGCTTCCCTAATGTTTAAAAACCAAGTGTCAGCTGCCTTAGATTAGTCATGAAGCCCTCTTCCCCATCCCGCGGCTCCATGACGGACGTAATCTGATCAAAGTGGACTCAGTAAATGCCACCAGCAGCCAGGAGTGTCCGGTCGCAAGCCGGCTGCTTCTTTGTAGGAGTCTGGACGCTTCCTTCATTTTTCTGTGCTAATATGCCCTTCAACTGTCAAGCCAGGAGGCTGACTTAACAGTCCCCCACTTGCCTGCATCACTGCCCCTGTCCTTGTTGAGCGACATGCTCAGGGATCGAACCTGGGAAAGGGCTGGGCTGAGTCATCTAGGGACGTTTCTGAGCTTACTGATTATAAAAGGAGCCCCAGGTAATCCCTGACCACCTCGTTCAATAAAAGCCCACTGCCCTGAAGCAACTGGAGTGTAAACAGAACCAACTGAAAACGGCAGACCACATTATACAAAATGGTATTTCATTTTCCACTGACAAGCCCCGCCAGCAAGTGTGTCCCCACAGGTGATGCTGGGAGGACTATGCCTAGGAGTGTTTGCCCTGCCCCAGCAGCGGGGTTGGGTGTGTCTCCTCTTCATAAAGCATCAGGAAAATGAATCCCTCCCCTGTTGGGTAAAAAGCACGAAACGGACGCCTGGTGTTGATTTGTTTTGTTGGCTCCTACAAGCTGCTGGGATGGTTAACTGCCCTCCTTGTGATTCACATGAAATTGATCTGAATCCAGAACTCAGTGTTTCCCGCCCTTTATATTTGATTGGTCAGCTGCCATCGGCCTAGCCAGAGTGGTCCGTGCCTTCCTGCTTGCTCTCAGAAACCTGCATGTGTCCTCGGTGTCCCCATGTGATGGGGCTTCCTCTTCTCTGTGAACAGGACACTCAGCCCTCCTCGGGCTACCTCATATCACCCTCTACTGTCATCTGTGAGCCTCCCCAGGTCAAGGGCAGTCATCATGCCCCATGCCCCTTTGAATCCCTATGGCGAGGCCTCCATAAATGAGCATGTTTCAGAAAGACATCTGAGGAGATCTCCTTTTTACTTCAAGGGCATGTGTAAACGCTAACAGACCAGGCAAAGGACCACAAGTCAGCTTCTAGAGACATCCTTTTTATGTGACATCACCCCTCCATCAACACCACCCAAGCAGCTACACCGGCTGGAACCCAGACACCGCCTGCTCCTCATCCAGGTCTAGAGCACGTGGGGCACCCAGCAAGGGCCCAGGGATCCTTCTACTGGCCCGACCCCCGGACCTCTCTGCGCCCTCAGAGATGTCCCCACAGACAGAAGGCAGCACCCGTGAACAGTCAAGACAGGAGATTCCTCTGTAATATGATCATCATCTCTGCAAATCTCAGGCTTCTACTGATAATTCTCTTAGTAAGCCCATCTTCCATAGATATCAGGAGAATTACTAAGGAAAAGTGTTTGTGAATTCATGATGTTCGGTTGGAAAAGCCCCAGTTCTGCAGGTGCGGATCGAAAAGAGATTGGCAGTTCTGTCTCCTGGACTTCCGTTCTCGCTCTCCCACCCGGGCTTTTGGGCACCTTCGCACAGGTGGGGTCCTGAAAACACCTGGGCCTCGGCCAGCGGCCTGTCCACCTGGCCCCTGCCCGCTCATTCCTGGGTCCCTGCTCCCCCGGACAGCGGCAGAGAAAAGACGAGCTTCAATGAGCTCCCCCCTTCACTGTCCAGCTTCCAACTTCACACGTGGCCCAAAAAAACACTGCAGTGCTCTGGCCAACAGGAACATGCAATGACAATGTAACTGACCAAATCAAAAACTTAAAAGCATTGTAAGTAATGAAGCACCGGGAAACCACTAGTTCTTGGGAGCATTTTATGCTTGACCTCAAAATGTGCATCTTAATCTCAACATTAGGGTTTTTGACTCTATTAGTTTATGATTCCAATGACCCCTTTTCAGGCCTCTGGAAGCGATGCTACTCTGTGAGGGTAGTAAGTCTAACAACGAATCCAGAGCTTTAAGTAAAGACTGTAGAACTCTAGCCTGGAGGACGAGACAATGATGCTGAATAAAATGCAAGGATCGCTGCACAAGGACCTGCCCTGGCTCTTTTTTTTTTTTTTTTTTTTCAAACTATAGAGACTCAAGTGTTGGACCGCAGGTTAGACACTCTTGTCAGGTTAGGCTTCTCATCCACATCCACTCTCTTGGACCGGCAGACCTCCGGCATCTCAGCCAAGCTCCTCATCTCTCCCACCAGAGACGTTTACACCCACTGCCTGGCGGTACCCAGTCATTGTCAACACCAGGGAAATGAAACCACGAACAAAACCCCTCATTCGAATGGAAAGCTGATGGCATTATGGGGGAGGAGGAAGGCGCTAAGACTTGTTACTGTACAAGGAACGAAACGTCTTGCCCGGTTGGCCATTTACTCTTCACATGCTTCAGCTTGCGCTGGGAGAAAGGGCACAACGAGTCATTATTGACAGGCCGTGCCCCATTTCCAAAGATTGCAAAAGAGCTATGAATCAGAAAAATGGCATGAGATTTCGGTGACAGCTTCTTTTCTCAGAGACTCCTATGATAGAACAGCAAACCACAACTCGATGCGAGGGCCTGGTGTTCCCATTGTTCTCGATAGAGACCCACTCCTCACCTCCTTCAAATTAGGTCTCTTCTATTCTACTACTCAGGGGTGCACAGGGATCTCTCAACAGAAGCTAGGAAGACACAGGTCCGTTATAACCATCCTAGGACGAGGCGGGGAGGGTCAGGAAGTTCCCAGGCTGACGGACTTCCCTCTGTTGTGAACCTTGGGAGATGCCAACTTCCCAGATATTTTTCTTGGCTTGGCCAAGGATGGCAGACAGGAATTCACCTTCACAGACAAGGTTATTGCACCTGAGCAGCAAGGAACGACCGTGGTTCTACTGACCCGTTCCGTAAAAGGGAAGAAAAGAATAAGCATGATAGAAATCTGAATAATTGACTGGTGTTAGCACTGTGCCTAATCCCTCCGCCTTCAAAAGATAACCCGTCAACAGAAATCTTCCTCTCACCTCCTCTCTGCACCTCTCCCCTGAGCTCCTTTCCATGTGTCAGCCCGACAAGCGGGCACGGGTTCCTTCCACTATGACAAACCCGTGGACAGAGGAAGGGCGAAGAAGTGTCAAGGACGTGAGCTTTCCTCCCTGAAGGACAGTCACTCTGGAAACGGCTCAGAAGATATCTTCATTGTGGCTGAAATCACTGGAGGGAGCCCCCTTCTCCTCAATGCCAATTTGCTTTGACAGAACCACCGCTATCTGTCAAGAAGCCACGGGCTTCCCTGAGCAAGATGCTCTGTGGGAATTCCTGAGCCCGCCCTGGCTTGTCGACAGAAGTCCGCAGCTTGGGGAGAAACAGCTGTAGAACCCCAGCCAGCGGGGCCGGCCCTCGGTGATACAACGCTTCACAAGGAGAACACACCGCACCCCCCACCAGTCCACCCCCGCGCCCCAGAGAGCCCAGGGCACGGGGACTGGCACTGCGACTCAGAAGGAGGTCTCATGACCATGTCAAAGGAGAAGTCGAATCAGACCACATTCCTTAAATGCAGACCAAACGGAACTTTCCTTCGGCTGGTTCCAGCACACTCTCCTAAACCAAACTTAAAAAGAGAATTGGAAGTAACGAGATAACCCAGAAGCTAACCATCTTGGCGCCTCACCCAGCTGGTTATTTAAGGTGAGATTTATTACAAAAGCCTCAAAATCCCTCTTCTCTTCCAGTTTAATGCAGAAGCACTGGGTCCAGATATGAGGATGCCAAGAGCAGGACAGGCAGGAGAGCTTCCGAAGGGGCTTAATTCATCCCCAGGCAGAAGGAATGTCCTAAGAGCCACCTCAGAGCCCATGATGTCTTCTAGCAGTTTCGCTGCCACCATCGAACACGGCAGCAGAAAATCCTGCTTCATTACCAGAAGCCTAAACATCTCCTCTAAACCCGTGAGACTCAGAGGACAAAAGAAGTCTGACAACTCTAGACATTACTTCCCTCTTAGGGTATTCTGATATTCACAAAAGGAAAGAAAAAAAAAAGAGAGTCAATCCTCGTGATTTAGATTCCATTTTTGTGAATTTACCCATCTGCTAAAATTGATTTTTGTAGCCCAAAATGTGTTCATCATCCGTGAGTTCAAAGCTAATGAACGAACTATATATTACATACGCTGTCTTTCAACAGAAACACGTGAAACCAGGTTCTTTATTGATGGGTTGATGAGGCCCTTGTGACCAGAAGCTTATAGGAACCTAACTGCGGATGGCCCCTAGGAGAGGTGGTTCAGTATGAACGGAACCTCGTTCATGATGAACGTCTAGAGCAGGGCACCACAGGTAAGGAGCACGGACTGTAAATGCAGGACGTTAACAAAAACACCCTAACAGAGTCCCCAGCTCTACCCAGGAATGTCAGCAGCTGACTGGCACGCAGGCACGCAGGTGGCCTGTGGGATCTGTGTGCGCACAGTGTGCAGCGTATCACTTGGTGGATGGAGATTAGGACCAGGAAACGGAAACTTGAAAGCTATCCAATCATTCCCAAAAAGCATAATGTTGGCCCTCCGGCCCCAGCGGAGCACAGAGCTCATCGCATGAGCTGTAAGCTGTGGGAGCGCTGGTGCCTGAATGTGTGCCATTACCTACCATGGGCAGAGAGCTCGCTGAAGTCATTGTAGAGGGAAAATGAGCCCTCTCAGAAACAGAAATCTGGATAATTATCGGCCATCGGGGATGACAAGCCGGTGGCCCAAGTCACCTACCAAATGAAGGCTCTGGCCTTGGCTCCCAGGACTCGTTAGGGCTCCCACTCTATAATGTGAACCAGATCCCCATCTTCCACATCAGATAATGACCCTTGGCCCCAGAGATTTAAGGGATGATTACAGTCTACAGAATTGTGTCTCATTACACTTGCAATAATATATAACAACTGAGGCTATTAACTTGAACTTCCAAATGCCAACACACGTCACATGTGGCCCCTCTGACATATTCCCATCTGTCATGTGTCCAGTAGGGAAGTGTGTCCTCACTACACAGCACAAAAAGGAGGAAAAGCAGAACCGGTTCAGAACAGTGCAAGGCTTCATTGAACGGAGTCATTTTGAGTACACTGAAATCTTTAATGTTAAAAATAAAACAGGCGATTCAATCCATAAATGCCAGAAAATAAAAAGGTCCAAAGCCCTTTCTTTCTGGCTTCGTGATGGCCTCGTAGTTCTTCGCTAGTGACTTCTCCCCTTTCATTATAATCTTAGGAACTGTAACTACCACCTTCTGAAATGGAATTGGTTTCCTTTTAAATTGCTCACCTTTTTTTTTATAATGGGAAACAAAAAACAAAAATAAAAACGGAGCACCTCTCTTCACTTCGGCCTGGACATGGTCAGTCACCACAAGAAAGTGAGTAAAATTAAGAGATAAGGTTCGCATGTGTCTTCAGACTAAGCAAAGATACTGATAAAACAGACCGTTTTCTAAGTTTAAGAAGAGGAGTTTCTCCTATGATCCAAAAAGATAAGTTGGCAGGCTCCACAAATACATTCATCAAGAAAAACACAAGAGTCTGGAAGAGCGATAAACCAAACCCACAAGTTAGAGATATGAGTCAGGCACCAAAATTTCTATCCCGCCAGCATCAGTCAGGGCTTTCTCTTGCGTATGCCCCGAGGCTGGGAATGCGGCAACGTAACCACACGTCTCCAGCAGTTTCCTGGTTGGTTTTCGTACTGTTGGCTGATGTCTAGAGAAAACTCCAAGATGGGGTGGCCGCGTGCCAACAGGAACAGGCCAGAACAGGAAAAGGGGTTTCAAACTGGGATCAAGCAATCCTGTAATAAGAAATTGTGAGAATTTTGTAAAGAAATGACTATTCCATCTGGGTTTTCCGCCAAATCTGGCTCTAAAAATTCCCTGATCTCTCAGAATACGAGATGCTAAAATAAGGACGCGTGCATCTCTAAGTTAACTGGGAGCTTTAAAGAGATCCGGTGGCAACATGAAAACGGGGCTTAGCGCCACTAAAATCTTGAACCGAAAAGCAGAGAAATGGTTGGTATTTGACTAAACTTACAGCTGCCCCTTCTGGGAAGGGAGACAGGTCAGCAGGGGACACCTTATCTGGAGAGCCTGAAATACGTAAAGCACTTAAGGAAGGACAAGATCAAAGGCGCCCAGTGAAGGCGGAGAAGGTGCTCACAGAGAAGGAGCCTCAGTCTGCCAATTACGGCGGGAGCTGGCTCTTTGTTTCCCAGAAGCCAACAGTTACAGGACTTACATTGGGGCATAAATTCTAATTAACGTACATCTTTCTGGATTCCCTGCAGAATTCCCACTCACCAACTTCATCCTTCAGCAGGGCTTGAGTGCCTGGCTCCCCAGCTTGACAAAGGGCTGGTCTGTCCCCAGCCCAGCCGGGGAGGGAAGTATGTGTTCCCGGCTGCCCTCCTGCCTTTCTGGAAGGTTAATCTCTCTTCTGCAACTGGCTGCAAATAATTGCTTCTGTTGAGGCAAGCATCAGGCTCCGGGTGCAGGTGAGAAGCAAGATTTGGCTGGGCAAGAGGGAGGAGTAATTGGAAGCAGACAACAAAACATAACGAAGGGAGAAAATGAAAAACCCTAACTTTCAAGGGAATTCAGGGAGAACAGCGAGCAGTGAGCGGACAAACAGGGAGAGAGGAACATTGCTGGCGAGCAGGCCGGGGACACCTGCGACTTTGGGAGCTCACAAAAAGCGTGTGTGTCCGAGATCCTGGCCCCCGTCCCTACAGCCCGATCCTAAAGGGGCTGGACGCTACCCCAAACCACAGAAGGACCAGGGAGAGAAGGAAGGTCTAAACCGATCCAGCTGCAATAACAAATCCAGAAGGGCCCAACCACGAACGCTTCAAAAAACAAACGTTGATTCAAAGCAAGGGAAAACCCAGCGCCAGGGCTGGGGTTGCAGGGAGGACTTCAAGAAGCACAGGACCTCACCAGACATCATTTTCAAAGCCATCTGGAAACCGCCTTTCGATGTGGTGTTTCAATGACAACAGAGGCCCAACTCGCTGTAAAAGAATAGGATCAAACAGGGAAACCCTCAGAAGGACCCGGCTCCTTGAACAGAGACTCGGCTGGACTTTTATCTCCCCAGGAAGACCTCCTCAGTCCCCAGCCGGCCTCTAAGCCCACAGGCCACTGACAGCTTCAAGAGTCTTCCTCCCGCTCCCCCTAAATTTTCTAAATCAATCCCAGCAAATTACCTGGCTGGGTACCTATTCTAGAGCTTTCGGAAAATAAACGGTCTCCCTTTTGTGCTAAAACCTGCAGCTACAGAGTGTAATTCCCACCAGAACAAACTCTGGCCCAGATTTCCCAAGTCACTAAAAAGACCCAGAACTTGTCATCTACGTGGGACAGCTAGGCGTGAGTAAATTGACAACTCACACTCTCTTTTTCATGACAACTTCTAAGAAAGGCTCCCCAGGAGGAGAAATGGCCCTATGACCCAAGTTCAAAACCTGTCACTGCTTTCTCTGTATAGCCTGGACTGTTTTTTATTTCTTTAACTCTCCCGAGTTTTCTTCTGCTGGAAAAGCAAGATAATAACAGCAACCAGGTTACAAGAAAGCTGAGTTTTCAAAACTATGTGTGTCAAGTTCCCGGCCGCCAGCCGGGCCTCAATCTGATTATCGCTGTGACAAATGGAACTGGGTCCTCCGCCAAAGGGGTCCCAATGGCCGAGGGTGTTGGAGGTTATCTATCCTATGAGCCTGCCATGACAACTTCCTTCTGGGCCTTGTGGCTTAATTTATAAAATAAAGTTAGCATGTCAAGTATTTCCTTTAATGCTCATTTCAGCTGTAGAAAATCTCAGGGCCCCTGGGTGGCTCAGTTGGTTAAGCGTCCAACTCTTGGGTTTTGGCTCAGGTCCTGATCTCAGGGTTGTGAAATCAAGCCCCACATTGGGCTCTGTCCTCAGCATGGAGTCTGCTTCAGAGTCTCTCTCCCTCTCCCTCTGGCCCCCCTGCTCATGCTCCCTCTCTCTAAAATAAATAAATTACATCTTTAATAAAAGAAAAGAAAAGAAAAGAAAATCAAATTATCTGGGAATTTGGTTTCTTCTATACCTCACAACTGCAAAGGTTCATTCTATGCCTCTCCTGACGTCTTTTTTCCTCCTAGAAACTTTACCAGAAAAACAAATAAACAAACAACAACAACAAAACACTAAAAATCATCAATGTGATGCCCCCGTAACATGTTTTTAAAGAGCAACAGGACAAGTTTTTGATAGAAAGCACAAAAGGAAATGAAAACGTACTCTTTAAAAATCAGCATGTCTCCTTTTATTTGAGAATGTTTTGTTCAGCGTGAAGCTCCAAAGAGCTGTTGACAGATGGGTCCCATTTTTATTTTACCTAGAGATGGTAGTTTTGTTCTAAATCTTCAAGTCGGCTACATCTTAAAAATTGACTTGATGGGACGCCCGGGTGGCTCAGTTGGTTGGACGACTGCCTTTGGCTCAGGTCATGATCCCGGAGTCCCGGGATCGAGTCCCGCATCAGGCTCCCAGCTCCATGGGGAGTCTGCTTCTCCCTCTGACCTTCTCCTCGCTCATGCTCTCTCTCACTGTCTCTCTCTCAAATAAATAAATAAAATCTTTAAAAAAAAAAAATTGACTTGACCACGATGGCGGTTTTTCTCAAAATCTCAGAATAACAGAGAAAGTATGAGCCTGAAGTAACTGCCTCAAACTAAACGAGCAATTGCCGCTGGTGCACGTTCCTCAACTTTTAAGCTGGAAAGACATCAGGCATAAACCTGTTAACAAGATGCGGAGGCCAGGCACGTCCCCGTGTGGTCACCATGCAAATTCTGGCGGCTTGCGCTCGGGCTGCCCATCAAACCACGGGTCTGGGCCTGTGTTACAAGTCCATAAGCTGAAGCTCCGGACGGGTGAGGGAAAGTCTCGGAACACAGCCTGGGGCCCCACATTGAAAGCCAAGTTTGTTGTGAACCACATCACAGGAAGCCGTGAATCGCACGGAGGGCAGGGCCAAGTACACGTAACCCACAAGCACCAGTGTCTGGGGGACCCAATGACAGCTCATGGGCAGGTAGAAGAGGCTGAGAAGCTGGGGCAGGGAGTCCCAGAGACGTATACGTTTTACCGTCAAAGGTGTATGACTAGTGACATCCTTTAAAGCCTCACGGCCTCCTTTCCCCTTCATTTAGGAGAAGATAAGCTATGTTGGAAGAAAACTAGTTCAGGCAGCCTTTGAAGGCTCAGCCCTTGCTCTGATCTATTTTCACATTTCACAAAATGTGGACCAGGAAGCTTTTTATCAATGCGAGTGGCAATAAATAGTGCTTATTATATTCTAAAGACAGAGCATAAGATTAGTATCTAAAATTCAATCTTATTTTTTAATTTGCCCATAATTACATCATTAAAATTACATCTTTTTTTTTAAGATTTTATTTATTTATTTGACAGAGAGAGATCACAAGTAGGCGGAGAGGCAGGCAGAGAGAGAGTGGAGGAAGCAGACTCCCTGCTGAGCAGACAGCCCCATGCGGGGCACAATCCCAGGACCCTGGGATCATGACCTGAGCCGAAGGCAGAGGCTTTAACCCACTGAGCCACCCAGGTGCCCCTAAAATTACATCTTTCAAAAAAAAAATTTAGAAACCTCCCAGAAAGCAACTAATGGACCCTGTTTCAGAAAGAATTTAAGGTCATTCCCAGGAAACCTGCCTCCACATGTTCATGTCCCTGCAAGATCCCTGAGAGTAAGTGGGACATGTGACTTGCTTCTACTAATAGAACACAGCAAAAGTGACAAGATATGAGTGACTGCATGATTATATTATACAAGATTTCAATACCCGACTTCTGGAATTCTTTCTCCCTGGCTGGCTTTGAGAAAGCCAACAGCCACGCTGGAGGAGTCTGCATGAGAAGGAGCTGTGGGAAGCCTCCAGCAGGAAAATGAAGCCCTCAGTCCTGCATCCACAAAAAAAATGAATTCTGCCAAAGGAATCTAGAGCCAAGCACTTCCCCAGTCAAGCCTTCAGATGAAACCCCAACCCCAGTCAATTGCCCTTGACTGCAGCGTTTTGGAGAATCCAGCTAAGTCATGTCCAGACTCCAGACCCACAACAACAGTGACATCATAAATGTTGTGTTCTTTTAAGTCACTAAGTTGGTTAATACATTAATAGATAAGTCATAGGGCGCTTGGGTGACTCAGTCAGCTAAGTATCGGCCTTCAGCTCAGGTCATGATCTCGGGGTCCTGGGATCGAGCCCCGGCATTAGGGTCTCTGCTGAACAGGAAGCCTGCTTCTCACTCTCCCTCTGACCCTCCCCACTGCTTATGCGCTAGCTCTCTCTCTCTCTCTCTATGTCTCTCTGTCTCAAATAAATAAATAAAATCTTGAAAAAAAAATAGATAAATCATACAGATCATTAACACTCAAGCTGTTTATATAGAGTGACTCAAATAATTTAAGATAAGTTTATATAATCATTTATTCAATTGAACTTGTCTATCATAAACTATAATTATATATTTTAAATACCCGATTTTAATAAGACTGTGTTTAACTACAACACAAATCAAGCATTGCAGAGAGCTCATTTGCATTTTCCGTTCACTACTCTGGGGTTCTCCAGATAGCGAGGCTCTAATCAGGTAAGAGAAAGAAGGTCACACAGGATCAAAACTTCATTTGATCATTAGTTATGAACCACAGATAGTTCAGCCTTTAAGTGACCTATAATTATTATGAAGTGTCCTATTAAATACTGTCTAATCTTATTTTCAAAATTCTGATAGATTATATAAATCATCCCAAGAACATTCTGATTTTGACACCAGCAACAGAATAAATGAAACACCTGGGAGTTTGTGGTTGCTGTTGTTTTGAGAGAGAGAGAAAGAGAGCAGGGAGAGGCAGACGGAGAGGGAGAGAGGGAATCCCAAGCAGGCTCAACTCTGGGCTCAATCTCACCACCCTGAGATCGTGACCAGGGCCAAAATCAAAATCAAGAGTCAGATGCTTAACCAACTGAGCCACCCAACCACCCCAAGCATGCGGATTTTGGAAAAGGCATGAGCAACATATTGCTAAATTATATTATGTCAGCAGCTCATGGATGAGAATAACTGTCCACAAACTCAAGCGCATGCAGGTTAATAAACCATGAATGCAGAAGTTTGTCTTTTACATAGAACAAAGCCGTTTACATGTAAGCAAACATCTCACTATACCAGCATATTCCAGACCATGAGAGAGTAGGTAAATGTACTATTCAATTAGCACTCGCATAACAAAGCACCAAGGACTGGGGAGCTTAAACAACAGGAATTTGTTTTCTTACAGTTCTGGAGGTTGGAAATCCAAGATCAAAGGGTCAGCTGATTAAGCCCCTGGTGAGAGTGCTCTTCCTGACTTATAGAGGGCCACCTTCTTGCTGTGCCCCCACATGTTGGCAGGAGAAAACCAAGCTCTCTGGGGTCTCTTCTGATAAAGCCACTAGCCCATCAGGAGAGGATCTAACTCTAAACACCCAGAGGCCCCATCTCCAAACATCATCACATCCCGAGGTAGGACTTCAACATATAAATTTTGGGAAGACACTATCCATAGCAATACATATCAAACTACTTCTTAAAGGCATAACTGTGAGTTAATTTAAACATGATTGGTATGTTTAAATAAATGACCGTCTTCAGTTAAAAATGTGTGTAATAAAACACACTATGTTAAACACCCAAGGAGGAAAATTTTGCTACGTATACAGAGCAGAATGTTTTCAATCAGGTCTTCATTTTGGGGGGAAGGGGAGGAAAATGTTTTCCTCATCTTGACATGTTTATCAATTTGAAACAGAACCAAATGTTCCCAGTTTATATTTTCTAGCTCCTAGAAATTATAGAATTCTTTGTTTCCTAAAATTCATTCTTCTCTTGTCACTGAATATAAGCAAATGAAAATAAATACAGCTAAGCCTTGAACAACACAGGGTTTGGGGTGCTGATCCCACTCCAATCCCAAAAGCACCCCTGAAAATCCATGTATAATTTTTGATGCCCAAACACTTAACTACTAATACCCTACTACTGACAGAAAGCCTGATCAATAACATGAACAGTCAATACATTTGGTATGGTGTACACATTACACACTGTAGTCTTAACATAAAGTAAGCTAGACGGGGCACCTGGGTGGCTCAGTGGGTTAAAGCCTCTGCCTTCGGCTCAGGTCATGATCCCAGGGTCCTGGGATCGACCTACACATTGGGCTGTCTGCTCTGCAGGGAGCCTGCTTCCTCTTCTCTCTCTCTCTCTGCCTGCCTCTCTGCCTACTTGTGATCTCTGTCTGTCAAATAAAGAAATAAAATCTTTTTTAAAAATAAATGAATAAATAAAGTAAGCTAGAGAAAAGAAAACGTCCCTGGGAAAACCACAAGGAAGAGAAAATACATTTACAGTACTCTTCTGTTAAAAAAAAAAAAAATCTTCATGTAAGTCAGCCCTCATAGCTCAAACCCATACTGTTCAAGGGCCAACTGCACTACACTCAAGCCTTCTATTCCCCTACTGATAAGACACTGACAAGGCTTTGTAATTGTGTTTAGAAACATTTTAGCTTATTTATTGCTTTAAGACTTAAATATGGTTGTTTTTTACCGTCTATTTTGCCATTCTCATAAAGAGTAGCTACCTATGATTCCTTCTATTGGCTGTTTTAGATTCCTCGGAACCCCGCTTAACAAGCAGCACGTGTCTTCTCCTTGGACCTAACCCCAAGATGGCTAAGAAACCTGAATAGGTGGTCTCACTGTAATTTACACCATTCACGAAAATGCTTATTTCTTTCATCATGGGTTTCTCTCATCTATATCATGCATTTAGCATAGAAATATCCTAGTACAGAAATGTTATTTAAGGATTATGGAACTACTTGGACAAAGCGGGAAGATCTCAACTACTGATGGGAAGGTTGAACCTAGAAGCCGTTTCAAACTATCATTGTCCTTCAGGATCACATAGAGAATGCTCACTAGATCTTCCGGAGTGTCCCAGAGGCGTGGGAGAAACAAAGGTATCACTGAGGGCAAAGCAAATATAAGGACCAAGCCCTGGCTTAGCTGCCACTGGGAACATCTAGAACAGTAGCCACGTGGAAACCTCAGCTTAGCCCTGGTGCTACTAATGGCCCAGGGAAAGCAAGATCCTTAATTGGAAACTGAAAATGTAATTCTTGGGGCGCCTGGGTGGCTCAGTCAGTTAAGCATCTGCCTTCAGCTCAGGTCACAATCTCGGGGTCGTGGGATCGAGCCCCACATCGGGCACCCTGCTCAACAGGGAGTCATCTTCTCTCTCTCCCCATGCCTCCCCCCTCCCCGACTCACGTGTTCTCTCTCTGCTTTTTCTCTCTCTCAAATAAATAAATAAATAAATAATCTTTAAAAAATTTTTTAAAGTGCTTCTTTGCTGCCAGGTAATGGTGGACCCCATGGTGCAAAGGCATGGAGAAGGCCAGTTTGCCCAGCAAACCTCCGTAGTCATCTGCCTTTTGCAGAAATGTCCCGAAATGGCACGACAACATCATCCTATCATGCCAGGCTGCCTCCCTTCCCTGAAAAATACACCTTCAGGAAGCGGGATAGTTACAGACCCCTCAGCGCACGACTATCCGCGGGGCACACTGCGTAGTGTGGACCCCACAGGCTACCAGGCAGAAGGCAGGCAACCCGATGGCTTTTTTATAATCTACAAAAAAAATAAGTGTAGTCTAAATAATCTGGTGTGTTTACACACACACACACACACACACACATGTAGTACCCAAATGTTTGCCATTTGCCACTCTGTGTGGCTAGAAAATAACTTCCCCTCCAGCCTATAATCTCCAAATTAGACTTTCCAACCAGGAAACCAAAGACCAAAAACATACTGGGACTGTGACACCATAAAAGTTAAACACACACACACAAATGTTTTTATCCTTCCTTTACACATTCTATTGTTAGGATGATCGCGCTGCTACAGACAATCCAGGCTTACAGAGTAGGGGCTGCGGAGACCAACTTCACCTTCCTCCTCCTCCCTCCCTTCTCCTGCTCCAGTGCTGGAAGCATCTGTATCCCAGGTCGCACCACTAAGGGATGGTCAACGGTCCGAGAAATAAGGATTCCCCTTACCTCTGAGCTCCCACAAAGGCTCAGACTGTGGGCAACTCTCTTAATTTATTCTAAACAACACAGTCTTATTTGGGAAAGACATGGCCTGGAAAAAAATAAACAAGAGAAAGGATCTCAAAGTAAAGGTTGTCAACTGCCCTCTGGAAGAAGGGCTGGGCTCAGCTATATTTTCAGCAACAAAGCATGATTTTCCTAGCAAGTCAGTCTGTTTGCTTTTTCTAAATTTAGTCCATTGCGATTGTTCTAGAAAGAACCTGAGCCGCTACCGAAATAAAGCATCCAGAATGCAGACCATAAAAAAAAATTAAATTAAAAAAATAAATAAATAAAAACCCTGGGGCTAAAAACGGATACTCTCATTTTTGCCTGCAAAATTATATGTTCGGCAGGTGCCCGGAGCTGCCAAGGCCTCAGCTGCCAGCGCGGCCTTCCCCTGTCCCAAACTCGCTCTCCTCCTCCCGAGCTGGGCCTTAGGAAATGGCGAGGCATGTTTAATATTCAGGTAGTGGATGCTGAGCCCACCAAGGCTGCTCCAGACCCACGGGTGTAACAGCCAAAGCCACACAGAGTGCACTCCCCGCACAGCTCTCTTTGGGAAAAGCAGGGCTCCTCATCCCCGTGGGAGTTCTCCCTGCATTTATTCTGTGACTTTGTTTTATGTGGTTATAACTAGTGGATAAGCTGTACACTGAAGGGAAAATCCATCTGGGCATTTTCAAATTAGGGATGCTACAGCAGGTTTTATCAACACTGGCAGCACCGACAGCCGGGGCCAGCTAATCCTCTGTTGGGGGAGCTGCTTCTGCTCCTGTCGCAGATCAGCAGCCCCGTCCCTCGTCTGCAAGCCAGGAACAGCCAGCACAGCCCCCCAACTTGTGAAAACAAAAGTAAATTTAGAGATTGCCAGATGTCCCCTGGGGAGCAAAAGTGCCCCTGGTTGAGAGTCCCTGTCCTAGATCCGTACAACGGGGTCACGTTCAAAATGCAGGTGTTGAAAAGGACAGGGCAGGTCTACATGAGGCCCCTAGAGCTCTCTGAGATGAAGAGTTCAGGAAAAGCAGCAGGGGCCAGAACACCTAAGCCCCATTTCTTATAGTCTGTGGACCCGTGCACATCCCCAACCACCTAGAGAAAGCTCTGGAAGGAAACCCAAGACACTGGATCGTGCTGGCCTCCAAAGAGCGGTATTATTTATATTTTACTGTTTTGCCTTGCTTGCCGCACTCGTGGACTCCTTGTCAACCGTTTTCTAAAATGATTTTAATAACTTCTCGTATTTTTAGAAGGCTAGCATTCGATGGGTTTCCAAAAGAAGAAGAAGAAGAAGAAAACAAGGGTTCTTTTCTTTGTTTTATTCTATGGTCACTTTGGAGTTCCAATGGGACTCTCCAACCCACGGCAACGCAAAGCCTCAGGTAGGGGCACTGGACACAAGGACTCGGGCTGTCGGGCTGACAGCAACCTCGGTCAGGCCTGGCATGAAGCCTGGTCCTGCCTACGTTGGGTGGAACTTGGAAGAAAGTGTGGGGGTGGGGGGTGCCGTTAGTGCCCAGGAATGACTGCCTGCCATGGGGTCATCTTAGCCCTGAAACAAGAGCGTTAGCACAACGGACTCCGGCCTAGTTCAGAACGGACGCCGGCCAGCAAGTGCCAACGGTGGGTCCGCGCTCATGCGTAACCAGAGTTTGCTGGATCGAGTCGGGGGGGGGGGGGCAGGAGCCACACTGCACGTGTCTCACACAGTCTCCAGAAACCTATCATTACACTGTTAGTCTCAGGATCGCCAGACCCATCACCTGGCCACACTCTGAAGCTTCGTGACATGAGGTCATTGGGTTCTGGGTTCTGGCTCCCCATCAGAATCTCTAAGGAAGCGTCAAAATGCGGGGTCCCAGGCTCGGCCCTGAATTGCTGAATCAGAATCCCTAGGTGGGGGCCTCAGAGTCTCAGTTTTCACAAGTTACCAGTTTCCTATGAAACCTCTGCTTATTTGTGAATTTGATTTGGGGGTCAGAATTTTATATAAAATACAATGACTTTCCCAAGAGCTAAAATCTAAGGATTTTCCCAGAAGGATTTTCTGGGAAAGGATTTTCCCAAACCAACCCATGGTTCGATCTCAAAACAGTTGGGACACATTTACTTGTCACAAAAGGGGTGTTTCAGTCACCCACTATGTGCCAAGATACACTTCATATACAGCATCACAGACCGGGGCTGCTGCCGTGTACATATTTAATTACGTTACACCACGTGGGGTCTTTGGCAGAAGCACTCACCATGGCCTAGAGTGCCAAGGTGAACAGGTTCCAGAAGCATCAAGAAGAGTGTTCGACTACTGAGTATTTACCCCAAAGATACAAATGTACTGATCTGAAGGGGCACGTGCACCCCAGTGTTCATAGCAGCAATGTCCACAATAGCCAAACTATGGAAAGAACCCAGATGTCCATTGACAGATGAACGGATAAAGAAGATGTGGTTCATATATACAATGGGATACTACGCAGCCATTAAAAAAAACCGAAATCTTGCCATTTGCAACGATGTGGCTGGAACTAGAGGGTATCATGCTTAGCAAAATAAGTCAATCAAAGAAAGACAATTATCATATGATCTCCCTGATATGAGGCATTTGAGAAACAAGACAGAGGATCATAAGGGAAAGGAGGGGAAAATGAAATAAGATGAAACCAGAGAGGGAGACAAACCATAAGAGACTCTTAATCTCAGGAAACAACTGAGGGTTGCTGGGGGGTGGGGGGAGAGGGATGGGGTGCCTGGGTGATGGACACTGGGGAGGGTATGTGCTATGGTGAGTGCTATGAAATGTGTAAGACTGATGAATCACAGACCTGTACCCTGAAACAAACAACACATTATAAATTCAAAAATAAAATAAAATAAAAATTTCAAGAAAGAAGAAGGGTGTGCAAGACAGTGGAATGGGAAGGCAAGCAGAAGACAGCTTCAGAGAGAAGCTTGGTATGGCTTCAATGCAGAGGGCCTTTAAGGGGAATTCAGGGAGGAAGTGACAGGAGAAAGGGACACCAGACTATTTATCAAGAAGCCCCTACCTCTCTCCAGTTCTTGGCTAAACTGTAGGCCCACTTCTTCCAGATCTAGGCCCTTTACTTAGAGCATTTACTTTAGAAAACCTTACCATTGTAAATTCCTTCTCTGCCCCTTCAAGATGAAATCTTTTCCCAGCCTCTTGCCAGTTTTAAAACCCAGGACTGGTTTTCATCAAGGAAGAGGGGGCAGCTGTCTCCCAGTCTCTGTGGAAGGGAGCAGCCTACCTTTGATAAGCGCTAATTCCCAAACACAGCTGGCCCAACCCCACTGACCAACCTCCCCCCAACATCCTTCGCTACCTTCCCACTAGCTCACCCCAGAGCGTCAAAGCACTTCCACTTTTTGTCCGGGTGGAATGGAGTTCAGTCTCCCTTCTGACCCCCACTGCAACAGTCCTGACCCCTACAGTCTTAACTCTTCACCTTCCCCAGGGCTGTTTTCCCTTGACATTCTCGAAAGCACTTGCATATAAGGAAAGTCTGTTTCTTACTTTATCTCGAGGGCGATGGGAAACCAGTGAGGTCTGAGAGCTCGGGATCTGAGTGGCTGGGTACAGAGTAAATTTAACCTGGTTACGAAGAGATCATTTGGAGACAGAGATTAACTCAGTGGAGTGAGAGCAGCCTCGAGGCCAGTGAAGGAACTTTGCCTCAGGCTTATCAATGTGGTTAAAGAGCATGGAAAAGAAGGCTAGAATATTTGGGGACTGGGGGCACTTACGAGAGAATTTGGCAGCCAACTATCAGAGATGGGGCGTGAAAGAAAGGGTAGCATTTAGAACGATTCTGAGCCTTCTAGCTGGAGAAAGTAGATAAACGTATTTATAGAGAAAGATAAGGAAATCCAATTACCAAAGAGTCATTAAATGAATACAATCTGCTCTTATGTTACTTTGACAAAGTGCTTATTTTCAATGTTTATCATAAATATTTCAGAGTTAACGATCTGGGATTGGTCTCACCTGGATAGTTGGCTGATTCTTCTCATTCCTCCTCTTCCCACTCAGCATTAAATAATTGGCATCCACCCCCAACAAGCATTTCTAAAATACTCCTCAAAGTCACTGCCAAGAGGGAGACTGTGTTTTCAGATCAGTGTGTCTTGGATTTATCACACGAGTGGGCAGATGTGAGGGGCAAGGAGAAGGTTTGGCAGACACAGTGCCGGTGAGTGTTTCATTATCCTTAGGGAGCACCAAAGACAAGAAAGCAGGCAAAGGCATCCTCATCGGCCACAGTCCCTATCCCTCTCAGTCTGCAGATGCAAAGATCCAGACCTTGCGTCTCCTGAGGCGCATATCCAAGACGCCCCAGAGGCCAGAACAGGGAAGTGAATGGCAAGAGCAATTCTGAGACCCCGTGGGCATTTACCTGTTCCCAGATGCTGACTCGGGGTCCTTTCCGCTTCCACGGGTGGGAGCTTTAGCGCCCCGCCTGAGCGATGCCCCCAGCTCCTTGCGTGGCCATGAAATTTCTGCACAAGTCACAGCTAGCAAAGTGGGCACGTGGGGGAAACGTTTGTTTCCTGGTGCAGAGCGGAGGCCTGGGAGCACGGGTGGCTTTCCCCCTTGACAGAATTTGGTAAACAAGTGCCAGAAGCCTTTCAGCCAGCGTCAAGCCACGGCAGGTAAGCGGCGGCTCCGTGCCTGGAGGCGGCAGCCGAGGTGGGCGGTGCAGTCCAGGCAGGCCTGAGCCCGATCGGCCCGGCGTGGGTCTGGCTTCACGCCCACGGGGGGCTGGTTCCTCGTGCGGAATTACTAAATGCTACAAATAGGAGACCAGTGCCGAGGAAGGTTTTACACGTTTATTAGTAATAACACCATTCAGGACACTCAAACTTCAAAGCCTTTTTGCTAACAAAGTCCAACTAATCCTAACAACACCCTGGTAAGCAAAGAAGCATCGTGAGCCCCGTTTGGTGGACAGCAGCGAGGTAAGACGCTTTGCTCGGGGCTATGGGAAGCTCAGGGTTACTCACGTCTCTGGAACCACCGAGCCCAGATTGGGAGCAGCAGGCTGCCCCTCGCCCTGCTGACTCACGCTGTTACTAAAACCGTAGGGAGGGTCCGCTAAGGAGTCTTTCATTACTCAGAATGAAACTTGTGATTAGATTTTATTTAAAATAAAGGAGTGGACATTGTTTTCTGCTGTTGCTTTAATAACAGTAAATGACAGTAATTCTGTCAAATTAGAACCGTCTTACTTGAGATGCTGGCTGACCTTTCCACTCTCGGAACCAAGACTATGATTTGGAAGAAACTCATCCAGAGTTAGGGCAACTTCCCCAGGCCTCCTATCTCCGGTTCTACTGATTTCCATGGCAACCTAGAAAGTTCAGCGATGGGTACCAAACATTCCTTTGGATTCCTCAAATCTCCCTTTAAATAAATTACAGTATTTTTCAGAAGATCTATTTACTGTAACACATTTTGGGAAATACAAAAAGGTACGAAGAAGATGACAAGAGTGATCTCTCCGTGGTGGACAGGAGTGCTTTCTGGGAGCATCTGGAAGTATGTTTGACCTGTGAATTTTTATGCACCAAATACGTTTCTATTGTGTCAATATGGGGTCACTCTACCTAGTTTTACCCAATTACACCAAATCCACAGTTCACACCCCTAAATCCATAGGAAAGGTTGACGTGGGTGCTTGCGGACGAACCGATGATGGGGTCTGAAAGCAACTAGGCTGATTTCTTGATTCCTACAAGACCGCATGTGTGGGTCTTCCCAAGGCACTGCCCAGCTGGGTGCCTGGGGCGGGGAGAGCTGGCCAAGGGGAAGCCGCACAGAGACGGGACAAATTTCCCCTGCGCCTCGTGGGACAGCTACCTCCCAAGTCTCTGCATCACCGAGTGAATGAGGGAGGGAGGGGGAGAACAATGCGCCCCCTACCCAAGTCCATAACCACCAGAAAGCCTGGCAATGCTTCAGTCCCAAAGTAAGAACAGGAAGGCTTGAGAACTAGCCATGACTTTGCGAAATTCCAAAAGATGGTTGACAAAGTAACAGGTCTTTGGGTCAATGAGAATAATAAGCAAGAGAGAGATTTTTGTAAATATCTAGAACACGCACCATAACTCAATTTTATTAGTCATTGTGTAATATTCAATAACTGTTGCTATTAACCATTTTCTCAGTTAGTCTGATCTATTGCCTTGAAAAGAGTCATTAAATACTTACCTGAGGGATATAGTTACAAGCAGCTCAGTCACTCAAAATTAAATGCTCTGTGATACATTTTTACATCCAATTTTGCTTGAAGGAAGAAGGCAGAAAAGTAGGAAAAAAGTAACAATGTGCTACTCTTAATAAAATGATGAGAAGCTCTTGATCATATAAGACCTATGATGAAATTAATTAAAAACAGAGCTGTACATGTTTAATTAAAAAAATTAAAAAGCTACCGACTCATTGCTTTTTTCTGTCCAAGCACACACGACCCGTCATCTGCTTTCTAAAGGCTTCCGTCCCTTGGGAAATCGTCCTCCCACTTTTTCTCTACAAGCTTGACAGCATGTGGTTGTGTTTTTTGCTTTTTGTTTTCCTTCTATCTGCCTCTTGACACTTTTGAGCACAGAAAAGGTAACCTCTAGTGCTCCAGAAGAGGCTTGTTTTCATTCTTGTTCTCCTACGGCACACCCGGACAGCACTATGTGGCTTTGGAAATCAATGCGGCGCTGTGCAAAGAACGTATGAAATGAAAAGTTTCTGCCCTGCGTTCAGGGAGGAAGGTGAGCTCTATCACAGCCGTACGGCACTTTTCCCTGTATTGCTGGAGAGGCCCAGAAATCAGGCCTAGCACCGTCTGGGCAACAGCCAAAGGAATCGACTAAAACAGCAGATCCCCGAGGGAGGAGGAGAGGCTTGGAGGTGGGACGGGGAAGCAGCAACACAAGCAAACAAATGAACAAAGATAATGATACACACAATAATGCACAAGAATTCCTGGTCACTTACAGGAATGTGCTTAATGGTTCACAGGTCTTTTTACCTTCACTGGGTAATCTGCACATACTCATTGCAGAAAACGTGTAAAAATAAAAAAAAAAAATTCATAATCTGATCACCAAGAGATATCACCATTATCACTTTCATCTGGTTTATATATATTATATATTATATAAAATACACAAATTTCTATGCAACTGATTTTTACTGGATAAGACACATGTCCACACACACAGTGAAATCTGGGAAACACAAGATTTTTGACAACTGCATAATACTCATGTTATTTAGGCAGCATCATTCATTTGTGTCCTTTCTGCTGAGCTGCTGTTCACTTCTTTATGTTTCTAGTTCCATAATTAACAAATAGATAAAAGTCAACAGGGAAAGAACTACCAGGTCACCTAGTTGTGAACGATTTAAAGTAACAATAAACAGAACCTAAAAAAAAAAATCTATTTGTATGTAACAGTTTTGCCAGTGAATTACACAGCTTTCATTAATACAACCTATTGGCTGAATATGGAAATCGGAATGAAGACTACTAAAGGACCAGGAGACCCAGTGAGAACCAGTTAAAACATGAGAGGGCCATGTCCTGGGTTCAGACTCTCCAAGGACAGACTCTAGTGGACCAGACTGCCCAAGATCAAGTAATTGACCAAGAAAGGGAGCAGGCGGGGCATCAAAATTTGACCCTGAAATTTTGGCCAAACCCACGGTGCAGTACATGAATTAGGGAGAAGAGAGAACATAGAAGAAGACAGAAGATGGGAGAAGAAGAAGGCGGGAGAGGTGTGGGGAAAGCATGAGAGAGCGGACAAAGCCCGCCAGGGAGATGGTGTGCATGGCACATACAGGCCAGCTCAGGGCGCCCACTGAAAGCCCAGCCTGGCCAGCGGCATGGGGTGAGGTCATGAACATCTGCCCACCGGTCCCAGGGACTCAACAGCCAGGAAGTAGAGAAGCAATATGTTCTCATGGCCTGAGGTCAGGAGGTCGGACGTAGAGGGCAGGAGTCCAGATGCTGGAAGCTAGAACAGCAGAGTCAGGGATCCGTGATCAAAAGACAGTGACAAGTCCATCAGTGACACCAGAGAGTCCAAAGGAACTGGTGAAAGCACACTCATCACCCTCCTTCCACGTGACACGGCGACTGTTAAGTATGCAGCACGCACGACATACGCCATTGACAACGGCCCTCCAAGAAATAATGATAATATGCCAAAGCATTTAAATACTGGAAAAATCATGAGAGATAAAGCAGGTATGAATAAAAAGCTGTGACTGTTGAGAGAAGGAAGCGCCATCCAGTGAGAATTCCGGCTCCTCGAGGTTGACTCCCAGAAGATCAGGCGCTGTGAACAGAGGTGACTTTGCACTAAGTCGGAGATTCTGGATTTAGGCCACTCCGGCCCATCAGGATGAGGCCAAGCTAGAAGGTGATGCAACAGCAGGGCTGAGCCCATGGGCAAGGTTAAACCAAAATGTCCGCCCATAAAGAAGTTCAGGGGCGAGAGCCAAACCCATGGGGTCACCGGCTGTGGCAGACTCGAATCAAAGGCAAGGACAGACCTGCCCACCAGGAAACAGGAGTCAGATGAGGGAGTATTAGCCAAGTCCGAGAAGCACATTAACTTTTTTTTGTTTTTTTAAGGACATTTTAGTATTTCATCTGAAAGCGTCTGTGTTTAAAAGAATTCTCCACGGGGCGCCTGGGTGGCTCAGTGGGTTAAAGCCTCTGCCTTCGGCTGGGGTCATGGTCCCAGGGTCCGGGGATTGAGCCCCATATCGGGCTCTCTGCTCAGCGGGGAGCCTGCTTCCTCCTCTCTCTCTGCCTGCCACTCTGCCTACTTGTGATCTCTGTCTGTCAAAAAATAAAATAAAATAAAATCTTTAAAAAAAAAAAAAAAGAAGGAATTCTCCACTTACTAAGTAATCAGGAAAGGAACATCCACCATGTGCAAGACGCTTTGGAATGACTCATCTGCTACCTCCAAGTTCACCGGGATCAGCCTTCTAAGTCAGAGCTGTTTGCATCCTCAGGGTGGAAGGGCCTGCCTTCCCGTCCTGCTCCATTCTGGCAGGCTCTCCCCGGGCCACTGGATTCGGAATCATGGTCAGGCTTAACCTGCTCAGGGCTCTCACATACTGGAACGTTCCCTCCTTCTTGTGTGGTTCGTGCTTTCTCATTCTTCATGGTTACTTGAAACATCACCTCCTCAGAGGGGACCTTGTGGACAGCCCCGTCACCATCTTCCCCGCACACATGGGCTCCACAGCCCTTATCTCAAGATTAATGATATATTCAAGCTTCATTTCCTTATTTGTTTCCCGTTTCCCCAGCTAGGCTTTAAAAAAGAAAGGGACACACACATCTCGCTCATCAAGATATCCCCGGTGTCTGTCTCATAGCAGACTCCCTGTGAACCCGTCCTCCAGGAAAACATCTCAGACCATGACACACACACACAATGCATTTTGATGAAAAATGCAGGTTTCAAAATAACATTTCTTTGAAAAAAATAAACCACATTTCTTTTCTATTTCATGATACTCAGAAATTGTTTTAGAAGGATGCAAGAAATAATTCACCTGCACAGTATCAAATGATTTTATTCAGATTCTAACCTGTCCTGAGCAACAAAGTAACTAAGAACCCAAAAATAGAAAATGGGGTTAATCTGACGATTACTGGATTGTTTTATTTTGTTTTTTGTTTGTCTGGAAGCTACTCCATAGCAAGAAAAAGGTCTCATTGATATTTATGTCATTGGTGTCCTGCAAAGCACCTGGCAATTAACAGGACCTCACTTAAAGTGTTTTCAATTAGAAGTTTTTTTTTTTTTATTTTAAACTAATACATGAGAGCTATGATTAAAAGTATAGGCTTATAGGAAGTGAAAAAAACTTTTCTTCCATCCCCTAATATGATTTATTTTACAGAGGTAGCCAATAAGGACAAGTTGATATATATTCTTTGATTTTTTTCTATGCATTTTTTACCAAAAACACACACACCAAGGGACTACAGCTACTGCTTCATAACTCACTCTATGCACCCAATATATTTTAGATATGTTTACATGTTTGCAAACGTAGATATACTCCCTTATTTTTTTTTAAGATTTTTGAAAATTTTATTTATTTGACAGAGAGAGATCACAAATAGGCACAAAGGCAGGCAGAGAGAGGGGGAAGCAGGCTCCCGGCTGAGGAGAGCCCAATGTGGGGCTCGATCCCAGGATCCTGAGATCATGACCTGAGCTGAAACCAGAGGCTTAACCCACTGAGCTACCCAGGCACCCCTGCTCCCTTATTTCTAAAGGCCATGTGCTACTCCACATTTTATTTAACCACGTTCCTTCCTGTGGACACTTAGGTTTTTTCCACCATTAAAAAAAAAGAAAGCAATGAACATCATCTACCATTGCCCAATTAGGTAAGCATAAACACAGGATCGATTCCTAGAAGTAGAGTCACCAGGTTAACTTAAGCCACCCAATGGCTGTTATATTCACATAAACCCTTGCACACACTGGGGATATCTATTTTTTAAAAAAATATTGCCAATGTGACAGGTAAAAATCAGTTGACAGTTTAAATTGCATTAACGGTGGGGGTACCTGGGCGCCATAGTCCTTAAGTGTCTGACTCATAGATTTGGCTCAGATCCTGATCCTGGGGGTCGTGAGACTGAGCCCCGCGTGGGGCTCTGCACTCAGGGTGGAGTCTGCCTGCGATTCTCTCTCCCTCTGCCCCTCCTGCTCATGCTCTCTCTCTCTCTCTGAAATAAATCAATAAATCTTCAAAAAAATTACCTTCATCATGAGAGAGGCTAAATGGCTTTTCATATCGTTAGCTGCCTTCTGTTTTTCTCAGGAAGACTTTCGAATGCACCCGAGCCAAGCACGACGCTGAGGACCTGAGCGGGATGCTGGGAGGGGCCGGGCGCCGCGAGCAGGACGCCGTGGAGTGCGTGTCCAGGCCACACACAGCCCAAACTACCCAGAGCTCCGCCTCTTCGGCTGAATCAGCCCAGCTCATCCCCAACCCTTGACCCAGGCTGCTGCACAATATGCTTTATTATTCTGTAATGCGTGTTTACCATTTCAGCGGCCATCGCCCTCCGCTGTTCTTCACCATAACCTTTAATAAGACCAAATAAAAATGCTCGGCATCATTAGAAAACACAGCTTCTCCTCCCAGCGGTGCAAGGTGCTGGGGGCGGCGTGCGGGGGAGCACAGAGCAGAGGTAGCGGGACAGGCTCAAGGGGTAGTGAACGCCTCTGCTGCTGGGGCGCGGTGAGAGCAGGACACGGGGGCCCCCCATTCCTGAGCCTCAAGCGGCATCACCTGTAATGGCGCAGCCCCGCAGCGATGCGGCACGGATCGGGGGAACCGAAGCACGAGGCTCCGCACCTTCGCGCCCACGCGGCGCAGGTGCGAGTGCATATTACCGGCAATAGGAAGCCATAACACGGGAAGCCATAAAATCCCTCTTCAAGCCTTATTTCTCACTTCACACCAGAACACGGAACGAAAGGAGTAACTGCTCTCTGACCCCACTGGGAAGCACGACTATAATCTATTCATCTCGAGGGGCACCACTGGGGCGTCACCCCGGGGACCGCCACGGCGGGGAAGATGCCGCTGCCTCGCAACGCAACGCGCATGCGCCTCACTCCCGCCCCGCCCCCCGCCCGAGGGCTAACTTGGCGCCGGATTGCTGGTCTCCCCAAATACCTCTTGAGTAAAGGAATGCCTGACGGAATTGGCCACCAGGAAGCTCTCAAGACTTGCTCTTTTTTTCTTCTGTCTTTTAGAATCTGTCTCAACCAAGGGTTCCCCACCATAGCGCTACAGACATTTGGAGTTTGAGAATTCTCTGTGGCAGGGCGGCCGTCCCGTGCATTACGTGCAGTTCGGCAGCATCTTTGTCCTCTAACCACTGAACACCACGAGCACACGCCGTCCCAGCAAGCTGTGACAACTACAACTGTATCAGACATTACAAAAGGAGTCACCCCCCCCCCACATTCAGAACGCCGGGTGTGGACTATGGGAAAACAACCAGATATATTTGCTTATTTAAAAAAAATATATATATAATGCTGAATATTGCTTAATTTTTACTATGTTCCCTATTCTAAAGCTCTTTTTGAAAGCTGAGCCAATGATATAAGCTATAAGTTCGCAAAATAAGTCATCAGAGCTATTTACAAGGGATTGGAGAATATTAACTGCCTGGGGCAAATCCGTCATTAGCTGCTGCTGATCTGGAGGGGGACCCAGCATTAATAATTCAATAAAGGAAAGGCTGCAGGCAATAAAACCTTAGGGTTATTTATTAAGCCAATTAGATTTGGTTTTGGTGGCAACCCTGCTTCTGTGAGTATGAATAAGCCGTGTGTATTCTTCAATTAATCAGGAAAATTGTACATCGCAAATCTATTCCTATTGCTTTGAGTTGCAAGATGTGAGGCTCAAGTGGTCCTCCAGCCTTCGGAGGAGGGCAAACCAGCTCACAAGCAGGGCACACTGATGACGTAGCGACCCCCTCCCATGAAACAGAGAGTCCAGTGGCAAGGGTGTCAGGTGCGTCAGCCCTCTGCTCCTTCCTAGCCTTCCATCCTCAATCCAAGGCAAAACAGAACGAATCGCACCGGGTAAAATTTAGACCCGCCGACCCAGGCGCAGGCACAGTTCATTACTGTGTAGAGGTGAACCATTCTAACCACTAAGAGGCTGAAAAATGCCATATGAGATATACATCTGGTATAATACATGCCAGATGATTCCTGTATACACTCTGCACACAGATTTCTGCTTAAACTGTTAGAGACTTTTTCTTTTTTTTTTTTAAAGTCAGTTACAACCAGAGTGTTTCCATTTGTACTGCCTATTTCACTTCTTCTTCCCTTTCTCTCTCTCCCTGACCTTTCTTTTGGTTCCACTCATTTGTTTAGAGACCAGATTGAATCACAACAGAGGTGCCTGCAGGCTCTGAGTTTCCAGAAGGCCAGATGTCCACAGAGATCAGGGGCTGGCTCACCGAAAGGCCACAGACAAGGCTCCAATGAGGAGGTGACTTTTTCCACTGACTCATCCTCCCATCTAAACAAAGAGCACAGCCCTGCACAGCCCCCACCGCCCCACACCCCCATCGGGATCCTAATGCATAGACAACATCTATTTTTCAGCCTCCCTGGGGACGACGAGGGTCAATCAAATGGCCCTGGTGAAGGCACAAAATAGAAATCACATCTCCAAACCATTCTATTTCACCGAAATTGAACTGATGGTTCTGTAAACAAAACAGTCTCTGCTCCTCATGAAATTTCACTGACCCCCAAAATTACCTTTGTCAACCCAAACATATTTTTCTCTGGTCCTTGAATGTGCTATGGCTGTGATCGCCAAGGCCAGCGGCACACACAGGCAGGTAGAGAAGTCAAGGGCTGTGACCTGAGATTGAACATGGCTTCACATTCCCCCCACCACAGTCATGGACAGACCCCAAACTCCAGAAGGTCCAGACCATCTTGCCATCTTCTCACATGTGGCACCTGGGAAGAATATCCTTCTAATATCCTAGTAAGGCGGACAAGCGGCTTACAAGAACAGAACTCAGAGCAAGTAAACTGTGATTGAGGAAAGGAAGGGCAGTCAAGAGCACAAGACACAACCTGAAGTGGGCATCCCCAGAGGGGGGCATTCTGGATGAGAGGGAGGTGAGAGGAAAAACGGCCCGTCGTGGGCACCCATTAACAAGTGACATGGATATGGGTCACTGGAAGCACATGGGGTGTCCAGTGTGTGTTGGTCAATGTCTCATAACCGGATTTCCAGAGAGCCTAATTCCGTGCTACCAGAAGATGCCCCTGAACGGAGGTGGGAAGAGGTGCACAGCACTGGCGGGACCCTGAGACCCATTTCCCTTGTTTGGGGTTTTGCTCTGCAAGGGGCTTCATCTGGGCTTCAGCACGGTGGTCTCTAATAATCATTTATTCTAGGAAATTCAAGGGAGCCTCTTTCCTTTATCTGTCTCCATCTGCCTTTATAAAATTCTTAGGAATTGAAAAATTCATGAAGAGCACATATTAACTTAAATCGCAACTTCAAAGGACCATTTGTCATTTTTCCTGTTGTGACCCTACTGTGGTTAAATATTGCATGAAATTATTATGCCACTAATTGGGAGTCAGAAGCATTTCAGATAATGGCCTTTATTGACAAAGGCAGTACACCTTCTCCTTCGAGACTCCTCGGCCTCCCTCCACCTCTCCCTCCATCCTCCCCTTCTCTCTCCTGTCCTCCTCCCCAATTCTGGTCTCCCTCCTGGCTCCCCGCTTCTTGACCACCCCACTCCATCTCTCTCACACTCTTCTCTCAACTTCTCAGGAAGGCAAAGTTCCCGACTCTTATCTTCATAACTACCTGGAAACCCAGGCCCTGGTTTCCAGACATGTTTAAAGGAGTGACTTGCCAGATGACAGAGCCAACAGGAAGAAGTAAATGAATGAAATCACCACCAAATACCATCCATAACAAAAGACTGAACAAAGCTCTGAGTGCCAAAGTATAGAGTATCCTTACAGACGTAATAGTATGTATCAAAAACAAGTCCCCCAGGACAAAAAGGGTATGATAATTTACACAGGTGAGTAAATCAGTAACCACTCACATAAAGGTAGCCAGAATTGCTGCAGTAAGAATTGCAGTGTCATTTCTCTTTACGTCCTGGTGTCCCCTTCCCCTGGTGTGCACTAACCAAGCCCTTAAATTACATTCTTTGGTATCAAAAGGTTCAGAAGAGAAAAGCAAAGCAGACCCAATGACTACAAAGCTTCAGTTACAAAATGAGTGCAGTTAAAAAAAATAAATATTCAAAGACTTGAGGGAAGGAAAAAAGCAGCTGTGGAGGAATCAGAAAATAAGAACCTATTCAAGATGCAGATAATGTCAAGGGCAATTATGGCTTTCTGTTGACACAGACTGCACTGCCAGCGTGAGCAGGAACAGAGAGGAAGTAACAGGACTCGACACGTGACAGCCCCTGGGAGCCGATTCATTTATTCACAAAATCATTCTCTGCAAGTCGGGGGGCCCCGAAGGACGGAACCCAAATTCTGGCACCTGAGAATCATAAGGAAAGGAGAGAAAGAACCGGTTCCACTGAACAACTGAAAATGGGAAACGGTGGTTATTCACAGTTTTATGGAAGGAAAAAGAAACAGATTTGCAACTTGAAACCATCAAATGCAGGCAATTTTATAAGAAACTTTCTCCCAAAGATTAAGGCAAAGCATGTGCTCCGTGCTCCTCTGCTCAATAAAACAGAAAGCCATGTTTGTGGTTTTTATAATTATTTGGCAAATATGTCAACAATAATTATCCCTTAATATCACTTCACTGGCCTCCCACAGTCAGGAAAATATAAAAAATTCTTTACGTGATCTCGGTGTTAGTAACACTCTGCTTCTAAGCCTATCATCAGGAGGTTGTAAGCAAATGGTTGGCTGACACAGTCAACATCCACTGTCTTTGAAGTTAATGATACTAAACAAAAACATTGGAAGAACTGTCATTAAAGGGCGTGCTTTAATAACACTGCGGGAGAATTATTTTCTATCTCAAGCAAAGGACTAGAAACACATCAGTAGACTTTATGGTATCACATTTGAAATGATCACACTGATTTTTATATATTGGTATACTTCTTGCTAGAAGTTCATTTACTCACAGTTACGTGTTCTTTGGATCATTCATATAGTTAATTATTGCTCTGGTCTAAGTGTTTGCGTCCTCTCCTCATCAAATTCATTTGTTAGAGCCTAACCTCCAGGGTGATGGTGTTGAGAGGTAGGGCCTTTGGATGGGAGTCCTCAGGAGTGGGATTAGCCCATATAGAAAAGGTTCTTGTGTGATCGCTCAGCCTCTGTCTGCCATTTGCGGGAACTGCACAGTTCTGTCTGGTTCCATAACTAGGCTTTTCCGGGACACCAAATCTGCCAGCACCTTAATCCTGGACTTCCCAGGCTCTAGAACTGTGAGCAATTTTTGTTGTTTATAAGCCAGTGAGCATGGTATGGTGTTTTGTTACAGCAGCCCGAAAGAACGAGGACAATTAGGAAGTTGGCATGAAGAAAGCACCTGATGGATACCATGCAATATCGATTTCAGTTCAACTACCATTTCATTTGACCCAGCTCCCGAGATGGCTGATTACCTAATGCATCGGCAGTATTAGGGCTCTGGGGAGCCCATGCTGCTGGGTCCCTAGAGTGTGGGTCATCTCCTCCGCCCCTCACCCTCCACCACGCATGCATCTCCAGAGGCAGTGTGGTTTCTGCTCACCAGACACCAGGGGTAGGGTTGCCAGATTTAGCAAAGAAAAACACAGGATGTGCAACTGAATTTGAATTGCAGATAAACAGCACAGAGCTTTTAAGGTTAAATGTAAATTTCAGATAAACAGTGGATACTTCTGGGCAACGGGGTAAGTACAGGACAGATTCAAACTGACACAATTATGCACTGTTTATCTGAAGTTTAAATTCAAATGGGCCCCATGTATTTTATCTGGCAACCCTAGCCTGAGGAAGCTGTGTGAACCCTTGTGTAATCCAGGGTCCTGATCCAGGGTGGGGCCGAGATGCCGTCTGGGCACATGAACCCGGCTCCTCTTCCCATCTGTGGACGCTGACATGACAAAGGATGGTTGTATTTAGAAGAAAGGGATGGGGCATCTGAACAGCTCAGCTGGTGAAGCATCTGCCTCGGGGGCTCAAGTCATGATCCCGGAGCCCCGGGATCTGCCCTGCTAGGGCTCCTTACTGGGCAGGGACCCTGCTTCTCCCTCTCCCTCTGCCCCTCCCTCTGCACGTGCACTTGAGCTAACTCTCTCTTATTGTTATTTGCTTATAAATAAATAACATCCTTAAAAAAAATAAAAGAAAGTGTTCAGGGAAGTCCTGGAAGACATGGAGAAACTTCCACGTGGACCAGAAATCCTGAGAAATCCTTGAAAGACAGGAAGGAAATCCGCTCATCTACACAGAGGAAAGAAACCACAGCTTCAAATACAAACCGAAAAGATTGCTGGGAAACACTGCGGTGCCTTCAGAGCTTCTCCAAGTTCAGAAGCAACAATGCAATGAGAAAGAAAAGTAAAATCCATGGGGATTACCTGGGGAGCCCTGTCCAGAACCACTAATCAAGGGTGCCTGCTGCCCCCATCCTGGGTCAAGCAGCCGGAGCACCTTCTCCCCAGAGGGCACCACCAGCGTAAGCACGGGGGCAGAAAAAGCCAGGGGGGCCCTAAATGACTGCTAACACCCAGGAGGCACCAGAAGAGGACCCGCCGTGTGCCCACTCCAACCCATTTCAGTCACTGAACTCCAGCCACGAAAAAGCCAGAGTACAGCCACAGGTAAGCAACTACAGCTCTGGGGCACCTGGACGCCTGGGTGGCTCTGTGAGTTAAGTGTCCGCCTTCTGCTCAGGTCATGATCCCAAGGTCCTGGGACCGACTCCCTCATGGGACTCCCTGCTTGTCAGGAAGTCTGCTTCTCCCTCTCCCTCTGCCTGCTTCTCTGCCTACTTGTGCTCTCTCTCTCTCTCTCTGCCAAATACATAAATAAAACCTTTAAAAAAGAGAGAGAGAGAGGGCAACCTCTCTAAGGCAATCTCAGGACCAAGAACCTCAGGTAAACCAACATCAAGATAAGGAGGCACCACAGAGCGACATGGCGCCTACATTAAGCCTTCGATGTTTTGTATTCTTGCTGCCATCAGGAATAGAATCGTTACATTGCATATATCAACCAGTTTTTGCTGGTAAACAGAGAACTGTTGACTCTTGAATATTGATTGTGTAACGTGACAACCTGACGAAATTCTTATTTCTTCTGATACTTGGAACTGATTAACTTGTGTTTAGGAGCCAAACACATGGATAGATTTTGTATTTTCTTTTTTTTTAATATTTTATTTATTTATTTGACAGAGAGAGAGATCACAAGTAAGCAGAGAGGCAGGCAGAGAGAGAGAGGGAGGAAGCAGGCTCCCCGCTGAGCAGAGAGCCCGACGTGGGGCTCGATCCCAGGACCCCGATATCATGACCCAAGTCGAAGGCAGTGGCTTAACCCACTGAGCCACCCAGGTGCCCCTGATTTTGTATTTTCATATTTTATCTTCTTTCTCATCCAACTGCATGGCATAACACGTCCAGTCCATCATTGGGACAGATATCACTGGGACATCACTGGGTCAGACAGCCTCCTTGTCTTTTTCCCACCTTCAGGGCAGGGAAATGGGCTACCTACCACATTTCGCTCACGCAGTAATTCGGAAAGGCTCCACCAAACGCTCTCCTGGGAGGCTGGTTAACCCCCACCGTGGCTTGAATCACCTGCTCCCCCGTGCTCCCTTAGACGAGTCCTGTAACAATGTGTGTCTCCTTCTGCACATGGACTGAGATGAAATTGGAACAACCACACTCGCAGATGGCGGTAATTTTGTATCTTGCATGGTATGTAAAGGACATTTATACAGTGACTCAGATGCAAAATGCACTGCCTTTCACAGGTGACTTTGTTGTGAAAGCCCATTTTGGCCCATCGTATTGTACTATGACTGTATTCTGCTCCTTGTCTGCAACATTATTCATCACCGCCCTCAGGTCAGGAAAATCAGTGACTCATCTCAACCGTGCGTCTGTCGAATGCCATCATCCATGTAGGGCAGATGCACACACCTGCGTTTGATGCCAAGTTAGATCAGTTCCTAAAGTGTCCCGGTTTATGCTCTCTACCGTGGTGCTTGTTGTCTCCTGATCACAAGTGTTTATGTACAATATTTACTTGTTATGTCCTGGAGTAAAATTTGCCCACTTGGGGGACTTTTCTGCAAAAAAAGAGACATTTAGGTCTATCTGAAATCCACCATCTGTTTTTAAAAATGTGCAAAAGAATGGGCGCCTGGGTAGCTCAGAAGGTTAAAGCCTCTGCCTTTGGATCAGGTCATGGTCCCAGGGTCCTGGGATCGAGCCCCGCATCCGGCTCTCTGCTCAGCGGGGAGCCTGCTTCCTCCTCTCTCTCTGCCTGCCTCTCTGCCTACTTGTGATCTCTGTCTATCAAATGAATAAATAAAATCTTTTTTAAAAAATTGTGCAAAAGATAATGTTAGAAATCTGTGACATTCCTTCCCAATTAGACAAATTTTAGTATGAACTATCCTCTTGTGTTCTTTTGCATTTTAACTCAACACAGACTTGTTTGCAAAAAGCATCTTTAGAAATACTCACTGGTTTGTGTTTCTGGTTGTTATTTATTTTTCATTTAGCTCCAGTGAGAAACCACTTAACACTTTCATGGTGATCAGCCCACTTTGAACAACCTAAAATCTCCTCCAGGGCTCACACGCCATCTTCCTACGGGCTTTCCTGAGGCTCAGACGAGCAGGCGATGCACACAGACATGACATCCAAAGACTTGTCTGTCCATCAGCAGCTTTGCCCCAACTAGAAAACACTAGATTTGCATGCGCAATTAAGCGAACAACAATGGGTTTGCAGTGTAAGCCCTGACAGTGAGATCTGAGCACCCAGCTATCCACCTCCAGGAGAACGATCTCGAATAAAGACACTACCGGCCACACTAGTGAATCAAGACTTGAGCCACCTCCCCCCACAGAGGGTCCTTTGTTTCAGAGATCTGGGTGGATTTCGATCACAATTTGGGCCACTCCTCATTTCTCTTACCCCATTTTTAATTCCTGCTCTTAAACTTCAAATCCACCAATAAAAAGGGAGCCCCTGTGACCTTAGGCATCCACCCTCAACCCCAGTAAAAGCGGGACCCCCAGGCCCACATGCTCTTGTCTACCCATGACCTTGCCACATGGTCCCGGGGTGCTGTGTAATTTCCCCTTGTGAGAAATCAACCTCTAAAAGTTTCCTGGTGGTTGTTGCTAAAGGCAGTTTGCAACCACGATCAGAGCCAGAAGGGCCAGTCCGGTCTTGGTTTGGAAAGGGGAGATGTCTGTAGGAAGTTCAGGGGGCCCAGGTGGGTGCCCCAGGCATTTCTAGCTGATAGCATTGCAGCATGACCATCAAAAGGCTGGGACCTGCACAAAACAGGCTTCCTGTAGCTCAAAGGAATATGGCTGGGAAAAAACCCAAAATGTTAGTTTTTTCCATAAAACTTGCCCAGAGATCTTACAAAATGGCAGGTGCTAGGCTCAGCCCAGGATACAAGAGTTTCTTTAATTGTAATTAAAACTGTGCAAAAAGGAACACAACTCCCAGCCTTTCACAAAACGTATGCCTGCGCTGGCCCTCGTAGGTCTCAAGACAGGCCCAATGTCAGGTGAGATGGTACGTAGTAGAGAAGCCGCCACGGGGAAGAGCACCGAGGGGCTGCAGGTGCTGTGGTGAACTCATTTTGCCAGCATTGGATGGAACGTGCTGGATACTGGAGATTACACTGCGAATGTGTCTGCTCCATCACCCAGTTGGGAGTATCAGAAATTTTGTGGAAAACCACTCTTCAGATAACATGTTGAAAGTAATTCAAACAGAACAGAAAACTGAAGTAGGTATTTAACACTTAAGAACAGAAAGGGCCCTTGAAGGAAAAGCCTGGAGGAGGACAGGAGCAGCTCCCGATGGGAAGGGCTGTTCCAATCCTGTCCCTCGGATGCATGGAGACGTCATTTCTAACATTATCACCCATTACGATTCAAAGCACAAATGTCTATCTAATAGGCTACCCGAGTGATTATTTGCTTTAAATCCAGTGCCTTCAAGCACCACTCCAGACATCCAATTTTTAGCTCGGTCATGTTGAACTTCAGCTGACACCCCCTTACCTTCCCGGGGTGTCAATGGCACTCTCCTTCTCGCTCCGTGATCGTGGACGAGCTACACAAGGGAGCCATTCAGCACAGTCTCTCTGAAACAGATAGACGAGGAATTTATAATTAAAGAAGGGAACGGTTCTCATTTTCTCTCCAAATAAATTGAACACCTTGGTGAGACTGGGTCCGTAGAATAATCCAACATATGTAAAACGTCCACGCACATGTCTTCAAAACAAAGGCCCTTAACAGATAGGATTGTCAACTGTCTTCTGTACATTTGCTAAAAAAGAGGACATCAAGAAAGGCCCAATTTGAATTCCTTCAAGGTCCCCCACAGCAGAGAAGAGAAACAAGACAAGCAGAACACAGCTTACTTAAACTGACACTTACTTAAACAGGATTTGTCTGGCATGAGACCATCCTTAACAGTGCGGCTCTTGGACACTATACGTCAGATTTTTAGAAACGAGTCAGATAGGAAAGTAGACCGTTTTCTTCTTCCATGGAATCCATCATTAATTTCTGAATTGGGGGGGGAATACCGCGCTAAAATAATTTTACAATAAAATCGGGCCTTGCGTCTCAGTAGCTTATCTCGAAAGCATGCACTCAGACAGATGTCTAATGCGTCAGAAACTGCATTCCTGATTCAGCCTGTGCTCACATGGGCTGGCCTAGAGCCTAACGCGGGGCTCCCAAAATAACCCACCCACGGGGACCGATGCTGACACCCAACCCCACCACTGCCCCCCCCAGGGCCTGCTGCTCCCCGGAGAGGACCTGCACACACTGCACAGGTCTGCGGGGGCCAGACGATCACCTCCCATGTCACCCAAGCCTTCACTGGGACGTTTTCCAGCTTCTCTCTCAGAACCGGTGAGAAGCGACCATCAGTCTGTCCCCGAAGCTCCCGCTGCCCTTTCTGCCTGTCTATCCCTCTATCCCCTTCCAGATAAATACAGAGAGTACAGCAGAAGCTCCATTCCCTCCTTTAAGGCCCGTGGAGCAGCTTGGACACAGAACTGTCAAAACCCAGGGGCAGATCAACAAGGGAGAAACTTGGGACTCTTCTGTCTCAAACTAGCGATGAGTGACAGGCTGTCCTCCTTAGGGGTGAACAGCACTTGGCTCGAAAACACACTCGCGTTCAGCTTCGGCCAGAAGGGGCTGTGCCTGTATCACGCACCCCTTTGCCTCAGTTTCCCCCTCCTGAGAAGCCCATCACAGCGCTCCAAAATGAGCAGTCACTTTACCTCCAACAGGGCCTCTTTAGTTCTTTTATATTTACCTACCTAGATTGTACATATAATTCAAAGTCGTGAACAGATGCAAATGCAGGTAATTATTTAAAAAAAAAAAAGTTTATGAACAGACAATAAGCATTGTCAAATTCTCTGATTGAAGTCAGGTTCGGGTTTCTTTCTTCTTTTTTTTTTTTGAGGGAGAAGGAAGGAAGGAGGGCAGAGGCAAAAAGAGAGGGACAGAGAGAATCTCCAGCAGACTCCCCACGGAGCGAGGAGCCCAGTGGAGGGCTCCAGCTCATGAGCCTGAGATCACGATCTAAGCTGAAACCAAGATTCGGACGCTTGAGGACTGAGCCATCCAGGCACCCCCAGGTTCAGATTTCTACCATCGACTTTAATGTTTTATTTTAATCAGATCACCTTTAAATTGCCACTACAAAAATAATGTTAAAATACTAAAAAGATAAGCACAAAAATAATAAAAAATGAGAAAAAAAGTTTATTCCCACCACCATTTCACTCATCAGAGAAGGGCACCATGCCCTGATTTCTTATGGGTAAATTTGACAGCACCGCAATCATGAGTAGAGATCCTAATTCCATACATTTATTGAGAGAAGGAACCCCAGTAAAATTAATTGATTTGCTAGTAGTGGTCCTCAACTCATGGAAAAGCATCACTGGCTAATATTCATGCTTTTCATTAGCAAATCTGTGGCCAGTGTTCTTGGAATACAGACAGAGGGTACACACAGCTTCTGGGAAATCGAACAGATCATTTGGAAAGTTCATCCATTCATTCAACAGCTTTTTATTAAGTGTATCACACACTTTTTAAGACACTGAAGACCCATCAGTAACAAGTCAGATAAATATATCTTCTCACATGGAGCCCATATATTTGTAAGGAAAAAAAATGAACAAGATAATAAGTAAGTGCCATAATAAATTGGAAAGTAACAAGTCCAACGGAGAAAAGTAACCGCCTGCTGACCACTTTTTCTATGCAAAGCTTTGCGTACACATTACCAGTAAAGCAATATGGACACCTTTTCTAGAAGAGAAAATTGGTTGGACGGTTGAGAAACATGCTTGACTTCACGCAAATAGTAAACGCTGACATAGGGATTCAAAAGCACATCATAACATGCATAACATCAGAGAGTGTCTGTCTAATCATGACTCTGCTGGACTCTCGGGCGATCCTGAAGGAGACCTCATTAACCACGTGCATGGGGAAACTGGGCTTTCCGCGCGCTGCACGCCTGGGAAGAAGTTAACCTATGGAAACGACACCGGATCACCCAACGCCCATAACCTCCCCAGCGTTCAAGCTCTTCTCACCGTCTCCTTGGGTCGGCAACAACCTAATCCCACTCGGTTTCCGTTTTTACAGGAATCTTTATTTAGAATAGAGAACAGCATAAGAGAGACATCCTCTAAAGGCATACTGTCACTCATCATATCCAAAACATCGGGGTCACAAGGATGTCCTCCAGCAGGTGAATGGGTAAATAAACTGTGATCCAACCAGGCAGAGAGAAGACAAGCTGTCAAGCCAAAGAGACTCAAAGGAAACCTAAACGCATGTTACTAAGTGCAAGAACCCAATCTTCAAAGGCTGCATACTGGATGGTTCTAGCTGCAGTAGGTGACAAATGGAAATGACAAAACTATGGAGATGATAAGAAGATTAGTGCTTGCTGTGGATAAGGGTGTAGGGAAGAACAAATAGGATTTTGTCGGGCAGGGAAACAATTCTGTATGATGCTACAATGACAAGACACATCAAAACCTAGACAATGTACAATACCGACAGTGAGCCGTAATGTACAGCATGGACTTTTTCGGACTTTCGGTGTTAATGATACGTCAAAGGAGGTTCATCGGTTGTACCGAATGTATCCCTCTGGTGTGGGATGTTGATGGCAGGGGAGTCTGTGTGTACAGAGTAGGGGGCCAAAGGGCATATCAAAACTCTATACTTTGTGCACAATTTGGCTGTGAACCTAAAAAATAAAAGGGGGCGCGTGGGTGGCTCCGTCGGTTAAGCGTCTGCCTTCGGCTCAGGTCATGATCCCAGGGTCCTAGGATGGAGCCCCAGAGTGGGCTCCCTGCTCAGGGGGAAGCTTCCTTCTCCCTCTCCCTCCACCACTCCCCCTGCTTGTGCTCTCACTCTCTGTCAAATAAATAAATAATTTTTAAAAAATAAAAGTCTATCATCTAAGAAATATATACAAACAAACATTAAAAAGCATACCGTCATGGCCACTGTGAATGTCTATTCAGAAAGTTATAGAATCTTACACATCTTTTTTTTTTTTCCTCCAAAACGGCTTCCTAGCCAAATGTGCCTCGTTTGACTGCTGCGATTCCTGAAGAATGACGACCCTGGTAGCATTAATAATTAATTATTAACTTCCTTATTTCTATGGGGAGAATGTCAGTACAGACTTTCTATTTATAAAACAGAGCTAACTCAAAGCCATGGGACAAGGGAACAAGGAGAGAAAACTCTCATTAGGGTCTGACAGCTCTTGATAATGGGATTAAAGTTCTATTTCTCCCCACTACAAATAAGCAAAGTCTGTATTGTTGTGTTTTCTCCTCTTAGAAATGTGTGCCGAGTCTTTGAGAGGAACTTTCCCCATGCTACGCTGTCCCTGACTCCCAAAACGCAAGTACACAACGTGCTAACGGGATGGGAGCTTTGACACAACGTTGGCATGACACCAGCACCTCGTGAGGGGACACACTTGCCAGGAGCAGCTCAGAATGGAGCTTTACAGAAATGAAAATGTTTGAGAGAATGTTTTCTAGCAGTGAGCCAACAAAGCATCCCTTTGATTTTCTCTCTCAGTGTGCCCGGGGTTCGACACCACAGATGTAGGGTTATTATACCTTTTACGAGTACGATCTACTGCCAGCATGTGATGAATATTGTGCCTATTGAAGCTAAATTTTTTTTAAAAATACATTTTTGAAAAATGAGTGGACCATGTTATCATCCGGATCTGTATGTCCAAATGTTCCCCATGAAGACTGAGCTTAATTATCCCCTTTTAATAGAACCAAATTAAATGAGCAACTACCCACAGAGCTCTTTCCTTTGCATAATTAGCCAGGTGTTATAGTAATAATAATAAATAAAAGAAATTCAAGATACAGACCCTGATCTCAAGGTGCATTCTTACGGGGGGCAGAGGAAAAGACAAAAGCATACATAGAAGTTCATCTTTTAATTCTCAAACTCGAGACGATCAGAAATAGAACTTAAAAGCAATACAATATTCATTCTAAAACTGACCCAGTAGGAAATGAAAGTAGTAAAATCCACTCCTTCTAAATATAATCTTTATGCTTTCCAAGTGAGTTTCCAAAGACTGGACACTCGATGAGAACAGACTCTATGCAGGAGACATTCAGACAGGCTAAGCCGGCGGTTCCCCAACTCGGAGGCTCACCGGGGCTGATGAGCCACGGGGATTCCCCTGAGAGGCTCTCTGATCCACTCGGCTCCCGGTCTCCTGTGCCTGACTCCATTTATTAGGTCTTCAAGGAGTCTGTTTCCACCAGTTCCTGCTTCTCCCATGCCCCCACTAACCTCATACTTGCATAGAACTTCTGAGTCTGCAAAATTTCCTTGATCTTTCTAACTTTTCATCTTGTGTGTGATCATTATTGCCATCTTTTTAGATAAGAAAATGCAGGTTATAGGATATGTTCCTGTTTGCAGCCAGTAAATACTAGATATCATTATTAACTTTGGACATTATGCAAAGATACGTTTCCAAGGTTTTGTCTTTAGATCAGCACATATTGGGGCATCGAGGCAAATACTACAAGTTTTCCTTTCAAAGTATCTGGTTAGAATGTTTACGTTCATAAGAAGTAACAGATGCACCCTTGGGCGTTTTTTACTTTGGAAATTCTGGTGAACTGACTATATATAAGAAAATCCTCATCCTGGTTCAAAACTAGGAACTGCAGAAAAAGAAGGTATTTGTTCTTATGTGTGCAGGGACCCACCTCAAAACCAACATAGCTGCAGGTTGTATCAAAGTGCTTCAACTTTTTATTCCCTTTGCGGCTGCCAGTATTTTAGGTAAAGCAGAGATCTGTGTTCCTTCTCCTCCATGGGGCTGTCATACCTTTCGTTATACCTGAAATACACCAGAGTCCCTCCTAGATGATTAATTACCCAGAGTTGGGGATTAAATGGCCATCTCCAGGCATCAGTAGGTAGGCACAGTCAAGGACAGGGATCTCTAACAACAACAGCACAAAAGAGCAAATCCAAGAGCTACAGGGGAAGCCTTCTCGCAGGACAGCAAATAAATGAGCCGAAACTGGGAATGTTCTGGGTCAGAGAAGCTGGCTCTTACGGGAGGCTCTAATCGCCCGTAACATAGTGCTCTCCCGAAGCAAGAAGACTCAGGCTTTCGTTTGCAGTAAGGACCATGCCTAGATACAGAATCGATGTGTTCCACCATTAAATATGAATTTGTTGCCTCCCTACGTGTCTGGGCCTTTAGCAAAGGCTGGGAATAAGACTGAGCTCACAGTGCGGGTGTTAACATGGTTGAGTAACTAGTGATCCACGTTCCTTCCACAAGACGATCTACACTAAAGAGAATGTGTCCTCAAGAGGGTGAGGAGAGAACCAGTGGGGCCAGTACAAGCCAGGAGAGTCAAAGGATAGTCATACATTTGTAAAGTTGACAAAGCAAACTAATATTTTTTACATTCAAAAATGGTCAGTAATAGGTAAGTAATAAATCAGTCTATTTGATTGATTAGCAATCTGCACTTCTTATCCAAAATCTACTTACAAGAACTAGGAAATAAACTCTGAATGTAATTTTCTTAGTTGGTATTTCTGAATCTCTGCTCTTCGGCTAATGTGTAGAAGATACGTGACATATTATTTGATCATTAAAATATAATAAACACTTCTTGGGATGCCTGGGTGGCTCAGTCGGTTGAGCGTCTGCCTTTGGCTCAGGTCATGATCCTGGGATCCTGGGATCCAGTTCCTTGTCGGGCCTGCTGCTCCTCGGGGAGTCTGCTTCTCCCTCTCCCCCTCCCCCTGCCCGTGATTTGTCTCTCTCTCTCTCTCACTCACTCTCGCTCTCTCTCACGTGCTCTCTCTCTCAAATAATAATTTTTATATATATATATATATGTGTGTGTGTGTGTGTGTGTGTGTGTATGTATATATATGTGTGTGTGTGTGTGTGTGTGTATGTATATATATATATTTGTACATATATATATAAAGTAACTTCCTACTACAAATTTCCACCAGGCCAATTCAAAAGCTACAGTATAAATACAAATTGCAAAGATCCTTCTGACCATTTACTTATGGTTTTTGCTGAGAATTTATTCCCAGAGTAAAAGTAAGAAATGCACATCAAGTGTAGAGTGCAGTCTGCCCTCAGCTCAGGCCATGATCTCAGGGTCCTGGGAGGCAGGACCCTGCATCCAGCTTCCCACTCAGTGGACAGTCTGCTTCCCCCTCTCCGTCTGCCCCTCCCCCCAACTCATGCTATCTCTCTCTCTCTCTCTCTCTCTCAAATGAATAAATAAATTTTAAAAATCATTAAAAAAGTTAATCCTTAAAGTTAGGAATAATCAGTTACAAGGGCACAAAAAATGGGGTCTGGGGCAGCCACAGAAGTCACTGCCAACACGAGGTTCACGCTGTTTGCTGTGCCACTAGGGCTGAAGTCCTCTGTCTCTGAACCCCGAGTCTCCTGGCTCCAGCCAGCCTCCACGGAAATGCGGCAGGATAACCATTAGCTTACAAGTGGGCTCAAACCCCTTCACGGTTTTTGACAGGAAGCCAGCAACTGCGTTCCACACCCACCTTTCTGTTCTCAGAAACTAGGCCAGGGACTAGCACTGTGGCTCATACCCCCATGGGAGGCCCAACTGGTGAGAGTTTCAGCTTCTAACCCAAATCAGTTCACCCACCAGACTCTCTGATGGATTTGAGACACGCAGCGTTCGCTATGCCGTCTCTGCCTGCTGGGGTTCCTGTAACAAAATGCCATAGACCAGGTGGCTTAGGAGCAACAGGAGTATTTTTCTGACTGTTCTGGAAGCTGGAAACCCAAAATCGGGGTGCGGTGCAGTAGGATGAGAACCGTCTTCTAGGTCGCCGACATCTCCTTGGATCCTTACACCGTGGAAGAGGCCAGGGAGCCTTGTGGGATCCCTTTTATAAAAGAACTAATCCCATTGCGGGGTGGGGGGGTGGCGGTGGGCTCCATCCTCATGGCCTGATCATAGCCCGACAGCCCTCACCTACTGTCATCACACTAAGGGGACAGGGAATTCTGGGGGACCATGAACATTCAGACCGTGGCATAAGGGATGTAAGATTATTTAAAAGAGAGAAGGAACTGAGGATGAAAATAATAGCACTTTCTTCTGGGCACAGCAATACCTTACAGAGGAAAATAAGGCCGACCAAATGGGACAGTGCTGGGCAGCAAAAATGCTGGTTTCACTCTGGACAGTGCTCACTTGGAACTCAACACATTCCCATTGATACTTAAAAATGAAACGATGTGGATGTCACAAAACATTCCTGGTTTTCACACCAAAATGCCAGAGCTGCCAATCTAGTTTTAAATGTATTCTCTTTCTTTCTTTTTTTTTTTTTAAGATTTTTGTTTTAAAATAATCTTCACAGCCAACAACGGGATCGATCTCACAGTCCCAAGACCAAGGGTTGTGTGCTCTACCGCCTGAGCCAACCAAGCGCCCCTAAATGTATTTTCTACACAAGTGCCATATAGTCTTTCTATAAAAGCATCATTTTTTTAATACCCAAAGAAGCTGTCCAGTTTGGAGGAAGTCAGCTCGTGTAAAAATCCAAAAGGCAGTTTAACAGACTTGCTTCTTATGAACGTCTTCATGAGCAGCTGGGGCTTTCTTGCTTTCTTTCTTCCTTTTGTTTTTTTTACGATTTTATTTATTTATTTGACAGACAGAGATCACAAGTAGGCAGAGAGGCAGGCAGAGAGAGGGGGAAGCAGGCTCCCCCGCTGAGCAGAGAGCCGGATGCGGGACTCGATCCCAGGGCCCTGAGATCGTGACCTGAGCCAAAGGCTTTAATCCACTGAGCCACCCAGGCGTCCCATGCTGGGTCTTTAAGAGATTCTAGTGGCTAAGTGGTTTTAGCGGAGAGCACTGCAAGGGGGCGTCCTTGGATTTTGTCAGTCGTCTTTCCTTTCCTAGCGAAAATCATGCTGATCCATGTGGTTTCTCTAAGTCACGCCTATAGGAGTGTCTTCACAAGCAAGATGAGGGAAGAGTAGGTGCTCTGTTCATGCCCCCGCACAGGCTCCCCTCAGACCACTCAGGGCACCATGGCTCGTGTCTTCTTACCCACATCTGGTCAAAATTGAAATTTTCCCAAACCATAAACCGTCCCAAATTTGGAAGAGGGAAATCTGGGGGAGAAAAATGTAAATAAGACTTCTAAGATTATTCCCAAGATAGCTTTGCCTAATGAGAACAAATCGATCATGTGTTAGAAGAAAACAATGTGGGGAGATCACACCAGCTCCACTGTCGTGTCCTTCAACAATTTTAAAGGCAAAAGAGAGACTTTTGCCCCCAGACTAGCTTAGCAGTCCCCAATGCTTGCCCTGATAAGACCCCCAGAGGTTATACATCGAATGTGGTTACTCTGAACTACACAACGCCAATACTTTCTTCCACCAAAAATATCACCAGTTCCTTCAATTAAGGCATCCGTGCCTTTTCCCTCTCAGTGAGAGGACAGTTAGGAAGAGGATTTTCCCAGATAGCTTCGGTGGGGGCAAAGGGAGAGGAGAGAACTAAGAAGGCTTACCTCCTCCTTAACTGTTCTTCACAGAATCTTTCCTCTTGATATGCTGAATATTTATTTGTTTACTCATTGATGACGGGCTCTCTCTCTCTCTCTCTCACACACACACACACACTCACACTGGAATGGAAGCCTCAGGAGGAAGGTCAGGGGTTATATCCCCAGCATGCCCTTACATAGGGGGCACTAAATATTTCTTCAATGAACTTTTGAGCCAAAAGTAAAGTCCATTAATGAAGAATGTACAACTGCATGTTTTGATAAAACGCATTTTGGAGGAAGCTTAAAGATGCTGTAACTATGGCGGTCTATCCCATCAGGAAGCTCTAGAAACTTCCACCTAGACTGTCCACAAAAGGCCATGGCTGTTTCGAAGCAGCTCCCTCCAACAGAGAAGCTGCAGTGAATACAGCCAAGAGAAATATTATTATATGCCTTTTTCACATCGGAAAAAGGTCCAATTTAGCCCAGCTAGTAAGTGACAGGGTCAAATTTGAAATGCAGAGTCGTTAGAATCTGAAGCCTACGGTCCGTCCGCTCGACACGCCAGCCTGCCTGTTGGTAATCGGGCCGAAACCATCGTCTGCCCTGAGTATTCTATTCGGTAAGTGACCCAAGACAGGCCGGGTCTGCAGAACTTTCATTCTTCGCTTGTTATCGATGGGCATACATTTCCCTGATTTACAGGTTAGTCCACGAGGGTGTTTTCCAAGCCCATAAAACCACACACACCCTGTAACTGGCTACCAGGAAGGACAATATTCCGGGCAGCCTATTTGAGATAATCACTGCTCATTTGTGTTTTAATATGCATGAATAAAAAGGCCTTAAAATAGCCTTGCATGTGAATCCAATATTTGTCTTTTAAATGACCAGTTAATCTGGTGTGGTCTTCTAAACGCACTGGCTTATTAAAGAGAGTATCACAGGGAGCCATTTTTCTTTCCCCCTTTAGCTCAGTGTATCAGAGACTTACAGGGACACGATATTTCTCTCCGAAACACTTGGAGCCAGTGAAGCCAAAATGATACAGAGACGCGATCAGCCTCCACGCCCGACGGAGAATGATGAGGTCCTAATGGTAACCGGCCTGGAGACAGTTAACAGCAGTGGTTTCTCAAGAAAATCATCACCATTGTTCGCAATGCCTCAAAAACCATTATGCTCAAGTACCTTTTTATTTAAAATAAAATAATAATAATAATAAATAAATAAAGCCTTGCATACCTTGAGGCTTGCTGCCTCCCCTGATATTTTCCAAGACAGGTCCCACCCTGCTGGGACACACTTCCCTCCAGGACGGAGTCGGCTGGAGCAGCAATGATGGAGGAAGAAGCCAGAGCTCAAATGTCTCAGTCACTGGGTACACCTCACGGTATCTATGACATAGGGTTGAGTGCCACGGCGTACTCTGCTAGAGCTGAAGGAGGGTCCCGGTAAAGGCTGTGTTCGCGAACATTCAGCCAGCCGCTTTGGGATACAGGCATCTATGCATGTTACCGGTGAGGACGACCCATCCTCAGAAGAGCCAAAAGGAGGTGCCGCTCTTGTCCTTATTTTACAGAAGACAGGCATGAGCCAGAGAAGTCAGTATCTTGTCCGGCATCACACAGCAAATCAGTGATGAGCAGTGTCTGGGCCATGAGCTTCTCTCCTGGAAGCTGCTGCTGCTCGTCACCCCTGGCTGCTTGGCCTTCCTTAGTTTCTCCCTAAAACTGTCTGTGTTAGACGCTGTCCCTCTTTCCTCAACGTGTAATGGCTTGTTTGACTCTTGGCTAGTGCTCAAAGGCAGATGCACTCTCTTGTATTCTAACTTGATAAACTGGATGTTAATTATTGGGGATAACTAGGGCAGGCAAAGCTGGAAACAGGACCGAACACAGAAGAGGCCATCCGAAGTTAAGTGCACAGAAGCCGAGGGACAACATGCCTAGGACGGTCCCGTTGACCTTGGAAGTACTTAAGTTCCTTCAACTCCAATGGGAGGCATCAGGAATGTTCACAGAACTGTCCCTTTAGTCACTTTGAAGGAAAGCTAACAGCTGAATATTAAATTACTGAATAATCCTGTGCCTTTGATGTTTCTATTGCCTACAAACATTTTTCTAATGATATTATGAAAAACCTAATATGTAAGGTGCATAGCTAGAGAGAACCACTTCCCACCATTCTCCTGTCCCCGGAGGTTCACGATGGCCCTACACATGCACTGGCTGTCAGGGGTCCCTCAGGCCCACCTCCTCTCTCAGGAAGGGGCAGAGAGTGGATGAAGTTGAGGGAGGCTGGCTCAGTAGCTCAGGACGATCCCAGCTCCGCCCAGCCCTCCTTCCTAATCTGTCAGGGAGTGCTCAAGTTCAAAGGTGTTCCTAAGAGATATGTTCCAGGAACAGATGCCCCACTGTGCCCTAGGAAAGTGTGTCTTTTCCATTAAGTCAGAGTAAAGGATGGTGAAGAAGGAACAGGGGCAAGAGTCCACTGGGTAAGGGGCAGGCTCACAGGCCCGCTCACCCCCTCTCTGGAACCCAGAGAAGCTCCAGGCAGCCTGCCTGGATTCACACAGCACAAGAAGCCAAGTGTCAGCCCTTACGCCAGGCAAGTCCTGGGCCCTGGGGAGCTGCTGGCCTGTCCTCCTCAACGTCCCTTTTGCTCCTTTTGTGTAGGCTGGGGAGGATCTTTTTCCTTGGGTTGGCCTTTCCTCCACAGCGAAGGGGTCAGGACAAGATTCAGACAGAGGTTTGCAGGGAAATGGAGAAAACAGCAAGCTGGGCCTGCTTCGGGATCTAGTCCCTGACCCAGCAACACACATCTATGTTTGCTTCAGAAGAAGGGGAGGGGAGAAAGGAAGGGAAGCGGAGGGGAATGGGGCCTGGCGGAGAGAGGCTAAGTTGGGATGGGGCAAAGGCCCAGTAAAGTGTTCCTGTACCTGGCCTTGGCCTTGGCCTCTGTATTATTTCCTTCCAGATCCTGGCAGACGGTAAATGCTCAGAAACAGGAGTCAAGTGTTCCTAAGCTTCCTGCTCTCGACCAACACCGCCTACGATGCTTAATACAAAATTAACCCTGAAGAAATACCTCATCCATTCATCCAGAATCGAGAAACCATTTCCTGAAACTGGATGCGATTATTGCCTGCAGAGCACAAATTCTGGGCCCACGCTCGAAAGATGTATTTGTTACCTATACACCGAAGAGTTTCTAGAATAACAACACAGTCACATACATCTCAGAGCATCATTATCATAAACAAACATGAAGACAAAAATACTGCAAAGCCGCCCTAAAGGAACAGGACTTTCATCACTCACAACCCACCCATCGCTTTTAAGAAAATAACAACAAACCTTGCCATATTTTATTTCAGCTCAGAAATAAATGTTTGAAACCTTTGTACAAATTTCTAAAAGTTAAGGCTTTTTTTTTTTTTTAAAGACAGAGTTGTTGGGCTTCAGCTCTCTCAGACTCCGGTTGGGGTCCTCACGGAGGCACAGTCACTGTGCAGATATGGGGTTCACAAGGTCTACTGCTCGGCCCACAATATGGCACCGGGGAGCAAAATAGCGTGGAACAGTAGATGAGCCTCATATCACAAAACTGTCAGCTCATTTCCCCTGGGTGTGTCCTACAAGTACCATAGTAAAAACTCTGACCCAATAAACAGGTCAGGCCTGGGCCCATGAAGACCCAAGACCGGATGTTGGAGTTGGACTTGAACTGTGAACATCAAAGGCAATGTTTTGACTGTGCCTTGGGCTGGGTTGGGTTCACAGCATCAGCATGTGGTTTTGCTCTGAATTTTGTGTATCTGCTTCGTGTATATGATTAACAATTACAGACTCACTCTATCAACAGATATATTAGTGACTGCAAGCTAAAAGGAACGGAGTGAAAATGTATGCCGGCTGCCATGATGATAATGGCACAATCAAATGAGTAAACGCAAAGCCGTGGGCGTGAACAGAAGCACAGAAAGGTCCCAGCCCTTCCCTGGGGAGGGAAGGATGCTTGCGTTTTGCTGGTGCCACCTGGTGGGGAGCAAGGGAGACGGGACGCCAGCTGGCCCCAAACATAGAGGACCGCCCCCCCAACACCACCACCAGGAGACTTCGCAAGAATCCAACGTGTTACTATTCTTAAAATGTCCAACCTTTATGAGGCAGTGGAAGAACAATTATTTTCAGGGAGAACATCCAATATTTTAGTGTCGGTTCTATATCCTTTCTGTCCCCATCTGAGTTCAACCCCTTACTAAAAAAAGTCATCAAATGTGAAATTAAAAGAAAAAGCAAGAAACAGATAGAAATGACCAATGGATCTGGTATTGAATGCATTACAAAATCACAGAAATCGCCCTATTAATAGTGGCACGAAGCAGCATTGCTCTGTACAGAATGTGACAAATGCCTCACTGATCTAGTTGTCTAGATACGTTCTCTCCCCCCCCCATTAAGCTGCAAGCTATTTGAAATCAGAGAAATACCTCTTGTATCTCTAAATATCAGTCAATGCCTTGTGCACAGTAGGCTCTACAAATAAGCTCACGTCAGAACATGAAGTTTGACAACTGATCTCTCATCTCCTGGTCCAGAACAGACACTTGAAACTGTAGCCATAGCAGATCAATAACAAAAAACATAAAACAAGAAACAAAAAAAATCATCACTAACAAATACTGTCATTATCTTAAAAGGGTTTGACTTAAAAGTCAACCTAGTTGTGTACCATCAATTTCCACCCATTCAGGACAAAAACCAAACTCCAAACGGACTCCAGAGCGCAAAACTCTTCCATCACACAGTAAGGGAACATGAAGAAACGGAGATAAGAAAGTGTAAGCAAAGTGCATAAAAAGCCCAAAGCTAGTGGTGTCTGGAAGAAGGAAAGTGGTGTTTTACAGAGATAGGAATATAAATGAATGAAAAACACAAATGAGAAAAGAGATGGGATGGGAACCTCCCTTAGCAAGCACCCATCTGTTACTCACATTTTAATATCTTCTGTATCACCCTACAGCACGCCATAGGCAATTAAGAAGAAATTACAAGTTTTGTAATAAGTTACTTTCAACAGGCCGACCACAGAGCCCGTTGCAAATCACGAAGTCAACTCAGCTCTGGTTTATAAAGTTTTGATTAATAGTCAATTCCGTTTGTGTTATTATAATACATTACTAAACACAACACATGGCTCATCTCCATCATTTACAGATTTGCCGCGTACTGATCATGACAAGGGGGCGGAGACCGGCCCCATGAGGCCTCTGAAGCCACATTCCTTCCAAATGATAAGGCAGAGAAGACACATTGGAAGAGCTCTCTGGCCGAACACCAAACATGCCAAAGGTTTCAGCCTGGTAGGTCTCGATGTGTACATTTCTCACCAGTGTGCGCCTTGTTATACAACCAAGAAGGTTCATTTTTCTCTCAACTGATCCAGACATCATCATTTCACCAGCAGGGACCATGCGAAGCCAGTCCAGGCTGACCAGGGACAATGGCCCACACAGAGGTGCCCTGGGTAGCCTGTGCCACATACAATCCAAGATCCCCAGTTAAATTTGCTTATCGGATAACCAATGAACAATGTCATAGTCTAACTGTATCCCCTGCAATGTCTGGGCCATACTTACCCTACAGTGTTTACTCTCTCCGGCAACCCTATCCACAGAGCTGCTTCAGGCTGTGGTCGGTGCCTGGCCCCTCCCCGCCGTTACTCATTTCAGGAGAGAAACACCTTTGCAGCCGAGGATCAAGCACACTTGCTCCCTCATGGGTCTCTCTGCCTTTTTGGCTCCAGCCCACGCATCCCTTCTAAGCTGGATCCTTACTCCGTGAGAATCTTTCATCAATATCTTCAGAAGCTAAACTGCTCATCAAACATCAAACCAAATCCCTAAGCAAAAGAGTTAGCCATCTTTGTCTTCATGCAAAAACCCAGACACTGATGTAACGGCCACTGTGTGGCTACAATTTCTTACACTGATTTTCTTGATATTTCTGATGATATAATACAAAGACTAGGAGGAAAATTAATTAGCAACCTTCTAAGTAAAACTGGTTTTCTCCAACTAAAATCCATTTGATTCACAAAATACGTCAGCGGTTTCACAGAACTGTGCTGAAAGGTTTACAAACACAACTTAAGCTCTAACCTGTCATTAAAATTTTAATATACCATAGAAAAATAAAATCCATGCTTATTTACATTTTCAAATGTAGGAGGCTGAGATAAGACAACTTAAATTGTTAATAAATTACCTTTTACTCTAAAGACAGATATCAAAACATACGTATGTGTGTCTAAGAGAGAAAGTGTGTGTATAAAATATTCTATTATAGGGGCACCTGGGTGGCTCAGTGGGTTAAGCCTCTGCCTTTGGCTCAGGTCATGATCTCAGGGTCCTGGAATCGAGTCCCGCATGGGGCGCTCTGCTCAGCAGGGAGCCTGCTTCCTCCTCTCCCTGCCTTCCTCTCTGCTTACTTGTGATCTCTGTCAAATAAATAAATAAAATCTTAAAAAAAATTCTATTATAAATTATATAGACACAACCACACGCTCCTCTGGGTGCTTCTCTATGTGCAGAATAAAAACGGGAATAGTTGCATAAACAATGAATTTTGGAACACTGAAAAATAAAAATTAATTTAATTTTAAAAAAGGGAATAGTAAGCAGGCAAAAGAAAGCATCTAGAAGCCTCATGAGGAACTGGAAGTTTGTAAACAGGAGCAAACACCAAGGCTGACCCTAAGACCCCTTCCCACCTCCCCTACGCAATCATCACCCTATCCTCGTGCACTAGGGCAGCTGGTGGCCATCTCCCCGTCCCTTGCTTCAGGTCACCCACGATGGTTTCTGGCCAGTGGGAGGTAAACAGCAGGCACAGAGGAAGTTGGGGAGTTTCTTCCAGAGGAGGAACTGGAGGGCCCACCCCTCACACCACCACCCTCCCCTCCCTCTTCCTGCTGGGACACAGGCTGTCAGCCGCAGGGGAGAGGGGCAGCCTTCTTGTACTCTGTATGTGCCAAGCAGGACGTAGAGAAAAAAGCCACACATCAGAGATGGCAGAGGAAGGACAGAAGAAGCCCGGGAGCCAACAAGTGTCCCCAGGGTGCCCCACCAGCCCTGAGCACACAGATTGCTACACAACAATGACACAGGTCTTACTTGGCTGCTCAGCCATAAATTGAGTCTTCAGGTAGAGGCAACTGAACATTTTCCTGACGGTTTTACAAAAGGAAGACTTAAAACTTCCTGTTTATCTGCCTACAGGAAATGGAACTTGTTCAATTTCTGGATCATTCCACTGGAACTACTTAAACATGTCATGGAATTCAGGTACCTACATTTTTTTTCCAGGCATAGGGACAGGATTTAAAATGATCAAAGCCACCAGAGAACCAAAGGAGACAAATATCTCATCAGGAGCATTCTGAGTAAACGCTCACTCTCGGCCCCCAAATACCATTTTTTTTTTTAATTTTTAACCTCAAATGACAATACTGTAGAAGCATGTGCAGGGTCTGCGCTGAGGGAAAAAGAGAAGTAACAGCTCCCTGCATCCAACATGGATACTATTTCCTGGGGGCAGAGTTTATTGATCCGTGGCAGTAAAGACGCGGGAGAGGAACCATGTCCAGGCACACGCGGAAATTTACACAGAAGCAGAAGCAGTCACCTCTCCGTAACACAGACCTGGCTGTCCCTGCGTGTGAGACATCATCCCCCTTGGAACAGGCGCCCGCAGAGGCACCGCGTGGCCCAAGATAAGGGGATGGGCACCACACTTGTTCCTGGGCACGGCGCTGGTCCCTTGGCACCGTCCCAGCGAAACCAGCCAGCACAGTCCCAGTGGGAGGCCCCTGCCTGCGGTCCCCAATTCCAAGGAAAGGCACGCGGCACGTCTGGGAAATCCACCAGAGACACACTGCCTGAGGACACAGAGGCCATTCGGTCCTGAATAACCTTCCCGGAGGGTTCCATCAGGGGCAGAGAGCAGGAAGGAGAGATGGGAGGGGGAAGGAAAGGGGAGTGTCAGGGACGAGCAGATCTCCTTCGGGTCTTGGATTCCTGGAATGTTTTCCCAAAGGGACACCAGAACACTAAACTCCGACTAAAACCAGGGATACAGAGTTTTCCTCCAGAGAAGTCATTTCCTGGATCATTTCGCACTACGCTTTGCATACGGTACGTGCCCCGATGGGGAGACTATGGGAGATCCGGGAGTCGCTGGGGCAGCACGGGCCATGAAAGGGACCAGCACCTCTGGCCTCTCCAGGATTTAAACAAAGAAGGGGAGCAAGAGTGAGAGTATTCAAAGCGCTTTGAATGCTCTCGCCCATCTGTGGCACTCGGTGGCCACAAGCGGGGCACTCCTGGCATCCCCGTCCCACAAGAGGCTTCCCCAGCACAGCACCTGGTGCCACCTGTGGGAGAGCCACCCTCCTCCGTGGGAACACGGGGAGAGATAGAAGGCAGAAGGGAGGGCTCTGGCAGAGGAGGGAACAGAAAAGCAGCCCTGGGGCCCAGACACAGGTTATTTCTTGGACACACAGCCGGCTGATGGGTGAAGCCCGGGCTGCCCAGGAGAGCTGGTGTCCTCGGGGACTCCCATGCAAAGCCCCCGCCAGTGGACTGCAGGGCCAACTCGGGGGCCAGGCATCACAATGCTTGGTCCCATTACCAAACGTCACGGAGCAGACTCACCGCCCACATCCTGGGGCTAAACTTGAGTGGTTTGACATCAGCCCCACGGATGTTAAATAACATCCTAAAGTTGTGTACGTTCCACGTTTATAAACTAACACTTGCGACACTGGATGTCTTGTCATGGAGGAAAGTCAGCACAGCGGTCCCACTCCTAAAATGACGTCATTCTGGACTAAGGATAGCGAACTCGGAAGCCCAGGCACCTGGGGTTAGCATAAAACTGCTTGCTGTTGTGGGAAAAAGATGAACTTCAAGCCACAGATTTCTTCGAAACCCAACACCTGGTATCACTGAAGCCAGTAAGGGTCCAGAGTTCTGCCGGGTACAGAGAACATGGTCAAAAAAAGGCAGCCGATGCGGACTCTTACGGGATATGAAGGGGTCATGGATTATGAATCACGATCTTCCCCGTGTTAATGTGACTAAACCGAAGAAACACCAATGTTTATTTCTTACAAATTCAGTTTCCACAAAAGATGTTCGTTCTACAAACGCAGCACTCATTTTAGACGCGCTGGAGCCTCTGTCGTTTCCCAGAAACTTCCGCCAGCCCCAGGGACTCAGTGGGAGCAGGACACAGTCCTCGTGCTCATGGGGGTGGATGCAGCGGAGGGAACAGGAATAAACCCATGAATGCAGATACGGAATATTACAGCAGGTGAACATAAGCGTGAAGAAGAACAGAGGACAGCGAGGAGACAGAGTGACATCAGACAGAGCAATGACACTCCTGAGCTGGTGATGCAGGAGCAGACTCCTTCCTGAAGGGAAGGAAAACCCATGGGCGTCGCTCAGCAGCTGAAGGAAGAGCACGTTGGTGAGCCTGTCTGGAGGAGAAAGTGGTGAATGGAGACCAATGCGCCCGAGGGCGAGGCCATGTGAAGCTTGGTCATTCGTGGGTCCTGAGTGGAGACGCCATATTGCTACTGAGGCCACCAGTGGAATAAGTCATGGTGCCCAGTGAATAGTGAGAGGTGTTTTGTTGGGTTTCCTTTTTATCCCATCTTCATTTTTCAACCTATGACCTCATCCCATGGCTTAGATTTTCTGTTTTCCTAACCCCCTCTACTTGGTTTAACGGCCTGATGATGTCCAACCATCTTCAGCACTCCTGTAACTGCATTTTTGACAGCAATCAAAATTCATCACCTCGAAATTTTCCTGAACAAAAACTACAACAAAGTTCATAGCTAAAGAATTAAAAGTCTGAGTTGGCTTCGCTGTTCATCTTCTATGTAGGCAGAAAAATGCAACAACTTGTAGGAGGAAACATCTTCTGGAAACATCTAATATCACCACAACCATTAAGCAGTTTCACACCGCAGGGATGAATGATGTGATGCCCACTTTCCTCCTCCTCTCCAGGATCTTACACTCATTTTATTAGTTCCCAAAAGACCAAAGGATCTCGCCTTCGACAGAGAGCTCCCCGAGTGTGGTTCACCCAATGAAGAAATCCATTTAGCGCAACTTTTTTTTAATTACCTTTCAAGTATCTGTGACACAAACTTTCAAATTACAACCTCACTCCGCCATCTGTTTCACTAACCACCGGGAGGACTTGAAGCCAGCCTTACTGTTTGGGGGAAGAGGAAATAGTCCGCCAGGTCGATCACAGCCTCGTACTGGGGGGAAGCACACAGACCAGAACCCTTTCTGAGGACACCATGGAGGCTGTTAAACCTCCTCTAGTCCCCCGACTTCCCTGAAGCCCTTGGAGAAGAGTTACTTGATTGCCCTCCTCAGGAAAACAGAGCAGTAGGAGGGTCAGTGCCCACACACACACAGAGCCCCAACCCTTGAGCCCAGAGGACCCCAGAGAGGAAGCAGATGGGCCAAAATGCCTCTGACGGCAGATCTTCCCAACAGGAAAACCAGATCTTAAGCTAGGATAATGGTCTCTTCTCTAATCGCTGCAAGAAGGTGCTCCTGGCTGGGTGGCGTGGTTTTCTTCATTGTCTTTGACTTCCCAGTTCATGATTTCAGTGATCGATAATAAGAAAGTCCTCAAAATGAGCAACTGGAAATTTCTCCCAGCAGATTAACTGCCACACTAGCAGCTCGTCTCCACATTCATCAAGGACAGAGCCAGATAAAGCATGCCAAAAATAAAACCAAAAAGTGTAAGTAGCTATCAAAAGACATGGCACCGCAGATGAGGGAAGGGGTTCTCGACCTCGTGCGAAAATTTCTAGTATAATTAAATTAACCCATCTAACCAGAATAATTTACATGATGGCGACAGACAGAGGAAAAAATAGAAGGGACCAGATAATTCAGGCTTTTAGAATCATTTGAAGATGGGATTAGCATTAGCTGAAGGTTAATTCATTGTGAAAGTTTAATTTTATATTAGCTGTAATGAGGACACTCTTTTAGAAGACAACACCTATTGTTTTAACTTCAAACCACTGATTAGAAGGTACCAAAATTACCTGACTCCTAGTTTATCCATATCTACATTTAACTGCTATAAAATGTATTAATACATACTTAAAATTCTAGCAAATTTTTTTTTTTAATAAAACAGTAATAGAAAGGGTCTCTTTTTGAAAACTTTGTTTTGGGCTTACAAACAACTGTCATCAGACAATATTACGTAGCTCAGTTTTTAGAGCAACAACTGTCAGGCATCCCACTTAAGCAGGAGGCCGGGTCTAACGGACAACAAAGTGCGCCCCATCGGGCAGGGTTGAAAGCAAAGGCCCTTCATCTCTTGCGGCTTCAAAATAAGGGATCGGAGGCTACCGGGGCAGGAAATCTCTGCATGTGTTTGTTGTGGCCTTACTAAGTGTGGGCAAATATGGCAAGCAGCCATGTCGAGATGATAAATTCCATCAAAACCAAGTCTTTCCAGCCGAAGCTACAGGCGAGCTTCCAAAACAGCACATCCCAGCTCTGAGGTCCTGGAACACAATCAGCCTCCATCTCCATGAGTGTCCCGCCATGAGGACATCACGCCCCCAACTCTGCGTGCCCTCCCAGGATCGCCATGGTTCCTACAGAAAGCCCTTCTCCGTAACTCCTCTGAAGCATGGGCTTGTGCCTAGATAACCTTTAAAATTAAGTAATTTCTGAGTGTTTATTAAGAGCTGATCTTATTGTTTAAGTTCGCTACAACTGATAATGAAATGGGTGTCAATTTCCGTAGAATGATCAATGTCTACGCCTGGTAGAGATGGGCTGAAAGGAGTAAGGTAGCATAGGTGTTATTTTATGAGAAATAAAATAGTTTTAACAAGTTAGGTGGGTGCATTCCATCCCAACTGGGTCGAAGTATGCTTTAACACTACAGTAGGAGAGCACGTGTTTGACTAGCGAGCAACAGCGCGTTCACCACTGCCCTAGAGTCTCCATTATCTTCAAGTCACTGTCACAGCAGAACCATCCCAGAATACTTGGTGAAGATTTAACCAATTCCTCAAAGAGAGGAGACATCCACAGTCTTAGAAAGCAATGCCATCTGGCGCAGTATGACATCTCGTTCTCATGCCTACAATGTGCCTCCATCACCTTCTTCAGGAACACATCCTCTGTCAGACATGATTTCCACACCTTCTACACAATATGGTTACAGATGCTTATCACTTCTCCCAGGATACACTCCTGAGCTCTTTCCTCATTCCTTGGTTTCCATATTTAATGCAACACCTGTAAAGCCTCTGTCCTAAGTTCTCTGTCAGCCTACAAAGGAAGGAAACAGGCCCTGTAACTGCCACAGGGTGACCCAGGCAGGACTCAGGTTCCATCCCAGAAGTGTCCACCATGGAAAGCTGTTCTTCTAGCACAAAGGGAAATGTGAGAAAGGCAGTGTGGGGATGCACTTCTGGAATAGGATTAGGAGGCCATGGTAACAAACAGGGAAAGAGGAGTCACTATGAGTGGGTCCTCTTAAAATCCAAAGATTTGAATTCATGCCCCCACCCCAACACCAGCAATAAGGAACACACCTTCTCCAGTGCCTCACCTCAGACTGGGGCATGGCTTCCTCTAAAGACAAAGCAAGAAACCAGTGTCTCCACCCTCTTCACCATGAAACTCCCTCCACTTACCACATCCAGCCCTCGCTGTGTCCTGTACACCGAACCTCCTAAATTCCCGTTAACCGGACCCCTTTCCCTGTTGCCTCTAATAACAGCTGCCATCATATCAAGCTTGGGCTACTTAAAAGGCTCCCAAACTGGTCTCTCTGCCTCCAATATCGCCCTCCCGCAACCCATTCTCTGAGCTGTGAAAACGGTGGTTTGTAAAATGCCTATGGAGGCACACCACTGGCAGAGGGGTCAATCCTGGCTGGACAGAGAGCATCTGGTCTTCACTGCTCCAACCTGTCTTGCACCCTGGCCTTCCAACACATAGCTCCCTCTGCCTGCCCAACCTCTCCCGCTGGCCCACCACGCCTTCCCTGGTGTCCCCATAATAGCTTCCTTGGTAAGACTTTCCTGAACTCCCCCAACTACCACCTCCACGAGCTATATGCTCTACAACCTTCTGGACTTGCCAGAGCCTCCTCCTACTTCACTGCAGTTACTTTTATGACCTCCTATCTTCGTTGACATGATGGATGTGCAGTGAGATTCCACAGCCCCATCCGTCCTGTCCAGCACCATGTTCTTGGTACATATTACAGAGTAAGAGCTTAATGATACGTAACAAATGGAAAGTGAATTACAATGAAGAACCAAGGTTTAGGAGTGGCAATGAAACCAATGCCTCGACGAGAAGAGAGGAGCCAAGTAATCTTGCAACCATGTACCAAACCTGGCCAAGCAGAGGGTATCAGGTAGGTGTAAGCAGAACCCCACAACCACTCCCCAGAGCTGCAAAAGCAGGGACCTTGGCAACTGGCGACAGGAGAAATTGGATGGGACCTGAGAAGTCCACCTTCAGATTTCTTCCGTGGTCCACTACTATCCAGGGCTTAGCACTTAGTAGGCATTCAACAGACGATTGTCGAATGAATGAATATTGGTTCTAGAGCCCCAGGATCCCTGCAGCACTATGGGGACAGTCTACTCTACATGGGGCCAAGGCCCTAACATTCTAATACCCTCAATTTTGTAAAAAGTCAGAACTTCACCTTAACACATAGTTTCTGGGCACACCTCTAGGCAAATCAGCAGATCTCACTAGATGGCTTCTTTTCAAACAATCCATTTACTCATCCACTGAAGAAATGAATACGCTGTTGAGTAAGACAAAGTGCTTCCATCACGGACCTCACCGGAGTAGACAGAAACAAACAAAAAATATACTAGAAAGCGTGTTATTTCGAATATGATAAGAGGGAGGAGGAAACTAAGGGCAGAGGGAGAAGCAGCAGATTTCTCATTGGCATAGCAATGGGGTCTTTCCGATACGACATCCGGGAACGGACCCTCTGAGGAGGCAACATCCAAGGGACCAGGATGATTAAAAAGAAAATTAATTCCATGGACTCTGGAAAGAACTTTAAAAGGAATTTAGAAGGAGCCTGAAGAGGGGCAGCTGGCTGGATCATTCGGTGGAGCTTGCAACATTTGGTCTTGGGGTTGTGAGTTCAAGCCCCACGTTCATTGTGGGGATTACTTAAAAATAAAATTTAAAAAATAAGAATTAAAAATTGGACGGGGAGGTGAACCATGAGAGACTATGGACTCTGAAAAACAACCTGAGGGCTTTGAAGGGGCGGGAGATGGGAGGTTGGGAGAACCAGGTGGTGGGTATTGGAGAGGGCACGGACTGCATGGAGCACTGGGTGTGGTGCAAAAACAATGAATACTGTTATGCTGAAAATAAATTAAAAAAATTTAAAACAAATTTAAAAATAAAAATTAAAAAATTAAAAATAAATAAATAAATAATAAAATAAAATTTTTAAAAAAAAGAAGCTGTACCATTTTAATCCCCATCACCTCCAGCACAATGCCCAGCTCAGCTCATTCACTCATTCAATCTTCCTTTCACTTATTGTCTCACTGATTCCTTCAACAAAGGGCTACTAAGGATTTACAGGACGCCACATGCTGTGGCAGATGATATTAAAGTAACTACTGGTTGTTGCTTGATTTGGAAGAGTTATGTGAATCTGAACACATAAATTCTCCAACACTGGACAGATTTTGACCAACATAATGGCAATTTCATATGATTCATACGTGATGTTTTCACTGTGGATTCGTAAGCCCAAACTACTGGGAGGTAAAGAACATGTTTTAGAAACTCGCTTTTTCAAGTCTTTTGTAACTGCTCATTTACACAGCCTTACAAGATTCTCATAGTTTCAGTTGCAAAGGAGTCTCATCTCTGAGTTATGGGGTATTCTGAAGGAATCTTTGTTAGCCTTATTCCATTTATAGCTAATGATTAAAATAAACAAAAGTGCATGTTCTTAAATTTATACTTCAGACCCTTCTTCCAACTTAATGCAAAGTTTACAGTATTTTCTGTGTACTGGTATACATTAGAATCCCTTCCACCTAGTTCCCAACTAGAATTTCAACCTAGATCTATCTTTCCAATCCCTCAGGAGATAAATGGTATAAAATATAATTTCAGGTACCAATACAAGAAACCCAGCTAAACAACTTTGAAACATATTTTTGATGACAACCATCAGACGCAAACACACAAAACTGCCAAATAAACTGAATCATAATCCATTCAGTCTACTATGCCAATTCCAACAGACCCACTGTCAGAAGCTGCTGTTGTCTTAACCCATTCAAACGTCACTCCACATTCCATGGCCATGAGTATCAAATACTGTCCTTCCTCATATCAATATTAGAAGCTGGAAATACTCTGAGTTCTCTCAGTTGCCATTGATGGCTCTTTCATTCATGAACTCATCTAAACCCTTACAAAATTCACGTACAGTAAATCATTGTAATACAGTCCTTAACTCTTGGGTTGATGATGCACATTACAGTTGGGTTTCCTACGGTGAAACGTACTCCTGCAGACAGAAGCGTATCACATTCAAGACACTTCTGATGGGGCAACCATGATTAATTACGCTCATTTCCGTTACTCATTATGATACAAAATTGGAACAGATCTTTTCTCAGTTTACACTAAATCGAGGAGACACGTTTTTTTGACAACAGAACTAACTTTTTTGTCTGGCTGATTCAGGAGCCAATGTCAAGGGTGAAAACTCTCTGACATTTCAATGACCTATGCAATATCATTGTTCACTATTCGGAATCCAAAGGAGAAATCTCTCTGATGTACTGGAGACAAAGAGCCTGTTGAGAGAGCATGAGAACACCCAACCCTGTGACCTGAAAATATTCTCGTCCAGTACCTGTGCCCCAGGGATAACCTAAAAACAAAGCTAAATTATCCCGCTAACAACCAGGAATCCAACGGTTTGAGGGGCAATTCTGACAAATCACAGTACCCAGCACAAATGCAAACAATACTATCTTCCATCAAAGTGTGGTTTCTCAGGGCACCTGGGTGGTTCAGTAAGTTGGGTGTCCAACTCTTGGCTTCAGCTCACGGTCTCAGGGTCCTGGGATCAAGACCTGCAAAGCTCCACGCTCAGCACTGATCTGCTTGATATTCTCCCTCTTCTCCCTCTCCCACGGCCCTGCCTCCTGCTCGTGCTGTTGCTCTCTCTTAAATAATTAAATAAATAAATAAATAATTTTTTCAAAAAATGGTTTCTCTTCCCATTTGTTCTTCTTTGCACAGACACCATATTCTCTCTTACACGGGAATTTAAGCTGGAAGAATCTGGAAACTTTCTTCATCGTATAGAGATGGATGAAGACTAAGGGGTTTGCATCAATCTTAGGTTCCAGGCATCAGAGTTAGAGGAAGTCAGAGCCATGGTTCCTGGAACAAACAGGACCTGACATCGCCTCCCCTCCCTCCATCTCCCTTGTTAACAGCTTAAGAGCAGAACTGATTCTTCTCCATGCTACCCAAAAAATAAACAAGTATGCAAAAAGTTTACTTTAGCAGAATCAAAACACCTCCATAATTAAGCATTTCTTTGTATATAAAATTATACTTTAGGAACTGTTTCCACATCCCCAATCTTTCAGTCCTCCAAAGAATCCTGAGTGGAAGCAAGGCAAAGAGTCCTACTGTGTCAATAAAGATCTGGAAACTTAGGGCACTGAAGGGACTTGTCTAGACTCACATGAGCAGGAAGTGATGAATCCTGATGAAGCCACAAGGTAGAAATCCTGGTCTTGCAATTCCTAATCCCGTTGCTTTTCTTTCTTTCTTCTCTCTTTCTTTCTTATCTTTTTTTTTTTAATGGGTGTCCATAATAACTGAGCAGTGTCAATGCACATGGAATGGATTTGAAAGGCGATGTTCACGTTCGGTTCTGTCGAACTGTGCAGAGGGTCCTGGAAAAACCTCAAGAAGACCCTGGTCCCTCGCCCGCAGGAGCACTGTGATCCATCCTGCTTCTCCATTTAAGGCATTTTAAATGAAAGGAAGCCTTAGACACTATCTCTTTCTGTTCCACTCACAATCAAGTCCTTTCAATGAAAGCACCAATTTGGTTTTGTCGCAGATTATTTTAATCTATTTTTGAAAGTCATATAAACGAAACCTGAACAAATATGTTCCCCTACATGTGCTTCCTGAATCTCAGTCAAAGTTTTTCGGTAATTAAGCATTTTTTCCTAGAGTGTTGTGAATCAAATAGTGTTCTGTGCCAAAGCAAGAAAAGCATTAATGGAAACAAAGAATAAAATGAAGCCAAGTTCAAGTAGTAAAAGCGGTCTGCCTTATTTCATTGAAATGAGATGCAAAAGAAAAATACGCAAGTGAGGCTTAACGTAAGTCCAGGTTATCAAGGTGACAATGTGACTTCTCCCACTCAAATTTTTTAGGAAAATAAATCTCCCATCTTGAGAAAAAAGGAAGGAAGGAAGGAAGGAAGGAAGAAAGGAAGGATGGATGGAAAGAAGGAAGGAAGAGGAGGGAGAAAAGGAAGGAAGGGGAAAAAAAATCACAGTCTCCTGGGTTAAAGGTGTGTTTTAGGAAATTTAAGGACTTGAACGATTCACTCTTAGAACATTATTAAGCTGGAGAACCACACTATCTTTACTGTTAAAAAAATAATAATAATAATAATAAGCCAGAGAGAATTCTAACACTTTTTCATCCAAGATGGTGTCAAATCCTTGATATTCCATCAAATTTCTTTAAAAATGAATTCCTTTTCTTTCTAGAATATCTTAATCAAATCAAATAAAAAAAATATGCACACCCTACAGAGTTGTCTTCCAGAAAACCTCAGTCACAGAGAACACCTATCTGCATCTGGGAGGAGAGGGAGCAGAGGAGGGAAAGGTCGGGAAGGACTTCATGTCCTCAGCAAAATCTACAATCTTTGTACAACATCGTGGCAGGAGCAGGTCCTCACACGAAACAGACGGTACAGCCCACAGCTGTGTCATAAAATGCCAAGAAAGTGAAGAATCACCAGTTCCATCAATTCCCACAGCTTTTCCAAACAATCGATACCCCAGAGTCGAAGTCTAAATTTTGTTTGCATTTTAATTTTTCCTTTCTTTGAATCACTAAAGCCACTACAGTTTCCTACAGGTCTCTTATACTTGGGATATTAATTTTACTTTGAAAAACACAAGGCACTTAGGCCCAAAGCTTAGTAATGTGGTGGAGTGGCATGTCAGTTTCCTATGAAACCAATTACTGCTGAAACCAATTACCATAAACTCGGTGGCTTAAAACAACTCAAATTTCCTCCCCTTGCACTTCCGGAGGTCAGAAATTTGAAAACGGTTTCTCTGCCATGACTCCAACACCTCCCTAGGGCCATGCTCCCTCTGAAGGTTCTAGAAGAGAATCCTTTTCCTTGCCTTTCCAGCTTCCAGAGCTGTGTTCTTGCAACCCTCGGCTGGGATCTGCTTCCAGGCCAGGAGATCAGCATCTTCACATCTCTCCGCACCTCCTTCACTTCTCCTTCTCCTCTCTGACTGTAGCAACTTCTGCCATCTCCCTCTCCTAAAGTCTCTTGCTGGTAGCATCCAGAACCCACGTGGACCATCCAGGATAACCTCCCATTATCTGGGCGACCATTCTGCCTACAGAGCAGTGGATGTTTACCGTGTGATCACTCCAAACTATTCCCAGATCACCTTGGCAAACAGATATGTGCTTTCTAAGAATCCCTCATAATGATCAGCGTCTTGAAATCTTTGGCTAGTTTTTCTTTTCTTTTTTTTTTCCTTTTTTTAAAGAGGTTTATTTCTTTATTTGAGAGAGAGAAAGAGCACAAGCATAGGGAAGGAATAGGGGGAGAGGGAGAAGCCAGCTCCCCACTAAGCAGGGAGCCCGACACAGGGCTCCATCCCAGGACCCAGAGATCACAACAGGAGTTGAAGGCAGCTGCTTAACCTACTGAGCCACCCAGGCGCCCCTGGCTAGTTTAAATTCCACTCAAACTTAAACATTAGCCCTGTGCATTATGAAACTCTTGGAGAAAAATGATAGGATGGGATCCCATGATCCCTTCATTCTTATAAAGAAGATGTTGAAAAGTTTTAAATCAGGTTCCTCAAAATGTCTTCCTCCCGCACTCAAAGCCTATTTTTCTAACAGTAGCCAAACTCTAACTCAAAATTGGTCCTGTATCTCAAGTTTAAAAAATTATAAGTTTGTTAAATTAACATCAGCCTGTGCGGTCAAACTGATTAACCCACTGCCCAAAGACATTACAGTCATGGGAAATAAGAGGGAAAATAACCATCTGAATGTGATCATGGGTTATTTGAGGTACAAAATAAGGAATTGGACATTTGAGCTCAGACCCTTGGCTATCTTCAGGGTACTGCTGGGCTGATTAACACATTTTTAATTAATAGGTCAGCAAAAATAAAATTTTCCCATTTTGATTTTAAGTTATTTCCTCAAAGATCAAACAAAACAACTGACTTTGGTGTGACCCCCTCCGCAGCCCCCAGGTCATTCCTTCTTCTCCCTCTCCTGCCCCTCCCCCTGCTCAAGAGGGCTCGCTCTCTCTCACTCAAATACTTAAATTTTTTTAAGATTTTATTTATTTATTTGACAGAGAGAGAGATCACAAGTAGGCAGAGAGGCAGGCAGAGAGAGAGGAGGAAGCAGGCTCCCTGCTGAGTAGAGAGCCTGATGTGGGGCTCGATCCCAGGACCCTGAGATCATGACCTGAGCCGAAGGCAGAGGCTTCAACCCACTGAGCCACCCAGGCGCCCCTCAAATAAATTTTGAAGAATATTACACAAAAGGGGGAAAAGGCTGATAGAGCAGCTTTCATGATAGTATGAGTGCGTGCAAGTTTCCTTGAGGTGCCTGACCTAAGTGTGAAAGTGCGTGCCTGCCACGGTTACAGCAACAGGGGCTCAGCGGAGAAGTCGGGAGAGCACGCCGTGTCCCCGCTTAGCCCTCCATCTCAGACGAGCTTCTAGGCGCCCACGAAACCCGACGGATCGGACGCCCGCAGCCCTGCTCCGTCCGGGGCGCGCACCGCTAAGCAGACAGCAGCCCAGGAGTCCCGTTGCACCCGCTGCGGCTTCCCGGGTCCGCTTCCTGCGCAGCAGCTGATCAGACGGAAGGGAAAGGACAGGCGTGACCGGCAGTATAAAATCTGGAAATAAGATGGGCACAGGAATCCCATTTCTTCCCCTGCCCCAGAAAGGACCCAGGAGTCCAGAGCGTGCAGAGAGCCAGGGTCGCTCCCTGCTCCCGCCGATGAGGTCCCCGGGGCCCCGCGCAGGAACTGCGACGGGAATTCTCTTCTCTTGTCCAGCCACTTGCCCCTTTCCAAGCGACAGTTATTTGAGATCCGTGAATTCGCTACAGAACAATCTCCTTCTGTCCCGTCAACGCGACGCTCGTACATCCCACGGCTTTAACCCAACAGATCCGTTCAGCGTGTCCCCCGGGCGAAACGCCGTGCAGGGCACCGCACAGCAGGCGCGGGGGTGGGGGGGGGGGGGAGCGCCCTCGCCCCGCCTCCAGAGTGCGCAGGCGCGCTCGCCGCTCACCCCACACACGCCCGCCCGACGCACGCGTGCCACACCCACACCACACGCCCGCCCAGCACACGTGTGCCACACCCAGACCACATGACCGTCCAACGTACAGTACCACACTCACCTCCAGCATACACATACCACACTCACACCACACACCCGTCCAATATGCATGTACCACATTCACACCACACTCACCTCCAACACATACCACACTCACATCACACACTCGCACCACTCACCTCCAACAGACATGTACCACACTCGCACCACACACCTATCCAATATACACATACCACACTCACACCACACACCCGTCCAACATACACATACCACACTCACATCACATACTCACACCAAACACACACTTCCAACATACACATACCACACACACCACACACCTATCCAACATACACATACCACATTCACACCACACACCCGTGCAATATACACATACCACACGCACACCACACTCACACCACACATGCACCTCGAATATACATGTACCACACTCACAACACACTCACCTCCAACATACACATACCACACTCACAGCACACTCACACCATACACCTGTCCAACACATGCATACTACACTCACACTACACACACCCCTCATACACACCTACACATACCACACTCGCACCACACACAGTCCTCTGACATACACACACCACACTCACACAGTACAGGCACACCACTCACATCACACACCTACACACACACCCCTCATATACACCACTCATACACATCACACAAACACACCACAGACATGTATCATGCTCACACCACACACACAACTCATACACATCACATACACATACATCACCCTCACACCACACACACCACTCACACGACACACACATACACCACACACACACACACACACAACCACTCATACACACTATTCACTTAGGACATACACGCACAGTGTAACCAAGCACCAACAGAAACACAAATTCTGTGAAACCTGTTGATGACTGCCATGTGTTTCCCTAAATCAACAACAGTGAGATTCAGGTGAAATTTTGCCTAGCCTGCTTACTCAAATCTATGCAGGAGGGAAAAAGGATCTTCTCCAAGGTTTTTAACAACTCTGGAGTTCTGGGAAGCATAACTTGGCTACCCCAAGCAGGGCTCCCAGACCCCTGACATCAGCATCATCTGGGAGCTCGTCCAAAATGCAGACTCTCGGGCCTTGCCCTGGTACCATGGATCACGGTCTGCATCTTTACAGAATCCTCAGATGGCCTTCATGTCCACACCTTCAGGTAGGAGAAGTAGAATAAACACCAGGAGCTCAACCATGAGTAAAAGAGTCACTTGTACTCCACTTTTTTCAAACTAGTGACTATAATTAATTTCTATAATTAATGAAGCCAGCCCACCAATGACTGGGAATCCTTCGGCTAACGGAAGGGGTTTCATACAATGAATCTGTGAAATGGTCATTTTTAGTGCATCGGTAAACCTATAAAGTTTACAACGTCTACTTTCCCAGCTCATTACGAAGACAGTAATGTCACAGAAGAATCTAGGGGCTGCACCTTACCAACAAGCTGACTCCCTCCAATCGAGTTTCCTGTAACCATAGCTACTCAAATTTGCAGACCAAGAACACACACCGAAAAAGCAAGCAAACTAACACAAAGGAGTTTTTTCCCTTCTGGTCGTGGTTTATGGTAGCAACAGGTGAGAAAGGTCATGAAAAGCAATGATTTGCATCATCACATAAAAAGGAAACATAAGCAGTTACTATGGAAACCAGACAAAAACTTCAAAAATGACTTGCAATTTACAACAGGCAAAGCAACTCTATTTCAGTCACAAAAAAAATTAACTGTAGGCAAATTCCCAGAAATAGCTGAATTTGCAGAAGACAGTAGCACAAACGTTTCATTCAAGCACTATCACCTACCGTGTGGTTTGCTGTGGAACTGTTAAATTACACGTTAAAACAGCTGGGTTATTTACGTGTGACTCAATCGAGAGTTTCATGCACTCTGAAGATACAATGGCCCCTCCTTGAGTCAGCTAATTCCTAGGTGAGCACAACACATTCCCCCTCAACTCCTGAAGGTCAGTGGAGTGGCTTCTCACCAATTTTTAAGACGTAAGAAATTCACGTAAACTCCTAAAATATCCAATTTACACCTTAGGAAGACAAATGATCTCAACGACCCCGCCTATTACATGTTTACCAAGCCGGTCCTCTGTAGATTTCCTATGTAACGATCAAAATACATTTCTACAGTATTTACAGAGAGAAAATAAGGCAGGAAAGCGTGAACCCACCCACTGCCTAGCGATGTCCGTCCAGCTTCGCGGCCGTGAACAGCTCCCCCCGCCCCGTGGATTTCTGTCGATTTATCTGTGTATCTGTTGGACGCTGTCTGTCTGTCTGACGCTTTCTGATCAGGTATTACTTAATCTTTTTTCAGAGCAGCTTGTACACTGCCTAATGCTTAATGGATGCCCAAAAGGAGAAAATGACCCGTCTACTAACAACAGAGAGACAGAGAGATACTGAATCACCAGAGGAGGTAAAAAAAGTTTTTTTAAATATGAGTCTCAATGATATTTTTATAGCCCAGAATGACATGTTTATCTTTCACCTATTTTTTTTTTCATTCCACACGAGAGTAGAAAATATTTTTTGAGCTTGATAAATGAGACTCATTTGGGGGCAGCTGCTACTTGAATTACTCCTCTCAGGGTTAAATTAATAACTATGGCATATTATAAACACATAAATATAAAGTTGAGTTCCGTTCTGCCAGCATATTTATGGGCGTTTTTGCCTCATTTTGTGCGGCTGTGTTGGGTTTCCCTCCTGTCTCTGTAAAACATGTCACTGCTAATTATCACCGTGTTATTAGGCACTGACAGAGTGTGCTCTGTTTGCCCACATTGTTTGCACAGCCCTTCCTGGTCATGGCTTTTTTTTCTTTTTTTTTTTTTTTAAGTAACTGTCCTACTTTCAACTCGAGTGTAAAAAGAATTCCAAAACATTTCCAAATTAAACGTTTGCGTTCTACTTTGCGCATAGCACATTGTTGACGGGTTAGCCACAGAGAAAGTTAAGTTTGATCCTGTTTTGCACCGCGTTGGAAAAGGACAATGCCCCTGAACTTTCCATTGTTCGACTCTGTTTGCAAAGTGAGAAAACGCTTCCCAGCACTGAACTGCAGGAACAACCTGAACTAGGGTCTTTTGCATTTGGTGCTAATTCTCTCATTTGCTTTTATCTTCTCTAGCCACAAAATTAATGCTGAAAGAGGCCTTTTTGGGGTTTACCCCTCAGCACTCCATGTCAAAGAAGGAAAAAGTCTTTAGATATGTTTCCAATAGCCAGGCATGTACCAAAGCCAAGGACTAGCAATCCCGAACTAGGAACCAGCACGAAATCCGCATCATCAAGTGCTGAAGTAAACAGGGGTTAAGACCCACACTAAGACCGTACTGAAACCATCCGAAGGCCATAGTGAGAGAGCTAAGACCACACTAAGACCACGCTAAGATTGCTGAGATCATGCTAAGACCGTGCTAATGTTGCAGGATTTTGTGTCCCCTTCATGCCCGGGGTTCTTGGTCACGCCTCTTGGAAGAATGAAGAAGGAGACCAGACGGAGAGTGGTGGGCAGCAAAGCAAAGTTGATTGAGCAGAGTATAATGCTCCTAGAGAGGGACAGGGCCCCGAGAGGGCTGCTCCCGGAGTTTCTAAGTTTAGGGGTTTTTATGAGCTCTTTTGCAGAACTTTCTGAAGCAGTCAGGGTGTGCTGAGTCATGCCAATCAGGGCTTTGGTCGCCTATCTGTCGACCCATTAAGTTCATGTCCAATGCTGATGGTCCTTTGTGACTGACGCCTGGGGCCTTCGGTCTTCACTGGCCCTTGCCCATGACATTGACAAATGCTTTTGTGGTTCACTCTCTTAGTTTAGGACGTTTTGCATTTCTGCAAAGGCTGCAAACCAGAATATCAGTGCCGTTCTGTCTAAGCTACAAAGCAGGGCGTCGTGCTGTTTTATTTTCACCGTCCTGACTCCTTATCTTCTTGTTGGAGGCCCCGGCCCCCGACTACCTGACCCACTCCTAACACTAAGGCCAAGCCAAGACAGCTGGGACAGCTGAGACCGTGCTAAGATCACACTCAGACCAAGCTGGGCCAAGCACGGGCTGGTTTTTCAGGCCTATAAATCCAACTGTAAATCCAACGGAATTTCAGAGCATTCTGTCAGATCACTGTTGCATTCTAAGACGTCGTTTATTACCTTAATTGCGAGTCTCCCTTCCTTTCTGATGCACTCAGATGCATTTCCCTGCTTGAAACCCATTTGAGGGGTGCCTGAGTGGCTCAGTCGTCCAGTGTCTGCCTTCGGTTGTCATCAGTGTCCTGGGATCAAGACCCACATCGGGCTCCCTGCTCAGTGGGAAGCCTGCTTCTCCCTCTCCCACTCCCCCCTTGTGTTCCCTCTCTCACAGTGTCTCTCTCTACCAAATAAATAAATTTTTATTTAATCACAATGTGATTATTTAATCACAATGTGCCACTGCAAATACAGTAACATATGCAGAAAACACAAGCACAGTCCTTTGTGAAGAAAAGTGCTAGGGGAAAGGGGGCATCATCAAACCCCACAGCTCTCCAAGCAGAATCCTGTGAGAAAAGAGGGCAGAAAATAGCCAAGTGCCATGGGTGCCCCTGAAGGGCATCTAGGAAAGGCCCGTCACGATGGCCTGGTACTGACATTCCTTCACCCCAAAACCATAACCTCCGATGTAGAGGGTCATGGTCTAAATGCCATGACCCTTCTTCCTGCAAATCACTCATTTGTTTGCTTTTCGTTCAGAATGCTCAGGGCTGAGCATTCAGTGGAGAGAGAACACTCCCCGCCCTCGTGGGAAGGGGACAGCGAGCACACAGACAAACCTACCCAGGATGCCCATGTTGATGAGCCCAAGGGGAACACAGAGCAGGACAAAGGGCAACCAGAGTGGGGTGAGGAGGAGGTAAGCAGGCAGCGGGGATGATCTCTGGAAG